>NW_025421290.1:47625721-48854831 GCF_011764305.1 Mustela putorius furo | reverse complement strand
GCTGTCATAGGCATGGAGGATATGGCAGTGACCAAAAACTTCCTCTCATTAGGGGAGACAGAAAACTTTTTGAAATAAATATCACGGTGACCAGTGCTGCGGAGACCAAAAATGTCCCCAGAACAGAAGGGCAGTGAGTGTGTTGGGGTTGAGGCAGCCCAGCCTGGGAGGCCCGCCACACACAGGGAGGCGATAGCTGGGTGCAGGCCTGAGCAGGTGACGGGCCACCACAGTCGTGGGGCGGGGGAGCGCTGCAGGCAGAGAAAACAGCAGGGGCAAGGTACAGAGGAAGGGGATGTCCTGCGAGAAATGGGGACAGCCCCGAGTAGCTGAGCAGAGTGATAAGGAGACCAGGGAGGTGAGGGGACCGGTGGAGGCTCCGGCTGAGTGGGGATGGCGGAGGGTTGGCCAGCAGAGCCATGGTGGGATCGGTTCTGTGTGGCGCGAGGGAGCACAGCTGGGAGGTCAGGATGGGGGCAGGGCAGGGACCAGGAGAGTCATGATGGCAGCTTGGACACCGCCGCCCCCCTGTCCTCCACCGGGCAGTGACCATGGAGGTGGGCGAGAGTTCTGGTGTATTCGGGAGGAGAGCGGACAGGGTCTCCTGATGGGTGTGAGGGAAGGCGGGGCATCCAGGACAACTCCTGGGTGTTGGGCCAGAGCAAAGGATAGAGCCATTGTCACCTGAGATGGGGAGAGCAAGTCGGGGACATGTGGGCTGCTGTCTTACCCATGGGTTTGGGATACTCCTGCTGCATACTTGCTCTGGGTAGGCCCCCTGTCCTGGAGGCCATCCGCATTCTCTGGGCAGGGTGAGCACGCAGTAGGTGCTCACTGAGGGTTGAAGGACTGGCTGCCAAGTCAAGAAGAGCTTTTCTGGGGACCAGCCACCTGCTGAGACCCATCTGATGCCTCCAGGATTGCCTTTGGGTTTTCTTGTTCCTTCCCTTCAGACTGCCTACTCTCTGCCTCTTGTCTTCTCCTCCCACCGGGCAGGCCCAGTCCCTCCCTAAGTGGGGGCCCCAAGGCTCTCTGCCCCACTTCTAAACCTGACCCTAGTGGAGGAAGATTTATGTGCTAATTCTTACTATGGTGTGAATGACTACCTTGCTTTGACTGCCCCCTTTGGGTTTCCAGGCACTACAAAGAGACCTTCCACACTGACTATTCTTTCTTCTTCTGCCCTGCCCTTCCAAGTCGCCTACCCTCACAGCACCTCTGAGTCCCCACTCTGGAAAGCCTCCCTGATAAAGCATGTGATTAAGAAGGTAGACTCACCTGGGTTTGAATCCCGGCTCTGTCACTTACTGGCTATGGGGCCTTGGACAAATTTATGTACCTCTCTGATTCTCAGTTTCTGCCTCCACAGAGTGGGCATCATAAGAGCACCTACATTAGAAGGTTGTTTCCAAGATTTCATTGTTACCATGGATCTTGGCACGGGGTTAATGGTCTGCCTGTTAACTGCCTGCCCCCACCCGCTGGTGCTGGGGCTGGTGAGCCAGTCAGGGAGCCAACCCCAGGGCAACAGTGAAGAGACCGTCTTGACGGAGTTGCTGATCTGATGTGGGGAAGACAAGATGGCTCTTGGATGAAGGCGGCAGGACGTGGGGCCGGGTCTCCTGGGGTCCTCAGCCCCTTGTCCCACATCCCTCATGGCCAGCAGCGTGTGGGTGCTCTGCTGGGGTCCAGTGTCCTGGCAGGAGAGGGTGGGGACCAGGGCTGGGAGACCATAGTGACGTCTGCAGGGGCCGCCCTGGGGTGGGGAGGCCATCCTGGGAGAGTAGCCTGTACTAGCCCAGTGCCCTTGAAAGATGCCCTTGCCCCTGGCCATGACTCCTCTGTCTGCCGATGGACAGCACCCCCAACCCAGGGAGGTGAGGATTCAGTGAGGACACACCAGTGGCACACAGTAGGTCTCGACATGCCAGTGGCGCACAGTAGGTCTTGACTCGCCCGTGGCACACAGTAGGTCTTGACGCACCAGTAGCACACAGTAGGTCTCGCTAGGGGACTGAGTAACTGAATGAGGATACTCTCAGGGAGTCGTTTCCTGGAGGAGGTCATGGTGGTCACAAGTGCCCACAAGTGGGTTTTGAATCTGAGGCCCAGAAAGGCGGCTCTTTCCGTCCTCATGGTGAAAACCCACCATCATAGCTCCCCTTTTCCTCCAGATGGGGTTTGGCCTCCTGGGGAGTGTCTCTTGCCCTGGAGAGGTGTGTGGGGAGGGGGAGGGGCAGGGGTAGCTGAGGAGAGGAGAGGAGGGCGGGGCCAGCCAGGAGCCCAGAGTGGCAGGGCATGGAGGGAGCGCAGGGTTGGGGCCCTGCGGTGTTGGGGTCACCACTAAGCCTCCCACAGCTCTGATGACCTTCGTGATCCCCAGATTCCAAAAAACAGGACCCCCACCGCTTCAGTTACCATGTGCCCATGTCTGTCTGCAGTGGCGCGCCGGCTGGTGGAGGGGCAAATGAGTGAAGCCGTTGTGGGATCCTTGGTGGGCGGCCATGAACCCCATCACCAATGTATTGAATGGTGGTGCCTTCTCAGCCGGGGGGCTCGAGGGCAGAATTTCAGGTGCTGGGAGGTTAATTTGGGAGCCCCTCATCGCCTGTGGGGCCAACCCCATGGTCATTCCATCCATCCGTCTCCCCGTGGGCACCCCGACTCTGGGTGGAGAGCAGGTCTGGCCTCGGGGCAGGGGAGGGGTCTGGGGCCAAGTGTGCATGGTTGCGCCTTCCAGGCCCCCCAGTCCAGAGGAGGAGACTCAAGAAAGAGCAGACGCGCAGTGCCCAGCTGGGTGTTAGGAAAGAGGGGGTTGGGCAAGGGGTGCCCAAGGAGCCCTTACAAAGCCAGAGGTTCTGGGGGGGCTTCCTGAGGGCTCTGTGGCTTGCCCCCCGCCAGAGTCAGCCTCCTTGGGCTCCCCTTCCTGGCTCAGCCACAGGAGGGAGAGCCCCAAGCCACAGCCTGGTGCCCCAAGGGAAAGGACCAGACACTTGGCCTGCACTCAGCGCCTTTGGCCTGTGTCTCCCCTGCCAGCACTGAGTCGGCCCTTCCCCCCAGGCCAGGGATCTGGGATGCACCCTGGCCCCCCGCCAGGATGTTCTCGGACCTTCAAGAAGGAGAAGGAGAAGGAGAAGGCGGTGCTCTCAGGACGGGGAAGGCTCAGCCCTGCCACCGTGGGCTCCGTTGGTCCCAGCAGGCTGAGAATGAGGACAGGCAGCATCCCCACAGAGCAGCGAGAGAAAGGGGCAGTCCTTAGAGGGTCAAGAGAAGGTGGTTTTTGATGTGGGAGAATGTTCTGGAAGAGAGAGAGACGCTGGTGGCCAGGGAGCAAGGGGGGAGTCACTGAGCCGCACCCAGAGGGGGTCGAGGGCTGCCAGCCACGCCAGCGGGCGGTGCCAGGTGTCGGGGCAGATGTGGGTAGGTGGCTACACCTGGCCAGGGACATCTGTGTGAGTTCCCTCGGGGCGGCTTCGCTTCCTCAGAGGGGCGGAGGGATGGGGAGGCTGAGCAGGGAGCAGAAGGTGTGAAGTCGCTTTCCAGGCGGGTGGGAGAGGGGACGAGCTGGGAATGTGAGACGATTCCAGGTCATTCTGTCAGATGAGCACAAAGCGAGTCCCAACAGGCAGCTGTGTGGTTTCCTGCTGTCCGTGGAGAGGCGGCCTTCACCAGGCTGGGGTTTGGTCCCAGTGCTCCCGCGATGAAGGGAGAGGCAGGGAGCAGATGAGGAGCCAGGTGCACGGGGACCAGGTGGGTGCTGGAGGGAGGGGCGTCCCCAGCGCGAGCTGGGAAGAGAGCAGGGTGTCGGAAGTGGGATCGCTGCAGGCAGCCAGCGCTGAGGAAGGCCAGCGGGGCATCCCCGCGGGCGTGGGAGCTGGCGTGGGTGCCCCCCCGCCCTTGGAGCGCCAGCCCTCTGCCACGTCACCCCCACCCCTGGTCATCATTGCAGCAAGAGTTTGCGTTGCCGCGTGCCAGCCACATGCTGGGGACCCACGTTGTCTGCCACTGATGGCCGCCTCTTTAGGGCCCAGAGTCCTCAGCCTGCTCCTGACGGGCCTTTCCTGAAAGGGCTGCTGGGAGCTCAGCTGAAATCAGGGCTGCCCGGAGGCCGTGGGCTCCTCCAGTGCCTGGCCGCCAGCCTCTGCCATGTGCCTGGTCTGGCACCAGGCTCTGGGACCCTGAGGAGGAGGCACAGACACAGCCCCTGTACCCAGACAGCACCCCCTGCATTGTAAGACCGGGACCAGGATAGTGAAGAGGGCATGTGACCCAGCGGGAGGTCTGGAAGGGCTTCCTGGACGAGGTGAACCCAAGAACCAACCAGCTGGGAAGGGGTGTGCTGAGCAGGAGGGGCAGCATGTGCAAAGGCTCGGGGTAACTTGCAGCCACTCTGTCCATGTGCCCAGGTCACCCTGCCATGTCCCAGCCCTGGGCACCTCCTGGGTCTGTCCAGCCTCCAAGGGCTCATTAGGTCACAGGGACCCCAGCTCCTGGCACGTGGTTCTGCCTTGGCAGAGAGAGGGGGACGCAGGTGCTGGGCTGCGGCCACCTGATAAGGTGAGGAGGGCTGAAGCGAGAGGGGGCAGTGGAACAGCCAGGTCACGGGGGGCCGTGGGGAGGGCAGGGATGACGCTCCTGCTGGGTGACCTTAGCGGGCCAGGAGAGAGTAGGACCCGGGCAGGTGTGGAGTTCAAGGAGCTCCTACATCCTCTAGCTTGAGCTGGTGACCCTTCCTGGCTGTGGGCCCCTAGGTCAGCCCCGGGACAGTCCCCTGTCCTGGGGCACATGCATGGGCACACACACGTGCCACGCACATGCACGTGACCTTCCCCAGGACCTTTGCCAACAGCTCAGTGATGGCGGTGACAGCCTGGTGTGGGGTCCCCATCTCCATGCCTCTGGCACTGCTGGTGCCCTTGCTACAGAGGGCAGCTGAGGGCTGTTGGGGGGCTCTGGGTGGGCATATCTGAGGCCCAGAGCCGTGCTGCTGGGGCCCCTAACTCCTTCCCTCTGGGGAGAAGCTCTAGGACCCAACAGGAAGCTGGATGGCGTGCCCTGTGGGGCTCCACGCCCACACGTCTGCCCCGGATCTGCTTGGGTCACCTCCCATCTTGGGCTCCAGGCCCCGCCTCCATCAGGCTGACCACAGGCAGCGCTCGCAGGCTCTCACAGGAGGGACGGTGGCGCCCCGTGAGCACGTGTGCCTGGGAGGTGGTTGGAAGAAAACCATGGAGCACAGCAGTCTGCATTAACACCTATCATCTCAATGTCAGGGGAAGAGCAGTTGACCTGGCATTGAATCCATGTGACCTCAGAGGGACCTCACTCCTTGATTACCATGAACCTCAGTTTCCCCATCTATAAAATGGGTGCAGTGCACACCTCCCTGTTGGGGCAGCCTGAGACTAGACAAGCAGCTTTACACACGTGCCTGGGGCAGGTGGGCCCTCGGAAGGTTCTGGAGATGTTGGTTGGCCGTTCCCGCCCACCTGCCCCTCAGGAGAGATCCAGCCAGGGTGGGCTCCCCCGAGGAACAGAGAAAAGACTCTTTGGGGGCCGGCAGGAAAGTGGGGATCGCCGAACACGGGCAGAAGCTGGGACACACTGCCGAGCTCGGAGGCGGGAGAAGGGACACCAAGGTCCTGATGGGATTGTCTCTGGCTCCTCCTGGGAACCCCGGTTCCAGAGGGACATCCTTCGGGCTGCGCTGGGCGCTAGGGACAGCCGGCAAATAAGGGGAGCGAGTCCCCCGGGCAGGCCGGGGAGCAGGTGCTGCCCCTCTGGACTGAGACAGAGTGGGGAGGGCAGGCTGTGCCAGGGGCCTGGGGCTTGAGGGAGAGGAGGGGCAGGCCCGGAAAAAAGCTGGGGGCGCATGTCCCTGGCCGCCCCTGTGGTGGGAAGGAAGGGGCTCCCGCCAGGCTGAGCGAGGGGGCGGCACGGGGAGGGGAGAGCCCCGCTGAGCCCCGGGGTTTTTGCTTGGGTTGGGCGCAGGTTGGGGGGATTTTGACCAGAGGTGGCCCCTGGTGTGTGGCTGCATTTCCTGGCGTGCCATCTAGCTGCTGGGGGCAGATCGGGATGCAGGGGGCGTGGGGGGCTGTGGGGGTCCCTGTGCTCGAGACCTGTGAGCAGCGGCCGATCCCTGCCCTGCGGGCGGCTGCCCCAGCCCGGGTGTTGGGGGACCCTGGGTGTGGAGGAGTTAACCTGGAGCAGGAGGGAGTGCGTGCAATCCGGGCAGAGGGGACATGGGGACAAAGTCACCAAGATGAGAAGCTGCCTGCAGCACATGAGCAGTGACAAGCAGTTTAGGGCTGCTGGAGCGTGACTGCTGGGTGGGGCCCGAGCTCCGGGAGCCGGAAGACAGGCTGTCCTGGGAGGGGGGTTGGGGGGGCGCTGCCGGGACACTGGGGCCCTGAGGCTCCTTCAGCCAACGTGCCTTGCTTGCGCCTTCCGTTGGCCTCTGCCCACTGCGCGCCTCATCCCCAGAAAGACTTTGGCCCTCCCGGTGCACCTGATCCGGTAACCTTGTCAACCCCGCAGAGCAGGGGAGGATTTTCTCCCCGCACCCCAGGGCTCCCCGAAGTCACTCTCCCCACACCCCAGGGCTCCCGGAAGTCACACGCCCTTCCTCCCCATGCCCAGCATGGCACCTGGTGCCATAGACATCAAGGGGAACAGAGAGGGCAAGCGGCCCAGGCCCGGGCCCCAGGAGGCCCGAGTGACGGAGGAAGGGCATCGGGAGGTAGTCACAGTCTGATGGGGACAGAGGAGGAAAGAGAGGGAACTTTCAGAGAGCAGGAACCAAGGAAGGCTTCCCAGAAGAGGTAACATTTGAACAGAGCCTCCCAAGAAAAAAGAGGCTCTGGGGACTGAGAGAAGCAAGGACCACTGTCTTGATGGTGGGTGTGAGTGTGGCCACATTTGTGGGATCAGCAGGAATGGAGAGGGCGGGGGGGGGGGTCCTTTCCTGCAGGGAGAGGAGGAAGGGGGCCTGGGGTGTGGGGCGGGGCGCTCAGGTGTGGCTAGGTGTGGCTGTAAGCCCCTTCCCCTCTCCCTCCACCCTGGACTAGTCAGGGGCAGCCACACTGGCCGCAGCCACCTGTATGATGGGGAGATGCGGTAGGAGGAGCGCCCAGCCCTCCCTCTGTCCCTTTCTCTGTCCCATCCCCTCGGACCCACAGCCCTCTGAGCTGGCCAGGCTGATCTCCCTATGAACTCCCTGCGCAGGCAGACCTCCTGCCCCTCCCAGCTGCCCTGCTAGGGTCCAAGGTGCTTCCCAGGACCATCTGGAGGCCCATACGGTCAGGTAGCCACTGTGCCCCACCTGAGGACACCCGTGTTCCGTGGGGGGAGCCCGGGGTCACTGAGGCCCCAGGAATGCAAGGCAGGCTGGCTTCTGCTGCCTGGGCCAGCCTCTGTCCATCTGTCCATCCAGTGGTCACCAGGCCCTTCAGCCAGCATGGGTGGGAAGGAGGCTTGCGTGCCCAGTGAGGGGGGACACTGTGACTGGTCCTCCCCGGGGCCGTGGCTCTGCCATGCCAGCCCCCACTGGGGCAGCCACTGGCCCTGGTGGCAGCAGGCATGGCCAGGAGAGCCCAGGAGGAGGCAGTTAATTCCCTCGTCTGCTGCCTCTCCGCTGCGACACTTAGGCAGGCTGTGGGCAGGGGAGCTTCTCCCTCCCTGCTCCCGTCCTCTGGCACAGACGCCCTGGGAGTGGGTGGCAGCCTCAGGAGAGGTCAGCAGACCTGGGTCTCCTCTCCTCCTCACCCCAGGCTGGCTGTGTGATCATGGAAGAGTTGCTTAGCCTCTCTGGGCTCCCATTTTCTCATCTCTAGGATGGTGGGGGAGGCACTCCCAGCCTCAGGCTGGGAATGAGCCTTTGTGTCAGAATAAGAGTGGGTTGTCAGCAAAAAAAAAAAAAAAAAAAAAAAAAAAAAAAAATGCCGTGTGTGACCAGAAGCAGTGTCTGGGTGAAGTCACAGCCGTGCCCCCTACTCGCTGGGCCTCCAGGCAAGCCCTGCCTCTTCCCTGGGCCTCAGTTTCCCCACAGACCCCAGCCTCCCACTACTCTTCTGAAAACCCATGGGCCAGGAGCCCCCCTGCGAGGAAGCCCTTTGGAGGCAGGATTGGCTAAGGGCCGGGAGGGGGACTCCCACAGACTGAGCTGTGGTCAAAGCCCCCAGGACAGACTGGCAGCTTCCGGATGTTCCCACGGGCACAGGCCTGTTCTGCGCCTGCTCTGTTCACTCAGCAGTATTGGGGTCATTGGCCAAGGGTGGACACTGGGGCTAGAATTTCAAAGTCCTGTCCACCCGGAGACCCAGCCAGGGCCCTGCCCACGGCCCCTCCTCCACAGAGTGCTGGGGCCCCAGCTCAAGAGACCAGGGTCAAGGGCAGCCCATCTTACAGGTGGGAGTCTGGGGGGCTTCCGGAAGTGGCGACCAGTGAGTGGGACACAGCCCAGGGCTTAGAGCTTCCCCACTTCCCCCTTGACCTGTCAAGTCTTTTTTCGGAGGGGGAGTGCAAAATTTGATCCTTAGTAAATTTTTTTTCTGATTTCTCATCACTATAGGAAATGTGACAAATCTAGGGAAGTACGGAAGAGGATTTTCAAATTACTTAGAACCCCTCCCCCCAGCACCCAGGACAACGCTCACACTTGTCCCCTGCTTTACTCTTGGCGGGTGTCGTATATGGGTCTTTTGAGATGGGATAATAGTGCTCTCTCCACACCCGCGTCTCTCCGCGGTTTTCGGAAGCCTGATCTCCGGGGCTGCAGCCTCTCATGGGATCTCTGCTCCGGCTCCGGCTCCGGGCCGGCGAGGCCCCCCGAGCATCCCTGGAGAGACTGCGGGGGACTGTGGTGGGGGGGGCACTCCGCAGTGGACTTGGTTGGGGTGCCGATCAGTGTCCTGGTGACCCTGCATGGTGGCACCAAAGCAGGGCAGGGCAGACCTGGGCCCCCTCCTACATCCGTCTAACTGCCTGCAGCCCGCCCGCTGCCCAGCCCACACAGGCCACAGAGTTGGGTGAGAAGGGATCTCAGGGAGGGTGACCCCTAACTTCTGCCAGGCCCTCGGCCCCCCAGGACACCCCTCCCCTGCGTGAGCCCATCACCGCCTCCCAGCACAGGTGGGGCCTGGTGTCAGGCTGTCCCTCCACGCTCCTTGTCTCCTGGGCTCTCCACCCGAAGGGTCCTGCCAGGTGGGACCCTGCCCCTTGACTCTTCTCCGAAGCTGAGACCACGAGGTAGGCCTGCCGGTGGTGGGACGCAGTGCCCCCGCTGGGCCCAGGCAGCCACGGCAGGGCAGTGCCACGGCTGGGCCCCCCACTTGGGTTCTGGCACCTGCGCTTTGACACCTCACTGAGGAGTTCTGCTGCCCGGTGGGGGGCGGGTTCCACGCCTCCCTCTCTCCGTGCCCATGGTGGGCCCGGGCGGCCCCCACCCCCTCTCTGAGCAGCTCTGTCCTCTTCGCCCACAGGCTGCGAAGCCCCTGGGTGCCCTCGTGCGTCGGGCAGCCCCGTGTCCTGCAGGGCCGACTGGCCAGGTCCTCGCCCTCGCTCTGGGACAGGTAACATGCCTGCTGTCTCCCCGGTTCCTTGGTGTCTCTGCGTCTGCCCCCAGACATCCCTCCCGTGTCTGCGTCAGCTCGCCCGAGACAGATGGGGAGGGGCCACGAGCGAGCTCATCCCCACCGCACCTTCCTGTGCCATCCGTCTCCGACGCGAGGCCCACAAGGCCCCCACAACCCGCACCCCTGGCCCCAGCCGAGCACTCTGTCCTGGGGCTCAAGCCTCCCCCGAGTGTCCAGGGAGGGCTCCCGAGGGAAAGCAGGGTGAGAGGTGCTGCCCTGGTTTGAGGCCTGCACTCCTGAGCACATCATTCTTCCCCGCGAGGTGGGAACACGGTTCCGGGGGCTTCTCATGGGCCAGGGAGGGGCTGGAAAACACCCCCTCCCCCACACGCACCCCATCAGGTTAGGTGCACGTCCTGATGAATTCACCAAGACACAGGGCAAAGCGAGGACCAGGCTGCAGGCAGAGAGCCTGGCAGGGGGCATGGCTCTCACCTGACCGCCTGGCTCTGGCTGGTCTGGTTGCAAAGGACTCCCTCGCCCTCCCTGTGTTTCCATTAAGGGGCTGTTTCCAGATGTCATAGCCTCCTAAGTCAACTCCTCGCTCAGGGGGAAGCAGACGCCCCAGTGCCTGAGCGATCCCCCCAGATTCCCAGGAGCCTGGAAGCCCCAGGTCCACACGGCACTTGCCTCTGGCATCCTAAGCTGGGGCAGTGCACAGACCACACAACTACCCTAGCAGCACGTGGGTGGGTGCCTGCACCCCTGCTTTACAGATCTGGAGACAGAGGCCGAGGTCAGGCAGGGCTCAGGTCGATGCTCAGGGAGGTGGGGGAGCGCTGGCGGCAGCAGGGACACCACCCAGGCGACTGCGGACCCAACCCAGGACCAGCCTCGGACCTTCCTGGACCAGGCCAAGGAGGGGATGTGTCCAGAGCTTCTGCATAGCTGGTCACCGAGACTTGGTGACCGGCTGTGATGGGCAAAGGACGAGGAGGGGTCACCACAGCTTCTCGGAGGCTGGCTGGGGACTGAGGGTGGCTGTGCCCTTCTCAGGGGTGGGGACCACCGAGAGCAGGGACGGGGCAGCACCGAGGTATGGAGTGCCTACAGGTGCCTGTAGGCTGTGGATGTCTGGATTGGGGGGCATCAGAGAGAGGCCTGTGCTGGAGATGGAGGCATGGGGCAGGGGGCTCCCTGTGTGGCGGGCAGGGAGGAAATGGAGCCTGAGATGTTCAGGGAGGAGCTGGGTGCGAACAGGGCCTTGACATCACCCAGGCAAAGCCGAGGGGTCTGCAGACTGGACGGAGCCCGATGGCAGAGATGGGGAGAGAGGGGTGGGCTCCAGCAGCGGGCCTGGGCATCTGCTGTGACTGAGGGCTCGGAGGCGTGTCTGGGGGCGACCAGGGGCGGGAGTCAGGGGCCCGGGACTGTATGGTCTCCGGCCTGGCCAGGGTGAGGCTTGGGGACGGGTGGGAGTACTGTGTGAGGGTCGGTGGGACAGAGCCACCCCAGGACGTCTGGAAGACCACAGGGTGCCATGAGGCCTGGACGCACCAGCTCGGTGAAGCGGTCATCTGGTGAGGGGGAGGCCTTGACCGGGTGCCCACCTACCAACCCTGTCGTGCGCTTGTCTCACCGCGGAAACTTCCCTCCAGATAGTGGGTTCCACCAGGTGGGGGCTGCGCTGGCCCTTCCCACGGCTACTGGGGGCCGGGGTGGGGCGGGGCCGGAGCGGAAGGAAAGCCGGTCCGGGATGGGTGGGACCTGTGGCCGGGTCACAGCAGGGCTGTGCAGTCCGCATGATGGCGGGTCCGTGCTGGGGCTGCAGGTGGGTCGCCGTGGTTGGGGGGGAAGGTCACCGGCTGTGGGTGGCAGGGCGTGGCCACTCAGGTGGCCGCACGAGTGGATGGACGATGCTGTCCTCTCTTCCCAAGGGGCAGACCTCACCTGTACCTTGTGACAGAGGGCTGTGGATGGGCCCACAACCCAGGGCAACTGACTTCAGAGGCTTCTGCCCCACCCCCTCCCCCAACACTGTGCCTGCAGGGGTGGGGCTGGCTAACATGAGAGAGTCCCTCGGAAGCTAAGAAGCTTTCCACTGGGCAGAAAAGCTGGGGGCCGAAGACCATCTGGGATCTGTAACTGAAGGGTGGGGCAGTCCAGCATGCTGCCTGGAGGAGGCAGCCAGACCCACGTGGGCAGCCGTGGGCACTGTGGTGCGGGGCTCTTCTGGATTAATGCTGTGCATCTCCCTTGCAGTCTGACCCCTGTGGGGACCTGCCCCACCCTTCTCTGAGGTTCTCAAAACACAGGCAACTTTTTATTTATTTAAAAGAATACAGACGTGGGCAGGAATCCAGGAGTATGTGATGGAGATCAGCTGGGTGTGTGCCCAGGGTAACATGAGTGGCTTAGACGCTGGGCCGGAGGCTGAAGGAGACTGCCTGCTCGCTGGTCCCCTCCCTCGGGTTTGGCTATCGGAAGTCCTGAGAACACGGGCTCTTCTTGCTCAAGCTCCCACAACACCTCTGGGCAGAGTCAGAGTTCCCAAGCCCTGCCTCCCGCCGGTTTGCAGCGGGACACTTGCGGACTCCCGTCCACCCCCTTTTTGCTGGGCCCACAGCAAATGCACCAGAAATGACTATTCAAGACGGTATTGGCTCCAGATTGTCCCCTGGGGGTGCACACTTGTTCCGGCAAACAGTGGGCTGCTTGCCTTCCCGCCCCTCTGACCTGGGCACCTCTCTGGGCAGAACTGTTCTCAGAACCAGGGCTTTGTGTCCGCGGGGCAAGATGGGGGCAGTCCACTCTTCCCAGGGGGAAGCTGAGGCCTGAAACGATGCACAGCCTGGGGTCCCATGGCGTGGGGGCCAGCGGCAAGTCAGTGTACAGCAGCGGCCCCGCGCACCCGTGATGCCAGGCTGGAGTTCAGCTGTGGGCCGCACGGCCCTGGGGGGCTTCATTGGCCCTGGAGCCCTGGGGCCGGGCTGGGGGGGGCCTGAACAGAGCTGGAATCGCAGGGCCAGTCATGCCTGACACCCAGCAGACACACTTGGTGCCAGGCACCCGCCGGCCAGCCTGGCCGAGTGCTCAGCCTGAAGGGGGGACGTGCATGAGTCCGTGTGTGTTTCAGAGTCTTTCCGGGCTTCGCTCCTGTGCGGCGTAGCTCCCCACTGCCCCGGGGCTACCATACGGCACGTGGCCACCAGCCTTGCCCCTCTTGCCTTTTGCCTGACTCTGGACTCGAGCGTAGGCTGTCAGTGGGCCATTAGCCTGTGTCTCTGTTTTCTGGGCTGGGGGCCCAGCATCCTGGCGTGCTAGAGGAACCCATCATCTGTGGAGAAAACGGAGCCTCAAGAGCTGCGGCTGGGGCTCTGGAAGGCTTCCTGGAGGAAGGGGGACGCGAGCAGACCAGGGCTGTGCAGAATTTCTGAAGCGGTGTGCAGCTGGCTGACCACTGCGGCGGAGGCTGCCTGGCCATGGGGCACACAGCCCCTCTCCCAGGCCCGGAGGTCACACAGCCAGTTTGGGGAGGACAAGACCGCTGGCCCTGAGCTTCCCCACCCGGTGCCGTGGAGGAGCCCAAGGATGGGGCCCCTGCAAGCTGTGCCCGCCAGAGCCGGCTTCGAGTCGGAGAGCCCGGGGGGTCTGATGAGCGCTCTTCAGACCAGAGTCCTTTAAACCGCCCCCAAAGGCTTGCCAGGTTGGGGGACGAGGAGCAGGGAGGGCCCGGGGTCAGTTGCTCCTCCAGGGGGGCCACGCGGGCATTTACTTAGGGCAGGGCGCCGCTGGGCCTGACCGCCTCTCTGACCCCCGGGGGGCTGGGCGCCGCCGCGGGCGGGGAGTGTGGCGTGCGTGTGTGCGCGCGTGGTGCGCACTGGCGTGTGTGCGCGCGGCGGGGCGCCCCCGCGGCTGGCCCGCTGGGCCCGGTTTCCCGCGCTCAGCGCCGCGGCCCGGCCGGCCGCCGCGTGTCGTTGCAGCGCGCTGCAGGAGCAGAAGGGCGAGCTGCGCAAGCGGCTGTCCTACACCACGCACAAGCTCGAGAAGCTCGAGACCGAGTTCGACTCCACGCGCCACTACCTGGAGATCGAGCTGCGGCGCGCGCAGGAGGAGCTGGAGAAGGTCACCGAGAAGCTGCGCAGGTACGGGGGGCGGGGCCGGGGGCGGGGGCGGGGCCCGGCGGCGGGGGGCGGGGCCCGGGGTTCGCCGCCGCTCGGGGGAACCCTGCTGGCTCCGCGCGAGGGGCCCCGTTCACCGCGGCCAAGCCCGGGGCTCGGCGAGGGCAGGCTCCTTTTCCGAAGTCGCACTTTGTGCCAAGAGCGGCTGGGCCGGGACTGGACTCCGGGTCTAGCTACCGCCGGGCAGGCTCCTCCCAGACACCTCTCCCTCGTCTGTCTGCTCATTCCTCTCAGTTAATCTTGGGGGATGGGGGACAGCAGCACGACACACGCGCAGCCACCTGCAGGCCCCTCCCCCCGCCGGCCCTCCGGGTCCCCACCCACTGGCCCCTGGGTCTCTGAGAGGAAGAACGATGTCCCCGGAGATGGACCAGTGGTCCGGGACCGTTCCCTTGAGCAGCGTGGCCGCAAGGGTTGGGCCAGGTGTGCCGAAACCAAACTTTTCTAAAAACTTGGTTCTTCATGTTGAAGACATTTTCCTAAAAAATATTACACACTCTCCAGCCTTTAGGAAGATAACAAAGAGAATGCGGAGTTTGCCCTTGGCTCGGTTTATTCTCAACATTGATGGGGCCTATAGGCTGGGGCTGCCCCGGGGAAGGGTTGGCCAGGAGGGCTGTTTGTCCGTCCCTGAACATCCCCCTGCCCCATCTAGTCTCGAGGGAACCAAGTTTAGGCCGTTCAGTCAGACCTCCGTTAAGGTCTCTCCTCGGCCACTTACTGCTCGAAGCCCCTCCGGCCTCAGTTTCCCCATTGGTAAGACTGGGCGGGGGGCCCACAGTGACCCTCCACCCAGGCTGTCAAGAGGATGGACACCCTCCCAAATTCTCTTCCACCTTCACACTACCTGCCGTGGTGGGAACACGGCCCCTGATCCCCACGCGGCACTTGGAGGCCGAGTAAGTAAATGTGAGTGAACTCGGTGAGCAAGGACCGGACAGAGCCGCTTGTGGGTACAGGCCTTCCCTTCTCATCCCAGGCGTCCTCGTCCCTGGCCCCGGAGAGCCCTGCGCGCTGTAGCTTTCTGCTGTGCGCAGAGGTGCAGGCACACCTGGACGGGAGCGGGGGCGGGCATAGGCAGCCTGTGCTCAGCCCTGCTCTGCCCAGCGGGCTGGGGGGCCGCAGGGGTCATGGGTGGCCCGGCCTGGCACCGCAGCGACCACGTTGTTCCAGGATTCAGAGCAACTACATGGCGCTGCAGAGGATCAACCAGGAGCTGGAGGACAAGCTGTATCGCATGGTGAGGGCCCCTCGCCGGCCGCCCCAGGCCCCGCCCCAGTGTGCTCCTCTCGGGACCTTGGTGGCAAGCCACCAGCCAAGCTGTCGTCCCCTCGCCTGTGCAGGAGCTGCTCACAGGGCTTGTTTCCTGGCCTCCACCCCCCCCAAGCCCCATCTCCAGGACCAGTCCCAACCCTTTTGCAATGCACGCATGGGTGGGTGCTCTTGGGACTAGGAAGTCGTAGGGTTCCAAGCTGCCCCGTGAGCCTCCTATGTGACCAGGGCTGTGGGAAGGACGTGAGCTGGGGACGGTGACCCCACTTTAGCCGTTGGCCTGGAGACCCAGACCTGGCAGGACAGAGGCCTGAGTTCGGGCCCTGGGTGAGCCAGAATGATGTTCGAGCCCAACTGTGCCACCTGTAGGGACACCGCATCTTACGGTAAAGAATAAAGGGGAAAGTGCCGCTCCTGGCTCCTGCACGGGCAGAGACCCTCTGGGAGACACTTCCACTATCTGCAAGTGCGGCATCTTTTTTTGTGTTGATCGGGCTGTCGGGACCTCAGTTTGGAAGAGAAGGGGACAGTGGCAGAGGCGTCCCGGTCCTGTATGGCTGGTGTGGTGGGGAGGGGCCAGCAGGCTCTTGCACCTTCCCTCATCGAGAGGACTTCCCGCTCTTTCTAGTAGGTTATGGGCTTGTTTTGTTTCTGAAAATCAGAAATGGGTGTTCGACCTGTTATCTTAGAGTGCTGTCAGAGCCAAGACAGCTCGGCCTGGGACCCTGGACAAGGGCCCTTGCCTTTCTGAGCTCAGGTTGAGGCTGAAAGAGGACAGGTTCAAGGCAGGAGCGGGTGAGGTGCAGGGCCAGGGCCAGGCTTTGTGCTGAGGGCAGACTCCCCTTAGACCCAGGAGGAGGGATTACTGTCCCCGTGGTGTGGGTGAGCAGGAGGCCCCGGGAGGCAGTGACTTGCCCAAGGCCATCTGGCTCGGCACGGGTGGGAGCACAGGTGAATTCGAACCTGGCGGTCTGTGCTCCTACTCCCACCTTCCTTGGCCTTGCAAACCTCTCATCGTTATCGACTGCAGGAGGCACCCAGGAGGCCTATGGAGCAACTGGGCACGAGGCCCAGGCCTTGGCTGACCGTTGACCAGCTCTTTCCCATACCCCCACCCCTCGTCCCAGGGCCAGCACTATGAGGAAGAGAAGCGAGCACTGAGCCACGAGATTGTTGCCCTCAACAGCCACCTGCTGGAGGCCAAGGTGACCATCGACAAGCTTTCGGAGGACAATGTGAGTGTTGGACCGCCGTGACCCCTGGGGTCCTGGGCCCTGTGGCCTCGAGGCTTCAGGGGCCGGCACGTGAGGTGGGAGAACAGGGCAGTGGGGGAAGGAAGGCTACCTCCCAGCAGAGACACACTGCCAGGGGTATTCGGGAAGAGACCCTCTGCTGGAAGGAAATGGGGCTCGAGGGAGCAACCACTGGGCCATATTATTCCATTCAGGAAAGGGCGTCCTGACCCCAGGTTTGGGGCGTGCTCATTCCTGCCCCAGCCAGCCTCCGGGGGCGTCAGAGCCATGTGGCTGCCCTGATTTCAAGGGCCCCGTGAGATGGGCCCAGGCCCACTCGGAGGACACCTGACAGCTGACCACACATTCACTAAGGAGTGTCTGCTTCCTGCCTGGACCTCCGAGGCGGTGAGATTATGGTGTGAAGGACACAGACAAAAACTCTCCCTGCCCATGTGCAATTTGCGCCTGAGCAGGGGAGGCAGCAAACAAGATGACACACAAGCCGTGTAGCGTGTTGTGAGTGCTCACTGCCACCGGGAAAGCAACACAGCAAGCGGTGCTGGGGAATCCGTCGGGTGCTTCTAGAAGATGCTGCTAGATCACGACCTGAGAGCGGCCAGAGAGCTGGCCACGGGCGCTCTGGGGAAGAGCCTTCCTTCGGGTGGAGAGAACCAGTGTGGCAGAGGATGCCCCTGCAAGAGCAGCGGAGGGAGCTCCGGGGGGGGTCGGGGTCCCAGGCTCTGAGGTCAGAAACAGAACAGGAGGCCACACCATGCAGGCTTCTCTAGGAATCTCGGGTTGTTTTTTTTAAGATTTTATTTATTTATTTGACAGACAGAGATCACAAGCAGGCAGAGAGGGGGAAGCAGGCTTCCTGCTGAGCAGAGAGCCCCATGTGGGGCTCGATCCCAGGGCCCAGGGATCCTGACCTGAGCCGAAGGCAGAGGCTTAACCCACGGAGCCCCCCAGGTGCCCCTCTTGGTTTTATTCTGGATGAGTAGGGAGCCATGGAAGTTTCTTGAACAAAAGAGTAACATGACTAAGACCTATGCTTTTCCTGGCTCACTGAGAAAAGACAGTGGGGACAAGGTCTGCAGCAGAAGGCTCAAGGAGGTGGCTGTGGCAATCGTCCAGGCTGACAGCGGCTCGGCCAGGATGCCACCCGTGAGTGGGGAGAAGGGCTCAGGTTCTGGTCCTGGTTCAGAGATGGAACCCACTGCATTAACAGAGATTTGGACGTGGGGTGTGGGGGAATAGAAGGGCCTAGCCCAACTACAGGGTTCAGAGCCCGAAGGAAAGAAGCGACCTGCTATCTCCTGGGGGGCCGCCTGGGGAGGAGCAGGAATGGGGCTGGACGGGGCACGCTCCGATGGCAGAGGTGAGGGTAGAGATGCGGTGAGATGGCCGAGGAGTGTGGGCAGAGGAGGGGGAGGCCCTGCGTGGGGCCTGGGGCCTGGGGCCATGCTGCAAATCTGCAGTGGGTGTGGCGGCCGACCCAGGCTGGCCAGCCAGTGCGCACAGCCCTATGAGGCCAGGGCCAGCCGGAGGCCTCTCGAGGGAGGGGGGCGTCCGGTCTCTGCTCTCGGCCAACTGTGTCCTTCCCAGGGGGCTCGAGGAGACTGGGGACCCAGTGTCTCTCCACTTTGCAGGCCAAGCTGGGGGCACGAGCTCAGCACAGACAGTGGAGGTGGGGGAGCCTCCAGGAATGGGGGACAGCATGGGGGGCAGCGGGGCCTGTGCCTTCCACAACCTGTTCGAGCTGCAGGATACCTGGTCCCGGCTGAGCTGAGACCGGGGGAGCCGGCGGATCTCAGGGCCCGCTGGTGGACCCCGGCTTCCCGTGAGGGAACCCTCCTCATGGTGGAGGGCCTCCAGGGCAGGGGACAGGACTGAAAGGCCCGACCACAGGCACATGCAACAAAGATGAAAGCAGAGCCTCGCCGATCCTACTGTTTGCATCTGTTTTCAGCTCCGGAGGCTGAGCCGGTCCCGGCCCGACCCCGGGTCACACAGGCCCTCTGTCCCCCCTCACCCAGCCCGGCAGCCACCCCCATAAGCAGGCCGCACTTAGGAAGGGGGATGTGGAGCCAGTCCGAGACGCGGGGAGGCAGGGGCTGCACGTACATTCCTTACCACCAGCTGGTGCCGGCCCTCTCCGCTGAGGGCGACGGCGGGGACAGAACAGCCATGCTCTCCACGCCCAGGGACTCTGGGAATTCAGGAGCCACCGGAGGCCCTTCTTCCACACAGCCTCCTCCTTGTGGGAGGTTCCCGTCTGGGGTGGCGGCGGAAGGGCCTGGCAGGGCCCTCCCCGTGCACCAGCAGCTCCAGGTCCGAACTGAGGCTCCCCCCAACACCCCCCACCAGTCCAGTCTGCAGGCGAGCACGAGAGACCCAGTGAGGGTCCTTGCCCAGCCTGCTGCCCAGCCAGCTGCCCCCGCACCTGGTCTCTGTGCTGGCCCCGGACGGCAGGGCCCCGGACCAGGGGCAAGCCTGCGCCAGATGGCCTCCCTTGTCTTCTAGGAGCTCTACAGGAAGGACTGCAACCTAGCGGCCCAGCTGCTGCAGTGCGGCCAGAGCTACGGCAGGGTCCATAAGGTGTCCGAGGTAACGCCAGCCCTGCCCCCGCGAGGCTGCCCTCGCCCCCCAGGACGCCTTGGGGCTCCAGTCCTACAGGCCCCACCCCAAGGCCACTTCTCCCCTTTGAGGGGAAGACGCCACGTAAGCCTGACCCCCGGTCCTCCTTTGTCCCGCAAGGATCCTGGCCTTTCTGAACGTGGTGCAGGGCCCCTCCAACCCCGACGCCTCCTCACCCAGCTTGGACGGCCTGCCCACTCCCCGTGCTTGCCTCTGGGGGCTGCTCCTTGACCCTGCTCCAAAGCTCCCTGTCCACGGAGCACTGATGGGGCAGAGCGACCCCCGTTTGAGCCTCATAGAAACTCTAGGCTTCGGTTTAGGCACCATTCGGACAGTGGCCATTTCAGAGACAAGAAAACTGGCTTCACATGGAGTGACTCAGCCAAGGCCCCGGGACCCCCCTGCCCCCGCCAGGCTGCCCCAGGTTCACACACTGCCCTCAGCCTGGCCTCGGCCCATGTACCCTCTCCCCCGGGGCCTGGGCCGCACCTAAGATACTCACAAAATGGATCAAACAGTAGCGGGATGGCCCCATGACGGACCAGGTGCTCGTGCAGAAGCCGCGGGGCACCTGGCCCGAGTGTGTGTTGCATCTGAGTCTGTCTTGTTCAGGAGCACCCAGGCCTCATGACCTGGTAGGGGTACCCCCGACAGACCTTGGGGCCGGGAGAGCAAGCGGGCCCCTCAGTAGGAAGAGATGAAGGGGGCTACAGCCCCAAGAAGGGCCCAAGCCAGACCCTGGTTCCACCTTCTGGGCTTTTCGGAGCCCAGCTATTGTAGGCTGGAGAGACAGAGGTGACCAGGGGGTCCTTGGGCGAGTTTCAGGAACCTTCCCCAGGAGCCGGTGGCGTCCAGAATCCTGGGTGCTGGCCCTAGCGGTGTAGTTTGAGAAGCCGTGGCCGGGGCCCTCTTCTGTCTGTGCATCTGTCGGTCACGGCCGCAGCTGCAAGTGTCGGGCTGACTGCTCCCCCTGTCCCCGCCCCCCTCCCCCACACCTGACCTGTTCTAGCTGCCCTCCGACTTCCAGGAGCGCGTGAGCCTGCACATGGAGAAGCACGGCTGCAGCCTGCCCTCCCCGCTCTGCCACCCGGCCTATGCCGACAGCGTCCCCACCTGCGTCATTGCCAAGGTGCTGGAGAAGCCGGACCCCACCAGCCTGTCCTCCCGCCTGTCCAACGCCTCAGCCCGCGACCTGGCCTTCCGGGAGGGGGCGGAGAAGCAGGGCCCACGGCCCCCCTACAAGGGGGACATCTACTGCAGCGACACGGCCCTCTACTGCCCCGAGGAGCGGCGGCGCGCCCGGCGGCCCAGCGTGGACGCGCCCGTGACCGACGTGGGCTTCCTGAGGGCCCAGAACTCCACCGACAGCGCGGCGGAGGAGGAGGAAGAGGTCGAGGCGGCCGCCTTCCCCGCAGGCTTCCGGCACGAGGCCTTCCCAGGCTACGCGGGCTCGCTGCCCACGTCCAGCTCTTACTCGAGCTTCAGCGCCACGTCGGAGGAGAAGGAGCACGCCCAGGCCAGCACGCTCACGGCCTCGCAGCAGGCCATCTACCTGAACAGCCGCGACGAGCTCTTCGACCGCAAGCCGCCCGCCACTGCCTACGAGGGCAGCCCGCGCTTCGCCAAGGCCACGGCCAGCGTGGCAGCGCCACTTGAGGCCGAGGTGGCCCCGGGGTTTGCGCGGACCATGTCTCCGTACCCAGCCGAGCCCTTCCGCTTCCCGGCTTCCCCGGGCCCCCAGCAGGCCCTGATGCCCCCAAACCTGTGGAGCCTGCGGGCCAAGCCGGGGACGGCCCGGCTCGCTGGGGAGGACGTGCGGGGCCAGTGGCGACCCCTGAGCGTGGAGGACGTGGGCGCCTACTCCTTCCCGGCCACCACTGCCGGCCGCGCCTCGCCCTGCAGCTTCTCGGAACGCTACTATGGCAGCGGGGGCAGCCCGGGCAAGAAGGCCGAGGGCCGCGCCAGCCCGCTCTATGCCACCTACAAGGCCGACAGCTTCTCGGAGGGTGACGACCTCTCCCAGGGCCACCTGGCAGAGCCCCGCTTCCTCCGGGCCAGCGGCGACCTGAGCCTGAGCCCCGGCCGTGCGGCTGACCCGCTGCCCGGCTACGCGCCCAGCCAGGGGGACGCGGAGAGGCTCGGGGTGCAGCTGTGCGGGGCGGGCGGCAGCCCCGAGCCCGAGCACAGCCCCCACAGTTCCAGGGAGTCCCTGGAGCCCAGCTCCATGGAGGCCTCCCCGGAGATGCACCCCGCCGCCCGCCTCAGCCCGCAGCCGGCCTTCCCGCGGACTGGTGGCTCGGGGCTCAGCCGCAAGGACAGCCTCACGAAAGCGCAGCTCTACGGAACCTTGCTCAACTGAGCGCCTGCCTGCAGGCCGCGGTCCCGGGGCCGCCCCCTCCGAGGGCACAGCTCGCCTCTCCCCAGACACCTGTCCTCCCCAGCCCCCGCCGACCAGCACCCTCTCTTCCACCCAGCTCGGTGGAGCCTGAGAGGAGGACCCCTCCCCCACCGTCTTGTCCAGCCCAGCCCCACCACGGTGGGGTGTTCCCCGCGCCCCAACATCCTTCCCCACCTGGGATGAGCATTCCCCCCTTTTATAAAGTGAAACTATTTTTATAGAGAAAAAGGGTCTTTCTTAACGCACTTGGCCTCCAGCTCCCTGGATGGCAGCCTTGGCGTTTGCAACACAAAGCTCCTTTATTTTTCGGGGGAGGACAAGTAGGGCCTGCCCCTGGGAGGGAAGGACGGGCTCTTGTGGAGACACCCCCAGTGAGCCGGTGACAAGGGAACCCGAAACTCTGTCCACGAAGAGGGGAACTGGAAAGGGTGGAGGGATGTGAAATGTTTTTAAACTGTTTTCGCCGTGTGACCAACACACCACCCCAGCTCTCCCGTGGTCCGTAATCCCGAGTGGGGCCGGTGCTCGTCCCCCAGTGTCCCGCTCCCCGGCACCACCTCGCTCTACCTCAGACGTAATGAGGCCCTCGACTCCCGGCGTCTGTGGCTCGCTTTCCCGTCGTCCGCGATGCATGCCCGGTCTGTTAGTACTGTACTTCCGTTCATTAATAAAAGACATCGGTGGAAAGAACCGGGCTCCGGGTTGTTTCTTCTCCCCACCGCCTTCTGACCAGAGCCCCAGCATCCTGGGCAGCATCCGAGCGCCTCCACTGTCTGACCCTGCTGGGCCTTCTCTCTTCCCCTCCTCCTGCTGCCCCCGCCCCCCGCCCCCGCCCTCTCTCATGTCTCCGATCTGGCCTCTGCAGGGAGGACCTCGAGGATCTCCTTCAGAGCAGCTCTCGCTTCTCTGAACCGTCTCTGTCTGGCCCCACTGTGAAGGGTGTTCTCACTGCCGAGGGGGGTAGCGGGGGGCTCTTCCCCCCCAACACACACACACACACACGCCATCTGCGTGGTCCCTGGCCTCCTGTTGGTGTGGGCAGGTCTGTCCGTCCGTCCATCCGTGGGGAGCTGTCCTCGGGACGCCTGCCTGCCCTCTGCTCTCTGGCCTCTTTGGAACGTCCCTCCGGTTGTCTGCAGGTCCTGAGACGCGTCGCTGTGCATTTGTCCTTCCTGGGGGGGTCACAGGAGTCCTGTACCTGCGGATTGGTGCATTTCACCAGTTCTGGAAAACGCTCAACTCTAATTTTGTGTTTCCTCTCTCTTCCTGGGACTGCCTTAGACCCCGGGCCGTCCCTCTCGCGGCACCCTCGGGGTACGCTGCCCTCCCCGCTGCGTGTCCTGCACTGGGGGTTCCCCAAGCTCAGTCCACGTGGTTTGCCTTCCTTCACGCGCGTTCTGCTTTGTCCGCGCCCAACACAGCCACTGCGTTTGTAGTTTTCCGTGAGTTTGTCCTACACGTTCATGTTGTTCGGTTGTCTCGCAAACCTCCACTCCCCACCCCCGCCCGGCCGTGTCCCGTTCCCTGGAGATCTTTTCTCGCTTGCCTTTTGTTTCCTTAAACACATGGCCACAGCCGGGTCTGGCACTTCCCTCATGGGGTTTCTCTTGGTTCCTGCTCTTGCTGTCTCCTTTCTTCTTGAGCCTGGTTATCTCAGACGCATGCTCATTCCTGTCCTCGAAAATCTACTTGGGGGTTCTGCAAAGCCTACGGTGGAGGCCAGTCCTCACAGGGTCTGTTCCAAGGGCCTGGACCCTTCCTGCTGGACACCAGCCCGCTCCGGGTGCTGGCCTTGCAGTGGCCTGGCTCACCCTGCAGTGCAGCCCCAGGGCGGGTCTGCCTCTGGCCAGGGGACTCCAAGGAGGGGGGGCATCAGCAGGGGCTCCCAGCATCCCTGCACTTGACCTGCCTCTGCAGGAGAGCCCAGCGCAGGCCCAACCACCCTGCCCGGGAGCTGTGCCCCAGGAAGCCGTCTCCTCCAGCCAGAGGGAACGGGGAGAGACTTGGGAGTCGGCTCCCCTCTGGGGGCCCAGTTTCCTCCCGGGCAGACGGGAAGCGACCCTGAATGAGCTGGGGAGCAACTGGAAGCGTGCAGGGAGAAGCATGTGGCCCCTGGCACCCAGCAGACCCTCCAGGTGTTCCCAGAGGGGAACCCGCATCTAGTCAGGCCCACACGTTGGCTGCGTGAGGGGGAGTGGGGCTGCCTCTTCCGGCCTCCGCTTTCCCTCCTCCAGGTGATCACAGTCCTGCCTGGTTCTCTCGCTCCTAAGGGCCGATGCTGGGTCTCAGAAGTGTCAGGCCCTGGTAGCAGGGCTAGGGACCCTGCGGCTTTACAGACTGGGCCGAGGGCCCTCTCGGATTGGGGGCTTTAGCCCCCACATGGCCACCTAGGCATCCTACAGACCTCACAGAGCTGCCCTGCCATGGCCTCCAAAACCAACCACATTCGGAGCCCGGAGAGGGTCTTGTTTCCAGAGGGCCTGCTCGGGGCTGGGTGGGAACAGTGACTTCTTTGGCCAAGAGCCAGGCAGCCTACAAAGATGGGCTGACCTGGCCACACAGAGCAAGGGGGTGGGGTGTCTGGAGTTCCATCACGTGATTTTGAGCAGGGTCAAGTTGACACCACCTTGAGTGGGCACTGGCATGGGATGCTATGGTCCCAAACCACTCTTCCTTTTTTTTTTTTAAGATTTTATTTATTAATTTGACAGAGAGAAATCACAAGTAGATGGAGAGGCAGGCAGAGAGAGAGAGATAGGGAAGCAGGCTCCCTGCTGAGCAGAGAACCCGATGCGGGACTCGATCCCAGGACCCTGAGATCATGACCTGAGCCGAAGGCAGCGGCTTAACCCACTGAGCCACCCAGGCGCCCCCAAACCAATCTTGAGGGGCTGAACTGGAAAAACTTGGTTTTCGCTCAAATCTCCCCAGGCTCCAAACCAGCTCCGCAGGACCTTGGGTCTCAGGAGCGCAGGTGGCTCTGGTCAGGGACTCTCAGAAGCCCCCTCAGTGGGGACTTGGTGCGTCCCTCCTCTTCCTGATAATGGGCCTGGCGGGCACTCTCCCTGTGCTGGCCATGGGGTCCCTGCTCTACCCACAACGAGCTCAAAGGTCGGGCGGAGGCAGATGGTGTGACTCTAGGCCCAAGGCTTCAAGAATACAGAGCCATGCAGAGACGAAGGTCCTTTCTGCTCCAGCGGGTAGAAAGCAGCCCTCCAGGAGGACGCTCATGCCGGGTACTGAAGGATGAAGTCATCAGCGGGCACTTCAGACAAAGTTATATGTGATATGTGCCTGCTTGAGGGTTCAGCCTAGGGGCCACCAGTTTCCCTCTGGATCTGTCCTGGGATGTTGTGCTGGACGGGAACTTTTGGGCTATGGTGAGGCCCTGCCCTCTACTTTTTTAGCCCCATCTACCCAGGCAGCCAGCCAGGCCAACCACCAGCCGTGCATCTACCACACTCCTGCCAAGCTGTGCATACTTCTCCACCCCCAGCTAGGGCAGCGCTGGGCTGGCTCTGCCACTTGCTCGCCAGGTGACCTTGGGCCAGTCTCCCCTTCTGCAGCCTAGGGACATTAGGAGATCCCCAGGGGTCTCCATGATCGCTAGCTGTCCCGGTGCACAAGGAGCCACAAGAGAGGCTGGCGAGAGGGAAAGAGCCCACGCTTCAGAGTCCGACGGTGTCTCAAGCAGCAGTACCCTCCACTGGACAGCAGAGCGGGCCCCCCTGGGCGGAGGGGTAGGGCTGTGAGCATCGCCTCCGGCCGGCAGCACACACAGCCACACGCCGGCGCCTCTGGAGGAAACTGCTCTTCTCCCACGAACGCGTCAGGTCTGTCCCGGAGCACAGGTGAGGGTACAAGGAAGCACTCAGCCCGGGAAGGAGGGGAAGGCACGGCCCACGCTTCTTTTCATTCCAGCTCCACATGGTCTAAATTT
Source organism: Mustela putorius furo (assembly GCF_011764305.1). Lineage (NCBI taxonomy): Eukaryota > Metazoa > Chordata > Mammalia > Carnivora > Mustelidae > Mustela > Mustela putorius. The sequence continues at coordinate 48,829,596 of NW_025421290.1, read as the reverse complement.
AGCTCCCTTATTTTAAAATTGCAAATGATGAACTCCCCAACACCTTGCAGAGGATGCGAGCGAGCCTCTAAGAAGGCTCTCTGGAAGACGGCACTCGGAGAAAGCGATGAAGGCACGGAGGATGCCTGCCATTCTTTCCTAATAAAATAACCTACAAAAGTTGCGGGGGCTGGGGGGGGGCTGGCAGCTGGCACCCTCAGGCATGGAGTTGATGCACCAAGTCCACAGAGGAGAGCACCAAGCAGCAGCCAGAGTGGGGAGCCCTGCATGTACCCTGCCCCAGGAAGATCAGAGCTCTGGTTGGTTCAAGGGGGCGTGCGGCAGACTTGGCCGACAGAGACTTGGATGCTGTTGGCCCCAAGTGAAGCGGAGAGAGAGGGCAGCGATCCGCCAGGGCTTTCCTCCGCGTCTCCTGCCCTGCTTGTTCCCAGAGGCCCGTCTATAGATGAGGAAGCAGGCTCAGAGAAGCGAAGCACCCACCAACATCCCAAGCAAGTGAGTGCTGGGCTTGGGGCCTAAGCCGGCCTCCCGACTCCAAACCCCACAGGGTTTGCAGGCAGCCAGGGTGTGTGCTCAGTGCATGAGACGGGTGGCAGCTGGGGCCACACCCAACCTTCACAGCAAAGCCTGATTTAATACAGTCTGTAAACAATGCTCATATTAAACAAGCGGTAACAGGGCGCCTGGGTGGCACAGTCAGTTAAGCGTCTGACTCTTGGTTTCGGCGCAGGTGGGGCTCTCAGGGTCCTGGGACTGAGCCCCGTGTCAGGCTCCACGCTCAGCACAGGGTCTGCTTCAGATGCTCTCCTTCTCCCTTTGGCCCTCCGGCTCGTGCTCTCTAAGATAAACAAACAAACCTCTTTTTTTTTAAAGTAGTAATAATAATATGTCACCGCAGGGAAAGCAATCAGAAAACCATGAGCTGGAATCCAGACTCAGAAGATACTCCACACAAGAAAGGCAGAAAACCACCCAGTTCAGGCTACGCTAGACGGCAGGACATCCGGACTCTAGGATCTAGAGCTGGACGGTGGAGAGCAGAGGCGGGACAGGCAGACGGGAAGTGCTCTGGGAAAGCAGTCGCCACCCCCCCACCCCCACCCCCGGCAGACAAGGGCAGGCAAGGGCAGCCCTTCCTCCCGGCCTTGTCCAGATTCCTTCACAAATCACTCAGTCACTTGACAAGCGTGTCCGAGGACCTGTTCAGGCTGGATCTGAGGAGACACACCCTCATGAAAACACCTGTGGGGGTCCCGCCACACTTCCCTCTGGCTCCATGGTGAGAGCTGCACCTGGCCAAAGACCCCTGGTCCGGAGTGCGCGTGACCAGAAGCCAGGTGATCAGCTCCTTCCTCCCTGAAACTTGTCCAGTGGGAACAGAGGAAGGAGGCAGCCCCTTGCCAGCGGCTGCTGCCGTAAGAGGGGAGCAGGCTAAGCCAAGGCCTAAAGGGCAAGAGAGGGACTTGTCCATCCTTGGCCTGCCACGAGGAGGCCTGAGAATGGGGCCAGCATGCACCCTCTGGTCCAAACTGGCTCGGCCCTGCGACCAATGGTGGTCTGATACTATTATTATCAATACTCCCTGCTGTTGTTTCCTGAGTGCCTACTACATACACATCCCGCCAAGAGCTGTACAGACCTCAACCTCATTAACCCTCACAAGCTGGGTATCACCAATTCTCATTTCACAGACAGGGAAACTGAGGCACTGGGCGGCTCAGCACTTCCATGCAGCCACACAATGAAAGGTGACGGCAGGATTTAAGTCTGCATATTTGACCCCAAAGCCTGTGTCCTGCCAATGGGCCACATGGGCAGTTATTCATTTACACCTACTGTATGCCCGGGGCCAGGCGTACAGCAGGGAACAGGCACCCAGAGTCCTGGGAAGCTTACACTCCACTGCACACACCTGTGTGTCAGGGACAGGGAAAACCTCAGGCAGAGCAAAGCACTCTGGATAAAAAGACTGAGAATGACAAGAGCGTGTTAGACACAGAGGTGAGGGCAGACTCCCTAAAGGCCCACTGTCTACACATCCCATGAGACAGGCAGGGAGCCAGGGGGCACTGGGAGAAATCATGACCCAGCGGAGGGCCAGCAGGAGCAAACGCCCTGAGGCATCACACCATGGGAGCACCATGGAGGGAGCCATTAGCCCATAAGGGATACCGGTGATATGGGAAGGTTCCATTTCACAGATAAAGTGACCTGAGTCTGGGCATCTAAGATCACTGAGCTTCCCACACAGAGCAGGGAACTCATCGGGGCGGGGGGTGAGAAAGCGTGTGGGCGGGAGGCCCAGCAGGGCGGCCACGGGAGGGTGAGGGAGGGAGTGCCCATCACTTGCACCACGTTCTGAATGGACGTTCTCCTGGCCTCTGCTCCCCCTACCACCCTGCCAGGTCCAGGGCCTCATGGGCGGCTCCACTTCTGTAGGGACCAGGGCCTTAGAGCATGGGACATGATTCTCTTTCTTTTCACCAAATAGGCCATTCTTGAGCCTAAAGAAAGAAAGTGCTCCCAACCTGAGCTCCACCAACTTCCAGCCTGGCAGCATACAGAGTCACTGGGCCCCTGCATCCCGCACAAGCCTGGGGGTTCACTTCTCTCAGCAGCCTGAAAAGCAAGTGCCCCGCCACCAAGTTCAGGCACAGCAAGTGCTACATCCACTCAACACCCACTGCCTGCCAGGTTCCCCACTGACCGTGGGGCAGGGATGAAGGCTAGAAAACGAGTGGGCCCTTAGGACAAGCCTGACCTCAGCTACCCTTCCCTCTTCCCAGAATGCCTGACTCATGGACCCCTGAGCAAGCCAGACATACTGAAATAAACATATTTATGCACCAACCCTCTGCAAGCTCCAGATGCCTTTTCCCACCTGTCCAGTTCCCTTCCTAGGACTGGAACCCCTGGTGCAGTGACACCTACCACAGACTTGACCTCCTTGGAGCCATACAGCAAGCCTGCAGGCAGAGGGTCCTGCCACCGCCTTACAGATGGGGAGAATGAAGCTCAGAGAGGAGACGACTCACAAGGTCTCAGCTGTGCTGACCACAGAGCTAACCTGGAACCCAGGTTCTGCAGAGGCAAAGCTGGGTACCCCATGGCTCCCAGTCCCCTGGCTCCCCTGCCCACGGGCCTCCTGGTCGGTCCTCTGCACTCCCTCACTGACTGCCCTGCCGGGGATGTCGCCTCACCTGCTCACAGTCTCCCTCCACCAGGAAGCCTTCCAAGGCCACGGGGACACCCATGCTCCCCTGCAGTTCCTCACCTACAGTGGATCCTCGGGCTCTCGGGAGGCCCTGAGACTTAGTGCTGGCCCTGGTGAGACTTAGTGCTAAAGCTCACCTGCCTGTCCAGGCCCCGGGGGGGCCAGGTCTTCCTGCCAGCCTAACTCCTCAGGGCTCCCCAGCAGCCTTCTGCACGCGCTTCTTCACTGGGATGGTGTGCACACCCTACAGGGAGTGGGACTCCCCGAGCCACGCCTGGTGGGGAGAGAGAGGCAACCTGGGCCCCGCAACACTGGTGGGGACTGCCGTGCTCCCATACGGAGCTCCTGAGGGCAGCTCTAAGACCCAGAGCCCCTACTGGGCCCCCATGGCCCCAAGGGTCAGGTCCCTCATCAGCAGAGGGGGTGCCCCATCTCAAGCTCCCACTGGTCTATCCTGGAGCCCCAGAGGGCCTGAGAGGGCGCAGGCACAAGGCGGCGGCCAGCACACATCTGTCGCTGAGGTAACCTAAGAAAGAGCGGACACCCACATTTATTGAACAGCCACCTGCCAGCCACTTCCGCTAATGCGGGCCTCGCAACCCTGAGGCAAACACGTCTCTGTTCCCATTTTACAGATGTGGAAACCGAGGCTCAGAAGGTTTGACCGGAGGCAACGTCAGCACTTCCTCACCCCCACCCACCCCGAGGAACAATGGAAGCCCGGGGCCTGGCCAGCATCCAGAAGGCTCTGTACTAGGAGGCTCAGTGCCAGATCTTAACGTCGCCCTCCCAGGAGCAGGTGGCGAGGACGGAGGGCAGTACAGGGTGGAAGGCGGCGCCCACACAAGCCTCGGTATGCCCTGGCAGCGTGCGCGCCCGGCTGGCGGTGCGAAAGCTGTACAGCAGGACTCGGCCGTCGGCGCTGCCTGTCACCAGCAGGTCACCATCCGGGGAGCACTCGCAGCCCACCGAGTAGCCTTCTACCTGCAGAGGGCAACACAGAGGGTGAGTGGGCCGCACAGCAGCGGCCTCAGCAGGCAGCCCAGGCTCCCTCCATAAGCCCGGGGCCCAGCAAGGAGCCTGCTGCGCGGAGCTGGTTGAGGGAATGCGGCTGGAATGGCTTCAGCAAAGCTGCGTGTCTGGTCTCTCACCGGCGGCCACGGGGTCCCCCGACCCCTTCTGCCCCAGGGAGGCAAGCCTCAGTGGGATAAGGGGACAGATGCAGAAAGAGCCCCCACCCCTGTCCTGTTCTCCCTCCCCCACCCCCATGGCCTGTCCTGTGAGCCACTAAGTCAGGGAAAACCTTTCCTGCCGGGCAGCTGGGGCCTGGACATAGGGCCGGGGGTGGCCCAGGGCGTTCAGTGAAGACCAGGCCACATGGCATGCGTCCCCTGGGAAACAGAAAAGAGAAACTACCCAGAAAGAGGGTCTGTGCACTCTGGGGCCCCAGGTCGACCGCGGGAGGCTATGGGGTCAGGGCTCTGCTCTTGAGCTGGGGGACAGGAACTCAGTACCTTGTGCCCTTCGTAGCGCCGCCTCCTGCTCATCCGGTAGGGCCACACAGCAGAAAAGAGAGCCAGATAGTTGCCATTGGTCTGCGCCAGGAACACAGGCTCCCGGGGGTGCAAGGCGAGGCTGGGACAGGTGTACCTCTCCTGAGAAACAGTAAGGCCACAGAGAGGGTCGAAAAGGCTCCCACTGCCCCGCAGCTCCAACAAACACGCCACCAGCTCTCTACTCTTGGATCCTCAGGTCCAGCCCCCACAGCTGGGCTTCCGGGTCTGTGTGCATTTCCTAGGGCTGTTGTGACAAAATGCCACAAACTTGCTGGCTGAAAACTACTAACATTTACTCTTAGAGTCTTAGAAGTCAGAGGTCTCACCAGGCTAAAAGCAAAAGTGTCAGCAGAGCCACGTTCCTTCTGGAGGTTCGGAGGGTAATCTGTTTTCTTGCCCTTCCTAATATCCCTTGGTTCAGGGCCCTAGTGACGGACTGAAAAATGGCTCCCCAAACTACCTCTATCCCCTGATTCCTGGGCCCTGTAAATGTCACCTTATATGGCAAAAAATGTGGAAGAGCTGTCTTTGTAATTAAGTTAAGCTTCTTGAGGTGGGGATATTATCCCCTAATATTGCCCTAAATGCAATCACACGTGTCCTTAGAGAAGGAAGCCAGGAGATCAGACATCCAGAAAAGGTGACACAGAGACAGAGCAGAGGGTCTGAAGAAGCAGGGGCAGACACTCCCCCAGAGGCTCCAGACCAAATCTTGACTTGAACCCAGTGAGACTTAGTGGCCATCCGGCCTCCAAAACTGAGAGTGAATCTGTTAGTTTAAGCCACCAGCTCTGAGGTACTTTGCTACAGAGTGACAAGAAACAAGTCCACACACCCCCTCCCGCCTCCACGGGGAGCCCTCAGGGTAGCCGTGGCCCCCACACACGGTTAACTAGGAGGTGAACGGCCAGGCAAGAAGACGAAGGCACAAAGCAAGTGTTCAAAGCACAAGGCGAGGAGCCGGCACTGTCTGACAGGCTGGGTCACATGGAAACACCCCCACAAGCTCCCTTCTCGAGGCACCTGTTCTTCCTTTATTCTAAGTGTTGCCCTGAAGCCACATGGTCTAAAAGAGCCCAAACTCGGGGAGCCACATGGGGAGCAGGTGGAATACAGCCGTGGACTCCTGTGTCCGTCGGGGGCGCAGTGGCCATGGCCGCCTGCTAACAAGCTCCCCTGCATGCTGCCACCAAGTAGAGCGCCTGCTCAGCTGCCCAGGAAAGGTAGAAGTGTGATTTTTAAGAGGGCCAACGGCTGGGGCATTCAGCACTTCCCCCTCCACGACCTGCCCTGGTTTCTGCACAGGCTGTTGGACGCAGAATGCCAGGTGGCCAGGCGGGCCCATGCAGCACCCCCACAGCCTGTCCTTCCCAGCGGGTTACACGAGCTCCCTGCTGTAAAGGTCTAGAGGCTGGTTTGCTCAGGGTCATGTAGAAGCTCCAGAGAAAAGGAAAAGCAGGGAAGGGGAGCAGGTATATATATATATACACCTAGTATATATTTTTAAATTCAGCAGAGGGAGTACCAAAGAGATTAGCCATGGCTTAATTAAAATCTTATAAGATGATGATGACAGACATGATGGCAAGGGTGGTGGTAATGATGATGGAAGTGGCGGTGATGATGATGGCGGTGATGATGATGGTGGCAGTGATGGTGACGACAGTGGTGGTGGCAGTGGTGGTGGTGGTGGTGGTGGTGATGGTGGTGGTGGTGGCGGTGGCGGTGGTGGTGATGGTGATGGAAGTGGCGGTGATGATGATGGTGGTGATGGTGATGACAGTGGTGGTGGCAGTGGTGGTGGTGGTGGTGGTAGTGGTGGTGGTGGTGGCAGCGGCGGTGGCCGTGATAGTGGTCTCGGTGGCGGTGATGGTGGTGGCGGTGATGGTGGTGATGATGGGTTGTTGGTTGTGATGTGATGCTGGTGATGGCGGCGGTGGTGATGTGATGGTGGTGGTGGTGTCGGTGATTTTGGTGATGGTGATGATGGTGGAGATGGTGGTGATGGTGGCGGCGGCGGCGGCGGTTGTGATGGCAGTGATGGTGGTGGTGATGGTGGTGATGGTAATGATGGTGGTGGTGGTGGTGATGGTGGTGATGGCGGTGGCGGTGATCGTGGTGATAGTGGTGGTGGTGGTGGTCGTGGTGGTGATGTGGTGGTGGTGGTGGTGATGTGGTGATGGTGGTGATGGCGGCGGCGATGGTGGTGATGGTGATGATGGTGGTGATGGTGGTGATGGTGGCGGTGACGGTGGTGGCGGCGGCGGTGGCGGTGATGGTGATGATGGTGGTGATGGTGATTTTGATGGTGGTAATGGTGGTTTGGGTGGTGATGTGTGTTTGTGGTGATGGTGATGGTGGTGGTGGCGGTGGCGGTGGTGGTGATGATGTTGGATTTGATGGTGGTGACGGTGGTGACAGGTAATGCACTGATGGAGAGCCCCCTGTGCCTGGCATGTGCTAGATCCTTTATAAGCATCATCTCCTTCAATTCTCAGAAACCCTCTATGAGGTAAATAGCCTTCTCATCCTCAATTTCCTAAGAGGAAAATGAGAATCAAAGAGGCTACAGGACGGGCTTCTAAGTGGTGAATCCGGGACTCTAAGAGAGGGGGTCTAACCTTGGGTCCCTGCTTGAACTTCCAAGTCACAGCTTCTGCCAAACACACTTAGCAAGGGCGGGACAGAAACCTGGGGGCTGGCTGCGGTGGCAGAGGGAAAGCAGGAGTGTCTTGGGTTGTGTGGCTATCTTCTACTTATCTGGATGAATGGCCCCCCACACCCTCCCCTGCTGGGTGGCAAGGCCAGACAGAGGAGGACTAGGACAGTCATGGAGGTGCTGTGATCTGGAGCCTCTGGAAAGCTTTCCAGGCAGTCCTGGACCTGAGCTTGTGTCCCTGACCCAAGAGATTTCAGGCACCTGAATGGTCTCTAAAGATCCTGCCACTGAACCATCCTCACAGGAAGTAACCTGAGATCCCAACAGCTTAGGGCTACATCCTGCAGCTGAAGCAAAGAGAAAAGCAATGCCAAACAGGGTTTCTCACGTGGAAAATCTGGTTGGAGATTTTGGCAGAGCTCCGGAAGTCCCAGGCAATAATGGTGCGGTCAGCAGAGTCCCGGCTCGAAGCATCCGTGCTGCTCAGGAACTCAGAGCCTTCCTGGAGGAAGAGGATGTCCAAGGTCTGCTGGATGGTCGCCTTGTAGCTTCTCACGACCTGCAAGAGTGGGCACCTATCATGCTGCTGGGCCCCAGGAGTATAGGGCAGGTACGCGCGGGGACGGCCACCAAGGCTGCTGTATCTCCTAGCAGCCCAGCACTGCCCTCACTGGCCCCCAGACAGCAGGAGGGTCCACTGAGGGCAGTGCTGGGCTGCTAGGAGATACAGCCTTGCCTATGGCCCTTCCCCACAGACAGCCCTCCCTGTCACGTGCCCACCCACCTACTGACACATGGCCACCATCCACTGGCCACCCAGGGAGGCGTGATGATCTTTCCAATCACGCCAGTCACCTAGAGAGAGCAGCTGGAGACTAAGGAAAGTGAGCTCTGAGAAGGACCCATTGCCCAAGGGCACCTAAAGGGCATCAATGATGCCCTTTGACACCAGGCCGTATTTAGTGAGAGGCTCTTGCTTCTAAAGATGTCACATAATTCACACCTCACAAAATTCCAGCCTCTTCTCTCTGGAACAGTAACTGTACTACAGAAAGCCAGAGTCCTTGGAGACCATAAAGCCAGAACCACAGTACACAGAGTAGCTTTAAAGACACTTTTACTTCTTAGCATCACGGCCAGTATTTCACAGCTTCCTGTCTTGTAAACCAATGTGATTAACTGTCAAGCACCTCTGTTTTCTCCAGAGCACTTTACCAGTCAACCTGCATTCTAAAGCAACTGGTTTAGGTTGGGGGCGGTCCCAGTACAGACAAGTAGCTCCACTTTACAAACGCACAGACAGCACACTCCAGACTGCAACATTCAGCAAGAGGCCAGGACAAGGTGGCCTCTGGCCTTCCTGCAGGTCTTGGCTGGCCTGTTTACCAGCTCCCAGGGCGCCACCATGTGGCCACAGCATAAACACAGTTCTCTGGTCCCTCGCCTGGGGCTCGGAAAGTCTTGACAAATTTTTTTTTTAACTGGAGTTCACAACCTTTAAAATTTTGCAGATATTATTTCCTATCATCCCCTTTTAAATGTGTGTAAGTCAAATTCACACTACATGCAGCACTCTATAAAGTCAGTTTAGGAGTTTTGAGACCCATTATCCAGATGAGGAACACTGAGGCTCAGAGATGTAGGGATATGCTCGAAGTACCACCACCAGGGTGGTAGGCTTTTCCCCATCCCTGCTGCTTCCCTGGGGCCCACAACCCAGTCTCCTACTGGCCACTCCCTACTCCAATACATACGGGACAATTTCCCTGGGGAGGGTAAGGACAAATGCTGCTCTCTTCTGAGCCTCTTCAGAAGTAGCGCCTAGCTAAGCTGATTTCAGGAGATTTTGGAGATTTTGGAGCCTGAAGAGCAGTCCCGAGGCAGAAAAGAGAGGGCAGCCGTCCAGGCCTCTGAGCACGGGGCAGAAAGCCGACCTGTGGCTGCTCCCTGCCCTGAGCCTCACAGCATGCGGACCGGGACAGGAGGCAGCGGCCGGGGGAGATGTCTCCCCAGCCCCGGCTGGAGGGGCCCAGCGGGGGTGCGGCTAGCCGAATGCTCCGCCTGCCCAGTCTGAGGCCGGGGCCTGGGGCGGGGTGCCACACGCCTTCACAGTCTCCAATACCAGCTCCCGTGAGTTTGCGCAACAGTCCAACTCACAAAAGTGCCTTCCGAGGCGGTGTTTGGAATCTGCTTCGGTGGGAGGGGAGAGAAGAGGGAGCGACGCCCCATAATCACGGCCCTGGAGCGATCTCTTGGGCAGCTCCTCCCATCCCAGCACCATTCCAGTCACCCCTCACTTCAGCCACCCCAGGCCTCCACCTGCCTGGGCCTCATCGTCTTTCTTCCCCTTTCCCCAAAGCCCTCTCCATCACGGCCGCTCAGCTGAGCAGCAGGAAACCCAGAGACGGCCGGGGTAGCAAACACCAAGAGAAGAGTGCGTCTGGCCCGCCTGGCGTCCCCGGCTGTGGCCTGCACACTGGGCAGCTTGTCCTCCCCAGCGGTGGGGGAGGCACAGAGGAGCCCCCAGAGCTACAGCATCTCACAGATAATGGCCCCTATGGGTGCGCACACATGCCAGGCAGTGCCTATCTCCCCGCAGGGGGCGTGGGCTCCACGGGCAGGTTCCGGCCCACACGCGGCAGCCCTCTCTCTGGCCGCAGCACCCTGACCCCTATAGGGGCTAGGGAAACACCTTTCCTGACCCTGGAAAGCATAGAGGAAGAAGAGGGCTCTCCTTGCCACTTCCGAGTGCCCAGGAAGTGGCAGCCGCTGAGCAGGCGTGCCACATAAATTAGCTTATGACAGCCCAGAGGTAGCTGTTCCCAGAGGGCGGCATGAGGGCCCAGAGGAAAGCAAGGTGCCAGGGCCTCGGCCGGTCCTTGACGGGACTACCTGCAAACCCACCAACACACCTGCCTCCAAAGACAAACTTTCCAGGAGAATGAAAACCCTTGTTCTGTACGTTCCCGAGAGCGGATGGGAACGGCCCAAATCATTAGGGCACCATAAAACTGAATGGCCGAGAAACAAGCCGTGTTCCGGGCGATCCCCGCCAATAACGCTGCTGTAAGTGGCAGGCTGACCTTTGAAGTGATCGCCGCTGAACGTGATTTACTCGCCTTCACAACGGCTCCTGCCCCGGGAAAGAGCAGAGGAGCCATTTGTGTGTCTAGCTGGTGGGTTTTATGGTGACCTTAATTACACCGACAGCTGGTGTGTCCCACTCCAGGGGCATGGGACGGTGCGAGGCGGCCTAACCAGCTGGATCCAGAAGGGAGCCCTCCTCGGACTCTTCTGGCAGCTGGCGGCCTCTGTCAGGTAAGCAGATACTTGGCTGAAGGCTCTGGCTTTGGGGAAAATGGGAGACGTAATCCACACCACGATATACTCAGGTATGAAAATCACGCAACATCCCTGAAATCTGACACCTGCTTGGCCCAGCAGACAAACCTGGGAAACTCTGGGTGGACTCTTGATTCATCCAAAGCACAGGCTGCCCTTCCTTGTGTCCCTGCCCCTTCCAAAGTGCATGGGTTTGAGGCGCAGGCTGGGCTCCAGTTCTGGCCCGGCTGCTGACTTTCTGGATGCCTCGGAGAGTCCCCTCCCTCCGCAGACCTGGCTTTCTGGTCATCACCACAAAGGGCCTGGACTGGCAAAGCAAACCTCAGCCCCTGGGAGGAGGAGGGCCGGGGTGCCCTCGCTCCCTGACCCCAACCCACCACTTCACTGCACCCAAGCCTGAGGAAAGGCAAGGGGACATAGTGCTCTGGCTCCCGTGGGATGCCGTGCTCCCTCAGTCACCTGCCTACCCCACAGGACCATGAGTTCCTGGGGACCGGCACCTGTCCCATTTCCGGGTCGCCCCTAGGGCAGCACTGGGTCTGCACAGCACAGGCGTTACGAAGCTGAGTTGAACTGATGGCTGGAGGATACGGGAATGAGTGGTTGCACAAATGGACGAGCGAACAAACAGAAAGCGTGAAAAGCAGGGACTTTAAGGTCACTAGCTCCCAGCGACATCCTGGAACTTGGGGCTGAGCCAACACATGGCGAGCTGCCACCACTGGCTCCGTTAGACATCCTTGGAGAGGACATTCATTCTCAGGGTCCTCCTGTGGTCCTGGACACGGAGACAAAGGAAACCTGACTCTCAAGGAACTCTGAGACCACGGCAGGCGTGGGAGGCAGAAGGAGCCCGTCTCGCTCACTGTCACAGCCCCGCTTGCCCTGTGGAGGCTGGTGGAGGCCTCCCTCCCTGGGAGAGCGCCCAAGCTCTCAGGCAGACGCCCTGGAGCCCTGCTGCTGAACTTCACCATCCTGGGCAACCAGGCCCGACCGCCTCAGCCTGCGCACCTGTAAGGCGAGGAGAGTAATGGGGCCGGCAGCAAACAAAGCCAATGTGCCTGGTCAGCGCTGACCCGAAGCAGATATCCAGAAACCCTCTCTTCTGGAGCCAGCCGGAACCAGTGTGCCCAGCTTGGAGCCATGGGTCCTTGGGCAAGTTTCTTCTCCCCAGAGTTCAATCTCTTCTCCCTGAGAATAAACCCTGAGGTCTCTTCAAATGCTAAGATGTCAGGAACTATGCATAAAATAAGGCAGGAGAAGTGAGCAAAGGGCCCCTTTCTATAGGTGAAGTTCACAGAAGCAGCCAAACACAGAGCACAGTGGACACCAAAAAGGGCTCTATTAATAAATTTTAAAAGGATCAGAAATTTATGTTAAAAAAAAAAATAGAAAAGGGACCTGAATGAGTTTTTCTACAACCTGGAGCTGGGGGAACCATTCTTAGCCATGACTCTGAGGCCAGAAGCAATGAGAAGAAAAATGGGTTAACCTGGCTACATGAAAATAATACTAATAATTTTAAAAACTATTGCATAGCACCAAAAAAAAGTAAATAAAAATGACAAATGGGAGAAATATTTGCAACTTATGTTAGAGGTAAAGGTTACCATCCCTACTACACAGTTTCTCAAAAGAGATGATAAAGACCCAGTAGTTCTACAAAAAAGTGCTAGAGAAGGGAACAGAGTTCACAAAAAAGGAAATGTAATTGGTCCTTTGATTTGCTCATAACAAGAGAAATGCAAATTTAAATTACACAGAGGTAGCACTTCTTACCTATCAAATTAGCAAAATCTCAGTTTGACAACACACTCCATTAGGCAGCTGTGGGGCATTAGCCAACTGGACACGCTGTTGACAGAAACACAAAATGACACAATCCCCGTGGAGAGAACTGGGGCAACATCGAGGAAGAATACATGCCTTGTTTCTCAGCAATCTGCAGGACCCAGCAAAGCAACCTGCAGGAACGATCCCAAAGGTCTACCGGCAAAACCCCAAAAAGATGTAAGTACCCCACCAATAAAAGCAGCAATACTTATAAAAATAAAAAACTGGAAATAACCCAAACGTATATCTAGAAGGGACCAGTGGAATAAACCTTCGAACACCCACACTCCGGAATACGATGCAGCCACCAACAGCGGGGCCTGCCCTACCCCCCTACTGCGGGGAGGCCTCCAAGGCACACAGTCCCGTAAGAAAAGCCCCAGGTGGCAGAGAAGCAGTGTACGAGGTGAACGGAAGTGGGGACAGGAACGTGTGTGTGTGTGTGTGTGTGTGTGTGTGTGTGTGGCTTGCTTCCATTCAAAACAACAGCAAAGGGGCTCCTGGGTGGCTCAGTGGAGTAAAGCCTCTGCCTTCGGCTCAGGTCATGATCCCAGGGTCCTGGGATTAAGCCCCACATCAGGCTCCATGCTCAGCGGCCAACCTGCTTCCCCTTCTCTCTGCCTGCCTCTCTGCCTACTTGTCTCTGTCTGTCAAACAAATAAAAATAAAATCTTAAAAAAAAAACTCAGGCCACGGTCGCCAAACTGTGGAAAGAACCAAGATGCCCTTCAACAGACGAATGGATAGGGAAGATGTGGTCCATATACACTATGGAGTATGATGCCTCCATCCGAAAGGACGAATACCCAACTTTTGTAGCAACATGGACGGGACTGGAAGAGATTATGCTGAGTGAAATAAGTCAAGCAGAGAGAGTCCATTATCATATGGTTTCACTTACTTGTGGAGCATAACAAATAGCATGGAGGACAGTGAGAGATGGAGAGGAGAAGTGAGTTGGGGAAATTGGAAGGGGGAGAAGAACCATGAGAGACTGTGGACTCTGAGAAACAATCTGAGGGGTTTGAAGGGGCGGGGGGGTGGGAGGTTGGGGGAACCAGGTGGTGGGTATTAGAGAGGGCACGGATTGCATGGAGCACTGGGTGTGGTGCAAAAACAACGAATACTGTTACAATGAAAATAAATTTTAAAAAAATTAAAAAAAAAAAACCAGCAAGATAAACCAGAAACTAAAGAAGTAAATAACGAGAGAAAGAGAATGGAGGAGACAGGATTAGAGACAGAAATTAAAGATGTCTGCAAGGGGCCAAACAGTAAATAGTTCAGGGTTCTGGGGACACATACCATGTTACTGCTGCTTACTCTCCTGTGTGCGTGTACGTGGGTGCAGGTGTGTGCACACATGTGCAGACATGTGTATGCTGAAGCCATTCTTCTTTTAGGATTGTATTTATTTTAGAGAGAGAGTACGTGCAAGCGCAAGGGGGAGGGGCAGGAGAGAGGATCTCAAGCAGATGCCCTGCTGAGTGTGCAGCCCACAGCGGGGCTTGATCTCTCGGCCCTGAGACCACGACCTGATTGGAAATCAAGAGCTGGGACACTTAACTGACTGTGCCACCAGGCACCCCTAGAAACCATTCTTAGCTCAAGGACCGTACCAAGCCGGTGGCAGGCCAGAGAGGGCCTACAAGCTATAGGTTTTCCAGTTTCTCCTCTAGAGTCATGTACATATTTTATAAAACAACAATGCAACCAAATTAACATGATGCAAGCTCTAGATGTGAAAGTAAAATTAAGCAAAGAAAACTAACCGTGTGTTGAGCTGGTAGCTTAACCACACAAACGGGATTTATTTTGAGACACTAAAGCTCACTAATATAATGGCATATCCTTGGTTGAATACACATTCTGAACAGAAAATCAGCAATTTGATGGTAGATCCAACTGGACATGCTCTGCAGATCAAAAAACCCACACGAAACCTTAAACAAACCTGTCCGTAGTCATCGCACAGCTCATGTTGATATATATCCCCTGAACTGTGCAAAGGCAGATAGAAATAAAAATTTCCAGTATAAAAAAGAAAAAATACATAAAACCAAAGAAGTTAAAGAAAAATTCTATAATCTTAAATTTGAGCTGAGGGGGGAAAAAAATCAGTATTTTTTCTTTTTTAAGATTTTATTTTATTTTTTTTTTAAAGATTTTATTTATTTATCAGAGAGAGAGAGAGGGGGAGAGAGCGAGCACAGGCAGACAGAATGGCAGGCAGAGGCAGAGGGAGAAGCAGGCTCCCTGCTGAGCAAGGAGCCCGATGCGGGACTCGATCCCAGGACGCTGGGATCATGACCTGAGCCGAAGGCAGCTGCTTAACCAACTGAGCCACCCAGGTGTCCCTTTAAGATTTTATTTTTAAGTAATCTCCACACCCCACACAGGGCTTAAACTTATAACCCCGAGATCAAGAGTCACATACTCCGTCAACCGAGCCAGCCCAGTGCCCATGATGTATTTTTTCTTAACAGCAAAAACCTATCCTAGCTCTGTCTACAGAAGGGGCCTAGAAACAAGGAGCAACCACACCATTCATACTCTGGCCTCTAAACCCTGCCAAACCCAGAAGTGACAGATGACAGACCTCAGCACCATAATAATGGCTATATCTGTCTAGCATATGTTTAAGAAGGTAAAGGAAAGCGGGGCACCTGGGTGGCTCAGTTGGTGGAGCACTGACTCTTGATTTCTGCTCAGATCATGATCTCAGAGCTGTGAGACCGAGCCCCACTGTCACACTCCACGCTGCTTAAAATTCTCTCCCTCTGCCCTTCCCCATCCCAACGCGTGGAAGGAATGCTCTCCCTCTTAAAAAAAGGAGGGGGAGGGAGTGAGGGACACTGGGGAGGGTATGTGCTATGGTGAGTGCTGTGAATTGTGTAAGACTGATCAATCACAGACCTGTACCCCTGAAACAAATAATACATTATATGTTAATTTTTAAAATTAATAAATGATAATTTAAAAACAGAAAAAAAGAAAAAGACAAGGGTAGAGGCAAAAGTGACCATGGTCGGTAGACACGTGGAGGATGTAGGAGTCCCCCACTGAACTTCTAGGGATGAAATACACAATGTTTGAGATGAAAAAACACATTAGATGGGATTAACGGCAAATGAGATGCTGCCAAAAAAAAAAAAAATTAGTAAACTAGAAGACAGAACAATTGAAATTATTCAAAACATAGCAAAGAGGGAAAAAAAAGACTGGATTTAAATATGAAATCTACTTTTGACCCAAAATGGAATAAGCCTGTTATGGCTTCTTATTCTCTCCTACCAATTACAACTAAAAGCTCTGAACAAAATTCAAGAAGCAACTACTTAAAGGCTTTAAAGAGTAAATAATAGCAAGTGGGCTGGGGAGGGAAATAAAAATTTGAAAGCTAAGGGCCTAGATTTGTGGGGTTTGGGGAAGGGGTTTGCTTGTTTGCTGGCTTTTAACTCCTGACTTTGACAAATGGACTTACTGTATTAAGGAACTACATAGTGACCATGGACAGCAAAAATTCTGAAATAAATCTGTCATTCTGGTCAAAGGAACAAGAAAATGGGCCCTTGTAAGCCAGAGAGTACGGGGAAAATTTTAAAATATATCCACTTTCTCTCCTACCCGGACCCAACACCAGTCCCAACTGCAGGACCGCAGTGCTCTGAGGGTGCAGCACAAGTACCCAAAACTCGGACAGAAAACATCTGAATAGAGGATCTGGGGGAAAGGGCCTTTATTATAACAACCATAAGGGGAGAACCGCATTGCTTTTCTCCTCTACTCTCTCTGGCTGCTTCGCCTTGAAAGGAATCCTAGTTAGTATATACCACGGCGAGGCAGAAGGCTAACAGTCTGAGACAATGTCATCTCTCGGCCAGAAGAACCAGGGAAGGATATCCTGGGGCCAGACGGTGTGGGAGAAATTCCAAAGAGGAGAGAGCTGAGAATCCTCTAGTTCTGTGTCTGAGCCGACATGCACCGTAGGACAATCCCTAAGCAATACAGTCACAGACACAATCACAGAAGCACAACCGAAAACAGGAGAAGCAGAATATCATATAACCACTGCCCAAGTCTGAAACTAACCCCTTCATGGCCCAGCACCACAAAGGGTCAGAACACTGCAATGAAAATGGAGCCACCGCCTAATGAAAGAAAGAACTTCGAGTCTGAATCTAACGTGGTTAGTTGCTGTTAAGACAAACAAATCACTATTCTCCATAGGACTTTAATAGGACCCAGGATCTTACCATATAATATTCAAAATATGCAGGATATATTCTGAAGTAACTAGACATATAAAGAACCAGGAAAATGTAAATAGTAACCAGCACAAAAGAGAAATGACAGATGTCAGCCCTGAAGTGACCCAGATGCTGGAATTACAAGACACAATTAAATAGTGACTATAATGATCCCCAATGACATAAGATAAACATTCTTTTTCCAAAACAATATTTTATTTATTTATTTATTTGACAGAAAGAGAGAGAGTGTACAAGCAGGAGGAACAGGTGAGGGAGAAATAGGCTCCCCACTGAAAAGGGAACCTGATGCAGGCATCAATCCCAGAACCCTGGGATCATGACCTGAGCCAAAGGCAGATGCTTAACCAACTGAGGCACCCAGGTGCCCCAGGAACTACATTTTTTTTTAAAATAGAAAAATTTAGAACTGTAAAAAAAAAAAAATCATAGAATAAGCTCAATAACAAAATGGAAGTGACAAAAAAAAGACTCTGTGAACCTGAAGACAGATCGACAGGAATGATACAATCTGAAAAAAAAATTATTTATAGACCCTTAGGAACCTGTGGGATAATACCAAAAACTTAAGTATTTTTGTCACTGGAGTTCCTAAAGGAAAGGGGAAAGACAGCAGAGCAGAAGAATATATATGCTTGTTGACTGAAAGTACCCAAATTTGGCAAAAGGCATAAACTTAGAGTCAAGAGGCCCACAAGCCACGAAGAGGATACCAAGGAAAACCAAGCCCCGACACATCACAATAAAACCGCTGAAAAGCTAAAGGAGAAACCTTGAAAGCACCAGGAGAGAAACGAAGCATCACAGGAAGCAATCTGAAGGACTAGGGGTATCAGAAACTGTGGCGGCCAGGCGACTGCGGACACGGTGAAAGTGGTGACAGGATGGAGCGCCAGCGCAAGATGCTACAGACAAAAGCATGTCTTTGGGAATGAAGGGGAGATAAAGACTTTCACAGATGAAGAAAAGCTAAGTAAATGTATCATCAGCAGACCTGCTCTCTCTACAACAAATGCCAGCCGGGTGCCTTGAAACACATTTTTTTAAAAGATTATTTATTTATTTATATATTTGACAGAGAAATCACAAGTAAGCAGAAAGGCAGGCAGAGAGAGAGGGGGAAGCAGGCCCCCCACCGAGAGAGAGCCTGATGCGGGACCTGATTCCAGCACCCTGGGATCATGACCTGAGCCGAAGGCAGAGGCTTAACCCACTGAGCCCCCCAGGTGCCCCCGGAAACACATTTTAAATACAAAGATAGAAATAGATTAAAAGTGGGGCACTTGGGTGGCGCAGTGGGCTAAAGCCTCTGCCTTCAGCTCAGGTCATGATCTCAGGGTCCTGGAATCGAGCCCCAAGTTGGGCTCTCTGCTCAGCAGGGAGCCTACTTCCTCCTCTCTCTCTCTGCCTGCTTCTCTGCCTACTTGTGATCTCCCTCTGTCAAATAAACAAAAATAAAAATAAAAAAATCTTAAAAAGAAATAGATTAAAAGTAAAAACATGGAAAAGATATGTCATGCTAACAGTAATCAAAGTAAATCAGGAACCCCTAGGTTAATAACAGACAGAGGAGATTTCAGAATAAAGAATATCACCAGGGATAAAGAAAGTCTTTCATAATGATTATAGAGTCAATTCATCAGGGAAACATAACAATCCTCAATGGTTATGAACCTAATAACAGAGCCTCAAAATAAATGAAGGAAAACTAATAGAACTTAAAAAGGAAATAAGACAAATTCACTCTTCTAGTCACATATTTCAACCAGCTGCTCTTAACTCAGAGAACAAATGGTCAGAAATATCAGAAAGGAGACAGAGGACTTGAGTCACACAATTTGCTAATTCAACCTAATTGAGACGTCTACAACACTACTCTCAACAACAGGAAAATAAACATTATTTTCAATTACACACGGAACATTTACCAACGTAGAACACATTCTAGAACGTCAAACAAGTCTCAATAAACTTAAAAGGATTCAAACACACAATGTATGTTATATACCACA
Source organism: Mustela putorius furo (assembly GCF_011764305.1). NCBI lineage: Eukaryota > Metazoa > Chordata > Mammalia > Carnivora > Mustelidae > Mustela > Mustela putorius. The sequence continues at coordinate 48,810,709 of NW_025421290.1, read as the reverse complement.
ATGGAATTAAAAATCAATAAAAGATATCTGGAAAATTCCCAAGTATTCAGAATCTAAACAGCACACTCCTGTAATAATCCAGGGAGCAAGAAGAAATTTAAAAAGCTATTAGAGGGGCGCCTGGGTGGCTCAGTGGGTTAAGCCTCTGCCTTAGGCTCAGGACATGATCTCAGGGTCCTGGGATCGAGTCCCGTATCAGGTTCTCTGCTCAGCAAGGAATCTGCTTCCCCCCTCTCTCTGTCTGCCTCTCTGCCTACTTGTAATCTCTCTCTGTCAAATAAATAAATAAAATCTTTTAAAAAAATTTAAAAAAATAAAAAGCTATTAGAAAGTATTTTTAACTGAATAAAACTGAAACCACAATGTATCAACAGTTGCGTTAACATTAACGTAGTTGTGACTCCCAGAGGGAAATTAACGTAACAATCCCCCCTTTCCCACGGTTTTGCTTCCCAGAGGTTCAGTCACCGAGGTCAGCTGTGGTCCAGATGGAGATGATCCCCCTTCTGGCCTATTGTCAGGAGGTCAGTGGTAGCCTAACGCTACCGTCACATGCCCAAGTCACTCATTTCACCTTATCATTTTATCATCCCACATTTTATCATCCCACATCATCACAAGAAAAAGAAGGGGAAGTACAATATAAAATATTTTGAGAAAAAGACCATATTCACATAACTATTATATTGTTATATTATTAGTTATTATTGCTAATCTATTACTGTGCCTAATTTATAAATTAAACTTTATCATAAACATGTATGTATAGGGAAAAACACAGTATATCGTATATACAGGGTTCAGTCCCATTGTGGCTTCAGGCATCCACTGGAGGTCTTGGAACACGTCCCTCATGGACAAGGAGGAGAGCTCCTAGGGCACTGAAGATCTATGTTAGAAAAGAACAAAAGTCTCAACTTCTAATTTAAGAAACTAGAAGAAGAATACAAAGTTTAACCCAAGGTTTAAACAGAAGGAAATAATTAAGAAAAGAAATCATTAAGCTTTTAAAAGGAAAAGAAACAAAGAAAAATCAATGAAACAAAAATCTGGTACTTTGGAAAGGTCAATGAAATTAACAAGGCTCTAGACAATTCATGCCAAAAAATTAGATAACTTTGATGAAAGAAGAAAACTTCTTGAAGGATACAAACTCCCAAAGTCGCTCAGAGAGAAAGAGAACACTGGAATAATCCCGTATTTATTAAATAAATTTTGTCTGAGGTTTCAAATCTTCTCCAAAAGAAAATTTCAGGCTGAGACAACTTCACTAGTCACTTCCAGAAAATAGAGAAGAAATAATAGCAACTCTAAATAAACTCTTCCAGCAAACTGGGGAGAAAGGAACAATGCCAAAGTCATTCTATGAGGCCAGCATTGCCCTGATACCAAAAGGAGACAAAGATATTACGAGAGAAGGAAAGAGCAAGATCCCTTTGAACACGGATGTGAAGATTCTTCACACATTTTAGCCAACAGAATCCCAAATGATACAAAGGGGATAATAAGTCATGATCAACTGGCATTTATCCCAAGAATGCAAGGTTATTTTAATAACTGAAAACTCTATTGACAAAACCTACCACATTAACTGAGTAAGTAAGAAAAACATATTATCCCTCAAAAGATGTCAGAAAAGCAACTGACAAAATCCAACATTCATTCACAATAACAACTCTCAACAAACTAGGAATAAAATGGAATGTCCTGAAATTCACAGGGGCAGCTACAAAAACACATAGCTAACATATGTAACCGTGAAAAAGAATGAATACTTCCCCTCTAATACCAAGAACAAGGCAAGGATGTCCACCTCGCCTCTTCATTTCAAAACAGGTCTGGAGGCTTAAGCCAGTGCACTAAGCTGGAAGGAAGGGACGGAACGCAGCATCGGAGGGAGGAGGAAAAGGCATCCAGATTGGAAAAAAAAGAATTAAAGTTGCCTTTATTCACAGATGACATGATCATCTTTGCAGAAAATACAATATCTACAAAAAAGCAACTAGAAATAATAAATGACTTAGAGTTAGGGAATTCAGGATGAATACACAAAAATAGGTGTATTTCCATATACCACCAATATACAATTAGAAAATTACAATAGTGTAAAAATATAAATACATAAGGGTAAGACTAACAACAATGTGGAAGAGCTATACAGTGAAAACTACAAGACACTGGTGAAAGAAATTAAACTAGATATATTCTTTTAAAGATTTATTCATTTTAGAGAGAGAGAGTGTTCATAGACATGTGGGGGGTGGGTAGAGCAGAGGGAGAGAGAAGCAGAGAAACAGACTCCTCACTGAGCGCAGAGCCCTAAGTAGGGCTCAATCCCACGACCCTGAGATCATGGCCTAAGCCAAAATCAAGTTGGACATTTAACAGACTGAGCCACCCAGGCACTCCAAACTAGATTTAAATAAATGGAGAAGTATACTATGCTTCTGGATTGAAAGACTTGAAATTGTTAAGAATTCAATTCTCCTCCAGAACTGGTTGGTAGATTACATACAATATCGTTCAAAGTTCAAGCAGGCCTTTTGGGGTAGAAAATTGACAATGTGGTTATAAAATTGAAATATAAGTGCAAAGAACCTAGAACAGTCAAAACAATTTTGAACAAGAAAAGAATTGGAAGACTTCTACTATCTGATTTCAAGACTCATTAGATGAAAATAATGAGAAAGATTAAAAGAAAACAATGGGGTACTGGTGTAAAGACAAAGTAAGTAACGGGAGAGAAGATATTATAAAAATAGACCTACACAGGGACACCTGAGTGGCTCAGTTGGTTAAGCAGCTGCCTTCGGCTCAGGTCATGATCCCAGGGTCCTGGGATCGATCAAGTCCCGTATCAGGCTCTTTGCTCAGCAGGGAGCCTGCTTCTCTCTCTGCCTCTGCCTGCCATTCTGCATGCTTGTGCTTTCCGATAAATAAATATAGTCTAAAACAAAAAATAGACCTAGACATATTCAGTCAAGAATTTTCCCATAGTTACAAAGGTGTGGGTATTGTTTGCAATAAATGTTGCAGGAATACTGAATATCCACGTGCAAAACCAGGAATTTCTATCCATTACCTTGTACGATGTACAGAAATTAATATGAGATGGACCACAAATTAATAAAAAGCACAAAACTATACAACCTCTGCTACTAAACACAGAAGCAAATCTTGGTGGCCTTAGGTGCGGCAAAGTTTGCTTAGACATGACACTAACAGCATGATCAGAAAAGAAAAACAATGAGAAATTAAACTTTATCAAAAATTTTAAATTCTCTTCCAAAAATACATTGAAAACGAAAATATAACCCACGCACTGGGAGGAAGTATTTGCAAATCATACATGTGATAAACATATATATATATATAGAGAGAGAGAGAGAGAGAACTCTCAAAACTCAGTAACACAAAAACAGTCTTTTTTTTTTTAAAAAACGGACAAGACACTTAAGACTTTCATCAAAAAAATACACAGATGGCAAAGAAGCTCATGAAAAGATGTACAACATCATTCGTCATTTGGGAAATGCAGATGAAAGCCACAGGGAGATGCCACTACACTCATTTCAGAATGGCCAAAATTTAAAGGGCCTATCATAGCAAGTGTTGGCTATGACACAGAGCTGTGGGACCCTCACACAATGTTTGTGGGACTGTAAAACAGTGCAACCATCTGGAAAACTGGAATTTTCTTTAAAAATTAAATATATACTAGGATATGACCTAGACATTGTAATCCTAGATATTTACCCAATATCTTGGTCTGCTCAGGCTGCCATGAAGAGGTACCACAGTCTGGGACTTAAATAACAGACGTCTATTATCTCACAACCCTGGAGGCTGGGAGTCTAAGATCAAGGTGCCAGCAGGGCTGGTTTCTGCTGAGGCCTCTCTCCTTGGCTTAAAGACTGACTTCTTGCCGTGTCCCCATGTGGCCTTTTCTCTGCAGCACCGAGAAAGCTCTGTTATCCCTTCCTCTTCTTTTAAACACATGGGTCCTATTTGGGATTAGGGCCTCACCTTTGTGACCTCATTTAACTTGAATTACCTCTTTAAAGGCCCTACACAGCCACAGTAGGGGTTAGGGCTTTAACATATGAATGGGAGAGGGGCACAATGTAATCTGTAACACCCAAAGAAATGAAAACATGTATTCACAAAAAGGCTCTTGTACGTGAATGTTTATAGTAACTTTATTTGTAATAACCAAAAGCTGGAAACAACTCAATGTCCATCAGCAGTAAGTAGGTACACTACGGTATATCCTTACTGTGGAACCCACCTATCAATATGATGGGATAAACTATTATTTGTACATACAATAACTTGGATCAACCTCAAAATAAAATAACTATGCTGAATTGGGGGGAAAGCCACCTTAAAAAAAGAGTACATACCCTATGACTATATTTACACAAAAAAAAAATCCTAGAAAACGGAAACTAATTTATAATGACAAAACGGGGCGCCTGGGTGGCTCAGTGAGTTGGGGCCTCTGCCTTCGGCTCGGGTCATGATCCCGGGGTCCTAGGATCGAGCCCCGCATCGGGCTCTCTGCTCAGCAGGGAGTCCGCTTCCTCCTCTTTCTCTGCCTGCCTCTCTGCCTACTTGTGATCTCTGTCTGTCAAATAAATAGGTAAAATCTTTATAATGACAAAACAGATCTGTGGTACCTGAAGACAAGTGTAAGCCATGGAGGGGCAGGAGAAGAAATTACAAAGAAGCCCAAAAATGTTTACAGAGGATGGATATATCACTTAATTTGACTGTGCGGACGGTTCCATGGATGTATACATATGTCAAAACTTACCAAACTGCAGACTTCAAATATGCAGTTTAAAGTAAGTCATTTATACTTCCATAAAGGTATTTTCACGAAGGGCTGACATGGAAAAAAACAAAGGCAAGATAAAGATTTTTTTTTTTTTGGATAAACAAAAACTGAGATAATTCGCCACCAGGAAGTCTGTACTAAAAGAAATGCTAAAGTAAGTTCTTCAAACTGGGGGAATGAAAAATAATAAATAATTAATAAATTAATAGTGCCAACAGATAGATGAAATATAATAGTAAATGAATGAATGAACAAGAATAATAATAGAAAGTAATGAAACAAGGGCAGCTGGGTGGCTCCGTCAGTTAAGTGCCTTCAGCTCAGGTCGTGATCCCAGGGTCCTGGGATGAAGCCTTGCAGCTCTCACTTGCTCTTTCTCTCTCTCTCAAGTAAATAAACAGAATCTTTTATTCCTAAAGATTACTTTTATTTTTAAAGATTTTATTTATTTGAGAGAGAGCATGAGAGTGAAAACAGAGGGAGAGGGAGAAGCAGGCTCCCCATTGAGCAGGAAGCCTGATATGGGGGCTCAATTCCAGGACCTGGGACCATGACCTGAGCCAAAGGCAGATGTTTAACTAATTGAGCTACCCAGGCCCCCCAAATAAATAAAATCTTAAAAAGGGGCGCCTGGGTGGTTCAGTCAGTTAAGCGTCTGCCTTTGTTCGGCTCAGGTCATGATCCCAGCGTCTTGGGTTCAACCCATACATTGGGCTCTCTGCTCAACGGACAGCTTGCTTCTCCCTCTGCCTGCTGCTACCCCTGCTTGTGCTCTCTCTCTCTACCTTGTTCTCTCCGTCAAATAAATAAATATAATCTTTTTAAAAAGTAAGATAAAATAGGGGCACCTGGGTGGCTCAGTGGGTTAAACCTCTGCCTTCGGCCCAGGTCATGGTCTCAGGGTCCTGGGATGGAGCCCCGCATCGGACTCCCTGCTTGGGAGCCTGCTTCCCCCTCTCTTTCTGCCTGCCTCTCTGCCTCCTTGTGATCTCTGTCTGTCTTTTTAAAAAAAATAAGATAAAATAAAATCTTAAAAGATAGTAATGAAATAATGTTAAGACCAATTTGAGGCCAACACATTTTACAACTTAGATGAAATGGACAAATTTCTTGAAAGAAAAAAGTTACAAAGTGACCAAAGAAGAAACAGAATACCTGAACAGCCCTATATATACCTTTAAAATTTTTTTGTAATGAAAAATCTTCCAACAAAGAAAACCCTAGGTCCCGATGCCCTCACTGGTGAATTCCATCAAACATTAAGGAGGAAATAATACCACTCCTACACAAACATTCAGGGAGTAGGTGATGAGAGATTTCTCCACTCGTTTTTTTGAGGCCAATATTAATCTCACATCAAAACAAGATGAATACAACACAAGAAAAAAGTATAAGCCAATAATCCTCATGAACAAAAATATAAAATCCTTAACAAATTATTAGCAACTAGAATTATCCATATATTAAAAAAATAATACATCATGACCAAGCAAGGTTTATTCCAGAAATGCATGGTTTATGTAACATTTCTTTTAAAAATCAATGTAATTCACCATATTAACTGAATATAGGAAAAAATACAGATGTGGTAAAATCATTTGACAAAGTTTAACACCAATATATGGTTTAAAAAAAAACCCTTCAGAAAACTAAGAATTGAAGGTAACGCCCTTCAACTGACTCAGGATATTTACCCAAAACCCATATCTAATATCATTCTTAATGATGAAAGGCTGAATGCTTTCCCCATAAGGTAGGAACAAGATAAGGATGTTCACTCTCACCACTTTTATTCAATATTGTACTGGAGATGCTAGTTATTGAAATACAGTAAGAAAAAGAAATAAATGCATAACCACTGGAAAGGAAGCTAAAACTGTATTATTCACAATGTGATTGTGTATGTGAAAATTCCTAAATAATTCATGAAAAAGCTATTAGGACTAAGACATAAATTTAGTAAAGTCAAAGGACACAAGGTTAAGAAAGTTAATAGTATTTCTATATATTAGCAATAAACAATTGGAAAATAAAATTTAAAATAAAATTCTATTCACAATAGTATCCCAAACCACGAAATACAAAGGCATAAACGTAATACAGTATGTCCAACATCTAAACACTGGAAACTACAAAACATGGTTCAGGGAAACTAAAGAAGACCTAAATGAATCGAGAGAGATGGTACGCTCACGGATGAGAGAACTCAATACTGTTAAGATGTCAATTCTCCCAAAACTGGTCTGTAAATTAGACACAATCCTAATCAAAATACTAGCAGGCTTGACAAGGTGACTACAGAATTGAAATGGGAATATAAAGAACCTAGAATAGCCAAAACAGTTTTGAAAAAGAAAAAGTTGGAGGACTTGCACTGCCAAAATTCAAACACTGCTACAATGCCATGGTAACCAAGAAAATGTGGTCAAGCAATCAATGGAACAGAAATGAGTACCCAGAAAGACACTCATGCTTACATGGTCAGCTGATTATCAACCAAAGATCCAAAACCAATCTAATTGAAAAGGAATGTCTTTTCAACAAATGGTGCTAAAACAACAGAGTATTTCACACAACAAAAATATAGGAAGAAGGGCTCCTGGGTGGCTCAGTGGGTTAAGTCTCTGCCTTTGGCTCAGGTCATGATCTCAGGGTCTCTGCTCAGCAGGGAGCCTGCTTCCCCATCCACACCCCACCTGCCTCCCTGCCTACCTGTGATCTCTCTCTCTGTGTCAAATAATAAATAAAATCTTAAAAAAAAATTATATATATATAGAAGAAAACTTACCATACACAACAATTAACTCAAAAGGATCACAGACCTGAAAATACAAGCAAAAGTGTGGAATACTTTATTTATTTTTTAAGTAATCTCTGCGTTCAACATGGAGCTCGAACTCACCACCCTGAGATCAAGAGTCACCTGCTCCCCTGATGGAGCTGGCCAGGTGCCCTGACAGTGTGAAACTTTTAGAAGAAAACATAGGAGAAAATGTTCACAACCTCAGAGCAGGCTCTTAAGACAGAACACAGGAAACCATGGAAGGGATGGAAACAACCAAAGAATATACAAAGAACTCCTAGAACGATCACTTGTCCTTCACCACCACCACCACCACCACCATCGTCCTCATCATACGTGGGTCAGAGATTTGAATAGACCTTCATAGAAGAGAGTCAATATTCAAACCCACGAATCAAGAATGTAAAATTAAAACCACAAGCAGACATCACTGCGCACCCAGTACTGTGACTACAGTGGAAAAGACTGACGAGGCCAAGGGCTGATGAGAGTGTGGAGCAAGTGAAACTTTCCCACACTGCTAATAAGAAACAGCTTGCCAATTTATCATAGGTTTACACATACACATGGCATACCACTTAGCAATTACACTCTCAGTTACTGACCAAGAGAAATGGACAGAAACATCCACGCAAAGACTTGCTCATGGATACTCACAGCAGCTTCACTTACAACAACCAAACACTGGAAACAACCCAAACTGTCCACAAACAGTTAATGTAGACACAAACACATAACCACCCACGAACACGACTTGGCAATCACAAGGTATCCTGATACATACAATATGGACAGGCACGGAACACACGTGAATTGAGAGAAGCCAGATATTAAAGGATACCTGCTATGGGATTCCAATTATATAAAAGTCTAGAAAAATGCAGACTACTGTATAGTGACAGAAAGTGGATCAGTGGTTACCTCAGAGATGAAGGACAGGGAGGGCAGGAGAGAACTTCTGGTGATAGAAATATTCTGGATCCTGCCTGGGGTGGTGGCTCCATGGACGGACGCGGCTGTCACACCGAGCATGCGGACACATGGCAGTTACGGCATGTAAGTGATACTGCAGTCAAGCTCATTTAAAAAAAAAAAAGACACCTAGGTATCTTACGGTTTTGGGTGCAACTGTAAATGGGATGGACTCCTTAATTTCTCTTTCTTCTATCTTGTTGTTGATTTTATATCCTGACACTTTACCAAATTCCTGTACAAGTTCTAGCAGTGGTGCAGCCACTCTGGAAAACAGCATGGAGGTTCCTCAAGAAGTTGAAAATAGAGCTACCCTACGACCCAGCAATCACACTACTGGGTACTTACCCTAAAGATACAAACGTAGTGATCCAAAGGGACACGTGCACCTGAATGTTTACAGCAGCAATGTCCACAATAGCCAAACTACGGAAAGAGCCTAGGTGTCCACCAACAGATGAATGGATAAAGATGTGGTATATATATACAGGAATACTACACAGCCATCAAAAGAAATGAGATCTTGCCATTTGCAACCACATGGATGGAACTAGAGGGTATTATGCTGAGTGAAATAAGTCAATCAGAGAAAAACAATCTTCATATGATCTCCCTGATATGAGGAATTTGAGAGGCAGAGTAGGGAGCTTCGGGTGTAGGGAAGGGAAAAATGAAACAAGATGGGATCGGGAAGGAGACAAACCATAAGAGACTCTTAATCTTAGGAAACAAACGGAGGGTTGCCAGGGGGAGGAGCATATGGAGAGAGGGGCTGGATTACGAACACTGGGGAGGGTAGGTGCTATGGTGAGTGCTATGAATTGTGTAAGCCTGACGATTCAGACCTGTACCCCTGGGGCAAATAATATATTACACGTTAAAAAAAAAAGTTTTAAAACAAAACAAACAAACAAAAAAAGACACAAGACTTAGGGGGCAAGGGTGGGGGAAAAATTAAAAACAAAAAGACAAGGGGTCCTACTTTTAAAGAGGTTCACTCACCAAATAAAGGGCAAATTGAGTATTGGAATAACAGCCACTACTGACTGAAATGTATCAAATGTTATAAATCCCTGAGTTTATAATGAACCATGAGTTTATAATGATACTTAGAAAAAGCAAAACAGGGGCACCTGGGTGGCTCAGTCATTTCAACAGCTGACTTTTGATTTCGACTCAGATCATGATCTCAGGGCCTCACATCTACCCCCAAGTCAGACATCAGGCAGTCTGCTTGAGGATTTTTTCTCTTTCCCTCGCCCTCTGCCCCTCCCCCTGCTCACATGTGTGTGCTCTCTCTCCAATAAACAGGTAAATTATAAAACAAGAAAAGAAAAGAAAAGAATTGTACCTTCTCTGTCCTACTCCAGACCCACGGAGTCAGACCCAGAAGCAGAGCAGCAGGCACCGGGGTTCTATGTGTCCACCACAGTGTGGGGAACAGCGCTGCAGCTGCAGCCGCCAGTTTGTAAGACATACAGGGAACCGAGGAATGTGATAAATGACACTAGAGGGGATGCAGGAAGGAAAAGGAACACCCAACCAACTGATTCTCCAATGAATAAGTTACCAGGAAAAAGAGAAGGAAAACATACTAAACAAAACTTGAGAGTTTTATCAACCAAATGTCTAGATTCTGATTTAAAAGAAGCAACTGTTTGAAAGTGTTTGAAATGATGAAGTAATCAGGGAAATCGGAATAGGGTCAGATGTCTGACCGTATTACGGAATTACTGCTAAACCATTCATGTGACGATGCTATCGTAACACTGTTTTAAGTCCTTACCTCCTAAAGAAACTGAAGTATATGCAAATGAAGTAACAGCGTGTTCCTGGGATATGCTTCAAAATAATCCAGCATTGGGGGCTGGAGGGAGGAGACTGCTGGGAAAATGGGTATGACTATAGAGGAAAGCTTGACTGTAAATTTGTAATTGTTGAGACAGTATGCTGGTTGCACGGAGATTTGTCAAGAGCCTCTCCACTTTGATATATATTTAAATTCTTCAGTAATACAAGGTCCCTTTACAGTGCTCTGTGGGGAGCAGTGAGCTAAGCTAACACTAGCTTTTCTTAGTGTCGGCGAGGCCTGAAGTAAGCAAAGTGGGGACCTGCTGAAATCAAGCAGTAGGTACGGAACAGACACAATTAAAGTGGAATTACAGCAACAGCAATACACACCTGTCCTGTTTTGTCCAGAACCCTGTTCCACGTTGCCAACAGGACCCCAGTGGCCTTCAGAGGCTGGGGCTGAGTTGCCCAGGCTGGAGGCAACGTGTTGTGTAATGAGACTACGGAGCCTGGCAAATCTCCTACCTAGGTGCCAGTGGTTTCTATAGAAACCACCAGAGAATGATATTTCAGAGAGCACAAAGCGTCTCTACTGGCCTCCACCGGCTTTGTTCACACTTACCCATCAGCATCTGAGATCCAGCCTATCAAAGCAGGCCTCATGGCTCACTTTTAAAATAGGTACAGCTCATTAAAAAGCACCTGCTCTCAAACGTTTCCAAGGAAACAGAGGCCCCAAGATGCCCCTCTCTAAATTCATTAGCATTTAACATGCCTTAATGAGGCTTAAAGATGGCGTGCTTTAATAACCATACGCTGAGGGAGGACACCTTCCCTTCTACATTTAGTGTAACTGAGGAGCTGGCTCAAGTTCGCAGAGGATCTGCCTCGGCTCCAAGGCTTCCTCAGCGGGAGTAGCAAGACCACTAAGTGTCTACACGGCTGGGAAGGGCTCCCTGTCTCTAACACCTCCCTTCGGGTGTTCAGGTCTGGGCCACAACTTAAAATGGCCAGGCTGAAGGCCCTGCCTGCACTGCCAGGCTAACCTTGTTTCCTAACCCCCCTACACACACCACACACACACACACACACACACACACACACACACACAGTGTGCACTCCAACCACACAGGCTCCTTACCATTCCCTCACCTGTTGAGCTCTTTTATGCCTCTGTACCTTCATGCCTTTGTGTATTCTTTATCTCTAAAATGCCCTATACTGACTTTGCTGCCTAGAAAACTCCTATGCATCCTTTAAAACCCTCTGCCAACTAAGCCTCCCCAAAATGCCAAGCAGACTTATGAGCTCCTTCTGTGGTCCTTTCATTACCCCTCCAGGGCAGCTCTCATCATGCTATATCCTAACTGCCCAGTAGTATCTGTGTCCTCCCCGCCACTGTGACTTCAGGGCTCAGGGCAGGGATGAGCCTCATTCTCCATCCCGTGGCCACTGGTCACCCAGCAGGTATTCAGTAAGTGTTTGAAGGATCCTGATAAATCAATCTAAACCGAGCAGCTCAGAGGACATTGGTGGGAGTGATCAAGTGACGAATAGTGACTTACGTTGGGCCCTACAGCCCCCTGACCCCAGGAGAGGAGCGGACACCTCACCGCATGTGGCCTCAGTTGAGCCGTTTCCAGTGAAACCCTAGTGCTTGGGGGTGGGGAGCCTGCTCCATACAGACCACATCACAAAGCTCAGCCCCTTCCAGACAGATGGGAAAACTGAGGCCCAGATAATGAAAGCACCAAATACGGGGGACTCATAAGGGCCACTTGGGCCTTCTCCACAAAGGGATGGGTTGGGGGGACTGGAGGGAAGGTCTGTGAAACAGCCCCTCAGACAACTCAGAGAGGAGGATGGCACCATCCGGCTGGGGCTGTGTGGGAGGGCGAGGATGAGGCCCAGCACGGAGAGGAGTAGACCTCTCCCTGAAACTCCTGGAACTGTCTGGGGGTCCTGCCTGAGGCACCTTTTCTGGGTCCAATCAGAAGCATAATATACCCCCCAAGGGCAGCCTTCCTAAGTGTGACCCCTCAATTCAGCCTGAATTGCTAACCAGGGTGTAGGGTGGCAGGCCAGGGGCCTCAGGCCTGGGGAGAGGGGGACATGAAGGGGATCCCTAGAAAGAAGCAGCCACCTGTGTCTCACTCTCCAGGAATGCCACCAACCACCCCTGGACAGGTCCTGAGCTGCCACCTTCCTCTGTCTCTAGGGGTATCTACCGGCCAGGTTTCTGGGCCTCACAGATGCTCGGACAGCTGCTGGGGTCCCTGCGGCTGGGATTCCCGCTGCGACGTCTCCGGAGGTCCCACTTTCAGGTCTTCCCCCACATTGGGAGCATCCGTACTTCCTAGGCAATAATTAACTCACTTCTCCTTTAAAAGTTAATCGAAGACATGGGGGAGTGTACCTCAGAGTCTCTGATCAGCCAGGGCCGTGCTCTCACACTGGGTTTAGACCGTCCTCAGTCACAAGGGCAGACGCCCACATCACGGTCAGGCAAACAGCCTGGCAAGGCCACAGGCACAATCCCCGCTCAGCTTCCAGCAACCCGAGAGGCAGCTCAGAAGGACGACTTCCACGGTCTCATGGGCGTGCAACCCTGTGACGACCATCATCTAAGAACACCAGGACGGAGGCGGCACTACGTGAACACCTGTGTGCCACGCACGCTACTAAGTGCTTTACATGTGACTTCACTCCATCCTCAGAACCAGAGCTTTGGGGTCACTGGTCCCACCGTGCTGCTGAGGACGCCCAGACTCAGAGAAATAAAGTGGCCTGCCCAGGCTCACACAGCTGGTGGAGGCGGGACCAACAGGAGGCCAATCCGCACCACAGCCCGGCCCCTCCCTACTATGCATCACAGGTTGCCCAGCCAGGGGCACAGAGTAGCTGCTCAATTAGGGCCTACCGAATCTGAAACGAATCTGAACATACCCACAGAGAAGCCGTCACATCGGAGACTGTGAAATTTTAAATTACGGATACAGAACACTAGGGAAGGGAAGAAAAGCAGAAAAAAGACAATTACATATGTATCCACCTTACGATCCTCTCAAGTGAAAAATTGGTTTTCCTCACTTTACAATGGAGCCACGAATTAAATGGGTTCTAACAATACAGCCACCTCGCAAAGGGCAGCCCAGCCCTGCAGAGTCTGGGCCCCTGTGCTATGCACGGCCTATGAGCACCTCGTCTCAGCATCACTGTGCTCAAGCAGCAAGGAGAGGCAGTGCACCCAGGCTCAGGCCTACTCTGGACAAGAGATGGAGGCTGTAGGGGTGCCTGGGTGGCTCAGTGGGTTAAACCTCTGCCTTCGGCTCAGGTCATGATCTCAGGGTCCTGTGATCGAGCCCCACATCGGGCTCTCTGCTCAGCAGGGAACCTGCTTCCCTCTCTCTCTCTGCCCACCTCTCTGCCTACTTGTGATCTCTGTCTGTCAAATAAATAAATAAAATCTTAAAAAAAAAAAAAAAGAGAGATGGAGGCTGTAGAAATGCCCCGCCTAACCCCAAACCCCAGGTCCTGCCCAGTCCTGATAACTCCAACCAGGGCACTGGTTGAGGGAGTGGATAATCTATCTCTCCAATCAGTCACAGGAACCAACAAAGGCCACTGGGCAGGGCACTGGCTCGGGGCTGGGCTACAGAGCATGCACCACGCCCAGCACACCTCTCTCTCCGACCGGCACCCCTGCCCCTGCTTCTCACCATCCAGCGCCAGAGCGGATCTCATGCCACTCGGCTCTGGAAGAAGGAGCAGAAGAGGCCGGCTCTACCTCCCGGGCGGCCGGTCCCTGGGCAGGAAAGGGGGGGGGGGGCAGGACCGTCCCCGGGTGCAAGCGCACAGAGCCACAGTACGGTGGAGAGGAGGCTGACTGCGCGTCCCCGTCTCCCGGGGCACCTCCCGTGTTCCCACACCCACGAGCACATTTGGAGACCAGCAGGAGCTGACCCATCTAATCAGGATCCACAGTGAACACAGAAGAAGTGAGCTGTGAGCACGGGGCTGTGGCATCCTCCTGGAGGACAGCAATGGGATCCTAGGGATCCCCCGGGTGGGGCTAGGGCATGACAGCCCTGGGGGATGCTGAAAGCACTGGGCCCAGAGGCAGGGAAACTCTGGGCAGGCCACTCCTTGTCTGCAACTCTCATCTAGGGACAAGCATCCTGCTGTGTCATTACAGGGCTACACACTCTGCATCACTACTATTGTTCAAAGTCCCTGTGGGCCACTTAGGGAGGGTGCATGGGAGAGTGCGACACTGACAGCTATCGGAGACTTGGGTCCCAGCAATCTCCCTATATGGAAAGGCACCTTCTCTGAGAAGTGCCTCCTGGTCTGCCCTCAGAACCACTCACATACCCCCCGCTGGGAGCCCCACGTCCCAGTGCTGGTAGTCCAGGAGAGCTCAGGCCCCCACTCTGGCGTCTCAAGGACACCTCTGCTGATTTCCAATACTTCTATCCCCCCGACTCTACATCCTGAATGCTGCAGCCATCAGGCTGCGATCCATGCCGGCTGCCCGTGTAAGGCCTGAGGCCAAGGTGACTGGCTGATGCCAACAGCTGAGGAAGGTGAACCAGAGCACAAAGGACACTGTACCCTGGGCCGGGGTCCACAGCCAAGACAGGGGCCCCAGAAAGAAGCAGTCCCCGCTGCGCTGGCCCTCAGGCCTACCTCCTTCTGCCTCAAGTAGGTGGCAGTCCCTCTTCCAGCACCCCCTGCTCCCTCAGCCACCCCGCTTTCTCCCACCCCCTCGCCCACCCACGCCTCTACCCCGGCTCTGCTGAGGATGTGGGGTGGGCACAGATAAGCCACACCAAGGCTAAAACAAACTCGTGTGCCAAGCCTGTCCTTCACGACAAACAGATCATTGCTCCTATAAGGGAGGGGGCAGTGGTACCCAGGACCTAAAACCATGCATACCCCTTAATCAATTCTGCATCTAGGGATTTACACAGAGAGTTTGCCTTTGTGTTATAATAAAGGAAACACTGGTATGATAAATACCCAATTATGGAGGACCGGTTAAATACATTATAGTATACTGGGTAATTATTAAAAATTATATCATCCAAAAACTTTTTAACAATATGGAAAACGCTAATGCTATCATATTAAGCTGGGAGAAAATTACATAAAAATGTAAATATGCACATAAAAACCCCAGAAAGAGGGAGACCAGCTGTCGGTGGTGGTTGCGGCCGGGTTGGGAGTGAGTGAGTGATTCTCCCTCTCACAGTTTTCCGCTTCCCAAGGAGCCTACGAAGAGCACGTCGCCTTTGCAGTCAGAACGGGTGTCTAGGAGATGAGCCCCCTTCTGCTCTCCAGGCAGGGGCACAAGTGTGTCCGGGTCACAGGGACCCTCTCTCAGCTGAGATGGCCCTTCCCCCGACCTTACGGCCCGGGATCTGGCCCGAGATCTCCAGCTGCTCCTTTGCAGACTGACTCCTCTCCTCCACCTGCTTTGGAAAATAACTGACTTACTCTTTTTACTAAGTGTCAGACCAACTCCTAGCAAACAAGTCATACAGTCTGGGAAGGTGTGAAGTCCTCTGCTGCCACCATGCCCACGCCAGTGCTGTGAGCTGGTGGCTGCAGGGAGGGCATGGGGCAGGCCCCGTGCTGGGACCAAGGCCACCAGTGGAGACAGGCCAGGCTGTGCAGAGCTGCCCATGCCTGGTCAGGAGACTTGGACCTGCCCTGTGGGCACTGCAAGGTCAGAAGGAGCTCCAAGAAAAAGGGGAATACACTCTGATTTGCATTGCCAGAAGATGACACTGCCGCAGGGTGGAAGACAGAAGAGGGTGGGCAGGGAGTGGCACGGATGGCCCCAGAAGACAGAGTGAGGAACAGTCCTGCGGTGAGGCTGGGGGACAGAGAGGGAGTGGATTTCATCAGGTTGGGCAGCAGACAGAGGGGAAGGGACAGGACCACCCCTGGCTCATGTGGCACCCTGGTGCAGATTAGAAAAAGACACCCCGTTAGGTGGAGACCACCCCACACCCGGGGCATGACTTGGCCAGCAGAGCATGGGCTGGATTCCAGCCCCAGCCACTCCTCAGCTAGAAGCCTGTGTGCAGTGAACAACCTGCAGAACCTTACATGTTCGCCCCAGGAGAGGAAAGCATAGGTATCAAGGTGGTGGGAGGAGAGCAATCCTAAACTTGCTACTGAGGTTTCTGGCTTGGTCTAGCAACTGGGTGGATCAAGATGCCAACAGCTGGGCGTGAGGTATTTCCTGTAGCTTCTTTGAATCCTGTAAATTAAGAAGAAGTCCTACACATGGCAGGTGTTCAGCAAATGTTCAATGAATAAATGAATGAGGTGAGATAGATAATCAGACCTTTTTAAAGAAAACGTTTAAGTCAAAGACTATAATTAAAAACTGAGAAATGTGCTTGCTGTAGAAAGGGCACACAGAAGGTGAGAAGAGATGTGTGCCCTGTCCTTCCTCCCTGAGCACAAAATAATGAGTGGACCACTGGGCGCAGCCTAATCACAGGATACACAGCGGCCTCCTCTCCACACATCCTACCTCCTTTCTCAGCCTTCACGCCAGGCCTGCTAACAAGCACCAGGCAGTCCTCCTGAGGGCAGTTTGGCAAGGCTGTGGCTGCCGGGACAGTCTGTCCACTGATGGGGCACAAAGAAGACCCAGGTGCTTATTAAAACCCTATAGCCCTCAACACCATCCTGCACCCAGGGATCTATTTGCTGAGGCATGGGTTTGGGTTACAGGAACCTTCTTAAATTTATAATCTTTGTGGAGTTAAGTCGCAGATTTACAGTAATTTGTTCCAGAAATACTTCCTAAGCCACTGACCCTGTGCCAACACACAGGAGGTCTGGAGGTGCCAAGCTGGACAAGACCGCCGTGTCCCCCAGCCTTCAGGTGGCTCACAGGCCGGTCGGGAGAGGACACCGACAGGCAGCTAGAACTCAGACTGAGGAAGGGAGGGGGCATCCATACCAGTGGGGTTCGGGATCAGCCCCTGGAAAGGGTGCATGGTGGAGACTGCAGGACAGGCGGCATCCAGCCAGTAAAAGAGCGGAAAGCCAAGGCCAAGAGAAAAATACGCTCAAAATCCACGTGGGGTCAAGGTGGAGAGTAAGCCCACTGCAGCCTGCCCACCCACTGATCACAACTAAAACTCTGGGTAAAACACAAAAAGCAACTCCCTGAAGACTCTCACGGAGACGAGAAGAGGGGTAAGGACGGGAAGTGGCCGGCTCAGACGTAAGCTGCTATTTTCCGTCTCTTTCTCTTACTTTCTCTAACAGCTCTGACCTGAGAGCATGTTCCCAGTGGAGCCCCGGTGGCAGCTTCAAAATACAAAAAGCAAAATGGAAAAAAAAAAAAAAAAGAACCAAAAAACAGAAAGACACAAATCCACAATACTGGTGGGGAGCTCAGCTCTCCTCTCTCAGTAACTAAAACAACAGAGACAACAAATCAGCAAAGATAGAAGAACTGAACAACACCATTAACTAATATGAACACACTGTCATCTACAGAATTCTCTACCTCATATCTAACAACAGAAAAACACACATTCTTCCCAGGAGCACATGGAACACTCAACCAAACAGACTGATAGTATCCTGGGCCATCAATGAATCTTAACAAGTGTTAAAGGACCGAATTCATGCCAAGTACATTTTCTGATCATAACACACTTACACTAGAAATTAATACCAGAAAGATATCTAGAAAATCTCTACACATTTGGAAACTAAATGATATACTTCTCAATACCCCACAGGTCAAAGAGAAGTAAAAATGAACTTACAAAATATTTTGAATCAAACAGAAATTAAATATATCATATCGAGATTTGTGGGATGCATGCTTAGAGGGAAATGGACAGCATTAAAATGCTTATTATAATTAAAAAAAACTTCCTATTAGTCATCTAATTTGCCACCTTAAGAAATTAGGGACAGAGAATATTAAACCCACAGCAAGGAGAAGAAAATAAAAACAAGAGCAGAAATTAATGAAGATGAAAGGAGAAAAACAGCACAGAAAATCAATGCTTCGATGAAACGATCAATAAATCTCTAGTTGTACTGATTAGGGAAAAAGGAAAAAGAAGAAAACCCAAATGCCAATGTGAGGAATGAAAGAGGAGACAGAATCTAATAATAAATGACAGAACCTGAAGGATAATAAAGGTGCAACTACTGTGGAAAGAGCCTGGCAGAGTCTTAGAAGGTCACCAGTAAAGCTACACTACAACCTGGTGATCTCAGTCCTAGGTAGGACCAAGAGAAATGAAAACATAGGTACACACAAAAACTTGTACATGAATGTCCATAACAATGCATAATAGCCCAACCATGGCAACACCACAAACGCCCACCGTCTTGTGAATGGGTGAACAGAAAGTAGTGAGGCATGTGGTGGAATAGTACTCAGCCATGAAAAAGGACGGGAATCCTGGCGTCTGCAATGACATGGATGAATCTTGAAAACATGATGCTAAACAGAAGATGACACATTGCAGGATTATGTTTGCACAAACTGTCCAGGATGGGCAAATGCACAGAGACAGCAAAAGCAGTGGTTGGCCAGGGCTGCAGGGAGCAGGAGGCAGAGGGGACAGGGGATGAGAAGTGACCTCTGAAGGGCACAGGGCTTCTTTCTGAGGTGAAGAAAGCATTCGAAACTGACTACGGTGATAGTTGTAGAATTCCATGAATATACTAAAAACTAATGAATTGTATACTTTAAATGAGTGGGTTGTATGGTATGTGAACTACTTCTCAATGAAGCTGTTACCAAAAAATGTAGTAAGTATTTAAAGCATAGTAAGATAAAAATAGATAGGGCATCAAACCCATGATTTCTTTGGATGCCATAGTTACGGCAAGCTAAAAAACGTTTTCAAGTAAAACAAATCATGAGTCAATTTCAATAAAAATATGAAGATTTCAAAAATCTCAAGAAGTGGTGCTCAGTGTAACAGATTATTTTAGTGACAAAATGCATTATAAAGGTCTCATAAGTTAGAATTATATAAATATTATATTTATATAGGCATTACAGGTCCAGAATCAAAACTTTCTATTTTCTGATATATCTTATTGCATTATTAAGGGCAGAAGTCATCAAAGGGGTGTTAACAGTCTCAGGCCATCCCTCCTGAGTCCCATGGGTCTCCTGTTGCCACCCACCAAGCTCCACTCACATGTCAGGTTTTAGGGAGGAGTGTGGCAGCCCCAAGAAAGGGCAGCAGAGTGGAGCTGAAGAGAAAGGGCAGGCTGGGTGGCAGGTCTCTAAGTTCTGGATTCTAGGAAGCATTCCCCCAGCTCTACCCAAAACTTTGGAGGACCCAAGAGACATACAGAGACACCCCCCCCCAGCCACCTGTGATGGCAGCCGGTGAGGTAGAAAGATCCATCACACATCGAAGAAACGTATGCCTTCAGGGGGTTGTCCATAGTGCCGTCTTCCACACCGGTTGCTCCTAGGGAGCTAGGACTAACTGGGTTTTGTCACACCACATGCCTGGGGTCTGCTGGGGGCCCGTAACATTTTTATGACATCAATAAACAAAATGTGCAATTAGGGGGAGGGAAAATTGAGAATAAGCCCTGGGTTCAGATCCATGCCCCACAGCGGCTGCCAGCCCCTGCACCGAGTGCTACCCCCTTCAGAACAGCTTCCTCACCTACACCCTGGGGGCAGAAAGGCTGCACTCACCGACATGCTGGGCTATGTTTTCAGGCCCAAGGCAGCAGGACCCACCACAGCCCTGACACGGGCACAGAGCTGCACGCAGCTGGGCCGAGTGAACAAAGCACACGGCACTCGCTGACCAGGTGCTGTCCTTACACACAAGATTCAAGTTTCACTCACACTGTGAACAGGAAGCCCTGCCAGACTGTGGAAGTCCAGCCACCTGGCTCAAGGTCTTGCCCCACTATTAGCGGCCATATGCGAGCTGAATGCTAGCCTTTCTGAACCTGGGTGCCCTGTCAGTGGACTGGGGAGACAGCCGCCCTGGACTGCTGGGCACTGGAGGAGCTAGGACACAGAGGTCCTCCGTACAGGGGCCAGCAGGTGGCAGGGATCAGTACCCACTGCTGGCAGAGGCCAGAGAGCACCCAGCCCCACCCCCACTCAACAGATGGGGCACCAGCAGTCCAGAAAGGATGGGCAGCCGCCAAAGTCACAAGGAGTGCAGTGGCCATGCTCCTCTCTGCACCAGGTTCTCCAGGCCCTTCCCCAACTCTTCAGCTCTGCACACAAAGTTTGGTTTGAGGCAAAACTTAGAACTGCAGAAAACACAGTGAGTCCAAATAAGAAGTCTTTTTAATATAAAGCTGATGAAAGAGATAAATGGAAAGTAATCAAAACCTCATTAGGGCAAATAAGCAACCTGCCCGCAATGCCACGAAAACTGATGGTACCGAGCCTGTTGCACAGCTGCCGAGTGCACGCTGCAGGGCAGAGACCCTACACAACACCCCTTAGGACATTCACCCAGGCCCCTAGACCATGGCCCCCAGGGCTGTGGTTCACAGCTCTGCCTCAACATCAGAATCACCAGGAGAGCTTCTGAACCTCACGCCTTGTCTGCCTCTGGACAGGGTGGGTGCTGGGCCAACAGTGTTCACTGATGCCCCCACGGTGCCTCCGGCCACTGCATCAGCCCAGGTCAGCAGCTGGTGGCGGCTCTGCCTGCTCACAGCATCCCCACTCGGGGGAAGGATGCCCACGGGAGAAGCGTCAAATAACCAGATTAATGAATGGTGGCTCAGCTTCTGCTTCCTGGATGGGCTCACTAGATGGGATTTATAAAACTTGGTGTTGATCAGGGCTGTTATTCATACACGAGCACCCCCACCCACCCACCCAGGGTCTACTATCAGGTCGGCACTTTGCTAGGTGTGGGGAATAGAGCAGCAAATGAAGCACGATCGCTGTCCTCAGGGGGCTCCCCATTCTGCTGGGAAACTACACACACGAGGGAGAGGCTATGGTGAGTGTCCAAGAAGTCAGGAGGGAGAGTTTGCAGTGTCCCCCACTGTCACTTGCATGTCAGACACACACTGGCAGAGGGGCTGGAACAAAGCTCCAGGAGAAGGTCAAGAAACTAACACAAGATCTGGAAGTCAAGATGGCCCTTTACAAGGTTTATAAAAGAGAAAGAAGAAAATGTAGAACAAGCATTAAATATTGATGATTCCTGTCAAATCAGTACTACAGCAAAAGTGAGCCTGTCAGAGCCACATAGTCATGAGAATTTATCCCGGAACTGGTGGGGGTCAGTGTTCTGGAGACCCAAACAGGGCTAGGAATGCATCTCCAACTCTCCCGCGAGCCAAGCAGAACCCAGGCTCTGCCCACAGAAGGGAAGAGGAACCAGGGCAGAAGCCAAGATCCCAGGTTAGGAGCCATATGACCTAGGTTTGCCAGAGCTTTTCTAATTTCCAGGGCTCAATCCTGCTCAAGTGACAGATAATTTGCTGAGGTTGGAATTCTGTAATTTAATTTTACAAAAAGGGTAATTCACTAACTGTGCAGTATGGTTCTGAAGCATCTGTAGTTTCCTCACAAATTTGATTCATGATACAAGGATGAATTTAATACCTATGTTAACTTGGCTCAAACTACATAGTCATCTTAAAGTGAATTTTGAAGTAACTGCAAAGTAACCGTCCTGAGCATTTCCCACAGGCGCTGGAGAGCTGCGACCATGTCTGACATCTCTGTGGGTCCACAACCCTCGGTCCCTGCTGCATGCAGAGCCAGGAACCCGTGAGGCTGGAGATAAGGGAGGCCAGTTACTGCCACCTACCAAACACCAGGGAGCACCAGGGCTCAGAGCCGGCCAGCCCCTACCCGTCAGGACCACAATGACACACCTCACCTGATGCAGGGTCACCCAAGGTCCCTGCCTCTGTCCTTGCTTCCCGAGTGACCAGTTGCAGCTGACTGCTGCTAGCCTCTACTTCCCACTTGTTGGAGGGCCATTTCATTTGTACAGATCCCGGCATAGCCACTGCCTTCAGGCTGGAGGGGTGGGGGAGTACTGCTTCAGGGCTCCACCATGACCAGAGGGACAACTGACCCAGGATACTACCTGAGCACCTGTCTGGTCCAGGCCCTGTGAGAGATGCTGGGGCACTGACATGACCCAACCTGGCCCCCCATGGGCAGCTGTAAATACCTATCAGCTGAAGGAACCCACAGTCAAGTAAGAAGGCAAGGAGCTAACACTGAAACAGGTCGTAGACAGCGCAGACCAATCAAGGATGAAAGCCAAGGGAGCTCACATGACAGAAGCAAGTAACCTCTGTGTTCAGAGGCCCTCTGGGCTCTGGCTTCTCAAAGTGCAGTCCATGGACCATCTGCCTCTGCATCTCCTGGGAACTTGTTAAAAATATAAGATCTCATGTGCAATGAACTGGATGTGTCCCTCCAAATCTGTATGTTGAAGTCCTAATCCTCAGCGGGATGGTATCTGGAGGAGAGGCCTTTGGAAGGTGATAAGCTTTAGATGAGGTCCTGAGGGTGTGGCCCCCATGATGGGACTGGCATCCTTCCAAGGGGATGAAAAGATTGGGGCTCTCTCCCTCCACTACGTGAGGACACAGCAAGAAAGAATGCCTCTGCCAGCCAGGAGGAGGGTCCTCACCAGAACCTGACCATGCTGGCACCCTGATCTCAGGCTCCAAGCCTCCAGAACTTTCTGAAATAAATGTCTGTTTTTTAAGCCTCTCAGTCCATGGTTATTATGTTCTAGCAGCCCTAACAGACTAAGAAGTCCTCCTCACCGCCAGCCTGCTGACACGGAATCTGCATCCTAACAAGAGCCCCAGGTGCTCGCCAGCAAACGGGCAGTATGCAAAGCCATGCTTTATAGATGGCCTCGTCCTGCCCCTCAACTATAGCAACAGGGAAACCCCGGCTGAGAGAGACTGCAATCTGCAGGGTCTGCCTGCAATCACCCAGCTGCATGCGTGGTACAGGAGGCCGTGAGCCCAGGACTCCTGCAGCTCGGGCCAGCAGCACTGGAAGCTGGAGGGGCTTCTGGAGAGAGGGACCTTACAGTGACACGAAGTCCAGCCCACGGGCCTCCTGGACTCCAGGCCACACCCACGTTCAAGCACACTGCTGGAGGAAGAAGTCAGAGATCCTGCTGGTGGTATTATGCCAGCTCGAGCATGCGTGCTCAGCCGACTCACACAGAACACATCCTCCTGGGCTGCTGGAAATGAAGTCAAGGCACTCTGCTGCGATGAGAGATGTGCTCCAATCATCAAACCCAAGGCAAAGAGAGATCATCCAAGAAAAGAAGAGAGGGAAGCCAAACAGCCCATTTGCTCTAATGAATTGGGCTGGCCCTGAGAAGTCCAGAATCCCAACATTCATCATTTGGCTCAGCTTAAGGATCATAAAATCATATGATTGGAAAGTAGCTTAAAAGTTATCTGTTCCAACTACTCAGGCTCCATTCTCTCAGACGGCGGCGGAGAGGTAGCCTGGCCCCACAGTCATGCACTGGGATGGGTTCTAGCCCACCACAGCACACTTCACCTCTGCCCTTGGAAACCTACCCCTTGCCTTCAAAATGCTGATTCACTTTGACCCAATGATTTGAGTTCTAGGACTTAAGCTGAAGCAAATAAACATCAATATGACAGCACTAGATGCACAGATGTGTGTCTTACAGACCTGGGTGGTCTGTTTGGAGATTATAATGATGGAGAGAAATGTGACTGAAGAACAGTTCTCTGAAAAAGACCTTCTCTGAACACAAAGTCTCTGTAAGGATTTCTCTAATACATGGGGCAGGAAGGAGAAAGTGAAACAAGATGAAACCAGAGAGGGAAAGAAACCGTAAGAGACTCTTAATCTCAGGAAACAAACTGAGGGTTGCTGGAGTGGAGGGGGTGGGAGGGATACGGCGGCTGAGGGATGGACACTGGGGAGGGTATGCACTATGGAGAGTTCTGTGAATTGTGTAAGACTGATGCATCACAGACCTCTACCCCTGAAACAATAATATACTATATGTTACTTAAAAAAGAAAAAGAATGCCTCTACTACAGAGAGGCACAGGGGCTCCCGCCTTGTCAGCCAGATCGGGAGGCTGAGTCTTAACAATCAGTAGAGTGACAGATGTCACAGCCAGACCTATCCAACAGCAGGGCCCAGCCAGGTTCTGCAGCCCATGTGGTCTCTATTATAACTACTCAGCTCTGCCACTGTAGTGTGAAAGCAGCTCCAAACAATACACAAATGAGTGTTTATGGCTATGTTCCAATGAAACTTTACAAAAGCAGACAGCAAGCCAGATTCAGCCCTGGGCTTTAGTTTGCTGACCCTGGTCTCCACCTTCACGTCTATTCATTTTAAGTGGCAATAAAAAGAAAAGAAAAGAATTATCCTCAATGTCCAACTTAGGGAAATGGTTTAATAAGTTAAACTGTTTTAACATGACCCATTCAATCCACTTTTATCAAGTGCTGGTTTATGCCAGACTCAGCTCTGAGCACCAGGGAGAAGGCGAGAAGGGAGTCAGCCAAGCACTCTGCATCAAAGGGAGGCACTGCAAATTCTTCAAGAGTTTGTGATAACAAGGAAAACCCTTATATTATAGTGTTATGTGAAAAGCAAAATATAAAACCGTGTATAAAAATAAGACCAGGGACGCCCGGGTGAGTCTGTCAGTTAGCTGCCGTCTGCCTTTGACTCAGGACATGATCTCAGGGTCCTGGGATCGAGCCCCACATCGGGCTCCCAGTTCAGCAGGGAGTGGGCTTTTCCCTCTCCCTCTGCCTGTGTTCTGTCTCTCTCTCTCTCTCAAGTGAATAAACAGAATCTTAAAAATAAATAAATATATAAATATAAGACCAAACAACGTTTTAAAAAAGACACGCACACCACACGGAAAAAGAACAAGAAAAAAAGGTATTACAATGTTACTAATGCCTACCTTTGGCTGGCCCCACTATTCTCTTTACTTCTCTCTCTCATTTTTTATGTGATCACGGGTTACTCTTAGAATAAAACAGTCCCTCACGTCATATTTAAAAGGGGAAGCTGGTTTTGATTTTTTATTTTACTCTAAGGTCTGTGTCCCTCTTGCCTCCACCTGCAGTTTTCTCCACTGTCTCTGAGGGTGGTCCCCAAAAGTCAAGCTGCTCAGCCCCCGATGTTCATCCTTAGAGAGGGCTGCAGAGTTCAGCACCTGGGACAGCACCACGTACCCTCTCCCAAGCCATCCCAAGGGGGATCCAGGAGGTCAGAGAGCCTTGGCCTTTCCTCTCTGTTCCTCTGGCTGTGCCCACTTGAGACACTCGGGCAACACCTGTTAGAGGAAACGTAACTGAAGCAGGAGAAAGAGCGGTCTCTGAGCCTGCTGATGCAAATGGAACTAGCCCTGTGACCCAGACGGTGAGGAGAGGCATTCGGATTGTTGGTAAAGAGGAAATAAAAACAAACATTGCACAGATCCCTTCACCCACATTATTAGGTTGGGAGAGACTCGCAAACATGCCAATACCAGTCACAGCAACATCTGCTTCTAATTGCTTCTCCCCTAGCTTTTTCAGAGCTTGTCAGATGGCGTCTGCCCTAGGAGAAAATCCAATATTTTTAACAAACTCTTAAATCAGATGGCGTCTTTGGTGAGTAATCTCTTACGTGTTCGGTCTTTGAGGCTAAAAACAGTAAGCACACCTTTAAGGGACGTGGTCATCAGCAGAGGCTCAGTAATCGAAGGTCCCTCTTCAAACAGCATGACTAAGAGTTTCCAACACACGCAGCCCAAATATAAATGTTCCAGTAATTGTGTGGTTTTTTTTTAATCCATTGTGTCTACTCCTTTATGGGTAACTTTTCTCTCTTTTCCAAATATTTTTGTAAAAAGAAGTTTCTTTATGAAAGAAAAATATGAGACTTTTTTAAAGAGTACATCTCTCCATGCTTTAATTTTCCCACAAGATACCTATAGGCAAAACTACATTTTCTTTAGAGAAACTGTTTCTGCTCTTGGGTTCTCAAAGCACCAGCAGTCCCTACTACCAGCCTGTTGGGAAAATATCTTCCTGCAGCAGCCAACTGAACCTTCGAATCCGGGAAGTCCAAGGTGGGGCAGGAGGCAGTCCTAGAGGGGAAGCCTTCAAGGCAGAACCTTTTGGTACTGTAGCAGGCTGGAGCTCTTCGGAGTGGGACCCCAAAGCCCCCTGAATCCCCTGAATCCCAAATGCAGCGATACTCTTACAGTCTGTACCTTCTTCTTTCAAAGTTCAGCTTAACATGGGTCTTATAAACTATTCTATATGACTCAAGTTGCTGGGTGCCTCTTAGACCAGGGCAGTGCTTCCTAGATCTTGAAAATGAGTCATCCTAAAGTCATGGGGCAACCCCAGAGGCGGCCCGGCCGTGCCCCTTCCTTATTACCCTCCATGAACTCATCCTCATCCCTGGCTCCTCACTGCTAACCCAAACCAAGACTCACATGACTGAGAGCCTCTCTCCTCAGGGCCAGTCCCCTTGCCCAGAGCCCAGGCCCTGCCAGGTCAAGTCGGCCACTGGTCCCCGTACACATTTCATACTCCTGCCTTCTACACATATATACTCTGCATGGGTGCCTTCTTCCTTCATCCCTCCACTCAGTCAACCAAGGCTTGTCAAGTGCCTACTATTTGCCAGGCACCATTCTGGGAGCTAGAAGTCAACAGCAAACAAAACAGACAAAAATCCCTCCTCTGGCAGAGCTTATGTTCAAGTGAAGGCAGACAGGCAAATATATAAAGATATAAAATCCACAGATGGTGATAAAGGGTAGGGAGAATAGTGAGGTAGCAAAGGGGACTAGTGAATGCCAGGGGGTGACCATCAGGGTGGTCAGAGAAGTCAGAGAAATCAGAGAAGGCCTTACTGGAGAGGTGAACTGAACTGTGTAGGACAGAGGGAGAGAGCCTCTACAGAAAAAAAAACAGGAAAAGAGCATTCTAGGTGATAAGTGCAGCATGCGCAAAGGCCCTGAGGTAGGAATGTACTGATGTGTTTTAGGAAGGCAAGGATGATGGTGGGGCTGGAGATGGTGAGAAGGACGTGAGGGAAGATCATGTGGGCCTTATCGGCCATTGCAGGGACAAAGGCCTTTACTGTGAGCAAAATCAGAGCCTGGAGGTTCTGACGAGGAGCACATCTGACATGCACAGTGACAGCTGACTCTGGCTGCTTTGTTGAGAACAAACTGTAAGGAGTGGGGAAAAAAGAGATACCGCATTGGAAACTACTGCAATTATCCCAGCAAGAGTCAACAGCAGCTTAAACCAGAGTCACCACAGGTCTGCTGACGGTTTGGATGTGGGGGTGAGAGGAAGAGCAGAGACAGGGATGACTCTGATGGGGCTGGCCTGAACCCCTAGATAGGCAGAGCTGCCATTTTTTAAATGGGTGAAGGCAACAAGAGCAGCAGCTTGGCAGAGGGTGGGTGTAGTGCAGTGGAAATCACTCCTGTCAGACTGATCATGACCAGCTTTTTAGCGCCAGAAGGAACGTGGTCTCTAAGAAGCCTTCCTCACACTAAGCTGAAAGTACTCCTCCTCATGAACTGTGAACAGCCACATGAACTGTGGCTGCCCTTCCCTCACTGCCCCCCAACTCTGTCTCTCCCTCATGCACACGCACACATGCATGCACACACACACACACACATTGCAACTCCACACCAGTTACCTGCATCCAACATTATTCCCTTTAGTAACCCAGAAGCTGATTCATTTTATGCCATCTAGAAACATTTGCACACAATAGATGCTCAGTAAACGTGTTCAGTAACAGGTTATATAGAATCGCACCTCTGATGTTTCAATATTCTAACAATTCAAGAATGTTTCTCTTATGCTGAGCAGTGATGAAACAGGAATGGCAGTTAGCCCCTCTCCGGGGTCCTGACCTAGATGCCGGCCCACGCCAGGCAATCACACGGCCGCGGCAAGCTCTCCCTGGAGAGGCCACGGAAGGGAGATGGGCATCACCTTGCCGGTCCTTATATCCCAAGCTTTGACTTCAGGGTGGAAGCCTCCACACACAAAAAGGCTGTGGTCTTTCGGATGAAATTTCAAGGTAGTGATCCTAAAGTCACTCTGACCACTGAAGACCTGGGTTCCTACAACACAAAATGGAGAAGAGTGAGTTAAAAAAGACTCGATCACAAAACGAATATCTTAAAACTCAGATGCCATCTGACGCAGAGCTACAGGCAGATGCCGCCTATCTGGGCCTGAGGGGGCCACAAGACTTTCTGGAAGTACAACAGGGGCAGCAGCAACTTCGGCCTCAAGATCGAGCCAGCATCCCCACCCTTGATTAGCTGAACTCCCCAAGGGCTAAGCTAATGGCCGGACGCATGAACGCCGCCACCTTTCCTGTGTTCCGTAAATACTGAGCATCAACTCATCTAAATCACACAATGCCCTACCCCTGCTCCACAACTGGAGGAAGCCAAGACTCGGGGAGATTACATAACATTACCAAAGCTGTACAACTAGTAGAGAGATTATTTACCTAGGAGTCTAAAAATGAATAAGCAGGATGCTCCAAAGTGGTCTTTTTAGGATCAGCTGTCTTACAATCACGACCTTACAACAATCCATGAATGGTTTGCTACAGGGTGTGGCAAGTAGGGGATGTCGTGATACTCTGGGCAACAAATGAGAACATGACACCACAGGGTCCTGAGTGCCAGCACAGACAGATGGTGTGGCTAACTGCGGTCTCCCTGGTTCAGTGTGATTCAAGACAGTCCTTGCCCTTTACCTGTCTGTCGTGAAACTGCTGTCACGCACTTGTGTGCATGTGCAAATGTGCGTACATACACACGTAAAGTGTGAAAAATGTCTGTTTTGTCATCAGGATCTTTTAGAGGTCAGTTATATAAACAGGTTGGGCTCAGCAAAAGTGGGGAATGGATCTCTGACCCTGAGCTCAGGTCTGCTGGGCTCCAAAGCGAGCCCAGGGCACTGGCTGTAGTTCTTATGTGTTCCGTTCAATACCGCTGAAAATGTATTCAGAAACCAGACTGGCCTTGGAAGCCATTCTCACCACCAGCGGTCTCGGTTCTGCCTCTGAACATATCCCCAAAGGCCAGGCCATTCCACACATCCCAGGCATGGAACCTGCTATGCACCACACCCACCAGGTAACATCCCTCAGGGATGTCAGCGAGGGCTCCCCCAGCCCAAGAGGGACAACCTTGATTGCCCTCAGCTCACAGAAACTCCTCCGCTAGAGAGGCAGTGGGCAGTTAGAGACACAAGAAGCTGGTGCCCAAGAAGCAGACCATTGTGACACAAAGATCTCAAGCATCATTTTCTCTTCTAGGAACCCAGAAACCGTGTTTGCTCATTCATTTCAGAAAGCACTTCCAGCTGCCCTGCTTTGTGTTCAGGACCCCCACACAGCGCTCTACCAGCTCACTAGGTAAGGAAATGAAAGTCATCGATTGGTACTCTGGAGTTACAGCAGGAGCCTTTATAAATCCAATTTGCCTAGATCCGTGGTCTCTGCACTCTTCTGACAGCATGGCCCCATCAAGAAAAAGCCCTTAAGCACGTAGCTTCAAGAAGTGTGTTTATTGGGCGCCTGGGTGGCTCAGTGGTTTAAGCCACTGCCTTCAGCTCAGGTCATGATCTCAGGGTCCTGGGATCAAGTCCCACATCGGGCTCTCTGCTCAGCGGGGAGCCTGCTTCTCTCTCTCTCTGCCTGCCTCTCTGTCTACTTGTGATCTCTGTCTGTCAAATAAACAAATAAAATCTTTAAAAAAAAAAAAGTGTGTTTGTTTGTAAGTTACACAATGTGCTACCATGCCAATAAATTATGAGCATTAAAATACCAAAAATTTAAAAAATGAAACAAGGTGGGATCAGGAGAGAGATAAACCATAAGAGACTCTTAAACTCATGAAACAAACTAAGGGTTGTTGGGGAGTGGGAGGGATAGGATGACTGGGTTATGGACATTGGGGAGGACATGTGCTATGGTGGGTGCTGTGAAATGTGTAAGCCAGATAATTCACAAACCTGTACCCCTGGGGCAAATAATATACTATATGTTAATTTTATAAATAAATAAAATACCAAAACTAAACTACTTTAAAGGAGGAGACAAGGACAAAATAACCAGCATTTTCAAATATATTTTAACATGCCATTTATTAAGTGCACCAACAAAGCCCTTTGAAATCATTAAATCAAATGAGTTACAACATTTTTAGTGAGAACTACCAAACTGGCTCCACTTCCAGTTGGACGTAGGGAACTTTCAGTGACTCAATGATTTGAAAGTAGCCCAGTTACAGCTTGAGTTTACTGACTGAGGACTGTCAGAGCCAGCAAAGACTTCCCCCAGCGATGCACAGACCTGGACGGAAGACATTCACCACTGGCATCAAGGGAGATGATGTCTACTTCTACCCACTCCTGATCCAAAGGACTGTGTGAACATTTTACTAGGGAAGCTCCGGCTCCCCTCGGGTCAAAGAACTGTTCCTGCGACTAATCAGAGAAGTATCACTGCAGTTGCATATTTTTAACAACCAAATTCAAAATCCACCAGAATTTTCACTTAAAGGATATTAAAGCAGACTAGAAAAACTGCTCCCAAGTTAAGAGTGCAGATTTTAGCATTTTTAATAGGGAACATGTTCACATAGTTTTCAGCAATAAAACTTAGAAAATGATGGAAACAGAAACATCAGTTCTCAAAACATCCTTCCCATACTACAAACTTCTTTTTTTTTTTTTTAAAGATTTTATTTATTTATTTGACAGAGAGAGATCACAAGTAGGCAGTAGGCAGAGAGGCAGGCAGAGAGAGAGAGGAGGAAGCAGGCTTCCTGCTGAGCAGAGAGCCCGATGCGGGGCTCGATCCCAGGACCCTGGGATCATGACCTGAGCCGAAGGCAGAGGCTTAACCCACTGAGCCACCCAGGTGCCCCCATAGTACAAACTTCTTGAAAAGCAGTCACTCTTGTTCTTTCTTGAAGTGTCACCTTTTCCATGATGGATGACTGTGGTTTTCCCCAACAGCTTCCAGGGCCCACAGTCTGCAGTTAACTCGCCGTCAGAGAACACTGCGGTTTTGTAAATGAGGGCTCTACACTTCTTTAAGCTTAACAAGCCCCTGTTGCTGAAACACGCAGTGCACAAAGATTTCCGTGGTCATCCTATGTCACTGCGATGCTGTCAAGAGCTGGCCACTGCGTTATCATCTGTGATGGTGACAGGACTACAAGCAACAGCATCGCTGTCCAACCTAAGAGGAGCAGTTAAGGCAAATGCAGGTGTCTGCCCGGTGGAATGTTGAAAAGCTGTTTAAAACTGGAATCACAAACAGTGCTCTTTGGCAAGACAGACAATGCCTGATACCTATTCTTGAATTACGTAAGTATTAAGTAGGGATTGGTATGGACAGAGACTGGGAAGAGATTCACCAACTTGAAATGAACTGTTCTAGGGGTAGTGAGATAACTTTTTAAATTATACTAATATTGTTGTCATAATGTTGGAGTTGTTTTTTTTTGTTGTTGTTGTTGTTTTGTAAACAAAGAATTCTTCCAAAAAGGCATCGGAGAGATAAGCAGACTCACAGTAGTCTGGGTCCCATGTGTCTCTCTCATCAGGTCCACAGATAAGCAACTCTCTCAAATAAACAAGAACTGCCCTCCCCAGGAATTAATCTAACTAGAAACCTGGTACTTCTTGAGCTTCCTCTTCTATCCTGAAACTCGTTCCAGCTACAGCTGGAGGTCCGAAACCACCCCTCACGTGCCTAGTTAGCAGCCACCCCCTCCTAGGGAGGATGGAGCCAAGAGCTGCCACCCGAGTCTCCACGTGCCCAGGCCAGGACTCAGAGACGCACACGCAGAGCTCTCAGGATGGGCCTCAAACCTGCAGCTCAGGCCTCAGGACACTTGCTCCGGACAAGGAGCTGGGGATCTATGGTGGGATGAGGGAAGGGACAACCATCGTGTCCCCTCGATGGAAAAGGAACACGTAAATGCCACTGTGGCCCCCACACCAAGAAGGCCCCAGCAGGCCAGAAATCTGTCTTCTTGACAGAGGCAACCGAGTCCACCGCTGGCTCTTGCTGGTTCAGATTCACTGCCAGTCCTTAAGCCCAAAAGGAAAAACAAACCAGCTGCCTAGAGGGAAGTGTTCCTCGTTTCTTGGACCATGGTATACATGCTTATTTCAGAAATGGCGGTGAATTAGCCAATTTTTTCAAAAAGTGCAGTGATATAGTCTTGCCAGCAATGGGAGAAAAGTGAAAGCTGAGTTGCTAAAAGATGAGGACCTTTTCTGCTAAAAACAAGCAAACAAACAAACAAACATGTATTTCTGCATGTTGTTCTTCAACCTCCTGAAGAGACTAAGAGAATCGATGTCTATTAAGTACTAAAATGTTCCTGGTTAGAAGACAAGCTATGGCTTATGCCTTTTCTCCTAGTTTTGTTTGGAAGAACTGGGTCTTTGCTGTATTTGTTAAAAGGGTCCAAACTAAAAGATTTTAAAATTTTGTTTTGTTTGGAAGAACTGGGTCTTTGCTGTATTTGTTAAAAGGGTCCAAACTAAAAGATTTTAAAATTCTGGGGGTACCTGAATGGCTCATGGTTAAGCATCCACCTTCAGCTGAAGTCATGATCCCAGCGTCCTGGGATGGAGCCCTGCATGGAGAAATCCCTGCTCAGCGGGAAGCCTGCTTCTCCCTCTCCCACTCCCCCTGTTGATGTTCCCTCTCTCGCTCTCTCTCTCTCAAACAAATAAAAAAATAAAATCTTTAATAAGCTTCCATATCTGCAATGGGAAACATAAAGGGAAGGAGGTCGAGCACAAGACTGTGGCTCAGAAATCAGGACCCCAGCTGCCATGGTCCGGCGCTGTGCTCGGAGCAAGAGGTGGTGCAGCAGAGGGGCTGAGAGCCACACAGACCCAGGTGCCACCCCAGCCCTGTCACTTCCAGGGGAGGAACCTTGCAGAGCCTTGTATACATAAGGCTGTCTGGAGGGCGACATGCAACATACACACTACACATTACACAAGTGTTCCAGAGGACACGGAGGAGAGCAAACGATGAAAGGGAGCCTATGATTGAAAGAAATTAAACCCATTACTGAATTCATCCTTGGTTAAATTAAAAGCTAAAATCAAAGGCTGTAAGTTTTTAACAGCAGGAACCTTGGGAGGAATGATCTGGAGTTTCTGTTTTGAGACTATGAGAACACGATTCCCTGGGCTAGCCTTAACATTTTGTTGTAGAGACATGGACAAAGGCTGGAGGTATTTATCAGAGACGATCTCCAACCTGAACACCAGCCACAGTGGAGGTGAAGGTCCTTTCTCATCAGATTTGTTCCCACTCTACCTTTTCACACATCGAGTACCTTGTTTGTCATCTCCTCTCTGGCGAGGATACTTTAAGCACAATGACTAGTTGCTACGTAACCTTTAACCTTGAGACTAGCTCTGCTTGTTTACATGCTTGTTATAGAAAGTTCTATTTGTTCACTGTATGCTGCTTACAGGAAATTGAGTTTTAAAATATTTAATCCACTAACACTGGCTTTATTGATCTGGTTATAATGAACTCAACCAGTAGAAGAACTGTTCAGATCCTCTTGGAGTTAGGAAAAATCACGTCTTTCCCTCTTTTAATCAATAATGATACAAATAAACTATAAATCGTCATTAGAGCAAAAATATGTTTAAAACAGAATGCAGAAACTCAATTTGTTCTCTTGACACTACTATGACTGCCCAAGCTTCCATCACCAGTGTTGCTAAGACGAGGCAGTTGGTAATACTAGCCGGGGAATTCATCCGAGTTTCCCCTCTTCCTTTCTCAGGCAGAGACCCAGGAGACCACACACGTGCCTGGGGCAACACTGCCTGTCCACCCTAATGCCACCTTAGGGAACCCTATCATCATGCAGAGCTCTGGGTCCCC
Organism: Mustela putorius furo; assembly: GCF_011764305.1. Lineage (NCBI taxonomy): Eukaryota > Metazoa > Chordata > Mammalia > Carnivora > Mustelidae > Mustela > Mustela putorius. The sequence continues at coordinate 48,776,311 of NW_025421290.1, read as the reverse complement.
AAGGGTCCTCCTTTTCCACTCAGCATCTCTGGCCCCCAGCCCAGCTCCCAGCACAAAAGAGACATCTGATCCAGGTCAGATGAAACCCAAGTATGGGTTCCCAAGAAAGAGAGGGGAAGTTCTCGCCCTCCTCTCCAGGGAGATGGCACCTGCGACCTCCAGGCTTGCGTGCAGCTCGCACATGCCATGCTGCAACCCACTGTGGTAGGTGTGACTCGTCCACTTCACAGCAGGAGAAATGAAAGCTCAGGAAGGTAGGCCCTCACAAGGCCACACAAGTCAGCCCTGCTGGGAGGGACGCTGGACCCAGAGCCCTGCTCTCTGCACCCTGCCCCGCCTGACTGCAAGCGATCTGTGACCTTTCCTTCTCCTCAGCTCTTTGTTCACGTCCACAGACTCCCGCACATGGAGGGGAGACGCTGACGGGGAAAGCTGAGGCCGTCGGCTTGTGGTGATTGAGCGTGTGTTCCAGGCAGGCGGCATATGACTCATTTCGCTAAAATCAATATCGTTACGCTCATCCTCTGGGAAGTACTCGGCCAGCTGTAAATCTAACCATCCTGACTCCAAGTTAACAAGAAAAGGGGCTTACTAACTTCCAAATCAAACTCTGTGAATCAGAAGCAGCGGCCGTGTTGGCAGAGTCCTGGGAAGGGTCCAGGTGAGAGGCAGAACAGGCTCACGTCTGCAGGTCCCCCGCAGAGCAGTGGGGGCCTTCGGCTCAGCCCAGCGGGGCTCTTCAATCTGCAAAACCGGGGTAAGAAAGTGCTGAAGCTGGTCCTGAATCAAGAGAGCGGCGTGGAAGCCGGCGGGCCCCAGCCCGCTGACAGGCCACAGCTGCCGAACGAGAGCAGGCGGCCGCAGCGGTAAGACCGCGTTTACACCAAGTCTGGCCACAGCTCTTCGTTATCTGGACCTGGACAAGACTGAGTTTTCTAAAATTTAAAAAAAAAAAAAAGTTCTCAACTTGCAAACAAGGTGTGTACAAAAATTTTGCCGCAAGCTGGCTTTCTGGGGTCCCACAAGCACCGGTGCTCAGGCTCCTGGCCGGTCCCCGGAGGCTGCCTGACCCCGGGAGGCAGCCACTGAGTGCGTGCAGAGACGATATGATGCACCGCCCGGGCTGGGTGGAAGCCAGGGAACTCGCACCGTTGAGGAAAACCCGCCTTTTCTCCCCCCAGAGGGTGAGGGCTTGGCTGTGTGTGGACATGCGGCAGGACCTGCAGGCACCTTCCAAAGTGTGAGATAGGGGCTGGCAGGGTGTCTCACCGAAGTCCAAGAACATCGGATTTAATATCCAGAACTAGGGTCAGTTTCACCCCGAAGCTGTACAGAAGGAGGGGAGAAAAGAAACCTGAGACCGGAGAGAACAAGGCTTCAGAGTGAGAGAGAAAGGGTGTGCATGGGAATGGGGCCGGCGTCTGGGGCTGAAGAGGGCGCAGCCCTGAGAACAAGCTCATCGGAAAGCGGGCCAGGAGCGGGGCGTCGGCGAAGGAATGAGTTTAGGAAAAGAACAGGTGGCTGAGGATGAGGGAAGAGCAGGGGAGTCAGCAGGGGCCCCGCCTGCGTCAGTGGGAGGGAGCGTGAGCAGCTGCTCTGGACGAGAAGGCACTGGAGGGGCAGCACCCGGGCCAACGTCAGCTCAGCCCTCACTGGGTTCCAGCCCCTCGGAGACTCCGTGTCTCCGTCCAGGCAAAGTCCTGGGCCCCAAGGACAGACGACACGAGACATGCCAGGACCACTAGGAGCTGCACATGTGCCCACCGGCCAGGGGCTCACAACGCCACTGGGGGTGTGCCTTCCCGCCTCCACAGACACCTGAAGGGTGCCTAACTGAGTCTCTCTGAGCTGTACTGGGGGGACACACATGGTGCTCAAAAGCCAAAGAATGGAGAAGCCCAGGCACCTCCTCCAAGACCTGGCGGGTGGCACTCCTCAGCACAAAAGGAGTCCCATCTGTGGCATCTTCTTTAAAGCCCCATGAACTCCTGGTCCCCTTCATCAGCGTTCGAATTTGGATACTTCTCGCCCTTCCTATGCCAAGCGTCCTCAGATCGTCACAGCTAACAGTTCTCCCACTGGAGCGGCAGCCGTCAGCAGCCAGAGAAGCCTCCTACAGAAGGTCCCGTCGAGCTCCATCTCAGTGCGCCTTTCTCCTGGAGGCACTAAGTTATCTCCACAGGAGGCAAGCCAGCTGCTGGCGGGGGTAGGGGAGCAAGCAGGCTCCCCTAAGCAAACGGTTTGTCCACAGCAGGGAAGCAGACGTGGTGGCCTCTGCTAGTACCACTGGCCAGAGGCGGACCCAGCTCTGTCCCTGCGGCTGCGAGGCCTTGGGCAAGTCCTTGAATATTCCCAGCCTCAGTGTCTAGTAGGTCAGTGAAATGGGGATAAAAACACTGTCTTCCAAGGTTGGAGTAGAGACTGAATACATAATAAGCAAAGGGACTAACATCTCTTTATTAATCTCCGTTCGATACAGGCCGAGCAGAGTGCTGAACCGGAGCTGCATCACCCCCGGCCGGGCCCACGGTACACGCTGCCTATGGGACATTCCCCTTTCCTGGAGTTTTCTGTGATGGGGGCCCCAAACACCATGACCAGAACACACTTCTTGGAAAACAAGAGCAATGGCTATGTGTGGGTCCAGTCCCAGCTGGCTGCTCGTCTGCATGCCCCACAGCCTCCCACTGAAAGACACAGGGACCCCCAGAGCAGGAGGAGCTAACTAGGGACGGGGAGCCCAGGCTGCTAGCAGTGGGTATCTGAGTAAAGAAGGCCACGGACCTTCTCCAGCACCAGGTGCCTGGAAGCTGGGCTGTGGGAGGTCTGCGTGCGCACCCTAAATGAAGGGCAGCTGCCGTGCATCACCAGGAGGAAGCTGCTAGCTACCACGAGTAGTATGTTGTCATGGAGAAGCAAAACATGGAGGAGAAGCTGGGAGAGCCCTGGAAGGCCTGTTTTCTTCCCAGCCTGCCCCCCAGACCCACACAGGGGATCAGGGGCCACACCAGTAAGCCAGCTGGGGGATCATCGGACTGGGAGCTTTTGAAGGCGAGCCACCAAAGCCCAGCGACCAGAGTCTCTGGACACACAGCAGCAGCAAGGTCATTCTGTCCCACCATCTGAAGGGGTTCGGAGGCAGTGATGGAGGGCGGGGAGGGACATCTTTAGTTGCGTGCCTACCTTGGGCCAGGCATTCTGTAAAGCAACCACAAACACCATCTCAGCTATTCCCCTCAACCAGCCCACCACCAGCCAAGGGCAGCGCCCCCCTCCCACAGAGGCGGAAACTAAGTGGAAGGACGCATCTGCTCCGCCACCCATGCTCCTTCTATCCCACTGCACTGCCTCCAGCATCAGGAACCTGGGACCAGGTGGCATTGCACGGACGTCCAGGACAGGCTGGACACACATCAAGAAAGCTGACCAGACCAAAGGAAGAAGGACGGGGTGCCTCCTCCAGCCAGGGCCCTGGGGGCTCCAGGGAGAATCTGTTGGCTCCTTTGCAGCCAACAAATGCAAAGTAAGAGGCCCTGCGTACCTCTGAAGCCTGAATAGCCAGGCTGGGGGCAATTGCCCAAGGGGCTGGAACCTGCAAGACACCAGCACCAGCAGAGCTGAACCGAGCAAGGTCTTCGGGGGATTCTGAGGCGACTGGCTCATTTGATGTGCAGGACAGCTGACTCATAAGGCAGGCGACATTTGGGCCCTGATGGAGTCAGCCAGGGTTCCCTGAGGCCACCTCAGCCTAATGCACTGGAGACTTTTTGTTAGGAAGATTACAGACTGAAGCGGGAGCACCAAAAATAATGAATCTGTGAGCGGATTTTATTTAGGTGTTGATTCATGGTTGTCTTATAAGCCAACAGCCCGTCAGAACTATAAATTAACGAGATAAAATGTTGCTGGCCCTCCATATTTCAGGCTGGGTATTGACATTTTAGAATCCACAGATTTTTAACTGTATTGATTGAGGACACCAGGATAAATGGCCTTGGTGCCAAATTCCCATTAACGACAATGGGCACCGAGTGACTAATTCCCAAAGCACTGCGGTGAGAACGCCCTGCATTGCCTTCTCCTGGCAGGGAGTTCTAATTAGATTGAAATGAAAAAGCCAAATCACCAAGGGCGGAAAGAGGCAGATCAAGTAAAAAGGAAAACCAGACTCAGTGATGAGAAAGGACGAGATGAGTCAAACCAGGCTGAGAGCCACAGGGGCTGCCCAAGCCCACCGACCTCTTCTGAAGAAAACCCTTAGAACAACTTGGGTCGGGATGCAGAGCTGAGGTGGGAAGCAGAGCCGGGCAGAGCCTCCTCGCCCACCCTGGCAGCCACCGACGGCTCTCCCTGCCCAGCACGGACCAGCCTCCACTCACACACTGAGCAGCTGCCCCGAGCCAGCCCTGGCCAGATGATGGGAGACACGGAGACCACCAGGACAGGCCCCATTTCAAGGAGCACCCACACTAGTCAGGGAGACAGACACAGAAACCAGCAACCCTCTTGGCAGGAGAGGGACTGGAGTCCCCCCATCTAGGGACTGGAGGGCTTCCCCAAGGGTAAGGTCCAAACCCTGAGACTCTTGTCCCCAAGGGACAGAAAATGTCCAATAAGCTCACCACTACAGCCCCCACCAGGTCCTGTCCACAGCAGGTCCTCAGTAAGTATCTACGAATAGATACTATATCTACGAATAGAATACTATATCTACGAATAGAAAAGATGAACCGGGGAGAAGGAGTGCTGTTCTGGGGAGACGGGTGGAGTGGAAAAGTCCTCCATCTCCGGCAAAGCCCTGAGGACAGAGGCCATGCCTGCCCTACACCACCCCACACAGCGCAGCTGGAGGAGCACGCTGGGCCTGAGGCCACACAAGCTTCTCTCCAGTAAAGATCTGCCACCAACTGGGCGAGGCATGCCTCCTCCCTCCTCCTGCTCTTCACCTTCAGGTCACACCCAACCAACCCCAGACATCAGGGAGGACTGTCCAGAGTGCCATGATTCTCTTCTGCTCCAAACTCAGCAGTGGCCCCCTGCCGCCATCTGCTGTGGCAGTCCCTAACTTGTGAGGCAGGGAAACTCTCAACATCTAAAATTTCAGAACCAGTCCCCACATGCACACACACTCACACACACCCACACACACAAAGGCACTATATAACATCTGTTGGTTGAGAAGATCCATTAGGACACAGAACTACGAGGAATCCATTGATGTTATCAAATGAACTTGTATTTGATTAATCCAGCATCACCGCCCCCCGCCGGTATGTGAAAAGCATCACTCCTTTACTCTGTGGGTGGGCGGCACAGGTCCCTATGGGTGGTCAGTGACCCTGGAGTGGGGAAAAGTGCCTGTAGAATGCGTTCTTCACAGGCCAGGAAAGGCATGCAGCTCAAGCTCCTGTTCCTGCCCCTCCAGACTCGCTGCCCCAGATTCCCTGCACCCCACGATTCCATGCACACCATGCAGTTCGTGTTCCTGGAACAATTCTGTCCTCATTGTCCTGTCTACTGAGAACCCGCTTCGCTCTCCCTCAACCGTACCCCCTTCACCTAGATTCTCTGTCTGCCCAGCTCCTGCCCCAGGGCAGGTTCCACTTCCTCCCGGAAATTTTTCTTGATCTTCTAGGCCCAATGTTTTTGCACTTCTTATACCTCGTTCCATCGCTGAGAACCCCCAGGGAACCTGGGATTCTCTCTGCACTTCTGTGTTCCACAGCAAACAAGAGCTTCTTAGGTGGCGTCTGCAACACTGCACATGGCTTACTGGGCACACAGGCACCCCAGTGAGCCTGGCAGACCCATGCGTGAAAAAAGAAGTCTGGTGGTGCCAGCCCTAAGGGTGAGCGGGGCCTAAACGAGACGGCGGATGGAAGGCTGGAGCGGAGCCTCACCTGCTGTAGTCGTCACCAACTAAGTAGCGCCGAACCCCTGAGCCACCGGCCGAACCCCTGAGCCCTCACCAGCCCTGCGGCTCATGGTAAGACCACAAACCTCTGGGGAAACACTCTGTCGAGAAAAAAACCACCAGACACTCAGCCCGGAAGAAAGGGCCCGAGATCCGCAACTGCAGACAGGGCTCCACACACCACTTGCCACGCACCACGGGGAGGCTCTGAGCCAGCTCCCGGCAGCTGTGGGCCTCACGCTTCCCCCCTGTGAAATGGGGGAAAGAACCATGGGCCGCAGGCCGTGAGGACTGACACGGAGAAAGCCGGTGGCACGGTACTGGCCGCTGATACAGACATTGGCCTTGTCATCACCCCACTGGGGGCACACGGGACTCGGTCAGAGGAGCTGAGGGTGCTCGAGGCAGGAAACAAAGCCCACAATTACCCCAGTCCATCCACTGCACTCCTTCCCTGCCCCCTCCAAGCTGCTGGGAAGGGGCTGTGTGCACGAGCCCAGAACTGTCATCTCCTGCTCGCCAGGCCCTGGGAGACTGCCGGGCGTGGGAGGCCTCTCCGGAGACTTTAGGGGACACCCCAGGGATGGGTGGGAATGCTGGCCTCCCCTGCCGACCCTGGCAGTAGTGTCCGGCAGTGAAGTGACCAGAAGCAGCCCAGGGAGGCAAAGGCAACGTGGGTGCTGAGACCAGCCAGCGTGAGTCCGGGGCAGAGGTTTCAAGCCAGCTGGGCACCTCCTGGCTCTGTCCTCACCAGAAGAGTGCGGACAGAACCCCACTCGGGGGCTGCAGCTGGAGCAGGTGCAGAGAGAGGGCCTGTTGCACAGGAGCACTCGGGAACATCGAGTCCCTTCTGCTGACTCCTCTCTCCTTCTCGCCCTGCTTGTCAAGAACCCCCTAAGGATTTACCCAGCACAAATCCATCTTGCCCAAATGCCTTTTCAGTGTAGGCATTAAAGCAGAACTCGTTTGCAGACTTTCCTTATGAGCTGGAATCATTCCTTACAGCCTTTCAATGATAATGAATTGACAGGAATTCTAAACTGATTTCAACCAAAGGACATTGTGATAAAGCTAAATCTATTTTGGTACAAATTACATGTCAGAAGTTGATTAAAAAGCCACCTCTTTATCCAGCCCCACAGCTTGGGGCTGAGACAACCTTGGGGCTCTGTCCTCTCGGCAGGCTGGCAGAGGCCCACCTCGAACCCTCCGTGGAGAGTCTTGGTTCCAGCCAAATGCCCTGGAAACAGGCCAACTGTGGGCCTCTCCTGAGGGCTGTCTCCTACCGCCCTGTAGCCATATGCAGCTTGTGGCTGCTGACCTCCCCCCAACCCCGAGAAGCTTCCCAAAGAGGAAGGGGGGCCTCAGGGTAATAGTGCAATGAAACACACCTGTTTCAAGGTCTGTTAGATGCAGGGCGAAGTCGAAGCCACCACTGAGGATGCGCTGGCCACAGGGAGACCAGCGGGCAGCCCGCACCGCCTCGCTGTGCAGGGAGTAGGTCTGCAGGCAGCGGCCTGAGTCCACAGCGTTCCACACCTACGAGGTAAACACAGTGACAGATGTCAGAACAGGCCCTGATCTCCGGGGCTAAGGGTGGCCCCTCCACAGGAGGAGAGGGTCTCATAGTGGAACTAGATTCTTATTATTTTACCATCAAAACAATACCTAGCTGTTAAGACTTTTCCTTGCTAAAGTGTAAAGGCTTGGGGCTGGTGAGGTGAAGGGGAGCCTTTCCCAAAACCTCTCCTGGAGTTAAGGGAGCCCACAAGAACACAGCATGTCGGAGCTCTGCCACTCAGCCACCCAGCCCTTCCCACCCACTTTGCAGCTGCTGCAAACCTCACGCTCTGCTCACCTTCTTGTAGCCCAGTCTCACCCGCATCTCTGACATCTGTCCTCTGAGACGGGGCTTTGTGAATCCTGGAGGGGACACTGCACCCGGTCAACCTACCTTCATAGGTCCCACTTTAAGAGTAAGATCCAAAACACAGCCTTGCCACACCTGTGCTTACATGGGGGCAAAGAGCCGGCATCTGCCCAAAGGACCAACTCTTCTTTTTTCTGGGGAGAAGGTGTGGCCCCTCATTCTCACCCTGGCTTTCCATGGTGATGAAGCCCATGGCAAAAAGCCCCATGTAGAGTCAATGACTTCTGAGATACATTTTTGAAGTCCTTAAGTACAGAACCACACGTTCCAAGAGCCAGGGCCACTGCACGCATGAGAGAGCCCTTCACCAGCTCTCCAGCGAACCCTGTTAGCCGGAGCCTGACCCGGAGGGCTCTGGGCCTGGCATGCACACTCAGCAGAGCTAGTCTCCCCCGCTCGCTGCCACTACAGGAAGCAGGGGATGCTCCCACCCACCATCTGAGCTGGCTCGGAGGATCGAACGTGAGAGGCAGGAGGAGCTATGCAGCCTGAACACAAGCATCCGAGCTAAGCGCCTGCCATGTGATGCTTCTGCTTGCCGGTTAAGTGACCTGGTCAAGCACCTTGGTCTGCCTGGGCCTCACTCTCCTCCTCCACGAAGTGGGGATAAGAAGAGCCTCATCCCAAGGACTGTGGTGAGGAATGAGTGGGGCTCGTGGGCGTGCTCTTTGGAGCTTGCCATACACACAGTTCTTTTTTTTAATTATTATTAATTACTTTTATTACCATATAATGTATTATTTGTCCCAGGGGTACAGGTCGGCGAATCGTACCCGCAGTTCTTAACAGCAATGCTCTCGGGCCCTCTCTCAGTTACATCAGGGAACCCAAGCTCCATGTCCTTCATTTTCCTAATAACCCAAAATGTAACATCCACAGACCCAACCCAGAGACAGACTTCCCTTTCAAGATGGGAAAATTCATCCTGCGGTATCTTGAAAGTCCTCAAAATGCAAAGGACCACAGTCAGAAAGCATGTTTCCTGGGCGTATGTAAGTGTCTGAGCTTAAGAAAACAAGAAGTCAACAGCAGCCATGGAAGAATGCAACGGAGCTCAGATCTTTTTGTCTTCTGAGAACTAAGAGCTGGGGTCTCAAACAGAAAAATCAAGAAAGAGCAGCATTTACATCTGCAATACGGACAGAGGGGTGCCTGGCTAGCTCCATAGGTAGACCAGCAACTCTTATCTCAGCGTGAGTTCCAGCCCCACATTGGGCATGGAGCCTACTTGAAAAAAAAAAAAAGAAAAAAAGTTAGAAATATGGACAGAAATAATGAAAGAAACAGCCAGAAGCCTTCAAAGTGGAGTGGGAGTTTGTGGTAGAAGAGCAGAGTGTAGTTTTTTTTCAAAACTATGTACAAGTATGACTTTTTAATAGAAAAAATAGAGTAAAATTACTGAGTTACACCTGCAGGGTTAACATGGCTAAACAATAAAAAGCAATATTGATTACAATAAGACAAGCTGCATATATGCAAGATACCATCTGAGTTATACAAACACAGGAAGCACTGCTTCTATAAAGAAGGAGAAGAAGAAGGAGAAAAGAGAGAAAGAGAGAAAGAAGCAAATGTTGGGGAGAATGTGGAGACACGAGAAGCCCTGCACACTGTTGAAGGAATATGAAATGGTACAGCCTATGTGAACAACAGTGTGACAGTTTCTTTAAAAATTATACACGGGGTGGGGGGCGCCTGGGTGGCTCAGTGGGTTAAAGCCTCTGCCTTCAGCTCAGGTCAGGATCCCGGGGTCCTGGGATCGAGCGCCGCATCATCCTCGTCAGCCTCGGGCTCCCTGTTCAGCCAGAAACCTGCTTCTCCCTCTCCCTCTGCCCCTCCCCAGCACTTGTGCTCTCTCTCGCACTCTCAAATAAATAAAATATTTTTAAAAATTATGCACAGAGTCACGACAGGATCCAGCAATTCCACTTGTGTGTGTATATTCCCAACAAACTGAAAGTGGATCTCAAAGAGTAGATGCACACCAAAGTCCACAGCAGAATTATGCACGGGACCCAAAAGTTGGAAGCAACCTCAGTATCCATCGACAGATGAATGGATCAGCCACACAAGGTCCATTCATACACTATTCATATACTGTTCATACACTATTCATATACCATTCATATACTATTCAGCCTTAAAAAGGAGGGAGATTCTGACACCCTCCCCAACATGGACGAACCTCAAAGACACTGTGCTGAGTGACAGAAGCCAGACACAGAAGGGCAAATACCACTATCATTCCACTTACACAAGGTTCCTAGAATCGTCAAAATCACAGCTATAGAAAGGAGAAAGGGGGAGGGGGACAGGGGCTGGGGGAGGAGAGATTGGGGAGTCAGTGTGTAATGGGGGACAGAGTTTTAGTTTTGTGAGACAAAAAGGGTTGTAGAGATGGATGGTGATAATGGTTGCACAGCGAAGTCCATGTGTTCAATGCCACTGAACTGTGCACTTGAACATGGTTAAAACAGAGAATCCTGTGCTATATGCATTTCACCACAACCTTAAAAACACATAGGATGCAAAATTCTTTGGTGTTTATTTGTACATTTGCAGTAAGACTGTAACAACACATTTGAAGACGACAGTCGCTCCAGGGAGTGGTGGCGGACGGATGGGGCTGAGAGAAGGCGCTGCGGACACTACGCTGTATTTCTGAGAGAGAGAGAGTCAGAGACAGAGAATGACTATACTCTGAAGCATAAATTCCCAAAGGTTTCCATCTATTAAACTATTCATTTTAGGGGCCCCTGGGTAGCTCAGTCAGTTAAGCATCTAACTCTTGATTTCGACACAGTTCATGATCTCAGGGTCGTGAGATCGAGCCCCGTGGTGGGCTCCGTGCTGGGCATTGAGCCTACTTAAGATTCTCTCTCTCCCTCTGCCCCTCCCCAACTCTAAATACATACATGCATACATACATATAAAAAAATAAACTCATTTTTTCATTCATTCAACAAACATTTCCCGAGTACCTGCAACAGCCAGGCATGGTTCAGCAGGAAACAAGTAAGACAAAATCCCTGCCTTCAATGAGAAGACGCTAGACAAGTTAAACAAGCAGAATCTATGTACCATACAGGCAGTGGCAAAGACCGAGGGCGTACGTGAGCAGGAAAGGAGCTCTCACGTCAGAAGAAGGAGCTGCAATGGTGGCCAGGAAGGGCCTCTCAGAGAAGGTGGCTTCGAAGAAAGATCTGAAGGGGTGAGGAGAGGAGCTACACAGAAACTGGGGAAGAACGCCGCAGGCAGAAACAGGGCCCCTTCGGCTGCTCTACCAGAAGGAGCGTGCAGAGCAAGGGAGCAGGCAGCCAGTGCGGAGCTTCTGCAAGAATCCAGGGGAGAGAGGAGCACGGTTGGACCAGCTGGAGGCAGTGCGAAAGCGGCCTCACTTGGAAGGTCGAACCAGCAAAATAAGGAGGGGGAGAAAGTTAAGAAAGGAGGGGAGAGGAAGGAGAGAAGAGGGGGAGACGGCCCCAAGGCCCAAAGCAGCAAACTGGTCAGGCTGAACTCTTGGTCGGGGGCGGGGGGGGGGGGACGACTTCCGAATCAGCCGTGGAGACGTGGTTAAGGAAATCCATCAAGCTGTAAATGGTCCGATAACTCCCCTCTGAAGTGAAAACGCGTACTTGGCTCTCCGGGTTGATGTATACACAAGGATAGCATCAGGATCAATGCAGACCAGTCAGCCACTTCTCAAAGCGACCCAGGGTGGAGGAAGAGAACAATCTCTGCTAATCGCTCTCCCTAATTGAATTTAATGTTCACTGTCAGGTTTTAAAGATTAATGCCCAAACACTGTGGCAGCCTGGAGTGTGTACCTTTTTTCAATTAAGTAATTAGAGATCCCAATCTGCCTCCATGGAATTAAGGAGTTAAATCTTCTGTCAAATGTTCTAAGATGACTTGATGCATTAACTGGAAAGAGACATTTTGTGTCCAACAGAAGTCAGATTCGGGAAGAACATGTCAAGCAAAATGTGCATTTGCCTGGCTATCCCGTATTTACTGTGCTTCCCATGTCCCGGGTACCGATACCTGGCCCCACCAGGAGTTCCCCACAGTCTCTTAAGACCTGTTTCTTCAGCAATGTTCTTCCTGCCTACCTGTCTGTCTTTTGTTTTTTACTACAAAACAAATACAATCTCCTTGTAAAATGTTCAAATTATATGATGTGCAAAAATAACAAAACAAAACAAAAAAACAATATCCCATAGGAATCGACTACAAGATTGTGGTTTCTCTGATTATATTAGAAGTCTGCGCTAGACGGGGATGGGGACACAGAAACACAAAGAAGAAAGTAAGAATCATCCATACATCTACCACCCAGACATTAGGACTATCAAACTTCTGGGTGAGATTTGCCTCCCATTTGGCCCCTTTCTGACAGCTCCTTGCAGACCTTCCCAGTTCAGCTGCACCTCCTGGCCTCTTCCCCACCCCTTGACACGCCCTGCTGCCCCAGGATACCGTTCTGGAGACCATGATCAGCTCACTAGCTCAGCAAGCCTGTGCAACCAGTGCCCAAGCCTTCACCAAGTCATCTGCCTGCAAAAGCTTTCGGATTCCTTTACAGTGGGTGTGTCAAGGGCTAGAATTACACTGAATCTACAGACCAATTTGGGAAGGTGTCTTAACAATACTGAGTCTTCCAGTGCATGAATAGGATATGTCTTTCCTTTTATTCCGGTTTTTGAATGAAAAAATCCTGCACATCTTTTGTCAAACTTATCCCTAATTACTTCATGTTTTTGATGATATTGTAAATGGTATTTTTTAATTTTTAATTTTAGGTTCTTCATTTACAATACACAGAAGTACAATTAATTTTTGCATATTGATCTTGAATTCTGCAATCTTGCTAAACCAACTTTTCAATTCTAGAAGCTTTTTTTATTTTTGTAGATTCAGTAGAATATTCTACATAGACAACTAGGTTGTCTGCAAATAAAAGACAGTTTTACTTCCTCCTTTCTAATATGAATATCTTTGTTTCTTTTTCTTGCCTTACTGCACTAGCTAGAATCTCCAGTACAATGCTGAATAGACATGGCAAGAGTGGACACCCGTGGCTTTGTTCTTGATGTGATGAGGAAAGCATCAGTCTTTTACACAGTTAAGTATAATGTGAAAGCTAATGTTTTCATAAATGCCTTTTATTAGTTTGAGAAAATTCTCTTCTATTTCTAGTTTGCACAAAGTTTTTATCAGATATGAATACTGTATATTATCAAATGCTCCTTCTGTATCTCTTCACATGATCATTTGGTTCTTCTTTTATAGTTCATCAATATACTGAAATGCATTGATTATTTCCAAATATTAAGTAAACCTTGCATTCCTGAGACAGATCTTGGTCATGGTATTATAAACACATAGAAATAAGTATGTATGTACACACACAAACACACACACACACATACACACACACCTATAGGTAGATTTACCTGCTAAAATTTTATTTTAAGATTCTGTAACTATGTTCATGAAAGATACTGATCTATCATTTTCTTCTCTTACAATGTCTTTTTCTTGTTAGGTATAAGGTAATGATGGCCTCACAGAATGAGCTGTAAAGAGTTTCCTTCCCTCTGATTTTCTGAAACAGTTTGAATAGAATTGTGTAGTAGTTTCCTAAATTGTGTAGTAGTTTCCTAGGGCTGCCATAACAAAGTACCATAAATTGAGCAGCTTAAACAACAGAAATTATTATATCTCATGATTAAGGAAACTAGAAGTCAGAAATCAAGGTGTTAGCAGGGTTGCCCTTTCTGAGGGCTGTGAGGGAAGAATCTGTTCCAGACCTTTCCTTTCCTTTTTTTTTTTTTTAAATTTAATTTTATTTATTTATTTGACAGAGAGAGATCACAAGTAGGCAGAGAGACAGGCAGAGAGAGAGGGAAGCAGGCTCCCTGCCAAGCAGAGAGCCTGATGCGGGGCTCCATCCCAGGACCCTGGGATCACGACCCGAGCCGAAGGCAGAGGATGAACCCACCGAGCCACCCAGGTGTCCCCAGACCTTTCCTTTTGATGTGTACATGGCTGTCTTCACACTCACATGGTGTTCTCTGTATGCTTGTCTGTCTCCAAATCTCCCCTTTTAATTAGGACACCAGTTACACTGGATTAGGGCCCATCCTAATGACCACATTTTAACTTCATTATCTCTGTAAAGACCCTATCTCCAAATAAGGACATATTCTGAGGCACTGGGGATTAGGACCCCAAAATATAAACTTTAAGAGAAACATAATTCAACCCATAACAAACTGGTATTATTTCTCTTAAATGTTTGGTAAGATTCACTACTGAAGTCATTTGGGCCTGGAGTTTTCTTTGTGGGAAGGTTTTTAACTACTAATTCAATTTCTTTAATAGATAAGGGGCGTTGAGGGTTATCAGTTTCTTCAGGAGTAAGCTTTTCCTGTTTGGATCTTTCAAGGGATTTATCCATGTCATTTAAGTTGTAGAATTCACTGGCATAAAGTTGATCAAAGCATTACCATAGTAGCCTTTTAATATCTTCAGAATCTGTAATTAAGTCACTTCTCATATTATGTTAGTATGTGTCTTTTCTATTTTATTTCTGATGAGTGCCTGAAGGTTTATCAGTTTCAATGATCTCAAAGAATCAACTTTTGGTTTTACTGATTTTTCTATGTTTATTTTTTTTCTATTTCAATTATTTCTGCTCTTACCTTCACCTCCTTTCTTTTGCTTACACTGGGTTGAATTTGCTCTTTTTTTCCCCTCATGTCTTAAAGTGGAAGCTGAGATCATGGATTTGAAATTTTCTTTTTTTAATTAATACAGGCATTTTTATTAATATAGGCAATTTTTATTAATATAAATTGCTGGCTAAGAGCTATTCTGACTACCTTCCACAAATTTTCATATGTTATACTGTCATTTGCACTTAGTTCAAAATATTTTCTAATATCCCTAACAGTGTCTTCCTTGACCCAGGGATTATTGAGAAGTGTTTTCAGTTTCCAAATATTTGGGAATTTTCCAGATACCTGTTATTGATTTTTTATTTAATCCCATGATCATTAGAGAATATATTCTGAATGATTTCAATCCTTTCAAATTTACTGAGACTTGTTTACAGAGACCTAGAATTTGATCTACCCTGGTAAACATTCTATGTACACATCAAAAGAATGCACATCCTGCTGTTATTACATAGAGTGTTTATAAATGTCAATTAGGCCAAATTGGGTGATAGTGATATTCAAATATTTTATATCTTTACTGATTTTCTGTCTACTTGATCTATTGATTATTGAGAAAAGGGTGTTGAAACCTACAACTATAATTGTGGATTTGACTGTTTCTTCATCCAGTTCTATCAGTTCTGCTTAGGTGTATAAATATTTATGCACTTAATTGCATGTCCTTTGATGAATTGACCACTTTATCATTATAACTCTATTCCTGCTAATATTCTTTGCTCTGAAATCTATTGCCTGATATGGCCACTCTAACTTTTTAAAATTAGTATTAGTGCGGTATATCTTATCCTATCCTTTCACATTTTACTTCTTGCATCTTAATATTTAAAGTGGATTTCTTGTAGGCATTGCATAATTGCCTTTTTATACAATCTAACAATATTTTTATTATTTTTTATTTTTTTATTAACATATGATGTATTATTAGCCCCAGGGGTACAGGTCTGTGAATCGCCAGGTTTACACACTTCACAGCACTCACCAAAGCACATACCCTCCCCAATGTCCATAACCCAACCACCCTCTCCCTATCCCCCTCCCTCCGACATCCCTCAGTTTGTTGTGTGAGATTTAGAGTCTCTTACGGTTTGTCTCCCTCCCGATCCCATCGTCTCATTTATTCTTCTCCTACCCCCAAACCCCCCACGTTGCCTCTCAACTTCCTCAAGTCAGGGAGATAATATAATAATTGTCTTTCTCTAACTGACTTATTTCACTAAGCGTAATATCCTCTAGCTCCATCCACATCATCGCAGATCTTCACCTTTTTTTTTTTAAGATTTTATTTATTTTATTTGACAGACAGAGATTACAAGTAGGCAGAGAGGCAGGCAGAGAGAGAGAGAGAGAGAGAGAGGAGGAAGCAGGCTCCCTGCTGATCAGAGAGCCTGATGCGGGACTCGATCCCAGGACCCTGAGATCATGACCTGAGCCGAAGGCAGCAGCTTAACCCACTGAGCCACCCAGGCGCCCTCTTCGCCTTTTTTTTAAATGGGTATTTAGACTGGGGTGCCTGGGTGGCTCAGTTAAGTATCCAACTCTCGATTTTGGCTCAGGTCATGATCTCAGGGTCATGAGACCAGGCCCCAAGTCAGGCTCCGTGCTGGGTGTGGAGCTTGCTTGGGATTCTCTCTCTCTCTCTCTGCCCCTCCCCTTGACCCCACTCATGCATACTCTCTGTATGCATGCATACATACATACATACATACGTATGTAAATAATTTCTTCTATTACTAATACAGTTTGGGCTTAATTTGCTATTCTTGTTTTTAAGATGTTATTTATTTATTTATTTATTTATTTATTTGAGAGAAAGAGAGTAGGAGTCGGGGAGGAGCAGAGAGAGGATAAGCAGACTCTACACTGAGCACAGAGCCTCATGGGGGGCTAGATCCCAGGAACCTGAGATCATGACCTAAGCCAAAATCAAGAGTGGGGTACTTACCCAACTGAGCCACCCAGGCTCCTTCTGCTATTTGGTTTCCATTCATCTCATCTATCCTTTTTCCTCTTTCCCTGTTTTGCCTTCTTTTAAATTGAACATTTTTTGTTTCACTTTATCTGCCATTGTTAGATTACTAACCATGAATCTTTATTTTATTACTAGATGCTTTAAGGTTTAGAGCATACACCTGTAACTTATCACAGTCCACCTTCAAATAATATTAGTGCTCATTTTATAAGAACCATAATAATAATACATACCATTTCCCTACATCTCAGCCTGTATGCATTATCATACATTTTACACAAACCCTATAAAACATGGTTATTGTTTTAAGTTTCAATGATCATCATTTAAAGTGATTTTTAAATAAGAACAAAAATTACTTACATTTACCCACAAATTTACCACTTCTGGTGCTCAGCATTCCCCTGTGTAAATGTAAATTTCTATCTTGCATCATTTTCCTTCTGCTTTGAGAAATTTATTTAACATTTCCCCTAGTGCAAGTCTGCTGTTGATGAATTACTTCAGCTTATAAATATCTAAAAAAGCATTTTGCCTTTCTTTTAAACACATATCTTGCTGGGTATTAAATTTTAGGCTGACAGTGGTTTGGTTTGGTCTATTTCCTTTTAGTACTTTAAAGTAGCTTGTTCCACTGGCTTCTGGCATTATTTCCAGGAAGAAGTCCGCTGTCATCCTTATCTTCATACCTCAGTATGTAACTTGCCTTTTCCTCCCCATCTGCCTGTTTTCAAAATGCTTTTCTTTATCATTGGTTATAAGAAATTCCATTAAGTACCCTGGTGAACTTTTTTCTTCATGTTTCTTGTGCTTAGGGTTCACTGAGGTTCTTGGTTCTGTTCCTGGTTTCTAATTTTCATCAACTTTGGGGATCTTTCAGCTGTTGTTCCTTTGAATATTTTTTCTGCTCTTTGAGGACTTCAATTTCATGATTATCAGGTGAGCTTGAAATTACTGATAGTCTGTTCACTTCTTTCCTCAAGCTTTTTACTCTAAAATATATTTATTCTAAATGTACTTATTATTCTGTCTTCAATTTTGCTAATATTTTATTGTCTCTGATTTACTGCTAATCCTATCGAGAGCATTTTTCATCTGAGATTTTTTTTTCAGTTCTAGAGTTCAATTTGGATCTTTGTTCTATCTTCTTTGTCTCTCCTTAACATGCTCGTGCTTTTCTCTACCTTTTTCCATATATGGAGCATATTTATAATAGTTGGCTTAATATTCTTATTGACTAATTGCACCATCTGTGTCATTTGTGGGTCCGCTTCTATTGATTGATTTTTCTTCTAATCATGGTTTCGATTTTTCTACTTCTTTGCATGCTTTGTAATCCGTGTTTGGATGCCAGACACCGTGAATTTTACTTTAGTGGATGTTTGACATTTATGTATTCCTATATTTATGTATTCCTGCGGTTTGCTCTGGGACACAGTGAAATTACTTGGAAACAGTTCACTCCTTGCCAGGATAGTTTCGAAGCTCTTAAAGGAGGGACTAGAGCACCATTTAGTCTAGGGTTATTTTACCCTGCTACCGAGGGAACACTCTGAAGAGTTATGAGGATTTCCCACTTTGGCTCGTGGCACTGTGAACTATTCTTGGCCTCGTGAGCTCTGAAGATTGTTCATCCTGTTATTTTTGAGGGGTTCTTCTCCTGCTTCAAGAACATCCTCACACACATGCTGATCAAGTACTCCACTGATGACTCTGAAGGAGCCTCCTACAGATCTCTGGAGCTTTCGCTTGGTGCAGATCTCTAATCTCTGTTTCTCTGTCCTGAGAATTCAGGGGGCCACGACTTCCTGGACTCCTCGGGTCAGAATGACCACTGGGACCCATCTGGGTTTCTCCTTCCTGTGCTGCAGTCTGGAACCTCTCACCAGGCTGTCAGCTGGAGCAGTCACAGGGCCCATATTATTATGCTTCCCCCCTCTCAGGCATCACTGTCTACACTGCCTAGTGTTTCATATCTGAAAAACCACCACTTCCTACATTTTGTCTGATTTCTTACATCGTTTAAGATGGAGCATAAACCTGGTCCCTATTACTCCATCTTAGCTGAATGTGTAAGTCCCCATTAGTTATTTAGAAGTGTGTGGTTTAACTGCAAATGTTTATAGTTTTTTTTTTTATTGTTCAGTAGCTCACTACTTATTACTAATTTAATTCTACTATAAAGAGAGAGTAGGCTCTCTGTCATTTCAATCTTTTTAAATGGCATTCAATCTTTTGTTTACAACCTATCTTAGTAAAGTACTATTTGAATTTGCAAAGCAGAAATGCCTGGGTGCCTCAGTGGGTTAGGCATCTGCCTTTGGCAAAGGTCATGATCCCAGGATCCTGGGATCAAGTCCCACATCAGGGTCCCTGCTCCTTGGGGAGCCTGCTTTTCCCTCTCCCTCTGCCTGCTGCTCCCCCTGCTTGTGCTCTCTGTCAAATTAAAATAAATAAAATCTTAAAAGAAAAAGGAACGTATCCTGTACTTGTTATGTATAGTGTTCTATAAATGTCAATTAAGTCAAGGTAGTTTGTCTTCCATCTTTATTGATCTGTCTAGTTGCTCAACCAACTACTTAGAGAGGAGTGTTAAAATCTCCATGTACAAATATGAATCTTTTTATTCTCCATTTAATTCTATGAAAAACTTTTCATGTATTTTGAGGCTCTATTATTCAGTGCATACATTGTTGTTATATCTTCCTGATGAGTTCCTGATTCTTAAATCACTATGAAATGTCTTCTCTCTTATCTCTAGTAATATCCTTTGTCTTGAAGTCTATTTTACTAGTTACTATTAACAATACTTCCAGTTTTCTTAAGCCTACTATTTGGATTGTACCTCTTTATTCCATCTACTTACTTTTAGCCTATTTCTTTTTTACTTTAAGTACACCTCTTTTCAACAGTGTATAATTTAGTCTTACTTTGTATCCCTTCTGACAATCTCTTTCAATTGTAGTATTTAATCCATTTACATTTAATGTGACTGTTGATATGATTAGATGTACATCTATTATTTCGATATCTATTTTCTGTTTTTACCTCTGTTTTATTCCTCTCTTTTTCCTTTACTGCCTTCTTTTGAAATAACTATTTTTACAATTCCATTTTACTTACAACGCTGTTCCTCAGTGTTGCTTTTTTTCTTTTTTTTACTGGTTGCTTTAGGTCTTATAGTATGCATTCTTAATATTTCAAAGTCTTTTTACTGTTAATATTGTACCAGTTTACAGAAAATATAAGAAGCTTGAAACCATGTCTTTTATCCAGCCCATTATTTATAGTTGTCACATGTATCACATCTACATGTTATAAACACCACAGTAATAAGATCATTTTTGCTTTAGTCATATATATTTTTTTAATTTAAGAAGAAAAAAATAGTCTTCTATATTTTCCTACATATTTACCATTTCCAGGCTCTTCACTCCTTCCTGAAGATCTGAGTTCCCATCTGGTATCATATACCTTTATCCTAAAGACCTTCCTTTAACATTTCTGTAGTGCCTGTCTGCTGTCTATGAATTCTCACTTAGTTGTCATTTATCTGAAAATGTCTTTAATTCACCTTCATTCTTAAGAGGATAAAGAATCATGAGTTGATGTGTTGTTGTTTTTTTCGGTTTTTGTTGTTGTTGTTGTTGTTGTTTTATCAGCACTTTAAAGACACCATTCCACTGCTTCCAGACTCCATGGATTCTGATGAGAAGTCAGTGATTTTCATATTATTAGTCTCCTCCACGTGATAACTGATTTTTCTCTGGCTACTTTAAAAAGATGTTTGACTATGATATGCCATGGTGTGATTCTCTTTATATTTGTCCTGCTCGGGGTTTGCAATTTTTTTTTCTTTTGAATCTGTAAATATACATATTTCATCAAATTTGGGGAGTTTTCTGGCATTAATTCTTCAAATAGTTTTTCTTCCTCATTCTCTCTCATCTCCTTCTGGAACTCAATTATACAAAAGTACTACAATATATATGTTATAGAACTATCTTTGGCTATTGTCCAGAGGTCCCTGAGTGTCTGTTTCTGTTTTTTTTTTCCCCCTAGTCTTTTTCTCTGTTTTCAGGTTGAATAATATCTATTTGTTTTCTCTCCAAGTTCACTGGCTCTTTCTTCTGCTATCTCTATTCTGCAGTGGAGTCCAAAAGATGGATTCTTTATTTCAGATACTGTATTTTCCAGTTCTAGAATTTTCACTTGTTTTTCTTTATAGTTGCTATTTCTCTACAGAGATTTCCTATCTTTTTATTCATTGTGAATATATTTTTCTTTGTGTACTTCAGAACTTTTATAATAACTGTGGTAAAACACTTTGCTAATTTCAGCATCTGGCTATATTGCAGACAAGTTCCACTGATTGCCTTTCCCTTAACAATGTGTCCCCAGTTCCTGATTCTTCCTATAGTGAGTAAATTTGGGGTGGAATACTAGATATACAAAATTTATGTTGTATAAACTCTAGATTGTTACGTTTCTCTGAAGAACTGTTTTTTTTAAAAAAACAATCAGCTTACTTAGCTCTAATCACATTTTAAACTATCTCCTCTGTTGTTTGCATAGCAGAAATTTCTATTCAGTTTTCCTAGTCTCAAATGAGCTCCTTGAGACAACTATTCCATGCCTGGGTTCAGAAGTCATCCAGAGATCAAGGCAGAGCCTATACACCAAATTTATGGCTCCTTTTCTTTGACTCTTTCCTTTCTGAGATTTCCCTCCTTACTCTTCAGCTTCTGTGGTTGCCCCAAAGTCTGTCCTCTGCTTCTTCAAGCCAGTAACACTATAGGTTTTCTATCCACCTTTTAGCTCTCTACCTGGCATGGACTGGAGCCCACCTTCAGGCAGGAAAACACAAAAGCAGGAGGCTTACCAGGGGCCACTTCCTTCTTCTAAGAGCTCCTTTCCAGTGCCTGCCTACTTTTTGTCACTCTCCAATACCTCCGGGTAGCTTCTTGTTGGTGTAGAGTTTATGGTTGTAAGCTGTACAGTTATTCTGATAGGAACTGCTATTTCATTACTGGAAGCCACATCTAATACCCGGTTTTAAGCATCTGTTTTGTGATACTGGAGAGTAACACATCACCCCACCTCCTCACTTCCACCCCCATGCCTGCTACACACATACCCCGTCATCCTAGTACTTCAGTAACGATCTCCCTGCACCCTGCCTTCGGGTCGGAATATTAGCAGAGTGAGGAGACAGAAGCATCTGCGATGTGTGTGAGCTGCTATGTCACAGAGGTGACAAGAAAGCCAAGAGTGATCTATACACTGATATTATTACCTGCAGGCAGGAACGAGGGGCCAGGAAAGACTGCAGGAGAGGACCCCACCCATACTACTCCCCCAGCCCTGCCACCTTCAGGAAAGCTTATAGAGAGCCTGAGAAACCTGGAGGGTTCCTAGGATACATGGCACAGAAGTTTGGGCCAGTTTCACTTGATTCCCTAAGAGCAGGGTACCTCGGCTGGTAGATGTGTTACAAGGGCTCACACCTGCAGAAATAGTGAGAACCAAAAGAGTCTTTTCATTTTCTACCACCTTCCTAAGCGCTTCCTAAAATGTTTTCTATACCAAATGATACAAGGTCTCTTAAAGGAAAGAATGAGGAGAAACTCCATCCGAATCTTTAAGTACATAAGCATTCATTATTCAGAGAATTCCAAGAAATTATTCTCTCCATTCGATAAGGTCAGCACAAAGGGAAGGAGTTTTAAATGTCAGCAGAAGCTGCAGAAGGGCCAGGAGAATTTTCTTAAGAGTAGAAAGGATTGAGAGCAAGACACATCACAGAGGTTGCTAAAGACTGCGTGGGGAGCTGGAGGTCATCATGTCCACCCTCCCTGTAGAGCAGGGTGACCCCTCAGCAGTCCGCACAGTCCCCGGCACGTGGTACAGCACATCCAACGGTGATGAGTGCAGGACTCCCAAGAGGAGCCGGAGCCCCCTTTGAAAGCATCACAATCCTGACATCATTCTGAGAAAAAATATCACCTCACCTCCCACCTCCGGGCAACAGTCAGCGTGAATCCAGCACTTACTGCACATTAGGCATGCTTTTAGGCCTTTTGCAAGAATTAACCCAGACCTTACCACAATCCACGGGGTGGTTATTATTACAAATGCCATCTGGTGAAGAAGGAGCGGAAGCACAGAGAGGTCGTCTCCCCCGGTGCCACACCGGGGGAGGGAGAGCAGGGACTCGGGCCCAGGCAGCGTGGCTGGAGAGCCTGCGGGCTTAACCCCGACACTCTTCTACCTTCCACGTGCAGCACACGCCACGGTCCACCGGGCTGCTCCCAACCCTGCACTGTGGAGAGCACAGCGCCAAGCCAGACTGACTCCGTCCGCCCACGGACAGCCCTTAGCTGTTTCACGCTCACTCCCCCACTGAACCCCCGCCCCCCCCCCGGATGCTCCAGAGTACCGTGGTCCTCCTTGGGCGCTTCCCCCTCACCCGTCAGCTCCATTGTCCCAACAGATCGCAAATGCACCCACTTTTCCTCAGCCCCATGCTGCCACGCTCATCTGAGACACCGACACCTCTCCCCCGCCCCCACGAGAGCCTCAAAACTAGGGTCTCAGCCTCCACTCAGCCCCACAGTCTGCTGCCACACGGCAGGCCGAGTGGCCCTCGGAGTCAGAAGTCAGGTCAGACCCCTCCCCTGCTGAAAAACCACCCCCCCCCCAGCTCCGAGGTTCCCCATCACTCTTGGAATAAATCCCACGCCATCTCCACTCGAGCCACAGCAGCCACCCGGCTGCTCCTTGCACACTTCAGACGCTCTGCTGCAGGGCCCGCACACCTCCTGTCCTTGAACCGAGAATGCTCTCCAGACAGTTACAGGGCTCACTCAAGTCTCTACTCAGACCTAGTCCCTAAATCGCCCAATCTCAACACGGCTCCCCTGCTCTCCTTCTTCTTAGCTGGCTCTACGCTTCCTCAAAGCAGGCATTACTTCCTAACATGTTGTTTTTTGTGTGCTTCTCCCAATAAAATGTAAGCTCTGTGAGAGTGAAGATGCTATTTTCTCTTTTGCTCACTTCTATATTCTCAGAGTTTGAACAGAGTCTGGCTCAATACATACTTGTTAGAGAAACGGAAGGGCAGAGGGAGCGGATGAATGCCGGACAGATGGAGAGACGTGCAGATAGGTAAGAGGATGACTGTCCTCGCTACGGTCATCTCCAGCTCGGACAAGCACATCTCCCACCGTCAGCACAACTGTCTGTTTATTGTTAAGCTGTGGAACAGAGGAATGCTAAGTATAATGCCCTTTGGCCATGAGAGACCTTCCCTACTCTTAGCATAAACCCTGAATTCGTTCCAGCGGGGGCTATTTTCAACAAGCCATGGTCATTCACCTGGTAAACACCTCCCTCTGCCTCTCCTCTCTCTCTCTACGTTCACAGCCTGGACTCCGGCACCATGGGGACTTTGGGCTGGTTCCTGCTCCTCTGTAAAATAAGGATGAGATGAAATCTCTAAAGTTCACGGGGCACCTGGGTGGCTCGGTTGGTTAAACCGCTACCTTCAGTTCAGGTCATAATTCCAGGGTCCTAGGATGCAGCCCCTGATTCTTCCTCTCCCTCTGCCTGCTGCTCTGCTCGTGCGCTCGCTCTCTCTCTCAAATAAATAAATAAAATCTTAAAAAAAAAAAAAGAAAAAGAAAAAGAAAAGAAAAGAAAGAAATCTCTAAGGTCCTAAAGGCCAGGTTCTTTAAGTGTCACATAACTTTCCAAATCAAGATTCATTCACTTGATCTCCGGCCTCGATACACACAGATCCTATGAGCCTAAGAACTCACAGAAGGATGAATGATTTTGGTAAATGATTGCTGGCTCTTGACAAGCACGTCTATCTTTAATCCCGCAATGCCCTGGATTCTACTGCCTATCAAATGTCTGTTTGCCTTTTCTCCGGGCTGAGCAACCCCCTTCCGAGGAGAACCATTCAAACCCCACTCCGGCACTGGAGCATATGACACACTGCCTCTAACATCTACATAGGACATGTAACCCAGCCCTGGCCAACTGGAGGCAGGGAAGTACAAACCCAGGGCGTCAGCGGGCAATAAAAGGGAAGAAGCATTTCCTCTCCACTGGGGTAGCAAAGGAGCTGCCCTGAAGCCAAAAGGGGGCCACCAGAGGCATGACATGTTCCTGGGACCAGGGCATGCCAAGGGACACAGAAGGTGAGACCAAGACACAAGGACACCTGGGCCCCTGAGTGCAGCCATGCCTGAAGCTGCACAGTCCTTAACCTTGTCACCTATGAGCCAACAGATTCACTTTTTTGCTTCAGCTACTAGGAACTGAGTGTTCTGTTGCTTGCAACCCAAAGTTTTCACACTAATCCTTCTGATCCTTCCAGAATTTTGCCATGAGTCAACACTAATGTTACTGACGGCTTCTTACACCATCTTTCTTCTCTCTCAGAAAACAGGCTGCACACTTGCAACCTCCGGTCTCCCAGCTCTGCCACTCCCCATGTCTCAGCATGGCCGCAGCTGGCAGCACAGCCAGATGCTCCTGCTCACCAGCCTTGCTTGCTGGGGACTGGGCAAAACACAGAGGGAACTTTCCAGGCTGCCTGTCACATGATCCTTTAGTCACCTCTCTGCCGTCCCGACCTAAGAGAATACTCCCTGCTCTCCACTCTTCCATGCTAAGTACTCTCTCCTTCACAAACCAGAGGGGAAAAGAGGACAGCCTGAAGTGGTTAGAAGCAGTAGTGATCTCGTACTTTAACATCCCACGGCACTTCCCAACTAGCAGAGCCATGTGATCCTCACACGGACTCACAAGTCGGCAGGGAAGTCACCTCCATTTTACAGGTGGGGAAATCCCGTAAGGGCGGCTTAGAAAGGGTGGACTAGGAGCACCTGGGGGACTCAGTCCGTTGAGCATCCAACTCTTGGTTTCAGCTCAGGTCACGATCTCAGGGTCATGAGACGGAGCTCCACCTCAGGCTCCGTGCTCAGTGGGGAGTCTGCTTAAGATTCTCTTTCCCTCTCCCTCTGTCCCTACCCTGCACCAAATACATACACAGATGAAAGAAAGAGAGAGAGAAAGAAAGAAAGGGTGCACCACTCTCGTTCATTCACTAGGTTTATTCAACAGACTTACTCAGGGCCCAGTATATGCCAGGAACGTTGCTCACTGCTAGAACCCCAGGGGAACAGAGCCGCTCACGAGAGCCTAGTGAAAAAGACAGACATTGAGCAAGTGCATGAATAGATACCCCTGGAGAGAAACACCATGGAAGGAAAGAACGGGGCTCTGGAGGCAGTAACAGCAGGTGAAATACACCTTCAAGTGGGGAGGTGGGCAGGCTTCCGAGGGAGGAGTGAGGCCAGCGGGAGGAAGCCTCCAGGGACAGGAGGGAGCAGGCTTATCTCCCTCTGTATACAACAGCAGGAGGCTAAAGGGTTCAATGCACGAGAGCAAAGGAATAATCAGATTTTCCCTCTTAGAAAACTCATGCTGCTCTTTAAGAGGCCAGAATAATATGGGCGGAAGTGTGAAGAGGGTGTCCAGAGGGACAAAACAGTCTGGGTCCCAGGGGGCAACAGGCCAGCCAGAGAACAGAGGACACACAGGACATCCATTCTGGGGAAGGGTCACCAGGACTTGGGGGAGGATCAGAGTGGGCTGTGAAGTGGAAGGAGATGTGCTGGGAGGTGGGGTGCTGGGGCCGTGGGGCCGCCGTGGGGGAGCGTGTGCGCCCGATCCCACTGTGACTGCCGCAGGGAGAACAGAACCTGGGACTCCTCCTCCTCACCTCCACCTTTACAAGTGATGGCAGCGGCAGGGAGTGGGGTGCACCCCACCTGAGCCAGACGAGGAGCTGAGGTGAGAGCTGAGGCTCAAAGTCACCGCATCTGCTTCTTCCACACGCGGAGACGGGGGCTCCTCTTGGCAGCTGCTTACTGGGGGCTCCCAGGAGCACAGTCTTGTTCAGTCCTAACGGCCTCCAGCTTAATTCTTCGCACAGGCCCAGTCGGGGGGGGGGGTGGCTGGGGAGGAACCCTGGTGTCCTGGCTGTCATACACAGCCTTGTCCCAGGGGCAGCCTCCGGACAGCTCTGCCACGGGCCCAGTTGAGACAGTCTCTCCCACCCGCACCCAAAAGCCGGCCAGGGCAGGGCCTTCTGGGAGAGGTGACCACTCTCAGAAAGGGAGGTCACTCAGGTCCTGCTGCCATGGCAACCGCCACAGGCCAGCGTCAGGCTGTCTCCACTCAGCACCAGACTGAGCTCTGACAGGCCCACGCTGCTGACCAAAGCCATGGTTGCCACCAGCCCTTCATGATGGGGTTGGGATAGGGGTGGTCACTTCCATCAAGACTCCTCAGTATGCATAAAAACGAACGTCAACGCCTCGCTTCCAAAACTCTATCCAGAAACCCAGTAAGGAGGTACTCGAGGAGACTCTAGGAGTCTTCTGGTCTTAAGGACTTCTCTGGCTACAGGCTTCTGCTAGGCACACTCAGGGGCTCAGAGTGGGGTTGTAGATGGGACCAGGCTAATAGGAAGCCTTCGGCTGATGCGGGAGGCCCCACTCACCTGCTCAGCCCACCTCTCACCTCTTCCTCCTTCACACGTCCCCCTCCAGCCACCTTTCCCAAATGTGTCCTACTCTTGGCACATTTTTACACAGGCCCCTCCCCCTACTTAAAGCAGTGTCTTCCCTCCCCGCCAGGTGGGCCCCTACTCTTCCTTCCAGTCTCAGCTAAGATGTTCCTTCTTCCAGGAAGCCCTCCTGAACCCCCAGGCCAAGGTAAGGTCCCAGCAGACATTCCCACAGTGCTCCATGCTTTCGCTCTGGTGAGCTGCATGCACCATGTGGTAAGGGTCTGGTTGCCATCTGACCTCTTCTCTCCTAAAAGTAAGTCAAGAGTGGTCATCATGGCTGGGAAAGAGTGGGCAGGGGGGTCGTGCATCTGGCGGGACTGCTTGGTTTTTCTGTTTTTAGTCATTACTCCTTTCCCCCATTATCTTTACACTGTTCTGATTCTGAAAGGAATCTATGCATTGTAATAATGTTTTTATAACCCCCATCAGTACCACAAGAGCTATCATTTCATTTCTTTCGATCCCCACATGTCCCACACTGCCAGGTGCTTCATTACCAACAGGTGAGGAAATGTTCACACCCCTTTCCAGGGGGTGTACCCAGGCCATTTGACAGAGGAGGAGCCTGAGGCTCCAGGTACAAAGGAAGCCACCCAAGGTTTCACAGTGAGCAAGTCACAGGCCTGGGACTCCTGGCCAGAGTCCATGTGCTTCTCCCCATGCCAGGGTCACCACCCTGGGCCAAGGGTAGGGAGTAAGGCACTGAGAGGAACAGAGAGTGACACCGAGTCTAATCCTTGCACTCAAAGTCACCGCTGTGAACCTGCCGGCAGTGTCTTTGCACTATTTTTCTGTGCATACTTTGTTTTTTCCTGAGATCCTTCCGAATTACAAACCCGGCATCCTGCTTTCTTCACTTAACATTTTCCAATGTTCTTAAAAACTTCATTTTCAGAAATACAGTTACTCATCAATTCCAGAAAAGCCGAGCACAGATACAGCAGGGGCCCAGAACTTGACCATTTTCCCCTGGTGCCAAGAGCTACATGCACACAGCAAGAGGATTTAACAGCCTGCTTCAGCACGGTGGGAAGGAGCAGATTACTTGAGTCTGGGAAATACATTACCTCAATCTCGCAAATGGTTTTCAAAAATCATTAGGCCACAGAAATGTCATCCTGCCCGCCCGGCTTCTGCCGCCACCCGCCCCCCCCGCCTGTCCCCGCAGCAGGCTTCAGCAAACTCACAGCACTCAAGTCTGGGGTGGGAGCAGACTGAGCCCCTGGACCCAGAGGACCCCAAATCCCTCCTGAAAGACAAGCACAGTGTTCTCTTGGCCCACCTTGATCTGCTCAATTAAACGACAGTAAGGGGATGGGGGCGGGGCTAAAACTTGCCAAGGAACAACTCCTGTCTCCACCTAGAGGTTCACACACCCACACCTCAGCCTGAAGTTGCTGCCTGCGGCCCAGCACCACTGTTAACTCCCTGGAAATAATCTCTGTGATCTCCAGGTTGCTGTCCAAAAATAAAATCATAGTAGATTTATGGGTCTCAAGTCCAAGGCTCAGATATAATCCCCAAGTGTAATTACTTCTAAAAGGGGCCAGCTAAGAACTATCCAACCAAAATTCCTTGGTACCCAAGCTCGGGCCAGGCCTGGGGTTCCCTGGGGCTGAATATTTATCACCCCCCAACAAAGCACAGCTTGAACACACTAAGTGATGCTACAAATGGAGCCCCCCAAATCTCTAACGGTCTTGAATTAGTCTTACACCACATTACTTCAATGAGCACGAAATTATTTTACCTATAAAAGTTTAACAAGTGATTCTAAAGGATTAAAAAGAGTTACATAATGGGATAACAGTGATAAGTCTATAGCACTTAAGTCAATGACTTCTGTGGTCACAAAGCCTGTAATTTACAGAGGCTGCCTGGCTGTGAGCTCCTGGCAGTCAGAAATCCCTTTATCTGCGGCTGTGCTGACAGCAACAAGAACCTCCGTATCAGGGAGCAGCAGCTCCTCCAAGAGCCAGGTGTGATCCGCAACATCGGTACTGACCATGGAAAGCCCATTTGTCTATTAGTTCATCTGTCTGTCTGTCTCTCCTGCATTCTTGTTCACTAGCTTTTGGATAGGACACATGGCTTCCAATTATTTTTTAACAGAAAAACAATGTAATTGCCGCTTAACTTTTAAGCTATTATTTTTAGATTAGGTATTATCAGTACTGGGCTTGTGCCCCACGTTGCAATTTACACATTTTTACTGATGCTGATCACGGGCAATGTACCTGCTGGGTCCCTGTGTCACTCATAAACACGCCTCAAATCCCCAAGGAGCAGGCGTGTACAAAGCCCTGCCCAATTCCCCTCTGGACCTCAAAGCCACTCCTTCCCACCTCCACGGGAAGAGGATGGGCCACAGGACTGAAACAGATGGGGGGGGGCAGCACAGGGGTCCCAATGTCCGCAGGGGTGGGGGTGGAAGGCCAAACTTAACAAGCTGAAGGCTTGGAATCGATGCGGATTGCGCGTCCTTCTCCTTTACCAGGACTGCTGACCTACAGTCCTGCCTCTTAAGGCCGGTGTTTTCACTTGGCACACAGTGCTGAGTCCGAGTGCAGGGTCCTAAACCCCCCAGCAGGGGAAAGAGGCTCGTGGGGCGGCCTACACTTGACACTTGACACTCGCGTCAGGATGGAGCGGTCTTCCTACCCCAGCCCCTCTTCCTACAGGAAAGTCAAAAGCTCAGCGAAGCAACCAAAGGGCTTCAGAACAAACGTGTGTGGAAGCTTCCTGTTAATCCATAAATGAGGAGCCTGAGGCCCAGCAGGTGTCCCCTCCAGCTCTGGCAACTAGGCCACCGCCGGCTGACCTCCCAGACCCTAGGTCTAATGGCTGGGCTCCGCTCTCCTCCACCACTCCCCATGCCTGGTGCTCTATGGCTTTTAAGCTTTCTCATCTTGACGAAAGTGTTAAAGACCTCTTGCTGTGTATAAGTTTTTATGATAAACTAGTTAAAAATCTCTTTTGGAAGTTGTGGCATAAATTATAAATAAAGACCAACAAAGCCAAGGATCTGAGGCAAAAATCTTATTACCACCTTGAAGGAGCTCAGTGTCATTTTTCTTCCAGTAAACATGTAAATCCGATGTCCAAAACAATACGAGCTGCTTTATTCCATGGCTTATCTGCATGATTTTTAATGGCAAACAATAATAAAGTGTAACTGAACCCTCTAATCCTAAATTCATCTAGACTTTGCTGCAGAGAAATACATTAATAATAAATTCAGAGTTCGTGTGACAACTTGTAGTGTAGGACTCGGAGACTCCAGGGCACAGGAACATTGAGGAAGCGGGGTGGGGGGGGGGGGATGACACACACTGGGTGACAACAAGTAGGACGTCAGGGCCGGGGTTCCACAGGGCACATCAGACACACGGAATCCTAACCCCCCTGTGCCCCTTCAAAGCAACACGGCCAGAGCGGAGGACCATGTCTCTGAGCTGCCATTTACACAGCTAGAAAGTGGGGCCAACGCGACCACTTCCCAAAGTCGTGGGGCAGCTCACAAAGTAGAAAGCACAACTGAAGGCACCATGAACCATCGGTTCTCTTTCCTATCCTTCACCGCCAGCCACCAGACTAACCCAGCGATGGTACACACAGGGCTTAAGACCCTGAAGAGAAAAAAAAAGAGACCCTAAAGAGTAAGACTGAAGAGGAGAGGTTTGGGCGCCGTCCTTTAGGACACTGGCCAACCAGATGAGTCAGGAGCACGCGCGAATGTATCCACTGTCCAAGTGTGAGGAGGACGATGCCTGGGCCACGTGTATCAGAAAGGCAAGTGCCATGACAGCTACTGTCTTGGCCTTCGGTATCTGCCCTGGCCTTGGCCTCAGCGAGCGATGAGACCTGTCCTAAGCCAGGACAGAGCCAGCCCTCTATTCCCTGGATAGAGGGAAGCCCAAGTGCCCAGAAGACCAGGCTTATACCACAGGCTTTAGAGAGACGTCAGTCCTGCTGTTCGCTGTGGCCGCTTTCCTGACCCACCGCTTAGGAAATGGGATGTGCTTGAAAGCACGCCTCTCTGTGTCTCCACAGTTCTCAGAAGGATAAACCACTGCTTTCAAAGTAGAAAAATGACCACTAGCTTCAGTGCAGCCCCAGCCCCTCCCACGTGTCTTCCAGCTTCAGCTCCCAGCCCGGCAGGACTATGTGCTTCTCAGGCGCATCTCTGCCATCCTATCTATCATCCTCTGGACAGCCACTTGCGGGACTGAGGCCACCATTGCTGGCCTGAGGACCAAATGGGACCTGAGGGCCAGACACCTAGTGTCGGGGCCTGGCTCCGTCCCCTCTCTGAGCTTCAAGACCCGACCGAATCTGTAGGACAGGAAAGGTACGATCCACCCCCCCAAGGCTGCTGAGAGGCTAACCGAGAACATGCAGAGCGCCACGCGCTAGCGACAGATTATGATTACTCGTGCTCCAATCACTCAACAAACATTCTTCGTGCTTTCCAAATGCACTCGTTTCACATCAGCCCCAAGCGCTCCCAATTAATGAAAGAACAAATTAAACTGTCATTACTTTGCTTTAATTCTGTAATTAAAGAACTTCAAGAGGCGACAGGCTCTAAATAATGCATGCTTTTGTCAAAGAAATGTTGAGTTCTGGGCAGAGAGAAAAAGTAAGGGGCGAAGCTTCGGGGAAAAGGGAAGAGAAGAAGATACGAGGCAGAAGCCATGATATTTGTCCCCAAAGATCAGAGGGAACAATCAAGTGACAGCTGAAGGACTTAATTTGTTTTTGAATTAAGGCTTCAGCTATCACGGAAAACAGGAAAATATATGGCCCCACCCCGCACTCCCGCTCCGCATCTGCCAGAAACAGAAACGGTGTCGGGAGTAATTCAATCGGCAGCTTTCCCAGTTGATGAGGCAAAGCGCGGCAGTCATTTTGACATCTGCTTGTGTGTGACTCTCCTTTTTGTGTCAGTTCAGGGGAAGGAGAAATAAAGGAAAAACATGTGGCACGTAAATTTTTTAATGCGTGTCTCTTACCAAGCAGATCATGCAGCTGCCACCCGTTACAAACCTAACAAGGTTGTCCTTTGCAGGGAGCACGTGTGAATATATCACATGTGGGAAACAGGGGAGAAACAGGCTTGGGGCCGGACGGATGGGATTCAAACCCAGCTCCACGGTGCCCTGACTGCCCCCACCCACCCCACCCGCTGCAGATCCAGGCCCCCCCACCTCTGGGCAAAAGGGGAGCAGTGAGTGAGCGTCTGGTGAATCAGCGCCTGGGGCCTGACGAGCAGAACACGAGGTCTGAATTAGGAACCAGCAACCAGGCCTGCAACTTCAAATTAAATAACTTACTGAGATGTTTTCTTCTCATTAGGCATTAATGTTTTCATAAATCTCATACACACTGTAATTGCCGCGTCCTGATTCTCTGAATCACAGAAAGAAATGGCTTTCAGACATGGCTTCCTTTTACGCTTCTATTAGCTGCAGAACCCAAAGGATGAAATGTTATTAAATATAACTTTTTTTTTTCCTGCAATATCGCCAAGTTCCAAGAACAGCTTGGAGGTTTCCCTGAAAAGGTTGGCAAATGTGCTTAGTACACAGAATAGCAGCTGCTTTACAAACTGCATACTTTTATTAAATTACTGCCCTCGCAACATCCTGCCGGCCACAGGATTAAAAGGGAGAAGAAATTAAACTGATGGGAAAGGCTTCCAAGCAACAGGTCCAAGTCACTTGTGATAAATCTCCTTCAAAGTCTGTACCATGGCGAAATGGAGGGAGTTTGCCTGGAGTTTTGGGGGGCCTAACATAAAATTTTAGTAACACATACCACAACTTCAACATTGAAATGTCACTTTTTTTTTTAAGACTTTATTTATTTGACAGACAGAGATCACAAGTAGGCAGAGAGGCAGGCAGAGAGAGAGAGAGGAAGAGAAGCAGGCTCCCCGCTGAGCAGAGAATCCCATGTGGGGCTCCATCCCAGGACTCTGGGATCATGACCTGAGTCGAAGGCAGAGGCTTTAACCCACTGAGCTACCCAGGTGCCCCAAAATGTCACTTATTTATCTACACTGCTAGACACATGCGAATTTTTTTTTCTTTCCTTCTTTCCCCTCTAGATACCCACCAGGGTACACAGGGTCTGGCCACATGCCTGGCCTGCCACGGGCACTTAATAAATGCTGGCTTAGGGACCGAATGAGTGTGTGTACCCCAGCAGAGGGCTAGCCACAAAACAGGCAGTCAGGAACGGTCAAACTCCTTGCTCCATTCGGGGCAGGCCACACCGAAGCCCCCTCTGCCACATACACCCACTCCCCTTACAGGAGCCCCCCCTACTCCCAGCCCCTGCACTGCCTCCATGGCTCTCTCTCTTTTGCAAGGAGCACTCGAGGGCAAGCAGCAGCCCTGTGTCAGAGCCTCTCTCCAGCCCTGTGTGACCCAGAGCAACTGCAAAACTCTTAAGAGCTCTCTCAGCTATAAGTCAAGAATCAAAATACCCGACGAAGCCCAGCACACGGCACGCCATAAGCTCGACGGGTGACCGCAGCTGCGGCCGCTGTACATCTGCCCTCCTGCCTCCTCCGCGGGCGGCATCCCTGCAGGACCGCACGGACCAGGTCCCCCAGGCAAGCACAGGCTGGTCCAGAGCTTTCCTTCCATCCTAAAACGGCCCTGAGAGATGTGAGGTCACGTCTGCCCCCATTTCACAGATGGGGAAACACACAACAGAGAGCTTCAATGACTTCAGAGGCAGGCTAAGAAACAGCAACACTGTCTTCCCTTAAGCCCCCAGCCTATCCACAGAGCCAAGCTGAGCTCCCCAGGACACTCTAGTCACACACAGGGTGCCCCTCACCCTCCTACCCTCCGTGCCAACACTCCAGCCTCTGCCTGGAAAGCCCCTGAGGCAAGAGAGATCCCCTCCCTCTGATATCCAAATCAGCCCCGTGCCACCTCCCTGCAGCAGTGGAAACAGCCCTAGTCCTGCCGCCAAGGACTCGGGTCACACGGTTATTCCCATGGCATCCCCCATTCCACAGTGATGGCTCCCTTGAGGAGGGGACCCTCAATCCACACCTCTGCACATCGGGGCCCAGCACACAGTAGGAGCTCAGCTAATGCCTGATGCCTAAGTGTGCAAATGAACAGAGTGTCTCCTCATTGTCCACCATGATGCTGGTACCAGAAAGTTCTGAAAACTTCTTCCAGGAAGCAAAGCCTTGGCTCCCTGGCCTGGTTTCAAGACCAAATCAGGCAGGGTTCTGTGTGCCTTGTTTGATTAAAGCGATGAGCAGGAAGTAAACACAAGACTGTTTATTGGCTGCACACAGAACCCTTGCTCAAAATGCCAGGGACCGAGCACTTTGACACAAATTCAGCAGCGGCATCTTTAATCATTTCAGGGTTAATAAAAAATGTCAATTACATTTGTCATCATGGATATCCTGGGGGAACGATCCCAGCTCAGACAATCTTTGGCCAAATGACAGCCTGGTCTGTTTGTCACACATCCCTCCAGCTGCCTCGCTGACAAATTAATCGAGTTGGTTACCTCCCCCTGGCCTGTCCCTTCGTAAATAATCAAAAGTAATATGGATCTCCCAAATAATCTGACCGAAGAATTGCTGCTCTCTCTCCCTAAACAAGAAAGGAGAACAAAGCAAGGAATGAGGCCATAAATACCCTGAGGGCACAGACTGCCTGGGTGTGGGTGCGGAGTGGTACAGCCCGGGAGGGCCCGTCTGTCCACCCCAAGGTCCCTCAGTGCCCAGCACAACCCCACAGAGCTAACAGTCTGCATCACACTGGCCAGACCCCCACCTCTGTAACCCTCTGGGGGGTCCCATTCTACCCCCATTCTAGAAGCCAGCAAACGGCAGCTAAGAACAGTCTAAGTGCGCCACCACGGGGACTCAAACCCAGGTGTCTGGCGCCACCCCGCTGCCTGCGGCAGAGGGGACTCTGAGTGCGGCCGCCTGTCTACATTTTGAGAGTAGCTATTTTGCAATCAAGGAATTCCTGCACATTCAAATTGCCAGGTGCGAACGCATCCAAGAGGAAAATGCTCCCCTGGTACAACTGACACTTAACACAGAGATAGGAATGGAGTCAGGTTGAAATTGAAAAAGCAAAAACACTGCTTTCTACCCCAGGACCACTTCAAATGCTCTGAAATCGTTGCATTTGCCTAAATTAGGCATTCTATCTTTATCAGAGAATGATGTGAAAACGACTACCCAGGGCTCTCAAGTGACAGTTCCCCACATTTGTTTTAAACAATGAATCCTTTCCGTGATACGCAGATCTGGCCGTGGACCAAAAGTCAGGGTCCCTGCCCTCCCCCACTCCAGTCGGGCTGGGACAGACCTCCTGGTCACCCCCCAGCACATGGGGATGGCATACACTGGTGCTGCTCTGTCTACCACAACATGCTTTACAAGTGGGAGGACTTTTTGTTACCTGAACCTCAAATATTCAAAATCGCTTTTATTTTCAGAGAAAATACAGGGAGTATGAAGAATATACAAGTACTTCCCGGATTTGTTGGAAAGCTTTTGCAGTTGGAAGGGTTAAGCTGAACACCAGTCCTCTGAGGCCACTGTGAATTTCTGCAACTCACTGTCATATAAAAAGCCTCCGCCCCCACACAACCATCAGGGGCTGCCCGACTGCCCTTCCAGAGAGTTCTGTCTCCAGTGAGAAATCCAGATGACACTTTTTTGACAGCCTGACAGTCATTAGGTTTGCAAGTTAACTTTCACAAGACAGGCAAAGAAGGCTCTTATTTTGATGGCTTCCTTCCATTTTGGCAATTTTATCACCTTCATAAACACTAATGGCTCTTGAGTACCTGCTGTGGGTGTGGTGTGCTGTGCCAGGATGAACCGCACAATGCGACACAAAATGCCATCAAATGAGTCACCGGTCTCCACTGGCAATCAGCACTGTGATGCCCAGGAGTCCGGGGGCTGAAGCAACGGCCACTTCCTGGCCAAGGCTGGTACCAGCGAACCAGCAACAACCCCAGAGGGTAGGGCTCTTTGCTGCAGGACCCACCAGGTGCCAGACACAGACACAGCCAGGTGGCTCACACATATTACTCGCCATCCTACCAAAAACCCAGGAGGACAGCCCTGAGAGCCATACAGGCATCAGTGGGGAAAAAAGGTTGGAAGGGAGAGAGGCCCCTTCCCAGGAGCACCAGAGTTAGAAAGTGCCCAGGAAACAGAAGCCCAACACCACCCGCACACCATCCCATGCCTCTATTTACAGGGCCAGGCCATTTTCACAGGCAGGTGGTCAGTCATGTGCTGGAGGACATGCAGAACCCCACAGGGTTTCCAGAAGGAACTCTGGCTTTAGAGCCAGAGGGTTCTGTGTTCAAATCCCAGTTCTGTCTCCTACCAGCTCTGTGACCCCTGGACATCACTGTAGCATTCCGAATCTTCATTTCCTTAGATGTAAAATAGGGAAAATGAATTGAACTTGAACTTCACAGAGGAACAACGGTTTGAGAAAATTAAACAAGATTCAGTGAGATGACATATACAAAGTCACCCAACATGTCTCATCCTCTAAACAGCCCTGAATGTAATCAGCTGGGGATAAAAGTGCTTAAAAACCGGACCTCACCTCAACTACCACCTCTCGTATTTGCCAGCTGGACGACCAGGGACATGGAGTATAACCTGGCTGGGCCTCCACTGGCTCACCTCCCCCCACAAGACCTACCATGCAGGCAGTGCAAGGGTTAAGGAGACTATGCCTGGCAGGGAGTGGGTGCTCAATAAAAGCTCATTCAATTCAATTTGACTTAATTAAAAAACCTTACTCTCAGCCTGGAGAATGGCAGGAGCACGGAGGGCTAAAACTACAAACTCAAATCCATTTGAAGCCCATAAATTTTATATCCTGCCGATGAATGCATTTTCTTATTAAGCGACAATATCATAAACCTCTTCTGAATTCCTGGCAACGTAAGAGCTGTACCTTCACTGGGCTGAAGGCTGTTGTCAAATCACAAAGAACTCGAAGGTTCTGAAAGAACTGATGAAAAGGAATAACCAAATCCAAGTTTACTGAACAAATCAAATTATTCCACTACTACGCCTGTCTCTGCAAAGCTCCTCCAAATTACACTTCCTTATGAGACTAGGAAATTAGACACCAGTAACAAACTGAGAAAACCAGAACATATAAATATTTACATGATCGTCAGAATAACACTCTTCTGTGCAAATCCACCTACAGCTTTGTTTACTCTTATTAACTCAAGTATAGAAATGGGACAATCGTGTGCAACTGGGCCCTGGGGACGGCGCTCCCTGATTCAAACCATTTCTTTTTCTTTTTTTTTTCTTATCTTTTCCTTTTTTTTTTTCCCTTAAGCGAACAGGGATGCTCCAGGAGAGAGGAGCATGGGAGACCAAGGAGGAAGGCAGGACAGCTTCGAGCCTCAGTTGTGCCACCACTTGTGCTGACTGTGCACCTCTCTTCTCTCTCTGAAGGACACGCTAACACCCTAGGGCTGCAGCTGAACACAAGGATGGCGAGTGCTAGTGAGGGACAACGGGGGTAGAACAGTAGTAGCAATGACAACGACTACAGCAACCAATGTCCCCGCGTCTGGGTGCTGGGGAGTACCCAAGTTACCCCAAATTCCCACAACCGCCCCCTGCTGGCTGAGAGGCAGGATCCCCATCTACAGATAAGGAAACCAAGGCTGCCGGAAGTTGAGCGACCACCTTGCCCAAGGCCACACAGCTAGTGAGCACCAAAACCAGCGCAGGAGCCTAGCTCTCGGGGCTTGCTTCCAGCACAGCAGCACCAAGTACTGGGGACTGAAACCACGGCTGCAGTGAGGCGCGGCCCCAAAACGTACTAGCTGGTGCCTCAATGTAGGCCTTGCTACAGCCAAGCTGTGGGGTCTCTAAAGGGGAAGGAGAGACTGAAGCCGGATGGCGGCAGTGATGTTAGGGACCAGCTCTTTGCAGCTAGATGCTTTCCCAGAGCAGTCTAGTCCTAAACAGAAGTCCCTGGGATCAGTTTCACCTCCCCCTTTCTCATCATCACCTTCGGCCCTGAGTCATCACAACCATGCACTCGCTCATTCATTTAACAGCCAAGCACTGAGTCCCTACTCCAGCTCCAGCCGTGTGCCAAGCACTGAGAGACCCAAATGGCTAAGGAGCAGCCCCAGCCCTAAAAGGGCCTTCTGTGCTCCACTAGGCAAGACTCTAACTGTTGTGCCACGTTTTCCAAAACAAAAAGGCAGAACAGATGGTTCAGCATGTGGCATGGCACAGGGACAAGCACTGAAAGCAGGGCACCCTAGCAAACCGAGGCCCTCTGGAGCCCGTGTTCTAGCTTCCAGGGTGTGCGTGCCCAGCTCATCTCAAGTGGCTTGAAAACGGACACTCGGACTTTCTCTTCCACAGAGATGATGCCTGGTCAGATGTCACCGGGTAGCAAACAGCCTCAGGGACAACCCAATGACCTGGCAAAGTGAAGTCGAGCTACATAGAGACGTACTCTCTTCTCTCCCCAGTGCATGGGGGCCTTCTCACCCCCAAGAGATACTGAACACCCGAACTCAGAAGCTCCTCGACCAGCCTGAAGGGCAGCTCAGGCCACAGTTCGTGGCCATGCTACCATGCAGCGCCATTACACGGGAAGTTAGGATGACAAAAGTATCTGACTGCATAGCCACAGAGACATCATTAAGATGCCATTAAAACATGTGAGCTCAATGTAAAACTATTTCATTGCAAATTATACTGCTCTAAAATAAATAAAGGAAATGGAATCCAAAAAGCATCAAAGTAACACAAAGCAAACTGAACCCTTTTCTTTTTTTTTTAATAAAGATTTTTATTTATTTATTTGACAGACAGAGATCACAAGCAAGCAGAGACAGAGGAGGAAGCAGGCTCCCTGCTGAGCAGACAGCATCAGGCTCGATCCCAGTACCCCGGGACCATGACCTGAGCCGAAGGCAGCGGCTCTAACCCACTGAGCCGCCTAGGCGCCCCTGGACCCCTTTTTCAAGTACAAGAGAATTCTAATGAGAAAAGCGCGCAGTCAATGGTGAAAAGCCAAGCCCAGACCCGGCAGTCAGCCCTGCATTCCCACCTTGCCTCACCCTCCAGCTAGCGGTATTCTCTTCCACAAGCATTTAATCTCTCAGAGCCTCAAGGTCCTGTATGAGAAACACCGCACTGATTAATTGATGGGAGGATTAAATGAAATGAGATGAGAGAGAGACAGTCACACAGCAAGGCTCAGACCCAACACATCCCAAGGACACGTAGCTGGTGAGCAGAAGAGCCAAGGAATGCAATGGCTGAGTCTGGGCCTCAGACTAACCTGAAAAGGCCTGAGTCTGGGCCTCTCCACTAGCCTGAGAAGACTCGAAGGGCATACCCTAGGGGCTGGTGGCGTGACAGCTCCCCACAAAGAATGAGATTAATGACTGTGCCCAGTCAGCCGCCATGGCTCTCCGACCTCCTCCAGGCCCCAGAGGATCCGCTGGCCCTTCTTCATATGAAGACACTCACCCACAGTTAGGACCATCGTGTCATGTGGGCGGCTCTCCCAGGAGATCCACAAACAGCATTCTTCCCCCAAGCAGTCCAACTGCCCTTCAAGCCCCGGGGATCCCCATCTGGAATGGAATCTGCTCCTCGAGGTCTAAGCAATAATTAACCCACTGCCCAGGGCCAAACTAAGTGAATGAGTCAAGCAATGTGTGCCTCCTGCCAACCCTGCCCCCCACCTCCGGACCTGAGGCCCAACCATGCTCTTTCCAACCCAAGACAACTAGGAGAGCAATTCGTTCAGTGGCCTCCAAAGTTTTTTTTAATCACATTATCACTATTATTTAAAAAAGATTTTTTTGAGCATATAATTTTAAGTACCCAAATTCTATTCTAACATATTACAGCCATTACAAAACATGTACACACACAAACAGAAATTTCAGAAAAATGAGATGAGAAACATCTAAGTGAAACGTCCAGTGCTGTCTCCTGGATCTGTTTACACGGTACCAAGGATAAGAGCCCTGCTTTTAGGAGCATCCTCTGAATGATCCTCGTCTTCTGACCATGGACAGGAACCCAGAGATGCAAAATCCTCAACTGGATCCAGCACCACACAAACTGACCTCAAACCCCAGGATCCAGGTTTCATGTGCGTAACATGTGGCCACGCCTCAGTTTCCTCCTCCAAGCACACTGCTACTCTTCTAACGTCAGATGGAAACAAGATGATGTCCAGGAAGGTGGATACTATCACCAGCATCTAGATACACAGAGTACACTTCTCTGTCATGCATCCAAATAACAACCATAAAGAAGAGAAATACAACGGAGTACTCTGCAGCTATGACAAACATGCTGACGGAACATGGTAAGTTGAGGGAGCAAGGAGGAAGCAAAATGCAGAAGAGGATCTAGAGAATATGCTACTTCTTATGAAGAACAGCAAATAAGAAATTTTTAAGCAAAAAGAAACATGGGAGGAAAACCTAAAGACTAATGTTACTGGCTACCTACAGAGCAAGGATGTGAACTGGGCAGCTGGGACAAAGGAAATGAGATGGGGGTGGAGGGTGATACCTCTCTAAACAGAACTTTTTGTATAGACTTGACTTTTGGAGATGCGTTAGTGGTGTCGGAGGCAGGCCCCTGGCCAGGGCGGCCTCCGCCATTAAAAGATGGCACCTGGCTAGTTGCCAGGTTAGGATTGCCTCATGAGACTAAGCGGAACGCCCAAAGAGGAAGTAAACAGCATTGGTTGCTAGCGAAGTTGTTCGTTTAGGTGCACAGCCTGATTCGCTCCCTCCTGTACCCTGCTCGCTAATTGGTCATGTAAGCGTATATAAGTGTGTAGACTTGCGGAGAGAAGAGAGAGAAGATGCATCCGAACCAGGGCGTCTTGTCGTCCTTGCGGGGCGAGGGCGATAAGTGGTTTGCATGGATCCACGGAAGGAAGAAGGGAAGGAGGCAGGGAGTGGGGAAAGGGTAAGGGGAGGAAGTCTACAAGATTGGGTAGCCCTAAAATAGAATTCAAAGAAAAACAAATGAACCAAACTGTATTTCAAACAAATAATAAAGTCACACAGAAAGAGGAAAGAGAAAAAAATAAAACAAAACAAAACCAGGCCAAGGAACATATGAACACACTTGGTCTATATGTTCTCAGGCTAAAGGCAAAAGAACTCTAAGAATGAATTCAAATTAGTAAGCAATTCAGAGGTCAGCAATTCTGAAACACCTTTTGGTATCTAGGATTGAGCAAGTATGTAAGTACACTGTAAAAGCGGGAGTCAAGTTTCACACTCCCAGAGAAGGGAGTATAAATAAATGGAAAGAGGCAGAATGAATCCCACAGTACTAGACAGAAAAATGAAAAATCCATACAAACCGGCAGATTTAATAGAAAGAAACAGACAGAGGTGTGTATGGGTATGTGTATGCACACATCTCCTGCCCAGATCTGTCTTCTGAGAAGCACTGATGTCCCACTAGCAATGAGCACACTCAACACCCAAACCTTGGTTTCTAAATACCTTTCTCCACTAAAAGAAACCAGAGCTCCCTGGAGCTCTTTGGAGCTGGGGCAGAAATGAACAAGATGAAACTAGAACATCCTGCTCTGTAAAAAGTAAGAATATGTTCCAAAGAATGATGGAGAAAGCTCTACTGGACTCAGGAAGGAACTTCTATTGGTCAAATTATAAAATCAGACTAGAATTTATTTTAATAAATTTTTAATAAATAAACTTCTATTGGTCAAGCTCTACTGGACCAATAGAAGTTTATTTATTAAAATAAATTCTATTCTATTAAAATAAATTCTATTAAAATAAATTCTATCATAAGAACTGATACAGGTAGGAATCATCAATGAAAGCTATAATTACTGAATAAAAGTTTGAGGAAAAGCAGGTTATTTAAGTAGTGTCCAAGTGTCTCCCCACATGACACTTCTTAATTACAAAAAGTAAAACAGTAACTATACTGGAGAAACCTGGCAGTGTCATCCTGACCAAAGATCAAAATTAACAACTCCAGCAATAGGACCAATTGACAGCATGTGCCTCCTGATATAATACACCAAGAAGACACAACATCACCCCTGGGATATCCTTGCCAGGAAGTCCCTAATCTGAATCTAATCTGGAAGCACCACACAAACCCAAAATGAAAGACAGTTTACAAAATAACTGGCTTGCACTCTT
The DNA here is from genome assembly GCF_011764305.1 of Mustela putorius furo. Classification (NCBI taxonomy): domain Eukaryota; kingdom Metazoa; phylum Chordata; class Mammalia; order Carnivora; family Mustelidae; genus Mustela; species Mustela putorius. Next base: position 48,733,864 of record NW_025421290.1, on the reverse strand, counting down.
CAAATATATGAATGTCATATTTTCCTAACGAAAGAAGACAGGATAATAATAGTAACACGTGATCTTGAGTTTTCTTTTGCTATAAAGGCCATTATTCTGACACTGTTGGAAAAAATCTTGATAAGGTACATAGAGTAGATTAGACAATAATGTTGTCTCAGTGTTATTTTCCTGATTTTGATCACTATGCCATGGTTATGCGAGATAAATCCTTTTTTTTAGAAAATACACACTGAAGTATTTGGGGTAAAGGACCATTAGTCTGCAACTAACTTTTAAATGGTTCAAGGGAAAAAATGTATGTGTGTATGTGAATGTGCAAATATCTACACACCTACATATCCATACCTCTACAAATCTTTATATACAGAGAAAAAAAAATAATATTAACATCTGGGGAATCTGAGTCAAGGTTTTCTGGGAATTCTTTCTACTCTTCTCACAACTCGTCTGTGATTATGTAAAAAAATGTTTTTAACAATTTATTTATTTTGTTTTGTTTTTAAGCAGGCTCCCTGTTGAGGAGAGAGCCTGATGCGGGGCTTGATCCCAGGACCCTGGGATCATGACCTGAGCCAAAGGCAGAGGCTTTAACCTGCTGAGCCACCCAGGCACCCCAACAATTTATTTTTTATTATTTAAGATATTATTCATTTATTTGAGAGAGAGAGAGAAAGCACGAGAGAAGGGTGAGGGACAGAGGGAGAAGCAGCCTCCTCACTGAGCAGGGAGCCCAATGCAGAACTCAATCCCGGAACTCTGGGAGGATGACCTGAGCCAAAAGCAGATGCTTACCCAATTAAGCCAACCAGGTACCCCAAATCTTTTTTAAAAAAGAAGAAAAGAGAGAAGTTGTCTTTTTCAGGTGAGTGTTTTCTGAGGTTTCTGTTTTTGCTTCTGTTTTTTGTTGGCTGGTAAATTTGATGGAATTCTTTGTAAGGTCTACCGTGGCGGGCTCTAGTTTGGGGAGAGGACTGGCACTGTGACAGTTAAGCTTTCTAAAAACCACTAGTAACTGAGAGGAATTGAGTCTTACAAGTGGGGTAACAACTCATGACTTATTACATCTTCTTTACAGTTAGTGTTTCTACAAAATAGTTTCCTTTTCTTTTCACCTCTTTCTTTATTTTCAACAGCTATCTTTGGCAAGCTTCTTAGCTCCTAACCTAAGCGAGATGAGAATAAACCCCAGAATTCTGCCCAGCTCTCCGCTTTCAAGCGCTGTCCTAATTCACCACCAGACGCTGCTGAATTGAGATTCGCAAGAGTAGCGCGTCTGCTGCACGGAAGTCACGCGCACGGGAACAGTGCTCATCCCTGAGGGAGAGTCCCGGCGGAAGTTCTGATCAGAAATGCACGCCTGTTTCTTCAGGTCAAATAGCTCTCCGACTGTTAGATCCTCTGCACACCGCCCTCAGAATTAATTCAGCACTTAGGGATTCTTTTTACCAATATATAAGGAGGGAGACTCTAATAAGTAATCCTTTAACTCCTTTTATCAAATGTATATTACTTTTAATTTGTATTAAGCAAAACCAAGTGAAAAACCAATTTCTTTCAGTTAACTAGGGAATTGAAGTAGTTTTCCAGGCAGTTATGCAATTCTAGAAAAATCCTTTAGAAAATATAATTAAGTCTAAATGTTCTAAAACCACTGGTCTTATCAAAAGTTGTTTTATTAACTGAAGCTCCAAGGATACAGATAACTAAATCAATTCATGTCAATATCTTAATGTCATGCATTAATTAGCCACATGAAAAAAATAAGAATGCACCTGAGAATGAATATCAGGGGCCAGAGAAAGTGACAGGTTAACTAGCTGAGCCAAAATAGCACTGATTTACACCTGTTAGTGTGGTTAACGTCTCCTTCCACTGACTCGTGACTCGGGAAATCTTTGCCACCTGGAGACCCTAGAGAGGCCAGAAAGAAGGCCTTCCCCAACAGTTAGTCCAAGCGAGCTGAGGCTAGGGGGCGCCTCCGGAGTGGGCGCCACCAGGGCCCCTCCCCACTAGCCAGAAAGACATAAACGCCAGGTGCAGGGAACGAGGAATAAGCCCCATCCACAAGGCCCACCCAGCCTGGTCCTCCAGAGGCTCAACCTACATCCTTCCCCAAGCCCAGCAGGGCAGCAGCTCCCTCACTGGGTCACCTGGAACAAGTCACAAGTCCCCTCTGTGCCTCAGTGTCCTCGAATGCCAATGGGAACAGCAGTCTGCCTGTCCTAAGCTACAAGGCTGCCAGTGCAGGAAGTCACTCTGCCTACTACTGGGACCCTCCATTGCTTGAAGTCAACACACATTGAGAGAACACCTATTTAGTGCCATGCTGGTGATAAAATAGTCAAGCTCCCTGCTTTCTTGGAGGTAATTATTCAAAAATCAAGTAAATATACGATTCTTTTGTTTCCCCAGAGAGGGTCGGGAGGTCTGGAGATGGAGAGACTCAGGTTGGAAGGGCCAAGGTGACCTCATTTCCAGCCTGCCGCCCGCCACGGGCTAGAGTCAGCAGGCTGACCTCAGGACTTGCCTTCCTGAGAATACACAACACTCCCTGGGGACTCCTGGTCTTTAGGATCTGGCCAGAACCTCTAGGGCCGATTCCGGGACCCTAAAATCTTTCAAATTCAAATGCCCTGAACATTCACTGAGCAGTACCCGGCATGTGTCAGGTGAGGTACTACATGTGTTATGGACTGAACTGTATCCTCCCCAAAATTCACATATTGGAAGCTTCGCCCACAGTGTGGCTGTACTCAGATGGCACCTCTAAGAAAGTAAGCAAAGTTACATGATGTCATCAGGGTAGGGTCCTGATCTGGTATTAGCATCCTCAATAAGAGACCCCAGAGAGCTCGCTCACTCCCTCTCCCCACACAGGAGAAAAGCCCATGTGAAGGAACAGTGGGAAGGGGGCCATCTGCTCCTGCCCCCTGCTGGCACCTTGATCTTGGACTTCCAGCCCCCAGAACCATGAGAAAATAAATTTCTGTTATGTAAGCCACACAGTCTGTGGTGTTTTGTTATGGACGCCCAGGCCGACTGCGATATAGCATTTCATATATATTACTGGATCGAATCCCTGATTTTCTGAGGCTCAAAGACAGTAAGGGTACGACAGCACAGGCCTTCCCCATGCCACTGGGATCCTGTTTATACAAGGCATCTTGCGAGATAAACAGTGAGTCCTCCTGTAAGAGGAGGCAGAGACACACATCCCGGGCCACCTGAGCCCCTGAGACGGGAAGGGGCGGCTCCGCCTCTTTCCGTTCACCCCAAGTCCCACTCAGCTGCTAGAGGTGAGTCTCCGGTCAACCGTGAGTGGGGAGCACCCGAAGTGCCCCCTCTCCTCATGGTAAGCTGGCCCCTGCCATGCTGTCCTGCCCCCATGAAGAAAAGCTGTGGTGAGCCCCAGGAGCGGGGTGGACCTCCTCCGATAGAGCAGACAGCTGAAGGCAGAGGGTGGGGACAGGTCCTGTTCTGCAGCCGCAGATCAAAGCCGGGGGAAGAAAACACAAACGGAAAAACAAAATGTTCTGAAGTTTTACAAATGCACACCCGCACTAGGTACAAAGTCTCCAGTGGCCGCACCACACACTGACTCAGGAAGTGCGGGCCTGAAATGACGGAGCCGGAAGTGAAGCTGACGCGCTCTGGAAAACTGCATTAGATGACTCACAGTGCCCGGGGGACCACGATGACTCCAGTGCCAGAGACGCCAGAGAAAGCTCAGTAATATTGCTTCGTGAAAGGTAAGAAGACAAACAAACCAATATCATGAAATTAATACATATGAGATTTTAAAAATGAATGTGCAACTAAATTGAAGTTACATTCAAAGTAGAATAAAAACTAAGGTACTGTACTTTCGAAAGAGGCATCAAATAAAAAAAGACATACATTTCCTTTTGACTAAAGAAGTGAGATGGCTCCTCACAGGGGCAGCTCCAGGTAGGGCAGCTCAGAGGAAACGCAAGAGGGAAGGGTCTGCTGGCCTGGGAAGGCTTAACAGGCCAGGCCCGCAGTCAGTGCCCCTGAGTGACCAGCTCAGGGCTTAGCACTCAAAGTCCAGGTACCACCCCATCCGTAGACAGAGCAACCGAGGACCAGAGAGGCTGAGATGGTGGCCCACCCACACGGCTAGTGAGCGGCAGAGCCAGGCCCAGTGCCCAGGCCGCTGGACCCTGGACACCGCGCTGACCCACAGCGCCACACACACACAGAACAGTGGGGAAGGCACCTGAGCTCAGGTCTCCCTGCCCCACAGGGTCGCCCACCTCCCTGGCCACCCCTGCTATCTGGAGGCAGAGGGCACCTGCACCTAGCCTGTGTCTGGGGACCCCCGGTGGCCACCGCACAGCCCCAAGTTTCCTCCCAAGCGCCCCATGCACTCAGACCTCTGGACGACGAGCTCTCCCGCACCGGGGCCAGGCCTCGGTCAGAGCACACGACAGATATTCCCTTGGAAGGGAAAAGTGGCCTCGGTGAGCACTCCCCAGGGAGCCAGGCGTCACTGGGAAAGGAAAGGGAGCAGTGTCCAGCTGCAGGTGGGGGAGCACCAGAGTGAGGGAACAGCAAAGCCACCACAAACGCCAGCTGGCCGTCCTGCAAGGTAACCCGCCCTCGTCCCCGCCCGAGTCCCAGTCCCTGGGCCTCTCCCGGCTTGGCCCTCCTGCTCCCGCCCGGAGCAACAGCAGAGATGCGGACGGAGCCAAGACCAGAGGTCAAGAGGCCAGCGCTGCACCCCTCCCCTCCTCTCCAACCTCAGGGTCCCTGTCCCTACAGCAGGATGTGGGCCTACTGGCCAGCATGACCCGGCCCCGTGCTCTGGTCAGGAGTCATTTTTCACACAGGCGGCTGCAGCCCAGACACCCCTGAACTTGTACATTGAAACGGGCTATTTTTCCCGCAGTGGTGAAGGATGTCAAGTGATAGGCCCAGTTTAATAACGAAAGTGATGACTGGGGCCCCAGCGCACATCCCTCACCACACGCCACTGGCAACCTCCATTAACACACTGACAGCTGCCAAGGCCGTCACCTGCGCCACAGTGGGAGGCCGGCCCCACAGAGACAGCTCCTTTCCCCAGGGCACTGTGTGTCATCCACAAATGTTTACAAAGCCCCTACTGCGCATCGCTCACTGGGACCACGCTGGGCATACGACAATCAGCAAAGCCATGCATCCCTGCGACACAGCTTACAGACGGGACGCAGTCTGAAAGAGGACAGACAAGTGATGTGAGAAAGAAGAGGAAGGGCCAGTGGGAGGGGCCCCTGACCCTGCCTGGGGACTGCGAGCGGGGGCTTGCTGGGGAAAGGAGAAGAAAGAATTACTCAGCCAAAGCACGAGTGGTGAAGAGGAGGGTCTCAGAAGGCCTGAGAGGCACAGTGAGGGACCTGGTCTCTATTCTGGAGACAGAGGGGAGCCTTTGGAGGGTTGTAGGCAAGACACTGGGTACTCTTAAACTGGTGTTTAAGACCTTCTACCTACAAGTGCAGTGACTGCTGCCAGAGGAACGAGCACAGCAGGCCACGGGCAGAGCCGGCGGGGTCTCCTGGGGTCTGGGACGCGGACAGTAGGGAGACACCAGGCAGCATCTCTGCGGCAGGGGTCCACCTTTCGCTCTGGGTGCTCTACCGCCTGGCGCCACACCAGGCACCTAGCAGGTCCTGGTAAATGGGCCGTGGAGGCTCTTGCCCATCAATGGGAGAGATGCTAGGAAACAGGGTGGGGCAGGTGCTCATCCCACGGTGCTGGCGCTCGACCACACCAGGCACTCCAACAGGCTCTGGGGCCCTGGGAAGTTGCAGAGTAGGAAGCAGGGGAGGGCTCACTCTAATCCACCTTCTAATCCTGCACAAAGTACATGTAGAACACTTGACAAATGCTGGTTGGGTACAAACTGGCGCCTGAGGACTTTATGGACTTCTGACAGCTCTACACGCCCGCCTGAAATATAGGGCCACAGCGCCATTGTCTAAGATTCATGCTTTCTTCAGAGAACTTGGAGCACAAATTTATAACTTGTTGTCAAATAGATGCCCACTGTTCTCTGGGAGGACAATCCCATTTGGGAAAAATAGCCAATAACTCTTCCGAGTTGGAAGCCCATTCTCGGGTTGATTTCCCAAAGCACGAAAGAAAAACAAAGAAAAGTGTAATTGCAGAAAACAATAACCCTGTAGACATAACCCAATATAGAGCCCATTATCTTTTCCACACTGACTTTTCAATAATTTTGTGATGGATTCTCCCGGAAAGCTTAATTTGTACTTTTAACCACAAGAGTTAGTGGGCCAGAAAAAATTAATTCCAAGCATCGGCTCATAGAGAGAGAAATAAGGGACATATCTATTAGTTCTTTAAACTGCCCCACGCGAAGCTATGGGCACATACACCACAACACTGTCCCGAGAAAAACCGTACCCTCGTTTTGTGCTTATGCAAATCCAGCTCCGGGAGGAAATGTCAGCACAGAGCCCCTGGAAGAGACTAACCCTGACCCTGCTTGGATGTCCCTTGGTTCATGGTGAGGGCTCCTCCCCTCATACGACTTCTCTGGCTACATAACTCTAGTCTGAAATGAAGCTGATATCACTTTAATTCTGCCCCCAGCTCACTACATGCAAAAGCTCTGGTAAACAGTCCACATGTTTCAGCCAGGAAACACTGTTAGATGAACAAAGACCCCTGAATGAAGCCTGTCGTTTTTGAGAAGTCCTTTGAAACAAACACTTGACAAGGCCTTCATAACAGCCTGCTGAGCACATGCTGACACGGGCCCTTCCCACCACCAGCGACGCGCGACAGCACAGCCTAATGGGCTTCACACATGAGCCAGCCAGGCTGCCAGGGACACTTACTGTGAAATACAGAGGTCAGGCTTTGGCCTGGGTATGTGTCCCTGTCAAGAATTCAGTAATCACGGCACCTGGGTGGCTCAGTGGGTTAGGCCGCTGCCTTCGGCTCAGGTCATGATCTCAGGGTCCTGGGATCGAGTTCCGTGTCAGGCTCTCTGCTCAGCAGGGGGCCTGCTTCCCCTTCCTCTCTCTCTGCCTACTTGTGATCTCTGTCAAATAAAATAAAATAAAATCTTTAAAAAAAAAAAAAAAAAAGAATTCAGTAATCAGTGGGAGGGGGAAGAAGAGTAGAGGTTTTAGAATCTGACACCTGTGAGTCCAAATCCCCGTCTCCCTCATTTTCAGCTGTACCCCTACAGCGACATTGGTATATTTGCCCAACGGCTACTCCCTACTATCTGCTACATGCCTCCCCCGCGCTAGGCACTGGTCAGCACAAGTGACAGCCCCGCCCTGTCACAGCTCAGGCCCACAGGAGCCCTTAGATGTGCACACTGAGGGCAGCGGGCTGGAGAGCAGGCAAACATCACCTCGAGGAGGGCAGGCCTGATCCGGGGCCCTGCAGGCTGTGAGGCTAGTGAGGGACATGCTGACTCGGGCTGCCTAGGCAGACAGGGAAAGGCAAGGAAGAACATTTCTCAGACTGCAGTAAGAAAGGGTGGTGGCCTGGACTGAGGGGGTATCAATGAAGACTGAAGGAGACAGACCCAAGAGGCCCTTCAGAGGGAAGCCACAGGCTATATACCCGATGCGGTGACAGCAGGAAGGGGTGGGCTACAGGGAAGTCACCAGGCAGGCAAGGGACCGTTCATCATGAGAGGCAGGCAGAAGAAGCACATGTGCAGGGAAGGTGTCAGCTTGTCAGGCCTCAGTTTCTCCATCAGCACAACGGAATGATTAAACTCTTGCTCTGCGTGGCGGTGAGACGCCCGGCAGAGTCTGGTCCCTAGCAGGTGCTCCCTAGCTGGTGAGGGTGGCAGCTACTGCCGGAAGGAGCCCTGCGATCAGCCCAACTCCTGAATCTCACTGAGTAGGAAACCAAGACCCTGACCAGGAAAGGCTGATCCCAGAAGCCAGGCTGGCCCCCAAGGCCCAGGCTGCTCCAGCCCAGACACCAAGCCGAGGGAAGAGTCCTCACCTTCGGGACCCCAGAGGTGGTTAGGGCCCCTCAGCTAAGCACAGGTGAGTCACATCGGGGTCATCGGAAAAAAGGCCCAGGGGTCAGTGGGTAGGTCCCCCACAGCCTAGGGTACAACATGCAAATGAGGCCTGAGGTTGGATCAGGACAGCAGGAGCTGGTGTCTGTTTACACGGTACAAACCGTTAGGCCGTGAACAAACTTGTCACAGCAATGGAGCTAACACCCTGCCCCCGTTAGACTTCTGCTGGCACCTAGAATGTGGTGTGAAAACTCCACAGGCTCTGAAACTCAGCTCCCCGTAAGCGGTATGGCCTTGACAGTGCCTGGGCTCAGGGGCACCCACTCCACCAGCCAGGAGGCCTTGCCCAACCAGCCTGGGCCGACCTAGCAGCTTTCCACAAAAGAGGAAATGAACACACCCCAAAGCCTTCCTCCTCTAAGAACAAGAGATAATGAATTCCTCATGTATACCCCCTCTGGTTGGTACAGGCAGAGCCCGGTGAGATGGGCAGTAGCAGCACTGGCTGTCCCCCGATCCCGTGACGCAACACTGGTCACCAGCCTCCCCAGAACCAGCCACGAGCCTGGCCTGGGTGAATGATCCCCCTGCACCTCCTGGAGTGACCTGTGACCCCCTGCAAGGCACCAGCGACACTGGGAGGACATACCACACCCACCCAATCCAGAAGATGTGGCCAGCGCACTTGGTTCACCAGGGCCCTGCTTTGGATGCAAAGGCTGCTTCCCAACGTCTGGAGAGGGTCTGAGCGGACTCGGCGCACAGACGAGGCTTCATTTCCGCAGCAGAGGCTCTGGTTCTAAACACAGATAAGAAGCCGAACACCCCTTCGCAGAGCGGCAGAGAAGATAATGTTCTTTAGCAAGCCACGCACAGAGTGTTCAGACAGAACCTGATTAAATTTAAAAAGTAGCCAAAAGTTCACTTTTCAAGGAAAGCTTAGAAATTTATTTTAAAGCTCTTGGGCAGACGTGGCCTTTCTCCAGATGTTTTTAAGAGGCAGTAGGTCAGACTGATCATTATAACTAAGCATTCTGAATTATTTGGCTCAGTGCATATTTCCTGAATGCTCCCAGGTACGAGGCTCTGTTGCCAGACCTAACAGTGATGGACTGCCCACTGTGATCTCGTGGTGTCACTAAACAAGGTGTGAATGAGCAATGGGGTGCCATGAGGCCCAGAGGGGACCCCAATCCCGCTCAAGACCCAGTGAGCCTCCTAACCCAGGGCCTACCGAGCCCTGACAGCAAGCCAGTTCATTCTCCCTGGAAGCTTCCCGCAAAGACTGTTCTAGCAGGAGACCAGAGTGGGAGGAATCAGTACCAGAAGTAATTAAATGACCATGGAGACAGCAAGAACTCGAAAAGAGACACATTTTGGCACCATTTCTTATTACTGTTATTGTGATAACACATAGCAAGAACAGGACTCCCAGACAAGGAGAAAGCAAGCTTCGGGGCATTTTTAAATTGGGCAAATTACAGAGAGGTGAGAGATTAAATGAAAATCCCTCACATTACAGAGACAGCCTGCAGTCACTGAAATCATATTTTTTTCATAAGTGAGTCATACCAATAGTAACTCCAAGGTCTTCATCATAGTTTGCAATAAACTCTGTGGGATACTCACCACTTCCCTCTTGAAAAATTGACATCATAAGCCAAAAACACAGCACTTTGACGTTTCTGTCTTCTTAAGGGCGATCAGCTGGGAAAGGGAATCCAACACCATCCCAGGAGGGCAGTGGTGGGCTCGGCCTCACCGGTGGGCAGGCAAATTAAAACAAGATCCTATTTCACACCCCCCAGAGAGGCCGAAATCAAACTCTGTAAGGGCAAGTGCAGGAGAGGGTGTGAAGGAATGGAGCTCTTAAGCACCGCGGTGGCGCCATCATCCTGAGCCAGGGCAGCTGCCTGGCCACATGCCACCTGGACACCAGGGCATGCACCCCGAGGGGTCTGCGAACCTCCCGCAGGTGCATACGAGGACACCCATCTAAGGGTGTTGGTTTTAAAACAGCCATGCACCCTCTGGGACACCCACCCATTATAACAGGTCCTATGTCCCCTACGGGAGCCAGCCTTAGAGACCTGCTTCTAGCGACCATGTGCAGCAAACAGACGCTGCCTGCCTTCTGAGCTGAGCTCATAAAGACGACCCAGCTGTGGCCTGCCTCTCTCGCGGCCGAGTCGAGAAGAATCCCGGGTGACGTGGAGAGGCCACAGGCGGTGCTGCGGCCAACAACACAGCCAGAGACCCGGCAGACAGGCAGAACCACCTTCAGCTACTGCAGCCCTTGAGCCCACAAGACACCAAGCAGAATGCCGATGAGTTCTCACTAGGCCCAGCGCAAACTGTAGGTTCATAAGCAAAACAAACATCACCGTTTGAAGTCACTAAGTCTGGAGGGGCTTTAGCATATGGAAGTAGGTTCCTGGAACACATGTTCACTGCCATGTTGTTTGACGAGACAAAAGAGGAAGAACAATTTAACCTTCAGCCAGTGGAGGAATGAATAAACTCTATTTTATCCACACAGAGGAATACTGCACTGCCTCTACAAATGAATGTTCCAAACAGATGTGGGCGTGTGTGTGGAAAATCTGCAAAAGCAGGTTTCGTGTTTACGAACTACAAAAGAATCCTGAATGTGGTAACATTTCTCTAAGTCTTTAACATATAAAGCTAGTATTGCATACTGTTCATGTCAAACACAGCGGCCAGCATTTAGGAGCACACCGCCGGCCTCAGCAGGGGAGCCACTGCCAGGCTGCGAGGGAAGCAGGACGGTAGCTACCGCTGCGATATTTTACTCCTTACAAACAGAGAGACCTAACACAAATATGGCGGAACATTAGTGACTGTTAAATCTGGTGCGGGGTCCATGGGAGTCTTTTATTACCTTTTATTTTCTGTAGGATTAGAGTAAGTCACAAATCACTCGTTTCCATGCCCGCTTGGCTTGGTTTATGTGACTAACAGTAATAGTGTTTCTGCTTGTCTCCTCCACTCTTCCGGGAGCTCCCTGAAGGCAATGCTGGCACTCACAGTCCCCCTACACCCGGTGGGCACATGACAGACTTTCCCTTGCAAGATTATTCAAAGGAATGGAGAGGCCCCAGGAAGAGTCTTTTCCCTCCCCTGGAGTAAGAGAACCAAGCAGAGAGCAAAGGATATTTTCCAACCCAAGGGGCTTGGCAGGACTACAAACACAGGATAAAAGACGACAATCCCATTAGAAAGAAAGATGAGCTCCTTCCTAGTCCTGGAGTGCACTCTTCTTTTCTCTGCCTTAGCACTACTAAAATTTCAGCCTTGGCCGAATGGTATGTCACAAATAGGCAGTTGCGGGACACCTGGGTGGCTCAGTTGGTTAAGCAGCTGCCTTCGGCTCAGGTCATGATCCCAGCGTCCTGGGATCGAGTCCCACATCGGGCTCCTTGCTCGGCAGGGAGACTGCTTCTCCCTCTGTCTCTGCCTGCCTCTTTGTCTGCCTGTGCTCGCTCGCTCTCTCTCCCTCTGTCTCTGGCAAATAAATAAATAAAACCTTAAAAAAAAAAAAAAAAAACAAATAGGCAGTTGCAAAGTCAAGATAGGCAAAAAAAGAGAAGTAAATATCTCACTACAATGGCCCCAAATGCATGAGACGCTGTTTGAGGACCAAAAGCAAGCAGAAATAAAAAGGCTCACCCAGTGTAAGAAGTGGAAGAGGCAGTGGAGAGGCAGGGTAAAGCTGCCGGGGGACAGAGGAGGAGGACAAAGGGGACAGACATGACATGGCCCGGAACGGAAGGGCAGGGGGAGGAAAACACCTAGGGTGCCTCCGGACACGGCTTCACCCAGAAACCAATCCTGGAGACAGTCAGCCTCTACCTTGCTAAGCCGCAGCGCTCAGGGGGTCTCCTGGTATTTGCAGCCTAACACACTCCTAGCTGACACAGTGGTGAACATGGCAAAAGGAATCTGACCATCTTGATTTTCCTTTCTCAACCTTCTTCTATTTGCTAAATATTATATCATAATACGAAAAATTTTATTTAAAAAGGAAAAAAGTTGTTCTCAGTCTTGGCTAGTAATTGTGGCCCTAGGAATCAAGCCTAAGAAAATAACTACACAGAAGCTAAGTATTATGTACATAAAGATGATCACTGAAGTCTTGCCTATAAAACAACAATAAAAAACCTGCTGGAACAAAGCTCGATGTTCAGCAATAGGGATGCAATTTAGTAAATTGTGGTACAACCACATGAAAGAGAATGACTATTTTGAAGGCTGTAAAAATAGGGATAGAGATTAAGTTTCAAAAACAGGATCCAAAATCATATATGAATGCTTAGAGAACTGTAGAAAATATGTTCACGAGGAAAGGGTAAAACACCAAACCCAAGTTATTTGCTGTAGGCTGGGATGCCTGAGCCCGCCAACAGAGCTGGGGGAGGAAGGGGCCTGACACCGCGTGCAGCGTGGGACCGTGGAGGTTGGAAGGGCCTGCCTGCCCAGGAGGCAGCAGCTTGCAGGCCTCCGGGTGTCCTCAGAGGTCTGGGCAACACAGATGGGCGAGGGAGACGCAGCTGGGTGCCGAGGTGCCATCCACTCCCAGCTGCCTTCTCACACAGCCCCAGCACGTGGGGCACCTGACGCGAGGAGCCCGGAGAAATCTTCAGAGAAGAAAACTCCCCATTAACTTCGACTATGTCTGTTCTTGGAAGATCGAACACAGGAAGAATTTCTGCGCATTTCCATGCCTGGCCCAAAATACAAAGCCTAGCCTAGGGACGTGTACTGCCTGTGTTTGCAATGTCGCACCATTCATGGGAGATGAGATGTGAGGTGTCACCTCCTTACCCGAGCTCTTCCTCCAGCTATTACAACAACTCTTGATGTCAGTATCTGAAATTACTTGCTCAAAATTGTAATTATTATATTAATGTGGATGACTGTAAAACTATACCTCGGCTTTCTAAATGAAAACGCCAGGCTGCCAAACCTTCTAGAAGAAATTAAACTGGTAATGTGTTAAAGACTATTACATCCCAAAGACATTACCACAGAATTTTCCCCCCATTTCAACAAGGCAAGATGCTGGACTATATTGGAAACCTCTGTGAATTGCCTAATTATAGTTAATAAGGTCATCATCTTCCCATGAAATAGCCTTTTCTGTTTTCCAACAGAGCTTTCAACAATTCTAAAAACTGTTCATTTGAAGACTCCCTGAGAAGGCTATCACATTATAGGGCAGACAGCAGGGGAAGGAAGTGAGAGGCAGGTGGGAATAAGACGAGCCCGGGAAGCCACAAACAGAAGGCCCCCAAGGAGAAGGAAAACAGAACTTTCCTAGAGCATGGCATGTGAAGGCCAGAGTCCCGAGAAAACAGAGGAGAGGCAACCACCCTCATGGGCCCACCGGAGGGGAAAGGGACTTTCTTTCACTCACTAAATGTGGCCCAAGGGTGAACCCCATGGCTGTCCCATAAAACCGTAAAACCTGCCCTTTATCCTCCTGGCTGAGACTACCACAACCAGGGGTCAAACATTTCCATTTCATACGTGCATGGAAGTCAGAAAGCAGCGGGGGTGGTCCCTGTGTGTACGATGTACAAAATCAGGGGCACTGAGAAAGTACAACATAAGGACCTCAATAAGGGCCTTCATGCCAATCTAAAAGAACATGCACAGAGCTTAAGCATCCCCCCAGTGTAGGGGAATCAGTCACCATGACAAGCCCATCCGTGACGGAGGTGATGGAAGGTGGACAGCAGTGGCCAGGAACAGCTCAGGGTCACCACAGCGAGCAAGAAGTCGGGGAGAAATCGGCATCATGGCTCTGTATCTGTCATGCAGACACATCCCACAGCATCAAGGTCCAGGAGACGTGCTCCTGACTCACCCTCCATGCCTCACTGGCAGCCAACCAAGAAAAGACTGGGGCTCTAGCACCCCTATCTGCAAGAGGAGGTAACAGTCAGGCAGCTCTTCCTGCCCTGCAGAGGGAAATGGCTCACAGCAGCCTCGCAGCAAGGAGGGGTGGATGGGGCAATAGCCTGGCTGTTCGGGTCCTTCCGGGGGAAGACCCAGCCGTGGGAAAGGGCTTAGCTGCAAACCTTGCTCCAACTCTAGCTCTGCAGGCCTGAGGTCCTCTCTCCGTGCCTCACTGGGTGATCGGGAGACTGAAGTATGGAAAGGGCTGACGTACGCAAAGTGTTCTGCCCAAGAGCTCCTGGAGGTGTGGCTGCTTCCTCCCTTAGCCGGCATCAGCGCAGGGCTGGCACAGGAAACACCCACGGTAACAGATGGGTGAGGCTATGAGCAGAACTGGCCACGGAACACACCCGTAGAAAAGCCCAGGTGTGAAGCAGCCTGCTCCCCCAGGCCCACAGAGAAGGGGGGCGCAGGTAGGAGTCAGGCTTGGCTCACCAAGGCTCACCCCCTGGATTGGTGACGCTGGACTATCCTGCAGAGACTCTTTCCTCCTCTTTCCTCCAAGGTTAAATGATGCTGCCAAGTCACATGCTTTGGGGAATAATGTGATTTTCAAGTCACTGGCCCAGATCTTACCCCTGGGCCAGCATGGGTCCAGACCACGACTGGTGTGGGTGACTCTCCCTGGGATGGGTACCATGGCATTTTCTCTTCAGTTCCCATCAGGCAGCTCATGGCTGCCAAGGCTGCATCATACATGTAAGCCCCAAATGCCTGCTAGATTAGAGTCTCTCACACAGCCCGTGACCTTGCTGTGCTGCTCCCTGGAGTTACATGGCCCAGCAGTCACTCCCCAGTGAGCACAAAGGCCGGTCAGGTGCGCCAGGCGGCAGTTTATGCCGGCCTAGAATAAGGGAGAAAAGCAACCTTAAGGAAAGTACAGAAAGAAGGGGATCGTACAGCTGAGTCCTGGGGGATAAACAGGACTTCGGCTGAAAAAGAAGGAAGGAAAAGACAAAGGCATGGAGGGATGTGTCATGTTTAGGGAACAGCAACTAGACCAACCGGGAATAGCTCAGGCCCACGGAAGGCGGCTGGTGATCCACCCAGCAACCAGGGAAGGTGAAACAGGGCTTAGCTTACATCCTGCATTTTCTGGGCCACATCCCATACTATGGGCTGGGGCAAAATCAAGGGCTTACATCAAGGAGCGACAATCAGACTTAACAATAACATGGATACCAACAGCATCTGGGCACCTACTGCTGCCTGGAAGCGGACCAGGCCCTTCCCTAGGACAGGTTCCTGCCCTTGCAGCCACCATGAAGATACACAGCCCACAGAGAGATTAACAGGCAGTGCAGATGGAGAGGATGAGGTCAGGCGAATAGATAAGTCACAACTTAGCAATGGACTGAACAGCAAAGGCTGAACAACATTTGCTCCGTGAGGACTGAAACCCTGTGTGTCCGATTCCCACTGTCTCCTGACCCTCTCCCTGCCACTAACAGGTACTCAACAAAGATGTGGGCAGCAGCATCAATAGAGATGCAGAAGGAAAGAACAGCAGCAGGGCAGGGAGGAAGAAGTGACACAGCCAGCTGCACTGTAGAGGCTCCGGGGCACCTGGGTGGCTCAGCCGGTTTGAGCATCAGACTCTGTTTTGGCTCAGGTCAGGTTCTCAGGGTCATGAGATCAGCCCCTCATCAGGCTCCCTGCTGGGCATGGAGCCTATTTAAGATTCTCTCTCTATCCCTCACTCGAGCACGTACTCTCTCTCTCTCTCTAAAAATACAAAAAAAAAAAAAAAAAATTGTATAGGCTCTGAGATTACCTTGCTAGCCAACTAGCAAGTTAGTCTGTCACGGTTTTACCATACCAGCAGAAGACATGAGACTCCAGGTCAGAGACAAAAAACAGTTTATCGGGGCACCTGGGTGGCTCAGTGGGTTAAGCCTCTGCCTTCGGCTCAGGTCATGATCCCAGGGTCCTGGGATTGAGCCCCACATTGGGCTCTCTGCTCAGCGGGGAGCCTGCTTCCTCCTCTCTCTCTCTGCCTGCCTCTCTGCCTACTTGTGATCTGTCTGTCAAATAAATAAATAAAATCTTAAAAAAAAAAAAAAACAGTTTATCACATATACCAACAGTAGTATCCAGAGTAAGAATGTAGTTGGAATGGGGTTCCAAGTCCCCATTCCCCCAGGGTGACTCGGTGAAGGCCAAGTGTGACCTGCACAGAGTGGGATGCATTACAGAATGGGAATCCTGGTATCGAAGCCCCCATCTTAGATAAGGGGCTGCAATAAACCTGACCAAACTTTCTCCTGGAGGGAAACACTGTCCTTATTCCTGGAATACAAGTAAATTCACTCCAAATGCAGACACTATCTCTAATCTTCCAAAACTGCTGGCTATATAAACATCTTTGAAAAGATAGGCCAGAGGAAATTAACTGCTCATGGCTTTGCTCAGAAGGCTGTGCAGAAATGTGAGTGACCCCAGTACCGGCCCCCAGCAGGCATCACATGTGGGCAGCCGCCATGACTCCTACCTCCGCTTGGACACCATTAGCTGCCTGCCTCCCATAGGAGCATCTCCTCCCCTTTTCTTATTTAGAAAACAAAACTACCATTTACTTTCCAGTGCCATTGGGCAGAAGAGAAATGAGCCTCCAAGATATAACGTAACCGGGTCTTCCCAGTTCTGCCCGACCACCTAGAGTCACCTGTGACTCCCAGCATCATGCACTCCATCACCAAGGCCCAGCCTCTCTGCCCCCAAACCATCCCTCAGAGCCAGACATGCCTCCTCTGTCATTCCCATCCAGCCACCGGCCTCACTCGCCTGACACTACTAATAGCCAATTCACAGCTCTCCCTGCTTCCAGCCCAGCCCCTTCTCCAGGGACAAAGGAACCTTTTAAAGATAAAAATTTTAAATTTAAAATTTAAAAAAAATTTTTTTTTAAGATGCAAATAAAGAAACATCACACCCCCGTTCAAAACAGGAGGGTTCCTATCAAGTTGAATATATACTTACTACACAACTCAGCAGTTCTACCCCCAGATACTAACCGAAGAGAAATGAAAACAAAGGCCCTCATAAGTGGTCAAAAAAGTACTACCTCTATGGGTGCCCGGTGGTTCAGTCAGTTAAGCATCCAACTCTAGGTTTCAGCTCAGGTCAGCATCTCTTGAGTTGAGATAAGACCTTGCCTCGGGCTGGTGCTCAGCAGGGAGTCTGCTGGAAGATTCTCTCCCTCTGTCCTCCCCCCTGGAGCTCCCGCGCTCTCTCGCGTGCTCCCTCTCCCTCTCTCTCTCTTTCAAATAAATAAATAAATATTTTTTTGAAGTACTATTTCTAATATCTCCAAACTGGAAACAAACCAAATGCCCATGAGCCCCTGAATGGATAAACGAAGTGTGGTCTTTTCACCCAACGGAATACTACTCAGCAACGAAGAAGACTGAGGCTCACGGCAACAGGGATAAATCTCACAAACATTATGTCAAGTGAGAGAAGCCAGACCCAGAAAATTACATGTTGTATAATTCTATTTTATATAAAATTCTACAACAGGCAAAACTAATCTCTAGTGACAGAAAGCAGATCAGTGGTTGCCTGGGGCTGGGGTTGGAAGGAAGAGATAGACTGATAAAGGACACTAGGAACTTTCTGGGGGGTAGAAAGGTCCTCCATCTTGATGGGGTCAGGGGAGGGTGTGTGCACGATTACAGGGATTTCTCAAGACTCATCCAAAGGTACCCTGACAATGAGTGCATTTTATTGTATGTAAATTACCTCGATAAAGTTAATTCATGGGGCACCTAGGTGGCTCAGTGGGTTAAAGCCTCTGCCTTCAGCTCAGGTCATGATCTCAGGGTCCTGGGATCGAGCCCCACATCAGGCTCTCTGCTCAGCGGGGAACCTGCTTCCCCTCTCTCTCTCTGCCTGCCTCTCTGCCTACTTGTGATTTCTCACTCTCTTTGTCAAATAAATAAATAAATCTTTAAAAATATTTTAAAAGTTAACTCATTTTTTTTTAATCTGAACTGTCAATGGCTTTTTCTGCTTCATTCTGAATAAAATCCTAAAGCCAAGCATGTCACAGAGACCTCTCACAATCTGATCTCTACCTGATCACCGACCTCAACACAAACCACTCTCCCCTTTGCTAATACTCCAGATCTAAGGCAAACCACAGGGACCTCCCTTTTTTTTCCAATGGTAAGATTAAAAACAAAAGAAAAAGGCTAGAGACCATCTTAAGTATGTATACTTGTAGAGATACAAAAAAATTATCAAATATCTATGTATTTATTAACTTACAGCTTCACATGCATATTTAAAATCACCTACTGTAACAGATTTTTAAAATACTGTGTTTTTCCAATACCACACCCCTCCCTATAAAGCCTCAAGATCCTCAAGACAGGGACGCCTGGGTGGCTCAGTTGGTTGGACAACTGCCTTTGGCTCAGGTCATGATCTCAGAGTCCCGGGATCAAGTCCCGCATTGGGCTACCAGCTCCACGGGGAGTCTGCTTCTCTCTCTGCCCTTCTCCTCACTCATGCTCTCTCTCCCTGTCTCTCTCTCAAATAAATAAATAAAATCTTTAAAAAAAAAAAAAAATCCTCAAGACATCCTGGGGTGCCTGGCTGGCTCAGGCGGAGCAGTAGGTGATTCTTGCTCTTGGGGTTGAGAGGTCAAGCTCCACAGTGGGTACAGAGATTACTTAAAAAAATAAAATCTTAAAAAAGAAAAAAAAAATGAAGGGCACCTGGGTAGCTCAGTTATGATCTCAGTTCCCGGGATCAAGCCCTGCACTGGGCTCAATGCTTCGTGTGGAATCTGCTTCTTCCTCTCCCTCCACCTCTGCCCCTCCCCCTGCTCCTGCTCCTTCTCTCTCTCAAATAAATAAACAAATCTTAAGGAAAAAAAGAAAAAGACTCATGTCTTCCCCGCTTACAGGACACATTCCTACACCAGCTAAAGTGAACCTCGGAGGTAGAGGAACAGCAACAATGACTAAGCACCTAGCACTGGGCAGTGCCCTGAGCATTTCTGTGGATCATTTCATTCAACTTTCACAAAACCATACAAAGCAAATACCACTGCAGTTCCCAAATTGTGCACAAGACACCCGAGGGAACCCCAGAAAACTCACAGAGGTGCCAAGGGACACTTTTAACTTTTTAAAGAAAACACAGCAGTATCTGTTAACACCATGCAGACTACTAGTTGAGGTTCTTTTTTTCTTTTTTTTTTTTTAAGATTTTATTTATTTATTTGACAGAGATCACAAGTGGGCAGAGAGGCAGGCAGAGGGAGAGGAACGGAAGCAGGCTCCCCGCTGAGCAGAGAGCCCGATGCGATGCGGGGCTCAATCCCAGGACTCTGAGATCATGACCCGAGCCAAAGGCAGAGGCTTTAACCCACTGAGCCACCCAGGCGCCCCCTAGCTGAGGTTCTTAACCACTCCAACATTAGATCGCTCTCCATTTCTTTTAACGGCATCATATCTTTGCGAAGCTGGGCTTCCAGCAGTTACGGTGATGAAGAACAAGTAGCGCGTGAAAGGAGTTCGCAGTCGCAGTGCCCAACCAGCCTCCAACATCTGAGAACCTGGGTGCACCCAGAAGGTGTGAAGTTGCTAGGACCCAAATACGACGCACCGTCGGGCCCTAACACCTTCGTCAGCGGGACCAGAGGACTGCTGTGTCTTTGTCTGGGCCTGGAGAATGGGGGGGGGAGGGTGTCACTGTGACACAAAGGGCACTGTGAACTGAGAAAATCTAAGGCTGTCTGTACGATTTTCTCTACTTTATAGATAGGGAAACTGAGGCACCAAGAGGTGACAGAGCTAAGGCTCAAGCCCAGCACAAAGCAGCACGCCCCTCACAAACCCAGCCGCCATGAACTGGTCTACCACAGACCACGTGCAAGGCAGGCAAAAGTTCAAACAAATTAGGTGGTGGACGAAGTATCCAAAGACCTACTTACAGGTCTTACGCTTTGTAGTCCGGAATTAGGACAGTGTGCTGTCATCTGAGAAACTCTTTACACATTCAACTATGAAGAAAACATCTTCACAGGATGCCTGGGGGGCTCAGTTGGTTAAGCATCTGCCTTTGGATCAGGTCATGATCCCGGGGTCATGGGATGGAGCCCTCCCTCCGTCTCCCTGCTCAGCCTGCCTCTCCCTCACTCTTTGCCTGCCGCTCTCCCTGCCTGTGCTCTCCCCTTTCCACCTGGCAAATAAATAATATAATCTTGGGTACCTGGGTGGCTCAGTGGGTTAAAGCCTCTCCTTCGGCTCAGGTCATGATCTCAGGGTCCTGGGATCAAGCCCCGCATCAGGCTCTCTGCTCGGCAGGGAGCCTGCTTCCCCCTCTCTCTCTGCCTGCCTCTCTGCCTACTTGTGATCTCTGTCTGTCAAATAAATAAATAATCTTTTTTAAAAATAAATAAATAATATAATATAATCTTTAAAAAGAAGAAAGAAAGAAGGAGAAGGAAAGAAAAGAAAGCATCTTCTCTAAGGACGATTTGACGACAGCCCGTCCTTGCACGACGCTGCCCGCCGCACCACTGCTCTCGGCCTCTGCCTACGATGGTCCTTCGGTTGTTCCCTCTGCTTCACACTCCTGAGCCCTTCTCCCATCTCCAATCTCTGCCTGCACGGCATCTTTCAGGGGTTCTCCCCTACCCACTGGCCATTTTTCTCCATTTCCCAATAAATAGCAGTTTGTAATTAATAACTAGCTTGTTAATGAATTAATCTACTAGCCTGTGAGCTAGTAGAGCTGGCTCCGGCACGGTGTCTGGCGCCCCACAGGTCCTCACTGAGTAGTGGCTGCTATCATAAATGTCCTTCGTCCCCTGGGTCAGGGTCAAGAGCCAAACAGAAGCAGCATGGGAGGCCTGTGTTCTATACCCTCCACCCTCCACGGGAGGCCCTTGAGCATATCCAAACTCCAGAAGGGTTCCCAGAGAGTTCCCAGAGGCCAGGGATTAGCACTTACATGTTTGATGGAAGCAGCTCTTGCTTCTTCCTAATCTCAGTGGCTGCAGTCCCCAAGATCACTTTAAACATAGAGCTTTAACTATCTCCCTCTGGAAACTCAGAAGGGCTCTGTCCCAGAGTATTCTTATTTTAAAACACCTATCTTCTAAAATGGTGAACTTTTGAGGCTATTGCAAACAATTAAAATTGAGAGAGATCCATGGGGAGATGGAAGGGGGGTGGGTAATTATTATCAACAAAACCAATGAGAGGGAACAAATGTATCGGGCCAAAAATCTAATAAAAGAAGTATGAGAATTCTGGCACAGCTCTGCGGGAAGCAAATTACTCTTCTGCGTCTTCACAGACAATACACGGGAGAGGCAATTTATTAACTTGTGCCATGTTGGCCTCGGCATTAACCTGTATCCCTAAAGTACTTAACTCTTATCCAGGAAACTGCTTACTTAACTTGCATTAGGACACGCAGGGCCAATGTAGGCTTACTATTCACAGCTTCAAATTCAATTTAAAGGGATTCCTGTTCCAATTTCCTGTAGAAAGTTACTCCATGTTCTAATACATCAGTGTCAGGAAACACGGCCTTTACTTAATTTCTTCTCATTATTCATACAACCACGGATCACCCAGAGCAATTTCTCCTCCTTTGTGTGCCTAACAGCGATGATGGGGCTTTTACTTTTCATCTTTTCGAGCACCAGCTGCTTGTAGGCCTCCACTTCCTTCAAGAGCAAGCCCTCTAGAGACCCCTGATCAGCTTCCTGGGGGTCTCTGCATGGGGACAGAGCTCGTAACAATGACATTCAAATTTAACTGCTAATATTTCTAACTGATGCATATTCCAAAAGGTAATGAATGTAGAGTCAGAAAGCATAAAGACTAGCCCCGAGCCACCATGTCACCTTAGGCCAGGCACATCTCCCAGTGTCCTCAGACTCCTCACTTATAAAATTACGGGCTGGGTCTGGATCACTGAGTCCCCAACCTGACAAGCCACGGAGCCATTTGCTCAAAGGCGGCCAAGTGAAGAAACCAGGTCGTGACACAGACCATGCAGAACTGCTGGGGATGAGGAACGGGGAAACATGTCTCAAGGCCCCTACCTCACCCTCCCCAGAGGCAGCCCCCCAAAATCTCCATGGAGCCCCTGAAGCCCCCAGAGCATAGGCTGCAAGCCATCGATGTGACTCATCTCACAAGCCCCTCAAATAAAATAAGTCTAGTGCTCCAAATTTCCTGCGCAGAAGCAAAACATTCTTAATAAGACTGTAATGGAAAAATAATTCATGCATTTTATTTCCTATTTAATGCATTTATGTATTTTCTACAATGAGCACTCATTATTTTAATAATCAGAAGAAAACAAACATTATTAAAAAGAAAATAATTCACATAGCTTTAAAAAAACACAAATACCCGAGGCACAGAAAAGACCAGCAGGGAAGGTTTGCGTATCCTTCCCGCGTCATCTACCAGCGCTAACTGCTAATTACTTTCCTCCCTTCAGAGCAGCAAAATATCACAAGTGTTTGGAAAGGTCTGATGAGTCACCAAACGCTCTATGGCTCTCAGCTGCGTCACTGAATCCCATGCAGGCCTACGTAATTACTCCTAATATTTATACACCGCCCCCAACCTTGGGCTTCAGAGACTGGGGTACAGGGTGGGGGGGGGCAGGCAGGGGGAGAGGCAGAGGGTGGGGGTGGGACTGGAAGAAAAAGGAATGGCTCTGAGAGAATGAGGGGTGCGCCTGGGCTGTGGCTCTCTCCCCATCTCGGGTCTCTTCAGCCCTATCTACCACACGGGGCTGAGCAATATTGGAATTCAATCTAGGTAAAAGTGGGTTTTCAATAAATGGAGGCATTTTCAAGCCCCAAAACTGTAACTGCATTTATACTTACACCGTGGGAGTCTGTAATAAAGAAGGGGGAATAGGTGCAGAACTGCCTGAAGTCAGGGCTAACACAACCCTCCCCCTATCCGCTGTATCCTAAGGGCCCAGATTATAGCACAGAGCATCCCCACGAGCTTTCCCTCCAATTCCACAACCACTCGTTCTCGAGCTTTCCAAGGCTCTCAGTTCCTATAGGAGAAGCTCTAGATTCACCCCCGTGGCTCACGAAGCCCTGGCCACAGCACCCCACACCCCGGCCATTACGGTATTGCCGTTACTCTCTACCTTAGCGCTCCCGACTGTGCCTGCTGAACAAACGGTTGTGCTCGGGCCCCGGAGCCCTCCTCAGCCATCCCCGCCTCTCTCCCAGCCCCACTGGCCCTTGCCCCGGGGCCAGCTCAAATGTCTTCTCCCGCCCCACCGGCGCGGCTCTCCTCGTCCTTGCTTCCAACACCAGCCAAGCATCCTTCCCAAGGCCTGTCTCCATTTATCTGCCTGGACACTCAGCAAGCACCTTAGATTCTCAGGGAAGAGTCCCCATCCAACCTGGAGCATCCGGACTCGATCTAACAAAACTGGGCATTGGATCCTATTCAGGCCCTAAAGTGTGAAACTGTGGTTCTGCCTCTTGATAATTTCATGCTTCAGGGGAAAGCTGCCACCAAAACCTGCAGAAAGAACACAGCCAGAGCTCCCAGGGCACATCTGATCCGAAGGGTTTCTCCGGCTTTCATGTAATACGCAGCCACCAGTAGCTGCTGCCCTGGGAATGCACCACTTCCGAAAGGACACCTGAAGAAGGCAGCGGAGGAGTTTAAAGGCATCCCTCCGCCCGTGCCCACCACCGCCATCGGCCCCATCCAGAAGCCCAGAGCTCCCACCCAGGAAGCCAGTCAGGCTTATCTCAGCCAAACTGAGTTTCCAATCCCTATCCGCACCTTGAGCTGGGGACATGAATAGGACGTTGGATTTAAAGGCTTTTCCTGCCTCCTGGACTATGAGAGGCACGTGGACCGGAGAGTAAACAAGGGGTGACTCATGTCAAAGGAGGATAATTACCCCGAAAATGTAAGCACATCAATAAGAAAGCAGAAGCAATTTTTCTGGAATATAGGACGCAATGCAAATGAAATGTCTGAGTGCTGAGTATGTATCATTACCTAAACTCTCAGAAACTCTCCTGTTACTGTTACAATGTTAACCGCCAGCTCAGCCCAGCATCTATCTTCTTCCCCGGAAGGGCTTCAGCAGGACTTCTGGGCATAACCCACTCTGCCCTGGAACTGCTGCCGCCATCCTGCGGACTCCACACCAGGAGCTAATGAGTCAGGCTCCTCGCACTCAGCACCTTCAGTCCTGCCCTTCAACCCTCTACTGGGGAGCAGCTCTGAATCACCAGAAGGGGGGCGGGGAGCGGCCATAGATCTACCACCCCATGTTTAAATCACGTTTCACATCTGTCCAACTGCCCTGGGCCTGCCCCTCTTTCTCTATCGCCACGTGTGTCATTCATTCACGCGTTCATTCACGCACTCACAACACAAGTGTCTACCCAGCACCACTCAGTGTAAGGCAGAGAGCACAGAAGTTGCAGCCCTGACCTTAAAGAGCTCAGCCCGGGGCACAGAGAGAAGATGGGGGTAGGGGCCGCATACAGATGGCAGGCACTAGCTCTGGAGTTGCAGAGGGACAGGAATTAGTGAAGCTGGTGGGGGTGGATTCCGGCTCTGTCACCTGATGGCAGTGTGACCCTGGGCAAGCCACCTGAGAGGGAGGGACGTGGTATCAGCCACCCTGCTGCCACATGGCCTTCCCCACTCAACTCCCACCTCTTCACACTAAATAGAGACTCCATCTGCTTCAGTCTCCCCTTCACCTGCAAAATGAAGAGAAAATGCCTAAAAGTGACCTGTGGAAAGTGGGGCTATCCAGCATATAGTGAATGGTAAGCAGACGGCGGCTGCTTTCTTAGTGTATCACTGAATTACCCCACCTTGGCCCCCAGAACAGGAATTACACCTGCCTTACGCTCCTCACCCAAGCCCACACCATCGATACCGAACAATCCAAGTGGCCTCCAAAGCCAGTCCCTCCCAGTCTCTGTGCTGGGACACACCTCTAATATGAGAATGAGCACCTCAAACCTCCTTCCTCTGTCCTCGGTTTCGAGCCTCGGCCCCCATGGTTTGATTGAGCTGGAGCCTCCAAGCCCTGGGAGAGTCCCATCAGGGCCACATGGGGGAGTGGAAAGAACTTAGGCTTTGGAAGTAAACGGTCCTGGTCTCCTGCTAGTGGCGTGCTCCTCGGCCCCCCGATCCCCCTTGGCCGCAGCACGGGCATGCTACTGACATCTCAGGGGGCTCCGGCGGACTCACGGGGTACACGATGCCAGGCACTGAGCTGAGCACAGAGTGGGATCTCAGCATATGGGAGCTGTCATCGTTAACAAAATTCAGTCTTGGGAAGCCGACCACCTTGAGTTCTTGTGATACCAGATGAAGTCCACGCTGGCACAGCACCCTCTCACTCAGGGCCTTCATCAGGCAGGCCAGAAGCCAGGCCAACAGGAATTAAGTCAATGCTCCATTTGGCAGTGTCTCTCTAGGTCCGTCATCCCTCCTGATCCCCTGGAAGCTGCCTGCCAAGCAAACTGGAATATTGATCGCAGCAACCACCCCGGTCCAAGTCTGAGGGCCAGGCACTTGATGCGCGCTTCAGTTAGGAGAGGAGGCCTGCCACTCTAATTCTGCTTCATTCCAGCCAGCTTCACTCTGGGCAACAAATGGGCTCCTAAAAAGTTGAGTTAAACACTAATCTATTAATGGAATCACACCTCCAGATTGATTTTACATTATCATTTTGAAATGATGCACATTCATTCTCCATCTTCAGTTTCAAGCATGGGAAAGGAAGCAAGAGTTACCTGTGCCTATGCCGAGCTCCGGGCATCACTCGGGGCTGCCATCTTGCTGACTCAGCACGATAGCCCAACTTCACAAGAAATAGGTGGGAAAGGCCGAAGACCTTCCCTAGGCACCCTACAGAGAACCACAGTTCAAGCACAAGCCTGCCCAGCTCCTTCCAGGAGTCCCACTGATCCCAAATATTCCTGAGGATTTGCATCCAATTCACTCCCTCAGTATCTGGCCATAAGAGCTTTTGTTGGAAAGGTGGCCAGGTCGCTCTAATCCAAATGAGCCCAAGTCAGGTTTACTTCTTGCATGGGGGCTGGGTACTCCCTAAGACCCAGAGATGAGCAAGAAATGGATCCTCCAGAGCCAGGGCAGGGGACCTAGGGGCACATAGGGTGGAGGGGAAGAAGACCCATTTTTCTCCATACATCTATTTGTCCCTTTTTAATCTCGTACCAAAATTTATGTACTCTTATTCTTAAAAATAAGCTTTCAAATGAAGTAAGGAGAAATGGTTTCTTCCCCTTGAGGAAACTTACAATCAAACAGGAGGGATCAGATTGGCTCTACAAAGGAAATTTTAACTCATCCAAACAAACATTTATTGGGCACTTTTGGTGTGCAAGCCCTGAGCTACTCAAGACAGATACACCCATGTAGTGAAACTCAGCTGTCAATTCCTTGGGGAGGAAAGGACCTCATGACAAAGGGTATCCTCCCAGTGGGTCTCCCCAGAGGCTGGCCGCCTAGGTTTCCTCCCCTGGCATTTCATTTCATCCCATGACTTTGCTCCACTGTGGCCACAGATGTTAGCAACTTCTCTACCTGCTTAATGACGTCCCCTGGAGGTCACATGGAGAGAAAACTGATTCAGAATCCCAAAAACTCATTGAGTGACCCTGCAGGAAGACGGGAGGGACCCCTGTAACCCACTCATCACCTCATTTAGCTAAAGATAGTCTGGAGATCACAAAACCGCTCTGCATAAAAGGCCCTTGGAGATCACAGTCAAACCTCTGTGTTTTCCAAATGAGACACCAGAGCCAGAGCCGACCTCACTTGCTCAGGGCCTCAGCTGGTGGATGGCAGATCCACAACACGGACTCCTGGCCCCTGACAGCCAGCTCATTGCTCTCTCGATCCCCCGCGGCCCACCTGTCTTGTCCCTGTCCACAGTAATAATCCCACAAAGAATGAGTCACTCACTTGCCCAGATCATGCTGGTGAAGTCAGAGGGTGATTTTTTTTTTAGGAAAAAGTAATAACAAAGGAAAGGGGAGAAAAGTATCTCAAATAAAGGTTGTCTTTCTGACATGACGGATGGAAAGCTTCTGGGCATGCAATGGGACGCTGCGTGGTTATTCGGAGGTAATAATGGCTGTCACGTGTCAGGAGAGCAGATGTCACTACCTTTTGACAGAGGGCACTTGGAAGAAGTCACAGATAGAAGCCTTTCCCTTTACCTTCTGAGGGGTAGAATAGTAATTCGCCTGAATTGCCAAGATCTGTTCCAGGCAGCATCTGTGCAATAAAGAGAGGGACAGAAAGCTCTCCCCAACCATGCCATCACAGGCAGTCATAAGAAGAGCAGTCAAAACTGGGTTTTTAAAAAGCCTCGCACAATTGAGCAAAAGTACTATCCAGCATTTACTGCTGGTATTTGCTACACCTTCACCAGCACCTACTAATGGCAGTCACACCCCAGGAAGAGGCACCTAGGAGGATGACATGGGGCCCCTCCCAGGAGTCTGTGATGACACCCGAGAGCTCCAGGGGGAAAGGGCCAGCGCCAGCACACAGAGAAGAGGACAGAGAGCTGCCGGAAGTTAGAGTTAGGGGTGATTCATCACGCCCCTGCTTCTTAGAGTCTCCAGTACTTTTCAGTTCCTCTCTATGAAGTTTTTCTTTTAGAATAGAAACAAAATGAAAAGCCAAAATCAAGAAAAAAAAATTAAAACTTTTTTTTTTAAAGGAGCACAAGAACCTGCTGGTACAAAGCTATGGGGAGAAGGAGGCAGTCGTCCAGCAGGGGCCCGGGAGTGGGGTGGAGGGGGCATCCAGAGAAGACAGAACCTGAGGAGCCCAGACAGGCTAGGACTTGCATCACAGGGAAGTGGGGACACGGGGATGTGAGCTCAGGGTCACTCCCGCCAGGGCTATGGGAGAGGCAAGAAGCCTAAGACGCTGGTGGGGAAGAGAGGGGTCTAGCCCCCAGGGCAATCAAAACTCGTGGGCAGGACTGGTCTGAGACTCCTGAAGCAACCAGAGGTGATAAGCAAGGAAATGCTTAATTAGGTGGTGCAGGAGGGGTGCAGGCAGGGCTGCGGCCACCAAGGAGGCCCAGCAGAAGCAGCTCAGTGCAGCAGAGGCTGCGGCCTCGGGGGAGGGGGAGAGGCCCCGCCTGCTCCCACAGCCGCTGATGCGCCCCGGAGGCCCAGAGGAAATATTATTGCGAGACAAAAACTGAATTATGAAATCCGCAAGCAATAATTAGTTTAAATTACTACTTCTACTTGAATAATTAAACACGCTTATTTTCACTCACTGATGTTTTATTCATTACCATACATCTTTCCTGAAAGTTGTTTTTAACGTGAATATTCTTTTATTTGCAAAGATCCCACAGAGATTTACTATGCTAATTTCAAACCTTTCTTCTAAAATAAAAACAACAATAACAAAAACACTCCAGATTATCATCCATTAGTGACTGCTGTGTGGGGTCCATCATCAACTTAAGTCACAGCAACTGACTAGAAATACGGCGGGTAGTTGTAAAGTTATTCACACACCAAAGCTTCCTTCCTTTAAAATTCACTACTGAACGGGTGATATTTAAATAAGCTTTGGAATAAGTAGGAAAATAAAAAGACCCAAGTGCAGCAAGACCATTTAGGCACAGACGGGAAGAGCCGTGGCTTTTTATCACACTCTCTATTAATGAAAATGTTTTCGCGTTTCCACAAATAACGTTTGGATTTTATAAGTCTTATTTTTACACCCTGGAGCCAGGATACCCATAAGCACAGTAATAAAGGCTTAAGGTTTTTATTAAGCAAAGCTACCTTTGGGAATAAGTACTAACTTAAACATAATCCGCAAACTGACTCTTCCCTGCTGGGCTATTAGGTGGTGTTGGCTCAGTGGCCCGACTCCAAATCCCAGCTAATGCCAACAAGCTGAGCCTCAGTCAAACCCTGAACAAACAGGAAGGAACAAGGCTGCCACTGCTACAAACCAGCTCCGAAGGCCCGGAAGCCAACAGCCCTCCGAGGGACCCCGAAGCCCAGTTAACGTGCGGGCCCGCGTTGTCCTGCAGGCTCATTGGATTACTCTGAAAAATGCCAGGGGGTGCCAGTGACTCCGCCCTAAACCACCGGCCACACCCCACGCGCTCACGCACACTCGCGCACGCACACCCAGATCTGTGGCTCAAGCACAGCCTCCCCTCTCTGGGCTTGGACCCACAACTTGTCCCAGAACATTTGTTGAGTGAAACTAAGTATCAGAAGATTTTTTAGGCCCCTGATTATGTTTTCCCTGTTCCCCAACACCCTTTAAAAGCAGTCACCATCTCAAGAATTCAGCAAATAGACCCACCTCCCACGTGAAACTTAAGATACTCGGGGAGCCTACAGAGCCACCACCTTCCGTGGGGTGGTTTCCCTCCGTTCATATAACGAAATTCAGCTGAGTGTTTTTCACACTGGTTGCAACCCGTCTTCCAAAGCAAGGGGGAAATGATTACTCAAATTCTGAAGTTTTCAAATCAAAAATGACCATCTACTGAACAGAATTATAAGCTGTGGCACCGGTCTGCCCTTTGGAAAATGAAAGGACTCCAGAGGCCACAGGCCAGGGCTTAGCTGATTCTAGAATTCAACAGTATCTGCGTCATCATCATCGTTAGAAGCATCCAGAAAGCAGAGCAGAGCTTCTGCTGGGCTGGTTTCCGTGGCAACAGCTTCACTGGCCTGTTGCGGGAAAGGAAAGGAGGAAGGGCATGGGAGCCTGATGGGAGCCTGAGAGGGAGAGAGAGAAACGGAAGGGGGAGGGCAGGGGGAAAGCACAGAGGAGAAGGCCAGCGGGGGCAGGCGCGGGGTAGGCGCGGGGCAGGCGCGGGGCAGGTGCGGGGCAAGGCCCGAGAGAGCAGGATGGAAATGGTGGCGCAGAGGATGGGAGAGGGGAAAGGCACGGAGGAGTGTGGCCCAAGGGAGGGACAAAAGGAAAGCAGGGCCTTCTGTGTAAGGCTGTGCATCCACCTCTGTGCAAAGAATGTTCTCACTTCCCTCACTAAAGGTCAGGCACACTCACTCCCAGTCACCACTTCAAGACGCGCTCGTCTGGTAAACACGGGGAAGCCGAAGAGAGGCCCAACTCCAAGCCCTAATGAAGGTGAACACGAGTCCACAGGTCTGGCTAGGTTCAATCCAAAAGGAAAACAGCAAAAAAGGAGAGGAAGTGGAGACGGGTTAGTACCTGAGCAGCCAGTTAGCGGGGACAACAGGCCCATGAGAGGTGAGCGTGTTCAGCCTCATTAAGGCGAAAACCTTCCACGGGTCTTGCTCGAGATTCAACAATGGTGAGATTCGGTCTGCTCCCTGCCCCCACCCCTCTCCCCAAAACCGTTAACAACAAAAAGAACAGGGCTCTAAAAGCAACGTCAGGTCCTGGGCTGGATCCTGAAACAGAAAAGGGACATTAGCAGAAAAACTGGGGAAACCTGAAAAACTCTACCATGCAGTGAACAGAGTTATGCTGATACTCATCTCGTGGCTTTGACACATGCACCAGGATTACATCAAGTGGAGGGGATGGCAGGTGATAGGTACATAGAAACTCTGGATTTCACGACGCTTCTATAAATCTATTTTCCAAAGTTTTAAAAGAAATAACAAGGGCTGTTCAAAAACAAGAGTCCTATTTTTCTAACAATGATTTATCTTTTTCATATAAAACCAATGCCCTTGATAGGGTTTAACTATCATCAAGTTCTACTGGAATGCTGGCTGACATGTTACACTAATGCGGTACTCCTGTAGCAGAAGCCAATGATTAAATTCAAGACGCGTGAGCAGTGTCCCTTCCCTCCCGAGCAGAGCTGTAAGACGTGACGTGCCCCCGTGCATCAAGGAGCAAGGGCCCTGTACAACAGAATGAGGACAGCTTTGAGGAACCTGCCTTCCCAACTTCATGGCCCTCCATGAGCAGGCAGAAAGGTTCTATCTGCGAGAAGCAAAGGGAGCCAGTCCTTCTAAAAACAGATTCTGTTCTTCCATCGCCCTCCTGATTTCCCGCCTCCCAAATCTTGTCCAGACAGTCCTGCTCCCTTGTTTTACATGTCCAAGGCCAGCACCTTCACCCTACACCCCTGCAGTCTGCGGCTGGCAGCACAGTCCTCCACACCCTCCAGCCTTGGCATAGTCTGTTCCCTCGGCCCAGAATGCTCTTCCATCTTGTTGCCACAGAACTACTTCTACCCATCCTCTGAGACTCCTGGTGACTCTCCCTGCACTGCCCCCCTGGGGCTGTCCTTTGTGCCCCACAGCGTTTTATCCTCGACTCCCTGAGAACAGGAATGATGCTACACTGTAAATATCTGTCTACCAGTCTCTCTTTCCCAGAGTCCCGGAGCCTTTCAAGGAAGGGTGAGACGCCCTATCCATCTCCGTAACCCGCTCCCGCCCCGGGCACCCAACCCTTGCGTCAGATGCTGAATGAATGAATCGAGTCAAGAGCGCCAGCAATTCTTTTAAAAGAGAAAACACCAACCACAATCTTGCATCTTGTGTTAGAAGGTCAAAAAGGTTATATCTGTAAGAAGTGAAGGAAGCCAGTCCTTTTAAAAACAGACTCTGTTACAGAATGACAGGTCCATTTCCACAGACATAAGCGCTGTACAAGTATCCTCTTCTGACCGGGAAGCTGAAAAGCTTTCCCAAGGTTTTGGTTTCCTTGACAACAGCACTGCCAGAGACAAGCTGGGAAATAATTAAAAAGTATGTTCCGTTCGTGTCGAACTTTGTAAGTGTTTTTAAGTAATAACGATCAGGCCACGCTCAGTGCAGACAGTATCAGTATGGACAGAGCCGAGGGTGCACAGAGCACCCCATCCTGCCCTCTAGCAGCACCTCCTCTGAACATGGGGGCCCGAGTGAAGGAACTGAGCCCTCCACCCAGGATGACATTCACCACAGGCCCCCCAGCCCAAACAGGGAGATTCATGAATGCGCTTTCCAAGTGCCAGGTCCCAGGTCAAACATGCCTGCATGTAATCCCCACGGCGCTTCCTGGAGCTGGCTGTCGCCCTGAGCCCTGCTGCACCCCACTGCCCCCTGGCCTCCCCTCTGGTCCCTGGATCTCATCACAGGGCAGACAAGACAGGGCCCTAGAAGCTGGCTTCCTCTCAGCTCCACCCTCCTGCGAGCCCACCTCCCCACCCAAAACCTCTCCTGCTGGCTCCCATGCCCACACCCTGCCCTGGGGCTGCAGGAACCTTGAAGGAAGATGAAAGGCACCAGCCCCGTAACAGTGGTCAGCTCTGAACTTAATTTATGTGTCTCCTCTTTTCAGGGTGGCTTTTCATGGTCTGTTCTAACAGCTTTACTATATTCGTATCTTTTACCATAAGCCTCCCGAAATCCTTTCTGGATTTATGATTTATAAATAAATAATAAACAAAGGCACAGGCTGCAAGGATCGGCCCAAAGCCATCACCTGGAGTGTAAACGCAAGCATTTCAATAGATGGGCAGGATCCACAGCTTTGAGCCACCTCCCAGCTACCTTCCTCAAAGCCCCAAAGACTGCCACCCCCATCACCCCCAAGGGCGCTTCCTGCAGGAGCCAGAGGTGGGAGGAAGGGCCAAGGCATGTGGGCAAGCTCACTCCCGAGACTCTCCAACCCCCTGAAGTTCCAGGAAGCCCACAGGAGCATGACAGACTGAGCAGGGCTCATTCGTTCATTTACACGGGCTGCGCTCCTCCAGGAACTGGAGATACTCTAGATACAATCTAGAAAACAAGTTCCCTGCATCATGGAACTTCAGAGTTCTTCCCAGTGTGCAGATGAACTAATTAAGCCTCAAAAAGATTGGGACGCCTGGGTGGCTCAGTCAGTTAAGTGGCTGCCTTGGGCTCAGGTCATGATCTCAGGGTCCTAAGATCGAGTCCCACATTAGGCTCCCAGTTCAGTGGGGAGCCTGCCTCTCCCTCTGCCTGCTGCTTGTACTTGTGCTCACTTGCTCTTTCTCTCTGACAAATAAAAACTTAAAAACAACAAAAAAAGAAAAAGATTAAGGCCTTGTCCACACTCATGTGACTACCTTCTGGAGCTCCCAAGCAGGAAGCCGACACAGAACAACCCCAGAATGCAGAGGCGGACAAGGGTAAGTCCAAACACCAGCTCTGTCTTTAGGAGTCACATGTCCTTCATTGTCCCTCTCTGATCCTCAATTCTCTCATCTGTAAAACGGGCCTGAGGAAGCTGCCGATGCCAGCTTACATGATGAAGCACCTGCTACATGCCTGGTACTCCCCTAAGAGCTCTCCATGGTTTTTCTTGTTTATTTTTTTTTTTTAAGATTTTATTTATTTGTCAGGGATAGAGGGAGAGAGAGCGAGTGAGCACAGGCAGAGAGGCAGGCAGAGGCAGAGGGAGAAGCAGGCTCCCTGCCCAGCAAGGAGCCCGATGGGGGACTCGATCCCAGGACACCGGGATCATGACCTGAGCCGAAGGCAGCTGCTCAACCAACTGAACCACCCAGGCGTCCCAGTTTTTCTTGTTTAAACCTCAGAAAACTACAATTGATGCTATTATTATCCCCGCCTATGGATGGAAAAACAAAGGTCCCAAAAGTTATATAACTTAGTCCAAGTCATAGAAAGCACAAGGCCGGGGCTGAGCGCCACAGTGGGACTCCCAAGCCCGAGTGACTATCCTGCACCCTAGCTGTGGGTAAACGAGTTGCAAAGCCCTAGTGTGGTGCCTGACCCAGTGTAGGCCCCAGGGGCAGCAGCCGGCCCTGTGCCCTATCCAGGCCTAAAGCCTGCAACAGGTCCTGCCTGGCTCCCTTCAGCGGATGCCAACACCGGTCCCCACCGCAGACGAAAGTCGTAGCCCAGGGCTCTCCTCCCGACCAATCTGGCTCCTCATCTCCTCATCTTCCAAGACCCAGCAAGGCCCAGCTCAACCTTCCCCTTCCCCAGAAGCCTGTCCTATCTTCTGCCCCTACCCTGACAGACGCACCCCACGCCCCTTGTGTGCTTTCTTGCCAGCAAGGGTATGTCTGGTCCCTTTGAGCCCAGAGCGTATACAGAGCGAGCACTGAATCAGCGGCTGGATCAATGGATGACCAAATGAAGAAAGAAGTGGAGACACCAAGTCTTCTGTACTGACCCCAAGGGCCACCTCTCTCACGCACTCTGTGGCACCTGGTCCCTAGGCCCCTCACCGCTCATACCGCAGACAAAGAGCCCAACCAAGGCCTGACTGACTCACTGGCCACACAAGTCTCGTGGCACATCCCAACCACCAGGAGCCAACACCACGCTGCAAAGCCAGAAAACGGGAAGCCATGTCTGGAAGAGCCTAGGTTCCTGCAGAGGCCTGCTGGCATCCCTGGGCATACACCATGTTATTTGTTCAACGAATCAAGGTAGCTGGAGGTACACTGGATGGCAAGCCTCCCGTGTTTAAGAACTTGGCTTCGCAGGCAATTACAGAATAAACCCTGCCCAGAAGTTCTTGATAATCCCTTCCATTTGTATGGGCTTTAGAGTTTACAGAGCGGCTTCCCACATCTGACTTGTCTGACCCTGACAGCCCTGCGAGCCCCTTCTTTCACATCGTGTGGACGCCCAGAGAAGCCGGGTCGGGACTGGTATGCCTCACGCGCGCTCCCAGTTATGTTCAGCACCGTGCCAGCCTCGGCCCCTGCCTCCAGCGCCGGGCTCAGGACCCTCTCCAGGCCAGCACACAGCCACCAGGGGCCCGACCACAGGCACAGAGCATTCCCGAAAGGCCCTCAGAGTCCCCGACCCCACCTGCATCTACTTCCCAGCCCACTGGCGACACGGGCTCCAACCTGCCCTGAACCTGTCCATCCTCACCCCTTTCCAAGAGGTGGATACTCCCCAAGGTGACAAGTCCTGAGTGCTGGAAAGTTCTTCCTCACAGGATGCCAACCTCATCTCCCACATTTCCACCAGTAGTCCTGCTTTTGCCCCGGAGTAAACCAGAGTACAGCCCATTCCTCTTCCCGCCACAGCCCCACTAGCACCTGAGGACAGCCGCCACGCTCCCTGGTGTGTCCCTGTCACCAGGCTCGAAGCATCATGGCAAGACTCCAAGGAGCCAGGATATTTCAGAACATGCTTGAATGAGAGCAAAGAACATGGAAAGAGACCAGGACAAAAACAAACAACTTTTCTAACCAAAGGTTACAATGAAAATGTGTTTTAATTTGTGTTTCTGTACCTTTCAAAATAATACTTCAACTAGTTCAGAAAGATACCACTTGTGTTTATAAAAGCCCTTCAGCTTTCCCTGCAGTTGTCGGGCTGTGTAAACACACTGTGAGCAGGGAGAGAATTGCTCCTTGTGATACTGTTAGTGCTGGCTTGTATGCGAATTAGAATTCTAAACTCAGCAGGTTAAAAATGTTCTGAAAGCAATTGTGGTGTTAGTCTAAATAATTATAGATCACGTTCACTTAGAGAAGGGCCTTTGCCCCCTTGGGGCTACAAGAGAAAATTCTAGGCATGATAGTTAAGCAAAATAGTTGGTTATTACGCAGGCTTTGCAGTGGCAGTGCAAATTGGTATAATCCTTCTGGAAAGCAATCTGAGGAGAGAAGCATCCAGACCCGTGAAAATGTACCAGCCTTTGACCCAGCAGTCCCACTTCTGGGAATCAATCTGAAAGAAATAATCCGACAGAAAAGGATTTCATGCATGAAGACAACCACTTCAGTATTATCTACAATAGC
Source organism: Mustela putorius furo (assembly GCF_011764305.1). Taxonomy (NCBI): domain Eukaryota; kingdom Metazoa; phylum Chordata; class Mammalia; order Carnivora; family Mustelidae; genus Mustela; species Mustela putorius. Next base: position 48,698,097 of record NW_025421290.1, on the reverse strand, counting down.
AAAAATTAGAAACCACCTAAGTGTCCGAAGACAGCTAAGTAAATTACAGTTAATCAGCCCGACAGAACATCCTGGACCCGGCACAAATTGACAGCCCCGCAAAGACGCAGAGGCGGCCGGCCGCGCTGCAGCAGGAGAGGCTGGGACAGAATGCTAAGTGGGAGGAGCAGGCTGCAAACCTGTACGCGCACTCTGTGCAAAACATAAGCCCATATGGACCAGAAACGGATAGGAGGCTGTTGAAAGGATCACCGTAACTGAGGTGTATGTACGCTGGAACTGGGAGGTTTTTCCCATCATTTTGTAATGTTCAATCACCTTCACAACAGGCAGAAGGGAGGGCAGCAAGAAGGGGCAGGGAGACCAAGGGGCCTGGGACCCTCCGCCGTTCCGAGATCTAACCACACAGCAGGAGGCAGTGACGCAGTAGCGGCTGACTCGTGCCCTCCGCCGGAGCCGCGGGACAACACCGCGGTCACCCACACGTACATCCCGCTAAAGAGAAATTACAGATATGAATCAAACCGTGCTCCCCAGGCCTCTTGGTGGGACCCTTTCACACTCTCTGAAGTTACTGAGGACTCCAGAAAGCTACTGCTTAATGTGGGTTATTATCAATCCACGTTTAGCATATTTGAAATTAAAACTGAGAACACTTCAGAGTATTAATTTATGTAAAAGTACCAATAATAAACCCATTACATGTCAACATAAACAACATCTCTTATGAAAATTAATTTTATTTTCCAAGACAAAAAAAAAAAATCAGCAAGAAGGCACTGTTTACATTTTTGCCAGCTCCTTAACGGCGGGCTTAATAGAGACAGCTGGGCTCGCAGAGCCGCTTCTGTACTTAATCTATTATAACAGCACACGTCCTGTTGCCGCTGGAAAACTCCATGTACGCTCATGAGAAAAGGAGAATGGAAAAGGCAAATAACTTCTAGGTACTATTATGAAAACAATTTTCACCCCCCAGACCCTGTGAAAGGGTCTCGAGGACCCCCGGGGCTCACAGAGCGCACTGAAAACCGCGCAGTGAGTCACGGCATTAAAACCCCGCTGCCGCAGTACGTGGGGGGTAAGGAGGGGTTTAAAATCACGTGGATAGTTGGAACTCGACTGTGGTGCCTTTTATTTCCAAAGACTGGATGGAAATATACCAAAAGTCTACAGTCATTGCCTCTGGGCGCAGAGATAATGGGCAGTTTTTTTCTTTATACCTTCCTGTTTTTTCCATAGCATACATGTATTTCTTTTATGGTCAAAAACAACATTTCATTTTTGAGGAAAGGCTGAGGCGGTCATGGCGCACCCGTGCCCTGCGGAATAAGCTGGATGGGAAGAAGGTCATTTTAAATCATTAGTAGCCAGCATCCGTGTGGGGGAGCGTCACGAAGCAGGGCCGCTCCTTAATATCCCAATCGATCCCTGGCACCGAGCGCACATTCATCACGGCGGGCACAGCCGCCCCGGACCCACAGAAAGCCTGGAAGAGATGATGAGAATTGAAACTGGCTCAAGCTAATCACTGCTAGATGAAGGTCAAACGTAGGTGACTATCTATCAGATCTTGAGATGGGGGAGGACACGCCATGCTCTAAGGCCACAGGACAATTACAAAGGGAAAGGTCTATACACTTGACCCAAAAAAATGTCAGGTTTTCCCTGTAAAAAATAATAATAACAAAGTACCAAAACGCAAAGTCAAACAACACACGGTGGGCGGGGGGAGGGATATGATGACAGGTCAATATTGTTAGTATGTAAATTGCTGCAGAAGAGAAATGCTAAGATGGCAGGAGACTGATGGACAAAACCCACAAACACTTATTGAGCATTAACGAGCTGCCGACCGGCAGGTGAATGAATTCATTTGGTTCTCAAATAAGACACCACTCAATTAGCAAATGTTTAGGAAAGTTAATAATTCTTCCACTGTCTAGGGGAAGAAGACATAGTCACATTTACACATAACGGATGGTGTGTGCCATAAATGGAAGGCCACTGTAGGCGCTGAAAGAACATAGTAGATCTGTGTGCTGGGAGGAAAAGCTAGCAGCTAGGACGACACATCAGAGTGACATCGGCACGCCCCACACAGAGACCCCTGCCTTCTCCCTGGCTCAGATGCCTGCATGCCAGCAGCCACGGCATGAAGAGTCCCGTCTGGGAAACTGACCAGGGTACCCAAAACACGTCGGGAGGTTCACATGGATGGCGGTCCTGCCCTAGGTGCCAGCCGGCCACCTCATCACCCTGCAGCAAACTCCCTGTGGACAGGCTCCATCCTCTCTCTCTCTCTCTCTCTCTCTCACACACACACACACACACACATACACACACACACAGAGCCTCTGGTTAGATCAGCTTTCAGCAGCCTCCTCCATGAATGGAAATCAGCAGGGCAGGGGCCCTGTCCTCTCACATGAAACACAGACACCAAAACAAGGGTAAAAGGAGGTGACAAGGGGCAGGAACATTTTCCGAAACATAGGAAAACTTTCAAAGAACTCCAACAGCTAAGAAAAGACCTTGTAAATATGCAATTTTTTTTTTAATGACATATTCTTTAAAAAAGGAACATTCAGAAAACAAGAAACAGCTCTTGGAATGTAAAAATATGATAGATCAGAATAGAACACTTTTCTGAATATAAGTTATACTCAGTTTAAAAAAAAAGTTTAAGTATATGGCAGCAGAAATACAAAATCAAAATATATATATATATATATATTGAAAGAAAAGGTGGAGGAGATTTCCCAGAAAAACAAAACATTAAGGCAAAGAAAGAACTAGAAAGAAAAGGAAATTAGAAGCTCCATCCAGGGACACCCAGAGCAAGGAACTAATCTGAGTCTCCAGAGCAAAGCCCTTGACAGGGAACCTCCCCAGGGGTATGGCCCATCTCCCCGAGGCCCCTGCTCCACAGGAGGGGACATGGTGCCCAACGCCTTGCCCCTAGCGAGGGAAGACCGGAAGGCCATCCTGGAAGCAGCCCCAGGATCCTTGGACCATCTGGTCCTCCTGCGTTTCAGCCTGGGTTCACAGCGCTTGTGAGGGGGTGAGGGGTGGGAGTTCCAGGAATCCTGGGCGGACACAACTGGTCTCCCTCACATGCACTTCTGACCATCCCTCATGCCCTCACCCCTGCACCCTGCCCCACTCCCCTCACACGGGGGTCTGCACCTGGGGAAGAAGCCTAAGTAGAGACAGCAGAAGCTTCAAGAAAAGGTGACAAGGTTGGACTTTGCCCTTCTTTTAAGGGGCGAAAGTATGGGGAGAAGATAACCATCACAAAATTTGTAAATGCTGCTTACAAAAACAAAGTACCTACGGTATAATTAAAACCAGCCAATGCTCATGGGAAAAAATGTGGAAAGGAAAAGCTGCTTACAAAAATCCACAGTTGTTATGCCTGAGTGGAGACCTATGGGTTTTTTTTTTTAACTTCTATCTTTTTTTGTATTTTTCCCAAAATTTTAGCACTTTATGATAAAATTAAGGTAAATCTAAAATAACTTATTCTTTTAAAGGAGAGGGACAAAGCCATCACTGGGCAGTAGATGAGTGCCTTTAAGAATCTTCTGTGTCCAAGTTTTAAAAGCAGCAAGAAATAATTTACTAGACTGCCTCAACTCTTAACCGTGCCAATTTTGCAATCTGCATTTTTCAATTACATTAAAAGCATTTTCCCAAATTGCTCTATTCTTCCCTTAATGACACGGAATGAGACTGGATGAGGCTGGTTCCCTGAGGACAGAGGCTGCACCCTCACACAGCACTGTTTTCTCTCCGTCAGCATCTAGCAAGCACACGGCCTGCCCTGCGTATGCTGTTAAAGTTCAACGGAATGAAGTTTTCAAAAAGCAGAAAACACAGCTTGTGTTCTGCCACATTTTCCTTTTCTGATTCCTCCTTCAACTTAAGGTTTTTTCTGCAAGGCGAAAGCTTGCAAGGCCCTTCTGGCAAGCAAAGGGAAGTGGGAAATGTCTCATTTGTTGGCCTCAGAAACGTTGCAGCTTTCATATGCGGGAGAGGAGTGTCAAAAAAAAAAAAAAAATCCCTTCCCACAAAGAAGGTTCCAGCTCAGGATCTCACAGCAGCTCCCAGAAGCTCGGCAACCCTGCTGTCACTGGGCTTGCCGCCCTTACTCCCACCCCTGGGACAACTGAGATGACCATGAACTTTCCCGGAAACAAAAATACAAAGGTGGGAAGGGAGAGGAGCCGTGTCCAGAGAGAGAAGCATCGCAGCACTTCCTACAGAAGATTCCAGGTCCATCACCACCTGACTTCACTGGGTGCCCTCAGGCAAGTGTCTTCCTCTCCCTGGGTTTCTGTAAAACGAAGACGGACCCAGGTGATCTCTGCGCACGTGCACACGGAGCGCCAGTCTCTCCTGGCCTCCACCTAACTGCCCTCGGCACACTGTTAATCACCCACTCCCCAAATACCTAACGCCCACCACCACCACCCCACCCTCCTCCCCAGCTGTGCGGCTCTCATTTCCAATAGATTTGCCTCGTGCCTGGAATAAATAGCCAATCATCTACATAATGCTCCACGACTCCTCACTCTACACATCAAATCATTTCTCAATCTCATTTTGTAAAATCCATCAAGAATAATTCTTTCAAAACTGAAATAAACCTTCACTCTGGCACTTGAATCCATAAATTCCTTGTCTTTGAATCTGAGATATATTACTTGCTACAAAGCACATTTAAGATCCCCTAATATAACCAGATCTGCTAACAATGATAAATCAACAGGATCCTGTAATACATAAAAATGCAAATCCAAACCACTACGGAAATCATCTCTTCTCCTTATGTCCCTTAGCAAAACCATAGGACTTTGAGGCTGGGACAGAGCCCGGGCACAACTTGGGAGAGGGGCTGCGCATTCCCATCCTTGATCCTCAGAGGCAGAAGAACAGAATGAGTCTTTCAGCTCAGCTTGCTCTGTGGTCTGACAGCCTCCCGTCGTGTTTCTCCAGTACACCAGCTGTGTGATCACGGGCAAACCCCTTAACCCCTCTGTGCCCCAGCCTCCTTGTCTGTAAAGTGGGAAGAAGAGCAGCCCTTGCCTCACAGGCCAGTCACAGAGAGGAGCTGGAACATTTGGAACCATTCCTAGGAGGTGGTAAGCACTCGGGATAGTTGAGTTCTCTCCAGCCTCCTCACTGTCAGAGGCCACAGAGCTGGCAAACAGCACAATGAGACCCCCAATCTGGGTCTTCAGCCTCCACAACAAAATCCTTTCCTTCAAACGCATGCGGGAGGGGGCCCCAGACCCAACGGATCCTGGTGCCACTCTAGGTGGGCACCTCTTCCCCACCCCCAGACTCCCTCTCCTGGGCCTCTTCAGGGACGAAATCGCTCCTCCCCAGGATGCCAGAGGCACAGACACAAAACGTGCTGAGAGCTGGCAAACCACTCTCCAATTCCTTTTCTTCTACCACGTTTTAAACGGGATCAGTTTGGAGACACAGACCCAGCCCCCCAGTACATGCCTTCCAAATAAATGTGCCATTTTTGAAAAGGGAACAGGTAAACAGCTTGGTACAAAGAAACCCAAAAACTTTCCAAATTTTAAAAATATCTATTCAGGAGTACTGACATGGAACACTTGGAAAAACATGTATCTGTAGACAGATTATTAAAAGATTCACAAAGGGGTTCCTGGGTGGTTCAGTGGGGTAAAGCCTCTGCCTTCGGCTCAGGTCATGATCTCAGGGTCCTGGGATCGAGCCCCGCATCGGGCTCTCTGCTCAGCAGGGAGCCTGCTTCCCCTCTCTCTCTGTCTGCCTCTCTGCCTACTTGTGATCTCTCTCTGTCAAATAAGTAAATAAAATCGTTTAAAAAAAGATTCACAAAAACAAGAGTTACATTAAGTTGGAGGATTCTGGGTGACTCGCCTTTCTTCTAACTGTTTAATCAAGAACAGGTCTTTCGGGCCCTCCCACATGCTAGGCACTGCGCAGCATCTTCTCATTTCTCCTATGTAGCAACAAGCCCCATGGGCAGCCATTATACCCATTTTACCAATGAGAAAACCGGGGAATCAGAGAGACAAAGTGGTTTTCCCAAAGTCACACAGCTACCAAGCAGCAGATACGGAATAGGAACTCAAGGGTCTCACATAACAATAGCACCAAACCTTTGCCAATCTATTTGGGTTCCACTTACCAGACACAAAGGCTTTAGCTCAAGCCCGGGTGTAAATCAAAGCCCATCTTACCTCCACTAAGGCAACAGAAAAGCATTACGTATAGCTCTGCTCACTGAAGTACTGGCCATTTCAGAAAGAGAAGCAGGTAATGAAAGGAAACAACACAGAAATGACAAAGCAAAATCTTGAACTTGAGACAGTCATAAACATACATTTGGGGAAAGTTTTTAATAAAGTATAAAAATGCTCCTTACAAACAGCACAAAGATGGGGTGGAGAGAGAAGAATCAAAACCGCGTCCGCTCTGCAGTGAGCCCAGCTCCGTGAACACACGGGGACGGGGGTCCAGACCAGGAAAGGCCCGCAGTGTCCGTGAGGCACTGACTCAGGGTTAGGGTTGTCAGCAGTTTCTGTTTTCTCCTTCATTCTTTATATTCTGTGCGTCTCCAGGGATTTTCACAATAAGCTTTCATTACATTCACGATCAAAAATGAAAAAAAAAAATTTTAGGTATCATAGGTAAGCCTATTATTAAAAAAAATTCCTAAAGCAAACAATTTTGTAAAACAAATGAACAACACCTGATTCAAACATTTTATTTAAAATCCCTCTGTGTTTCAGAACTCTGAGTTCTGATGCACGGACGGTGGTCCCTGGAAGCACAAAAGATGTCAGGCGCCTGTGAGAATGTGTGTGGTGCCTAGCAGAGGGCTCTGCACATGGGGCTGGCGGTGAGGGGGCCTGCATTTGGCTGAACGCAACAGGCCACACTTGTACTTTTTCCAAGGGCTTCAAAGTCTGAATTCTACCTTTACGTGCAGTGGGTATTCAGACGTGTTGAGCCAAATGAGGACACAGGGAAGTGAAAAGAGTAGATAAAAGGGTATCCGTGCTGGGATTACAACTGTCAGAAACAGAAGCGCGCCGCAGACAGGGGCAGGAAGGGACCCTCAGGAAAGAAAACTGAGCATCGGTGCAGCCAGGAGTCCCTGTTTGATTCTACTTAATTTCTCCAGCTGTAAATTTTTCAAAACTAATATAAGCATATTTTACAGCTCACAGAACATTTAGAACATATTAAAATAAGTATCTTTCCACTGTAATGTGCCCAATTGAAATTTATGAATTCCAAAGCTACATTTTAAAGAGATGAAGGAACTGGCACTTCACGCTCTTTAGATTAATCAGATGGATTGTGCTGTTTTTCTCTTGATCAGAAAAGAAATCATATTTCAGTAAATACCACCTTGAATCAAGGATTCTTTCACATTCTAGAAGCTTGAGTGAGCTTATATGAAGTCTTACTGTGCCCCCTAGTGGCAAATAAAATCTATGCACTTAAGAGACCATCCTTTCCCAGAGGCTGGAAATTAAATCCAAAAAAATTTCTTTAATCTTTACTGATCACTTAGCATGTACAAAACTTTGTGCCAGGTGCTATGAAAAATATAAAAATGGGTCTGGCACAGTTTCCATGTTCAAGAAGCTCAAAATCTACAAGGTGTCACAGATATGGTTCATGGCTACACAGGCAGAACGAGATGCCACTTCGAGGTAAGGAAGAGAGAAGATTCTTGGGGAGAGCAAAACCATACACACACAGCAGGTGCCTACTATGCGCCAAGGACCACACCAGAGATCACATCCAACACTGTTTCTTCTCCACAAAAAACCAGCAAAGCAGGCACAGTCATCTCCACCGACCACACACACTGAGATTCGGAGAAGTAACTTGCCCGAGGTCACACAGCCAGTCAGCCACAGAGGAAGGATTCAAACTAAGTGCTGTGACCCCAGCCCCCAGGCTTTTCCCTCCTTCCTGATGCAGTGGGGCTCAAGAAGTCACTCTGGCAGGCTTCAACCAAAAGACAAGAGGAAAGGCACCTTAGGAAGGGAGCACAGAGTTGGGGGGCACCCTGTCATATCCACCTTTTCTAGCTCTTCCCCCACTGCACTGTCTGCTCTCCATCCAGGACTGGGCTACAGGGAGCCAGGGCTCCTGCCGGCGCCCATAGCCCCATACTCACTCCAGACTCAGCATCCACATGCCTCCCACTCCCCCCATCCACCTCACAGGCCCCCAAGATCTGCAGTGCCTCCCCTCCCCCACGACCCCAGGGAAGGGGAGAAACACCATCCTGCCTGGAGCTGCGGGCTGCACACCGGGCTATCCATGAAGCTGAGGCCCCAGCAAAACCGAGGCCTCAGCCAGGACCTCCCTCCCTGGTTCCCAGCCCTGCTCCCACCTAGTCCCATCGGTTTTCCCATCCCCGCTCCTCCGGCCCGTCACACATTCTTCACACTGAAAAGGTGCTCAAAATCAATTTGCCAAGCAATTCTGTCACTGGAAACTGTCACATATCTTCAAGATTTATTTTATTTATTTGTCAGAGTGAGAGAGCACAAGCAGGGGGAATGGCAGGCAGAGGGAGAAGCAGGCCCCTGGCTGAGCAGGGAGCTCAGTGTGGAACTTGATCCCAGGACCCTGGGATCATGACCTCAGCCAAAGGCAAACGCTTAACTGACGGAGCCTCTCGAGCGTCCCAGCTGTCAAATATCTGAAAGCAGTGAGGATCCTGGTCCACCATTTGTATGTATGGCTTATTAAAGCCCTGCTTTTTCAGGATCCCAAAGGAAGAAGGAGGTCAGGAGGCACTGACCCCAGCAGCCATGAAGGCAGCCACGCCCTGTCCCTGGACCACCTCCAATGCCACCCTTGCCAGACAGGGCAGTGGACAGGGCTCCCCGGAGCCTGCCAGGCTGAGCAAGAGGCCAGTGGCCACATCACCTGCAGCGCACACACCACCTCCTCGGGAAGGGCGGGCACAGCAGCTGCACCGGGCCCCACTGAGGGCAGTTCCACAGCCAACAGCCCAGGACCCAGTCTGAGTGCATCACCGCAGGCAAAGCTTTCCTACGCAGTGGCTCCACGGAGCGCCTGAGCAGCTTCCAAAGCTGGGTCAACTGCGCCCCCTTCTGGTCACAAGGTGTCACAGCTGGTTGGCTGATCCAGGGTCCCCTCCCTGGGGACATCCACGCATCCCCAATGCATAGCACCTAGCACACTCATCTACTCCACAAACACCCACCACACGACTGAACACACACAACACCCAAACACGGCTTCACTCAGACACGCTCTGTTTAAAAAACGATACTACAGCGGGGACGCCTCTGCCTAGGGGAAACCTAAACTTGGCGGGCAAGTGAGGCCAGCAGGGCCCAGAGAGCACCTCACTGATGCTGGGTGCAAACCAGTCCTCACAGGGCTCCAAGTCTGCCCCTCGCCATCAGGAACAAGACCCCGCAGACAGCAGGCAGGTGGCAGGCACACACGAGGGCGTACCTGCTGCCCTCCGCCCCTCCACCCATCTCTGCCCACAGCCACCCAGCCTGTCCTTCCACACCCCCAGGCGAGGCTGCCTCCTCCTCCAGCCTGTGCTGCCGGCATCTGCCGGACAGCCCCCTCCCTGCAGGCTCTAGAAAGAAGCTGCCCGTGCCCCTCAGGCAGCCCACCTGTAACCACACTACCGTCCACAAAAACCCATGCCTGGCCTTAGACTGGGTGCTTCGGACACACACACCTGGGCGTTGGTCCCACCTCAGAAGTGCCAACCACCGGTCTCGTGAGTTTGTTCTATCGGGGAGGAAACAGAACGTGAGAGGTTAAGTGTCTTGCCAGAGTCACAAAGCTGCTGGGGATGGAGCCAGACCACGAGGCCCTGATCATGCTAACTGCAGCCCACCTCCAGGGCCAGCCAGACACGGCCTGGCACTACACAGACCCTACGTGGGCCCACCAGAAACCCTCCAGATGTGCTCCTGACCAAAGGGCCAAGTCTCCTCTCGGCCCTCCACGGCGCAGACTCGGGAAGGAGCGCTGAGAAGCCCCAGCACTGCGGGATTGAACCAAGCACGTTACCATGCACACCAGGAACACCAGAAGCCTCCTGAGTGGACCTGGACCTCTTCCCCCCACAGGAACAGCACTGAAGCCCGGGGTGTAAGATCCCCAGGCTCCAGACTAAAGGCAGGACATAGCACTGTCCCTGCACAACTCTATTCACTTTGCCAGAAGAGAACACAGACTAGTGGATTCAGGACTCAAATTGGCTGCTTAAAAACAACACCCATCAGAACGCCTGGGTGGCTCAGTGGGTTAAAGCTCTGCCTTCGGTTCAGGTCATGGTCTTAGGGTCCTGGGATCGAGCCCCCCATTGGGCTCTCTGCTCAGCGGGGAGCCTGCTTCCCCTTCTCTCTCTGCCTGACTCTTTGCCTACTTATGATCTCTCTCTGTCAAACAAATAAAATCTTTTAAAAAAAACATGTGTGTGTGTGTGTGTGTGTATGTGTATGTATATATAAAATAAAAACTTTCAAATACGATGTCCTGGACAGGACGGTTCTAGAACTCTGAGGAACAGAGTTAGAGGAAGCTGGCATTTACCGAGCACCCGTGGGGTCCCTAGCTCTGTGCCAGGGTTTTGAGAGCGTTTTTCTCACATGACCCCATGATGCAGGAAAGATTATGGCCTTTACAGATGAGACACCAGACTCGCAGGGGGCTAGCTGACCAGCCGCTGCACAACAAAGCTGGATCTGAAGCCACGTCCCTTCTACTGCAAAGCCATTTTCTTTCCATGAAGCTCTGGTTCAGCTCTCATTTACTTGGCACGTACCACATACAGGTGAGCTGCTAGGTGCTGAGGAGGGTGAGGAGGAGGACAGAGTATAGCTCAGAGGGGCTGGGGACAGGTTACAGGAGCTGTGACACACGTGCTCCGTTCCATCCCTGCGTATGTGCAGCCGGCCTACTGCAAGTCTGCACAACCTCAGTAGCTTTCAAAACAAATAAGCAACAACGACAAAAGAGTTTCTGTATAAACCGCAAGTCCTCGGCAGGGCATCCGTAGCCATTCCCGGTCTGGCCCCTACCGACTTCGGCAGCCTTGGGCCCTTCCCTGCACACCCCACCCCTCCAGCCAATAGTCCCCCAAGACTTTTTTTTTTTAAGATTTTATTTGTTTATTTGACAGAGATCACAAGTAGGCAGAGAGGCAGGCAAAGAGAGAGGGAAACAGGCACCTTGCTGAGCAGAGAGCCCGATGAGGGACTCAATCCCAGGACTCCGAGATCATGACCTGAGCCGAAGGCAGTGGCTTAACCCACTGAGCCCCCCAGGCGCCCCAGGCCCCCAAGACTTTTATGGCCAAGAACATCCTTCTGCCCCGTCTCACCCCCTCCACCAAGTGAACCTTCCCCTGCTCCTAGAAGCATTCACCAAGCCCTCCCAGACTGGGCTGCTGTCCCTCCCAGTGGGTTCACGGAGCACTTGTGTCCCAGTTGGAGTCTGGTCCTCACACTCCTGAGCCCGGGGCTGTGAAGGCCTCTCCACTTGTCCATGGCCCTACATAACCACATGCCCCGAAGCCAGGGACCGATCTGTCTACCTCTGCTCCCCTGGCGTCCAACACAGAGCCCAGCACATAACTGGCATGCTCAACACTCCATACGGCTCACCAGGGGCCCAGGACTTGCTCTGAGCCTGCTTTCCTCCCCTCTCTGACTGCCCTCACTCAACAACCTCATCCCCCAGGGCGCCAGTGTGTCTGCATGTCCTCAGTGTCCCCACGAGGACTAAGGACTAGCATTCTGTGGTGGCCTAAGCAAGGCAGCATCAGCGTGGAGGGCACAGAAGGGACCGAGAGTCCAGAGTGGGCACTAAGAACCCGCTCCTGAATACGACAGAGAGAATTGCAGGATTCCCAGAGATGCTCAGCTCCCCTGCCTCACTGCGGCGAGGAACAAAACACCCCAGCAGTTTACTTCTAAGAGTCCCTGAAAAAAGGCGGTATCACTCAAGCCTTACCTTGAAGGTTTTATCCATGGAAGCCGAGAGAAGCATGTGACTCTTAGCAAAGACTGGACACCACTGAATGCTGTTGACGGGGCCCCTGTGGCTTCTCAGGTGGAAGAGCACTTTCCTGGGAATCGTGGTTTCTTTATACTGACTGTCCAAATACGGCTGAATAAACTCAGACACTCTGGGGGCCACACAGAGAGGGGCAGGGGCACGCCCTGCAGACGGACCCTGGGCTGCCACATCTTTACTCTTGCCAGTTTCTGTGCTTAACGCCTGTGACTGCCGTAGTCTTTTTGGGGTGTAGGGCACAATACAGTCCTCACACCTGGTCCTCTGAAGAGAGCTACCATTTTTACCTGGGGTTTCAGATTTGGTTTGGGCACAAAAGGATGGTTCAGGGGAGCTGTAAGTCCCCCAGGAGAGTTTCACCGGCCTAAAACGGGCAGCTGCCAGGGGCACATGGCCAGCTGGAGTGTGGCTGGTCCACAGGGAAGGTCGAGGAGGCTTATCTGCAGGGATGGTGACATCAGGCTCCGTCCTGGGCCACTGTAACCGCTGGCTGGGACAAGATCCTGGGTCACTTCTCCAGAGCCGAACCAGTGGGAGACGATGGCCAGCTGGGTCTTCACAAGAACCATGCTTTGCAGGCAGTGCTGTCCCTTCCGGGGCTTTGGATGCAAAATCCTGCCCAGGAGGTTGGAGCCCATCAGAGCTGTCTTTCTTCTGGCCAGAGACATTAAAACTTCCCACGGGCTCAGTCTCAGCCTCTGACTCCGAGTCATCATAAGCCACCAAGGAAGCCATTAAAGACAGTTTTCTGCTGTCCTTTTAGGACAAACTACCTGAGACCAAACAAAGTTAAGTGTCAGAATACATGCATGAAAGAATATTTACCACCACATGTAATTAAAAGAAAACATGCCCCCTAGCAAATCCACGACTGGATTTAAGAATAAACATATTTATATAATTAAACATAATTATGTAAATTTACATAATTATAAACATAAAAATGAGGACTTTTGGGGCACCTGGATGGCTCATTGGGTTAAAGCCTCTGCCTTCGGCTCAGGTCATGGTCTTAAGGTCCTGGGATCGAGCCCCACATTGGGCTCTCTGCTCAGCAGGGAGCCTGCTTCCCTCTCTATCTGCCTGCCTCTCTGCCTACTTGTGTCTCTGGCTGTGAAATAAATAAACAAAATCTTTTAAAAAAAAAAGGAAAATAAAATAAATAAAAATTTAAAATAAAGGTTTTTCTATCCACCAACCATAATTAGAAGATTTAATTTTTGGGGGGCGCCTGGGTGGCTCAGTGGGTTAAGCCGCTGCCTTCGGCTCAGGTCATGATCTCGGAGTCCTGGGATCGAGCCCCGCATCGGGCTCTCTGCTCACCGGGTAGCCTGCTTCCCTCTCTCTCTCTGCCTGCCTCTCTGCCTACTTGTGATCTCTCTCTGTCAAATAAATAGATAAAATCTTTAAAAAAAATTTTTTTAATTTTTTTTAATGAAGACTATGGGATATCTGCAAATAATTTAAACAAAAATGAGCAAGAGCTACAGGAAGAAACTAAAACTTTATTGAAAGACATAAACAGAGGGCCTAACTAAATGGAGTCTGGATTTAGCAGAAAGATTCAGGATTTTAAAGATGCCTTTTGGGGGCGCCTGGGTGGCTCAGTGGGTTAAGCCGCTGCCTTCGGCTCAGGTCATGATCTCAGGGTCCTGGGATCAAGGCCCGCATGGGGCTCTCTGCTCAGCGGGGAGCCTGCTTCCCTCTCTCTCTCTCTGCCTGCCTCTCCGACTACTTGTGAACTCTGTCAAATAAATAAATAAAATCTTTAAAAAAAAAAAAAAGATGCCTTTTGGAAGGTGACTTTGGGCCTTTGAGGGTAGGTCTCAAAATACTAAAATGGAAAGATGTCCAGAACCCACCAAATGGGAAAAGCATGTCACCGCCCCACCTGGGGCTCCAGTGCCTCCGTTACCCCCTGCCTAGATATCCCATCTCAACCATGAGCCAGCGGGGGAGACCTTGGCGTTCGAGGCACCAGTCCCCCAATTCTAAAGGTAAGGTCCAAATCTGCCAGTTTCACTCCAAACACACACTCACCCAGCACTGAACTGCCCCTTTCTAAAAAATTCTTCCTGAAATTCTGAACCATCACACACGATAAACTGCTGCCAACTAGTTTCTGGAAAGAAGTGCTTCAGTCTGGACGAGTTCAATTCTGTGCTTTTAGGAGGAAGCACCGTCCCGAGGAAAACAAGCAGGCCCAGCACATCCCGGACAGCAGAGGGCGCCGCGGAGCAGCACCAACAGCCCCGCGCCAGGTTCTGAGATGCCCAAACACGTCCTGACCACCTACTCCATGCCCGACCTTAGTGTACCACGGAGCCCCTCCTCCCACATGTGGGGTCCCGGGCACCGCCAGAAACTCCCCCTGGGTCCCTTGTTGAGGCACTCGGCCTGCCTATCACCCAGCTCTTCCCCTGGGTAGTGGGTCTCACAACCGCAGCAAGCCGGCCACTTCGCCCCATCCACCCCTCTCCCCCACGGCCTGAACCCTCCACGGCCCGACACACTAGGTCACCATCCAACCTCCTCCAGAAATCCCAGCACCACCCCTGTCCTGCGGCTTAATCTAGGCAGGTAACCCCTTCCCCACACAATGCCATCGTCTAAACCAAACTTCTGTAAAGGACTAATTATAAACTCGCAGACCGCGCTCCGCAAACAACATGGCATTTCTGTTCTCTCTTACGTAGCCTGGTGCTGCCCAGACATCTCACTTGCCTCCACCCCTGTACATGGCCCCACAGCCCAGAGCATGCCACTCCTCTGGGTCACAGGGAACGCACCAGGCTCCCCCCCACCTAGCTGTCCGCAGCGGCTGACTCGAGAGGGGCCAGGGGCTGGGGGCCAGAACCTAAAAAGAGGTCCACAGTGGGGCGCCTGGGTGGCTCAGTCAGTTAAGCATCCGACGCGATTTCGGCTCAGGTCCTGATCTCAGGGTTGCAACATCGAGGGTCGTCGGGCTCTGCGCTCCGGGCGGAGTCTGCTTGAGACCCTCCCGTCCTCTCGTGCAAGCTCTCTTTTTCTCTCTCTCTAAATAAATAAAATAATTTTTTTAAAGGGGGGGGGTCTATGGCAAAACAGAGAGCAGCAGGACTGAAGGACTGAAGGAGAGCAGGAGGTGGGAGCGAAGGCGGCCGACTCGGCCCGCTCCGTGCGCACTTGGGGGTCCAGCACTGGCCGGCTACTCACCCCGCCCCGCCGCGGGCACCAGCAACGCCGCGGCCGGCCCGAGGTCAGCGGCGGCCGGCCCGAGGTCAGCGGCGGCCGGCCCGAGGTCAGCGGCGGCCGGCCCGAGGTCAGCGGCGGCCTGGGCGCACAGGCCCCCCGGGACAGACAGGCCGCGCTCGGGGAAACACCGGGTGTCAGGCGGCCAGACGTCCTAGGGAGAGAAGCAAAGCAGAGCAGAGCAGAGCGGCGGTGGGCTTGGGGGTGCCCGCCCCCGGGGACCTGAGCCGCCAGGGGAGGCGGAGCAAAGCTCAGGAGGGGGCCAGGGGGCAGAGGCGGCTTCGAGAAGCCCCGGGGAAGGACCCAACAGAGCCAGCGCAACGGGCCGGCGAGGAGGCCGAAGGGGACTCGAGGAAAAGAGCGGCCCGGCCGAGAGCCGGCGCCACTGGGCACCTCGCCAGCTCCGCGGGCAGGGCTCGCGGCCCTCCGGCTTGCTAAGCAAACGGGACCGAGACGGACGTGTTTCGTGCTGGGGGCGGGGACCCGAGCACGGGGGGGAGGCCGGGGCGCCGGGCACAGGGCCCCCGGGCGGGGCAGCGGCGCCGCGAGCCGCCGGCGGCCGCAGGAGGGCAGGACCTCCCGCCCACGGCGTGGCCCGCGGCCGCAAGCGCTGGGGAGTCGCGGCCCGGGCGGCGGGCACAGACGGAAAGGACCGGACAGGCTCGCTCGGCTAACGCGGCCCGACCGCCTGCGCCGCGCCCAGCCCCGCGGGGGTCGGGCCGGCACCGGGGGTCAACACGCTGCGCCCACCCTGCGCCGCGGACCAGGCTGCGGAGGCGGCCAAGGGGCGACCGGGCACGGGTTTTGAAGGATGAATAGAAGTTAGCCGAGCTGTCAAGAGTGGAGGTAGGCAGGGCCCGGAGCTCGGAGCGTCCGGAAGGGCAGTGGTGAAGAAGGACCGGCCACGGACACTGATAGGCCCTCCCTGAGGGGCGCGGAGCGCTCGGGCCGCCCCCGCCGCCCGGTCCCAGCCCCCTCCCGCCCACGGGCCCGCCGCTCACCACACGCACCGGAAGCGCTCGGTCCTGCGGGAGGCCGTCCGGCCTGCGCTCCGCAGCCAAGGTGCGTTCCGCTAGTTCCGGAGCCTCCAGCCAATCATCCGCGGCCTCCGCCCCGCCCCCACGCGAACAGCCAATGATGGGTCAGCCTGGCCGGAAGTTGTTCCGGCCGGACGGGGTTTCCACGGACGCCCAGGCGGCCGCCCGTGGCTGAGCCGGCTGCACTGAAGGGCCCGGCTGGGCCGGTAAGTGAGGGGATGAGGGGCGCGGGGGCTCGGGGCGGCGCCGCATGACCCGGCTCTGCCGCCGCCGCCTGCAGGCGAGGGCCCGGAGCGTCCTCCTCGGAGCCCGGCTCGCTGCCCGCCGGGGTCCGGCGCCACGAGGGGCGCGGAGGCTGCCACGGCGCCCCTCGCCCCCTCCCTCCGAGCGCCCGCGTCCCCGCCGGCCCCGACCCCCGCCGGCCCCGACCCCCGCTCGCCTCCTCCCTCTTGCCCTGCCCCGAGGCGAGAGCTCCCCACGCCGAACGGGTGCGTGCCCCGTGCTGGGGGCTGTGCCTGCAGCGTCGCCCTCGGTCCCCTCCGAGAGGGGACGGCCCTCGGCCGCGGCGCCGCCCCGGGAGGACGCCCCCGCTGGGGCCGAGAGCTGCGGCCGCGCCACCCGGAGCTCGGGCTCTGCCCTGCGCGGCCGCGGCGGGGTCGGCTGCGGGGGGCGGCCGCGGCGGGGGGCGGCCGCGGCGGGGGGCGGCTGCGGCGGGGTCGGCCGCGGCGGGGTCGGCTGCGGGGTCGGGCGGGGTCGGCCGCGGCCGTGCCGGTCGCCCTCCCGCGGCCCGCTCGAATGCGGAGGCTGGGGGCGGGCCCGGGGTGGGCAGGTCACTCGGAGGCCCGTCCGGGGCTGGGGCGGCTGATGCAACGCCCCGCTCGGGCCTCGGTCTCCTCGCGCCCCCCCCCCGCCGCCCCTGCTGGGACCGCCCCGCCGAGGAGGCTGGTCCCGGATCCTAAGCGTTTCTGGGAAACGGAGCGGTTTGTGCGAAGTCCCTCCGTGTAGGGTGCGGTGAACCGGAGAAATGACCCTTTTCTGAGAAGGAAACCGAAAGCTCCGGGGGAGACTATAAAGGAAGAGCGCAGGCCGCTCGGGGCAGGCGCCGCCGCTCCTCCGCCTCGCGGGACCCGTGGCCGCCTCCGCCCGCCGCGCCTCCCCGGTCCTGGGTACGTATCGCCCGCGTCGCGCGGCTGCGGCCCCTCGGCGCCGGCCCCAGCGCGCTGGAGACCTCGGCGTGGGGGCGAGGGCGCGTGCCCCCGACGATCGGGCTGTCGTGCCCCGCACGTCCTGCGGCCGACCGGGAGCCGAGGGACCGGTGGGCAGCGGCCTGTGCGCGTCGGCGTTCCCCTGGCCGCGGCGTTCCCCTGGCCGCGTCTCGGGGTTGGCGCCCGCGCAGGGTTTCCGCGGCCGAGGCCCCTCCCGCGCAGCCCCCTCGGCGTGAGCTCTGCGGGCGCCACGCACAGCGCTGCCGGGGGCCCGGCTTCGCCGCCGTGGAGGGTAACGTGTGTTTATTACTGGAAGGGGGAGGCGACCGCTCGTCCCAGTGTCGGACAAAGGAAAGGAACGTGGCCTGTCCCGAGCTTCAGAGCGCCAGCGGACGCCTCGCTGGACACAAGTCGTTTCCTCGTCCCCTGGGGACGCCGTGGTCCGGAGCGGCGGACGTGCACACTCTGGGGCCTGGGTGGGAAGGAGGGTGGGCCCTCCCGGTGGCATCCCAGGCATCCGCCAACGATGCGCTTCCCGGCGGCTCGAGAATTGGCTAGGTTTATGCCCCCTCTCCCCGAATCGTAGATCAGTGTGTCCTGCTGGTGAGATGATTCCGGGATGGTCCGGGCCACGGTCATGTTCTGTGCAACAGTTCTGTGAGTCTCCTTTTACTCCCTGTCCCGAATCCACCCAGTGTCTTCCAAGTACCTGTCATTCCTCCAGAACGAGGGAACCTTTCAAAATGAGCACAAGACTCCAGATCTTTAAAAAGAGGAATTGATAATTTTTTTATTGAAATTATTTATTTCAGAGAATGGGAGAGACAGAGAGAGCATGAGAAGGGGAAGGGTCAGAGAGAGACGCAGACTCCTTGCTGAGCACGGAGCCTGATGCAGGACTCGATCCCAGGACTCCAGGATCATGACCTGAGCCAAAGGCAGTCACTTAACCAACTGAGCCACCCAGGCGCCCAAGAATTAACTTTAAAGAGCTTTTTAGCTTTCTCTTTAAAGGTGCCCTAGGATCTGCCAGGGACTGTGAGGCTTTACTCTAATGACCAATACTTCTTTCAGAGCACATGGTAGATAACTCCACAGATTATACCTTTGTTTCTTCGTTTTAGATTTTACTCTTTGTTAAGTAGGTAAAACAACTCTCCGAACAGATTCAAAGCTCTATTTGCACTTTACGCAGTAAACACTAAGACAGTCGTGCATAGAATTTTGGCACCTCGGACCCCTCTGAAAAAGTAACCTGGATATTCTACTTAGAGCCAGGCACATACTAGTGTGTATGCAGACTGTCCATGTCATTTCAGACATGCTGAACTCCGGGTTAAAAACCTCAAGTTAAGGGGCGCCTGGGTGGCTCAGTGGGTTAAGCCGCTGCCTTCGGTTCAGGTCATGATCTCAGGGTCCTGGGATCGAGCCCCACATCGAACTCTCTGCTCAGCCGGTAGCCTGCTTCCTCCTCTCTCTCTCTGCCCACCTCTCTGCCTACTTGTGATCTCTCACTGACAGATAAATAAATAAAATATTAAAAAAAAAACTCAAGTTAAATTTCATTCCAAAAGTTATCAAAGAAGTAAAGGAGCGTGTTGACTAGATGGTGAGAAAAAGGAGAGTGGACACCCGAAACAGGGGCAGATGGATGGGCGTGTGAACTAAGAGACTCTGTTCTCTTTCCTTCTCTTTTAAAAAAAAAGATTTTATTTATTGGGACACCTGGGTGGCTTAGTTGTTAGGTGTTTGCCTTCGGCTCAGGTCATGATCCCGGAGTCCTGGGATCAAGCTCCACATGAGGTTCCCTGCTCAGCGGGGGACCTGCTTCTCCCTCTCCCACTCCCACTGCTGTGTTCCCTTTCTCGCTGTGTCTCTGTCAAATAAATAAAGTCTTCTCTTTTTTTAAAGATTTTATTTATTTGTTTGACAGAGATAGATCGAGAGAGGTAACAGAAAGAGGGGGAGTGGGAGAGGAAGAAGCAGGCCACCCACTGAGCAGGGAGGCGGACCTGGGGCTCAATCCCAAGACCCCAGGATCATGATCTGAGCCAAAGGCAGACACTTAACGACTGAGCCACCCAGAGGCGCCGGTTTTCCTGTCTTTCAAGAGGTTGCATCAGGCACACATACATACACGCACAAAAGATTTATCATGTCGGTGGTTCCCACGCAGTGTTTACCTTATGATCATGAGAGCTAGCAGACCTTATCTGCTGTTCCCTCGTCAGATTTAGCTCATATGTGCTTCTCAAACGGAATTCTGCTGTGAGAAAACATATTTTTCCCTATTAACATGGACCCTGGGTGCAGGTCCCATTCATGTAGCTGCTCCTCTTACCTGCTCCGTAGCAGGGGGAGATTATCTGTCCAGGGCGCACCCAGTGATTCTACCTGGTACTTTCTTTAGGAATTTTTTTTTTTTTTAAATGGAAAGTTGTTTGTTTATTATTTGTTTTTTTTGTTTGGGGTTTTTTTTTGTTTTGTTTTGTTTTAATTTTTTTCTTTAGGAATTTTTAAAGCTAATGCTTCTGGTCCTCCTCAGACTTCAGAACCTTACCTGCTGTCACCCGTTGTCTTCCATGCCAGATACCACACTTCAGGAAGGAGAGGGATAAAGCCAAGGGAATTCCAAAGAGAGCGACGAGGATGGGAGCTGGACGTTGGCAGAGGCTGAAGAAACTAGTCTTAGGGTGTGAGACCTGGAGAAGGCGCCATGCCATCAGCCTGGCCCTTCCCAAATCCTAGCAGGGTCCGCACAGTGGCAAGATGCTAAAAATGAGGCTGGGTCAGGTCCATGCGGGGGAAATCTACCTTAAACTGGAACAAGCACTTGTGAAGATAACATGAGAGGACATGAGCTTTAGGGAGAATATTGAACTGGATGACTTGTGAGATCGATTAATTCTCTAAGTGTGTTTTGATAAAGTGCTGTGTGCCAGGCATTAGAAGCACACAAAAGAGTAAAAAATCCAGAGCTTGCTCTCACTGTCCGGTGGAGAAGACATGAATAACTCGATGCCATGCGAGTGCTGGCATCGAGTTCCTACCAGAGTATTGGGGATCAGTGATGGTGGAGTGATCAGCTTGGCTGCCGGAGCCAGGAAAGGCCGCAGAGAAGAGCTGACGCCTGAATTAGTGAGATCACCTGCAGTGCACAGGCAGAGACAGGAAACTGTCCCGTTCCAAGCAGGGGGAGCCACTGAAATGCTAAGGGAACACATGGCGTAGCGGGGTTTGGGGGTCAGATCTTGGCTTAGCTCCTTTGGCGCTGGGATCCCAGGGGGCTCTTCTGACTTCCCTGAGCCATCACCTCTCATCTGCTAGCGCAGAGCATATACCAAGCCATCCAACTTTGAAGGTGGGACGAATCTGGGATCGTGTGTAAAGGAACTGGACATGATGTTTGATCAGGTGTGGCTAGCAGGAATTCTCATCCCTTTGATTGTAATTTGATACGGGCCTGCGTGTTTCTCCTCTCCAGCGCTCCTCAGAGTTTCTGCATTCCTTCTTGCAGGCCTCCTGACTCCAGGCTGTGCTCTCTGAGGGAGTTAGGGCACCCAGCTTCCCTTTTCTCAGAAACGAGGTGATTCTCAGCCAGGAGGGAAAAGAAACTGGTTACTGTCTCATCCTGGTTTCGATATTAGGCTATCAGTTGATTTATATAAAGATTAGCCTAGTTAAAATTTACATCCTTCTTAAACATTTAACAAAATAATAAAAATAAATTACCCTAAGGGTGCCTGGCTGACTCAGTTGGTGGCGCATGTGACTCTTGAGCTTGGAGTTACAAGTTCAAGCACCACACTGGGGCTAGGTTTAACTTAAAAAAAAAAGAAAGAAAGAAAAATGACCCCTCAGGTCTGGGGTTTTGGTTCGTAAAGTTCATAGAAAAAAATTCAAATAATTAAGGACACAAAGCAGTCACATATTGCACCTCTCCTGCCGGGTGAGGGCCATGCTGGGCTGGCTATTTACCTGCACCATCACACCATCCACACAGCAATCCTGCAGGTAGTGTTACCGCTGGCCCCACTTTACAGTTGAGAGGCTGAGACTCCTTACAGTTAAATAACCTGGAGAGTGAGTTGTAGCTGCCCATCCCTTCCATTCGCGTGGTATCGGGGATGTTCGTAACCTCTCTGTGCCTCGGTGTGCTCATCTGTGAAATGGAAAGAGCATCTCTCTCACAGGATTGCTATGAGCCTTCAGGGAATGGATGTGTATACGGTGTTCAGAAAGATAGCAGGTGCGGAGGTGCTGGCAGTTGGCTGCCCTGGCCCGGCCCATTGTCACTGTCCTTGCCTCATTCGGAGCCAAGCAGCAAGTTGTAAATGGAGCTAGGGTTCAGCCAAGCCCTGGAGCCCTAACAGATAATACTCATAATGGATCTCTATCTTGCTTTACAGTTTACAGCATGGTACCTTCTAGTTTTTCCTCCTTTCTTTTCACAGCAGCCCTTGAGGTAGCTGAAAAGGTTCCTGACTGTGCCACTCTCGATGAGGAAGCTGACCCTCAGAAAGGGGAAGTGACTGACCCAAAAGGGAATGATTTGGCCAGTCTCTGCACCAAGGCAGCATCAGGTGGCCTGCCCTCTTGTCCCACCTTTTTCAAGGTTAAAAGTTATGACTAATAAAAGGTGCAGGTATGCCTTTTTCAGAGGGCTGCTGTGAAGTGAGACAGCGTGTAGAATGGACAAGCTGTACATCCTTTTCCTCATTTGGAGCCCAGAACAGATAAGGCCCTACCCTCATCCTAGATAAGACTGTCCTTGACCCCAGACCTTGCTGAATCTGAGAACAGAGCAGCTGGCCTGCAAAAGAAGCCATTTGCTCAGTCACCTGTTGGCTCTGGATGCAAGGGCGTGGAACTCATCCCCAATACAATTAAGATAAAGAGTAAAT
Source organism: Mustela putorius furo (assembly GCF_011764305.1). Taxonomy (NCBI): domain Eukaryota; kingdom Metazoa; phylum Chordata; class Mammalia; order Carnivora; family Mustelidae; genus Mustela; species Mustela putorius. The sequence goes on along the minus strand of NW_025421290.1, from coordinate 48,675,612 downwards.
TGCAGTTCCGCCAAAAGTTTCTGGCTCGGATGAACTTGGGTTTGTCAAAGCACTTCAGTACTTGCTCCGTGTCCGAATTCGAGTCTTTCCTGGGTGCTTGGCATTGGGTGAAGCACACTTGGGCCTGGTCAGAGGAGTCCCGCAGCCGGTGAGTCCCGCAGCTCCTGCAGTCCTCATTGCTGGCGCCTGTTCATCCTCTTTCCTCCTTTTTCATGGCCCCGCACTTCTGCTTACACTTTTACTAATGTTATTTGATCCGTGTCCTTTATCATAACTCCAGCGTTTGTGGAAAGACGAAGGACTGGGTAGACGCAGGAAAGGTAAAACTCCAGCAGCTCGTTAACCAGTCTCTCCCTCCCTCCCACACCCTTGTACCCCCTTCCCCACAGTTTTGTCTGGACCACGGAGCAGCTCTTCCAGCCTCTTAGCCAGCTGCCAACCTAGGTCCCGGAGATGGCCGACGTGCCCAACGGTGAGCAGGGGTGTGCCTCCCCGCTGGAACTGTTCAACAGAATAGCTGCCCAGGGGGAGCTCGTGAGGTCCCTCAAAGCGGGAAAGGCGTCAAAGGTATGTGGTTTTTTCGGATTCTCTGCCTGTGCATCTGGGCCAAGTCTGGGGTCATGTTACCCGGAACAGACTGTTCCCAAGACTCTGTTCCCTCAGTAACTGAGGTATTTTGGCTCTAACTTTAAATTCATTTCCTCCTTTATTGATACATGTGGTCTAAAGAAAAGCCCCTGAAATCCAGCCGTCATCCACCCTGCCTGTTCCCAGAAACGAACTTTTCAGTCCTTTCTGCTGATTCTCAGAATTACACTTTTATGTTGCTCCTTGTTGATATTCAAGTTTGGGGCTTTAACTGTAGAAAAGGAGGAGTTAACACTTCTGTCAGCACTCCCCATCCCTCTGGTGTCCCGTGCATGTCCCCGCGTCAACATGGACGCTCTTCTGACAGCATCCATGCTACTGACAGCTGACCCCATTGAATTGAGTTTGAGTGTTTTTCCTTTCCTGCCCCGGAGTTGCTGTTTATCTCCATTCCTGGTGGTTCCATGTTTCTGTGTGCAATGGGTGTAGCTCTCCGGGCCCCCTTCGGTTAGGTGAGTCTCCTGAGGTGCTCACGTGAGCCAGCCTGCAGCTTACCTCCAGAAGGTCTCTCTCAGGACTCCTCCGCCTCAGATGGACTGCTGCCTCTCTCCGTCCACACTGCCCCCGTGGGCCCTTCCCTCACCTCCCTGTTGGGTCGCTGTTTCCGATCCTGTGCGGCACTCCTTTGTGTATGTACTCTCTTGATAGAGCAAGTCCTCCAATGGTCTCTGAAAAAAATAATGTGGGGGGATCTTGCATGTCTGAAAGTATCTTTATGTAGTGTCTGATTGATAAGCAAGAGTGGGTATGGAATTCTAGGGCAGAGGGGATTTTCTCACAGAATTCGGAAGCCAGGGATCTGTCTTCACCGAGCTCCCAGGGTCGCTGTGAGAAACCAGATTCCGTTCCCTTGGGTTTTCTCTGGAAATTTGCAGGAAGGTCTTGTTGTTCCAGTATTCTGAAATTTCTTGGGATGAGTACATCCTTTCTAACTAGAAACTTCTGACCCTTATTCTGAGAAATTCTGTTTCTGATTCTTCTCTTCTCTTTCCTTATTTATGGACTTTTTTCCCCCAGAAACTGGTCCTCTGCTTTTATGTTTTGACTTGTGCTTTCCATTTTGTTTTCTTCTTCTTTCAAATATATTTCCTCAACCTCTTATGTTGCCATTTTTTTTTTAAAGTAAACTCTTTTTCATGTATCCTGTCATTTTTAACTTCCGTGAGCTCATTGCTTTCTGGATGTTCTTTCCTCGTTGCACCCCATTATCATTTCCTAGGTACAATAAGTATCCTTTTATCTCTGAGCTCTTGATGATGGTTTTCCTGATGTTCTCTGCGGGACAGAGGAGCTGGGCTGTGTGGCCCTCCTCCACCCTCCCTGCTCACGGTGCATTGCCCCTGCCCCTGCTGTACAGAACACCCCCAGTCTAGACACTTGTAACTTGACCTCTCCAGCACAGGACCTCTGGCTTGGGGTGGGAGGGGGTGGGAGGGGGTGGGAGGTGGAGAGCCAAGCAGCTGCTTCTTAAAAGGACTTTCTACCTGTGCTCCTAATTCATAGCCGGTGTTCACCCTCACTTCCCCAGATGCCCCGGTCCCAGATCCCCCAGCAGCGTAATTCCAGTGTTTCTACGACATCCTCACATTTGTTGTTCCCGGTCCAGCAACTCTGTGGCTTCCAAAATCTTGTTGCTGGGGTCCTCTTTTTGTTGCCTTTGTCCTCATGGGGTTGTGCTTTTCTGAAAGGTCTCTGCTGTTGCTGCAGGACCTTTCAGAAGTGTGATCCGTGCCATCTGTGTCTTTAATGCACATGAGCACTGCCTTTCATTCTGCTCTGCCTCCGCTCTTCGGTCACTCAGCTTCTTCCACTACTTCCTCGTCCGTCACTTCCAACCCCTGTGTGTCCTTTTCAGAAGCCCCCGCCCTGGGGGTCCTCCCCAGATGGGGGCCAACCATCTCCCACCCACTCTGGCAGTTTACTTTGATTCTTTGGACCCCAAATAAGCCATCACACATTAAAAGAGATAAATACCACTGAAAGTGATGTCCCAGGGAAAGGGTTAGCTAATGACAGGAAGAATCCTCCAGGGAGGACTCAGTGGGTGAGACTAAGTTATTTTTTTTAAATCCAAAATAAATAGGGGTGCCTGGGCAGTTCAGTGGGTTAAAAGCCTCTGCCTTTGGCTCAGGTCATGATCTCAGGGTCCTGGGATCAAGCCCTGCATTGGGCTCTCTACTCAGAGGGGAACCTGCTTCCCCCTCTATCTCTGCCTGCCTCTCCGCCTTCTTGTGATCTCTGTTTGTCAAATGAATAAATAAAATCTTTAAAAAAAAAAAATCTGAAATATATAAAGGACCCACATGTTAACCGTTTGCTCTTTAAATCCATATTTGGAAACTTGGCAGTGGTATATGTGTTGATGTAACATTAAGTTTGAGTAACATTTAATAAGTTCTTAGCTAGCAGTTCTTAGTGACCTGCAGTTATAATCATTGTTAAACAAGCAGTACTTAACACAGTTCGGTTTAACACAGTTCAGTTTACTCTTCCAAGTATGTTCTTTGATATGTGCAGTCCACTGACTCTCAACAAGAGAGATCAGAGGTTGCACGATGAAGTCAGACTTAAATGATGAAAATTCACAAGTAAATTTGATCCTGGAAGGTGTTACAACAGAAGCACCTGCTATTTTAGAAATTCACTTTATGCAAAATACTAGAGCACTTTGGGAACACCAATGCGGTGAGGGCACCGTGGGCTCTTTCTCCAGCAGTCTCTGCCATGTGTCTTGACCGTGGCCCTCGACATTCTCTTCTGCTCCGTATACTAAGGGCAAAGATCCCCAGCTTCAGTAACAGCTTACTAAATAGCAAGGTGTCTCCTGAGGGCATAGGTCAGAATCTAGGGGCTCTGGGGGGAGACAGTGGCCAAGGGCATGAGCACTTTAGGCAGAACTCAAGAAATGATGCTGGATCACAGAGGTCAAGACAGCAGGGTCTGTTTTCTTCTCCTTTTAGTTTACATAAACTTTTTTTTTAAGATTTTATTTTTTTGAGAGAGGTCCAGTGGCTGGGCAGAGATAACAAGCAGGAGAGGTAGAAGGAGAAACAGTCTCCCTGCTAAGCAGGGAACCTGATGTGGGACTTAGTCCCAGGACCCTGGGATCATGATCTGAGCTGAAGGCAGATGCTTAACCAACTGAGCCACCCAGACGCCCAAGGTAAGCTTTTTAAATTGAAGTGCACCATTTATTCAGAAACGTACAGAGCTCATAATCAGCTTACTGAAGTTTCACAAAATAACCATACTTGTAACCAGCGTCCAGATCAGGAAACAAGATAGCAGAACCCAGAAGCCATCCTCAGGCCCCTTCAGTCACTGCCTCCATTCTCTACCCTAGGCCTCCACCATAGATAGTTCTCCCTTTGTTGGAACTTTAGATAAAATCAGGTTGTACATAGTCTTCTTTTGTTTTTTTCTCCCCCCAGGACATCAGCTTTTAAATTGTGCTTCCGTGTTCTGGTCCATGTTAAATTGAGAACAAGAAAATAGAAAGGCAAGCTTGCCTGACCATTTATTTATTTATTTATTTATTTATTTATTGTGATTTTTTATTTTTTAGTTAACATATAATGTATTATTAACCCCGGGGGACAGTCTGTGAATCGCCAGGTTTACACACTTCACCGCACTCACCATAGCACATACCCTCCCCAGTGTCCATAACCCAGCCACCCTCTCCCCTCCCCACCCCACCCCCAACCCTCGGTTTTTTGTGTGAGATTAAGAGTCTCTTACGGTTTGTCTCCCTCCCCATCCCATCTTGTTTCATTTATTCCTTTCCTACCCCCCCAAGACCCCCATGTTGCCTCTCAACTTCCTCATATCAGGGAGATCATATGATAATTGTCTTTCTCTGATGGACTTATTTCACTTAGCATAATACCCTCTAATTCCATCCACGTCATCACAAACTTGCCTGTCCATTTAAATCCCATTCTAGACTACGAACAGTTCTTGAGCAGGGACACTGGTGTTTTACTTTCAGAGAGCTTCCTAGTTGCAAACAGAGTTAGACCAGATAGAGTATGCAATGTCAACACAGCCAGTGATAAAAGGGTATTGACTAAAGTGTCCTTCAGAGCAGGGTAATTCTTCCCATGGATAATTCAATAAATCATGCTTGCTAAACATTTATTTTGTTGCACTGAGCTTAGGCACTGCAGAAATGAGGTGAGTAAAACATACCTAACCCACCTGGGCAGATATCCTATCTCTTCTAGGAGATATGTTACGAAGTCCACAATTCTAATTCATTGTAATAACAAATTCCTGGTTGTTTCAGAGTTTAAAACACAAATCTGTGCCTGCAGAAGTGCCCCACGGCAATAGTTCTCTGTGGCTTGGGGCCGTACCTCACGCAGCAGTGTCTCTCCACTTAGGAAGTCGGCTTCATAGAACAGGATGTGTACACTCTGAATGGGAATGTTTGTACTTCCTTTGCCAAGCAAATTGGCCTGTGTATATTCTTTGTTTGTGATCTAATCCAGCAAGGCCAGTTACAGGAGCAGAGTTTTGGGGCACAACATGACTAATCTGCCTAATTAGGCCTCCTCTTCCAGGGGCCGGCCTTCGTGGGTGGCTCGTGTGGGCTTCTGGAGCAGGAGGTCTCTACCAGATTTCCAGAGTACCCAAGGATATAATTTTACATTTGTTTTTCTTATGCTTATTTTTAAACACTCAGTGTGCAAACACTCTGGACAGCTTGATAAGACTCCAAAATACAGTAATACAACTGTTTCTCACTGCATCCCTCCTTAATTTAGGACTTGAAAGCCTGTGTTTTTCCTTGCCTTTTTCTGTTTCCCTGATGTCTAGAGTTGCGGTACTGTCCTCAGTGGCATTATTTAAGCCTCCACAAATACTCCTCTCAGCTGTAAAACATAAAAACAAGATCCGATGTAGAATTCCTTATACTCAGTCCAGGGAGCTTGTCACACACATTCTCTGGCATCGGTGGCATTTGAGAAATCTTGAGTATATTCAGTGTGTCATAAAGAACAGTGTGTGCTGTGTCTGTTTGTCCCATAGCATTTGCGGTACTGATCCGCAGCGCTAAAACAGCACAAAAATGAGAGACATTTCAGACCACGACTTGCTGTGTGTCCACCGGCAAGCTCCTTCACCTCGCTGAGTCTCAGCGTCTCCAGCTGGAACAGCACAGGGACGATGGTGCCTGCCTCCGAGGGGTGCTGTGAGGCTAAGGAGGGAACACGTGTGAGGGCATTTACGCGGTGCCTGCCCTGTGACAGTAGTCCCCTTCGGCAGAACGTTCGCTCTGGTGTATTACTGGCCTTCATCCTCGTTTCCTTTGTCCAGGAGGAAATCGATTCTGCAGTGAAGATGTTGTTATCATTGAAAATGAGCTACAAAGCGGCGGTGGGGGAGGACTACAAGGCCGACTGCCCTCCAGAGAACTCAGCACCTGAGAGCGATAGTGGCCTGGGATCCGCAGAAGCTGAGGAGGATTTTGTGGACCCGTGGACAGTCCAGACGAGCAGCGCCAAGGGCATTGACTATGACAAGCTCATTGGTAGGTCCTGGGAGAAGCCCCAGCTTATACAAGTGATTCCCTCGAGTTGATCCCACTGGTGTGTTTTTGTTTTTAATTTTGAATTATAAGCTCAGTCAAGCTTCAATGCCAAGAAAAAAATAGATCCTAAAATTTTTTGGTCATGCATTCCATTCCCAAAAGATTCTTTTCAACTGAAATAACAATGTAAAACTTAGTTCAGAATAACCATGCATAGTAGAGAGCTTAGTAGAAGGTTTTTCCTTTTTTTTTTTTTGAGTGATTTAGAACTTGAGGGAAAGGTCTATTAGAATGGCATCTTTGCAGTCATTTAAATCACCTCTCACGGGGTGCCTGGGTGGCTCAGTGGGTTAAAGCCTCTGCCTTCGGCTCAGGTCATGATGATCTCAGGGTCCTGGGATCGGGCCCCGCATCGGGCTCTCTCTGCGCAGCAGAGAGCCTGCTTCCTCCTCTCTCTTTCTGCCTGCCTCTCTGCCTACTTATGATCTCTTTCAAATAAGTAAGAAAATAAAAAATAAAAATTTTTTAAATTAATTAATTAAATCTTCTTTATTTGTTTTTAAATGAATAAATAAATAAATAGATAGATCACCTCTCACTTAATGATTAAAGTCAGGAATGGGGGCGCCTGGGTGGCTCAATGGGTTAAGTCAAATGACCTTCACTGTAGTAAGGAGCGTTAAGATCACAACCAGACAAACAGGAAACAAATTACAGAATAAAACGCTGTTTTCTGGGTGCCTGAGTGGCTCAGCCGGTTAAAGTTTCTGCCTTCGGCTCAGGTCATGATCCCAGAGTCCTGGATCGAGCCCCACATCGGGCTCTCTGCTCAGCAGGGAGCCTGCTTCCTCCTCTCTCTCTGCCTGCCTCTCTGCCTGCTTGTGATCTCTGTCTGTCAAATAAATAAATAAAATCTTTAAAAAAAAAAAAAAAAGTCAGGAATGAATTACCTAAGTCAGAGTCTCTCTTCCGGTGATACCAATTGTAGAGCTGAAAAGCTGGAAGTTACCTTGAGAAGGGTGACTCCTCACAGGGCAGGTGGCCACTGGCAAGCACCTCCTCACGGGGCTTTCTGCTCAGGGGAGTCCTAACTCTGAGATCACTGGTAATCACCAGTGAGGAAACATTGCCGACATGTTTTTATCAAAGCCAAAAGCCATTTTCCATAATTTAAGTATAGACAGTCAATGAGGGAAAATCCGTTTGAAGACGTAATTCAGTACAACAATTAAAGGATACTAAAATACAGTGTCAGTGTCAACAGATTATATCTTCATAAGCAACTGGGGGAGGGGAAGTGTGAAAAGTTGCTAGCCAGACTGAATTCTGGGTATGTTTCCCATCAAAATCCAATCCCCGTCGGGCGCCTGGGTGGCTCAGTGGTTAAGCCGCTGCCTTCGGCTCAGGTCATGATCTCAGGGTCCTGGGATCGAGTCCCGCATCGGGCTCACTGCTCAGCAGGGAGCCTGCTTCCTCCTCTCTCTCTCTCTGCCTGCCTCTCTGCCTACTTGTGATTTCTCTCTGTCAAATAAATAAATAAAATCTTTAAAAAAAAAAAAAATCCAATCCCAGGGAAAACGGGTTTTTTTGTTGTTGTTGTTTTAAAGATTGTATTGTATGTATTTATTTATTTATTTATTTATTTATTTGACAGAGAGAGATCACAAGTAGGCAGAGGCAGGCAGAGAGAGGAGGAAGCAGGCTCCCTGCTGAGCAGGAGAGCCCAATGCGGGGCTCGATCCCAGGACCCTGAGATCATGACCTGAGCCGAAGGCAGAAACTTTAACCGGCTGAGCCACTCAGGCACCCAGAAAACAGCGTTTTATTCTGTAATTTGTTTCCTGTTTGTCTGGTTGTGATCTTAACGCTCCTTACTACAGTGAAGGTCATTTGACTTTGGGTTGAGAGAAGGGACTGGGAGCAGAAAACCTAAAGAGCCTGGGTTCATCAAGATTGTACACAATACACTAGTTTTTCCCCTTCAGTAATATGGGATCGCCAGACCTCACACCACCTAACATGGCTATATCTCCTTTGTTCCAATTTTCTTTTTCCAGTTCGGTTCGGAAGCAGTAAAATTGACAAGGAGCTGGTAAACCGGATAGAGCGAGCCACGGGCCAGAAACCACACCGCTTCCTGCGCAGAGGCATCTTCTTCTCACACAGGTCGGGGCTTCTGCCCTCCTCTCCTTCAAATTACAGATGTGATCAGGAGGGTCTTCCCTCAAGCCACCTGCTCCTGTGGGGACAGTGGTAGCCACCATCTGTAGACTGGGGTCCACCTTCTGCCCAAAACTGGCTCCGGGTCTATGCCCTGTCCCTTCACCCTTGGGCCCTTACTTCATTCATTTATCAACTGCTCCCTTCACAGTTGGAGGTCACATACACCACAGATGAGATTATTCCAGATTATGTGCTCTAAATCATAAAATGTCATAAAGACAAAAGAGATTAGTATATCCAAGTTCAGCATTTCCCACGAGATAAGCAGTAGCTTCCTGAAGTTCTATGCCCCTTCCTGCTATTGTCCGGGCCTGCTCCTAAACCCTGTTACCAAAAGAGAAACTAGCACAGTGTACATGGAAGAGACTATCCCTACCCGAGACTGTAAATTCTGTGCAGATAATTATCAGAAAGTGGGCAGGTTCTGGAAGTGTTCCTGCCTCACCCACCCCACCAGTTAGCCCATTTTATGGTCCATGGCCAGGTTGTTCTGTTCTCCTTGCTCTGCATGTTTGGTTACGGGAGAGCACACACAGGACGGAATGCGGCAGCCTGCCAGAACACTTCGGGTTCCATGTGCAGAAAACTCCAGACCCTGCTCAGCCCTCTTTCTGGACGAAATACAGTCACAGCTTTTTACCTTCATTAAGATTTAGTTGACGTTTTTAAAGTATGCAATTCACGTTTTTAAAGTAGCCTTTAGTATATTCATAAGGTTATGCAATAGTCACCACCACTTGTTAATTCCAGAACATTCTCACCACCCCAGGAAGAAACCCCGTCCCCACGAGCAGTCGCTCCTCCAACCCCCACTCCTTGCACCACAACCACTGGCAACCCTCGTGTTTTCAAGGTTCTGCCTTGTGGCATCAGGTGTTCGTACTTCCCTCCCTCATACCTGACGAGTGGGTATAAGAAGGAGGTGCTGAAGACCTGCTGAATAGGTACACCCCGTTTTTTTGTTTATCCATTCACCGGTTGCTGGACATGTGGGCTATTTTCAATTTTGGGTTTCTTCTCTCCTATAAACCCATAAAAGTTAGATTTGGTTAATTGTAAAAACCAGAGAAGGACTCTTTTTTCTTCCAAAATTAAGTTTTTTAAATTCTTTCCTTATTTAAAAGCAGTGTATGACTGGTGCCTGGAAGTTTAAAAAAAAAAAAGGCGCACACACACACAAACCATCATCCCAGGAGCACTGTTAACCCTTGGTGAGGGATGTGAGGAGGAGTCACTTTTTAGAAACCCCAGAAAGGTCCTCTTTTATTTTGGGACACGTTGTTGAGAAAGAACATTTACACCCTAGAGCGGTGGTCTCACACCCTGGCAAACTTGGCGATCGCTGAGGGAGCTCTTTAAAAATACAGATCCCCAGGCATCACCCCAGACCCCCTGAATCGGAATCTCTGAAGGTAGGACCCGGGTAGATGTAACGTGACCAGTGATTCTGATGCCCAACAAGGAAACCCTTCATGTGCATTGCCTGGGCCCCAGTCCTGGGGAAGAGCAGATGAATCCAGAACGACTCCTGGCTGAGGAAGCCCAGAGGAGATTTCCTGCTAGGGCCTGCCTCTCCACACTCCCAAGAGGTCTTCCTCACTCTTGTCCCTGAGTCAGGAGTGTGTGGAACTCGCAGTCTCCCAGTCTGGGACTCTGGAGTCTCCAGGCTGGGGGTTCTGATAAGGATTGTGTAGTGTCGGCTTGGTGTCATTCCCAGGAACGGGCGTAAAGAAGATGGTATGTAGACGTTGGTATTCGAAGTTTACAGAGGAATTCCGTTAGCTGCCCAGCCATATCCCGCTTTTATTCCAGACCTGCGTGTCTTACACTTTTTAAACAATCACAGGAGAAACACATCATGTCAGTAGATGTTTCCTGCCAATTTTCTAAGACAGGCAGCAAGGGCAACTTATCACAGTGTCGTGTTTTCTCCGTCTTTGCCAAGCATTAGCGCCTTAGTGTTTCTCAGAAAAGTCACACCATTTCCTTTTCTCCTCTTTCCTTTAGAGATATGAACCAGATTCTTGATGCTTACGAGAATAAGAAGCCATTTTATCTGTACACGGGCAGGGGCCCCTCTTCTGAAGCAATGCATGTAGGTCATCTCATCCCGTTTATCTTCACAAAGTAAGTATTGAACCGTATGCCTTTTGTCCCTTTTATTAGTGAATCTGGAATGGTACTCACAGACCATGTTAGATGACAAGACAGATCTCGTCTGTGTCGTTAAGGTGCGAGGGGATGGGTGCTATTGTGACTTGGTGACTCTGGTCCCGCTGTCACGTTAGAAAGTGTGGCGTCATGGAGCAAGCCCAGCTTTGGAGTCAGCCAGCCCATCTCCACCTGTCCCTGTCCCCGTGACCGTAGCAGTCACTTCCCTGAGCCTTCGTTTCCACATCTGCAGGAGGGGGTGGTAACACCTCCTAAAATTGTGACCAGCATAAAGCAGCTGGCACAGAGCTGAGCGCAGGCCCTTCCACGTTAAGTAAATGTAGTAGTCCAGCTCCACAACGTAAGACTATGTGACTGTGTAGACAAGAAAGTTTTACGTACACTCTCAGTAGGAACTGCGATTTCAGACGCACACCGGGGAAACGAGGTGGCAACCTTCTTCCCATGTGTCTCGTAGGTGGCTGCAGGATGTGTTCAACGTGCCCTTGGTCATCCAGATGACGGATGACGAGAAGTACCTGTGGAAAGACCTGACCCTGGACCAGGCCTACGGCTACGCCGTGGAGAACGCCAAGGACATCATTGCCTGCGGCTTTGACATCAACAAGACTTTCATCTTCTCTGACCTGGACTACATGGGGTAAGGAGAGAGTGCCCGGCTGCCTTCTGGAGAGAGAAGCGGATGCAGAAGCAGCTCCTCGCGGCCACGGCAGAGTCAGACACGTCTGAAATGGTCCTAAGATCTGGGGAATGTTTTCCCTCCTTTATGAAACGTTAGGATGTGGTTTCTTGCTCTCGTTCACCAGCTGAGGTTTCCATCCCCAGCTTGAGACAGAATTGTAGTTTCTCTCCAAGGACGGTCAGTCGGCCAGTGAGGGTCTTTCTCTTTCTCGGCGTCCCTTTTTCCTCACAGAGAAAAGATTCACTGGTGCACGGTCCCCTCACAGTCCAGTTCTTTAAGTCAGCCACTCCATAGCTAAAATACGCATCCAGAAAATCCTCGAAACTTTTTTTTTTAAGATTTTATTTATTTATTTGTCAGAGAAATAGCGAGCAAGCGTGAGCAGGGGGAGCACAGGTAGAGGGAGAAGCAGGGAGCCCAATGTGGGACTCAATCCCAGGACCCTGGGATCATGACCTGAGCCGAAGGCAGATGCTTAACCCACTGAGCCACCCAGGCGACCCTGAATTGAAATTTCCAAGGTCTTCATCCCAGATAATTGCCAAGAACTGTGTTAGAAAAACAAGACTCTGTCAAGTGTCCCAATAAGAATACGTTGTTCTGCTGGGCAGGTACTTTCTGAGCACCTGAGAGGCAGTGCCCCCCCCCACTCCGCCCCCAGGCACTTGTCCTTGGGGAGGGGTGTGGCCGTATCCGGCAGGCTCACTACCAGGCTCACTACCTGGCCAGGACGGAGTGCTGTAGAAGCTGGGTCGGGCGGGGTTCGCACGGAGCGCGAGGAACTTGCTCACTACCATTTCCCCCAAACGTCCGGCTACAGGACTGCCTCCGAGGGTGGCTTCTAGCCACAGAAATAGCTGCCTTCATAAGAGGTCTGGCCTTTCCACCAACTAGTACCTGAGTTCCTAACTTTCTCATTTTACCTGTGAGATTTTTTAAATCCCTTCTCTCTGGGCATAGAGGCATTGTGTCCTTGAGGAGACATGATCTTTGAAGGAGGGAAACAGACCCAGGTCGAGCCCTGTCACCTCTCTTTAGAGCTCATGAGTCGCAGCAAGCCTGGTCCACGAAGTAGGGTTACATGAGACCCTAGATGTGATCGCTGGTGTCATTTTCATGGTGCTTTATTTTCTCTCTCGCCCCTCATTCCTTAAGAATTCTTGATTCGCCTGCTCGAGCACATAGCCACACCCTGGGTCCTGCTGCTCTTTTCAGGGCCGGGCCGAGCTGGCAACTGCCCAGTCACCGTGTCCTCTGCTGCCACCTCTTGCCTCCCATGGCAGCCCCTCACAGCCTCGGTCCCCCACCAGCCAGCGCTCCCCGTAAAGCACAGATGGTTGTGTCACTCCCCACCCCCTCCCACTTCTGTCATCCTCGGGGTCAGGGGTGGCCCTGTTCCACTGGGTCAGTAAGACCAACAGTCATGGAGAGCTCTCTGCGGCCGGGTCCTCCGGGGCCCTGGGAACCCAGCAGTGAGCCGAGCAGAGTGCCTGCCTCGCTGAGCTGAGGGACTGGTGGGGTGAAACGAACACCCCCTGTATCCGCAGAGATGACCGAGCGGTGACGCCAGAATGGTGCTCGCGAGGGTCCGCCCCACGACCCAGCATGCTCCCAGCAAATCCTGAGAGAACATGGGGCCTGCAGCAACTTGCGCGGCCTGCCTCTCCGCTGACCGCCCTGTGCGTCCTCTTTGCTCAGCAGGAGCTTCTCTCCCTTGCTGAGCTCCGAGTGGAGACGAAAGCCCAGACAACCGTGAACCGAAGGGTCTCTGCTGCCTCTTCCCAGAAAGAGCTCTTAGGTTGAACCTAAGGTCAAGAGGGAAGTTTTAAAAGTTAAATCCTGTTTTAAAACATCTTATTCCCTTCAAGAGGTTTTTGGTTTTTGTTTTTAACAGTTGAGCTTCTTTTTTATCTTGAAATTTAACTCAAAATCCAGAGCTTTGATTTAACAAAGCTCCTTCCTGGTCTTCAGGAGCTGGAACTACAACCAGGCCAGCCTCCACCCTGTCTTTGGGCAGGAGCAGAGTGGTGAGGGCCCTGCAGGCCAAGAAGCCCAGAGCAGGCCAGCTGACTCCAGACACCCTGTCCCCACACACATCTCTGGCCCTGAGTGTGGGCCCAGAGAGCCCTTCCTGCCAGGAGCCCTGAGGCACGGCTCAGCCTGCTCATTCATACAGTCAGTAGGCCACACTGGTGCCAGGAACACCGCTGCTGGCGAGGCCATCATCCTGCAACTGTGTCCGGTTAGCTACTCGTGGCGCGGGAGCAGGCAGTTAACAGGTGACAACCAGGTGATAATGAGTGCCGTGAGGACAAAGCAAGGGGGGTTCACCCTGCGGTCAGGAGGTCCTGGTGCCTGTAACAGAGTCATGAGGACTTGATGAGGTACTACACATAATGTGGCCTTCGAGCAGTAGCTGGTGAGTGCTTGGCAAACATACGATCTCAAATCACATTCAGCTTTAAAACCCTGTCCCTGGTTCCCTGTGTAAGGTCACCGGGCGCGCAGGGAACCAGTGCCCCTCCTGGATGCACTCACAGCCTCCAGCCTGCACGGCACGAGCACTGGCTGGCAGAGAAGGAACTCCCCTTCCAAGAAAGGTCAGGGCTGTCTTACTCAGAAATGCTGCTCAGACACCACAGGGCTGCAGTCCTGTCACTGGGGTGCTGTAGACTCTCCCTCCCGTGGGGACTGGAGGCCGTCTTGTGCAGTGTGACCGCGGCTGGAGGAAGGTTGGCCACTGGCTGATTTGCCTGAATTTGCCGTTGCCTCTCCCTGAGGATGCACAGAGCGTTTGCCATGGCCCTCTCCCCTGGGTGGCAGATGGCTGCTTGTCCTCACCAGGTGTAAGCAGTGTGGGGCCTCCTGCAGTCTCCCCGGACCCCTCCGACAGGAAATAGTAACTGTGTCAGCAGGACCACAAAGCAGGCATCTTTGCGGGGAGCACCCGTGTTGGGAGCACTTCGCTTATGGCAAGGTTCCCGGTGTGTCTTCCCTCTCTCTCTAACACAGCCCACCCCCGCCCCCGACCAGTGCCCTGGGCCAAAACTGAGCAGGCTGCTAAGTGAAAGTCCCTCTCTCCCTCCCAAGTGGGACTCCGCCCCACTCCGCACAGACCACGGTGTGAAGCCTTTGCCTTTACGGTTCTCCCTGCCTCGGTTCTCCCTGCCTCGTGGCTGACCCAGCCCCAGGCAGCCGGTGCCTCTGGATTTCTGATACCCCAGCCCCACACCCCGCTGTCTGTCCAAAGACATTCAGGAGTCTCCATCCAGGGGCAAAAGTCTTCACCTTTCAAAACTGTGAGATGTGAGAGAAGCATAGGCGTTGTGGCCAGACAAGCCTGGGTTTGGATCCCAGCTCGTGTACTCGCTGGGTATGTGCCCTGATCCTAAACCTCTCAGAGCTTCAGCCTTTCCCTGGAAAGTGGAGGCGAGGCTGCTACGTCAAAGGGGGAGTTGAGAGGTGTTAACTTGTGTCCAGCACTCAGCACGGCTCCTGCCACGGGATGCAAACACATAGTAAGCCACTTTCCCCTTCCGTTGTGGGGCCTGACACCTGGTTGGGTGGAGAGTAGAGCCGCGGAGCGCGTAAGAACTTCCTCTGGGTTCTGCGCTGCCTGTATCTGCTTCATCCTTAGCCTAGGTCCTTCTGGCAACAGAATGGCTGCCACAGCTCCAGGCCTCACACCCACATCCCTCACCATCCAGGAGAGAGCGTCCGGTTGCTTGAACCAGCCACAGTGGCCCAGCCCTGTGGCTGGGCACGGGGTCAGCCTGCCCGGACAGCATGGCTGCCGATGGTGGACAGGGCCGTGGTAACTGGACGTATTGGTTTCTCTGCAGATACTCTCTAGCAGCACAACACAGAACAGAGTCGGTCTCACGCGAAGACTCCCTTGGGGCTCCCAGACTGGAAGCTCTGCAGCATACCTGACCGTTGACAGAGTTTTTATGTTGTTGGGTGGTTTTAGGTTTCTTTTCGGGCAGAGTTTATTTTTTTTTTTATTTTTTATTTTTTTAAGATTTTGTTTATTTATTTATTTGACAGACAGAGATCACAAGTAGGCAGAGAGGCAGGCAGAGAGAGAGGAGGAAGCAGGCTCTCTGCCAAGCAGAGAGCCCAATGTGGGGCTCGATCCCAGGACTCTGGGATCATGACCTGAGCCGAAGGCAGAGGCCCTAACCCACTGAGCCACCCAGGCGCCCCTTCAGGCGGAGCTTAAATGCTCCCCGTCCGTCCCTGAGTCCGAGCGTGTTCTTGCCTCATCGGCCCAGCATCCGACGTCGGCCTCACACTGGTTTCCACACCTCCCTGGCAGCTCCGCTTGGCCTGCAGTAGCTCTCTCTCCCTCAAGATGCCTTCTGGGCACCTTCCTGCCCGGTCCGTGTCCTCGGCCCACACGTGCACGCTCAGGTTTCACCATCCACTGCTTCGGCCTCGGCGGGAAGCCACCCTCTGAGCCTGCGGTTTGATCCCATTTGTCTGCAGGATGAGCCCGGGCTTCTACAAGAACGTGGTGAAGATTCAGAAGCACGTTACCTTCAACCAAGTGAAAGGCATTTTCGGTTTCACCGACAGTGACTCCATCGGTAAGGAGCTCGCCATGGCCTGCGTCCCGGGGTGAAGCACCAGCGTCTGCCCCGGGGCCCAGCGGCCTGTCAGGTGGCATCCCTCGCCCCTCGCCTCCCCACAGCAACCCCACGGGCAGGTCTTTGCCAGGAACCGGAGGAGCTGGAGCAATGCCTGCAGCCCCATTTCCAGGCCTTGTGCTGCACTTCCGGGGACCATCTGTCACCCCTCAGTCACCCACTAAGAGGCTTGGAAGAAAGGAGGAGACGGGTGGGGATGGCTAGAGCTCCTCTGCCTGCTCGCGGAGTCCCAGCCCATGCAGGCGCCTCTAGTAGAGGCCAGAGCCTCCGTTTCCCCCATAAGAGGAGGGACGTGGCCGGAAGCCCTGTGGTGCCCACCCTGCCCGCCCTCACTGTCCTTCTACGGCTCGGCCCCCTGCACACACACTCGTGTCCCTTTCCGTGGACTTCCGTGCCTGTCAGACACATCAGCCTTCTCCTTCTAGACCCTTAGCTCCCAAAGCTAAGAATTGATCCCTGAGACTTGTGGGTCTCCTGATCCTCTTCCGTGTTTTGTTTCTGCAACACGGCTCCAGGCCGAGCAGCCGCGAGCCCGGGACAGCATCCCCGAGTGTGCGTGTGGGTGCCGCGTGGGAGAGTTTGCCCCGCTGGGAGGGGACACCGCCTGGGGCCCTGGTGGCGAGGGGACCTTCAGGGACAAGTGCAGAAATGCCATGGAGAGGCCTCACTGGGAGTCTTTTCACATGAGCAAGACCCTTGAATGTTTCAGTGAGATGAATTCCTGACAATTGGGGCATAAACCCTGTGCTTTTGAAAGGGTTTTTATCCTTGGAAGGCCAGCATTTCCTGGGAAGATGTCTCAGGGAAGGCGGCCCTGGGCAAACGAGAGACAGACCTATGCCTAGTTGCACACTGTGCTGCGAAGCACCCGGGTTTGAATCCTGGCCCAGCCGCCTGCTTGTGGTGTATTAGCTGCGGCCGGCTGTGTCAGCAGTCTGAGCCTGAAAGTCCATGGCTGTAAGATGGGAGCCATACGGTACTTTTTCGTAGAGTTGGGAGCAGCAGACAGGCCCGGGGTTGGCCCCGAGCACAGCCTGGCACCCACACACAGGGAATGGCCACCGCTGCTCTGTGTGTGAACGGGGCGCTGGTGGTGGTGGCAGCATGAGTATGCCCATGTTGCACGGATGGCAGGGGCTGGCCCAGCACCGCTCGTCAGAGGTCGCATGAAGGTTGGTGCCCTTGGACCCCTTGTACAGGTCTGAGTAAATAGCAGCAGTGATCGTGACAGCAACGTCCAAAGTACTGAGAACAGTTCGGGGTTCCAGGTACCAGAATTTATACGATCATAGGTGAGGAACAACCTATGTGCCTATGGGTAGAGACGGGCGAAACACTCCCTGCCACGTTTACGGGACAGAAACACGTAGCAACCACCCAAGTGAGGGAAAAGTATAGTGTGCAGTCACCGCAGAAATGCAGAGGGAAGCCGAGAAAACGGAGATCGATCCACCATGGGACTGGAGATCATCTCTCTTCCCTACTGTTCTGTGGTTTCAGATTCTCTTGAGTGATGGTTGCTTCTCTAAAGGGGAGGACGCCTGTTCGTGTTCATCCCTTTTGCTGGGTGAATTAACCAGAACAGGAGTCGACGTCCTGTGTAAAAATACTTCATTTATGCTTTTCAGGGAAGATCAGCTTTCCCGCCATCCAGGCTGCCCCCTCCTTCAGCAACTCCTTCCCTCAGATCTTCCGAGACAGGACGGACATCCAGTGCCTCATCCCCTGTGCCATCGACCAGGTCAGCAGGCGGGGCGAGGCGTCCATCGGTCCGGGGTGCTGCACTCCTTGATGGGAAAGGAGGTTTTAAAAGGTGCTGGGCGGGGGGCAATCCTGTAAGCTGCCTGGGAGCTGGGAGCTGCCCACGGAGGCCGCGGACGTACTCCCAGGCTGACAGCCGGCCTGTTTCTGCCGGCTGTCCTCAGTCCCCTCTCCCCCCACAGGATCCATACTTCAGGATGACAAGAGACGTCGCCCCCAGGATCGGCTACCCTAAACCAGCCCTGCTGCACTCCACCTTCTTCCCCGCTCTGCAGGGGGCCCAGACCAAGATGAGCGCCAGCGACCCCAACTCCTCCATCTTCCTCACGGACACCGCCAAGCAGATCAAGACCAAGGTGAGCACTGTCCGGGCCGGAGGGGCAACCCGCGTACACAGAGTAGGTGTGCGTAAGACGCACAGGCATCACGTGACTGTCCTTCCAGCGTCCTCTGCCACGGCGCTGGGGTCCAAGGTCAGTTACAGCCACTGCCTGCGAACTCCAGGCGGCCTGTCCCTGCGCCCAGACACCAGATGAACTTGACTTTGTCCTTTCATTTAGGCAAAATTTTGGTTTTTTCTTCTCTGCTTTTCTCACCAGTGCTCTACTCTGGAAGCAAAGTCCTGGCAGTTTTCTTTTTTTAGGATTTTATTTATTTGAAAGAGAGCGAGAGAGAGCATGAGTGGGAGGAGTGACACAGAGAGAGGGAGAAGCAGGCTCCATCCCAGGACCCTGAGATCATGACCTGAGCTAAGGCAGACGCTTAAGTGACAAAGCCACCCGGATGTCCCATGGCAGTTTATTTAATGATGGAACGTATTCCACTACATTTCCAAGCAGCAGCCGTAGTCCAGCAGATGGACCGGGTGCTTTATGTTTTCTGGCTTGATTTCTCATGGGGAGACAGTGGGGAGCACCTTTAGAGGGATGAGGGCCAGAGAAGGTGACCACCCTGGCCAAGGTGGGGCTTAGGGGCACATGTTCCCACAGAGACTGGGAATGGGTGGGGGTCCTTCATCAGGACAGTCGTGGCCGTCCCAGCATGCATCGGGCAATCAGCACATTTTTGTCAGGTCACCAAAGAAATGAGAGTTAGGAACCTATTTGAGCTTTTTTGTTTCCCAGGGCCCTGCTTTTGCTGCTCGCAGGGTCTGAACTGCCAGTACAGGTACAACCCCCTTCCCTGTCCCATGAAGCTACTGACATTTTATTTGGAATCTAGTGTGTGTTTGTGGGTGGGAACTTCACAGCAGGAGTGACTAAATCTGTATCTGAGGTGTGTGATGCAACCCTCCACTGGTGCTGGCCCTTCCGGCGTCCTAGGCAGGTCCTAGCGGACAGCGAGGGGACCCATCCTGTCCCGAGCCTCTTCCAGGAAACAGCCCCGCCGACTCCGCCGCCCTCTCGTAGAAGCTGCTATGTTCGGGGCTTGTTCCTGCCCTTTCTCTACTGGCTGGACCTTCCAAAGCCTGGAGTCCACACGCGGGGGCGGGAGGCGAGGAGGGTGTTCCTCTTCTGTCCAAGAGGGGAGGCACTTTGGTTTTTTAGTTGTTTTAAGGAGGTCATTTTTGGGACCAAATTATTTTTCATTCATTTAGGGATGAGCAAAGGCCCCGAGGGTGGGCCGGCAGTAACGTGAGGTCAGGAAGCACACAGCTGCAGAGGCCACAAGAGTTGTGAGCAGCCTGTGTGGCAGGACAGGGTCAGTCCCCACGCCCACCTTCCAGTCCAGAATCCACCTCACACCAGCCGGCACGGGGCATCTGCCCCAGGCCTCCTGCAAACAGCAGCAGCAGCCGTACTGGGCACTGCCACGTGCTCGCCTGTGTCATCTCACTGATTCCTACCAACCACCGGCAGGCCATGTTCGTCTTGTAAGCAAGGACATCAAGACTCATAGGGACCAGGCAGTTTCCTACCTCCACTCAGCTGGGGAGTGGGGGGGTTAGGACTGGACCCCAGCTCCCCCATTGCATGGGCCCTCCCGTGGCCTAGAGTCAGGAACCCCAGGTTGTCCGTGCACTGCCATTGGCGAGTGACCTTGGTGTCCAGGTGAGACATCTGTGAAGCGGGAGTGGCTGTACTGATCTCAAGGACCCTGGGATCATGACCTAAGCTGAAGGCAGAGGCTTAACCCACTGAGCCACCCAGGAGCCCCCCTTGGATAGCCTTTAAACCAGCCCTGGGAGCCTGGGAAGCTCTGTTCTCAAGACTGTCTTCCCTGAGGCCCAGCAGCAACCTGGCTTGGCCTGCGAGTCTGAACACAGGAAAAGGCTCGTGCAGGCCTGCCCAGGGTACCAGAGCTCAGGAGAACCCCGTCCTGGTGCTTTCTCTTCTTGTTTGTTTTGTCGTTGCATGGTTGGTGCAGTTTGTTTACGTTGATTTTGTTCTGCAGCTTGCTCTCTTGTTTTGTGAAGGAGAGGGAAGAATGAATGGGTCGTTGTCTTACTCTGCCCGCGCCCAGCATGCAGCCATTCACGCTTCCCCTGTGCCGGGGCAAGAGCAGGTGCCACCCCCTGCCACCTGACGGCCTCTGCCCCGGCGTCGGCCTGCTGCCTGCCCAGGGTCCCGGCGCAGCCCGCCAGTAATTGCTGGGTGGTCCTGGGAGGGGGAGTAAGCTTCTCCACATGGGCACCGCCAGCTCTACCCACCCTTTTCCCCAGGAAAGAAAAATAGGGTGACATTTGTACATGGTGGGTCTCTCATGTGCTCATGGGAAGAAAGTTGAGACTTTGTCCCTTTTTGGCTTTCCTTCTCTGGCTTCTTGGCCCTGATTTCCCCCAAGATGATCTTCAGTGATTCCAAAACCACTGTGCTAGTTTCTGAGTCTTTACTCAGCTCTGGGGACTGCATGCTTCGGTGGGGTGCCTGCGGGCCTGGCGCCCTCTGCGCGTCTCCTGGGCTCTGCTCTCCCTTTCGAGCCCCTTTCTGGGGGCTCCCGTCCTCCCGCCCGCACCGCCGAAGGCAGCAGCCCCCGTTCCCAGGTTGTCTGTCTTACCCGAAGGACCTTGTGCCCGTCCATCCCTGGAGGATGCTTCACCCACATTCCAGCTCTGTTCTGTCTGTCGTGGGGGTGGGGGTCCAGAGCCAACCTCCCCGCCCCCCTTCAGTTGGCCACATTGGCACGGACCCGGGCTCACCGGGCAGGCAGGAGCAGTTTACGGGGCTCCTCCTCCTGACTGTGAGCCCCAGCCTCCTGCGCAGAGACCTGACGGGGCAGAAGCAGCCTCTGGCCCGACTTGCACCCTCGGCTCCCAGCCGACTTCCACGCGCAGCGGCCCGGCCCCTGCATCTCTGTGCTCTTGCCGCCGCAGGTCAACAAGCATGCATTTTCTGGAGGCAGAGACACCGTCGAGGAGCACAGGCAGTTCGGAGGCAACTGTGACGTGGACGTGTCCTTCATGTACCTGACCTTCTTCCTCGAGGACGATGACAAGCTCGAGCAGATCAGGAAGGTGAGGCCGGAGGCCGCAGGGTCCAGCCTCTCTCGTGGAGGACATGGGGGACGGGGCGGTCTGGCAGCCGAGCTTAGGGTGGTCGGAGCCTCTGGGCTCGGCCTTGGCAACAGACCCTCAGCTGAGACGAGGTGAAAAGTGAGGAGGTATGTCTGCCCTTGGCCACGCGCCAGGAAGCCCGGTGACAGTACACAAAGCAACGCACAGGCTGTGGTTGCCACTCACAGTGGTCTCCCTGGCTGGACACCGTGGACTAGGGAACTCCAACAGGACAGAATCTCAGTTCTGACACCGCCCGCACTGAGTCAGCGTGGCCATGCGTGGCTGTGGTGCGGGCAGGGCCCCGAGGCTCGCCCAGGGGAGGTGAGGGTCCTGGTGTGGACTCTCGGCAGCAGTTGGGTGAGGGGTAGGAGGAGGCCAAACAGTACGTGTAGCCTTTCCTCGGGTTTCCGGTCCTCGGAACCTTCCCACGGAGCTGATCCTGACTGAGGACTCTGCGCGCAAACACGTTAAAGCTGGTTGTAGCGAACAGTGCAGAGCAGACGGCACAGCACAGGGGACGCTGTGTCGGAGCCACAGGAGCGGGAGGCCGGGAGGGAGCTGCCGGCCGGCTGGGGCGCGTGGAGCTCCGACTGGCAGAGAGGGCGGGGGCGGCGACGCGGGGCTGCGCGGCAGGCAGGACCCGGCATTTGGAGAAAAGCACCAGGGAAGGTGCACATCTTTTCACTTCCGGGCATCACCCCTGTGCCAGGCTCTGCGCGGGTGCTGCGGGCTGGGCTGGCGCCCAGAGGAGGCAGGGGCCCAGGCGCGTGAGCCGCCTGTCACTGTGGTCTGTCTCCTTCCGGGCAGGACTACACCAGCGGCGACATGCTCACTGGCGAGCTCAAGAAGACGCTCATAGAGGTTCTGCAGCCCTTGATCGCCGAGCACCAGGCCAGGCGCAAGGAAGTCACGGACGAGATCGTGAGAGAGTTCATGACTCCCCGGAAGCTGTCCTACGACTTTCAGTAACACTCCTTTTATATGTGCTTATAGAGAGATGTAATTTACCAGTAATTCCAGCCCAATCAAATCAGCACTACCCATAGGCTCTGTCACACGGTAATTACTGGATGGTGTCTGGAAGCCCTGTGTGTGTCCGTGCCGTTTTTTTCCCATGACGTTCTCCTTTCTGTCTCGTGGGCCAAACCCTTGGGGTCACTGGGTGCCGGCTAACGTCCCATGGTCAGTCCAGCTGGAGTCTCTCCCGCAGAGCAGACCCCCATGTGGGACCTTTGGCTTCGTGTCCACAGGCCAGCCTGTCAGGTCCATAGGACAGCTGCTGGTCGCCACACACTCTTCAGACCTGCTCTGTGAAGGAGAGTGGTGTCTGTCTGCATCCCTGAATCAAAACGCATTAGCATCAATTAAAGTGTGCTTTGAAAAGTCTACGAGCGGCAGTGCAGTGGGCAAAGGTGTAATTCAGGCCGTGCCCAAGGGAATTTAGAAGAAGACTTGCCAACTGAAAGCTTTGCGAGACGTTTGGCTACAAGAGCTCCCAGCTTGAAAGCTGCTTTCCACGTTGAATTTTGGCCCAAGTTGGCCGGGCTTTATTGAATTGAGTCTTCTGTGGGCGAGACTCCAGTTCCCCTACCACACTCCAGACCGTGCATGCACCCGCTCCAGGAATCGTGCTTTTCCCCGATGTGCTAACACTCCGTCCACCAAGCAATCCCTGACACTCGCCCTGAAAGCCAAGGGCTGCTTCGTGCTGGTCGTGCCAGATGCTGAGGGCTCTGTTGTCTTTGCAGATGCTTTTGTTTTGACACTTGACTGGCGTGGAAGTCTTTCTGCACAGAGCAGTGCCCCGGGCCAGGTGGATGTAGCTAGAAAGTGCGCGGCAGCCCTCCAGGCCCCAAGCGGCCTGTCCCTGGGAGGCTTGGTAAACCGTGCACCCTGTGTAGTTTGGAAAAGCAGAAGACCTGTCTCAGGGAAGGCCCAGGCTTGAGGGGTCTGTGCTTTCTGGAGATACGGGGTCCACTCCCTCATGCCGCTCATTGGCGTGAATAAACTTCCTTCGGTCCTGCCTGTGTCGCTGTGCTCTTGTCTGTCTGGGCTTCAAAGAGGGACCAAGCCTGCTTCGGGCCCAGGGCGGGGCTGCTGCCAAGTGCGGCAGCTGCTCCAAGGGTGGCCCTTGCATCCACGGGGTTACCCAGAGGGGACATGAAGTGGATACACAGCCTGGAAGCCCCCGTGGCCCCGAGGTGCAGGCTCCCAGGAATCTGCTGGGAGGTAGCCTGTCTGCCTTCTAGCCCTTGGCAAGTGCCCAGCTGCTGGCTGTCACAGCTCATGGGACGCCTCCAGCCACCCAGCAGGGATGTCTCAGGGCACGGCCATGGGCTGGGCAGTGCGGCTGGTGCGGGAGCCGCCTGTCTGCCTCAGCCCTGGCAGGGATGGCGCCCCGGGCTCCCTCTGCCTGCCCAGGCTCACTTCCAGGTGGGGACACTGACACTTGAGAGAGGCAGTGTGGCTTGTCCAAGGCCACCCACTGAGTTTGTGACAGGCAGGCCTGTCCTGCTTCTTACTTGCTATGTCCACACGCACAGAGGGCCTGTTGCACAAATGAGTGTGCCGAGGGTCCTTCCCCGGCCTCCACACCAGCCCTGGCCAGCGCCCCCAGCTCCCTCACCTGGCTGGCTGCGGCCCTCCATGGCTGAGTTATGTCTTGCCGCTCAGTTGCACCTATGTCACAGGTGCACTGAATGGATAAAACGAGGGTAGGAGAGCACGTTACCATCGGGCTGCCTCTCCCTGCACAGGCTGCATGACCTTGGGCAGGCCACCTTACCTGTGGGGACCCCTACCACACCATACCTCATGCTGGGGTCTTTGAGACCATGCCCTGGGTTAGAGGTCAGGTGACCTATATCTTGTCATTGCTGGCAAGGGCCACAGCTCCTCCCACTGCCACAGTTTTCTAAAAAAGCAGATTCTAAGGGGACCCCCTGGGTTAGGACAGACAGGTGCAATAGCCCAGCAGTTGCTGGCAGGAGGTCAGGTCGAAGCCCCCATGGTGTGGGGACTCCTGCCAGAGGAGTTCCGCCAGCCTGGGATTGCAGCGGGGCTGGGGCTGGGGCTAGGGCATGGTGGGGAGCAGGGAGCTCACAGTGCAGGACGAGAACAAGGAAGGAGGCTCTCGGACATCTGATAGATGAGCTCTCCCAGGGAGTTCTGTGCGCCTTGGCCCTTCCCAGAGGCGCACAATTTTCCGGTCCACTGTGGGAGCCCTGGGGACACCACCCTTGGTCTCACACTTGAAATTTCAGGCGCAGCCCGAACTTAGTTAAGGTGACCACAGTTAATGGGAAGACCCAGCGGGGCCCACCTTCTCGTCTCCATTTCTAAAAGAAGGGGCTGGGTCAGCTCTGCACAGGGCCTTGTCACCTAGAGAGCATGAGGACCTGCGACCAGGCCTTCCTGCCAAGCCAATTCGCTAACGGGGTGGGGTCGGCGGCTCAGTGACCCCGTCTGGCACTACCCCCTGGTGACTGACAGACTGCAGAGCCTGGAGTACCGCCAGTAATTCTTTCCAGGCTAGAGCAAACGGGTACTAGAGGTCTTCTTGCCAGAAGCGGACGTGGGGTCAGGGTTTTGATGAATTATCGACCTTTTGTCAGTTGGTAGGTACCCTTTTCCCAGCACCTGGCTAGAACGCCAGGATCTTTCACTCGAAGCCGGATGAACTTCCTGGAATCCAGGGCCAGACTTCCTCATTCCACACCTACCGTGTGGACCTACCATGCTGGACCTACCATGAGCACCTACCGTGCTCCAGACCCTGTGCTGGACAGAGTCCGAGTCAGACATGGGTCGAGCAGGGTGTGGGGTGAGGGCAGATGAGTGACCAAGGAGCCAGGACCACGTGGGAGCCTAAAAAGCAGCCCAGTGGTCGGGCTGGGAGAGCTTCCTGAAGGAGGTGATGCCTGGAGAAAGGGTGTTGGTGGCGGAGAGCACTGGGTGTAAGCAAATGCTTGGGGCAGTATGACGGAAGCGGACCGGGACAGGAGGGGAACCGGGAAAGCGTTCCCAGAACACAAGAGGTCCTTCGGTCCAAAGACATGGTCAAGGCTAGGTTCTGTGAGTGAGGATAATCGAGGCAGGTGTTGGTCGGCTTTACCAGAGCCCTGAGCCCTGATAGCCCCTCGTGACTGGAAGCTGCATTGCGGACAGGAGGATTCCAGAAATGCGGGCGCGAGTCTGCCCCCACCCCTGCCACGGTGGGCAGGCCCAGCTCCCTCTCTAAGCTGTTTACTCCGCGGTGTCCGATTGTTGTGATGACCCATGTAGGACCTGCCACCCCCTCCCTGACCCCTCCTCCGGGCCCGTGTGGAAAGGTGGCTCACAGCCAATTATCCCGGCAGCAGAGGGGCCAAAAGGGGGTGGGTTTGGGGTGGGAGTAGTGAGGAGAGCAAACCTCACGCTGAAGGCTGAGTGGCCTCCCGTGGCTGGGCTCAGCGCCCCGAAGGCCAAGGGAGTGGAGCCAGCCAGAGTGCTGGCCTCAGTGTGCCCATCCGCGTAGTGGGAACACTGGCCATACAGGTCCGGAGGGCTGGGCCTCTGAGGACAAGCAGATCGCCCGCCCCACAGACCACGGAGCAGCAGCACCGAGCAGGCCCAAAGACGTTTTATTATCAACAGCTCCCTGCTCAGTCTCCGGAATCTCCCAGAGGGCAAGGGTGCGGGAGCAGGTCTGGCTGTGGCCGTCTGGTCAGTGCCCTCTCTGAGCAGCCCCTTGTGGGGAGCACGCGGGCAGGTGCCCTAGAGCTCACCAAACAGCCAAGGAGAGCTGCGTGGGGGCCCCGCGGGAAGGGCGGCCAGGGGACAGCAGAGGACTGGATGGAGGCACAGGGATGCTCCGAAGACACGGGCGGCTGGGAGGGGTGACCAGGAAGCTGGAACTCCGATGACGTGCTCCAGCGACTCCATGGGACGGATGTCCTCATCCAAGAGGCCCACTCCTCCCTGGCCATATGACCCTCACACCAACCCCAGGCTGCTGGCAGATGGGCCCCTCAGACTCCCTGTGGTCCTGTAGCCCCAAGCACAGCAACTCGGGCTCCAGGGAGGCTCAGGCTGTCCTGGGCGGCGGCTCCGTGGGCCCAGACCCCAAGACTCTCCAGCGCCTCCTCCAGCCCCCAGGACCTCAGGAAGCTGCGGCGGGTCGGCCCCAGGGGCATTGGGACTGGCTACACTGACAGGCCCCGGATGAGCCGCAGCACGGCTTCGTAGGCAACAAAGACCACCATGTTGACGGGGAAGGCACGACAGCAGTTGAGCGTCAGCCCCTTGAAGAGGACCCGAGGCCCCTCCTCGCGCACGCTGGTCACCACGCAGTGCAGAAGGCCACGGTAGCGCCTCTGGCCCTGCCCGTCTGCCTGTAGGCGTGACTTGATCACATCCATGGGGGTGGCCACAGCCCAGGCCAGGACCCCAGCACAGCCCCCGGCCACCAGCACACCCAACACATCTGTAGGGAGAGAGCCGTGACCACCTCAACACCCTGCCAGCCGGCCGGACACATGGGGTGGGGTTCCCAGAATGGAGCTCAGGGTTCACGCCCCCGACATGTGAAGCCACATGACAGGTCTATCCCACTCCTGGGGTGGAGGACACGGACATTCCCAACCCCCGGTGGGGGAGCTCCGCAGCACCCATGTTTGGCCCGAGCGCATCCATACCACCTCCCCCAGCTCCACGGCCCACTGTGCTGGGCCCCACCCCACCTGCCAGGCCCCGGGCCCCCTCACCTGGCTGGCTGTGGCCAGCGGGCGTGAGCTGCTCACAGAGGATGGTGTAAGATAAGAAGTAAGTGGCGAAGGAGTGGCCGTCACGAAAGAGCAGGGCCGAGCTGCCCTTGTAGAGACCCCGCAGCCCCTCCTCGCGGGCCACCGTGGCCAGACAGTGCAGTGGCCCTCGGTACTTGGGCCCGGAACCGGCAGGGGGCGCGGGACACAGCGGGGGCGCAGCTGAGGGCCATGAGGCCGAAGGGCGCCGCTGCTGCGTCTGCGTCTGCGTCTGTAGGAGGACCTTGGCCACCTCTGTGGGCGAGGTCAGGAACACCTGCCGTGGAAGGAGGCGGGTCAGGAGGCGCTGGCCACGCTGCCTGCACCCCGCTGGCTTCGTGCCCCCACGGCAACATCCCCAGGGGCCCCTCCAGGGCTGGCCCACCGGGCCCGGTGCCATGGGGTTCAAAGCTCCGCTTCTGGCTCAGAGCGGCCCGACACGCAAGAGGTGTTGGGTAGATGCCTGTGACTCGGGTTCGTGGAGTATCTATCACGTAGTTAACAGGCGAAGCACATCCGTGTACCATGTAATTAGCAGAAGTCGTGTCAGAAGACTACAGTACTTGGTACTGTATGAAATGAGTAAGTGACATATTACTAACGATACTGGCTGCCACTCTGTGGGTCCTCATACCTGACTCCGTCCTGGGGGCTCTCCACTGAGAACCTTACTGAGAACCTTACTGGAGCTTCACCGCGCCTCTTACTGGCGAAGAGGCAGGCAGAAGCTCAGAGAGGCTCCCTGGCACGCCCAAAGTCGCCCAAGGTCGCCGAGCTAATGAGTATCAGCTGGGCCCCCACCCACCACCCCCAGCCCTCATCCAGTCTCTGCCCTGCCCCAAGCCTGGGTTTCCCCCAGCTGCGGGGCTGGGTGACCTCCCGGGCGGCTGTCTCAGCCTCGCCAGACCCGGCAGTCCTGAGGGGCCCCGCCCCCCACCCCACTCACGCGGACCAGGCCAGAGGCAAATCCGGACAGCGTGACGTCAGTCTTGGCGGGCTTGGCGTCAGGGCTGCCATAGCGAAAGCGGCAGATGCGTGCCAGGCAGTGGCGGTAGGTGCCAAAAGACACGGACGAGACCAGGGACACGGTGCACACGGGCAGCGAGAGGCCTCGGTAGAAGCCCCACACCTGGTGGGCAGACAGACCGGACCCGAGGGCTCTGGTCAGGCCAGAGGCCCAGCCAGGAAGAGGGCCACCCTGGGGGGCCCAGGCCGAGTGGGCCGTGTCTCAGCCCTGCCCTGGCCTCCCTGACCATGGGACCTCAGGCCCGTCTCACAGCCAAGGCTCTGTGACCTAAACTGGCAATCGTAACCCCCGACTCTCCAGGTGATGTGAGGGACTGAAGAGTCAGATGGCCAGGCTGGACCAAGACAGCTATTTGATAATGATGATGCCGTTGAATAGCGTGCTTTACGGTTGCTCTTTTCTCATCCATTCACCCCTGGCCCGCATCGAGCCCCAAGTTCACGTTGCTAAGTATCCCTGAGTCCCTCCTCTGGACTGGGCTCTGAACTGGACATGGCACAACTAACAGTGTCACCCACCATGGCGTTCAAGGAGTGCCCAGCCTGGAGGAGACAGAAATACAAACACTCGGGGTCCCTCCCTGACCCCCAAGGCCCCAGATGCCACCCGTGGACCCTCTCTTGAAGGTAGGACCTCATTCTGGACACCTCCTATGTGCTGGACACTTGGCTCTCAACCTCAGAGAAACCCAGCAGCTTGGTACAATCCCTCCCATTTGGAAGGTGACAGCTGAGCTCGGAAAGGGCTGGCTCACTGGGTGTGGCAGGCCTGGGGCCGCATCCTCTTGCCCATTACCTCGGGCCCCGGCCTACCCTCTCGTGGCGATACGTGTCCCAGACGCAGTGCCAGATGCCGCTGTACCTGGGCTCTGTCTGGATCTTGACCTGCGAGAGAAGCAGACTTCAGGAAGGGGTGGCTTTAGGCCGACAGCAAGGTCAGTAGGCCTGGGGGAGGGGACAAGCCAATGCCTTGATTGTCAGAGGCGTGTTGGCGCACCTCGGGCAGAGCAAGGACCGGGAGCCTGTGTGAGACAAGAACCCTGACGCACAGGGGAGAAGAGGGGCCGACGGAGTCCCGAGGAGCGTGGGGACGGCCAGTCTGATCAGCTGGCCAGAAAGGTCTCCTGGCCCCGGATGGGTGCAGGAGACTGGGAGGCAGCCTGACCCCAGCCAGGGGCCTTAGGGTGGGCGGTGGAGGCCGGCCATTGCCATACCTTCACCGTGTCCAGGGGGTAGCCCACAGCAACACCGCAGACACCTGGAAGGAAATCAGAGGGACCGCGTGAGCAGCAGGAACAGCCCGACCTTGTCTCATGGAAGGAAGTAGGGTGAGCCCCGACCAGCTCCCGCCGAGCCTGGACACACGCTCCCCGTCCACACTGTGTCTCATCAGCTCTAAGCACACGGATGCAGAGAAGGCAACTGAGGCTCAGGCACTCTGCCAGCAATTTCTCCTTCCCTGTCTTGGCCCGGCGATGCCTCATTCCAACAGCCAGGGATGCATTTCGACACCTGCCGGGCCCTGTCTCCAAGCCAGGCAGCTCTTGTCCTCAAGCCTTGAAGGGTCTGTCTGTGCTTCACCTGTGGGCTGTGTATGCAGAAGAAGGGCACAGACCCTACAAAGGCCAGGAGGTAGGGAATCCCAGGTCACCCAGGGCTCTGCGAAGGAACGCCTGAAACCACAAGTCTGCGTGGAACAGAGTGGGACGCGAGGCTTTCTAGACCAGGGCCCTCCCCCTGCCAAGGGCCAGGTGCCACCATCCTTTCTCTTTCCACCAGAACCTCAATGTCCAAGCCCCCAGCACTGCCATGGGGAAGCCAGAGACCCACAGAGCCCTGAGGTTACATACCCTGGGGGCAAAGGGTGGTGAGGGCCACCTGAGAACAAGGCACTTGGGGGCTCTGCCCTATTTAGTAGGCATTCCAAGACTCAATATGTGTGCACGAATGAATGAAGGAGTGTGAGGAAATGATCAAAGGACTGACTGAATGACTTGATTAGAATTATCCTCCTGGACTCTCGCAGAGACCCCACCGAACTCCTACTCACTCGTCAAAGCCCTGCCACAGCTTCACCTCCTCTCTGGAGCCCTCCCTGACCCCTGAATCTGGGCTGCCTCTGTGCCATTAAACATATTGATCACAGCCCCGATCACGTGGTTCTGCTGCTGTCCCACGCGTACCATGTCTGTCCTCCACAGGGACAAGACCCAGGTCTTCGAGAGCCATTCTTGGCCTTGCGATTCTTCGCCAAGTCAAGCCCCTTCCTTCTCTGAGCCCCCTCCTTAGGGGCTAACGTGCAGGGAGGCAGCTGGTCTTGGGCCCGGCACAGAGTCACACCCCAGAAGACCGGGGCTCCAGCCTGTCCTGGGTCAGCACTGCCCTCCCCACCTGAGGGAGGAGGACATCCCACACCATTCCCAGAAGTATCGACCAGTACCCTTGCTGTTTCACAAGACAGGACAAGGCCAAGGGTGCCTCGCCCAGCCTGCAGGAGGGAGGGTCAGGGGTGGGGGAACACCGTCCCCCACCGGTTTCCCAACGGGCTGTTATCTCCCTGGATCTGTCTTTTGTAACCAGCCATTTCCCCAGAAGGGAAAATAGTTTGGGAGGCCAATAGGCGGGGACAGCGCACACACCAGCCTGCGGGTATGGCCAGGGCTCCCGCAGGGCCTCT
This sequence comes from Mustela putorius furo, assembly GCF_011764305.1. Classification (NCBI taxonomy): domain Eukaryota; kingdom Metazoa; phylum Chordata; class Mammalia; order Carnivora; family Mustelidae; genus Mustela; species Mustela putorius. The sequence goes on along the minus strand of NW_025421290.1, from coordinate 48,644,962 downwards.
CCCCCTCCCGGCCCACCCCCTGCAGTCTGCATTTCCGGATCCAGGCCAGTTTATCCTCACTGTCCCCCCCCCTCACCCCCCCCCACGGTTCCTTCCCACAGCTGGGAGCCTTCCCCGCCCCCACTCCTCCCTGCCTCCCTCTGAGACCATCCTCTGCGCACCCCCATCCCCGCCTGAGGGCCGCAGGCTGAGAGGGTCCGGCTGTGCAGACTCACCTCCCCCTGTGCCGCCCCCCAGCACGTGCGGCCCACAGCAGGGCGCAACCACTTCCGGAGCCCCTGACACCCCACTGCCACTGCCACGGGAGGGTCTACTGCCAAGGCCCAGCACTTCCTCATGCCTCCTGGTCCCCCGCCCCCCCAAGCCCCTCCATGTCCATTACCTCCGATGGCTCCAGCCACAAAATCCATTGACAGCGCTGTGCTGGGAGAGGCTCTGCGTCTGCCTGCCTGACAGCGGTCTGCCGCCACCGGGGTGGCCTCGACCAACTCGCCAGCTGCTGGCCGGCCTTAAATAGCCGGGGCTGGGGGAGGGACAAGAGAGGGAGCCTGCTGACCAGTGGCCTCGAAGGCAGAGGCCCGCAGGTCAATGCCCAAACGCAGGCACTGGGCAGCTGAACTCCCTCCCACACACCCCCCCAGAGGACGCTTGTCCCAGTGCCCTGGGGACCCAGGGGTCAGGAGGTGGCAAGGCTCACTGTCCACACTGCCTGCAGGGCTGGGCCCCGGGGCCAGGTGCAGACACCTCCAGGGAGGTCCGAGGATGGGGCTGTGGTGCCCCTGTCCCTCCAAGCCCAAGTTCGGGCCTTCACGGGGTCTTTGGGCCTCCCCAGCAGCCCTCGGAGCTCCATCCTACTCACTCAGCAGACACCATCGGAGCTGGGGCTGCCCTGAGAAGGACCAGCCGTCCTCAGGAGGCTCCGGTGGGCAGGAGGGAGTGGGGGCGAGCCCGGGAAGCCCGCACGAGCCCCCCCTTTCCCCACCACAAGCAAACACGGGTCCCAGCTGGTGTCTGCTCCACGCCCTTCACACTGCCTTGACCCCACGCTGTCCGTGTGCGCCCACATCTGTTTCCTGTTCTCCCGGCCGCACTGGCTCTGCCTCTGCTCAGCCCCCAGCACTCAGCACTGACCAAGCCCTGAGGGCCCCAAGCCCTACAGGACCCACTGCTAGGGATGTGGCCACGTTGCTGACCGGGCCTCTCACAAAGCCAGGGCGCTCCTGAAGGCGGGGTGGGGGGGTGCTGATGGTCCCCATTTTACAGATGGAACCACTGAGGCCCAGAAAGGGAATTTGTCCAAGGCCATGCAGGTGGCAGGGCCAGATGTGATCGCCAGACACTCTGGAATGCCCAGCCCCTCTCTGATGCCGAGGGCCAGGCCCTGATGCCCATGAGCTTGGTCCCCATGGCCGTCACCCAGTGGGCCCTCCCGGGGGCTCAGCACATTCTCCCATATGAGCCATATGGCAACACTGTGAGGTGGCCGTGAGGGCCCTCAGGCTTAAGGAGACTGTGCACGTGCCCAGGGCCACACAGAGTGAGTGTCCTGCTGGCCAGAAAGCTGGCAGGACCAGAGTGGAGGGATCCAGGGTTCAGACCACCTCGTCTGGGTGGCCCTCGGGTCAGGGACTGTGTGTCTGCCTGTTTTCTTGTGTTCTGACGGGTGGACGCAGGCCGGCCTTGAACAGGCTGGGTGCTGATGGAGGGACAGCCCCATCCCTGCCTGCCTGGCCACTGCAGGGTGAAGGGGGTCAGGCTGGCAGTGGCGCCTGCCATGTCAGAGGGCAAAGGGCAGGATGGAATCCACACAAGTTGTGTGTGGATGCCCAGCCTCACCATTGCTTGGGATCCAGGCTGTTTGCATTCAAAGATTTTATTTATTTATCAGACTGAAAGAGTGAGAGAGAGAGAGCACAAACACAGCAGGCAGAGGGAGAAGCAGACTCCCCGCTGAGCAGGGAGCCCGATGCGAGACTCGATCCCAGGACCCTGGGATCAAGACCTGACCCGAAGGCCGACGGCTCACCAGCTCAGCCACTCAGGCGTCCTACCCGGGCTGTTGGCATTCAAAGCCCAACTCTGAGACCACAGCAAGACAGGAGTCGCTGCCTCGTGGCTCTTCCATTCTGGGGAGACAGACACCAAGAGATGAGGTGACAGGAGCACAGAGACAGAAAACAGCAGCGAGCGCCAAGGACAGAGGCAGAGAAGGGAGGAGACAAGGAATGAGTGGGCTGGGGGGGGGTGGCCCAAGACGGTGACACAGGAGACAAGTGTGTTTTCCCCCGTCACTGCCGCCAAGTATCACCCGCCCTTCGTCTCCCGGACCAACGTGCCCAAACTTGACCCTTCTCCTCAGCCGACCCAGAAAACACGCCACCTCGCCCTTCGGGGCGGCAGCTCCCCAGCCTGCTGTGAGCTTCGGGCAGGGAGGGCCGTGCCAGACCCGTCTCTGAGCCCACAGCACCCAGCACGGGGCATGCTGGCGGGGGAAACAAGCCGGTGGACGGACGGGCGGACAGATGGATGGATGGCTGCGGGGAGAGTGGGGGAGGGGTAGGTAGATGGAGGGATGGACAGACAGACAGAGGGACTGCAGGATGGACAGATGAATGGATGGGGTGGCAGTGAGTGGACTGACAGTGGAAAATACCAATGAATGACCAGAGTCGGGGGGGGTCACCTGCCCATCGTTTGCTTGAGCTGACACAGGAGGAGGCAAAGAGGCCGTTGGTGGCTGGGCAGGCAGGGGTCTTGGCCGGGGAGAGGCCCACACAGTCTGGGGGAGAGCTCAGGCAGGGCCCCCCCCCAGCCTGGGTTTGGCTCCAGGCTCCGCCTCTCCCGCATGGGTGGCCTCGGGCCCACGGCGTTACCTCTCTGGGTGCTGGGCAGAGTCCAAGGGAACCTTCCAGGGCCACTCCTCTCAACGGGCAGCTATAATGATCAGCACCAAGGCCAGCTTAAGACCTTCCTCCGCCAACACCAGAACCCCTCCGAGTGTGGCCCCCCCACCCCCGGGGCTGGTCTTCCAGGAGGAGGCAGACATCGCACAGGAAGACCCAGCCTGAGCCACTGCAAAGGGCTCTGGGAACAGGGGGTGGCGCTGGCCCCACTGGGCGCACGGACTTGCCCATCAAGGGACCAGACACATTCCAAAATGAATTTTTACATTTGATAAGAAAAACTATAACTCTAAGTTATTTTTGTTGTTGTTGTTGTTTTTAATTTTTTAAAAGATTTTATTTATTTATTTGACAGAGAGAGAGAGAGTACAAGTAGGCAGAGCAGCAGAGAAGAGGGAGAAGCAGGGTCTCCACTGATGCAGGGCTCGATCCCAGGACCTGGGATCATGACCCGAGCTGAAGGCAGCCGCTTAACCAACTAAGCCACGCAGGAGCCCCTATTTTTTTTTTAATCTAGACTGATGAGAGGGAGCACACAAAGCAAACGGCTCGAAGTTCAGGTCTGGGTCCTGCTTTCTAGTCAAAGGCGGGCAAACATAAACATTATCTTTTTTGTCGGTTTTTTGTTTTGTTTTTTGTTTTACTTTGTTTGGGGAGGAGGAAGGGCAGAGAAAGAGAATCTCAGCAGGCTCCATGCCAGCCCAGAGTCCAGCATTGCGTTTGATCTCACCATCCAGAGATCATGACCTGAGCCGAAAGCAAGGTCAGACGCTCAACCAACTGCACCCCCCAGGCACCCCCACACATTTCCTTTTTCACTGTCATTTTGTGATTTGCTTCTTTCTGTTACCGACGTGCCTGGGACGCCTTGCCCACCATGGCTCCGAGGACTTCTCCACTGTGCATGTCCTGGGGTGTGGCCGAGGGTCGTCCAGGGGGCGGGGACAGAGGCTGACCCAGGCTTGGCCCTGGTCCTGCCCGTCCTCACGTGTGACCCGGGAGCCTAGGCCCCAGGGTCCTCACCTGTGAAGCTGGGATTCCACCACTCAAGACTCAGGAGTCCTGAGAGGTCAGCGTCTGGAAAACCTTGGGAGCCGAGCCTGGCAGGCCGTGAGCGCGCCACATGTCACTGCGACGATTTAATTCACGACTGATAGAAATTGGCTTGTTTCCAGCTCAGAACAGAAAGTCCTCCCACGGGCCAGCTTTGAGGTCTTCCCTTGTTTCCATGGGGTACACTCTCGGAGGGAGACGGCCAAGTCAAAGATACCCGATCTATCTTTCATTTTCATATACTTTGGGGTAGGATTTGGAGAGGTCGAGGAAGGGCAGTGGGATTTCCGGGCAATGGACATGGACCAGGAGCCCCCGAGTGGGCATGGGGACCCAGGCTGGCTCCAGAGACTAGCAGCCCTGGCATTTCCAGGAAACGGGGCTCCAAGATCAGAAGAGCCCTGGTTCTCACCCAGTCACTCTGTGGCCGGGAGCAAGCCACCTTGCCCTGAGTCACGGTTTCTCCATCTATAAAGCGGGACAGGAGACGAGAGCGTCCTCTGGGGGCTCGGCCCTGCCATGTTCCGCTGGGATCTCTGTGACTCCCTGCGGGTGGCCACAGACCACACGGCCCCAGGGAGGCGGGGAGTGAGCACGCACCCACCTTTGGGAGGCGGGTGTCTCTGGCATCTGCCGCTGGCCCTCAACCCTTGGGCCTCTCCATAGGACGACTCCCGACGTGGCTCCCAACATCCCCCCCAGAGCTGGAGATCGAAGACGGGGAGGCAGGAGGTGGCCACGATGCCTCAGTGACTGTCTTGGAAGTGACACGTGGTCATTCCTAATTCCCTGGAGGTGACCCGGACATTCCAGCCCAGGCTCGGTGAGAGGGGACTTTGGAAGAGGGGCGTGTGGAAGGATGAGTGGACGGGTCTTCCGGCCGCCCCGGAGAGGCAGGAATGGGAACAGGTGAGCGTGGCCAGCCTGCCGCCGAGAGAAGCCGGTCTCCGCTGGGGCTTCACGGAGGTTCCAGGAAGGGGCACTTCGGAGCCGCTCATGAAGTAGGGAGGGTCCCACAGGAGTGCAGGGCGTGGATTCCCAGCGTGGACCCTGAGCACAGGCTCACGGGGGGGGCGGCGAGCACGTGAAAATCTTCAAGAACACAGACCAGGTGAACGAGAGGAGAGAGAGAGACCCCCAAGCCCCCCGAGGGGTACACCTCGGAGGCACACCTGGCCCCTCACCAGCCCTCATGCTCCCTGCCACTGGGCATAGAAGCCGACGGCCCGGCTCCCAAGGGGGCTGAGGACAGGGATCCAGAGGACAGAGCCCGAAGCAGCAGGACAGGTGCCAGAGGGGAGATTCTGGCCGGGGGAGGGAAGGGACGGTCCCCGGGCAGTTGCCCCAGGAAGACGCTGCCCGGCTGAGCGACCATGACAGGAGGAGAGCCATGGAGGAGGAGGGATGCTGAGGTAGCACAAGGCCTTTCTGCGGAAGGTTCTGGAATAGAGGACTCGGACTCCAGGACTCCTGCAAGACGCCAGCGCTCCTGGATTCCAGGAAGCTGAGGGTAGTGGCCCATCCTATGCTTGTCTCTGGAGCTTCCCCCCAAACCTGTGCTCCCCGTGGGCCTGCCCAACACGCCTCAGGGCTCAGGACGCGTCGTGCTCTGCCCGCTGTCACGCCCCCTTCGGCCTCCGGGGTGCCAACTCCAGCTCACCTGGCCGCCCAGCCCAGGGTCCTGGTGGGGGCACACTGCCCTCGGGTGCCCATTTACACGGCCCTTCGGCTGGGGACAATGGTCTGCTCCTCCACCCCCCAGACAGTGTGGCACCCCAGGAGGGGCAGAGCTGGGCCGGCTTGCGTCGGGCCCCAGCGCCAGCCCTGAGCGTGGGCTCCAGGGGCCCCACAAGCCTCATGACCTCTGAATGTGCGGCGGGCACACAGTGTCTGCCACATGTGGCTGGATGCCACGGGCCCGGCTCTTCTGTCCCGCCAGGCTGGCCCAACTGGATCACCCCTGGGGCCCTCCGGGTTGGGGGCACCCGCAGGCAGGCCCCCTGTTTGCTCTGCTTTTAACCTTGAAGCATTTGCTATGAGTCTCTTTATATCGTCCCCGTCCTGAGTTTCTGGTCATCTCCTCATCTGGCCGGAGACCCCCTCTCTCCAGTCTCTCGACCTCTCCAAGGCCCAGCGGGCTGGGAAAGGTGCCACGCACAAGAGAGGCCCAGGGCTCACCTGGACTGGCAAACGTGCGGAAGGCTGCCACACGCCCGATGGCATGAAGATGCTGGACGCCCACGCAGCACGCTAGCGACTCTGGGCTCGACTCCATCCCAGCAATCACTTCACGTCTACCTAATGAGAGAACGCTGGGCCCCGCGGAGTTGGAGGACAGTGGCTGGGTGTCCCCATCAAGTCCCCGGCCCTTCAGGCTCCGAGACCCAGACCCGCTGCTCCCGGAGTCTGATTCCTTAGGTCTGGGAAGCTGTGTCTTAGCCAGCATCCTGGGAAACTCCAGTCCCGGAGATCTGGAATGGGGAGCTTGTGGCTGGGGCCCCACAGCAGGATGGGCCAGGGTCCCGCTCCCCTCACCCAGGTCTGGCTCCTCAGCTGCCTGCTCGCCCTGCCAGAGATGGCAACGTGACTCCTTGCTTTTTTTTTTTTTTTTTAATGTAGGCGCCAAGCCCAGCATGGAACCCAATGTGGGGCTTGAACTCACAACCCCGAGATCAAGACCTGAGCTGAGATCGAGTCGGATGCTTTACCAACTGAGCCACCCAGGTGCCCCTGTGACTCCCGCTCTTGAGTCAAAACCGACAGGCAGGGGTGCACAGGTCTGGCTCTGCAGGGACACGTGTGCACACACACAGACCCTCCCGGGCCAGGAGAGGTAGGTCCCCCTCTCTGCACCTCTCTGCCTCCTTATCAGGGCCGACTGTAGCCTAGCAGGAAGAAACTTTGTTTCTGAAGTTTTTAATTCTAAAAATACAGGTTAGAAAAAGCGATTACCCCCAACCCCCAGCACTCCTCACTTCTTTTTCAGAGAACACAGGTCCCCGGAGAAGGTTCAGGCTGTGGGCCGCGGGGCTTCCCACTGGCCTCACCCCCCACCCAGGGCCCATCACCTTCCACGGCTCGGATTCTGTCAGCTTGCACATTTATTGAGTACCTGCTGTGTGCCCGCCTTGTTTAGGGTTAATAAAGAAGACAGAGAAGGCCCCTGCCCTGGTAGAGCTCCCATTCTAGTGGGAGAGAGGAGAAAATTAATGTCACCCTAGGAGTTGAAAACTGTGTGTGGAGGGGCGGAGGGCTGTCTGCGCTAGATGGGGGAGGCCAGCCAAGCCCCTTGTGAGGAGGTGAGGCGTGAACAGGGACCTGAGCTCTGGAGGCGATCTTGGCAAGGGAAGGGCGTCCTAGGCAGAGGAAGCGGCCTGTGCAACAGCACTGGGGTGATGATGGGCTTGGAATATGGGTGTGCGGCCAGGTCACCTTGGGCTTGGAGGCACTGAACCTAGGTTCTATCCCAAGTGAGTGGGGAGTCAGTTGACAGCCCTGACCTCCTCATCCCCACCTCACCAGGGTCAAAACAGCCTCCGGGGACGCCTGGGTGGCTCAGTTGGTTAAGCAGCTGCCTTCGGCTCAGGTCATGATCCCAGCCTCCTGGGATCGAGTCCCACATCGGGCTCCTTGCTCGGCGGGGAGCCTGCTTCTCCCTCTGCCTCTGCTGCCATTCTGTCTGCCTGTGCTTGCTCTCTCCCCCCATCTCTCTCTGATAAATAAATAAAATCTTTAAAAAAAAAAAAAAAACCCAGCCTCCGGCCACTGAATCCAAGTGACTCCCGGGAGGCGAGAAACAGAGGTGAGTTTTCTTCACCTCTATTCTGGCTGGTGTTTCTACTTCTTCCACACGGGACCCATCTTGTGTAAGAAATTATAAAAGCCGTACAAAGTAGGGCACCTGGGTGGCTCATTGGGTTAAAGCCTCTGCCTTTGGCTCAGGTCATGATCTCAGGGTCCTGGGATCAAGTTCCACATCAGGATCTCTGCTCAGCAGGGAGCCTGCTTCCTCCTCTCTCTCTGCCTGCCTCTCTGCCTACCTGTGATCTCCATCTGTCAAATAAATAAATAAAATCTTAAAAAAAAAAAAAAGCCGTACAATGTAAAAACTTGCACCACGCACTGCACTTTTCAGTGACCTGGCTTAATCCCTAGTCCCCTGTCACAGTCGTCACACTCCCTCCCTCCTTTGTTGTCCTGCCACTGCTCTGGCCTTGAGCCCCTCCTGCCCCCTAAAGTCTGGGGCCTGAGAAGAGCCCTGCCAGGTGGCCTCCCCAAGAACAGAGGTGGGGCCTGGGGAGCTAGGGAAGGTGAGGGGTTTGAACCACCACATTCTGTTCTCTAATTTTACCTTCAGGAAACGAAACAGACACAAAACCCGACTGCTGATGTCATAATACAGGTTTCAAAATACAGGCATTGCGCACTCATTTACTTGGCCGTGACTTCCTTGTTTTCCGTTTCTGGTCTCTCCTGAACTACCACCAGTCTCTGGAGGTCAGGCTGATGACTCCCAGGGAGTCCAGGCTCATACTACCTGTACCTGCCCCAAGCGCGACATTAACTGCAAGGCACATGCATTCTCTTAAAAAAAAAAAAAAAAAAAGGGACAACTGGGTGGCTCAGTGGGTTAAGCAGCTGCCTTTGGCTCAGGTCATGATCCCAGGGTCCTGGGATCCAGCCTGACATGAGGCTCTCTGCTCAGTGGAGAGCCTGCTTCTCCCTCTCCCTCTGCCTGCCTACTTGTGCGCGCTCTCTCTCTGTCAAACAAATAAAATCTTTAAAAATATATATATATGTATATATACACATATATTTATATATACAAATATATTTACATATAAATATATACAAATATAATATAATTTAAATATGTAGATGAAAATATATATGTGAAGCAGGGTGCCTGGGTGGTACAGTTGGGTAAGCATCCGGCTCTTGGTTTTGGCTCCGGTCATGAGAGGGAACCCCCCGTGGGACTCCACACTCAGGGGGAGTCGGAGCCTGCTTGAGATTCTCTCCCTCTCCTTCTGCCCCTCCCCGTGCTTGTGTATTCTCTCTAAAATAGATAAATAAATCTTTTGTGTGTGTGTGTGCGCGCACACACACACACACACACACACACACATATAAAGCAGGTCAGATGGTCCTAGCTTCCTTCTCAGCTGTCCCATCATAGCGTTCTGTCCTACTGCCTGTTAAGGTACAGGACTTTCTTCTCAAGCCTCCAAAACTAGAGGTAGCTGCTGCAGGCCTTATGCTCCACCTCCCGGGGCATTGGCAACCAAGGGACAAGTGTCCCTAGGGGTGAGTCACCTGGGTATAGCTTAACTGTCAGGCCTTGGAGGCCTCCAGCCACACAAGCATCCCCACCGTCAACTCCTGCCTGTCTTGGGTCTGGGCTTCTCCTGGGGCCCAAGTTATTGCTTTTCTGGCTCCTTGAGGTCAGAGGCTGGTGATATTCAAACCCAGGCCTCCAGACCCCTAGTTCAGGGCCCACCAGCCATCACGAGCACTGGACTAAGAGTCAGCAGACCTGGGTTTGGGTCTCTGCTTAATGAATAGTCTTACCTAGAGTTTAAAGAATAAAAGGAAACCACACGTGACTGGTGACTGTGGGATTCCTGGTGGCCTCTGTATCACCATGGATCACGGCTTAGCTGATATCCCCCCTAGCACCAGAAATACATAATCTTTAAAACCTTGGGTACAGATCCATCGTAACCCCCCTCGCGATTTCAGAAACTGTGCGATCTGCAATGCCCTGGAAACACCGCTGGGAGTGTGGTCCCAACCACAGGGCCATGGCCATGAAGAAGGAAGTTGGGCCCCAGGCCGAAAAGGTGTTATCTCACCCTCATTGTGCAGGAGAATGTGTCCAGTCAAGTCCAGTCCCAACCGGACAGTCCAGGCCTCCTGAGGCCCTGGGGAAGGAGGGAAGGACAGGTCTCTGACCAGGCGGGGGTCCTTGCCACTGCCAATCTCAGGGACCGTCTCCCCGGGCGGATTGCGTGGACCGGATCCTCTTCTGACCCCACCGTGTGCCCCCGCCTCCCCCGCCGCCTGGCTCGCCCAGTCCCGAGGCCTCCGGCGCCCCCTCTCTGCCGCGCGGCTCTGGGCGCGTCCAGGAACCTGCCCGACTCTGCACCCTTCGAGGCTCCCACGGCCCCGCAGCGCGCGGGCAGGTGCGGATCCCCGAGGGGCGCCCCACGGCCCCCTTCCCCGTCCCAGGTCCCTCCCCGCCGCCCGGGAAGGCTGGCGCGCTCGGACCCGGACATCCCGCGTACCGGGCCGGGCGGGAGCGTAGGCGGAGGGGCGACTCGCCGCCCGCGGGGCATCACAGCTAGTGGTGTCCGAGCCTGGGAGGATCCAGGCTCTAGGCGCCCGCGTCCCCATTACACGGGCAGGGACCAGGGGTTTGGCAGCAGAGTCGGGATGTGGCCCCAGGCCCCAGGTCCCCGGGCCCGGTCCAGAGCGAGCACACCCCGCCTCCCGCTCAGCTGACCCGTCGCGCGCGCGCCGGGAGGTTCCCGCCCCGCACAGGCCGCGCTCAGGCCCCGCGCTCCCAGGCCCGGCCCCAACGTCCCGCCGCCGCGCGCACCGGGACGCCTCTCCCGCCCGGAACAGCGCGGGCGGGCGCACGAAGCACATTCTTTGTCTGCGGCGCCCGTGCGCCTCCCCCGCCCGTGCTCCTCCCCCGCCCGCGCACCTCCCCCGCCCGGTGCTCCTCCCCCGCCCGCGCGCCTCCCCCGCCCGGTGCGCCTCCCCCGCCCGCGCGCCTCCCCCGCCCGCCACGTCCCCTCCCCAACCCCGCCCGCCCCGGACACGCCCAGCCAATGAAGCGCGGCGACGACGCGCAGGGCCCGGGGTGTTGTCCGCTCCTCGCCCGCCCATTGGCCCCGCTCTGCACCCCGCGGGGCCCGGCCGGCAGGCGCGAGGGGCGGGGCGCGCGGCCCGAGGTGAGGGACCACGGGCTGCGGGCGGGACAGCCGCGAGGGCAAGCGAGCCGGTCAGCAAGGGTCGTGCGCTGACCGAGGAGCCGCGCACTGAGCCGCCGCCGCCGCCGCCGCCGCCCCCCGACCCCGGCCGGCCCCGGGCTCCGCGCCAGGAGGCGGCGGCCAGGCCGAGCCCCAATCCCCCGTACCCGGGGGATCCCCGACGGTGACCCGCCCGGCGAGGGGCCAAAGGAGAAGGACGAGGAGGAAGGGCGGCCTCACCGGGGACCCGGCAATGGCGCTCGACTTCCTTGCTGGATGCGCTGGGGGTAAGGAGGCGGCCGGCTCCGGCGCGGGGTGGGAGGCCGGCTCACCTGCGGGCCCGGGGCCCCGGCGGCCCACCCTCGGGTCGGGGTTTCGTCGCCTGCAGAATGGGGGTGACAGTGCTCTCGTGTCACGGGGCTCTCGCGGGCGTGAACTGACAACAGGCCCAGAGGGCGTCCAGCACGCAGTCCGCGGGGGCACGCGTCGTTCAAACCCTTCGAGGCACGTCCAGACGAGAGGTCCGGGGCGCCGGGGCAGCACGGTGGCTTGCAAGGCGGGGACTCCCAGCAGGATGCCCCACCGCCCCATGCGCGCTTCTAGCCCGAGGCCTCCTGCGCATCTGTCTCACCGGCTCCTGCATCCCCAGCCCGCGCCCACCCGCACCAGGGTCCCCTCCCAGGGCCGGAGAAGTTTGGGGTTGGCTGCACCCTCTTCCCCCGCCGATGCCTGGGCGGGGCTGGGGCCGCAGGACGACCCCCTAGAGGGCTGGCCTTGGAGGGTCCTGAAGGGCGCCGTTCCGACCCCAGGCGCCGAGTCACGCTTTGGCACGCCGCGCCTTCCGACGCCGCTCGGTGAGCTGCTGGGGGGCGACTCCACCCAGGTGGCGGCGTGGGCCTGACACGCGGCGTGGGCTAGCCCCTGTGCTCACGCGTGCGTGTCACCGGGGTGGGGCCTCTTCACGCGCGCCGGGCTCCTAGGGACCTCCCCAAGCCTGTGTCCCCGAGAGAGTGGCAACCACTGTGCAGTCCTGGCTCTGCTGTGGGCCACCCGGGACACCGGGACGGCTGCTTCCCTGTTGTGCCTTGGGGTTTCTCTGCTTTTACTGGGAGAGCTAATTCACTCGATTGATGTTAATTGCGAGCCAGGTTTCAGTGCAGGTACTCCGCACCGAGGTGGCAGAGTTGCGGGGCGACACCCCCGGCGGGGTCCTGCGCTGATGGGCTTCTCTCCTCCAGCACCTATCTGCTGGGGTTTGGCGCTGGGCTCCCTGGAGGCAAAGGAGGGACTAGCAATGGCCTCTGCATCCTGAGTTCCTGCTCTGGGCAGGAGGAGACTGGCAGAGAAGAGAGCTGCCAGGGAAGTGATCTGTGTGAAGAGATTTTAAGAACTTCCTAGACTGTTACTCAATCAGGCTTCAGGAAACCCCTGGGCTGGAGCCTGCTGAAGGGGGAAAACCCCAGAGCTTTTCATAAATGGGTGCATTTCTCCCAAGCCCAGGCCAGGAAACGGGAGGGGGCGGGCAGCCTCTGCAGATGCAGCTCTCAGCACCCCTATCCCCCACACTGTGACCCCACTTTGCCTTTCCTGTTAGCCTCCTGTGGCTGCCCCTGCCCCTGCCTGCTCCTGCTGGGCCCCAGGCCCTCCTCTACCCCTCCCCCACCAAGTGACGGCTCAGTGAGGGTGGGCTGTCCCATGGCTTCCCAACTTCTTCAGGAGTGTGAATTCTTTTTTTTTTTTTTTTTAAAGATTTTATTTATTTATTTGAGAGAGAGTGAGAAAGGGGAGAAGGTCAGCGGGAGAAGCAGATGCCCCGTGGAGCTGATGTGGGACTTGATCCCCGGACTCCAGGATCATCACCTGCGCCAAAGGCAGTTGCTTAACCAACTGAGCCACCCAGGCACCCAGGAGTGTGAATTCTTCCCCAGAGGGGCAGGATTCCTTCTGATTTCTCCCGGGTGTCCTGGGAGCCCCCTGCACGCTGCAGGGTTTGGGGTAGCACTACTCATCGGAAGGCCAGGCCTGCACCGGGACCCAGACACACGTATTCGGTCACTCAAGGCTCTTACTCTTAAAGGGCCCCTCCTGGAATGCCTTCTGTCCATCCTTACCAGGCCCACCTAGGAAATCTCGTCCCAGCTCCAAGGTTGGGGCTAGATTAGAGTCCAGTACCACACCCAGCTGCAGGCGGCAGCCCCCGCCCCCACGGCCTTCCAGAGATCCGGCCAGGGGCTGCGGGTAAGCCCCACTTCCCTACTGTGCTTGTGGAAACCTGAGTCCCCCAGGATGGAAGTAGCTGCCACGTTCTTTGTGAGGGTCATTGGCCCCCCTCTCCCCCTGGGATCATCTGCTTTTTTCTTTCTTTCTTTTCTTTAAAATATTTTATTTATTTGATAGAGAGATAGCACAAGGAGGCAGAGTGAGAAGAAGCAGGCTCTCCACTGAGCAGGGAGCCCGATGTGGGGCTCCATGTGAGGCTCGATCTCAGAATCCTGAGATCATGACCTGAGCCAAGGGCAGAGGTTTAACCCACTGAGCCACCCAGGTGCCCCTCCTCTCCTGCTTTTATTTGACCTAGGAGAACTCCTGGGTCAAATAATCCTGGTCTTGAGAAGAGGAGGGACTAGTGGGACAGTGACCTGATTGTGTCCCTGGCCTGCCTTCTGGGTCCCTGGCATGGCTAGCCTGCGCAGAGGGGCTGTCTGGGAACCATGCGCAGGTAGCGCTCCCACCTCGGACCCCTGGGCTCTCAAGGCCCCTGCCCAGTTCCTTCCCCTTGGGATCCTCCAGGCCTGCAGGCCAGGGCAGGGTGATGAGTGTGCTTCCCTTTGGTGGCCTGGGGTCCCTCTAGATTCAGATTCCTGGGCGGGAGAACAGTAGATCACCTCGGATTGGCTGAGTGTTGGGTCACTTAAGCTTCGCCTCGGGGAGGTGGGGCAAGCACCTTGATTGACAGCATCTGGGTGCTCACGTGGTCGGTTGGTCTGAAGGCCTGCCCGCACTCCCCACGGGGGGGGGGGGGGGGGGGGGGGGGGGGGGGGGGTCCGTCCCAGGTCTTCAGCCCACTCACCTGCCCTGTGCTCTGAGTGGAGTTCTCCGTGCCCCAGCTGTGGATAGGAGGATGCGGGGTGAGCAGCTCCATGATGGGGCGGGGAACCCTGCCTGGGGAGGGTGGTCCCCTGGAGGGGCCATGATGGGTGCCTCCAAGAATCCAGCTTATGTAAGGCAGTGGGGCACTGGCTTTGGAGACAGAAGAAAGGGTCCCCTTGTGCTGCCCCAGTGACCTGTTGGGGAGCTGCTCTGGCACAGCTTCCTGGCTCTCAAGGTACTTGTGAAGTTAAAAAGACAAAGCTTTGTGGGACTGGAGGCTGGGATGGAGGCAGGCCCCAAGGCCCTCTCGGTTCCTGTGAATGGGGATGTCCTAGGTGAGGCCCAAAGCCCCTCCCCTGAGGGCCGTGAACTGAGCCTCTGGGGAAAGTAGGAATGCAAGTTGCTGCCATTGGGGAGGCCTTGCTGGGGCCTCCCAACCACCTGGTGGGGTGAGGGGTCACCCCTCCCATCCCAGAAGCTGATGAAGGCTGGTCTAGAACCTGAGCGGGTCTGGGGCCAGAGGCAGGAGGGTCCATTCACGGGAAGGGGACCTCCAGCATTTCATGTGTGTGGTTCTTGGGGACCCCACAACTAGGCCTGGGTGACCAGGGCATGAAGGACCAGAAGGGCCCACAGCTGGAGAGAGAATCAAAGCCAAACAGCACACCCCAGCCAAGTGTGAGGTTTCCAAAGCCCCAGAAAGTAAATTCTAGAACTAGGCTGTTCAAATTTAGAAAATTCACAACACGACAGGAAAAAGAAGGTGGCTTGCAAAAGATAGAAACTGTGTGTCTCAAAAGACCAGAGACGCAGGTATAGAAGTCTCAAGGGACAAGATGCCTTGGGGATGCCTTTTCGTCTTGCTGTGAATGTTAGGGGTTCCAGAAGGAGAAGAATGAATACGTAAGAGTGGAAATTTTCTGTGATAAGAAAAAGGCCTGAGTCTTCAGAGTGAAAGTGCTGGTGTGGTACCAGGCAGGGTTACTTTAAGAAAAAAAAAAAAATTAGAAGAAGAAGGCACACCCTTGGCATCTCAATGACGTTCCTGAAATCTACAGATAGAATCTCAGAGGCTTCCTGGTGGAAGGCATATGTTACTGACAAGGAGAAGAAATGCACCGGCAGAGGCAGCACCAGGAGCCAGAAGATTCTGGGATGTTGGCCTCGGGCTGAGAGCGTCACCAGAGCACAGGACCGTGGCTCCCCAACAGTGTTAACAAAATAAATTTTGCAGAGAAGCAGGAATTCGGAGGCTACTCATTGCTGTATTTGTTACCTCCGAGAAAAATAACCCAGAAAGGCAGCAAGCGAATGGCACTTGATCAGACTAGAGACCCGCAGGAGGGGGTAGAGGTGAGGACAGGGAACAGCTCTGGGTCTGGGGGGTCTCTGGGTGTGGGAGAGGCGGGGGTAGAAGGGAAAGCTACTGGGGTGGGGAGATGTGGGGGGGGCAGAGAGAGCCTTGGGGACATGACGGTTCTTATCCTGTGTCTACATAATAATTCTAAGTGTTAGAAATCAGAAGTAACCTTGAGCTGAACGGGAACGTTAACAAGCAGGAGGACGAATGGCAGTTCGCCTGAGCAAAGATGTGGGAAAGGTTCATTCACGTAAAGTAGGATGAGTCAGGTCAGATGTCCCATCCTGGCAAAATCAGAGACAGCTTCAGATGGGAGCAGAGACCACAGCCGAGCGGTAGCTTGTTTCCAGGAGTATGGAAAACAAAGTCGTAGGACCAGGTTGGAAACGAGCCGTTGTGAAGCTATACCAGGCACACATAACCAAAAAGAACGCAGGATCGGCAAAGTTAGTATCCAACACAGTGGATCCTTCAAGGCCCAGAGCATTGAACGGGATGGAGAGGACCCCCTACAGTGATCACAGGTTGGAAAGCGGCTGCATAGTAATCCCGTCTAACCTCGGGGCGCCCACCACCATGATACCCAGCCCGGACAGGGGGCAGGAGAGATGAGTGGTTGAGGAGGAGGGCCCCGGGCCCAGAAGTTCCAGTTCTCACCCCACCAACTTATTAGCTGTGCAACACAGACATAGTCTCTCAGCCTCCTGTTCTGCATCTGTAAAATGGGCTAATAGTCCTTTCTTTACATGCAAAATGAACAACAGTGACCCCAGGTAGAAAGGTTACCGTTTGTCACTCAACAAATAGCACCTGTCTTCGTTATAAATGCCCCAGCAGTAAAAAGGGAACCTTAAGACATTCCCACAGGGAGTTCTAGGGAGGAAGGTGTGGGAGTTGGTGCACAGGGCAGGCCACCTCACTGAGCCTCGTGACTGGGGAAGCAAGGTGCCTGCCTCCCAGGGACAGTTGCCTGAGAACAGCACTCAGGACTCTGAAAGGCCCAGGAGCCAACTTGGAGAGTGCGCCTTTGTCCTTCCAGGTGGGGCTGGGTTTGGGGCCTGGCTTGGACTGATGCATATCACCTGATCACAAAGTCTGGCACGGACTCCCTGGGCAGCAGGTGACTCGCCTGCAGGGAAGGGAGTGGTCAGCCAGTGTCTGTAATACCTCGATGCCTCTTCCCCGGCCCTGGGTCAGCCCTGCAGGGTGAGGGGGTGGATTGTGAGCCACGGAGCCCCAGTTCCCTGTGAGCTTGGCCAGCTGCTGAGTGGCAGACTGAAAATTCAAATCTGCGTGATTCTCTGGCCCCAAGTCCAAAACCCCTGGGTCCCCCGCCATGCTGGGAGGTGTTTGCACAGGGAGGGGGGTGGGAGGGAGCCCAGTGGTGGCGGGGGAGACAGCTGTGGTTGGTCAAGTGCAGGGAGCAGCAGGGGAGGGAGAGACACCAGCTGTGAGTTGGACAGATCCTGGGTTGTCCTCAGGGATGTCACCGTCTTACTCCACTGCTCACGCAGACCTGAGGACAAAGGTGCTCAGAGGCGCCTGCGTACAGGAGGCCCCTGTAAACGTTCTGTGTTCCCACCAGGCGGCTCCCATGCGGTCCCCCGAGCCGGAAGCCCCCCCACCACTGCAGATCTCTGAGGCATCTGGGTGACGGTCCTCCTTTTTCCCTCCAGGTGTGGCAGGTGTGCTCGTGGGACACCCATTTGACACGGTCAAGGTGAGTGTCTTGTCCTGGTTTTACTCTCAGGTCTTTGTGGAGGCGCAGACGTTACACAGAGGCCTGAAGGGCTGGGGCGTCTGGAGGCCCCTTTCCAGTGACCAGGGAACCCCCGCGAGGTCTTCCCGTAGGTTCTGGAATAAAGGTAGACTTAGGTTCTGTGACACCCAGGTGGACGGCAGCGTGTCCGCTTTCCTTCTGGGTCTGGCCTTACACCTCCCAGCTCAGAGCTGAACTTGGAGGTCCACGGTGAGCCCTGAGCCTGAGAGGCTGAAAGACAGGCTTCCCCTTGCCCAGAGCGGGGGCTCCTCCCTGCAGAAGTCCTCCAGACATCTTGAAAGAAAGAGCATTTCAGAGAGAAAATACAGAAGGACCGAAGAACCGGAACTTGTCAGTATTTCCCGTGAACATGATCATCTCTGAATGGTGATCCCCACGGGTGCGAAACTGAGCCATCGGTTCCCAGGGGCTGGTGTGCACGCGCGTGGAGCTCACGGCTCCAGCGTGTGGCCCCGGGCAGGCACTCCTCCCACGGCTCCTCCTCCATAAACTGTCCAGATCCGGGTTCTCAGAGGCCCGCAGTGGAAACAGAGGAGGTCTGTGTTGTCCAGCTGCAAATTCCCAAATAGAATGTTCTCCCTGTGGTTGGGGTTTCAGGTCCTGAAACGAGCCACGGCTGGAGTTTCCCTTACCGGCTCCCCCCGGGGAATCAGGGCGAGCTGTAAGCAGCAGGGCAGCAGGCCAGCCCCCGTGACGCACTGTAAACACTGAACTTGGCAGTGCCTACGGGGACAGCGAAGGCAAGGATGTCAGCCCGAGCGGAGTTTGAGGTCACTTCCTGTCCCCTCTTTCCAGTGGAAGTCAGGTGGTCCTTGGGCAAGGAAAGGACTCGGGACCTCAGGGCTGGGGTTGCCTTCAGCGCGGGCATGAGGGCCTGGCTTGATGTTTTGGCTCTGACCTGCACATGTTCTGCCTGAGGCCTTATGCGGGCCCAGGCCCCCTGCTAGCCCATCTGCCCTGTGACCTTGGGCCAGCTGCTTCACCTCAGGGCCCAGGCTTCTCATCTGCCAAGTGAGGCGCTGGGCAAGATCACAGAGGCCCTTGTGATGCCGGGTGCTCCACGGTCATGCTGGGCTTACGCGGAATGCTGGTTCTGCAGAGCACAAATCTATCCCATCATCCGCAGTGCCGGGAGAAGGCCGAGGGACCAGGCTTTCTTGCCACAAGGCAGCCCGTGTCCCCCCAGAGCTTGCCGAGAACCTGTCTGCACAGCTGCCTGGGCACTACGGGCCTGAAGCCTGCCCCCAGGCCAAAGCAGCCCAGCCTGGCACTGGCCCCCACTCCGCTGTGTTTATAGCTCGTGGTCACATGTCGTAAATGCCTCTGTGTCCGGCCAAACAGGGGCTCTGGATTCACTTCGTTAACCCCGCATTACAGGGGCCATGCCTCTCTGAGCCGCGACTCGGCCCTCAACCAGCCCCGCTCCCACTCCCCCTCCTCAGTGCCCGCAGGCTGGGGAGGGCTCTGTCCTGGAGTCCCTGGCCACTCTGAGCTCCTGGGCCATGGCCATACCCCCAGCACTGACGGGGGGGGGGGGTGGAGCCTCTCCACCCCACAGGGCTCCTGTCCCTTGGACACCCCTGCCCCCCCCTTACCTCGCCCACGGAGGGTGGTCTTTGAAGAAATCCACTGGTGACTTCTTTTGGCCACTGCAGTCCACCAGCATGACATCTGGGGAAACCTGTCTATATAAACCAGGGTTTTTACAAATAGGAAAAAACCTGCCCCCAGGAATCCCCTCTGTCACCCAGCTCGTGACCCCTCTCACGGGGCTGATCAGGGAACGTGCTCCTTTGGTTTAACTTAATGCTATGTCACCAATGGCCGTTTGTTTTTTCAGATTTTATTTACTTATTTGACAAAGAGAGGACAAGCAGGGGGAGCAGGCGAGGGAGCAGGCTCCCCGCTGAGCAGAGAGCTGGATGCAGGGCTCGATCCCAGGATGTTGGGCTCCCAACCTGAGCCAAAGGCAGAAGCTTAACAGACTGAGCCACGCAGGCGCCCTCCGCAATGGCCTTAATTTTTACTGGCTCTTTCCCAGGTAGAAGAGCACCTTTTCTCATACTGACAAGTCGTGTTTCCCATTCTGTACACTTCCTCCAGGATCCCCCCTCCACCACTGTGCCTGCCATGGGCATGTGATATTTTTTTGAAATGAATTTCATCATCAGGCCTGTACACAGTTCTTTGGTTGGCTTTCTAGTACAAAAGTAACATACGTTGTGAAGAAATTTTTAACCCTTACAGAAACAAAACTAAAAAGGAAAAAAATAAAAACAGTCCTTCATAGATCCTCTCCCCCAATCCTTAGTGACTTTTTTCTAGATTATTTATTTACTTATTTGACAAGAGAGCACAGGTGGGGGGAGGGGTAAACAGAGGGAGAGGGAGAAGCAGACCCCCCGCTGAGCAGGGAGCCCAGTGCGGGGCTCCATCTGAGGACGCTGGGATCAAGACCGGAGCCAAAGGCAGAGGCTCAACCCAGTGAGCCACCCAGGCGCCCCTCATTAGTGATTTCTGCTGAAAAACAGAAATGTACACAGGCCCATATATATTCCCTGTGCTTGGCGAAAGTGGGATTTACTTCAATAACTCTACTGTTGTTTTAACCGAAATCGGACACCTATAGAAAAGTGCGCGCACACCAAGTGTATGAGTCTATGAATCATCTCATCGCGAAGCACATGTCTGGGGAGAGAACAGGGTCCCCAGGAGGCTCCCCTGCCTCCCCTTCCCCCCTCCCCCTTCTGCCTGGGACAGGACATTAAGCAGGGTCACTGAGTGTAAAACTACTCTCACTGGGGAGTGGCCATCCCAGGGCAGGGGAGGGGCTGGGCCCTGGGGGCTCTGCACCTGGATGTGATGTTGACATTTTATGTTCCTAGGGGCTCTCTGCACGGGGAGCAAAAGTGTGACTTTGCTGTAGACAAGCAGAAGCCTCGCCCTGGAGAGCTAGTCAGTATAGACCAGGGGAACCCGACCCTTCTCTGTCCCTGCTGATCCCAGACCCCAGGCCTGAACCACACCCCGCCACACCTCTCCTCCTCTTGACTGGCAGGGGACAGGGAGGGCGTGAGGTGAGCTTGGGTCCCGCACGGGTCCTGGGGTGGGCACCCAGGTGGGGCTGGTGAAGAAAAATCCGCTCCTGCCGGACCAGAGGGTCTTCATGTCGGGGGTCTCAGCCGGTGGAGAGCTGGGAGCTGCGGAGACCACGAGCCACAGTCCGCGTGTCCCGCAGTCGTGGTTTCTGCTCCCACGGCCCGTTTAGTGGCTGCATGAGCAGGAGAAATGTCCCACCAGAAACCCCAGAACATGGGAGGGAAGTGAAAAACCTCACATGGCGAAAACAACCCCAGCAGAGCTCAAGCGGGTAACAGGTTATGAAGTCTTAAGGTGTTAATATGTTACAGACACGTTGCTCAAGTCCTTTTGTTTTTCTCCACTGAACATGCACCCCTCCCCCACCAGGTCCTGGCCGAGCAGGCAGCCAGGGTGGGACGGGGCGCTGGGGTGACCCGCTGCAGGGTGTGCTTGCTTGTCAGCTGCTTCGCAGAGCAGTGGCTGCCAGCTGCAGAGGTCCTCGTGTGCCCAGATGGTGCTTTTTTGTGCTTCAAAGGCATTCTTCTGTAAGTGCATCTGGCAGGGGAAGGCTCCTGCCCGCCAGCTCCCCTCCTCTGACCCCGACCGACACAGCGAGCCCACTCCCATTACTGGAAAGGACAGGCAACCCCGGCTGAGGTGCAAACCTCTCTGAGCCTCAGTGTTCCCATCTTTGAAGTAGGAGGGCGGGTAATTCCACCCACCTCGGCTGGTGATTCCCGGGTTAGGCCCTCCGGTGCTGCCAGCCGCGAAGGGGTGATTGTGCTGTGGCCCTGTCTGTGGTCGTGATTTCCGAGTCAGCCCCTGGGAACAGGACTTAACCCAGCTCATCCCCCGTCCGCGTGACCTGGATTCTGAGGCCCACTGTGAGGCCGGGCTGTCTATCGCAGAGATAAGCTGTCAACAAAGAGTGCTTTCACAGTAGGAGGTTCTGGACTACAGGGCTCCAAGGGCAGCTGGGCATGAACCCCCAGGTCCCGAAGGTGGTGACATGGTCACAGAGGAGGCAATGAGCTGCTCTCCTGTCGCTGCTTTAACTCAGGACCACTGTCCTCACACTGTCTACCAGCAGAAAGCAGAAGTCCCTCGGAGTCCAACGCTCACTGCTTTTAACATCCACTGTGGCACTGTCGGACCCCAAGGGAAGTTGGGTGATGGGAATTAGGTGGGGAACAACCCCCCCCTCACCCCCGGCCATTGGCCACGGTTTGCCACCAGGACAGTGGGGAGGTCTGGGAAAATGCTTCGTGTCCCAGTGTCCACACAGCGTGCAGATAGAATGCAGCGAGAGGCTTAGTCTCTGCCTGTCTGAGATCTCAGGGACCCTCTACCGCTCTGCAGCTGGCTGTCTCTGTGGCCGTTTGCGCACTGATACCCTCCCTGAGGAGGCACAGACACCCGGCCCTAGCCCCACCCTGGACTTCCAAAACCAAAGAAAGCTCCTTGGCTCCCTGCCTCCAGCATGCAGCCTTGGGCCTCCCCGAGGGAGCCTCCTTGGGCTGTCCTGAGTGCTGGGGCAAGGGGTTGGGAGCTCTGGCTCGGCCTGCCGCCTTTCACGGGGTCCTGTCCCTGCAGGTGCGGCTTCAGGTCCAGAACCCGGAGAAGCCTCAGTACCGCGGGACCCTGCACTGCTTCCAGTCAATCATCAAGCAGGAGAGTGTGAGTGGCCTGGGCCCAGGGGGTGGGCGGTGGGGAAGCACCTTTCTATGCTTTCGGCCCAGAGGGCAGAGCTGAAAAGAGAAGGGGGAGGGGTTGGGCACGATGGGGACTTGGGAAAGGGGAAGGTGCGAGCGCCCAGGCCTCTGCTGTTGAGGACATGGCTTCTGGGAGAATTCGGCTTGGTCCTCCGGAACGCGCGGGGGTGGGCTGGGGTCGCGCGCGCGGGAGGGTCGCGGGGGTGGGGGAAGCGAGCCGGGCAGCCAGAGCAGGAGCAGGAGCGCGCCTGACGCGCGCCTGTGCCCCCCGCTTCCCCCCGCAGGTGCTGGGCCTGTACAAGGGCCTGGGCTCGCCCCTCATGGGCCTCACCTTCATCAACGCGCTGGTGTTCGGCGTGCAGGGCAACACCCTGCGGGCGCTGGGCCAGGACACGCCGCTGCACCAGTTCCTGGCGGGCGCGGCGGCGGGCGCCATCCAGTGCGTCATCTGCTGCCCCATGGAGCTGGCCAAGACGCGGCTGCAGCTGCAGGACGCGGGCCCCGCGCGCCCCTACCGCGGCTCGCTGCACTGCCTGGCGCACATCTACCGGCGCGAGGGCCTGCGCGGCGTGAACCGGGGCATGGGCTCCACGCTGCTGCGCGAGACCCCCAGCTTCGGCGTCTACTTCCTGGCGTACGACGTGCTGACGCGCGCGCTCGGCTGCGAGCCCGGCGACGCGCTGCTCGTGCCCAAGCTGCTGCTGGCGGGCGGCACGGCGGGCATCCTGTCCTGGCTGTCCACCTACCCCGTGGACGTGGTCAAGTCGCGGCTGCAGGCCGACGGGCTGCGCGGCGCCCCGCGCTACGGCGGCTTCGTGGACTGCGTGCGCCAGAGCTACCGCGCCGAGGGCTGGCGCGTGTTCACGCGCGGCCTGGCCTCCACGCTGCTGCGCGCCTTCCCCGTCAACGCCGCCACCTTCGCCACCGTCACCGTGGTGCTCACGTACGCGCGCGGCCCCGAGGCCCGGCCGGACGGCGACGCCGCGCCCGCCGCCCCGTCGGGGCCCGGCCTGGCCCAGCCCTCCAGCCTGTGAGGCGGGCGCCCGGGTCGCCAGCGGGCCTGGGCGGGGGTGGGATTGGGGAGGGGGAGGCGGGGGCGCCCTTGGCCGCGCCCTTGACGTCTGCGGCGGCCTCCGCCCGGAGACACGGAGCCTCCTGCCCGCACTGTACGGTCACCGAGCTCCGAGAGGACGGCGTGTCAGCGCGGAGCCTGGCGCTGTCACTTGGGGTCTCTCGGGGTCGCCACCGACGCTCCAGCCCTTGCCTGGGATCCGGGCCACTGCCACCGCGGGGTCTTCGATGGCCGCACCGATGGGCCATCCCGCGGCTAACCTCACATCGCCCCCCTGACAGAGCTCTGGGGGCACTCCTCGCCCACCTGTCCGGTCTCTGTATTAGGGATGGAGAGGCAGCTCCGGGTACCTCCTGGTGTCCCAGAACCCAGCACTCTGCTGATGCACTCCAGCTTCTCCACCTGACACAGAGGGAAGTGCCCCTGCTCGTGACCCCATAGTAACCTAGGGGCTTGGCTGGGGGACCAGGCAGGGGCCAGTGGGAGGGAAGCTCCAGGGTGAAGTCCAGCTGCGGGAGGGGAAGGCTGGTCGCCCTGCCGTCCTCAGGCTGCCCTTCTGTAAAATGGGGACTTGGGTCAGCCACTGTGTGGGGCTCTGGCTGCTGGCCGGGGTTCCGTAAGCTGTGCAGAAGAGTCTTCAAGGACATGGGCACAGGGGGACCCCCCACTCCCCAGCAAATGGTGTCTCTCCCAGGGATTCTCCTCATGTTTGGTGTTCCCATGAGGCCACGAGGGAAGGGCCTGCTAGTGGACACGGTACAGCGTGGCCGTGTATTTGCACAGGGAGGAAGATGCTTTTGCACAAGTTGGAGGTGACTGTGGCCTCCTTTGCCCTGAGCGGGGCTCAGCCTGTTGGGCAGTGAGACACGGTCTCCCAGGAGGCTGACTGGCGTCAAGGAAGACAAGACTCCTACCCTGTTCACGTGGTGTCGTTGTGTAGAACCCGCTGAAGGAATAAAATATTCTTTGTTTTCTTAAGAGTGAAGCCTTGTTTGTGTCCATTCCCCACCCCCTTCCTGGAGTCAGAGGGGCCGGCTTGGGGGTCTGTGCTCTCCGGCCCAGTGGCAGCCGCAAGTGTGTGACCTGGGCACGTGCCAGCGTCTGTCCACACCCTCAGTTTCCTCATCTGCAAAATGGGGCTGACATAGGGATGAGGATGAGGGGAGTAAGCTCACAAAAGTGCTGGGCAAAGTCTCCTCAGATGTCTGTGGTTTCCTGGGAGGGAGAGGCCTGGGCCCTGCTCATCCTAAACCTGGGCAGGCCAGACAGTGTGTGCTGTGAGCTTTTTGGGGTACGGAGGTATAGTCAGGGCACAGAGGGGACACTCACTGAGGCCGGAAGGGGAGGTCTAAGTGGAGCTCTCAGAGGTGAGTGGATCTTTTTCCATATGAGATTAGACCTAATCCAGCCTAAGAGTCCTGGAGGGCTTCCTGGAGGAGACCTCATTTGCCAAAGGGGTGTCTCGCTGCTGCTCACCTTCCTGGAGGCAGTGCTGGGCACCCCGCGTCTCCATAGCTACGGGCCTGGTGTCTTTCCTTCCCAACTCCCACTTTAAGGGAGGGCAGGAGAGGGGGAGCCCACAGCTCTCCAAGAGGGGCACCGGCTCTCCTGTGTCTTTGCCTCACCCCACCCAACCTAATGTCCTGCATCCACCTGTGACATAGAGCTTGTCTGCAGAAGCCGGCTGGTGACACCAGGGTCCCCTCCCTGGAGTCCCAGGCAACAGCTTCTCCACCTGCGGAGATCGCCCCGCCCCCATCTCTCTCACTTCTTCCTCTAAAGAGACCTGGCAAATGCACTAAACCTGGGCCCCCATTCCCGCCCCAGGTGCCGGTGGCGGAACATTCCCAGCGAATCAGGCAGGAAAGATCGGGAGAGCTGTGGGTTTTTTAATGAATTGGGACATCTTATTTTCTCCTTGATTGGAATTTATATTTATTTGGAATAAGTAATATATAAATGTGTTTAAAAAAAAACAAACTACAAATATACATGAACGCAGGCGGGACAGGTTCCCACCTCCCTGGTCGGTCGGTTCCAGGGTGGGGGTGGGGGTGGGGATGGGGGTGGGCGCTGACAGCTCTGTTCTGCGCTTTTCACTTGACCGTGAACTTTCAGGAGTTTCCCAGAGCCACCATGACCTAATCCCACACACCAGTGGTGCAACCTGACGTTAATTTTCTTGAAGGTCTGAGGCCAGGAGTGTGGGATCCCATGGCCAGTAGTGGCTGGTGGACCTTGGCTGGGAGACATCGTGCTCCAGACTGCCCCTCTGTCTGCACTCGGCTGCCCCCTTGGACACCTGTGTCTCCAGCTGTTATCAGGACACTGTCACTGGCACACGGCCCAGGCCTCCTCTAGTATGACCTCAGTTTGACCACATCTGCAAAGACCCTGTACCTGGGCTGAGGACTTCAACCTTTCTGGGGGACACAGTTCACCTCACAACAGTGACCTTCTCCCTGATGAGTGGGTTCTAGTTGGCCACGGTTTTTTTTTTTTTTTTTAAAAGATTTTATTTATTTATTTGAGACAGAGACAGTGAGAGAGAACATGAGCGAGGAGAAGGTCAGAGAGAGAAGCAGACTCCCTGTGGAGCTGGGAGCCCGATGCGGGACTCGATCCCGGGACTCCGGGATCATGACCTGAGCCAAAGGCAGTCGTCCAACCAACTGAGCCACCCAGGCATCCCGGCCACGGTTTTGTTAATAGTTGCATGGGGTCTCGCCAGATAAGCTCTCTTACTTTATTTACCCCACCAGGCTCGGGACAGTCCTCCTGGAGGTATCTGAACTCTGAGTGGGGCCGCAGCCCATGGGGCCACAGCGGGGACAGTGGGGCTGGAGCCCTGGGACCAGATGGAGCAGAGTTCCACAGGCGGAGGGCGGAGGAGGGGAAGGGCGGTGTGGGTCGTGGCAGGGGTGATGAGGTTGGAGAGGGCCACCAGGACAAGTCACATAGCAGTGCGGAGCCTCCTAGGTGTCCTTTCCTGATGGGACCCAGAATGTTCTGGGCTTCAGCGTGTCTGGATGAGAATACCCTTCCAGACTCCCTTGCAGCTGGAGGAGGCCACGTGTCCCAGGTCTGGGCAGGGAAAGCAGTGGCTGAGGCTTCTGAGAAAGATTTGTAGGAGGGACACATGCCCCACGGCACACCCCGTGACTTCTGACCCAAGGAAACGGGGCTGGATGCCCGCAGGGACAGCGAAGGCAGAGGCAGGCCTGGCCCAGTCTGGTCTTCCTCGGGGTCTCTGCCATGCATCATGGCCACAGCCAGGAGTCTGCTGGTGTCCCTCCCCCCCCGGGGGGGTGGCTAGTAGGCTCTGGTTTGTGCCTTAGAGATGCCACAGGAGGCCACAGTGGTGAGAAGAGGAGGCCTGAGTGCCGGGGGGATGGGGTCTGAACCAAAGGGCAGCCCATGGCTGGGAAGGGAGGGCCGCAGCTGCAGGCAGCCGGAGCACACAGAAAGAAACGGTGATGGATGAAAACCCCCGCCGTGGCAGTTTGAGGGAAACTGAGTCAACGCAGACTGTCTTCCCCCAGCTGCTCCAGTGCTGGAGGCCAGCCATGGGAGCAAGTGCCAGCCACCTCCTCGAGCGCGCACATGGGGACTGACTGCTCTTTCTTTCCCCTCTGGGCCTCCGGCACAAGGACGGACTGGCATCGTCCCGCTCAGCCCCTCTCCTCGATGGCCACTTTCACCGAGCTGTGCAGCGGCACGCAGAAATCCGGAGCCCCTCGTCCCAGAGCGGGGCCTTCTGAGCCACCTGTAGCCAGCAGGTTCTGCGAGTGAGGACAGCTCAGGCAGCCTCTACCGCCCCCCCACTGCAACCGTCCATTTGCAGCACCAGCTAGGGTGGGGGGAGGGGCTTGCACAGCCCTCGCCACACCCCTGCTGCAGACTTGGCGGTGCATCCGCTGGGCCGCCCTTCCCCCCGGCAGCAGGAGTGTCACGAGAGCCAGGATCGGCCCCGGGAAACGTGGACAGCACTGGGACCCTGGGTGCTCCTTGGTCTCCGCTTCCTTTTGACAACGGCCCCCTACCCTGACCTCCTGGCACCCACCCACCCTGGGGCTGGTGATGCTGGTGTCCACCGTGTCCCGGGCACACCAGAGAAGGGGCAGTGGCTGAGAGCCTAGCCTGTGGGGACACTGGCTCCCACCCTGCCCTGGCCACACTCTCCTGGGCCAGCTGACTTCACTCGGGCTATGACCATCAGTCTTCCTTCAAGGAAGGCCCCACCTGACCCCCGCCCCACAAGGCCACGGTGCTTCCATAGTTTCCATGAAAGTGCCACCAAATGGGAAGCCAGGCAGGAAACCTCTGCAGTGCCAAGCTGCATCTCCTCCCTGGAGCCCCCTGGCTGTGTCACCACCATGTGGGAGGGTTGGGAGGCTCCTTGGCCTGGTGGGCAGACCCTGAAAGCCTCCCTGTGGACATCCCAGCAGGTTTGGGCAGCAAAGTGGGCAGGACTAATACCGGAGTATATGGTAGGGGGGTGGCGGGAGGTGGGGTGGGGAGGGAGGGGGCCATCGGACAGGCCCCACGGGAATTCTGGTTGGAATGTCGTGGGAACATTCACACGATGGGGACACAGGACAGGGAGCACACGTGGAGGGACCTGCTGGGGCACAGGGGTTTAGCGAATGCGTGAGCAGGCGGATGGATAAGGGCAAAGGCTGTGGGGTACAGGCCCCGTGGGGTTCTGCCAGGCAAGTCAGAGGAGCCAAGGAGGAGGAAGTGAAGCCAGAACAAGGGGCTTGGACAGGATTAGGCTTGGGGAGCCCAGGTTGAGGCTGCGGTGAGACCCTGAGGAGGCAGGAGGAGCAGAGAGCAGGACCCCAGGGCACAGACTACAGTGGGCAGGTGTCCGGGAAGACAAGGTTTGGGAGCCCCGATGGCCAACGCAGGCTGTGGTGGGGTCACCATGAGGCCAAGAAAAGCCTGGTCAGATGGAGGTGGCCCATCCCTGGGGCCGGATGCTGAGGTCCCCAGGGACGATGTGTGGGGGCCAGAGACCAGTCATTTGAACGGCCACAGCGGCGTGTGGAGGGGCAGGGTAAGACGCGAGCCGAAATGCTCCGTGGAGGGGGACCGGCCCACGCCGCCATGCCATGCGGCGCGGGGGCGGGGGGCTTCCGGCCGCGGCTCCCACTGAAGCCCACCGGCCCGGCCGCTCGGCTCCCACCCTCCGCGGCTCCAGGTCCCGACTTCACCAGGACGGCCGTGGTCGGCCACGGGGGACCTCTGTTCGCCCTGCCATCTCCCCCCCTCTCCGGGGGAGCCACCCCCTCGGTGGTCTGGGGGTGCACCAGGACCCTCCTGGGATGGCTCTGGCGGCGGCCGCTGGCTGGCGGCAGGAGCCTCCCCCTCCGCGACGGGCTCTCGCGGCCCCGGCTACCCTCCCACGCCTCACTAGCGAGCCGGCCTCCCGGCCCGGCGGAGGAAGATGAAGCCCCGGGGACCCAAGGTCATGCGCACGCGGGTCTGCGCTCCCCCGCACCTTCCCACCGGCCGTGCTCGCGCCCCGGCACGCTCGGCGGCAGGGCCGGCCGCGCCGGAGGGGGCCCCAAGCGTCCCCAGCCCAGCGGGCCCCGGAAGTCTCCGGGCGTCCCCAGAAGGGCCGGCTTCCCCGGGGTCCCGGCCGTCCCGGCCGCGCGCACGCGCACCTGCCCCTCCCCACGCCGCGCAGCGCGAGAGCGGCCGGAGCAGCGCCCCCCGGCGGCCGGAGGTGGAGGCGCACCCGCCGCGGCGGGCCGGGCCGGGGCCGGGTGACCCGGGAGGGAGAGGAGGGGAGGCCAGAAGGCCTTTGCGAGGCGCAGCACAGGCAGGAGCCCCCGCTGGGGCTGGTCTCCCGGGGTCTAGTACACAAGCAACATGTAGCAGCAGGCGATGGGCGTGGGGGGCTCGCGCCAGGTCACTGGCTGCCCCGCGCTAGCGTCCTCGGAGCCGGACCCGCCACCGCCCCGCCGGGTGTGAAGCGGGTTCCTTAGCCCCTGACACAGAATTTGGCCTCCAGATTGCTGCATGAATGAGCGAACCCAGGAATTCAAGGACAGGGTAAGGCTTGGAAATGAAAACTGCGAAGGGAAGGGGAGGAGAGGTAGAGAGGCTGGAGCCGTGGGTCGCGGCTGTGCCCGGTTTCCACAGTAGGTGAGAGCTCTGGATTTTGTTCTGCGGGGTTGGGGTTGGGCTGGTCAGAGCCCGCTAGGAGGCTGGCACAGTACGGTGACCCCAGGAAGCTGGAGAGGAGCAGCTGGGGCCAGAACAAGGGGTTGAGGCGTGCTGGCCATGGGCAGACCGGGGAGCCAGCTTCCAAGGGCAGGGCTGGGGTGGAGGCCGGCATAGTTCCTCTCCATATCAATAAGGACCGGGGCTTCTCGGTAAGGGGTCAGAGGGGCCCGTGGCTCTCGCCCCTCCCTGAGGCAGTGCGGCAGAACTCCTCAGTTCAGTCTGGAGTACACGCAACGGTGTCCTCGGTGCTCAACACAGTCCTGGGCCCCGTAGGTCCTCTACACGTGGCCACAGCCAGCAGGAGCGTGGAGGGACATTGGCCTCACTGTTACCTGGGGGCGCCCGCAGAAAGCAGCTCCACAGCCCTCGACCTCCTCAGTTCCTTCCAATCTAGAATCTGAAGTTGCCACATGACTTTTCACCGCGGCCACCCCTCAGCTCAAATCACTCAGCAGCTCCAGGCCTTCCGTGGGCCCGGAACCCACCACCTCCCCGGCACTGTCAGCAGCCCCTCCTGCCATGAACAGAAAGAAGGGGCAGACCCACGAATTACAGAGAGTAAGACTAAAGCTCCCGGCGCGGCACCTCAAACACCAGGGCTCCAGCCAGGGAAGGGCAGAGCGAGGCCCCTCTCTTCGTCTGCCTTTTGGCCAAATCCTCACGAGCTCTCGGTCTAGTTGGTCCAGTTTCTAAGCCCATCCCCATCATTAAGTCTTTTCTGGTGCCGGAGCTCCCAGAACTAACACTAGGGGTCGTGGGCCCCAGTGCGTGAGCATGTCTTTGGGCTGTGCCTTCCGACAAGTGGGTGATGTTCTCCCTGGAACTCGGGCCCGCTAGCCCATCCTGGAGCTGAAAGATGGAGGCCGCGTTTCCGGCTGGTGTGGGTGGAGGCGTGGGAGTTCCCATTCCTGCGCCAGAAGGGAAGCCGTGAGGGGCTGTCCCGGGAGGTCCGGGTAGCCATCGGGCCTGGCAGGAGCCTGCCGCCAGGCTGTCATCAGGCTCCGCAGGAGGGCTGGAGGACGGAGGAGAAGCAAGAACCACACGCGTTAGAAAGCTTCACAACATTATGCGTTTATTGTATTTTATAGAGCCATGTTACACATGCGTGGTGCTTCAAACGGAGTTATCGGTAAGTGTTTCTCTGGATGCAAAGCCATCTGATGCTTGATGCCTTAAATACTATAATATTTCTGCATCTATGACCTATGAGCTAAGGAAAAACCAAGGACGACAATTCCAGAAATGGCAAAGAACATTTAAGAAAAGATGTACATGAGACACAATGCTAAGTCCTTGAGTCAGGGCCTACAGAAGTTACCAGAAAGCAAATAAAAACAGAATTGTTCTATGAAAATGGCTTGACCAATCACCATCTGCAGATCATAGAGCCTCACAACAGTTATGGATGTTGTAGAAAAAGGTTATTCTGTTTGGTACTGATGCCCCCTCCCCTCTGCTCTGTGTGCGAACACTGCGGCCGACAGAGCAGCGAACAGAACACAGCACGGCAGCCGCCCCCTCCCCACCACATCCCGATGCTGTTTCTTATGGCGTCTGAGTGTCCTGGATGAAAAGCAATTGGATCCAACTTGCCACTTGATGGAAAAATCACTGGGACTCAGAAGAACGTGGCACCACCACACACTGGCCCACGGCAGACACCCAGGATGCTGGTCAGAAACGGAAAGCAGGGTGACCGGCCCGCAGTAAGCTAGATTTGCCTGCTGCCCTAAACTAACAGCCATGTTCACGGTCAACATTCCCTTCCCGTGTTGACAAGGGGAATGGAGAAGGTGCATCGACAGGAGGCCACCCACCCCTCCCACATCTCCACAGGGTCCCAGCTTAAACATCTCCTCCAGCACCCTGCTGACCCCTCCACCCTGGAGAGGACACCGTAGCCTTCCAGCCAGGGATACCCGACTTGTGCAGGGGCCAGCCTCCTTCTAGAAGCCCGATGCCACTGCTCTAATGGGCCTGCACTCACACTGAATTCACGCAACCAGGGAACCTGAACCTAACATGAGCAGTAACCAAGCTAGCCAAGGCCAGTAAGTTCGGGTGCAGGAGACCTAGCCAGACAGTCAACTGCGTCTGTACACGGGAGAGGGAATCTGAAGGACCTCTGGCAAGTCCAAGTGCCGGCCACGGCATGCATGACCGGAGCTGCAAGGAAGCAGAGCTTGTGGAGTCTGGGTGGCACGCACGGCCCCGGCCCGCTGGACTTCCACTAACGGCAGCGGGAGCTGGGACGCGGGCTACCACGTCAGACAAGCGCCCGGGTCTGAGGCCATCCGACGACAGGCGGGCCGCGGGCTTCCGCAGGCCAGCGGCGCAGCCAAGGAGGAAGCCTCTGGGCGGGCCGGGGCATGGAGGGGACGCCTGTCAGCAGCTTCCGCTCCCCCGCTCTACTGACCTCTCGGGATCCTTGCTCTTGCTGGTGGTCAAGATGTCCAGAAAACAGAAGGAACTTCAGGAATCCAAGATTCGTAACACGGCTTTCCTGAGCTCTGCCAATCCCTGGCCACAAAGGAGTCAGACAAGGAGCCATCAATTCTCTCTACCTGCGGCGCGGGCGGTCATCGGCTCCCACTCAGCAACTCGGGGGCGGCCAGGTGTTCCGGCGCCGCGGACACACACTGGGAGGTGCGCGAGGACAGCTAGGTGGGGCGGGGCGGGGGCAGCCAGCAAGCCCCCCGCCCCCCATCCGCACTGCGGCGACCCCTCGGGCGGCCCGAGGGGTCTCTGGGTTTTTGCTGAACGGAAGTGACTCTACCTGTGAAGAAACCATCTAGAACTCTGCTTGGCAACCCCAGCAGGCATCGAGATACTATTCTGTCAAAGGGCCTCGCCTGACTCAAGTTCAGCAAAGTGACATTTAAAAGAACCCGCACGTGAAAACCAAACAGGGGGGGAAAGTCTTGATTTTCCTCAAATCCTCAGGCCTCGAATCTAGGCACAGCACACAAACACCATATGAAACCAACAGCGTGAGTTCAATGTCACCTTGGAAAATAAATGTCACTCTGGGGTGACAGTTCTTTATACAAATATTATGCTTCCCCCTAAGCCCCCGCTACCAAAAAAGGGGGGAAAATCATAAGAAATCCAAAAATAGAAAACAACATCTTGTTAAATGTAAACTTATCCTCTGGAGCTTTTATATTACATATGCTAGAAACATGCATTTATTTCAGTTCGGATGTAAGAAAATATGTCTATCAGTAATTACTTACAAATCAGGTTAATTCTCCAGACAAGGGACTCACTGTTAGAAGACCACTTCAAACTGCAGTAAATTACATCTTTAGCAAAATTATAAATTCTAACCACAAGCACGACGGGTTTCGGTTACAGCCCACGAGGACAACGGCTCTTCTTCCACTGCCGCTCCCCAAGGAGCTTCCTACACTAACGGGAATCGAGAGTGCCCCGCCAACCAGGAACCTGGGACACGCCACCGCCTTCAAACCCCCACTTCAACTCCTGTCAGAGATGAACTCTGCAGACCGTGAGAGAAAGACACACGGACAAAGGGGCCGGGGGAGCGACGGCTGTTCCCCTCAGAGACAGAAGGGGTGGAAGAGATGACCAGGGCATCCCCCAAGGGGTCAAGGCACAGAGGAAGAGGGGACCTTGCTCACACGGGAGCCCGGCTTCTCTGTAGGTCTCGGCGTGGCTCGGGGTGAGGGTTGCTGGTGACACCTCCCCACGGCCAAGTCAGCCTGGCCGTGGGCCCCAGGGCGGGAGTCCTGGGGACAGCGCCGGGCCCAGGCTCCCATGTGGCAGTGCTGGGCAAGGGTGGCGTGGTGCCGGACTCCTAATGCAGTCACCGCCCCGAGACCGCTCCCCTGATGGTGGAGAGGGGACGTGAGGGCACTTACACCACGGGCCTCAGGGGAGGCCTCCGCCCCAGGTCTGCTCAGAGAACCTCATGTTGGCACTGGGGCACGCAGCTTCGAAGGGGATCTCTGCCACCGGCTTACCTCTCTCCTGACTGCCAGATACAGCAAAGCCGGGCTTATCCCGAAAACATTGGGGGTCTTCTGATTAACTCAGTTCCATCAAACTACCCAAGGGATACCAGATTCTGAACGAATAAGAAAAAGTGTCTCAAGTTAAATTTGTCATTTAGGATTCAGAAGGCACTTCAAAATTCTGGAGAGCCCCAGGGTCACTGTTACTAGGTCACCGACCGATGGAGAAGCTGTAAGAGACAGGGCTGCGATTCTGACCTGAGGGGTGTCCTGGCCATCTGGTACACAGACCTCAGACCGCAGCCAGCTCGCCAGTGACCTCGCGGAGTCAGGCGTGCGGCACACACGGCATGTTTGCGTTTGGAATTAATGCGATTTTTGCTGTATCATGGCAGTTTATAATAGTCTAGCGAGTCTGATACTCGACTCTTAGTAAAATGCAAAAATTATAATCGTACGCTTAGGAGGTCACAACGCGAGAGGTAAAGTACTCACTGAGTACAGTATTCACCATCCAATCACCCTGCCGGCCTGCGCTCGGTGGCCGGGGAGAA
This sequence comes from Mustela putorius furo, assembly GCF_011764305.1. Lineage (NCBI taxonomy): Eukaryota > Metazoa > Chordata > Mammalia > Carnivora > Mustelidae > Mustela > Mustela putorius. Next base: position 48,611,169 of record NW_025421290.1, on the reverse strand, counting down.
GCCGGGAAAGGAAGCCACCGGCACGCAACTGCCACCTGGGCCTGCCCTGAGAGACTCCATGGGACAGAGGAACCAAGGCTCTCCAAGGACAGCCGAGAACCCAAAGCGCTTCCCGCCAGACCAGCCAAGGACCTGCTGGGGCCGCCCTGAAGGCAGCCCGCGCCGGCAGGTGCCCTCGGGTCTCCTCCCCTCTGCTCGTGCCCATCCCGGGGACCGCTTACCTTGAGCGCACGCCCACGGGCCGGGGCGCAGCTGCTCCAGTCACTCTCTTGCTGGGGGTGGGAGGGGGGTGGGGAGGCTAAAATCAAAATCCTACCACCCACGGGGCCCGGTTTGGGGTACTCTGAGGTAGTTCCTTAACTCGGGGTGCCTGTCACCTACTCTCTCCCAGAATTTAGCACGCACAGGAAGTCCTGCAACCTCCATGCACCGCTGCCATCACAAGTCACTGTCGTTGAGTGCAAAATAAAGGAAACTTGAGTTGCTTTATTTAGCTTCCAATTTCTGGGAGGCTCGAGAATTATAATTATGCTGGACAACAAAAGGAAATAAGACTGTGCTTACAGATCTTTTTCTGCCGTATTCTTTCTGTAGGATTGCTGTTTTATTGTTGCCCTTTTCCGTTACATGGGGTGTACACATCAGGTGGTAAAAGGTACAATACATTCTACAGCTGAGCACCACTTTCTGTAACTGAACAGGCAAAGAAATTACACTGAACATCAGCATCTGGCAGTATTTTTCGGAAAAAAAAAAAGTGACTAAAATGGGTTTAAATTGATTAACACTATTAAATCACATCTAATATTTGATACTACATGATTCAATACAGCTATACGATACAATTATACAAAATGTGTTAACATCAAAGAATACAACCAAAATTAAGATAGCAAACAAAACCTATATAACTTTTTTTTTTACAGGAAAATACTTTTGAAGTATGCATGTAACTGCCCATTCTTTTAAAGAAAATCTACTGCAAGCAAAGTTATCAACCTCCAGAAAAATCACACATAGCATTACTAAGCATATCCCCAAAAAGTGTACAATATGCACACTTGGAAAATACAAAATTAAAAAAATTGTAAGCAACAGGTGAGCTTCATATTTATAAGAATGTGAAAAGAAGTCCCATTTTTAGCACTGTTGTATAAAGAATTGTCTTTTGATGCGAAGTTCATGAACTGTCCTCCTGTTGGGACCACACTTTACAAAAACACCGTGTTTTTGAAACGAGATTACAGAGCAAGATAGAGCATCTTAGCAATGTCATCTTATTAAAGTTTTTTTTTTTTTTTTTAATTTTTACTACTTTATCAAAACATGTCCCTTACGTGTGTAGGATTCATTTTTTAAAATTCTTTCCTAGAAACAATATACAAAGGAGGGGCATATTTATTCCCAATCACACTCCTGGAAGATGCTCCCCGGGGTCGAGAAGGGTCTTCTCCGTCTTCTTCTCACTGGTTGTTTTTGGCCTTAGCGTGTGTTAAGATGTGAGATTTCAGGTTAGTTGACTGAGCAAACTTCTTATTACAGCCGTCGAAGGGGCACACATAGGGCCTGTCTCCGGTATGGATTCGCACGTGCGTGCGCAAATTGAAGTCCAGTGAAAAGCGTTTCCCGCAGCCTTCGAATGTGCACTGTCGAGGAGAGACCAGAGACAACCCAACTCAGCAACCGTGATGGGGCCGAGAGGGCGGGCAGCGGGCGGCGGAGAGCAGCCGGCCTGGCTCGCCGCGCACCTCGTGCCCCTGGCTTCAGGGACATGCGCCAGGCCCATCCCAGGACAAGCGGGTGGGGAGCTCTAACTGCACGCGGGATCTCTCCGACACCCAGGCGCAGCCCTCACTGTTTAAACACGGGGTAAGAGAAGCACTTGCCAAAACAAACACCAAGAACCTCTCCTGGGCTCATGTTAAGGTCTCAGCACTGTGCGGGTGCTCCAGATAATAAAATACAGCTGAGCAGGAAGGTTTCTGGTGTCAAGTAGCCGAAAGAGCCCTGTGAAACGGGAGCTGCCCTGCCTGTCTGTCCCTGGAGACGGTTTCTAAAACGAGAGGAACGTCACTGCGCTGACTCCCCACGGTACCGTTTTGGAACTCTCCATCAATGAGTGATGCGGTGCCTTCCATCAACTACGGAAGACAAACTGCTTCCATCCCACAGTGAATGCACTGGAAATGCAGTTTCAGGCTTGCTCTTGAGCAATCCAGTTTTTCTGCTGATATGAAGTACACCCCCTTGACACCCCGATACACCGTGCCCCCCTCCAGGACCAGAGCAGCTGCGCACCGGGAAGGCAAGCGCCAGGGCAGCCCTTCCGGGTTCTCCAATGGGACACCGCTTCGGTTCCTCCCTTAAGAAGCACTGAGAGCCCCGCTGAGAGCCCCCCGGGTCTCCGGGTGTCCGTCTCCCCAGCGCCCGCAGCCCCGCCTCCACCTGCCAGCTGTGTGGGGAGGGGGAAGGGACCAGCTCTACCTGAAAGGGCTTCTCTCCAGTATGAACCAGTTGGTGTCGTTTTAGTTTCGAGCTCTCAACAAAAGCTTTGCCACACTCTGCACAGACGTGGACTCGGGGGCCGTGGGTGTGCAGGTGCTTCCGCATGGCAGAGTTGTCCCTGAACATCTTCGTGCAGCCCTTCGGACAGAGAGAGCAGCTCAGCGGTTCGCACTGCCAACTGTTACGAAGGCCCCAACCACGGGAAACAGCCTTCACCGACCCAAGAACGAAACCACCCCCCGACCCCCACTTCCATTCCTCAGCAGCACAGTAGAAATATTAAATGACTTAAGACAAAACCCAGACAGCTGGAAAAGATCTTCCCGTTAAATGCAAGCCCTTGTGTTACAGACCAGGAAACTGAGGCTCAGAGATGTCTTTAAGTAGACTTGCCCAAGGTCACACTGCTCAGAGGAGCCGAGCTGGGGCTAGAACCCAGCAGCCTGGCTTCCAGCCACACCACAGCTGCCTCAGCCAACTCTGTCCCCAGACCAAGTACCAGAAGCCCCGGCAAACCACGGGGCTGAAATGACAGCCGTCCACCACCGCCTTTGGTGGGCCCCAGACTCTGCGCCGCAAGAGCGGGCTGTCACTCTCCGTCGCACACTGTCCCCTCTTCTCTCTTTGCCTCCTTCCCCTTCACAGAGAAGAAGAGGGTCTCCAAGGAATGGCAACTACAGAAGAAACTGATTTTGTGAGACACTAGGAAAAGGAGCAGCACACGGACACCGGAGCGGGAGGCGTGGGGCGGGCGGGGGGCTCTCGGGACAAGCGCGGCCTGCCCGGTTTCCTCTGTAGCTGCTGTCCAGGGAGGAGCGGGCGGGGGACGGGCGGACAGCACAAGAGGAGGAGGGTTTCACAGGCACGAGGGAGAGGGAAGCTGCGGCTTTGGCACCTTGACCCCTAGGCTGTGTTTCCATTTAGCAAATGGAATTTTTTAAAAAATGTAATTTGGAAGTACAAGGAGAAGCTAGAAAGAGCACAGGCACTTAGGACCTAACTGTTTTCAAATGCTTCTTTATGTGTTGGCCCCCAGAGGAACTCATTTTATATCTCAAAATCGCTACACTAAGCGTGTCGAAAAACCACACAAAGATGCTGTGGGTGGTCGGTCACTCGACGGTCATCGCCGAATGAAACCCATTCTTCCTCAATTACTGATTTTCAAAAATTCTTTATCCCATGAAAACTTTCTGCCCACCTACATGATACTTCTTTTTCTGTTAGTTTTATACCCATCCAATTAAGTGTGAAACAGACCCAACCAACACTTCCAAGTACTTTTTAGGTGATCGTTTTCTTCGAAAGACACCGCATTTGAAAACAATTAGGCACCCCTATAAGTAACACGGAGTTAACAGGGAAAATAAAGAAAATCGTGAAGGGAATGTAGTTTTATGAGGCTTATTTTAGCAGCATCCAAATACTATCCAAATTTTCATAGTAAGTTTAGAGCCCCACAAAGGTCCAAGGGTGAGACAAAACCCAATGTCTTAAGACTGACTTGTTCATCATCCAAAAAGAAGAAATAAAACCCTAACATTGTGTATTTGATATACAGTAAGAGCAAAAACACTGGTGCCCTACAGCAGCCCCATTTTACAGTATTTAAATTTAAGTGGCCTTTACTGAACAAAACTTACATCACATATATAGCCTCTTGAATTTCAAAAACAAAGATTAGAGTTCCTCATTTAATTATCCAATGGAAATAACAGTGCAGATTGATTATGGGCTCTCTAGATCTTCATCGGCGTCTAACGAACACTTTTCCCCTAGCATTACTTACTTTATGAGGGCAAGCTATTGTTCTTGGAGCATCATCTTCTTTAATTTTTCTTGGCTTCATTCTTACCAAAAAGAAAAAAAAAAAAAAAGAAAAGAGAGAGAAAGAGAGATTTGTAGGAGTGGGTAGACTTATCTGGCATCAATCATATAGTCCCTAAAATGTTCTCCTTACAGATACAAACATCTACGGTTACAGTTTGTGTCCAGGAAGGAAGGGATACGACCGACCACACTCACTGGGTGCCCATGACTGGGGCGCGCCCGCCCCGGCTCACCAGACGCGGGTGCTGGTGCTCACAAAGCCCGAGTCGCGGCCATGGTCTCGCAGTGAGCGAGCTGGGGCAGCGCAGACCGGAAGTGAGGTCTGCGAGCTTCGTGGATCTGCTCTTTCCTCTAAGCCCTTTAAATAACACAAGACCACCAGCCCAAACCACAGAGGAGTCTCTTAGTGGGAGCAGAGCAAGGTGTCCACAAGCAGCTGCTGTGATAACAAAGACACCTTGTGAAAAGGAAGCAGCAGATGGGGGAGGGTCTTAAACACAGATCCTACAAAACTGCTTAAAAAAAAAAAAAAAGGAGGGTTCGTTTCATACTGACAGACGTTATCTTCGAGAGATAATTTTTTAAAAGGGTACAGAAGAGTCCTTGTAAACAGAAGATCATTTATATACATTATCTCCGGAAAGAAACATAGTAAATGAACTTGGCGTTGGTGTTTTGGGGAGGAGCCCCCAGGGACGGGTGGACAGGTGGGAACACCCCATGCCCTTCCCCACTGCTGAATTTCATCATGCTACTACTTACTTCTGATGCTGGGGGTAGGAGGGAGGTTACTGCTTTTCAAATAAGATTTTTTTTTTTTTTAAACGACAGAGATTTCTGGCCCTGCTTCGGGACGGGGGTATAACAGAGGAGTCCTGATCTTGCGGGCAGCAGAGCCCTGTGTGGCCTGCCCAGGGAGCTTTCTGACTTGGTAGCTTACCTACCTGCTATTTCCACTGAACCAACCTTTGGTCTTTTGTCAAAACTTTCTCTCCGAACACTCCCTACAGATCTGTGTGTGCTAGCGGGTGAGAGATTAAGAGCTCCTAGAGAAGCTAGAAAAGCAGATTTACATCTCCGAGACAGATGTTCCTTCTGTCCCACTGCCTGCCCCCTCACTGTCCTACGTGAGGCTGCAGTTCGCCAATGAGTCGCGAGGTCAGCAGTGCCTTACCAGTAAGAGCTAACTTACCAGCACTCTCTCCTCACAAAAGATTTCTGCGGTCATCTTTAAGTTAGCAAAGGCCCTAGCGCAAAGTCCTTCTTCACTCTTGAGCTGGGAAAAGGATGACCTGAAGATTTTGTTTTATAAAACCTGAACTGACAAAGTCATCTAGTTAAACTCTCCAACCCTGGAGGGGCTTTGTTGAACTAATTTATCTGGTGGCTGGAACTTACTGCTAAGGGGAGTCTGTTCAAAATTCTCCGAGTATTTCCAGCTTGCTATCTGCCCCCTTTCCAACCCGGCAAACACTCACTCTTTCTTCTACTTGGGGGATTACGCCATCAGTAAGCAAGTGTTTTCTAAATGCCTATGGCTATTGCATACAGAGCTTTGAACTTGCCTGTTATCTTAAACACCCGTAAACCCTGGAGCTGCTCTGAGCTCAGGAACTTAAGACAAAAATCTGGTGCCACTGCGCCACCTGGAGGTCAGAGCAGAGTTTGGAAAACAACAGTCACCCAAATGAATGGGTTCTACTCCAATCAAGTAAGAAAAAAGGGTATTATTAAGAACCAGGCTTCTGTCTTCCCAATGAGTAACATTTCCTCTTTTGATGATTACACGGAAATGCTCTGTCTCTCTTGGCTGCGGACATGGCTACGTGATCATGTCTGTCCAAATTCACAAGAGTGGCACTCACCTAAAAGAGGGTGAATTTTATTGTTTGAAAATTCTATTAATACACCAACTTTTTAAAATGCCCACTGGGTTGACAGGTAAGTGGCAAAGACAACCACTGCCTGCCCCACCCATCTGGGGCTCCAATGCGGGGTCCCTGTCAGTGTGGCACCTGCTGCAGTGGGACAGATGTGACCAGCCGACTCCCCACCCCCAAATTTTCTTAAATTTATTCCCAGGAATTTGTTTTTTTAAAAACCTTTTATCATGGAGATTTTCAAACATACACAAAATTAAAGGGCATGGTCCCCAAGTGCCATTAACCAAACACTCAATTTCTTAAATGTTATCATTAAGTGGGATTTTTCTTAAAATGTCCTTTGCAAAGTGTGGGGCCAGCACCCGTGGCAATGTAATTGATTTTAGAATGAAAGTTTAAAATGTATTTGGGCAAACACCCCTGGACACAAGAAGGAAATGAAAGGTTTAACTGCAGCTACTCTCAAGCTCCTTGGCAAAGCGGCCTTCCTCACCAGAGCGGCGAACGAGGCAGTGTGTGTTGGTGCCTTTATATATTCGAAGGCAAACGCTGAAAAGGTCATTTTCCAAAAACTAGATTCAAAGTCGGGGTTTTTTTTGGTGAGTAAAGACTAAAATTAATATCTTCGTGGCACCAACTTTTGTAGGCACCAACCTACAAAATAAAAAGAAGTATTTGAAATCCTAAAAAAGTCATTTTTGAAAAGACTAAAATAATATACTGGTACCTGGAACATCCCTTAAACCCGCCCAAACTATTCTGAATAACCAAGATCGGCGTTTTTCCTGGATACTTTACACAGGAGGCCACCAATGGCAGCGGGGGACATGGGGGCGGGCTTGACGCCAACTCCTACCAGATGCACGACCTTGAGCAAATCACTGCACTTCTCAGCCTCAGTTTCTCACTCTGTAAAAAGGTGGAATGCTACCAGCTTTGTAGCTGCCTAGACTCAAAGACAGCCTGTACGTGAAGCTCTCGGGGAATGACAGCTATTCTTATCCCCAGCTGTGGATTAAATGGGTCTAGCTAAAAATTAGTTCATGCCTTTAAAAAAAAAGGGCCAATCATATTTAACACCGAGAAGGTTCCAGTGCTCCAAGCCACCATTTCTAACTAAAGGGCTGAGAGATTAGAGGAAAATGGCCTAAGCTGAGCAGAAAGGCACCCTGGGCAGATTACCAGTGGTGTGGAGGCGCAAGGTGCCAACAAGGGGAGCGAGTGCACGCTCTGTGCGGCACGGCTGCTAGCCCTGGCTCTCCGCACACTGTAGGCGGGGGGCGGCGCCGGAGGGGCGGAGTGGGGGCAGCGCTGTAAAGGCTGGACTCTGGGACCAGAAGCCTGCAGGAGTCTCCTGGCACCGCTTCCAGCAAGGAGAAATCAGAGTTCTAAGTCAAAGCTTTAGGTTCCAGACACCGAGAGGGACCATTTTTGAAGCAAAGATTCTCAAACGAGGATAAGTCTGTCCCCGGCAGCCTGGAAGCCCCAAGGGGACCTGCGCTGGGGGACGGGGGTGGCCAGAAGCCCCAGCGAAACCCAGCTCCAGCTCTCCCCTCTGCAACCGCCAACTCCCCTTCCTTCCTGGTGCCGAGGAGAGCAGCGCCCCTGGACAAACCGGACTACTGCTAGACCAAGTACGTCCCAGGGAGGCAGCGCGCAGCCCTGCCACGTTCTTTCCGCCCCGCCACCCCGGCTCATCCTCGAGCTACTCCTGAGAAGTCTCAGGGCGGACGACAACAAAAATAACCGACTTGTGGCTGACCTAACCACTTTTAATTCTCATCTGGCCAGACCAGAAGTTTCCAAAGGGCTAACTACAGGTAACGGAAAAGGCAAAAAGGCTGCTCATTTAATCTGGAACAAGAACTTGCCAGGTCCCACCTACTGGCCACGTTCTGAAGTATTTAAAAAAGGACAGTCACCCCCCAATACCAGGACTTCTTACACTCGTGCCCCGCCCCGTAACTGATTTACTTACTCCTAACTGATTCTCTAGGCTCCGTGCGGCACGAATCTGAGCCATTCTTTGGTTAGTTCCAAGCCCAGTGCAGAAGCCCCTCACCCCAGCACACGGAGGAGAGGGAAAAGCAGCCAACACGCTACCCCAAGCCGACAGCTGAGCCAGGGGTACAGGAGGAAGAAGGAGGTTCTGTGCGTCTTTACAAGAGAAGACGGGGTCTGGCCCCCAGCAATCTGCAACTTGGTGCCTCTCTTGTCTTCAGCTTTCAGAGTCCCAGTCACCACGGCTAGGGACCCCGGAAAACCCTCTTGAGCGGCTGGTTCTACACATCCTCAAAATGCAAAGACTGAACAAGAGAGGCCATTCCAGGCTCCAGTCTCTCTCACCACCGCCACCGTCCAATTAGAGACGTGACAGTTTCCCGTGATCTGTTCTAGGGCTGGGGGGCCGAGGGCGGGGGACAACGGAGATGAGCAGGAGGGCAACCCTCCCCTTCACTTTGTGTACACTGTCGGGATGAGCGGGATCTCATTCCGTTCGGTGCACAAAAGGAAACCTTTGCAGAATGATCAGAAAAGACAACACACTACATTCAGATGATTATGGAAAGAGATCGCCTACTGTGGACCGTAACTGGGTGCTGGGATCACATTTCCTGCTCTGTGAGTCCAATGGAGCAGCTTCAGGACCAAGGAGAGACTTGCAGAATCAGGCCAACAAGTTCTCTGAACTTCAATGACCGTCAACTTTACGCCCACTTTTAGGCCACGGTTTATTAGCACTGCCTCTCTCTTCAGGGGGTTTCTGATTATCTTCCTTTTTACAAAACTCTTCTCCCAAACCACCAAGACCTTCTGGCTTCTTACTCATTCTGCGCGCTGCTGAATGAACTCGAGTTCTCCTGAACAAAGCCCCACAACTCACCGACTGTCTGTTCTCAACTGAATGGGTGTCCAGCCTGCGGCAGAGCTGCCCCCCTAATTTTCTGGTTCGCCAGATTCTTCAGGAAGGCTTCCTTTTGATGTGTGCCGTCGTCTCCCTGAAGTATTATCTTCCAGTAACCCCCTCAGACAGGGTAGGTGCGACATTAAACGAATCCTTAGGTGTCTACAATGGCCACTTTCCTGCCCTGTATTTGACCGGCAGCTCTGCTCGATCAAGAATGCTGTTTACAGGGGCGCCTGGGTGGCTCAGTGGGTTAAGCCACTGCCTTCGGCTCAGGTCATGATCTCAGAGTCCTGGGATCGAGTCCCACATCGGGCTCTCTGCTCAGCAGAGAGCCTGCTTCCCTCTCTCTCTCTCTGGCTGCCTCTCCATCTACTTGTGATTTCTCTCTGTCAAATTAATAAATAAAATCTTTAAAAAAAAAAAAAAGAATGCTGTTTACAGACACTCTCTCTTACAACTCTCAGAACCCGGCTCCACCGTCTGCTGATTATCCACTGTGGGTCAAGAAAGGTCTCATTCAGATCAGGTAGGGTTGAAGGCAGCCCTGAGGCAGGTGCAAGGCCACCTGGGAAACAAGCAGAAGCTTCTTTCTATTTGACAACAGTGACACGCACCCCCTGAGTGCAGGGCTGAAACCCCAGATCTTCTGTTCAGGAAACTGGGGATAAGCTTTCAGATCTGCTGCCTCAACTCAGCAGTGAGGGTGAACAACGCCAAGGGTCACCACACCTAGTCACCTCTGCTCACGACCCCCAGATTCCTGCTCTCTGCGAAATCCCGCCGCAGCCCTCTGCTCCTACGCTGAAATCACTCCGCAACAGTAACTCAGAGAAATGGGCCCCGTCCCTCTCCTGGACCTTCTGAGCAGGCCCTTGGCTTCTGTGATGCCGTACGTACTTAGGGCCCTAAGCCATCACGGCTTGTCTAAATGAGCCCCATGTCCTGCTGCTGGTTCCCTCAGCCACCGATCATAGGGTCTTACCCAGACTTTCCTCTCCAAAACCGCCCTCTCCACACCGTGGACGGCTGCGTCACTCTCAGCCGCAGCCACAGTGCAGAAGATGAGTTAGCCCTGACTTACCTCCTGAAACCTCCAAGTCCAACAGGGATGACTAACACCTAAACCCCAACAATGCCCACCCTGAGCCCCAAACCAGCACCACTCTTCCAATCTCACGCCGGCTGAGGCTTCGCAAGGCGCTGAGCTTCCATTCTAATTCCCCTCCTGGAGACACACAGCGGGGGTGGCTCTCCATCTCTCCCACCATCTCCTGACACCCTGATCTCATTTCTTCTTTCCGTCTGGCCACCGCAATCCTGGCTCAGGCCTTCAGGACCTCTCCCACTCGCGGTCTGTGCCCACGCCAACCCAGCCTGGAGAGAGCAGACATGTCATTCCCTCCACATCAACCCCTGATCACAGAGCCCTCTCTCTACTGCTCACACGGTGGACTCCAGCAGCAGTCCACCACGCACTAAAAACATCCACAGATGTGGCATCCAAATTCCCAGCCAAACCTACTTATTCTTCTCGGAGCGTACGCCGAGTGGGTGTGGAGCATCTCCCTTTCCACTGCGCTCATGCCACACTAGCATTAGGCCCACCATGGAACCCCCCCCCAATCCCCCTACCTCAGTGTTTTTCAGGGCTCAGGTCAGACGCCATCCCCTCTACAAGGCTTTCCTGGACTCCTATCTTCCATAGCTCTATCCGTGGGGACTGCAGCCTCTACCCTCGATAAACTCCAAAGACGTTAACAAGAGATGACTAACTTTAAAAACACATGACAATACTAAACACTGGCATGCAATTCGACTCAATCTGCCCCAAAACTCAAACCTCACTGTTAATTCTATCTACAGATTCCATTTTTATTTGTACGGGGGGGTGGGGGGGATGGAGTTACATAGCATACCCGTACTTAAAATACGAAAGCCAACAAAAGCTGGGAGACACAATGTCACGAACAAAAGGACAGAAGCCTTAACACTTTTGTTCAGCCGTGGTCAATGAGAAATAAGTTCAGGTGCAGTTTCCCTACGGCCGCAGTCTCACAGGATGGAGAAAAGAGCACAAACCCCTTTATTATAACACCCCTGGCTCTGACACCCGTCTGACACTTGGAGAAACTGAGGCTCCAAATGGCAGGAGGTCACCCACCTTGTTTTTTTCTCTGGCAGGGCACACTCCAGGGCCTCCAGTCTTATCTACTCCACTCTGCTCGCAAGAGAAAGACAGACAAGGGCGCCCCTGCTCTGTTTCTGGATGGGTGGGATCACAAAGAGATCTCTCTTCCTCCTCCTGCCCTCGCCCAAACGTCCTGGCTATTCCAGGCTCCGTGCAACCTCGGGGCGGGCCACAAACTTATCCGTCTGCCCCAGAGTTGATGAGTTCATTTCACATTTTATTTAAAATGGTCTCTGAGTGTGTTCTCACGTCCTTGTAGAAACTGCCCAACAGTGCTGGGGAACAAATACTACAAAAGGGGAGAGAGGCTTCTGCGGGAGCCCTGCCCGCTTCAGGCAGACACGCCTCCAGACCTTCCTGACTGCCCACCTTGGTCGGTCACAGGGAGCCCCCACCATAAATATTTGATCTCTTCCTGTCATGCCTGCTTCAGTGAACCAAACCCCAGGAGCGTAACTGATGACACGCTGGAAAAGGATCTGATGATCCGCAGCTTGCTCTAGCTCACAAGGCGTCCAGCTGGTGTGAGGACCCATATTTCCAATCAACCTCTGTGCAATTTTATGTATTCACAAGCAATTAGGAGCTATGGAATTAAGAAGCATTTGCCTCACCTTACTGTCTGCAAGGATCTAAAATGGGGCCACACACATCACTAGCAGAGTTACCCCCACAAACAAAACGAACTGCTTTTGTTTTCCCAAGTTTCCCTGGACTAAGACTACCAGCCACCACTGTAACTTACGCACAAGGAACACAGCTGCCGACTCTCAAGTACTTTCTATAATTAGAGAGAAAGGAAAGTTCTGAGGGCTTACCTAGCGAATTCTGCCAGTTGTTTGGGGTCTGAGAGGTCAATGCCAGGTATCCCTCCAGGAGGAAGCTTCTTCCCTGTCATATACTCTGAATAATCAGGAGGGGAGTTCTCTCCAATGATCTGCTCTTCAACCACTGTCTCATGGTCAATATCTTTTTTTTCATCTGAAACACACCATAAGATTGATTATTTTAGTGGACGAAAAATGTGTATTGGGCAAATACATTCTAAGAACTATGAAAAGTGCTTTCATTAGCAGCTCCGGGAGCGGTGATTTAGAGCTGCTAGCCCAACTTCTTAACCACCCAGTCTTTCTCCTCAGTCTCCTGAAATCCTGGTTCTGCTTCAAGGTCACCAATATCCGCGATGCCCAACCAGCAGACCTTTGCGCTCGTGCTCCTCAGCCTGGCGGCAATGTTCCCCACTCTGACGCGGCGGTCACTTGCCTGGTTCGGCTCCCACTTCTTGAACTGCTCCTTGTCAAGCTTCCTTTCTCCTCCTCCCACCACTCCCCAAGAGTTCTGCTTTCTGTCCACCCACACATCCCGTTAGCGACACAGCGATGTGGACCCGAGTCTGATGCCCTGCTTCCGCCCTGCAGCCTTCCCTCTCGCGGCTCTCCCCTCCCGCTCTGCAGCCCTTTCAGCTCTTCACGCTGATCCCAGGACCCGGATGCAGGCAAGTTACATACAATCACAGCAATGTGATTTTCATTGGCCCCTCCCACTAGACAGCACGTGCCACGAGGACAGGAGTACTTGTCAGTTTCGATCCCCAGGTATCCCCAGAGCCTGGCGCAGTCCGCACAGAACTGGCCCTCAACAGTCGTGTGTTCAAGGAATGCAGGACATCTCTACTTGTACGACTACTGTCACAAATCCAACAGGCTAAAAAAAAGGAATATGGATCCCCGTAATTCATCTCCTACATCCCAAACACCAAATCCTATTGGTTTTTATTTTTTTTAAGATTTTATGTATTTATTCGACAGAGAGAGATCACAAGTAGGCAGAGAGGCAGGCAGAGAGAGAGAGAGAGGAGGAAGCAGGCTCCCCACCAAGGAGAGAGCCCGATGCGGGACTCGATCCCAGGACCCTGGGACCATGACCTGAGCCGAAGGCAGAGGCTTTAACCCTCTGAGCCACCCAGGCGCCCCTCCTATTGGTTTTTAGAAGGTCTTCGCCCTTTGTCCCACGGCCATCAAGTTAGCTCTTACTATCTCATACCTCAACGACTAACATAATTTTTTTAACTTATCTTCCCCATTCTGTTCTCTGCCATAATGATGCTATAAAGGATCAACTGATACAGAAAATGCAGCTGATGTATTTCCACCTTGTACGAACCCTTCAGAAGTGTAAATTACACTTGGCCTCCTGGGCCCCCTGTGCCTGGGTCCCGTGTACACAGCTAGCCGGGCCTTCCATTTCTCCTAGGCAGGAGCCCTCCACAACACAACCAGGCCATGCTCCGCCCAGGGCTTGTTGACTCTACTGCTCTGGCCTCAGCTTCTTACCTTTACCTTGAACCTACGTTAGGTCTTGATAACGACACTGACAAACTCTAAATCATGCTGTTCTGAATTTTTGCTGGCCTCGCCTCTTACGCTGGGGTCGAGCGCCCAGAGGCCCAAACCGGTTGGTCTGCAACTATGTTGTGCTGAAAGCAGAAAATAAAGACACTCCAAAGTGTTCCCTGCTGACTGAAACGTCCTGCTTCTCCATGAAAATGTTTCACAAACAGTGAAGTGAAAATTGGCTTGTTCAATTCTCACCCCTCCATCAGAGTTTAAAAAAAAAAAACAAAAAACCAACAAACAAGACTAAAGGGGCGTCCGGGAGGCTCAGTCAGTCAGTTAAAGCAGTTGACTCTTGATTTCGTCTCAGGCCATGATCTGAGGGTATCAAACCCCGCATGGGGCTCCGTGCTGAGTGCGAAGTGTGCTGGACATGCTTTCTCCCACTCCGCCTCGGCCCCCATGTGCACATGCTCTCTCTCCCTAAAATAAATCTTAAGACAAAAACAAAACACAAGACCAAACCAAACCCTACAAGAGACATCACTATCAAAATATGATGTCTAGCTGCTTATTATCAGGTTCTCTGACATCAGGGTACAACGCAAGTTAAAGACAAAATGTTGGGGTGTCTGGGTGGCACAGTCAGTTAAGCCTCTGACTCCGAGTTTCAGCTCAGGTCTCAGGGTTGTGAGACTGAGCCCCGTGTCGTCGGGCTCCGCACTCAGCACGCAGCCCCGCCAAGTAGGTTCATTTGATTCAAGCGGTCACTATGTTCAATCACTCAGATGAAAAACAAAGAACAGGATACTTTTTCTTTTTTAAAGATTTTATTTATTTGACAGACAGAGATCACAAGTAGGCAGAGAGGCAGGCAGAGAGAGGGGTAAGCAGGCTCCCTGCTGAGCAGAGAGCCCGATGGACTCTGAGACCTCTGAGACCCAGGGCGCCCTGAGACCATGACCTGAGCCGAAGGCAGAGGCTTATTAACCCACTGAGCCCCCCCCGGCGCCCCGGGCATACGATACTTTTACATTATAAATGTCTCTCTCCCACCACTCACTTATTTTTCAAAAATTTTAAGTCATCCCCTACACATACGTAGGGTTGACCCTGAGATCAAGCGTCGCCCGCTCCACCAGCTGAGCCATCCAGGACTGCCCCCTCATTCTGGAAAACGTTACACGTCTCTGCCAGGAATCAGAGGGCAGCAGCATCGCACTGAAAGGTTACTCGACAGGCGGTTTTCATTACCGCGCACAGCCCCCGAGAGGCGGGCAAACTCGCAAGTCCACCCGGCACAGGAGAAAGCGGAGGCCCAGACAGGCCGGTGCAGCTCGCTCTGGGCTAATAACTAGTCAGCCGGGGGCCTCGTGAACACAGGAAGCCTCCCTGCCGGCCCCGGGTCCTTCGCTGTCAAGCCCAGCGGCCTTCAGTTCTGAGCTAGAACCATCTCTACATGCCGGTAACCTCCGTACGGACGGCGCAGCCCAAGGGAACAGCCAGATCATTCACGAAGGGCAGGAAACGTGGTTAGCGATCCTAAGTGACAAAGCCAGGACTCTGCACTGTAACCAGGTTTTCTCTCGGGGTTTTCTCACCCTCCAGCCTTCCCCGAGGAGCAACTACCACCACTCGCCTTTCAGGTGCTCCAGAAACGCTCGGGCGGGCAGGAGAGCTGTGTTTCCGCCCTGACTTTGGGTACTTCCAACAGAAGAATGGAAGCAAGGCAGAGGGCCCCTACCGCTGCGAGGAAGCTGTGATGAGAACCACGTCTCCGGTAAGCTGGGACACATGCCGGGACACATTCCGGGATTACCGACTCAGACTAGGGGCGCCACCAGCTGCCTTCGGCTCAGTCATGATCCCAAGGTGCTGGATCGAGCCCCGAAGGGGGCTCCCTGCTCTGCGGGGAGACTGCTTCTCCCCCTTCGGCTCCCCCTGCTTGTGCTCCCTCTCTCGCTGCATCTCTCTCTGTCAAATAAATGAATAAAACGTTTAAAAAGAAAGAAAAAGGGATCACAGGCTAGCTCACACTCCCTGCACAGTTCAACGCCTATTAACCGAGGGTCTCCTTATCTGGCACTGTTCCAAGTCCCCCGAAACAAAACAAAGCCTCTGCCCTCAAAGAACTTTTATTCTAGTGGGCGAAGCCGTCTTAGCTCAGGCTGCTCTAACAAAATACCACAGACAGGGGGCTTCGAAAAGAACTTACCCCTGATGGTCTTGCAGACTAAGATGCCCTCCGATTCAGTTCCCGGTGAAGGCGCGCTACCCTGGCTTGTCAGAGAGCCTTCTTGCTGCGCCCCTCCATGGCGGGGAGACGGATCGGATCGTCATCTCTGTCTCTTTTTACCTCAAAGGGCACTAATCCCACCAGGAGGGCTCCACCCTCCTCACCAGATTACTTCCCAAAGGCCCCACTGTCAAATACCTTTGCGCCGGAGACCGGGACTTTAGCTCATGAATTCTGGGGAGACAGAAACAAGGCGAAAGAGGAAATGCTTCCTGAGGCTTGAGACTCAGCTCTCAGACCCAACGCTCAACAGCGCCCGGCGCCCGGACGCCGACGCCAGCACGAACTGGAAGCCGTGTATGGAGTGAGTCTAAGCAGACACCGACAAGTTTTACGATCCCCAAGTACTGCCAGTGGGCCCGACCCAGCCTGACAGCCTTCCCACCACCACTTACGGTTTCCTTTCTATTATTTTATCTTTTATTTACACACACGCACGCACACACAGAAAATCTCAAGCAGTCTCGACACCCAGCACAGAGCTGACGTGGGGCTAGATGTCCTAACCCTGAGATCATGGCCTGAGCTGAAATCAAGAGCTGGACACAACGTAACGAGCCGCCCAGGTGCCCCCTCCTTTCTACAGTTTAAACAAATGTTGGTTAAGCAGACATGAACATAACAGTTATCATTTCAACCATCTGTGAAATGTCCAAACCAGTGGCATCAGGTACACTCACAATGCTGTATACCCATCACGACCATCTATACTCGAGACTCCTTGTCCCCAACAGATACCCGGTACCCACTGCACACCTGCCCCGCCCCCGGTGGCCTCTATTCTACTTCCTCTTTCTATAAATCTGTCTACTCTAGGTACCTTTTTTTTTTTTTAAGGATTTTATTTATTTATTTGACAGAGATCACAAGTAGGCAGAGAGGCAGGTGTGGGGGGACAGGCTCCCCGCTGAGCAGAGAGCCTGGTGTGGGGCTCGATCCCAGGACCCTGGTATCACGACCTGAGCCAAAGACAGAAGCTTTAACCCACTGAGCCACCCAAACGCCCCTCTAGGTACCTTTTATAAATGGAATCAAACAGTATTGGTCCTTCTGTGTCTGGCTGACCACATGTCTTCAAGGTCCACCCATGTACTAGCATGTACAAAACTTCATTCTTTTTCACATTTGAATAATATATTTTTTTAAAGATTTTATTTATTTATTTGACAGACAGAGATCACAAGTAGGCAGAGAGGCAGGCAGAGAGAGAGAGGGTGAAACAGGCTCCCTGCTGAGCAGAGAGACCGATGTGGGGCTCGATCCTAGGACCCTGAGATCATGACCTGAGCTGAAGGCAGAGGCTTAACCCACTGAGCCACCCAGGCGCCTCGCTGAATAATATTCTTGTATGGACATACCACATTTTGTTTATCCACTCATCCACTGATAGACACAGGAGCTGCTTCCCCCTTCTGGCTGCTGTGAATCATGCTATTATGGACAATGGTGTGCACATATGCCACCTACTGTTAGAAACAGCTTTACTGAAGCACAGCCATGCTTGTTTGTTCACATGTTACCTTTGGCTACTTTCCTGCTGCAATAACACTGGCACTGATTAGGTGCTTTAGGATAGACTATGAAACCTGTATCATTACTATTTAGGCCTTTACAGAAAAAAAGTTTATTGACCTCTCACCTACATGATGGAATTTTACTTAGAAAACAGGATTTAAAACTCTAGTGGAGATTTTTCTAGTGAAACAGGAACAACAGTGAGATTACCCAATGATGGGATTTACTTCCAAAAGAGACATCAACCTGTCTTTAAAACAGGTTAGCCTGGGTGGCTCAGTTGGTTGGACGACTACCTTCGGCTCAGGTGATAATCCCGGGGTCCGAGGATCCAGTCCCGCATCAGGCTCTCCGCTCCACGGGGAGTCTGCTTCTCCCTCTGACTTTCTCCTTGCTCATGCTCTCTCTCACTGTCTCTCTCTCAAATAAATAAATAAAATCTTAAAACAAAACAAAAAAATAGGTTAGAGAGGGGCACCTGGGTGGCTCAGTGGGTTAAGCCTCTGCCTTCGGCTCAGGTCATGATCTCAGGGTCCTGGGATCGAGTCCCACATCGGGCTCTCTGCTCAGCAGGGTGCCTGCTTCCTCCTCTCTCTCTGCCTGCCTCTCTGCCTACTTGTGATCTCTCTCTGTCAAATAAATAAAATCTTTAAAAAAAAAAAAAAAAAAAAAAAAAAAAAAAAAAAAAAAAGAAAACAGGATTTAAAACTCTAGTGGAGATTTTTCTAGTGAAACAGGAACAGTGAGATTACCCAATGATGGGATTTACTTCCAAAAGAGACATCAACCTGTCTTTAAAACAGGTTAGCCTGGGTGGCTCAGTTGGTTGGACGACTACCTTCGGCTCAGGTGATAATCCCGGGGTCCGAGGATCCAGTCCCGCATCAGGCTCTCCGCTCCACGGGGAGTCTGCTTCTCCCTCTGACTTTCTCCTTGCTCATGCTCTCTCTCACTGTCTCTCTCTCAAATAAATAAATAAAATCTTAAAACAAAACAAAAAAATAGGTTAGAGAGGGGCACCTGGGTGGCTCAGTGGGTTAAGCCTCTGCCTTCGGCTCGGGTCATGATCTCAGAGTCCTGGGATCGAGCCGCGCATCGGGCTCTCTGCTCAGCAGGGAACCTGTTTCTCCCTCTCTCTCTGCCTACTTGTGGTCTCTGTCTGTCAACTAAATAAAATCTTAAATAAATAAATAATAAAACAGGTTAGAGGGGCCCCTGGGTGGCTCAGTGGGTTGAGCTTCTGCCTTCAGCTCAGGTCTTAATCTCAGGGTCCTGGGATCGAGCCCCGAGTCAGGCTCTCTGCTCAGTGGAGAGCCCGCTTCCTCCTCTCTCTCTGCCTGCCTCTGTCAAATGAATAAATAAAATCTTTAAAAAAAATAAAGTAAAATAAAACAGGTCAGATTTGAGTCCTATTTTGGAGGAGGACTACACAAGTCCGGGTAATAAACGAGAGGGGGTACGGTGGGAGGAAAAGGAGGTTAACTATGCCTTCTAAGTTTCTGGGTTGCACTTCTGGGGGGAGGTCATGGGCCAAGCAGGAGAGTAAGGGGCAAAGAGACCACGTGCGGCAGAGGACCTGGAGACACCTTGTGGACAGACAGACCTCAAGGAGGTACTTGGATATGCAAGTGTGGGGACAAAAGAAATTGAGGCTCAAGAGAAATTCAGACATCACTGGCACATGGCCTCTATTCAAAGCCAGAGAGATAAATGGTATCTACTGAAAAAAATATATAGACAGAGAGGAGAGGGTGCAGAATGAGCACCTGGGTAACGGCAACCCTGAGGGAGACCGCAAAGAAAAGTCTAGATGCTCTGCCTCATGAGTACTGAACTCAGTGACTTACCAAGTGAAAGTGATGCACAGTTGAGGCCGTCCGTCCTGAGTACAGACAATAACCACATGGTCTGTACGTAAAACCAAAATAAAACTGATTAAAGACAATCTGATTCGGATGACCACCACACACACACACCTACACTTCTGAACATGATCCAATACTCTTGCCTTAAAAAAACTTTTGTTGGGTCTTTCTAGATAATTGCCGTGTGCTTTCATAATATGTATTTCAACTTCACATTACCACTTCTGTTACTTATTCCTTCATAAACCGCGTATGCCACGGAAGTTCAGAGTGAACTCTTTGAAGACCAGCACCAGAAATCATCAAAAGGGTCAATAACTACTCAACAACAGGGCGCCTGGGTGGCTCAGTGGGTTAAGCCGCTGCCTTCGGCTCAGGTCATGATCTCAGGGTCCTGGGATCGAGTCCCGCATCGGGCTCTCTGCTTGGCGGGGAGCCTGCTTCCCTCTCTCTCTGTCAAATAAATAAATCTTTTAAAAAAATAAAAATAAAAATAAAAAAAATAACTACTCAACAATACAATGTCAGGAAATAAACTATTTATATAAATAGAAATCATATTTTGAAGAAAGCTGCTTGAGAAATGACAAAAGATGTTTGGTTTTATGGTCAGAGAAATTAAAGACAATGTTTGCCATCTTCTAGTTTTTTTTTTTTAAGATTTTATTTATTTATTTGACAAAGACACAGCAAGAGAGGATCACAAGCAGGGGGAGTGGGAGGGAGAAACAGGCTTCCCACCCAGCAGGGAGCCCGATGCCAGGCTCCATCCCAGGACTCCAGGATCATGACCAGAGCAAAAGGCAGATGCTTAAAGACTAAGCCCCCTAGGTTCTAAGAAAACATTTTTTTTTTTTAAGATTTTATTTATTTATTTGACAGAGAGAAATCACAAGTAGGCAGAGAGGCAGGCAGAGAGAGAGAGAGAGGGAAGCAGGCTCCCTGCTGAGCAGAGAGCCTGATACAGGACTCGATCCCAGGACCCTGAGATCATGACCTGAGCTGAAGGCAAAGGCTTAACCCACTGAGCCACCCAAGCGCCCCTAAGAAAACATTTTAATGAGAACTTCTCATCAAACCTGGATCAGGTGATTCCAGTACTCACTAACACTGGCTAAAAGCAGACCACCTACAACAACCAGACCAAAGTAAAATGGCCTTAGCTGGAAGATATGGAAAAACAAAATCTAGCCAGTGCCACCTATAAATGGGGCACACATTTTGTATTCAAATGGTTCGGAGGCAGGGGATCCTCTTTCTGCCAACCGCAGGTGCCCTCCGCTACCTCCCGTGCTCCCTGAGTCCTTCCCTCGCTAGTCTCCTCACAGAAGCAGTTCACCATTTCCCACCATCACAAGGGTGAGTGCAGCACTCTAACGTAGTTTAAGAGGAAAACCATTCACTTAACTTTTATTACAGCATATGTTTGTAATCGTTCTATTATTATCGTTAATCAGCAATTTTTTTAAGGTTTTATTTATGGGGGCGGTTAGGAGCAGAGGGAGAGGGAGAAGCAGACGCCCCATGAGCAAGAAGCTGGCCACAGGCTTGATCCCAGGACCCTGAGATCATGACCTGAGCCGAAGACAGAGGCTTTAACCCACTGAGCCACCCAGTTGCCCCTCAGCAGTTATGTTTTGTTTTGTTTCGTTTTTTTCCAATTTTTATTTATTTGTCGGAGAGCACACAGGCAGGCAGAGTGGCAGGCGAAGGCAGACGGTGAAGCAGGATCCCCACTGAGCAGGGGGCCCGATGTGGAACTCGATCCCAGGACACTGGGATCACAACGGCTGCCTAACCGACTGAGCCACTCAGGCATCCCTCAGCAGTTAAGTTTTAAGTGGGTGTGGTGCCAGGCCTCTACCGGGGTCTTGGAGCGCACCCCCACAGATTAAGGAGGGGCTCCTGTATAAACAAGCCCGTCCTATCCCCACCTCTCAACTATTCTGCTCACGTCTTCATTACCGAAGCCAGCCTCATTCTCAGCCTGGTTTGAGAGGCAAAGCAGAGACTCAGAAGAACTTCGGTCAAAAAGATAGTGATGGGGGGGGGGGGCACCCGCATGGCTCGGTCAGTTAAGCAGCTGCCTTTGGCTCACGTCATGATCCCAGGGTCCTGGGATCGAATCCCGCACTGGGCTCCCCATAAGCAAGGACCCTGCTTCTCTTTCTCAGTCTCTGCCTGCCACTCTGCCTGCTTGTGTGCTCGCTCGCTGTCAAAAAAAAAAAAGGCAATGGGACACCTGGCTGGCTCAGCTGGCAAAACATGTGAGTCTGGATCTTGGGGCCATGAGTTCGAGCTCCACATGGGGGAGGAGGACTGTACTTTAAATAAGTAAATAATCTTTGAATAAAGACTCAAATATATTTTTAAAAAGAGAGAGAGAGGGAGAGGATTAAACTAAATGGAAAGGCTGGACACTCTAACAGGTCCATGAAGAGGTTTAAAAAGTGGTCTGACCTGCCCTCCCCAGCCCTACCAAAGCAGCAGCCCTCTGGCCCTGTTCCTCAACGTGGGAGAAAAGGTATCAGGTAACACGGCGACACCTTCCCCTCTGCCCACCTCTCACCCCGCACCCCTGGATCCACTGCTCTCCAAAGCCCAGACCTCCTTCCTTCAAGAGGTCTTTCACTTGTCAGTGAACCTTGCTTGGTTTCTTCGTTTCTTATAAAAGAGAAGACCACCGGTAAGGCTGAAGCCCGAGAATGCTTTACAGGGCAGCCTCGGCATCTAGGAACACAGGGAGGAGAGAGCCAGACCCCTCTGTTCCACTCTCCCCACCCTCCTGGGCTTAAGGGGAACAGCAGGTCCCACACTTAACGGTTGTGAAAGAATGCTCGACTTCTGTCGGGGGAGAGGAAGCATGGAAAGGACATGGAAATTCGGAGTCACATTCCATTAGGTTACATTTTCAGTCTTTGGCTCTTCTAAGACACCACATGAAATTCTGGACACCACACCGGCTGAAATCTGCACTGTGACCCGGTGATCCCCTTCATATAGAAGCAGTTTACCTAAGAATTCAGTCCTCAGAAAAGCTTGATTTCCCTACACGTTGTTCTCATCTTAGCTAGAATCTGTTATCAGTAGTAGGCTTTCCTTTTTTATCTCAACTGCCAGGAAACTCAAGAGGGTTGACCTTCACACTTCCTTTTTTCTTGTGATCCCGATCTTCTATTTTCACCAACTCCCGTATTTATTTACCAACTACTTACTTATATGGGTTGGCTAGATTTTGTTCCCCCACACCTTTCATCTTAGGCGATCAGCTAAGATCTGACCTTTCTGGGAGACTTAGGGCAAAAACAACATCACCAACTCACCACTGCCCTCACCCCCCCAAACCTTCACTGGGGAAACCTTGGCGGGGGCCGGGGGGGCACCGCTAACTATTTGAGATTCATTGCTAAGCAACAGGTAGAAATCAGTCAAAGGCTGTTTCCATGTTTCCCCACTAACAGAGACCTTAGGACAAGATACTATCATTTACTGAGTACCTGCTTCAGGCTAGTAACTGTCCTATCCCTGACGCAGACAAAACCTCAAAGACACGAACTTCATGCGTCTGGCTTAAGAAACAAGCCTTAGAAGTGCCAAGTCATGTACCTGAAGAAACGCAGTTAAGTGGCCGATCTAAGATTTGAAACTAGGATCGACTGTGTAGCCCATGCCTTTCCTAAAAAGGGAACACTCCTGCACACCCTCTCCTCACCCTATAGACTTCTTCCCACCTATGCGGTCCGGCAGGAGGGTGGTACTCGGGTCACTAGGCTGCGATTCTGCCTTACTGCATAATTTCCATGTGCTGATCGTTCACCCAGTTACGGACCGAGAATCTTCTAAATGCCTAGTGCCATCCTAAGGCTGAGGGTCACAAGCCCACAACTTACTCCCTAGAGGAAGCAGAAAGAAGCAGGTTAAAAGGAAAAAAAAAAAAGCAAGATAGCCTCAGACACTGCTACAAAGAGAATAAAACCGGAGTTTTATTAGGAGTGAGAGTGAGAGTAGAGGACCAGGGAAGGCCTCCCAGAGCGGAGATGTGAACACGGCAGCACAAGAATGGGACATCTGGGGTCACTGCACTGAAGGCAGAGGTGAGAGCAGAGGAACAAGCCCAGGATGGAAGAGGGCTCGCCAGGCCGGAGCATGAAGCGAGTGGAGGGAGGAAGGAGGAAAGAGGGCAGGACAGCAGGGGCCAGATCATGTGCTGCCCGTGATGCGGCGTCTGCGCTTCAACTGAACATGACGTGGCATGCGCAGGCTGTGTACGGAGGTGAAGACACAAAATGCGGTATTTACCCTTTTAAAAATCTACAGTTCAGTGACATTAACTATTATCCACACTGTTAGAGGGGTTTTCAAGCAGAGGAGTGAAGCCATCTGATGAAGTCTTAGAAAATTCAGGAAGGTAGAGAGAGTGTACGCCTAGATTCCCCAGACATGCAATCCAGAAGTCTGTATGTGGTCTTTGTTAAGGATCTATTAAAAACTGGGGCACCTGGGTGGCTGAGTCTGTTAACTGTAGGACTCCTAGTTTCCGCTCGGGTCATGATCTGGGGTCATGAGATCTTGCCCCACGTGGGGCTCTACACTCAGCACAGAGTCGGCTTCAGATTCTCTCTCCCCCTGCCTCCTGCCCCCCCCCCAACTCATGCTCTCTAAAATAAATAAATCTTAAGGAAAAAAAAAAAAGAATCTGTAACATCTATTTAATACAGGAATCATACGTATTAGCACAAACTGTGAGTGAGTTGCCAGCAAAGTAAGAAATTAAAAGCCAACTGTCAACTGGAGGAGCAGCAGCAGCTTCTCCTTCAGAGTTTCTGGGTGCTTAGGCGCTGGAAGACAGAAGGAAGAGAAGAGGACTGAGTGGAGAACTACAAAGAGAGAGAGACACTTCAGGGTGTTTTCACAGGTGCGGTCACCTGTGCAATACCGGAGATTCTGTTCAAGTCCGTGGCTCTCCCAGAAGAGAAAGGGTCCGGGCTCCAACAGAAGAGCAATGGCAGCCTCCTCCCCTTCTCCACGCTTCTTGTATCTAAGGGAGATCATTAATACAAGAAAGAAAAGTCCTTCACAACCACTTACACTGTCTTCATGTTAATCTTAGGAGCACTGTGTAACCTCAAAGGCATCGAGTGATTATCAAGAATTTTACTCAAGGGAAAAAAAAAAAAAAAAGAATTTTACTCAAGAGCTCCTAAAACTTCATTCAGCAGGTCCCGCTAAAATTTAAGAGTTCTGCTTTAAGAAAGTGAGTACACTGGTTCCTATGGTCATTCAGGAGTTTGGGAAGAAGTTCTTTTTCTAAAGGAAGTCATTTTACAAGGACACCGAGGTCAGAAGTTAAGATACTCCGAGGCAAGATACTTTGGTCAGTGCTGTGTCAAGTGGAAATCTGATGCTGTTACTAACGTGATTACCAGAAACCACTGGGCCTGTTGTTATTGACAATTAATCACAAATTAAACAGAATGGGACCCATTAAAACGCGGCACTTGGGAATGGGAACGGTCCTCTCATGGACTGTAATGAAGTCCTCCCCACAAAGGAAGGTACAAATGCATATGGTATGGTCAGTTAACTTCCAAAACCTCCACACGCCTTCCCGGTATTCTGCTAACAGTAACGACATGAATGCTACTGTCAACCTCGAAGCAGCGTTTCAGATGCCAGATTTTACAAATACAAGGTCTGAATGTTTACCCAACAATACTACAGAATACAACCCACTGTAAATACTCAGATTGAAAAATTATAACAAGTTTTTGCTTTCATATACTCCTATGGGAAGAAGAGCAGAGTTCACAAAATGGTGCCCTGAGAAGAGCGGAACAGGAGTTAACGAAGGAATGAAAATCCTAAGAAATGATCCTTCTAGTCATTGTTTTTGCTAATAACCTGTTACAGGACCCTAAACTTCTCAGCCTTAAGCCCACCTCACTAAACAGACTGCCAACAACAAAAAACCAGGAAGCTTTTGGTGAATAAACACCCAGGAGTCTAGCACACATTTTTAAGTTTATCATTTTACTTATTCTCTTCCAAAGTCTAAAATGCTAGCCAGTAGGTAAGGGTCAGGAGCCCTGACCTTTTCCTGATAGGGATTTTCCTTTGCCAGGAGGGGGAGTCCGCCGCTGCCAGTGAGAGGGAAGACTGGCAGGTGAAGCACCTGGAGTCCGGCAGCGCGGAGTCTACATCAGCGAGCCAGCTTCCAAAGCTGCTGGGTCAGGAATCAGGATCTCTGACTTAGACTGCCCTATGTAGGTCACAGGCTTGACAAGATCACTTGGCGGGGCGGAAGGGGGGGTTGTTCTGCAGCTTCGCTCCGTGGGAGTTTATGTGCATGGCATCTCTAGCTAAGGATAGACAGGTAAAGGAGGAACAGGTGGAAAACCCGCACAGGAGTGGCCAATGATCCGGACTAGTAACTTTTAGCAAATTTGGGTTTTCTGAATATAAAGAACTGACAAACAGTTAAATACTTTTCAACTTTCTTTCGCTTTACTGATTTTAATATCGATGGTCTTTTCTGGTCTTAGATGTTTTGCTCAATCCAGCATGAAGCACTTCGGTATTTGGTCTAACAAAAGATAAGTAAAATACCAACAGCCTTGAGTGAAGGTCACGATTTCCAAATACCTGCAACCTTGGGGCGCCTGAGTGGCTCAGTGGGTTAAGCCTCTGCCTTCGGCTCAGGTCATGATCTCAAGGTCCTGGGATCGAGCCTCGGGCTCTCTGCTCAGTGGGGAGCCTGCTCCCCACCCCCACCTGCCTCTCTGCCTACTTGTGATCTCTGTCAAATAAATAAATACATAAATACATGAAGCCTCAGATTTTACAGTCTTCTTAGGTTTCTCTCCATACTAAATGTTTTACGGGCACCTGGGAGGCTGAGTCAGTTAAGCATCTGACTCTTGATGTCTGCTCAGGTCATATCTCTGGGTTTGGAGATGGAGCCCAAGATCAAGCCCTTCGTGCTCAGCGGGGAGTCTCTCTTTCTCTCCCTGCCCCCTCCCACAGGTGGGGGTACTCTCCCTCTCTAAAAAAAATAAACTAAGTAAAAAATTTAAAAGCCCTAAATGTTTTAAATACTCAGCTTTTATCATGAGAGTCCCTATCTGTCCATGATTAAGCGGTTTAGTTTATAGTTAGGTCTTTAGAACAGTATCAGTCCTATATGATGACAATCTAGGGAAAAACATGCAGGAGACTGTGCCCTACGTCAGGCAACATGGAAATGTTCATTCATCATGTGCCAGGAAAAGACCCCAAAATAAACAAGGGCCTTAAAACAGTGGATTAAGCATGTTTAAGACACAGCTGAGGTGTGATGAAACACCAAAACATGCTCAGCCTCACTGAGCCCTCATCTTCTACGCAGAAACAAGCAGGCCCTGCTCTAGTACCTACACTACGGAACCTTACTCAGCCTTAAAAAGGAATGAAGTACACTCGACAATGTGGCTGAACCTTGCACACCGGCTAAGCCACAGACACAAGCCCACAGATGGTTATGACTCCATTTAAATGTCCCGAATGGGCAAAGCCAGAGAAACACAAAGTAGATTAGTGGCTGCCAGGGGCTGGAGGGTGAGGGGAAATGGGGAGTTCCTGCTCACGGATATGGGGTTTCTTTCTGAGATGTTGAAAATACTGTGGAATTAGCTGGCGGTGACAGCCACACAACCTGGTGAATACAGCACAAGCCACGGAACTGCGCCCACGTGAATTACATCAGTTAAAAAGAGGAAAGAAAAAAGCAGATCCACTAGATTCCTTTCCCGTTATTCCAGTAAAGAGATGCCAGTCACACAGACCGCTGTGACTCTGTGGGCAATTAGAGCAACACAGCACACAAGCAAAAGAAACCCGTAAAATCCAAAGATTTGGTTTCCACGAACGCGCTGGCTCCCACTAAGTTTTTTTAGCCTAGAAACTAACAATAACTAGAGTCCTGAGAATACCCTGTGTACAATTTTTTAAATAAGGACTTCAGGGAACTAAGCTTGGACTTGGGCAAAATGGTCACCTCACAGCTCTTTCCCATCCAAAGGACTGTGCCATGAAACCACAGCGGCGTTCAAACCTTCTATCTAGCCTGGGATCGGATGAAACGGAGTCCGTGAAAGCACTGAGTATACTGGCTACCACAGCCAACACACACACACCGAGAAATTCAGCTTAACAATTAAACTGCTTTGGGGCGCCTGGGTGGCTCAGTTGGTTAAGCAACTGCCTTTGGCTCAGGTCACGGTCCCAGAGTCCTGGGGTCGAGTCCCGCACGGGGCTCCCAGCTCCATGGGGAGTCTGCTTCTCCCTCTGACCTTCTTCCCTCTCATGCTCTCTCTCACTGTCTCTCTCTCAAATAAATAAATAAAATCTTAAAAAAAAAAAAAAACAATTAAACTGCTTTGATTTCTTCACCTATTATCAATTACCTCCTCATTTCAGTTCCTAAGATTCCACTATATTCAGAACTTGAACTTGGGGCATGCATAGTTAATCACCAACTATTAGGCTTCTCTTTAGTAAATAATCCCAAGCCACAAGGACAAGGAAGAGGACTAGTTCACCACAAAACACGTCTGAGGAATCAGGCCTTACTATGTTATTGCCATCAAATATTTATAACTACCTTTAGACACGGAGTACTCTGTAATGCGCCAAGCAACTAACTCTGCAAAGAAATGAGCATTAAAATAACCCCAAACTGTGCAACTCTGTAAGAAACCACTTGCACAGGGGAAATAATGACTTTGAAATGCTGACTTAATTGTAAATTAACTCCCATTAGTCAGGCCCCTCAGACCTTCCCCCTCGCCTGGCTGACTCCATACCCATCACCTCATCCAGTGAACCCTCCATTACCAGGTTTTCTGGGTATGAAGTAGGCAAGCAATTTGAGAAGATCGAATACAGAAAATTTAAAACACCCTAGTTTTCTAAATTTCTATAAAACCAACACGTCCTCACCATGAGAAAAAACAAATTTAGTTTATAGTTAAGGTATCTTTCTAGCAAGATCTCATTTCAGGGGCGCCTGGGTGGCTCAGTGGGTTAAGCCTCTGCCTTCAGCTCCGGTCATGATCTCGGGGTCCTGGGATCGAGTCCCACGACCGGATCTCTGCTTGGCAGGGAGCCTGCTCCTCCCCCCTCTCAGTCTGCCTACTTGTGATCTGTCAAATAAACCAATAAAATCTTTTTTAAAAAATCTAATTTCAGATGGGACCCTGGATTCAGCAAAACTCCGCAACAACGGATTGGCCCGACTCTTACTCTGCGTATTAATGGAGAGAGAAGACTTTGGGTTCCAACACCACGGGTGCGCACGCTACCAACTCCCCGGAAGGTGTTCTGGTAACCACGGAATAAGCGGGCAGGTTGCGTCTAAACACGCACCTTCACTGCACGCAAAGTGCCCCGACGTCCACGAGCACTCGGAAACGCAGAGCAGCAGCCTCTGCCCTGCCGGAGTCCCGGAGCCGTGCAACTCCGGTAGCTCCCCGAGGGCTCCGCTGCAGCGGCGCCGGCCCAGCCTTCCCCTCGCAGTCAGCCACCCATTCATACTCAGGGGTCATCGCAGTGTGAGGCTCCATCCCGACCACCGCCACAGCCCTACGGGGGGGGCGGGGGGGTCCCCACAACGGGGAACTAGTGTAAGCGCCGGCAGGATCCCTCGCACGTCCGTCCACGGCCCCGGAGGCTGAACCAGCGGACATGGGCGTCATAACCGGACGCGGGCTCGCAGCGTCTACGGCCACAAGCGAGGAAGAGCAGACTTCGACACGCAGGCAAGGCCCTCTGCCCTCTTCTCTCCGGCCTTCCAGAATCTCTCCTCCCCGGGAAAGGAAGCGGGCCGCCTGCCACGCACCGGAAAGCGCGGACACTTCAAGCCCGCGCGGCATTAATCCGGGGACAAACGTCCGCAGCCGGGCAGCTCACCGACCCGTCTCCACGGACACGCACCTAAGGTCACTCCCCCAAACGGAGAGGGTTCGCAACAACCTACAAAACCTCGCGGACCCGCTCCGCACCGTGCCGCGGGCGGGGAGGGGCCCGAGCGGGGACCTCGCCGGCGGCGCGGAGCCCGCACACGCCAGCCCTACGTGCCGCCCAAGTCCCGCCCCAGCCGGCGAGCGCGGGGAGCGCGGCCGCTGGCAGGGTCCGGCCTGCGCGCCGGGCGTGGGAGCGGAAGGCGCGTCTCGGGAGCAGCTGAGTCCGGGGAAGGGGGCGGAGCGGGGCCCGGGCGCCCCCCCCCCACTCCGAGGACGGCGGGGGGCGGGGAGCTGGGGCCGGGGGGAGGCGGCGGCGGGCTGCCCGGCCCGGCGTGAGGTCCGCGCAGCCCCGCGGCCCGCGCGCCCCGGGCCTCGCGTGGAGCCGGCCGGGCGGGGGCGGCGGACAACGGGCCGGCGGCCGTCCGTTGGCCCGAGCGCGCCCCGCCCCGCCCCGCCGCGCCGCCCGGCCCCGCCCCGCGCCGCCGCCCCGCCCGGGGAAACTACGCCATTGCGGCCTAGCGGGCGGCGCCGCGCCTCCCGCCGCCATCTTCGGCCCGCCGGCCCGCCGCCCGCCGCCCCCGCCGCGGCCCGCCATCTTTTGGGGCCGCCATACTTGCCCTGCGAAGAAGATGGCGGCGCCCATCACACACATAAAACATGGCTTCCCTTCAAAACAAAAACATCCCGGGGGCCGGCGCGCGCCGGCGCTCACCTGAGGACCACATGGTGACCGAGAACTCGCCCTCCAGGGTCTTGATCTGCACCTGCTTCTGCTCCCACTTCTTGTTGCCCGCGTCCGCGCCGCCCGCCGCCCCGGCCCCGCCGCCGAGGTAGCCCTTCTTGCCGCTCTTCTTGCCGCCGCCCTTCTTGACGCGGCCGCCGCCCGACGACGACGAGCCGCCGCCGCCGCTCTTGCCGGCCGCCGCCACGGTGACCAGCGTCTGCTCGATGTAGTCGTCGTCGCCGCCGGCCGGCGCGGGCACCGGGATGAGGATCTGGTCCTCGAAGCCGTCCTCGGCGCGCAGCCCGTCCGAGTCGTCGCCGCCCACCACCTCCTCGCGCGTCTGCACCAGGATCACCTCCTGGTGGTGGTGCACCTGGGTCGGGTCGTCGGTGACGAGCGGCTGCAGCGCGATCATGGGCGGGTGGTGGTGGTGGTGGTGGTGGTGGTGGCCCGCGTGCCCGTGGCCGCCCCCGCCGCCGTGGTCGCCGCCGCCGCCGTCCTCGTCGTCGTCGTCGTCCTCCTCCTCCTCGCCCACCACCGTGGTCTCGATGGTCTCCACCGGGATGGTCTCCACCTCGATCT
The DNA here is from genome assembly GCF_011764305.1 of Mustela putorius furo. Taxonomy (NCBI): domain Eukaryota; kingdom Metazoa; phylum Chordata; class Mammalia; order Carnivora; family Mustelidae; genus Mustela; species Mustela putorius. Next base: position 48,580,542 of record NW_025421290.1, on the reverse strand, counting down.
CGTGCAGCTCCACGATCTCGGCCGGCATCTCCGAGCCGTCCGTGGCGATGTAGAGGGTGTCGCCCGAGGCCATGGCTGAGGGCTCCGCCGCCACGGCCGCGGCGGCCTCGGCTCCGGGGCTACGGGCGGGCGGGCGAGGAGGCGGCCGGCCGTGGGGAAGGAAGGCAGAGGGAGGAAGGCGGCGGGCGGGCGGGCGGGGGGAGAGGGGGCGGGCGGCGGGGGGAAGGGGCGGGCGCGGCGGCGGCGGCGGCGGGCTTCCCCGCCTCCTCGCCTCGGTGCGCCCCGCGCTCGCTCGGCCGCTGCTTGCCCCGGCGCCCCGCCTCGCCGCGCCTCGGCCGCCCGCTCTGGCCGCGCCTCCTCCCGCCCTCCGGGCCGGCGCTCCGCTTCCCCCTTCCTCCTGCGCCTCCGCCTCCTTCCACACAAATACCAACTCCTCACCCCGAGCCCAGATCTCGCCGCCGCCGCCGCCGCCACACTCCGCTCAGACTCGGCCTCGCGAGACTTCCGCGCTGGCCTCGGCCCGCCCCGCCTCGCTCCCACTCGCCCGCTGGCCCTCTCGCTCCTCCCCCTCTGCCAATCGATCTGCCCGTTCGCCACCGCAGCCCCGCCCACTCACCCGGGCTCCTCCCGGATTGGGGTCGACGGGGCGGCCCCCGCGCGCGCCGGCCGGCCGCAGCGTGTGACGTCAGCGCGCCGCCGCCGCCGCCGCCGCCGCCAGTCGCGCGGCTCCCTCCCTCCCTCCGCGGTGCCACAGCAGCGAAATCCGCCGCCCCGGGCCCGGGCCGCACTCGGGAGCGGGGCGTCGCCGCTGCAGCCGCCGCCTCGGGAGCCGGTGAGCGGTGCGCGGCCCCCGGCGCCGCGGGGAGGGGGTCTGCAGGGGCGGGCGGGCGGGCCGCGCGCGGGGTCCCGGCCGGCGAGCGGCCCGGGGGCGGCGCGGGGGAGCGGGCGGCGCGCTCGCGGCGGCCCCGGCGCCCAATAAAGTCTGCTTTGACGAGAAACGCCTGTGCCTCCTCTTTCGCGCCGGGCGGCGTTTGCTCGTGGCGCCGGGCTCCGGGCGGGCGAGGGCGGCGGTGAGTGCGGAGGGCCCGGCGGACAAAGGCGGGCCGGCCGCCGAGGAGCGTGGCCGCGGGCCCGCATCGAGCGCCCGTCCCCGCGCCGCGGCGGGCCGGGGGCCGAGCGCAGGTGGGCCGCGCGGGGCGGCCGGGCGGAAGCGGCGCGCGGAGCCCCGGGCCCACCGTTGGGAGGATGTCCGTTATCCTTTAGTGACCCGCGGAAACCCGAGGCCGGGCGGTTGGGAGCCCGCGGCCCCCGTCGTCGCGCGGTCGGCTCCCGGGCGTCTGGAAGCTCCTTCTTCGCGCTCCAGCCAATCGGTGTCTGCCTTGACCGCCGCCTTCACCTGTTTCTCACTTTCTGGACACTCCTGGTGCCCACCGGGCTCCGCGTCCGTCTCGTCCTCGGCCGCCCCGCGCGGCGCCGCCGCGTTCCCGTCGCGCGGCGCCGCCGCAGAGCCTGGGCGTTTGCGGGCGCGGGCGAACGGGGGAGGCCCGCGCCGTCCGACTGGCCGCGGGGCCGCCGACGGGGCTCTGCGCGCCCTCCGCCTTCTGGTTCACCCGGCAGTTGGTTTAAAGCAGTAAAAATAAAGACTCCCTGGGTTTTGAGAACATCTCGGGACGCTGAGATTCTGGGAAGGCGCTCTCTCCGCCGCACTCCTGCGGCCGGGTCAGCGCCGTGCGGAGGCCCGGAGCTGCCGGACCGGGTCCTGCGGTGAAGCCACCGTGATTCTGCGCTGTGCTCGCTCAGCTTCGGGCGCACGTGCTGCGGCAGGCAGGGGTCCTCGATGACGGTAGAGACAAGGCGAGGTGTTCTGGCTAAAGAATGACTCGATCAATTTGGTTCTTATTTCTCAATGCCGTTTAAAGACTTGAGAATTTTAGTGTAAGGAGTGAAAATGAGGTTTTTTTTTTTAATCTGAGTTTCAAAACCTGAGTAATTCCCTTTGGAGTGCTGCACCCACACAGTTTGGCAAAGTCAGATCTGTTGAAATAAGTCATTTCTGGCTTCATAGCTTATAAATTGTGCATAAATATTTCACAAGTGAAAACCAATTGTGGGAGAATTTTTTATGTGGCTTAATTTCATTTTCCCCACTCTCCCGTAATTGACGGGAAAATGTCTTTGTCAGTACTTGATACATCCACATGGATGCAAGACAGATGGTGGGGGAGGCCCCGCTTCTAAGCAAGTAGACCTGTAGATGTTCACAGGCAAGTGGAGAAAGCTGGAAAGGGTCTAAAACTTGGGAAGGCTATCCGGTGTGACACAGTGTTAAGATGTCCCAAAGTGCTGTCCAGGCGCCTGCTCCATGAATAGCTTTTAAAGATTTATTATAGAGAGAAGGAGCAAGTCTGGGGTGGGGAGGGGCAGAGGGAGAGAGAGACTCAAGCGGGCTCCATTCTCTATCCCCCGACCCTGAGATCACAACTTGAGCCAAAACTGAGACTGAAGCACCCCTCCACGAATAGCTTTTAAAACTTCCCCCAGGGGCTCCTGGCTGGCTCAGTGGGTTAAAGCCTCTGCCTTTGGCTCAGGTTATGATCCCAGGGTTCTGGGATTGAGCCCCGAATCAGGCTCTCCACTCAGTGGAGAATCTGCTCCCCCCCCCCCCACTGCCTGCTTCTCTGCCTGCCTGTGATCTCTGTCAAATAAATAAATTAAATCTTTTTAAAAAGAACAAAAACTTGCTCCGGAGCAGGGGTGCTTGAGTGGCTCAGTCAGTTATGTGTCTCACTCTTGATCTCAGGCTCAAGTGGTGATCTCAGGGTCGTGAGATTGAGCTCCAAGTCGGGCCCTTCACTGGGCTCACCTGCTTGAGATTCTTTCTCTCCATCTCCCCTACCTCCACCTCCCCTACTCACACTCCCCCTCTCTCTAAAACAAGAGCTGTAGCAGCAAAACTTGCCACAGAGCAGGTGACCTGTTAGCACAGACCTAGAGTTTTCTGTGGTGGAAGGTATTCTTGCCTTCAGCTCTTTAGCTGTGAAGGATCGAATGACTAGATTTGCAAAGACGGTGTGCTACGTTTGCCCTAGCCTGCTTACGCTTGCTCCTAAAGGTGAAAAATCAATTAAAAAGACAGGTTAAGGGGCCCCGGGTGGCTCAGTGGGTTAAACCTCTGCCTTCAGCTCAGGTCATGATCTCAGGGTCCTGGGATCGACCCCCACATCAGGCTCTCCACTCGGCAGGGATCCTGCTTACCTCTCTCTCTGCCTGCCTACTAGTGATCTTTCTGTCAAATAAATAAAACCTTAAAAAAAAAAAAAAAGCTGACACTTCAGAGCCATGGGACTCGTAGGGATAATTTTCCTGCTTTTACTCTCCGGTTTGGGTGGGATGAATTGAGCCCATGAGTGTTCCCTCTGAATGTCTACAGTCCCTTTTTGTTTTGGCCACAAGCATTTAGACAAACAGCATAATTTAATTAAGCTGGCATTTCTTACACCAGCGTTTGAATGCTTTTACCCTTCCAGCTATGAGGGCGAAGGCCATGGCTGTGTCTGTCTACAGCTGAGTGCCTTGTACGTGGAATGATGGTTTGCTTTTTTGGTTCATCAAAAAATGAAGTTGAGGGCGCCTGGGTGGCTCAGTGGGTTAAGCCGCTGCCTTCGACTCGGGTCATGGTCTCAGGGTCCTGGGATCGAGTCCCGCATCGGGCTCTCTGCTCAGCAGGGAGCCTGCTTCCCTCTCTCTCTGCCTGCCTCTCTTGTCTACTTGTGATCTCTGTCTGTCAAATAAACAAATAAAAATCTTTAAAAAAAAAAAAAAATTGAAAGCACCATGCTTGACCGTTTCAAATGTCTCAGAGGCTCTGACTTTGCACAAGGCTTCCAGGCTACTACAGAGATGAATGTCAGCAACTGCGGGGGGAAAATTAGAATATTGGGAGAATCCTAAAAGTTGTGCTGTTTTCTCGGAGCTGGGGAAGTCCGAGCTCAGTAATGGCTGGGAGATGTGGTGGCAGATACCCTGCCTGGAATGTGCCCTTTGGCCACCTGATCTGGACAAGCAGGACAAGATGCAGACTGTTAGCCATAATCCTTGAAGTCTTCTGCCTCTCTCGTTTCCTAGTCGTTTCTTTCCCGAAACCTCCATTAAAAGTTCAAAGTCAGGGGATGCCTGGATGGCTCAGTGATTAAGCATCTGCCTTCAGCTCAGGTTATGATTCTGGGGTTCTGGGATTGAGTCGCATATGGGACTCCTGGCTCCACGGGAGGCTTGCTTCCCCCTCTCCCATTCCTCCTGCTTATGTTCCCTCTTTCGCTGTGGAATAAATAAATCTTAAAAAAAAAAAAAAAAGCTCAAATTCAGTTTTAAGAGTGTGTGGTTTAGGGACACTCATGGAGAGGACGAAGGTCAGAAGTGAGCAGAAGAATAAAGGATGTGAATTAAAAGACGCTGGTATTTCTCCCCTTTTCAGACCGTGTCTTATTGTGGATTATAAGGAGGCTGTTCAGTCTCATCCCACTTTGTGTGTATCCCTCACAGGTTGGGACTGATTCAGGTAACGAGCTCATGACGCCAAGTAGTTTCCCTTACCAGGAAGGAGTGTAGCTTCTTTGTGAAATCGCTCTGGGTTGTTCTAACGTGTAGTCCTTACAAGGTTCCCTTCAGCAGGCAGTTAGTGCTTTCCGCCTGAGGCGCAGGATGAAGAATGTTAGAGCTATGGGCTTTTTTTTTTTTTTTTTTTTTTTTTTTCATTTTGTCCCCAGGGAAAGCAGCTGGGTCACAAGGTCACATTGCCAGGTCAAGTAGAGCTAGGATCTGCATTTTGGGGTGGGGTGGGGGGAGGTTGAATGTTACTCCAATTTAGGTCCACACTGAGTTACCAGTAAAATATTTGGGAAAATCAGGTTGAAATTTCCTGTTTGTGCATCTAAATTAGTGATGCCTAGTGTGTGTCAGTACAGGTCAAACGAAGCACTACAGGTGTGTGCCGGTCTCAGTCATCTAACCTGAGTTCTTGATGGTGGGGTCTGTGAAATCTGGGCTGTGTGGCCAGATTTCCCTGGGGGGCTCAGTGGGTTAAGCCTCTGCCTTCAGTTCAGGTCGTGGTCTCAGGGTCGTGGGATCAAGTCCCACATTGGCTTCTTTGCTCAGCGGGGAGCCTGCTTGCCTGCTTCCCCCTTCTCTCTCTGCCTACTTGTGATTTCTCTCTGTGTCAAATAAATAAATAAAATCTTTTTAAAAAGAAAAAAAAAAAAGGACACTCCCCACGAGATACCCTAAGGACCTGTCTCTTAAGCTGACATTTATGTGTCCTTTTATGTCCTTTACGTTTTTGGTAAAGATTCCTTATTTATTTGAGAGAGAGAGAGAGCATGAGAGGGGAGAGGGTCAGAGGGAGAAGCAGACTCCCGGTGGAGCTGGGAGCCGGATGCGGGACTCCAGGATCATGACCTGAGCTGAAGGCAGTTGCTCAACCAATGGAGACACCCGGGCGCCCTGTCCTTTACTTTTGTAAGATCTTCATCAAATTCTCTTTCTGAGGCCAGTGAATGGATCGGTTACTACCCGTAACTCTAAGGAGAGCTGAAGTCTTTAGTAAAAAACTAACTAGCTGTCCTCCGCTTTGCGGGTCCAGCGGCCCCTGGGGGAGACGCTAAGTCGACTCCTTTGACTTGCCTACCCTTCCCACCTGCGCAGCCAGGCACGTGCCGCGCGGGCCCCTGAGCCGGGTGAGGAGGCATTTCTCTTCCAGTCCTAGGCAGCTTTCACAGCCACACGCTGTTTCACGGCCGAGGCACCACGTTTGGGTGCTTGGGACGGGTTAGTGTGATGGAGTGGGACAGCTCGCAAGGGAGAGGGGGTTACCTTGACCGTGCTGCGAGGGGGGGGGTACCAGCCTCCGTGGTGGGTTTTCTCTCTAAAAAGGAGTGACCTGGGGAGTTCGGGGAGTCCAGCTGGTCGTTCCCCTTGCCAGTGCCCCGCGGACACAGCGCCTGAGTGGAATGACAGACTTGTCTTCTTGGAGCCTGTGGCCTGGAGAGGATAGGTGGTGAACGATGGATCGCAGATACTTGCCATGATTCTGGTTGTGTGAAGTCCTAGATGAAGGGGAGGGGGCGCCTGGGTGGCTCAGTGGGTTAAAGCCTCTGTCTTCTGCTCAGCGGGGAGCCTGTTTCCTCCTCTCTCTCTGCCTACCTGTGATCTCTGCCTAATAAATAAATAAAATCTTTAAAAAAAAGAAGGGGAGAGGTCGGGGATGCTGTCCGATAAAGGCCTTCTTGAGTTAGGGGCAGGCTGACAGGGACTCACAGGTGGAAGGAATCAGAAAGCGCCTGACCCAGCACGTGGCTGCCCACCAGTCTATGTCGTTTATGTTAATTTCTGTGTGAAAAAGGAGCAGATGAAATAAATCAGGTGATAAATTTGTAAATACTGGGGCAAACCCATAACACTCATGTGTAGCCCTGGAAATTCAAATTAACAGATTCATCCACAGTAAGTGCTGCTGGGGTTGGCTGCGGTTTTCTCCCTCACACGTGGTTCCTCACATCATGTCCTTTGTTTTGCTGGGGGTTTTTTATGAGTCCCCCATTCAGAATTCACACTTGAACTTGGGAATTCATAGCAGAAATCATTCTGGAATTCCAGGCCTCGCAAGATAGACCGAGAGCAAAGCCGGTGGGTGGGACAGGCGGACGAGTCACCGGAGCTTGGCTCTGGGTCCCCGTGGTGCCGTTTCTTACCCGTTAACATCAGCAAAGGCTCATAACCGCTAAACCCTCCATCTCCTGAGCTGTAAAACAGGCCTAACTGTGCCCGTCTGCGGGCGTTAACCGTGCTGACATGCCCCGCTCGGTGTGAAGATGCTGTACTCTTCAGAACCAGTCGTGCTTTCTTCTCCTCTTCCCTGGGCGCGCCAGCTCCGGCTACTCACCAGAGCTTGGGGCCTGCGTTTTGCTTTCGGGCCCTGTTTGCTGCACCAGTGATGTTTGTAGACCGGACCCAGCGATCCCTTGGTTTCTGAAAGTAGAGGAAAAAATCACATACTAGCCAGACATTTTTTTTTTTAAGAGATTTGCCATATTGGCTGTAAGTAATTAATCTCTGTGAGCTAGGTGGGTTACTGTCCATTAAAAGTAGAATAAACAGCTTGCTTTTGTGTTTCCCGAGCGAATCAGAACTCGGTTTCTCCACATCAGAGCTCCCTTTGGAAAGGTCTGTACTGCAGTCCGGCCGCCAGTGGCTCACTGCTCACTTTTCTTGTGTTACAGGGGCTTTGCCCGGTGTAGGGGGTAAACCCAAGGAGACTTGGCCCGGGTGTTGTGATGGAGCTTCAGCAGCTGCCACGGAAGCAGCAGCCTGAGGTGGGGCCCGGGAAGAGGGGGGCGGTGGTCTCCTCTGTGTGCCAGCGAGCCACGGTCTCGTGCAGTGACCGCCTGACTTCCTTGGCACGCCTTGGTGCGTGGCTCTTTCCTTCCTCGGTCACGTGCAGTTTCGAACTTGGAATTTAAAGGACGAGGGTGGGCAGGAAGGACTATCCTGTCTGCACCCTGCCATCCTCTTACTACCCGAGCAGTGGGTTGGGAGTGCCCTTGCGCTATTCGGCACAAATGGCATTGACCTCGCGGCACGAACGCAATCGTGGGTGGCCTGGTTCTTTTCCTAGTTGATGTGTTGACCAAATCCTTCCAGAGGCAGCGCTCACCCTGACATGCGGTGAGGCCAGAGCCGCTCCAGACCCACTCTCTACCATCTCCTCGTCTGCTCCCGCATTTACGGACCCCCTGGTGCCTAATTTACACTCTTCCTCTTGAACCTGAACCTCAACCTGAGCCACGTCAGCCCTGAGCTGACTTGAGTCACCAGCTTTCGGGTCTGTATTTCGGCCTCTGTGATTCCATTTCCTCATTTCTCCCCTTCAGCTGCCGTCTCCAGTCCTTGTCACTCCGAAGAGCAGCCCCACGCCTGGAATCTGAAACCCCAACGCGCTGCCTTCTCCACCCGCCCCCTTGTCTCTGCTTCAGCCTCAGACCTGCAGTTTTCTGATCCGTCCTCTCCTTCGCGGACTGGAAATCCGTGGTTAATCCCCAGCATCCTCAGGATCCTGTCCTGCTCCTGTCTGATAAAACGTCACCCTTGCATCGACCCACTTTCGTCCCTGTACCTCTGGAATCCTGGGGCCTGCTGGAGGAAACGCCACGCACGTAGGGAGGCTCTTGCTGTAGCTTACGGTCTCCGGGCCCAGTTCTGTTTAACGTCACTTGGCAATTCTTCTTGCTTCGCCTGACCCCACCTCCCTCCATCATTTTGTTCAGCAATTTCTCTAAATTACTTTCCTCAAAGTCCTTAAGAAATATGCTTGTGTGGGGCGCCTGGGTGGCTCAGTGGGTTAAAGCCTCTGCCTTTGGCTCAGGTCATGATCTCAGCGTCCTGGGATTGAGCCCCAATCGGGCTCTCTGCTCAGCAGGGAGCCTGCTTCATCCTCTCTCTCTGCCTGCCTCTCTGCCTACTTGTGTTCTCTGTCTGTCAAATAAATAAATCTTAAAAAAAAAAAAAAAATGTGCTTGTGTCCACCCCCACCCCCCCACCCGTAGCCTCCTACTTGAAAATTGGGGGAATCATGATTTGTTTGTCCAGATGCCAGCTGTCCCTTTGTAGCCATCTCCCCTACAGACTGACCAGCCAGGTCCCTCCGTTCTGCAACCTGCGTGCTGCTGGCCGAGCCCTTGTCCCCCACCTGTGCTCCGCTCCCTGCCCCCGCTCCTCCGGGCCCCTCTGCCAGCGCTTACCTGCACTCCCCGACTCGTCTCGTTGGTCTCTCCTGCCCTTTGAAAGGTCTCCCTCTCGCCATCGCCTCTCTTTCAGTTCCCAGCTAGGCGTCCTGAGCCCATCTGTCTTTCCAGCCTTGACTTGGTCTGAGCGGCCCCAGGCCCCCGACTCCCGGCAGTCTGCCGGCCGTCCCAACGCCGACCAGACTGATGAAGGCTCCTCACCTTGTCTTTGCACCGGACACCAGCGGCTGCTGTGTCCCCGGACTTCCCACCGCGGCTGTCCTCCCCACTCTGCTCGGTTGCCAGCTTCTGCTCATGGCTTCTCTTCCTCCTACCCCGCTCCTTGTTCCGCGTGCGGACCCCGCGCCGACCCCCGCGCGCCGACCCCCGCGCGCCGACCCCGCGCGCCGACCCCCGCGCGCCGACCCCGCGCCGACCCCGCGCGCCGACCCCCGCGCCGACTGTTCACAGCTTCCGCGTCTATCCTGGATGCACCCCAGCGCGCCGTCGCACACCGCACTGTTCCAGACAGCCCTGCTCGGTGTCCCACGGCCCCTCGGACATCCAGCCTGCCTACCCTGTCTGTCCGTCTGCGCCAGCCCTGCGCCCCAGTGATTTCCCCTCACCCCCCATGTGAAGCCACCAGATCCTAACGAGTTGACTTGGGCATTTTTCAAAACCAACTTTTCTCCGTTCCCACTCCTGCTGTCCTCAAGTAGGACAGGACTCGCCCCGCCACCAGTCCCCCTTCTAACCTGCAGACGGGACCACATTGCTCCCCTGCTCAGCTTCTCAGGGGCTCCGGGAGCCTCGGGACTAGCAAGACATTCCTGACCCTGCTGCCTCTTTTCCTAGCCTTCACGTCACTTGCAGGCATGTGCACCACGCTAGCTCATACACCTTTCCAGACTGTTCCAGAACGTCCTTCCCTACCTCCTCCAACTTTTACTCGTCTTCCACAGCTGCTCAGGTGACCTCTCTGGAAAGCTTTCTTTGGAAGGGTATTTCCAGTTACCATTGTTCCCATATTATAATGAAAGTGGCTGTTACCAGCTCTGCTTTCCCACAAAACTGGACGTTCTTTGAGGACAGGGACGGTGTGTGGCTTGCATCTTGTTCCTGGAGGGAATCAGGGCCAGCCCAGTGCCGGACACAGGGCGGGCCTATCCGAGCAGAAGTACTCGGTGATGCTGCTACCTTGTCCTCCTCCCTCCTCCTGCCGGTGGGATGAAGTCCAGACCCTTCGCTGGGTTTGAAGGTAGCATGGCATAGCAAAAAAATAACAGAAGACAGGCCTGGATTTGAATATTTGTTTCCCCATTTATTAGCTGAGTGATCTTAAAGGAGTTTCTTAATCTCTGTGGTCAGTTTCTTTATCTGTAAAATAGGAATATTGATCTTCCGTTGGAATCATGCCCGGAGCACCTGCTTTTGAGGTGCTAAAGAGTTGCCCCCTCGGTTCTGGTTTCCCTGCCCCCTCTTGCGCCCTCCCCCAACACGGAGCCTCACAAAGTTCTCCTTGCTGGTTTCCCCCCTTTACTGGTTCTCCCTCCATGAAGGAATGCTTTCCTTGGTCCACCAGTGTCCCTGCCCAGTTCAGATTCTGCCTCAAGACATGCCCGGATCCTCAGTTAGAAATAACTCCCATCGCAGATGGTATTTCCAGCTGCTCCACAGGGCGAGAGGTCTTCATTACCTGTAGACGGTTCGGGGATGAAAGCTTTGGGAGGGCAGGGGTGTTTCTTCAGCTTCGCAGCTCTCTGTGCTTCCAAGCACTCAGGGCCTGGAACATCCTAAGTGTTAAGTGAAGAACTATTCACTTTGGTGGGTGATAGGAGGTCGGAAGAACGCTTCTTCGCTGGGTTAACCTGTTGTCTGCACCTTTAAGGAATCAAACCCTCTGAGAACTCCGAATTCGAGCTTACTCCCTCGTAAGATTTTTTGTGTAATGTGAATGTCCACATTGGCAAGCAAATAAATACCTAGAAATTAGACAGAACTCTAGAAAATTCATTTCAAATACAGTGAATGATCACCGCTCACTCACCGCTCACTTGAAATTAGTTTACAGTATGAAAAAAGGAAAGATTCTCATTTGTCCCAAGCTACAAGAAAGTGATGTGTGATTTCTAATTATTTCTCAAAAGCATATTCCAAAAGGAAATTCTTCAAGTAGACCGTGCTTTGGGAAGATAATCATATTTTGACCTGCTCAGCAGAAGCTGACCCAATCTCTCATCCAGCTTTTTTTTAAAGTTTTTATTTATTTAAGTAAACTCTACTCCCTACGTGGGGTTCAAACTCATGACCCCGAGATCAAGAGTTGTAGGCTCCACCAGCTGAGCCAGCCCAGTGCCCCTTGGCCAGCCCTTTTGAAGAGAATGGTGTTACAAGTCAGGTCCTGTCATAAGCACCACAACAAAGAGAGAGTCCACATAAAAAGACCATTTCCGGTGAGAATAAATGCCATATTGATTGATGTATTAATCCAGCAGTCAGCAGGTCGACCATGCTGTCGGTGTCCCCGGCAGCTCGAAGTATTTCATAGACCTGCTCACACATCCCTCTCCCAGCTGTAAGTAGTGATTTCCCTCGGCCACCGCTCACTCCTTTTTGGCTCCCCAAACCACTGAATTCTAGATGCAAAGCCCACTCATTGAGAGAACAGAAGCCGTCCACTCCAGACTGCAAGCGAGGCAGGTGGCTGTGGCCAGGAGTGAGCTCACGGTGTCCGAGTTCATCTGGCCTGCCCTCTGCCACTGTTCCGGGTTGCAGTGCCAGCTCTCTGGGGCCGTCATGTAAACTGGGGTGCCACAGCAGAAAGGTCTAGAAATGACCTGGAGGAACGGCTGACTGCAGTACTGTGTGTCACACGCATGTGTGTTGGGGGGGCCTGTGGCGTCACTTTGTTGCGGGCTGATGATGGCTCTTCTCACCCACTGTCCCTCCCTACACAGCCCCAATTTTTTCATGTCAGGAAGCATGGAGAAATATGATCCCCCTAGGAAGGGGCTGAGAGAGAAATTTTGCTTGGCTGAACATCCAAGGCCATCTTATTTCCTGCAGCCAGTGACGGTTCTGAGAAGGAGTCGGAGGGACTGTGACCCAGTTCTGGCCAATGAAATACTAAGGAGAGTGTATAATATTGGAATGGCTTTGCTGCCCTAATGAAAAAATAAAGCCTCAGGAGAAGACAGCGCCCCTTTCTCCTTCCTGCCGAAAAACAAGCATGATGGCTGGGACTGTGGCAGCCATTTTAGGACCGTGAGGAAAAAACTAAGGGAATTCGGTTTGTCAGTCCACCACCATGGACCTAGAAACCCACCAGTACCACCAGGCTCAGGTGAGCTATTGCACGGACCTGTTCTTGACGCACTGGAGCAGGTCAGACTGTTAGTAGTTCCCTCTGGGAACAGGGTGGGGAGTGGAATAGAGGGGACGGTGCACCAGAGGAGAGTCTCTCTTCTGCATGGCTGCAGTGTTTTGGCAATCTGGTGGTCCATCCATGTGGAATATTATAAGCCATTGATTTTTACGTGTGTTGGGGTTTAATTTTGTAAATGGTTTTGATAATGTCAAGAATTGCTGATATAGGGGCGCCTGGGTGGCTCAGTGGGTTGAGCCGCTGCCTTCGGCTCAGGTCATGATCTCAGGGTCCTGGGATCGAGTCCCGCATCGGGCTCTCTGCTCAGCAGAGAGCCTGCTTCCCTCTCTCTCTCTGCCTGCCTCTCCATCTACTTGTGATTTCTCTCTGTCAAATAAATAAATAAAATCTTTAAAAAAAAAAAAAAAAAAAAAAAAAAAGAATTGCTGATATAGGGGCGCCTAGGTGGCTCAGTGGGTTAAAGCCTCTGCCTTCGGCTCAGGACATGATCTCAGGGTCCTGGGATCGAGCCCCACATCAGGCTCTCTGCTCAGCAGGGAGCCTGCTTCCTCCTCTCTGCCTGCCTCTCTGCCTACTTGTGCACTGTCAAATAAATGAATAAAATCTTTTTTTTTTAAAGATTTTATGTATTTATTTGTCAGAGGTCCCTAGTAGGCATAGAAGCAGGCAGAGAGAGAGAGGAGGAAGCAGGCCTCCCGCCGAGCAGGGAGCCCGATGCAGGACTTGATCCCAGGACCCTGAGACCATGACCTGAGCCAAAAGCAGAGGCTTAACCCACTGAGCCACCCAGGGGTCCCTTCAATCAACCTTTTTAATAAACTGATTTATCAGTTGTTTTAGTCCTCCAGGTCCCCGCCTGTGGGAGCAGGTATCAGAATCCCTGCCTGAGGCGAGGTAGTCACATGTTGTGTGCCCCCCCATGTCTCGGGGACACCCAGGGACTGCTTCCACGTTGTGGCTGTTGTGAAGAGTGCGGCGGTGCACACGGGTGTGCAAATCAGCACGTGTTTCGTAATAAGAATGTAGCCGGGGCTCGGTCCTAGGGCATGCAACTCTTCATCACAGGTTCGTGAGTTCAAGCCCCACATATGGCCCGGCGGCTAATGAGAAGAGAGAGAGAAAAGTAGCAAATGAAAATCTTGGGGAAGCCAAGTTCTCTATATATTGAATTTGCGCCTTTCCCCCATCGTTTCTCGTTTTCTATCAGATCTTTCGGATACTCAGCCCCCAGGAACATTGCCCTGCCAGAAGGGAGACTGGGTACCTGGGTGCTCTCTCCCCACTCGAAAGCCAGACGGCCACACAGGGTTAGCCGCACACAGGGTTAGCCGCGTCCAGGCGCTCCCCCTGCTTCCTACGTGGGTCCTTCCTGCCCTCGCTGGGCCCACTGGTGACCAGCCCGACGCCGTTCCCAGAGAGGCTGGCCGCCAGCCCCGCACACTCCTTCATACTTCCAAGCCGTGGCGGGCTGGCCGTCTGTTTCCGCAGGAGACGGTGTGGAAGACAGAGCAACCACAGGCCAGTTCACCGATGACCAGGGGCTCCCTGGGGTCCCACCCCCTGGGGGTACCTGGGGTTCAGGGGAGACTCTTCAGGTGGAGAGGTGCCACTGGAGTCGCTAGCTTGGTGGGGGCACAACACTCGGGGCATAAAAACCCCGGGGGTGTCTGGGTGGCTCAGTCGGTTAAGTTTCGGACTCGACCACGGCTCAGGACATGATCTCGGGGTCCTGAGACGGAGCCCCGCATTGTGCTCCACGCTCAGCAGGAAGTCGGCTTGCGATTCTCTCCTTCGGTCCCCTCCAACATGCGTACTCGCTCACTCTCACTCTCGCGCTCGAATACGTAAATAAAATAAAATAAAATAAACAGAAAACAGCCCTTGAACTGATTGAGTCCAGCCTCTTGAGATACCCAGGCCGGGTGCCCAGGCGTGAGGCTGCACTGAAAACGCCTTTTCTGCCCTCCTCTCCGGCCACCTGGCGCCCCCCCCCCAGCCCGAGCCAGCCGTGTGCACTGACCTGCCAGCCGTGTGCACTGACCTGCCCTCAAAAACCTCTGGTGGGCGCTGCTCCTCTGCCAGCCGGCCCTCGGCGGCCCCGGCGCGCCTTCTCCCGCCCACCCTGCCTTCCTTGCCCTCGGCGAGGACCTCCTCCAGGCTCTGCCTCTGTGCACTGAAAACAGGCCTCCCTTTGGGACCGGAGCAAGCTGGGGAGCGAGGGCCCCGGGGCTGGAGGAAAGCTGGTGGCCCACCCCTGGGTCGCTGGGTGAAGGGCTTCAAGGCCGGAGCTGGGAGCCGCTTCCAGAAGCACGGTGTTGTTACCTTTCACAGGTCCAGTGAACTGAGCAGGGTTCTTACTTCCAGGAGGAACAGCCTCACCCCCGCCCCCGCCCGTCCCTGCCTGGGTGGCTGTTGGCCTGCTCATCCCGTTCCCTGCGCCCGGCCCTCCTCTGTGTCCCTCTCCCCCTCTGCTGTTGGCCCTTCCTGTCCCCGTGTGTCTGCCTCCCCTGCACAGCTTCCCCCAGACCCTCGCTCCCTGATGCAGAGGCCGTGTGTGCGTCCCACACCTGTCGCGTGCCAGCCATGGCTTCCTGGGTTATTAATAGAGCCGGTAGATGACTTATGGTTTGGAGCTTTTTATTCCCCTAGAAAAATTCCACTGGGTTATTTTTTTCAGCCAACGGGCTTTCATTGATTTTTCTCCCCATGGATCAATGATCTTGAGCAGAAAAGCTCACCACCACCCTGAGAAATGCAGGCCTAAGAGAGAGTCCCAGAGCTTCTGAGGTCTGTGTGTGCAAAGCTGAGCCCCAGGCCTCTTGCTCACCCTCACCGCCCACCCACAGCGCTCACGGGGAGCGGGCAGCGGCCCCTCGTGCCTCCCCCCACCCCCCCACCCCCGCCGCCCGCGCCAGCCAGGGCAGGCGGGGTCAGGTCTCCCACCCACCCACAGCGCTCACGGGGTCTCCAGGCCATGGCTGCCCACTTCCCTTCCCCGTGCCACCTCTGGGAGGGCAGAGTCCAGGAAGGTCAAGTCCCGCTCTCCAGCTCCCTGGTAACTGGGGCTGTGGGTGACAGTCGGGTTCCTTCCATCGGATGCCCAATTTGGGAGGCCGATGGTAAGGGTAAGCGTCGGAGCGTGCTGGCCTGCGCAGGGCACGCGTGAAGGGCTGAACTGAAGGCAAGAAGCGGCTCTGCACCCTCCCCACCCTCCCGTCACTGAGGGCCCCTGCTTTCTGGGAAGGCGGAGGCCCCTCTTGGCACCAGGCTTCCTGGGACGTGTCTTCTGGGCTGCGTGGTGCCCTCGAGTCAAGGCCTCTGCCTTCTGGGCCCCGAGCCACGCTGCAGCAGCGGCCACATGGCTCTCCGACCCCTGCCCGCCTCCACCTTGCTGCGCACGCATGGCCCTGGGGGGGGACCTCCTGCTCCCCCACCTTCTGACCTGAGCCCTTTCTGGCAGGTGGGCCATTCCTGGGTCTCCGGCGCGTGTCTCCAGCCCAGCCCATGGTCCCGTAAGCTAATTTCCAGTGCTGGCCATTGTCCGTCGGAAATACCACCACGGCAGAGAGCCCGCCAAGGACTCAATGTCTGTGCCCACCCCACCCCCGCCCCAGAGTCCTCTGTTGCAGCCTGGTCACCAACATGATGGTGTGAGGAGGCCTCTGAGAGGAGATTTGGTCATGCAGGTGGGACCCTCCCGAGTGGGGTCAGCGTCCTTAGGTGTGAGACCCCAGAGAGCGCCTCTGCTCCTTCAGTCCCGCAAGGGAGAGGCCCCGAGGCCGTCTGCCCGTGGCTGCTTCCAGAATGGTAAGATGGGGTGTCTGTCGCTGGGAAGCCTCCCCACCTCTGGGACTTTGATACAGCCGCCCCGAAAGGAGCACCCTCCCCTCCCGTGTTCAGGCGTGGGTGCCGGTTCCCCCCCACCGTCTGATCGGGAGCCACATGAGTGCGGGGATTGCTGATCGGGGGGTCCCCACAAAGGGCTCGCTCCGGGCCTGCTGAGGAAAAGCCAGAGTCTGTCTGCCCCCCCCCACCTGCAGCACCCCTGGCTGCAGCCTTCCTCCTTCGGGAACCAGACTGAGGGCACAGCCCCTCCAGGAGCCTCTGCCTTCCCAGTTCCCACTGCGGTCGGCCCTTGGTGTCCGGGAGGGGGCAGAGCATACTTCTCCCTCTAAATTCTGCCCAGAGTCCTTGCACATGCTGGGGGTTGCTTGAAGCTGGCCAGGCCCCAGCCTCAGGCCAAGTCGTGGATTGGGTTTTGCAAGGTTCTGATGCCCCAAACAACCCAAACCCGGGCTGGAATCAAACAACTCGGTAGGAAGACCAGGGTCATGGTGTGTGACTCTTGTCCTAAGAGCAGCTTTCTAGACTGACCCTAGGGACAGAACTCGGCATTACGTGAGGCTGGAACCTACATCAGCTCAAACGTTGTAAGCAAGTAATGCTATGACTGCAGTGAAGCCGCCGTCTCAGGATCCAGGTGAGGCGCGGAAGCCCCCGGGCCGGCAGGGGAGATAAGTGGGACAGATGGGTGGAGACTTCCTGGGGCCACTACCAGGCAGTGCCTCCCTGTGGGCATCTGTCCTGTGTCGGGCTTCAGGATGACCTCACGGTTTGTAGTAAAGACTGTGCAAGTGGGGCGCCTGGGTGCTCAGTGGGTTAATCCTCTGCCTTCGGCTCAGGTCATGGTCTCAGGGTCCTGGGATCGAGTCCCAATCGGGCTCTCTGCTCAGCGGGGAGCCTGCTTCCTCCTCTCTCTCTGCCTGCCTCTCTGCCTACTTGTGACCTCTGTCTGTCAAATAAATAAATAAAATCTTCTAAAAAGAAAGAAAGGACAGAAGAAAGACGTACAAGTTATAGGACGTGGGTGGCTCAGTCGGCTAAGCGTCTGCCTTCAGCTCGGTCATGATCCCCAGGTCCCAGGATCGAGCCCTGCCTCAGGATCCTGCTTGGCAGGGAGCCTCCTTCTCCCTCTCCTTCTCCCCCTGCTTGTGCTCTTTATCTCTCTCTTTCTGTCAAATAAATAAATAAAATCTTAAAAAAAAAAAAAAAAGACTGCAAGTTAAGTGGGACAAAGCATAGGAGAGAGAGAGCTGAGCGGCCTGTGCTGTTGGTGTGAGAGCTCACGTGGCTGGGGTCCCGGCCTCTGGAGCTGGATCTGCCCTATCTTCTGGATGTGGAGGGAGATGGTGCAGGGGACCCCGTGGGAGCAGCCGCACACCCTGCCTCGGGGGGCGCTCCCCCCAGAGCTTCGCGTGGAAGCACAGAGCAAAGCAGCGGGGTGGGCGGCCCTGGCCCATAGTCGACCTGAATTCTAGCTATCTCTGCTGCTAACTCCCTGTGTCCTTGGAGCGGTCCCCTCTGGGCTGAAGTACTATGCTACAGTATCTGTGAAAAGTATCCCCACAACATGGCCCATTTCTGCTGGTTTCCACGTGGACTTTCCTCTCTAACTTGCAATAGCGTCCAGGGCTCAGGACCAGAGGACCCAGGACCAGGGGAGACTGCAGACGATGGAGCAGCCCTCAGCAGGACTAGGCACGGGCTCCATCTAACCCGCGTCTGTGGGTGGGGTCCTCTGGCTATGGAGGCCGTCCTCGAGGAAGAGAGCTTTCACCTGGGAGCGGGGTCACTAACCCGCCCAGGAGCTCATGAATGCCTGGGGATGGGCCACCTGTCTCTTGCCCCATGCCCAGCTAGGGCACAGGAAATGCCGGAAATGGTTATGGATCCAAACAGTTGTGAGTCGCAGTGGGTGGGCACACAGTTGCATTGAAGCAGGGTCCAGCCCAGACCTAACAGGTGTGCGAGCAGGTGCCGTGCTATGGACAGGACCTGTTCTGGCGAGCCCTGGCAGCTGGCCCAGGGGGCTCTGCTGGGTAGTGACAGCTGGACCTCGCTGGAGCCCATGTGGGACAGAGCTGGCAGGTGGGGTGCTCGGCAAGCTGACGCGGCTAGCAGAACCGCACCGGGGTCAAGAAGCAGGCAGCTGGGGTGAAGCATGGAGAGCAGAACGGTGCGGGTTCCAAACTGTGGGACATCATCTCCAGTGCACTTGGGCAGCCGGTCAGAGCCCTGCCAGCTGCGTCAGTCTTAAGACCGTCGTCCCCCAGAGGCACGGGGCAAGGGAAAGGGATTCAGCCTTCCTTCTTCCTCTAGAGGCTTCCAGGGGCTGTTGGCTGGGTGCCAGGTGCCTTTCAGTCATCCCGAGGGTCAGGGTACCATTCCCACCATTTCTTTAGTTCTTTTTTAAAGATATTCATTCATTCATTCATTTGACGCAGAGAGAGAGAGAGACAGCCGGAGAGAGGCAGAGGGAGAAGCGGGTTTCCTGTCGAGGAGGGAGCCCAGTGTGGGGCTTGATCCCAGAACCCTGGGGACATGACCTGAGCAGAAGGCAGATGCTTAACCGACTGAGCCACCCAGGTGCCCCTCATCCCCACCATTTCATGTAGGAGAAAACTACAAACCCAGGGAAGAGGGGCACCTGGGTGGTGGCCTTCTGCTCGGGCCATGATCCGAGGGTCCTGCAATCAAGCCCCGAGGCTCCAGATCCAGTGCGGAGTCTGCTTCGGATTCTCCCTCTCCCTCCGCTCCTAACTCCCCACCCCCATTCGTGTGGGTGTGCACTCTAAATAAATAAGTAAAAATTTTTTAAATGATGCCTATTGTTTGATGCCATTGTAAATGGCTGTTCTTCATTTTCTAACTGTAGCTAGAGTTTTCTAGACGTAGGGGGCTCTTTCTGCATGGTAATTTTTATTCCCAGCAACCTTGCTAAGCTCTTGTGTTCTAGTAACTTATCTGTTAATCCTTTGACTTTTGTATAGTCTCTAAATAATGCCAGTTTTGTTTCTTCCTTGGAATCTTTTACCTTTTTTTCCCTATGCCTTAGTGCCCTGACCGGGACCTCCAGTACCATTCGACCCGCACTGAAAGTGGTGACAATGGGCCTCTTTGTCGTGTGTCCCTGCTCACAGCATGGCCTGTGATGTGATGGGGGTTTGTAACTGCCCCTTATCAGGGCGAGGAGGTCCCTTCCGTTCCTAGTTTGCTGAGGGTTCTTCTCGTAATTGGATCTCCAACTTCATCTACAGCCGTGGAGAGGATGGCATCACTTTGACTTCTTTTTTCTCTAGTCACCGATGCTCAATTTTCCGGTTACCGAAGCAGTCTTGCACTCCTGGGACACAGCCAGCGTGACTGTGTCATATGAGCCTTTCATGTATGGCCAAGTCCAGTCTGTTACTCGTGGAGGACTTTTGCATCTGTGTTCGTCAATGCGATGGGCCTGCGCTTGTCTTTCTCACACTTTGTGATCGGAGTTAGGTATCAAGGGTACAGACATACAGGGCGGCTTCCTCTATCCTGTGTTTGGACTTTACCTAAGACCCGAGCTCTTTGCTCCTTTCTAAAGGCATTCGAGGGGGCTCCTGGGTGGCTCAGTTGGTTGAGCGTCCGACTCTCAGTTCCGGCTCAGGTCAGGACCTCAGGGTCGTGAGATCGAGCCTGCTGGGCGCTCCGTGCTCGGTGGGGCTTCAGCCTGAAGTTCTGCTCTCCCTCTGCTCCTCCCTCCGCATTCTTGCTCGCTCGCTGGCTTTCTCAAATAAATCCTTTTTAAAAAATATTTTCTTGGAACACCTGGGTGGCTCAGTGGGTTAAGCCGCTGCCTTCGGCTCAGGTCATGATCTCAGGGTCCTGAGATCGAGCCCCACATCGGGCTCTCTGCTTACCGGGGAGCCTGCTTCCCACCCCCCCCCCGCCTGCCTCTCTGCCTACTTGTGATCTCTCTATTTGTCAAATAAATAAAAAAAATCTTTAAATATATATATATATATATATATATATATATATATATTCTTTATTCATTTGAGAGAGAGACAGAGAGAACATAAGCACGGGGAGGGGCAGAGGGAGAGGGAGAAGCAGACTCCCCACTGAGCAGGGAGTCCGATGTGGGGCTCGTTCCCGGGAACTGGAGATCATGACCTGAGCTGAAGGCAGCAGATGCTTAACTATCTGAGCTAGCCAGGTACCCTAATAAATCTTTTTTAAAAATGCATATGAGAACCCCGCATGGGGCCGCCTGGGCCTGGAGTCTGCTCTGTGGGAAGGTCAGCTCGCGGCCTGCGTTCTTTCGCAGAAATCGCATCCCCTCCTCATCCTGTCAGACCACACCAACTCTGCCCAGACCGTGTGTCCCTGTCAGGGTCCCTGCTCAGGCTTCCCTAGGGAGTCTTCCTGAAGCTCTCTCCTGCTCCGGAGAGCCCAGCGATCTCCAAGTCCAGACTTGGAATAGGACACTCTGGGCCCCCATTGGGGACTCCCCATCCCCTGCTGCTGGGCCCTGTGGAGCTTGTGGGACTCCTGGGCTTCCTTGTCAGGGCTTCCGTCTGCTCAGAACATCTACACTGAGCTCAGGGGCTTGTGTGCTGCCCCATCTCTAGGTATCCAGCGCCCAGCTCGACACTGGGGCTCGGTTGGTGCTTGCTGAATAAACTTATGAATGAGTGACAGAGCGGGTGAATGAATGAATGATAAAGCCACGCCTTGTAAGCAAGAGGCTCTCCCTGTGGGCCTCACACTGACCTGTTACCTTCCGAATAAACTTAAAAAAAAAAGTTATTTTTCTTTAAAGATGTATTGATTTGAGAGAGATTGAGGGAGGGCAGGCAGGGGGAGGGGCAGAGTGAGAAGCAGAAGGAGAATCCCAAGCCGACTCTGCACTGAGCCTGACACAGGGCTCGATCCTACGACCCCGAGATCCTGATCCAAGCTGAAACCATGACTCAGATCCTCAACCCTCTGAGCCGCCCATGTGCCTTAAGTTATTTTTTTTTAAAAGCGGATCAGACAATGGATAACAACAATGGAATATTATTTGGCCATAAAAAGGAACGAAGTAGTGGCTTGGGCTACCGTACGGATGAACCTTGAAAACACGATACTCGGGGAAAGAAGCCTGCCATAAAGAGCCACATGTGTGATTCCATTTATATGAAACTCCCAGAACCAGCAAATCTAAGGAGACAGCAGATTAACAATCCTTGTCTTTCAGCTACAAGCAGTCATCGGATCGTGTCTAAAGGCAGAGAATCGGCAACGGTCAGCAGAAACCTGCCATGTGTCAAGACGAGAGCCAGAGAAAACATCTACAAGAGCACAAACAGCCACTTCTGAGGGAGGACCGGGCTGTGCTGGGCAGGAGCAGGGGACTGCCGCTCGCCAGGATAAGCCTTATAGTTTTATGGGTCCTTTAAAAGCGTGCACCCGTTACAAATTTTATTGGAAATGAAAGCTAGAGGAAGAAGACGGAGGCTCAGAGGGGCGAAGTAACTTGCTGGGTGTCACACAGGATTCAGAGCTGAGCCTGTCCTGAGTTCAGGTTCAAGATGGGGCAGGACCCTGAAGGACTGGCCTGATGCCGGTTGGGGGAGGTAAGCTGTCTGCGCAGAGGGACCAGCCTTTGAGGAAGCAGGTTATTTTCACTCTCAGATGAGGCTGAAGTGAGAGGGATTTGTATCAACAAGTCTCTTGGAAACCAAAAGGCCCTTTTGGCATGTCTGACCTTGCAGGCTGTGTCCTGGGGATTCAATGTCCACCAAAGCCATGGCTCAAGGCCAGCAAATTAGCAGAGTGTGTCCTAAGTAGACTGCCCTGTTTTGCAAGCCCACTGAGGGCAGTCACACATGTGTCAGACAGAAGGGTTGGGTTTGAATTCGGGTCCCAGCATCTGCTTGTCCTCAGGACAGTTGTGGGGGAGTGCTGAGCAAGATCTGGTCTGGAAAATAGGCATGGGTCGTGACAATGTGAAGGGGTAGGACTAGGGGGGACCCAGGAGGAAATAGCATGTGCAAAGGTCCTGGGGCCTTGGTCTGGAGCCGATATGAGTCAGTGTAGCTGGAGAAGGGGTCAGGGTAGCAGGTGACAAGAGGGGGTTGAGGGGGGCAGCAGGGCTTTGAAGGACTTTCAAGGTGCCCATCCAGTCACTGGACAGTAGAGGAAGCTTGTGGCTGTGCTGAGTGTACACAGCATTTACCTCCCCAGGTGCCCTTCCCTTTCCAATCTGCCTGACCCTGACCCTCCCCTGGGGGTGGGGGACACCCATCAGTTTTCCCCTAACTAGTGCAGTCGAGGAACCCTGGGCCAGCCATTCAGCCTTTTGCATTCCCCCAGAAAGAGGGGATCCCAGTTCCTCACTCCCAGGGCTATCACAGAACTGTAGTCACCCCTGAGATGTGCCTGGCACCAGGCCTGGTACTCAGGTGATGCCCAGGGGTGTTCCTTCCTTAGCCATCATCTCTCTCCTTGGTTCATATCCATGCAGGGCTAAGTGCCTGTCATATACCAGGGTTTCGCCTTGGGGGAGGAGGTAGAGAGATGAAAGATCACGGGGAGTAAACAAGCAGGCCAGCAGCCCAGGGTAAGGGGGGCGGTCCCTGCAGGGAAAAAGGAAGATGTCCAGGGTCTGCAGCAGCCCCCAGCTGCAGGGTCTGGAAAGATCAGTCAGAGCAAGCCAGGAGAAGGGGGAGTCGGTAGGGGAAACACAGGCTAGGCAGAAGACTCAGGGAAGGAGTAGGCCTGGGGCTGGAGGGAGCAGGGGGCGTGGGGGTGGGGGCAGAAGGCCAGGGTAGCCGGAGCGAAGGAGCTGGCGGGAAATTCGAGGCCACAGGAGGGACCCGGAGGGACCCGGAGGCCACAGGGCTGAGATCAGAAGGGACTGGGCCCTCGCAAGGACTTGTGTCTTTATCCCCAGAAAGCCACTCCGAGGTTTGTAAACTTAGCTACGGCCACTGGGTGGGGTAGGGAGGCGGCAGCGGCTGCTCCAAGGCACTGGGCCCTGGGGTCGGCGAGGGGAGCGTCCACCCACCGCTTCCCCGACACCCCGCGGCGCTGGGCGGAGCTCTCGGCCCTGCCACCACGCCCACAACCCGGCAGCGAGGCTCCGCCTCCATCGCTGGTTGGTCGGGGCGGGGACACCTGATGCGGAGCGGCCAATCGCCGCGCAGGGTCTCGGAGCCCCGCCCACCCCGGCGCCTGCCCGGACTGTTCGGCGAGCGCGGACAGGAGCACCGGCAGGGGGCGCACAGGGCGGTCCAGGCGGCCCGGACACACCATTTCCGGCCCCAAGGCAAGTCCGCAGTGAGCAGTTCCCGGGACGTCCCCGTGGCCGAATGACCAGTGCCCACGAACTTCCTGTGACGTGTGTTCTCCGAGGCCGCCCGCGTCCGGCGTCCCCGGGCCGCGGTCTGGCACCTCGTCGCCGTCCCACCGCGCCCTGCCGAGCCGCAGCTCCTGGCCTCCGAGGGTCGGGGGCCAGCGGGGACGCCGCTCCCCCTCTGTGAGCTCCCGACCTGCAGGCCGCCGCCTCCGGGAAGCCTTCCTTGCCCGCCGCGCGTGTCCGATGTCTGGCAGTCTCGCAGGCGGACTCCCCGCACGTCCGATCTCCGGGCCTGGGCGTGTCGTCATCTGGGGATGCTTCTCCCAGAGGGCGCGGCCGGGGCAACGGCCCCTCCCCAGCCGGGACCCCAGGCTCGCCGGGGGCCCGTCAAGGCGAGGTGAAGGGCGGAAGCTGGCCGGGGCAGGCTCTCGTCCCGTACCTTCCGCTGACTGCGGGGAGACGCGGGCGGCCCCTCGGGGCGTGCGAGGCTGGGCGGCCGGGAGCCCCGCCGGCCCTCTCCGGACTCTCGCCTGCGCTGGTCCGGATGGGGTACGGCTGGGGGCCCGGGCCCTCCAGACGGTCGGGGTGGGGGCGGGGACATGCTCCTTAGCGTGCAGGTTCGAGCCACGGGCACGTCGCGCAGCTCGGCGTCGGGGTTCGGACGCGCTGGGGCGCGCACAGCACCGAGCCGGTCCGGAAAAGCGACTCTCCTGGAGGGCAGCGGCCCCCGCTGCGGGGCCACTCCCCCCGGTGGCAGCAGGGGCCCTGCCGAAGCAGGGGCCGTGCCATCCGACGGTACTGCTTCGTCGTGCTCTGTGCGGCGGCTTCCAGGGCACCCGAGGTGGTGCAGGGGAAAGTGCACCCCGCGATCCTTTCCTTCGTGTTCGTGTTTTAGTCCTTTCCTATTTTTTATAACTATTTATTTTATTTATTTTTGAAGATTTTATTTATTCGACAGAGAGAGAGATCACAAGTAGGCGGGGGGGGGGGAAGCAGGCGATCCCAGGACCCTGAGATCTTGACTTGAGCTGGAGGCAGTGGCTTAACCGACTGAGCCACCTGGGCGTCCCATATGTCAAAACATTTTCTTTAAAAATAAATAAATAAATAAATAAATAAATAAATAAATAATATATATATATATATATATTATATATAAATTATATATATAATTTTTATATATACATATAAATTATATATATATATATATAAAGTCTAGGGGCGCCTGGGTGGCTCAGTCGGTTAAGCCTCTGCCTTCGCCTCAGGTCATGAACCCAAGGTCCTGGGATCGAGTCCTGCATTGGGCTCCTTGCTCGGCAGGAAGTCAGCTTCTCTCTTTGCCTCTGACTGCTTGTGCGCTCTCTCTCTCTCTGACAAATAAATAAACAAATAAAATCTTAAAAAAAAATTTATCATATAGTCGATCTTTGTGAATATTCAGATGTCCAGTAACAAAGGAATAGTCTGTTTTTAGGGTAGAGAGTCTGATATAAATTAATTAAATCTAGCTCAATAATTAAGTTTTAGGTCTTCTCTAATCTTGATTTTTTGGAACACTTATCTGTGAGAGAAGTATTAAAATTTCCTACTACGGGGGCACCTGGGTGGTTCGGTTGGTTGGACATCCAACTCTTGGTTTCCGCTCAGGTCATAATTTCAGGGTTGTGAGACTGAGCCCTGCCTTGTGCCCTCCGTGCTCAGTGCAAAGAGTCTGCTTGAGATTTTCTCTCTCCTTCTCCCTCTGTCCCCCGCCACCGCCCCCACTCCTTTCACCAGCACACATCCTCTTTCTCTCAAATAAAATCTTTATTTTTTAAAAGGATTTTATTTACTTATTTAGCAGAGAGAGAGGGATCACAAGTAAGCAGAGCAACAGGCAGAGAGAGAGGAGGAAGCAGGCTCCCTGCTGAGCAGAGAGCTCAATGCAGGAGTCGATCCCAGGACCCTGAGATCATGACCTGAGCCGAAGGCAGAGGCTTAACACACTGAGCCACCCAGGTGCCCCTAAATAAAATCTCCAAAAAATACTTCTTGCTGTAGGGGCACCTGGGTGACTCATTCGGTTAAGCCTCTGCCTTTGGCTCAAGATATGATCTTGGGGTCTTGGGATGGAGCCCCTGTCAGGCTCCCTGCTCAGTGGGGACTCTGCTTCTCTCTCTCTCCCTCCCCACCTCACCCCTGCCGGTGCTGTCACTCTCCTGCTCTCTCTCAAATAATCTTAAAAAAAAATGCTTCCTGCTACTGATATACTTTTTACTCTTCCTCGTATCCCTTTCGTTGTGTGAGTGCAGGTACGTGTTCCTGCAAGCACCCATACTAACGTCTGCTCCTTGGCACTCAGTAGATACGTTCCATCAACATCCTGACTTGCATTCATCATCGTTACAAAATGTTCCTCTTGACCTCAACCAATTTTTTGCCTTGAACTTGACTGCTGCTTTCTGTTTGTTGGCACTGCCCCTTGCACCGCCCTTTTATTTTCATTCTCTGAGTCGTCTTGTTTGGGGAGTGTCTCCTGCCCCCAGCTTATAGCTGAACGTGAACCACCTTCCAGGCATTTCCTTGTACAGGTGAGTTAACCCATTTGCACGTATCCCCGTGACAGATCCGTCTCAGTCTCAATTAAGCCGTCTTATTTTATGCTTTCTATTTTTGTAGGCTATAAAATATTTGCTTAATTTGGGTACAAGTGTTTCTTTTGATACTTTTGGAGATTTTATAGCTGTGTCGTCGTGATTACCTTTATAATTTTATATATAACACACTTCATCCTTTATTTCTCTAAAGATTCTCTGTTGGCCCCAACTATGAGTCATGGTGACACTATTAAGATCTCTGTCCTTCCTTCCACCGTCCTTATCACAATATAAATTGAAGTGGAAACAAACGTCATTTATACACAGACACCCTTGTGTCTAGGATGTCATCGATTTTAAGGTGCCCACTTAGGTAGTTCACAGCATCTCGAAGGAAAATAAAATTCTGACCCATCCCACATGCCCTGAGGAGGATTAACAGTGGCCGTGCTGGAGATGGAATTCAAGGGCATCTTGATTTCCTTCCCTCTGTCCCTATGTCCCTGCCTAGGTTGCCTGAGACCCTTGTCCTCCCTAACACCACTTGGAGGAGGCATCCCGTGTCCTTGCTAAGGACCACAGTACAGTCATGCGTGTCTCAGCAGGAGCCACCGGTGTGGAGGGGCCGGTCTGTCAGCCTGGATTTCAGGTGGCCCAGGGCTCTGCGCGGAGACAGCTGACCTCGGATCCATCCTGCCTGACGTTCCTCTTTTCTGAATCTGGGCACAGCCGGCTGACACTAGCTCAGAAGCAAGTCAGGCTTGATGTCCTCCTACTAAAGCATTCTGGACATTTCTCAGGACCCCAGAGTTCCCAGAAGAACCCAGCATTCTCCGGCTCCCGCCTGTGGCTGTGCCAGTCACCCCCTCCCTGCTGAGCCTCCTCTAGCTCCCGTGTGCCAGCCGGACCAGAGCGCGGCCATCCCGACCACACCTTGCACTCACCTCTCTCCAGGCCTTGGTTTTGGCTGCTGCTCCCCGCCCCCCACCCCCCTGGGCTGTTTTTGCTGGTCAGAACTTCACCTGTTCCCTGAGACTCAGCCTGTACATCACCTCCTAGAAGCTTCCGTTCCTCCTCCTCCAGCTCCTCAATCCTGGCTAGGGGAGCTGGCCCTGTGCTCCCTGGACGCTCAGGTTCCATCCTCTGACTCACATCTCTGCCTCCCCTCCCCGAGCTGGGGTGGCTACAGAACTCTCTAGGGAGGGCTTTGGAGTCCGACAGGACGGGCTTTCCCAGAACGCCAGTCTCCAGGGTTGTACAAGGGGATATGGATCAGTGGTCCCCATCGTGCGGATGGGTGGGGAGAGCTGCATCCGGCCCTGGGGACCCAGCAGTGGAGACAGCCCTGCCTGCCAGCATGGAAGAGGCTCGAACTAACATTAGTCCTCGTGGTATGTTCTTACTGTAGCTTTATCGGTGTATTTACATTAAAGTACGGAATCTGGGGGCACCTGGGGGGCTCAGGCATTAGGCATCTGCCTTTGGCTCAGGTCCTGATCCCTGGGTCCTGGGATCGAGCCCCACATCGGGGTCTCTGCTCCGTGGAAAGGCTGCTTCTCCCTCTCCCACTGCCTCTGCTTGTCTTCCCTCTCTCGCTGTCTCTCTTTCTGTCAAATAAATAAATAAAAACTTTTTTAAAAGTTAAAAAATTAAAAAAATATAAAGTACAAAATCAGAATGTGAGCAACCAGATGAATGTTTCCTTGCAGGACGCCACCCTGCGACTGCGCAGGTCAAGTGCTCGCACATTTCAGGTCCCCAGGAGCCTCTACTGGGGGCGACTGCTATTTTGCCTTTTGCCACTACAGATTAATTTTTCCGGTTTTTGGTTCTTTATTTAAATGGCACACGCCGCATGTACTCTCTCCCATCTAGAGCCTTTCACACTATACGTTATTTATCTGTATGTTGTTGTAATGAGAATAATAGCACGGAAAGTGCTTAGTTAAGACACTTGGTTGAGGGAATTTGACCCGTCAGCTTTTTTTGTACACTCGAATGTGACCAGAACCAAACCCATTGTTGAAAAAGGCACTGGAGGTGGAAATTGGAACATCAGAGCTCACTAAGGAGCTCATTTTACAGGTCACTGGTATCTGTGGTTTGGCTTGGCTGGTTATAAATGCCCCTGGAGCATCCTGGGGTCACCTTGGGTGGTGGCTGTGATCCTCCCTTAGGGTCACGCTGGGCCCTGCTCCCACTCTTCTCCCGGGCCCAGCGGGGGTGAAGGGCCAGCTCCTTGCCTAGGCTTGGTGTCTCTGCCTGTCTAGAGGACTCCTGCTCTTGTCCTTTGTGGTCTAGACTGAGCACCCAGGAGATGAGACACGCAAGATGCCCCTGGTTTGTTCTCAAAGGGAGAAAATATACCCTCATCTTGCTCCAAAGCCCCCATATAGAAATCTCTGGGCTGCTGGCAGGCCAGGGGGCTCCTAGGGGGTGGATTCCCAACGGCCCCTGTGCACCAGGTCACTTCTAGAGGGACAGGCCATAGCTGGTCTTCCCAGCATCTACTCTACAGCTGGGAAACCAAGGCTCAGAGTGCAGACTGAGTCTTTATGCAGTGTTGGATGAGGACTGCCCTGGATCTGCACCTATTAGGTTCCTACTCTGTGCCCTGTATTAGCACTAACAACTCAGATTTAAGATGACCTGTCCGGGCCAAGGACAGCCATGCTCAGGAGAGATGTCCGGGAAATCCTCACCAAGTAAGCGGCCTTTGAAGTGTGAGTGCCAGCCCCAAATAAGGACATTCCCTGCAGAGGAACTGCCCAAGCAAACATGTACCAGCATGAAGGCCATGGGCTTCACTGACAGCAAAGCACTCAGAAGGGGTTTGGATGAGGCTGGTCAAAGACCCTGCTCTGGGGTGTACTGATGAATGCGGAGACTCTTTCTGGGGCAGATGCAGGACCTCACCTCTAGGCTCTCCCTTCCACCCTCAGTGGAGCCCTGTGCTGGCCCACAGTAAATCCTCTGCGGCAGAGGGATGAATGGGGGCTGAGTGAGTGAGTGAGGTTTAAAAGGAGGCAGGGGGCGCCTGGGTGGCTCAGTGGGTTAAGCTGCTGCCTTCGGCTCAGGTCATGGTCTCAGGGTCCTGGGATCGAGTCCCACATCAGGCTCTCTGCTCAGCAGGGAGCCTGCTTCCCTTTCTCCCTCTCTGCCTGCCTCTCTGCCTACTTTTGATCTCTCTCTGTCAAATAAATAAATAAAATCTTTTTAAAAAAAATAAAATAAAAGGAGGCAGGGTGGAGCACCTGGGTGGCTCAGTGGGTTAAGCCTCTGCCTTCGGCTCAGGTCATGGTCTCAGGGTCCTGAGATCTAGCCCCGCGTCGGGCTCACTGCTTAGCAGGGAGCCTGCTTCTTTCTCCCTCTGCCTGCCTCTCTGCCTACTTGTGATCTTTCTCACTCTCTGTGTGTCAAATAAATAAATTTTAAAAAAATAAAATAAAAGCAGGCAGGGTCAGGTGGGCAGATAGGGTTGAATGAGCCAGGACCCTTGGCCTATGAGGCAGTTAGGTCAGCACGAGGATTAGTCCCAGGCATGCTGTCTAGTCTTACCTCCTGGAGCAGGCCATTCATGCATTCCACTCTCCAGGGGAGCCAATATCTGGTGGGCCAGGCAAGAGCCTTGGTAGCCCCTGGTTCAATCAGTGATCAACAGGCTAAATGTGCCTGTCTCTTTCAGGATCTCGGCTGCAGTCCCCCCTGTGCCTTTGCTCTCTGCAGAGCTGGAAGTGTCATTGACCCAGACTCTGCCAAGTTGGCCCCAGGACCAGGGGACCCAAGAAGAAATGTTCCAGGAGGAGTCACTGGTGGATGGATTTGTTTTCCAGGACTTTTAATGGTCCTCTCTTGTGGCTGTATCTCTTCCATACAGCCTCTCACCCCCACCCCACCCCCACCCCAGGGCTAGAGACCCTCCCAAGCCTTTCCAGATGACCCTTCCCCACCCAGGAACACAGCAAGATGGCTCCTTCCCACCACCAGGCCTTTCCTCTCCTGTAAATCTGTTTTCTGTGGGTCAGGAACTCTCTTCCTTGTGCTTGGATGCCAGAACCCACGGACCCACCTGCACCTTCAGGAATCACCCGTCCCCACCCCCAGGCCGTGGCACTGCTTTAGCCACTGGAGATCCTCCCCTCCGTTGAACAGGTCCACAGAGCCCAGACCACGTTCCAGGGTGGAGACAGGGCAGGGGTAGGGGGTGTTACCTACCGGCCCCAGATAGGGGACCAATGAACCGGTGTCAAAGAGGTTAAAATGAGAATTCCGAAACCTAAGTTCTTTGCTCCTCCTTTGGCCCAGTGCTGAGAGGTCCTCCGCCTTTGTGGTCCTGCGGGCAGGTGGGATGGGGGCCCCTGGGCATGGGCGCCGGGGTTCCTACCCGCCGCAGGCACATCTCGGCCCCAGAAGAGCCCGGGTGGCGCAAAGGTGAGGCACCTTACTTCCGAATCCAAGGGCGGTGCTCCCAGGGGCGTAACCGCTACGTAACAGCGGCGCAAAGGCCCAGGGGCCGTCGGGACCCTGGCGCAGGCGCGGAGCCGCACTGGCTGACCTCCGGCCTGCAAGGGTGCAGGGCGGGGAGCGGGAGGAGGGTGAGGCCCAGGGATGCTGGCCCTGCGGGGTCGCTAGTGTTAAAGCATTAATTAGGTGAGGGATCGCTGGTGTCAAAACATTAATTAGGTATCTTTTATTCTTTTAAGAGATCCGCCCTTGTGAAACAGAGCAGGGGCGGTAAAACAACCACCCTGGTCCCACAGCCTCACCCCCGGGAAGTCACCGCTGCCTCGGGCTTGGGAGCTCCCTTCCAGGTAGAGCAGCTGCTCCGTCGCGGTCGCCGCGCACGCTCACCGGCAGACCCCACCCCGCGCGCAGACAGACGCACACCCGTGGGGACACTCGGATTGCAGGAAGAGGTTGGTCGGAATATTCCGGGCTGTGGGTGTGTCCACGCAGACACGTGTCCGGTGACGAATCTACACACACAGTCTTGCAGGTTTTCCGGCTCTGCTCCCCGTCCTCCATCCGCGGGGCGACCCACGTCTCCAACCCATGCATCCCGCTGCGGGCGAGGCGGCGCTGGAGGCGCAGGGTGC
The DNA here is from genome assembly GCF_011764305.1 of Mustela putorius furo. NCBI lineage: Eukaryota > Metazoa > Chordata > Mammalia > Carnivora > Mustelidae > Mustela > Mustela putorius. Next base: position 48,549,550 of record NW_025421290.1, on the reverse strand, counting down.
AAAGCAGCCGATGACACATTGCCGCGGCTGTCTGGGTGGTGCAGACGCGGTGCCCTGCGTGCGGGCTTGGGGGCTCACCCACGCCTTGGGACTCAGGAAGATGCCAGGGACGTCAGGGCAGAGCCGACCCGAGGAGACGGCGGAGGTCAGCAGCTGGGCAGGGGCTGACCCTGGACCTCCGCGAGGGACCTGTCTGAGGCCTTTGGGGCCCTCCAGATGTGTAACAGTCACCAAGGTGGAATTTCCGCCTGCAGCTGCAGTCCTGCTGAACTGAGACGCCTAAGGGGAGGGCTGTCCCATGTCCAGGGGCTTTGGTGTACGTGAACAGGCGGCCCTGCTCACTCCGCCTGGCATTCCCCATTACCCCCCACTCTGTAAAGCTCTGGGGAGCTTTCCTCTTCAAGTCCACTGTCCTCCTCCAGTGGGGAGGGTGACCATAAGCCCAGCAGAGTCCATCAGTGGGGCCGGTCCGGTGGCTGACAGTGACTTCCACTGTGAGTGTGGGTGCTGGGTGGGGGGTGTTGGGTGAGGGGAGCTGAGCATCCTCCTGCCGCCCCCGCTGGCCTTGGAGTCATCAGCCTCCGCTGTCCAGGGACCACCTCCAGGCTCCAGCACCAGGCGGTGCCGGCAGCACCCGCATGCGATCTGAGCTTCCGACTGGGTCTCTGGGACTGTCAGAGCCAGGAGCTGGCCCCCTGGAGGGTGAATCCTGATGAGACCCACGGACAGGTGGCAGGGAGGAGACAAGAGGGGAATGAGTGTGCAGTGCACCAACCCCAGGCTGCTCCAGTGCCTGCCACATGGTCACACCCGGGCCTGGGGATCCAGCCCTGGGAGACCAAGAACATTCTAGAACGTTGATTTGGAAGCCTCAGCTCTGTGGCCGTCAATACTCTGGTGGAGTGCCCACCAGCCAGACAGGCCCGGGCCAGAGCTCATGCCTCTGCTTCTAGCTGAGCCTGGTTCCTCCTCTGGGGCAGGGGAGAGTGAGGGTCCCCAGACTACAGCAGGATTGACCCAGGCTGGCCCTGGCATGGAGCTGGAGAAGGGCCCGACTTCTGGGGCTGATACCACATGATAGGCCCCAAATGTCCATACCCGAATAAGTTTGTTTTTACGTGGTGTGCAGTTGAAATCCCACTCCCCTCCCCAAAACAGGGCCGACTTCTCCAACCGGTTTTTATTTTGTCCTTAAGCCACACGGCTGAAAAATGATTTAATCAAAGTGGAGCCCTGAATTCAGTCTCGGGGCCTGGCTCTGTGCTGGCCCGGCTCCCAGGGTCTGATGGCCTCGGGTGATCTGGTGAGCTTCACAGGCAGCTGGTGACCTCCTACAGCCCCATGCGCTCCTGTTCTCCGCAGCCGGGTTCTCCCCGCGGACCCCTGCTGATGACTGGGGGCCTGGTGCCCAGTACCTAGGGGAGGGGAGAGGAAGTTGGGCCTCTAGCTTCGGCCCGCAGATCAAGAAGCTTCTGGGATTTAAACCTGGCGATTCACAGACCTGTACCCCTGGGGATAAAAATATATGTTTATGAAAAATTTAAAAAAAAAAAAAAGAAGAAGAAGCTTCTGGGAGAAGGCAGCCCTTGGACTGGGCATGAGAGATTGGAGACAGCGAGGCAGGCGGGTGGAATGAGAGATCTGGGCACACGGGGAGGAGGGGGTGGGTGTAGGCTCAGCCACGTGTGTGTGCATGCGTGGGAGGCAGGCTGGGGGTCCGTGGTGGGAGAGGTGTGGGGGCGGTGAGCTGCAGCGCCCCCCTGCTCCACCACCTTCCTGACCACTGTGTTGCTGGTGAAGTCTGTGCACAGGCCAACACTTGGGTGTTTTTTGTTTTTAAAGATGTTATTTATTTATTGGACAGACAGAGATCACAGGTAGGCAGAGAGACGGGCAGAGAGAGAGCAGGAAGCAGGCTCCCCGCTGAGCAGAGAGCCTGAAGTGGGACCTGATCCCAGGACCCTGAGACCATGACCTGAGCTGAAGGCAGAGGCTTTAACCCCCTGAGCCACCCAGGCGCCCCTTTTCTGCTTCTTCTTGGAAGCTTTTGGGATTTTTGTCTTTGTTGGGCGTTCAGAAATCTCTGCACAGTGTTTCTAGATGGTGATGTCCGGCTTTTTGGTTGTTGGTATTATTTTACTTTGTGTTCCCTTATTTATTTATTTATTTGACAGAGAGTTTTATTTATTTACTTGAGACATCGAGCAAGCGAGAGAGCAAGAGAGGATGAGCGGGGGTCGGGGGCAGAGGGAGAGGCAGGCTCTCCGATGAACAGGGAGGCAGGCATGGGGCTCTGTCCCAGGACCCTGGAATCACGACCTGAGCCAAAGGCAGACACTTAACCAACTGAGCCACCCAGGCGCCCTTTGTGTGTACTTTTGAATTAAAGTACAACATGTAAAATGGATACATCTGGATACAGCTCAGTGAAGTCTTATCTTTGTCTACACTGGGGAAATCACCACCTGGGGCCAGAGGCAGACTACTCACTTTGAGCCTCACTCCAAACCTCACTCCACTCCCCCCTACTCCCCTTCATCCCTGGAAGAAACCACTGTTCAGTCCTCTAATACCACAGACTAATTTAACTATTCTTCTCGTAAATGAAAACATAGAGCGGTATGCGTTTGTCTGCTTGTTGTTTTTGTTTTTGTTTTTTAATAAAAATTTTTGTTTGACAGACAAAGATCACAAGCAGGCAGAGAGGCAGACAGAGAGAGAGGAAGAAGCAGGTTCCCTGCTGAGCAGAGAGCCCAATGGGGGGCTCGATCCAGGACTCTGGGATCATGACCTGAGCCAAAGGCAGAGGCTGTAACCCACTGAGCCACCCAGGCGCCCCTGCTTGTTGTTTTTTTTAAGTAAACTTCTAAATTTTAGAACAGTTTCAGATTTACACAGTTAATGGGAAAACAGTGCAGAAAACTCTGTATACTCCATTTCTGTTTCCCTTTTAATTAATTAATTAATTGTTAAGGATTTTATTTATTTATTTGACACAGAGAGAGACACACAGGGAAAGAGGGAACACAAGCAGGGGGAGTAGGACAGGGAGAAGCAGGCTTCCTGCCATGCAGAGAACTGGATGTGGGGCTCGATCCCAGGATCCTGGGATCATGACCTAAGTAAGCCAAAGGCAGAGGCTTAACGACTGAGCCACCCGGCCGCTCCCCCCACCCCCGTTTTTAATTTATTTAAAAAAAGCTTTAAAGTAATCTCCATGGGGGTGCCTGGGTGGCTCAGTGGGTTAAGCCTCTGCCTTAGGCTCTGGTCATGATCTCACGGTCCTGGGATCCAGTCCTGAATCGGGCTCTCTGCTCGGCAGGGAGCCTGCTTCTTCCTCTCTCTCTCTCTGCCTGCCTCTCTACCTACTTGTGATCTTTCTCTGTCAAATAAATAAATAAAATCTTTAAAAAAAAAAAAGTAATCTCCATGTCTAACATAGGGCTTGAACTCCCCGCCCGGAGATCAAGAGCCCTGTGCTCTACCCGCTGAGTCAGGCAGGCAGCTTGCCTGACTTTTTTACTTAACATCTCACATTAGTGTAATAGATTTATCACAACTAATGAGCAAATCTTCATACGCTGTTACCAACTAGAACCCGTACGACATTCAGAAATCCTCAGTTTTTCTTAATGTCCTTTTTCTGTTCCAAGATCTTGGCCAGGACACCACATTGCCTTCAGTCGTCCTGTGTCCTTAGGCCCCTCTTGGCTGTGACACCTTCTCAGCCACTCCTTCCTTCTGATGATCCTAACAGTTTTACGTCGTGCCGGCCGGTATTTGGTGGCACGGTCCTGACCTGCAGTTTGCCTTGATGTCTTCCTCGGGGTCGGACTGGAGTCGTGGGTTTGGGAGAGGAAGACCACAGAGGCGAGGTGCCCTCCTCATCAGAGGATTTATTTCATCGCTGCAAGGGTACTTCCTGGTGACCTTGCCCCCCCCCCCACCTGCAGGTATGTGGAGCGGCTTCCACACTTTGGAAGGAAGTCTCTGTGCAGCCCATGCCTCAGGAGCGGGGAGGTCGGCTCCGCCTCCTTGAAGGTGGGGCATTGGCCTGAATTAGTTGGAATTCCTCTGCGTGGAAGATCTCGCTTCTCCATTTGGTTACGCAATTATTTATTTATTTATTTATTTATTTATTTATTTATTTTTAAAGATCTATTGAAGCAGGCTCCCCAGGCGCCCCTATGCAATTATTTGTTGATACCAGTATGGACTCATGAGATTTGCTTAATACTTTGGGCTATAATCTAATGCTGTCTTATTATTTTGTTGCTCAAATGGTTCTAGCTTTGGCCACTGGGAGCTCTTTCAGTTGACTTCTGTGTCCCTTTGATGTGCCCCATCATTGGGTGTGTATGTGGTGTGTGTGTGTATGCGGCATGTGTGTGTGGCATGTGTGTATGTGGTGTGTGTGTGTGTGTGGCATGTGTGGCACGTGAGCGTGTGTGTGTGTGTGTGTGTGTGCGCTGAGTACTTCCTTACTTTCTGCTGTTGCAAGATGCTCATCTTGCACGTTCCTTGCTCTGGTCCTAGAATCTGCCATTTCTCCAAGGGTATTAAAAATCAAGATCATGGGCGCCTGAGTGTCTCAGTGGGTTAAGCCTCTGCCTTCGGCTCAGGTCATGATCTCAGGGTCCTGGGATCGAGCCCCGCATTGGGTTCTCTGCTCAGCGGGGAGCCTGCTTCTCCCTCCCCTTCTGCCTGCCTCTCTGCCTACTTGTGATCTCACTCCTGTGTCAAATAAATAAAATCTTAAAAAAAAAATCAAGATCACATGTGATCAAAGGTACTGGGATGTCTTTGCCTCTGGGAGCTGTTTGCTGACAAAGCAAGGAAGTACATGTACGTATTCTAACCCCTGTGTATACGCATCTGGAATTATTTCTACAAGTAACCATCCGTATCTACATTAAACTGAACCTAATTTTATATTGGTGTCTCCACCTCTGATCAGTTACCACATGGAACATTCTAGCCTCTTCCCCTTGCTTATCTGTAATCTGCTCCAACCTGGAGAAACCTGGTTCTCACCATCCGCTCACCTCCTTTTTAGAACTTAATTGTTGAATTCCAGTACATGTTTAGTGGTTCTAGATTTGTTAGCTGGTGTTCACATGGGAAGCCACTTCATCAGCTCGGTAGGGTACCGTCCTGCATCTCCTCATTTCCCGAGTGACTCAGGGCAGCGTCTGATTCTCCCCAGTCCTTCAGCAAAGCTGGTTCAGGTTATTTTCCAATTGACTAGATTCTTCCATTGTATTCTGTGTTCTTTCCTGGGATTCCTGACTCCTAAATGGTTTTTTAAAATTGTGTGTACATGGAGGTCTGCTCTGTAATATCAGGGTATATGAATTTTGACAAACACTAGTGTCTTTTATCCACTGTTATGGTCTACTATATCATGATTTCACCTCCTGAAAAATTCCCCTGTGCTGCCCCTGTTCAACCCTCAGCACCCCAGCATCCCCGGCAACTACTGGTTGTTTATAGTCTTGATAGTTTTACCTTTTCCAGAATGTTATTGAATTGGCATCATACAGTACATAGTATTTTCACACAGGCTGCTTTCACATAGCAGTACGCATTTATGATTCCTCCACGCCCCTGAGTAATTTGTTAGCTCATTTCCTTTTTTTTTTTTTTAAAGATTTTATTTATTTACTTGAGAGAGAGACAGCGAGAGAGAGCATGAACGAGGAGAAGGTCAGAGAGAGAAGCAGACTCCCCATAGAGCTGGGAGTCCGATGCGGGACTTGATCCCGGGACTCCGGGATCATGACCTGAGCCGAAGGCAGTCGTCCAACCAACTGAGCCACCCAGGCGTCCCTCATTTCCTTTTTTTTAATGTTTATTTTTTTCTAAGTAATCCCTACACCCAATATGGGGCTCACCCCGAGATCAAGAGTCACAGGCTCCTCCCACTGAGCCCGCAGGTGCCCCTCCCCCTCATTTCCTTTGATCTCTGATTGATATTCCCTTCGCCGGGTGGACCACAGTGTGTTTATCCCTTCACCTATTTAGGTAACCAGAAATAAAGCTGCTGTCAGCGTTCACACACATGCAGGTTTCGTATGGGGGAGAGTTTTCACATCAGTTAGATCAACACCGAGGGGTGCAGCAGCTGGATCATATGGTAAGACCTTGTTTAATTTTGTAAGAAGCTGCCACCCTCGGGGGCCCCTGGGTGGCACAGTCAAGTAAGGAAGCGTCTGCCTCCTGGTTTCAGCTCTGGCTGTGATCTCAGGGTCGGGAGATCGAGTCCTGCATCTGGCTCCATGCTCAGTGGGGAGTCTGCTTGGGACTCTTTCTCCCTTTCCTTCTGCCCCTCCCCCATGCTCCCTTTGTTTCTCCCAAATAAATAAATAAAAGCTAAAAAAAAAAAAAAACAAAGGCTGACACATTGTCTTCCAAAGTGGCCATGCCATTCTGCATTCCTACCAGCAATGAATGGGAGTTTCTGTGGCTCCACATCCTCAGTGGTGTCTGGGGTTGGTGTTGTGGATTTTATCCATTCCTGAAGGTCTGTAGTAGTGGCTCATTATTGCTCTCATTTGCATTTCCCTGGTGACAAATGACGCTGAGCATCTTCTCATGTGCCCATTGTCACCTAGTGTCCATCGTCATCTGTGTCTCCTGCAGGGAGCTGTCCAGGTCTTTTGCGCATTTGTCAGTTGGGTTATTTGTTATCTACTGTTGACTTTTAATATCTGTTTATATATTTTGGACTCAAGTCCTTCATCAGACTTGTGTTTTGCAAGTATCTTCTTATGTTCTCCCCATCCGTGGCTTCTCTTCATGTTCTTTTTTTTTTTTTTTTTTAATATTTTATTTATTTATTTGAGAGAGAGAGGGCATGAATGGAGAAAGGTCAGCGGGAGAAGCAGAATCCCCGTCAAGAAGGGAGTCCAATTTGGGACTCGATCCTGGGACTCTAGGATCATGACCCGAGCCGCAGGCGGTCGCTTAATCAACTGAGCCACCCAGATGCCCCTTCTCTTCGTGTTCTTATAACATTGTCTTTCACAGAACCAAAGTTATACATTTAATGAAGTTGAAATTACACATTTTTTTCTCTTTCATGGGTTATACCATTGGTGTTGTCTTTAAAGATTTTATTTATTTATTTGACAGAGAGAGATTACAAGTAGGCAGAGAGGCAGGCAGGGAGAGAGGAAGGGAAGCAGGCTCCCTGCTGAGCAGAGAGCCCGATGTGGGACTCGATCCCAGGACCCTGAGATCATGACCTGAGCCGAAGGCAGCGGCTTAACCCACTGAGCCACCCAGGCGCCCATGGTGTTGTCTTTAAAAGCTCATCACCAAACCCAAGGTCAGGTAGATTTTTCTCCTATGTTTTCCTCAAGAAGTTTTGTCATTTTGCATTTTACATTTAGGTCTGTGATCCATTTTGAGTAAATTTTTTCCCTAAGATTTTATTTGTAAGTAATCTCTACACTCACCGTAGGGCTCGGGCCTACAACTTTGAGATCAAGCGTGCCGCGCTCCACAGACAGAGCCATCCAGGTGCCCCGATTTTGAGTATAATTCTTATGTAAGGTCTGGTATAGGTTAATTTATTCTTTTGCATATGGACCTCTGGCGGCGGTAACACCACTTTCTGAGGAGACTGTCCTGTCTCCACTGAACTCTCTTTGCACTGTCGTCAAGCATCAGTTGAGTACATGTGTGTGGGTCGGTATCTTCACTTTCTGTTCTTACATTGATTTGTGTGTCTGTTTTCTTCTTTCCTTCCTTCCTTTCTTCCTTTCAGATTTTACTTGAGAGTGAGGGTGCACACAGAAGCAGGAGGAGCAGCAGAGGGACAGGGAGAAGCAGACGCCCTGCTGAGAAGGGAGCCCCTTACAGGATAGATCCCAGGACCCTGGCCCAGAGTTAAGTCTACAAATCTAGTCCTTTGTTATTATGTCCTGCTGTGGTGCTTTAGCTCCACCTGGCTAAATCTGCATGTGAAAGGCACCCTTCCAAGCTGGTCATTAACTATCTCTAGGAACTGGCCCCAGGAGGGGTGGTCTCCCCGGGGTCAACAAGATAGCCAAACAGGAAAATACCAGAAAAGAAAAAGGCGGGAATACTGTTGGCCTTCTGGTGCATTGACATTGTGTTGAATCTTTGTGGTGATGATAAGGGGACTTCTAGAGCATAGGGCACAAGTTTTCCTGGACAGCATAGAAAAAAATTGTATCATTAGAAAGAATAGGGGTGCCTGGGTGGCTCAGTCCTTAAATGTCTGCCTTGGGCTCAGGTCATGATGCCAGGGTCCTGGGATCGAGCCCCGCATGGGGCTCCCTGCTCCGTGGGGAACCTGCTTCTCCCTCCCCCCTTCCCCCTGCTGTGTTCCCTCTCTTGCTGTCTCTCTCTGTCAAATAAATAAATAAATAAAATATTTAAAAAGAAAGAAAGAAAGAATAGTAGGGAGTGACACAACTAGAAGTATCAGGGCTTCTGGGCTGGCTCATACCTAAGTTTCTCGGTTTATGTGGCACTGTCCAAGGCGATCAATCTGAAATTCCCAGGGTTTCTAACACTATCTCAGTGGGGTTGTAGAGTGTTAAAAGTGTGCACTGCACATATATAGTTGTTTGTTTTGTTATTATTCGTTTTTTTATTTCACTAATATTATCGTGGTGGGTTTTTGTGGGGAGTCAAGCTGGCAGGTCCAGCAGTGAGGCTGTCAGAATATGATCTCCTGGTTTAGTGAAGTTTGTGTGAGGCAACGTGGTGTTGCACGTGACCAGGGGGACAGGTGGTGGTGGTCCTGGTGGGAACCGCAGGGCCAGAGATCCTGGTGGAAGGCTGGAGGGTTAGTAAGGAAAGGCAGTAGGGGTTAGGCAGTCCTTTCCTCAAGGGGGTCCTGGGGTTGACTAGTATGAGGCAGGTGCCCCCTGGGGGAAAGCATTATCTCCATTAATTGTTTGGCTGGCCCAGAAGAGTGACCTGGGCCAGATTTGCCTTTGGGTGTGGCATGTTTGCACAGACATGTAGGTGTGTGTGTTTCCACAGGGAGCAAGGAGTTAACCAGGTTCCTGGCAAAGCAGACAGCAAGTTCAGAAACATCCCAGAATCCCTAATCCTAAAGGAAGGAAAGCAGTCAGGGTCTGCATCCACTGTGCCTCACAGAGGCAGTCTGTGGGTGGGCATTGCTGGGGTAGGAGTTCAAGAGTCGGGGTGAACTTGTCCTGGGGATCGCCAGCAGCCGGCTGGCGGGCCGTGGAGATGTCATCTGCGGTGTGGGCTCGGGTCCCTTCTCAGGGGGGTGGGGGTGTGGTCGCTGTTCCTGGGACTCAGTGGGGTTGGGACAAGGCTGGGTTGGGCTCTGGCAGGAGCCTATAGGCAGGTCCTCCCATCTGGCCAGTTACTGTGGGCTCTTTGTTTCAGCTGGTTTGTTTGGGGATAGAAAAGTGGTGCGGTCTTGGGGTTGTGGGGCTTGTGCTAAGCAAACTTGATGCCTGGTGAGGCAATGGCTCACTTGGAGGGTTTGGGCCTTGGATTACAAATCAGGGAAAAATCCCAGGCCGAGAGTATGGAGACCAGTAACCAACAGGATGATGTTTGCTTATACTTGACAGGTTTTGTGTTTATTCCGTGTGTGTGTGTGTGTGTGTTAAGTTTAAGCTCAGATGGCCCCTATGTCAGATGAGCAGCCATCTGGCCCGCAGGACAACCTATGGTTAATGGGGTCTAGGAGGATAGGTGCCCTGGCTCTGGCTGCCAGCCCTTGTGGGATGGGAGCAAGATTAGAAATTTATAAAGATAGGGGAGACAGTCTTAGAGGCCTCTATAGGTTATATAATGTCTTTATGACCATGGAAGGAGACAAATCCCCCTTTAAATGTAGGAAGGGGAGTGTAGGACACTTCAAAATTTGACGTTGAGTTTTGAGTTGCCTAAGGACCTTGAATTTGAAAAGATGTTTGAGGAAACCATTATGTCCCTGAGCTCAGCCTCTCTGGCCCCTCTCAGGGACAGAAAAGTTCTACCGAGTGCCTTTTCCAAGAGCCTAGCAGTGTGGATTCTGAGAAGTAACATGTGTACCTGATCATTGCCAGTCCCGTTTGTAACTCTGGACGGCATAGGAGTGGGCTGGCCAGGCCTTGCTTTTGGCCTCCAGGTATGAGGAAACAGTTGTGATTTGGGGTATCTGTGGGGCAAGAGATTCTGAATCCTTTACCCTCAATGACCCAACAGTGTGTATAATCAACGTGCAGAGGGGGGTGGTTGCGGGCCAAGGTGCCAGTGCCAAGATGGCTGCCTGAAGTCTGGCCAGTTGTGTTGACCATTGGGTCCTGACCTTCATCTGGGACATCCTGAGGGGTGGAAAGCAGCAGGGTTCCAACGAGTGCTGTCATGTTTACGATGGCTGGCAGTGCAAGCCACACAGTCCACAAGCTCTGGTTGATGTTCATTCAGTAAGGGGCGCTGCTGGTTAGCCAAGGTACCTGGGGGAGGGATGACCTCCCCTCTGGGTGGAGCACATGGCATCTGGCCAGGGACTAAGGACAGGGGAGGCCCAGTGGGATGTGCCAGGGGGCTCAGGTCTGGCTCCTTCCTGTTGTAAGAGGCCTCATCAGCCATTTTGAGCCCCTGACCCTAGCTAAGGGGCAGCTGCACTGGAAGGGTCCCGGGCTCCGGGGCTGTCAGTGCTCGTATTTCCAGGAAAGCCCAATATGGAGAGATTCTGGTTTTAATGGTGTTTAGCACGAGGCTGAGAGAGGCAGTTTCTTTCTTTTCTTTCTTTTTTTTTTTTTTTTAAATATTTTTTTATTTATTTGACAGACAGAGATCACAAGTAGGCAGAGAGGCAGGCAGAGACAGAGAGAGGGGGAAACAGGCTCCCTGCTGAGCTGAGAGCCTGATGCGGGGCTCAATCCCAGGACCCTGACATCATGACCTGAGCCGAAGGCAGAGGTTTAACCCACTGAGCCACCCAGGTGCCCCGAGAGAGGCAGTTTCTTGCATCAGAAGCCTTTGGACAACTAAGGGCCATCCGGGGTGGTCCAGAGAGCCCCCAGGAACAGGAGGGGAGGTCGCCCGGGTCTCTGCGGTGAAGGAGTCTCTGAGGCCCACAGGGAGGGCCCGTTGGCCGAGTCTGGCCGGATCTTCGAGCCTTTCCTGAGCAGGGCCCACTGCCCGGGAGCAGATTCTGAGGAGCTGCCTGCGTCTGACTGAAACAGAAATCCTAGAAGAGGGACACATTGTCGTCAGAAGCCAGAGAGAACAGACAGATGATGGACCCGAAGCAGCAGGTCCAGTGACACTCGCTGGAGGAAGCGGTGGTCCCCGGGAGGTCACAGCTGCGCTCCTGGAGGATGGTGGATGGTGTGAAGGCAAAGCTGCTGAGGCCCCCGGTAGCCTGGAGATGTGTGTCCTGCAGGGGGAAGGCGGCCGGGCTGAGGCCTGAAATGGGAGCTGAGCGGAGCGCATTAGCCGAATCTGTAAGAGCAAGATTCTGCTGAGTTTTACCAGTATGGGGTATGGGGAACGGGGACGCAGTGGCCTGCCTCTAGGCAGCAGCCGCGAGCTGGGGTGATTCCTTCTTCTCCCTCCTCCTCCTCCCCCTTGTCCTCCTCCCTCCAATTCCCTATGGATGTGATCCCTCCTGCCCCCCCCCCAAGTCGGGGAGGAGTGGGGCCTTTAGCAGACAAACAGCACAGGGAGGGACCTGTGGGGTGCCCCGGCCCCTGAGCGCGGTGCCCTTGCACGGACTCAGTTTGTGGTCCGAAGTTTCGCAGGTTATCTCGGAGGAGTGCTCCCCCTCCCTGGGGAGGCTGAAGAGGAGGGAGCACGGCAGTTGGGTTTGTCCACCACTTGTCAATGCCCCGGCTCAGGACCAGCCTCGGCCCTGGCAGGGACGTAAGACATACCTCGGTCCCTTCGGAGGGGCCTCTCAGAAACTCACCTAGACCCCTAAGAAAAGGGGGGTGCGCTGCAAGGTCATCCTGTGATCCAGGCAGGTAACAGCTGGAGCAGAACCTAGGGAGGACTCGGCTTCCGAGTTCCGGGTGGGAGTCCACGGCCACGCCAGGCACGTGTGCCAGCTGGGGTGGCACCTGCGGGGTGGCCACGGGCCAGGCTGCAGCTCAAGCCTGGTGCAGGCAGTAGGCGCAGCCCCCCCTCCGCACCCCCACGGATGGCCTAGGGACTTACCTGCCCAGCCTGAGCCGGCCTCCCTCCTCTCCCGCCTGCTTGTTTTATAATGTTGATTTTATTATTATTCAGGTGTCGTGAGGCCATCAGATTTGGAAACCACTGGGGCTGGCAAGGGAGTCTGTTAGGTATGTTCCCAGGCGGGGCTCATCCTGGAGGCCAGAGCCGGGGCATGAAGAGGGGTGGTCGGGATTAGCCGAGGGGCCAGGGCAAAGCCTGGGCAGGAACCTTTCACACGGTTTCCCTGGGAGTGGCGAGGCAAGGTAAACAGGTTTAGGACTGACCAGTCTGAGTAATTCTGTTCCAGTTGTCTGTCGAGTTGTCTGGAACCTGGCTCTGTGGCAACAAGGGCCGGGAACACTGGCCGAACACTGGCCCGGAGTGTGAGCCCCTGGAGAAGGTGGCTCCGGGCTGCTGAAGGCCCCCAGGCCGGGCGTTTACCAGCGCTCCTGATCTCGGGGGTCGGAGTCATGAGTTACAGCCCCAGGGTGGGTGGAGAGATTACTTAAAAAAAAAAAAAAGGCTAGAGAGAGCCAGAAGGCGCGGATCGTCCCCAGTGTTGGTGCGTCCAGAGCATTTCTGTTTCACTGCTGCCCACCAGTCCACGCGCGGACCGACCATGGGGAGTCTGCCAGTGCGCTCCGCTGTGGTGGGAGGTTGGGCTGTCTCCAGGATGGGGCTTCTACCACGGATGCTGTTATGAATATTCCTATGCATGTCTTGGGTAGACGTCTGGGCCCCTGCGCAGCCAGGGCATCCTGTGTGGTGAGGCAGGGGGAGGAGGTGATGCTTTGGGGGTGTCACTGCAAGTGACCCAAAGTGGTTGAACGAGTTTTAGTCTTGGGGACACCCTGAAGCCTCTTCAGGCTGAAGGCTCGGGGCTTCTGATCTGGGGAGTCCCCATCGATTCCTTGTTCGACAGGATTCATCTGTTCTTTCACTGAGTACATTGCTATAGAGGCTGTCCCCGTTCTGGGCATTAGGAACGCCAGGGGCAGACCCTCGAGAACTAGACGCTCTGTAGGAGGGAACAGACAGAAGCAAGAACGTAAGTGCGCGCTCCACAGATTTATTTCAGATGGGAATAATCGTGCTTCCATATGATTATAATCCCAGAGAGAGAGGACTTCGGTAAAGAAGGTAAGACTGTAGAGGCACAGTTGCCGCCCCTCCTCCACTTTCTCTAGAACTTCTAGAACTCTCGCCAGACAGATTCTGGGGTCCTGTACCTGTCCTTAAGTCTCTACACTTTCATGGTTTCCATGTCAATAGAGCATTGTTTTTTTTAACTGAAGCGTGATCGACACACAACATCCTGCTAGTTTGGGGTTTACATTGTAGGGATTTGATTATTTTTTTAACTTTTAAAAAAATTTTAAAGATTTTATTTATTTGAGAGAGAGAGAGAGTGCACACGAGAGGGGCAGCAGCAGAGAGGGAGAAGCAGGCTCCCCACTGAGCTGGATCCCAGGACCCTGCGATCATGACCTGCGCCAAAGGCAGAGGCTTAACTGCCTAAGCCACCCAGGCGCCCTGTGATTCAATATTTTGAAACATAACAGTCCCCACGATAGGTCCAGTTGCCATCTGTCACCACACGCCGTCAGGACAGTATTACTGAGTCTATTCCCTGTGCTCTGGGACATCCCCACCGCTTCCGTGTGGCCCAGCCGGTGGGGACCTGTTAATCCCCCGCGCTCTTTTGCCCGCTCTCCAGTCTCCCTCCCTCGGTTTCCTTCTTGTATCTGTGAGTCTGTTTCTGTTTTGTTTCTTAGATTCCGCTTGGAAACAAAATCTTCCATATGTCTCTCTCTCTGACTTACTTCACTCAGCACAATACCCACTAGGTCCGTCCATGTTGTTGCAGATGGCAAGATCTCATTCTTTTTTTTTTTTTAATGTTTTATTTTTATTTTTTTTAAGATTTTATTTATTTATTTGACAGACAGAGATCACAAGTAGGCAGAGAAGCAGGCAGAGAGGGAAGGGAAGCAGGTTCCCTACTGAGCAGAGAGCCCGATGCGGGGCTTGATCCTAGGCCCCTGGGATCATGACCTGAGCCCAAGGCAGAGGCTTTAACCTACTGAGCCACACAGGCGCCCCAGCAAGATCTCATTCTTAAGGCTGATATTCCACTGTGTGTGTGTCCCACGGCTCTGTCCATCATCCGTCCGTGGACACTTAGGCTATTTCCAGATCTTGGCTATTACAAATAATGCTGCGGAGTGGGAGGCATGTATCTCTTCAAATTGGTCTTTTCTTGGGTGCCTGGGTGGTGAGTTGGTTAAGTGTCTGACTCTTGGTTTCGGCTCTGGTCATGACCCCAGGGTTGTGAGATCGAGCCCCGTGTATGGCTAGTGCTGAGCGGGGCGTCCGCTTGAAATTCTCTCCCTCCCCCCTCCTCCAACCACCACCCCCTGTGTGGTCTTTCTTTTTCTCCAAAAAAAAAAAAAAAAAAAAGGAAAAGTATCTTCTTTTCTTTAGATAAATCCCACAAGTGGGAATACTAGATCATAGGGTAGCTCTATTTTTAACTTTTTGAGAAACCTCCATACTGTTTTCCACGGTGGCTGCACCAGTTCACGTGCTCGCCAGCAATGCAGGAGGGTTCCCTTCTGTCCACACCCTCGCCAAGACTTGTTACTTTCTGTCTCTTGGTCCTGCCGTCTGTGCCAGGTGCCAGGTGATCTCTCATGGTGGTTTTGATTTGCATTTCCTTGATGACACATCTTTTGGTGTCCTGTTGGCCACAAGCCTGTCTTCTTTGGGAAAATGTCTATTTAGGTCCTCTGCCTCTTCTTAAATATTAAGTTGTATAAATTCTTTATATATTTTGTCTACAAACCCCTTATCCGACATGTTACTTGCAAATATCTGCTTCCACTAACTAGGCTACCTTCTCGTTTTGCTGATGTTTTTCTCACTGGAGCAGAAGATTTTTTTGTTTGATGCAATCCCATTTGGTTTTTTTAAGCTTTTACTGCCCTTGCCTGGGGAGACTGCCCCCCCCCCATACTGTCAGTACTGCCAAGAGCTTCCTGCCTGTGTTTTCTTCTAAGCGAAGTTTTTTGCTTTTAAACAAGCCACTTACACCTACCCCTCTCTGGTTTATTTATTTATTGACTCAATGGCTTTGTGCATCTCCTGAAATGGAAATGTCATTCTCATTTCTAAGCCCAGTTCTGCTTTTCCCATAGCTCTGTTTCCCCAGGTGGGACATTCTTCTCTTTCTTGGGGTGGTTGCCCCCTGCCCGCACCCTCTCCCCCCCCCCCCCCCGGGGGGATGTGACTCCCTCCTGTGTGGGCTGACCGTGAGCTGTGAGTCCCGGGCTGTGAGCTTCCCTCGGGTTCAGAACAGGAGTGGGAGGGGCTGTACCGAATGCCTTCTGGCCTGTTCCTGGGAATGTGCAAACCTGGGGCAGGAGAGGGCTTCCTGCTGGGATGGCAAATACTACAGTTAAGACTTCTGGGTGTAGGTACCCCCTGCTCCTCCCAAGCAGTGGGAGACACGTAGGCTTACAGTCAGGGTCCCTTCTGGGAGTCAGTGAACCTAGCCCTCCCCAGGTGTGCTCATTGCCTCCGTCCCCCCCCAGCAGCTGCTGCTCCCAGGAGAAATGGGGGCAGGGAAGGTTCTGTGTGTCGGCGGGAACCACAGAGGACTGGCTATACAGACAGTGTATGATAAAGATTTTTGAACAAGCAACTTCATTTTTTTTTTTTTAAGGATTTTATTTATTTATTTGACAGAGAGAAATCACAAGTAGATGGAGAGGCAGGCAGAGAGAGAGAGAGGAGGAAGCAGGCTCCCTGCTGAGCAGAGAGCCCGATGCGGGACTCGATCCCAGGACCCTGAGATCATGACCTGAGCTGAAGGCAGCGGCTTAACCCACTGAGCCACCCAGGCGCCCCGAACTTCATTTTTTTAAGTTTTTTTTTTTAAAGGTTTTATTTTTATTTATTTGAGAGAGGCAATGAGAGAGAGCATGAGTGAGGAGAAGGTCAGAGAGAGAAGCAGACTCCCCGTGGAGCTGGGAGCCCGATGTGGGACTCGATCCCGGGACTCCGGGATCATGACCTGAGCCGAAGGCAGTTGTCCAACCAACTGAGCCACCCAGGCGTCCCTTTAAAAGTTTTTTTTAAAAAAATTTATTTATTTATTTGACACACAGAGAGAGATCACAAGCAGGCAGAGAGGCAGGCAGAGAGAGAGAGGGAAGCAGGCTCCCCGCTGAGTAGAGAGTCCGATGCGGGGCTGGATCCCAGAGTCCTGGGATCATGACCTGAGCCGAAGGCAGAGGCTTAACCCACTGAGCCACCCAGGCGCCCACAATGAACTTCATTTTAAAAATAAACTTTATGATCTGTAGAAATACTGGGAAGATAGCATTAAGAGTTCACATAGCTTCCACACCCAACATCCTTCATTTTAAGATCTTGTAATAGTATGGTGCATTTGTTGTAATTAGTGAATCACTATTGGTACATTGTAATTGACTGAAGCTCTAAGTTTTATTCAGATTCTCTAAGTTTTTACCTAATGCCCTTTTTCCAGGAACCCACCTTACAGACAAACATATCTTCTCTGTCATTGCTAGGACCAGGATGTGGCGGGGGAGGCAGTCACGGGTGCTGTGATCAAGGCCACCATCTTGAATTCCGTTTCTCTGGTTCAGGCCTGCCTCAGGGACTTGGGAATTTCTTGGTCAGGGCCCAGGATTGAGAGTCATGTATGTTGAACTCCTGTTCAACCCTCCTGTCTCTCTAGTACGTCTTTTGACATACTAGGCATTTGTCCCCTCTTTGGCCTTAGTTTCCTTATCTGTAAAATGGAGGCACTGGGCTAGTTTCATCTGGACAGGCTGAGTTCTGGGGTCAGTGTGTGAATGAAGTTTTCTGATCCCCATCCGGGGGTGGAGGGAGCTGGCAGGCGAGACGGGATTCCAGAGGGCAGAGCTGAGACAGATCTCACTGATGGCAATGTGGGGGCAGACATGCTGCCTCTGGGCTTTTCAAGTTGAAGATCAGGGGCCTCTCCCTGCTTTGCTGCCTTATTCTTGTGTGGTTAGGCAAGGCCCTCTTGAGCTCTGAGCCTTGGTTTACTCACCCGCGAAGCACCAGCTGGTGGGAGGGTCCCTTTGGCTGGGAATAGAACAGGTTGCCCTGGGGAGCAGTGAGTTCTGTTTTCGAGGCCCAGCAGGCTGGGCCAGGGGACCCCGTTGGGTGCTTCAAGGGCTGGTGGCAATGCTAGGCTCTGAGGGTCTTTCTGTTGGACTGGGAATCCAGCCTCCTGCCGGTCCATTTGCCTACACCTGAGCCACCACCTGATGGTCACACGCAGTTGCTCTCCTCTCCCGCTTGGGTGGGACAGCATCTGGCCTGGGGCTAAGGGAGGCCTGCCAAGTGTACCACAACCCTGGGCCACGGACTTCAGGAGGCTGGAGGAAAACTCACCCTTATTACCTCCCTGCCCAGACTGACTACCAGGCCAGTCTGCTACCCCGGCATCTCCCAGCACAGGCCAGGCTCTCCAGGGTCTAGAAAGGTGAACTGTTCATACTCTCCAAAGCTCTGGAGGGGTGAGAGGAATCCCTGAAAAGGTGAAAATGAGGAGCCCTGTGCCCCCACACCTGGACTCTTATTATTTAAAAAATGTCAGGGTTCTTCTAGGCTTCTGAGCCTTTGGCATCTGCTGTTCCCTCCTCCACCAGTGCCCTTCCCTTGTCTAGCTGCTGACTCCTACTCATCCTTCAGAGCCCAGTGCAAAAGACTCCGGGGCTGGATCCTGGCTACCCCTCCCTGTGTCAGGGCACGTCTCACACTGAGTCATAATAAGCCTTTTCCGTGTTCCCGTGTCCCTCGATTTTCCTGAAGGTAGGGGTGGGGCTGACTCACCTCCCTCAGGTTGCCACAGACCCATCATCTGCCCACTGCGTTGCGTGGGAGGGCCGGGTAGGGGACAGGCAGGGGAAGGCAGCATTGCCGCCGTCGTGAATCTCTCCCAGCACCTCCTGTTTACAGGCACTGTCACAGGCGTTTAATCTCTAGCCTCCTGGCCCCTGTCCCCACCCCAGGTGGGCGCTAACCCGACTCGTCCCCCCCGCAGGGGCAGCGGGCGCGCCCGTGCGTCTGGGCCGCGGGGAGAACCGGCGCTCCGACGACCGGCCGCGGGCGAGCCAGGCGGGGTGGGGAGCAACGAGCGCACCGGGCCGTCCCCGCACGACCTGGGGCCCGGGGACTCCCGCGGGCGGCGCGCTGAGAGTCCCACGTCCAGCCGACGCGACCGAGGCTGGGGAGCCGCCGCCACCCGCCCCAGATCTGGGCCGCGCCCCAGCCCCGCGGGCCCCGCCCCCTCGCTCCTCCCGGGGCGCACCTGGCCCCGCCCCGCGAGAGGCCCCGCCCCCGCCCCGAGCCGCACTCGGGTCCCCGCGGCGCGCGGCGGGGCAGACAGGTGCAGCGGGGCCGAGTGGTGCGACGCGCTGCGAGCTGCGCTCCCGGCCGCAGCATGGGCAACCGCGCGGGCCGCACCGACTTCGAGTGGGTCTACACCGACCAGCCGCACACGCAGCGCCGCAAAGAGATGCTCGGTGAGCGCGGCCCGGCCCCTGCCGCGGGTGGGGCAGACCCGCGGGGCCGTCGGGAGGCGCGGGCCAGTCCGAGCCCCGCGGTCCCTGTGGCGCCGGCCCCGATCTCCAGCGGGCACTCCTCGCCCCCGCTTCGGGGAGGGAGGGAGCGCCACTTCCCTCTCCGCCCACGGGTCCTCGGCCCGGGTCCCCGAGGGTCCCCCCGCCCGGGTTGGAACCTGCTGTCGCGTCTCGGGCCGCGTCCTGGAGTCCACGATCCGAGGACCCCAGCCCGGATCCGCGCGCCTGCGGAGCGCGCCTCAGCCGCCGTGTCCGCGTGGTGGGCCTCGAGCCGGTCGTGGGGCGGGATCCGGGCGGGGCAAGGGTCCGTTCCCGGGACCGTCCGTGCACGGGCTGCGCCGCCCTGCCCGCGAAGGTGGAGCCCGCTGAGCTCAGCCGGGTCCCGGGGTTCGGGCGCGGCGAACGCCTGGAAGGAAGCAAGCGCGCTACGAGAGAGACGACTTGAGAAAAAAAGAATATGCCCCCAAATGCCTTTTGTCTCCTCAAACGTGTATTTTACAGCTTAGTACGTGGTGGCCGTTCCTCTTGTCATTTAGTGTCCTCTAAAGTGGTTTTTGCCAACGCAGTTGTGGTCAGTCAAGCCAGGGGCTTCTTTTAGACTGGGGACGTACAGTGTCCTTGCTGGGGACCACGGGGAACCGGGCTCTCGACTTCGCGGGTTTTTTGTTTTTTTAAATATCATTTGGGAGAGGCAGAGGCAGACAGGGAGAAACAGACTCGCCACTGAGCAGGGAGTCTGATGTGGGGCTTGATCCAGGACCTCAGGGTCATCACCCCGGCTGAAGGCAGACGCCCAGCCATCTGAGCCACCCAGGGATCTCCTCCAGCCTGGTGTTCACTAGATGCCACCAAACCGTCCCCACAGTCCCCAGGGTGTGCAGCAGCCTGGACAGGCTACTCTCCCTCCCCAGAAATGGCGGGGCTGTGGCTTCCACACTCCCTCGCCTATACCTGAGGTTGGCAAAGCTTTTCATCAGATTTGACTAGGCGACATGTGCTATTTTATTATGTTTAATTTGCAGTTTGGGGATGATTGTTTCCAAAGTTAATTGGCCACTTAGATTTTTTTCTTTGTTCTCTTGGGTTGGTCTCTGACTTGTTGGTTAGAGCTCTCCGTACAGCAGGATTTAACTCTTTCCTTACATGTTGCATGTATTTTCTCCGTTTTGCCCTCACAGCACCTTAGCTTTTCATTCTTTTTTTTTTTTTAACTGCATTCAAATGGATTGGCTCCCCCTCTCCCCGCCTTTTAAGATTTTATTTATTTGAGGGAGAGAGAGCACAAGCAGGGCAAGGGGTAGAGGGAGACAGGGAGAAGCAGGCACCCCGCTGAGCAGGGAGTGCAATTGTGGGGCTCTGTCCCAGGACCCCTGGGATCATGACCTGAGCTGAAGGCAGCCCCTTAAGATTGGCTTTTTATCTTTATACAGTTTTCTCTTTGGTGTCCCGCCCCGCTCCAAGACCCATCCTGTTACTTCTAAGGCTTTCAGACCCCAGATACGCAGCATAGTTAGTGCGGGGCTGCTGTGGCTTACCCTGGCTGGTATCCCTGGGTGGGTGGGTGACTTCCGTGGTTTTCTGCTGGGAGGTGGACAGTCAGTCACCCGGCACTACTGTGGTCTGATCTGTGGAGCGCCCTCTCTACACCCGTGCACTCCTGGGGGTCTCGGGGATCACCCGGTCCTGCCCCTCCCGAGAGGGCAGGTGTGTTGGCCACACCCTGCTGCCAAGGCCGGGCTCCATTTCCTTCCCCTCCCCTGACTGTCCCCTGCGTCCTTAACAGCTCGCTGGGCACCTGGCCCCAGGTGGAGAAGGCTGGGAAACTTACCCTGGCTTGCAGAGCTACCTGGAGGAGGGGTCCAGACCCTCTGGGCTGCGGACTCAACTTATCTGAATCTGCAGAATGGGCACAGTCATCGTGTTTGGCAGAGAGGGTTTGACATTTAAAGGAGATTTAGGATGTTAAGAGGTGCCCAGTGTGCTACTCGGCACTCCCGGACATAGAGAAAAGGATCTCTGAAGAGAGAAACCATGGGCCCTGAAACCAAATGGGGGAAGCTTCTGGCCAGAGCGGCAGGGAAGCCTGGAGGACTTGGAGGAGAGGAGGTGATGCGGGCCAGGGAACGGACAGCACCAGGTCTCCAGGGCTGACCCTCCCGGGCACTGGTAGCTCATTCCCATTACCACTGGGGGCTGGGGATTCCTCCAGTTCCATCTGTTTTTGGACTCGTGAACTTGGCCTTCATGAGCCATTTACCTCCCTCACCAGCATTTGACAGCTCCTGCCCTGCCTAGGTGTCCGTCCGTCCGTCTGTCCTTCGTTCCTCTGCCCCACTGGCTCTGTTTGTTTCTTTTTTAAAAAAATACTTGTTTGACAGAGGGAGAGATCACAAGTAGGCAGAGAGGCAGTCAGAGAAGAGGAAGCAGGCTCTGTGCTGAGCAGAGAGCCCAATGAGGGACTTGATCCCAGGACTCCGGGATCATGACCCGAGCTGAAGGCAGAGGCTTTAACCCACTGAGCCACCCAGGCGCCCCGTGTTTGTTTGTTTCATTGAAGCGTGGTTGACATACGCCATTATGGATGTTTCCGGGCACAGTACAAAGTTAGTGCAGTTTCGTGGGCTCTAGGCTCCTTGCCGCACGGGACGTGCCCATCCCCCGCTCGCGCGGAACTGTTCATGTGGACTCCGATGCCCTCCGCCCTCCCTCTGTACCCCTCCGGCTCTGGCAAACACCAGTCTGGGTTGGTTTTGTCTTTGGAGTCTGGGTGTGGTTCGGTTTTGTCTTCAGAGGGCGTGTGTAAGTGGAATTGCGCGGTTTTTTTGTAGGTCTGACTTCCTCAGTGAGGGTCCCTCATGGTCCCTTCCTTCGGCTTGGGGAGAGCCGTGTCTTCCTCCGTTCATCTGTGGATGGACACTCCGGCTGCGGCCGGGGCTCGCCTCTCGTACACAAGGGGGCAACGAACGGAGTGGGGGGCTGTATGTTTTCAAATTTGTGTTTGTGTTTTCTGTGGTTGAATACCGAGCCCTGGAACTGCTGCACCGTGGTGGGGTAGTTTCTAGTTTAATTTTTTGAGGAAACTCCAACCTTTTCCAGAGTGGCTGCCTCCGTCTGCATTCCCACCGACAGCGCACGAGGGTTCCCCTCTCCCCACATCCTGGCCAACACCTGTTCTTACGTTGTGGGTTTTGGCCATTCCGAATGGTGTCAGGTGTGACTGCTGGTCATTTCCATCTGCATGTTCCTGAGGATAAGAAGTGCTGAGCATCTTTCCGTGTGTCTGTTGGTCATTTGTGTGTCTCTTCCATGGAAAAATGTCTATGCAAGTTTCTAATCAAATTTCTCTTGGTTTGCTGTTGAGGTGTAGTTCTTCCTGTGCTCTGGGTATCATCTCCTTATTGGGGACGCGATTTGTAGGTCTCTGTTCTCATTCCGGGGCCTGCCTTTTTGTGCTGATTGTCACTTTCACGGTGCAGAAGTGTTTACTTTGATGCAGTCTCCCTTTGTTTTGTTTTTTCGTGGATGCTGCCTTTATTTCCGGCGTGGAAGTCAAAGAAATCACTGCCAAGACTGATGTCAGGGAGCTTGTTGCCTAAAGTTTTTGGGTTTCCCGTCTTGCATGCAAGTCTCCGATCCATTTTGAGTTTATTTCGCGCGTGCTGTAAGAAGGCCGTCCGGGTGTGTCCGTGGTGCGTGTACTGTGCGGTTTCCCCAGCAGCACCTGCCAAGAGACTGTCTGCCCGTTGCGTGTTCCTGTCGCCTCCGTGGGTACATCCTCTTGACCACATGCATGTCTGTTCTGTTGCATTGATCTGCGTGTTTAGTTTTAATGCTAACTTAACTGTTTTGATCAGCTTTGTAGTATAGTCAGAAATTCAGGAGCACGATACCTCGGATGACTTCTTTGTTCTTAAGGTTGCTTTGGCTGTTCGTGGTCTTCTGCGGGTCCTAGCCGTTTTAGAATCTAGTTCAAGGTTCTTAATCTCTGTGGAGCAGTAGATTTCGGAGGGTCTAGAGCATGGCTGTGAGCTCATGCTGGCAGCTCAACACTCCTCACTCCTGAGCCTTG
The DNA here is from genome assembly GCF_011764305.1 of Mustela putorius furo. Taxonomy (NCBI): domain Eukaryota; kingdom Metazoa; phylum Chordata; class Mammalia; order Carnivora; family Mustelidae; genus Mustela; species Mustela putorius. The sequence goes on along the minus strand of NW_025421290.1, from coordinate 48,526,675 downwards.
TGACCCTGGGCACGTCAGTCATCAGATGAGCAAACAGAGGCTTGGTTGAGTTAAAAGGGCTATACTCCTTTCAGAGTTGTGCACATTAAATGAGGTAGTGTTAAGTACTTAGCCTTGCACGCAGTGAATGTTGCAGTGTAGCTCGGATGATGATGACCACCTCTGCAGACAGGCCCGAGCTCTCCCCGAGGACTGGAGTACCTCCCACCTCTCATCTCCGGCTGCTTGCGCTGTGCCCAGCCTGGGAGAAATTCTGCGAGTAGCCTAGTAGCCGCTAGTACCTCTTTATGGAAGGGGCAGTGGGGTGGGGTGGGGATCAGAGAGGGGAAGGGGCTTGGTCGGGGCCACCTGCATGGGAGGCAGCCGGGGCCAGGCTGGTGTGCAGTGAACTTGCTTTAGGGCTCCAGCCCCCCCCCCCCACCGGGGCCTATTGTGGGAGGGAGTCAGAACCCAGGGGCACCCGCTCCGGGGGGTCGGGGGGACCCGCAGAACCAAAGTCCATCTCCAGACCCTGCCTTCATGGGGACAGGCTCCCCAGGGTACAGTGTCCTGAGTAAATGGAGGCCCTCGCCGCCCCTAAGAGCCACACCTCTCAGGCCACTGGCTGAGCCTCCCTGTACTTTGAAGGCAGGAACAGAGCCAGCAGGACTGGGATCCCAGGGCCGACCGGAGGCCAAGCCGGGCGGGAGGTGGAAAGAAGCAGGCTTTGAGTCGGTCTTTAAAAACAAATAGCTTTGTGATTTTTTTTTTCCCTCACGAAAACAGGGCGCAGGCTTAGTAAAACAAAACAAAACCAAACACACACAAATTCAAATAATCAAAGGAAAACAAAAGAGGAAACAAGGAAGTCAGACTCTTGGCAATTGTTGGGTTATTTGGGTAGGAAAGGCCCCTGCTGCGGCTGCTTTTTCAGGGCCGGGCGGGAAAATCCAGATCTGAACCGGGCTGAAGCCCTCAGGGGAATTCAGGACTGCTCCCCACCCTACCGTGGGGCTCCTTTCTCTCTCTGCCCTTGCCCCGGGGGGCATCTGGGCCACCTCCCCGTCCACCCAACTCTGAGATTCCAAGGAAGAGAGTGAGCTCGCTCCCTCCCCGGTGCCCCTGGAGCCTCCGACCTCTGGCTGGAGCTGTGAGTGGTGTGGCTGGGCAGGGGGCAGGGGGCTGTGATGGGCAAGCCCCCCAGTACCACACAGTCAGGGCTGTTCTGTGGGAGAGGAATGGCTCTCCAAGAAAAGGGAGGTGAGCTGTCACCCTAAGTGGTGTGGGCAGCGGGAGTGGCAGGCAGGGTACAGGGGCTCATAGCAGCGCAGGCCGTTGGTGGTCACTCGGGGCTGACACCTGCCTCCTCCTTGGCCTGGGGACATCCTCCCCTGAAATCGTCCAAGGACTTGGCTTCCCTTTCTGAAAAAACCACCTCTGCCCTGGCCTGTGGGGCAGCCCGACTCGGGCCTTTGCCCTTTCTCTTGACTTGTTCTCTGACTTCCGTGGAACGCACCCCATCTGCCCATTTCCCTTACGGTTTTTGCAAATGCTGTTCCCTCTGCTTGAATTCTTTTCCCCCTGTTCTTCAAGAACCAAACTCCTACATGTCCCTCAGGTCTCAGCCTAAATGTCCTTTACTCAGAAATACTGCACTACACTACACACACACACACACACACACACACACACACACACCTGGTATTATGATGCTACTCTCTGGGGGGAACCAAAAACTACACACACACAGACACACAGACACACAGACACACAGACACACAGACACACACACACACACACACACACGGTGTTATTACGCTGGTACTCTCTGGGGGGAACAAAAAGCTCCTGATTTGCAAATCGGCACTTGGCAGTTTCTGCACATACGTCTCTCGCGGCCGATTTCCAGCTGGCAGCGCGCAGTGCGGGCAGAGATTGGCAAAGGGAGGATTGCCATGTGGTGACCTGCACGGCTCCCCTCCTCCCGGCGCCTGCCCCCCTGTCTTCCCTCACCCCTGCAAGGTGCCTTCACCTCCGGCCCGGGCCTCTTCTGTACCTGCAGACGACTGTGGCCGACAGCTTTCATCCTCCCGGGTTGGAGGCTCCCCATGTCAGGGCAGGCGCAGCTCCACCACAGTTCCCTCGGCCTGGCCCCTTGGCCTGGCCTGCAGGGCTCCCCAGACAGGCCTGTGACAGGAGGTCCCCAGAGGCTGCCAGGAGGTCCCGGGTTCCCCCCTCCGGCACTGACTGCGACCTGGGACGTGCCACACTCTGGCTCTTGCCGTCCTGGGCTTCATCCCTGTCCTCCCGGGGAGCTGGGAGACAACCCAGCAGAACCCGCATTTCTAGGCGGGTTGGTGAGGCGAGGACTCTGGTTGATCTCACTGTCTGTCTTCCCCTGGGAACTTCATTCTCCCGCCCCAGCTCCTTTTCCACCCGAGCAGTCCTAGTCCTTGTTCCCGGCTGGGTAAGGGTTTGTGCGTGACTTCTTGTGGCCCTGTGCTTGGCACGGGTCATAAGCATCAGGCTCCCACTGAGCAGAGCACCTGACTGAGCCCCCCAGACGCCCTACCTCTTCTTTTTTCTGTCTGCTTTCCAGACCTTGACACTCCCTGTGGGGTAAGTCGCTTGCCCGGGGAGCCGGTCCGGGCACGGGCAGCCTCTTGTCCATCCTCTTCTGTCCCCGGCCCCTGAAGAGAGCTGCTGTCCCTGCCCCGTGATGCACGCACGGCGGCGGGCTCCGGGATCCCGGCCTCTGCACGGCCCTGCATGCTCCGTCCTTCCCGGGCCTACCTTCCCCTTGTTAACATGGACCAGCTTTGATGAGGCCCAGTTTACATAACCGTAAATCCCACACGCCAGACTTCAGTGAAGTTGCATAATCCAGTCGGGGAGTATTGTCCTCACCTGGCGGGTCCCTTGTGAACACGTGCCGTTGCCCCCCAGGTTCTCACACCGGTCCTTGGGCTCTGATGTCAGATGCGCGTGTGCTCACGTGTGTGTGTGCGTCCGTGTGTCCCTCTCCCGGGATGCGCCGTGAGAGCCGCACCCCACCCCCAGCAGCCGGGGAACCCCTCCCATCTCGCTGCCAGAGACTTTCAGCAAATGTTTGTCCCTGAACAAAAAGCAGATTTAGGGGCGCCTGGGTGGCTCAGTGGGTTAAGCCTCTGCCTTCAGCTCAGGTCATGATCTCAGGGTCCTGGGATCGAGCCCCGCATCAGGCTCTCTGCTTAGCGGGGAGCCTGCCCCCCCCCCCGTCTACTTGTGATCTTTGTCTGTCAAATAAATAAATAAAAGTCTTTAAAAAAAAAAATTAGTGAGAGGCAGGTGAGGGGGGCATGGTGGCTCCTGAAGGCACTTCGGGCCACTTTCCACACGTTCTGTGTACAACCAGGTCCCCAGGGTGCCTCCCGCACTGGTAGGTGTTGGGCTTGGCTCTTCCTGGCTCCAAAGGGGAGCCTGTGGGGAGGCCGCAGAGCTGGGGCCGGGCTGCAGGGAAGGCCTTTAGGAAGGAGGTTAAGAGAGCTTCAGGTGCCTTCTTGGGAGAGTTGCCAAGTTACTCAACAGCCGGTGGGGGAGGGAGGGACAGAGCTGGAGCCCCCGGCTGGGAAGCAGGTGGTCAGCAGTGAGCTGCTGGGTGCCATGGAATGTTCTAGACTTGGGAATACTTAGAAGATGAGTAGCAATGAGTAGCAATGACAGGGACCTCCCCTGTAGTCCTTGGACTGTCACACCATGGCACGTGGCCTCTTTGGGGCGGTGGTAGGAGTGTGTGGTCCAGTGGTGGCAGGCCTGGGCACAGGGGAGGGTCCAGAGTGTTGGCAGGAAGAAGGCCCTTGTGTTCCTGGGGCCCCTGCCAGAGTCCAGAGGTCAGCAGGGGGCAGGTGAGAGGCCTGCACTTGGGAGGAAGACCCTGGAGCCTGGGGACCTCCCTGGCTGCCTCTGGAGGGCAAGGGAAGGGCCCAGCAGCCTCCCCAGGCACTACCTGCTTCCACCTCCCCTCCCCCTGCGGGCTTTGTCAGGAGAAGTTGGGGGATGAGCCGGTATCTGTGGGGAGGCCTTTCCGGAGACTGGTGTGGGGGCCCTCGGGGTCCACCAGGCCCACCCTCCTGCCCTGCTCTCTGGGTCCTGTGAACAAGTCTGTTGTGTGTGGGGTCCTTGGGATGCGTAGAAGTCACCTAGAAGTCACTTTGCTGGTAGCAGGCTGCTTCTGGCCGGTCCGAGCCAGCACCTTCAAGAGGGAGAGTGCGAAGCAGGCCCAGAGAGGGACAGGGGCTGCCCAGGGACCCCCTGCTGTGGGGGTGAGCCAGGCTGCAGGCAGGTCTGACCTGGGACCCAGCATTTTCTCTGGCTGTTTTGTCCTGGCGACCACACCTCTCAGCCCCAGGACACAGGTTGCCTGCCGGCCCAGCATCCCTGCATAGCTGTTCCCCCCTTTCTGGGTGGGTGGGGGGCTGGGGGGGCTTTGGAAATGAGGCACGTAGTTTCACCTTGCTGTGGGAACCCCGTCTCCCTGTCTCCCCAGCGGGGAGGGCCCGCTCCCGGGCAGGGTGAATGTTTCAGGTTCCCTGCACCTGCTGGTGTCCCAGCCCTCGCCTGGGCCCCAGCGGGCATCCTGCTTGGGGGGGGGGGCCTGGAGCTGGGGCTCCCAAGGCCAAGTCTTGGCAGTATGGGCCTCACCCTGCTCTGTGGGACGCTTCCCCGAGCTTCCGTGGACCTCGGACCCTCCTTCCCGTGTCAGCCCAGCCAGTGCGACTTCTAACAACGGCTGCTGTTCCAGGCCAGGTGCCCAGTTGCCTTGGGCCACGCCAGGGCGGCCGCAGACATTTGCATGGTGCATGGGTCTGTTTGTCTCTGTTCCGGGTGGCCGTCTGTGCTTCCCCCCTGCGTAGCGAGCTCTCGAAGCCTGCCTGTCCCCGTGCATCCTGCTGTCTCTGAGCCGGGGGCCTGGGTGCGCCCGGCAGGCTGGCCAGGCGTGGGGGTCCAGCTCGGGGCCAGGGCTCCTCCATGGGGCTGTTGGGGGTGGGGTGGGGTATGTGCTTCTGTCCCCCCTCTTCGGGCGTCCCCGAGAGGGTGGAGCCCAGCGCTGTGCGGCCTCCGGGCTCTCCCCCTCTTGCTCTCCTTTTCTGGGCCCTGGAAGAGGCCCGGGCCGTCCCGCTTTTGTTGGTCCGGCACCCCTTGCCCGTTCCGTGACCCCTGCCCCAGCATCTCTGTCCTGGCTTCCTGACATCCCTTGTCCCCCAGCTGGACCTCCCGTCCTCCCCACGTCCGCACTCCCCCCTCTCCTGCCATCTCGCCCCAGGTTGTGCGGACGTGGCTCCTGTTGGCGCCCTCATGACCTTGCTAGGTCCCATGGGGCACCTGTCTTGTCTTCCTGCCCTTGACTGTCTCTGACCCCGGGAGAGACACCTGAAGCCCATGGCTGCAGTCACCCAGTCCTTCCGATGCCCCGTGACCTCCACCTCTGGTCTGAGTGGCCGGGGGTTCCCGAGCATCTCCTGTGGGACGTCCCCCCAGGTCCCCCCGCTCCCCAGGAAGCTCTGGGTGTGAGCAGTTGGGATTCACGGTTGCCCTTGTGTGAGGACTGACTTTCTGGCACGCAGGTCTGGAATAGCCCCACCCCTAAGACAGGGCCTCCCTGGGGTCCCCACGGAAGGCCCGGGGTGTTCAGTGGGAATGAAGTTTTAGAACACAGGTGGGCTTCCGTGGGGACGAGTCTGGAGCCGAGGACCCAGAAGGAATTCTTGAGTCGTCCTCGTGCACAATGGGGGTTTGTTCAAGCACGGGGCGGGGTCCGTGGACAGAAGGAGCTGCCGGCCGGGCTGTGAGGGCGGCGGGTGATACACTGTGGGGTTGGGAGAGGGAAAGAAAAGGTTTCAAAAGGTTTTTTTTTTTTTTTTAAGATTTTATTTATTTATTTGTCAGGGGGAGAGTGAGGGAGCACACACAAGCAGGCAGAGAGGCAGGCCGAGGCCGAGAGAGAGGCCGATTCCCTGCGGAGCAAGGAGCCTGCTGCCGGGCGGTCCCGGGACGCTGGGATCCCGGCCTGAGCCGAAGGCGGCGGCTTAACCCACGGAGCCACCTGGGCGTCCCTCAGAACTTTCAGATGCTAACGACGACCTGCGCTACCGGAGGCCTTGCCTTTGTCAGGGGAAGGTGGTTTTTCCCCTCCAGCAAGACATTAACATTAAGGTGGTCGGGAGAACGTGCCGCGCGTCCCGCCCGCAGTGGAGGGGACAGGGATGCCGGGCGTCCCGGGAGCCGGGCCGGTCCGGAGTCCGAGTCCGCCGCGCTCCCAGCTCCCCGGCGCGTAGGCACTTCTGGCCAAGGCCCCGGGGCTCTGCCTTCTCCTTGGCTGCGGGGCTCCTCCCTGCACTGCGGTCCGGGGCGCAGGTGCTTGGCCCCTTGTAGGGATCGCCCTGCGCGGCCTGGAGTCCTGTTTGGACGTCGGCCCCGTCTTTTCGGGGCTTCCAGCAGGATGGCTGGGCCCAGGGGCCCTTGTGGCCTGGGGTAGGTCAGAGCAAGCCGGGCCAGGTCAGCCCGGGAGTAGCACCCAGGCCCCGAGACAGAAGATGGGACATGGTTACTCTCGGCTCAGAAAACTGCATTTCGTAGCCGTGAGAAGGCTCGCAGGGCTCAGAGCCCCGTCCCCGCCGCGCCATTGCCCAGGTGGGCAGGCCGGATGTTGTCCCTGTCTGCGGTGTGGAGACAAGGCTGGGAGGCAGTGGCGGCGCCTGAGTCTTTGGGAAACTGTTAGGAAAAGGAGGAAGGGGCGCGAGGCTCCCTGACGCTGGGACCGCAGGGGTGTGCGCCCTAGCTCCCCACCCGCGGGGTTACTGTCTTTGTTGGACAGATGGGGCGTCTGGGGCCCATTGTCCAACGTCAGAGCCGCTTCTGGGGAGCACAGGAGTGGCCTGTGTGCTGGCTTCGGTGCCCGAGCTGGGGTCCCACTGCCTCAGAGCATGCCAGGCTGCCTTCCTGCCACAGGTGTGGCCTGCCCTGCCCTCCCGCCTCGGGCTTGGCCGCCTTCCAAGGGCATGCGTGGGAACCGGCCCGAGAGAGAAGCCCGCTGGCCTCCAGCTCCCTGGGCCTCCTAGGTGTGCCTCGGGAGGCCTCAAGGGCCAGGCTCCTGGCTGACCAGGGGGGAGGCTGGTGCCCGGAGTCCGCCCCTGGTGAGAGGGAGGCTGGTGGAGCCCGTGGCCTGTGGTCCTGCCCTGCCAGCCACCTGTGCACAGGTCGCGGGGCGCTCTGCGAGCGGTTTCCCTGGCCCTGGGCTGTGGGCGAGCGCGTTCCTGCTGGCTGAGGTGGCCAGCACGTCTCGTCACCCTGGCCTTCGGGAAGACATTCTTTCTCCCACTGTGATCTCAGGCTGCTGGATTCGCCCCTCCCGGGCCCCCAGCCCCAAGTCCGCCCCTGCCCCGAAGTGCCTCTCTGCCCAGGCATCCAGGCCTCCTATCTGAAGGGTCCCCCGCCCTCTCACGCCCTTTGGGAGGGGAGCAAGCTGTGGTGAGGCCTGCCCCTTGAGTCCCCTCCTGGCTCCCAGGCTGGGGTCCTTTTGTCTCTCATCCCCCTGGGCGGGACTGGCGGGCTGGGAGGGGCTGGGGTAGGGGGGCGGGCGGAGTGTGAGTCTCCCTGGCCCTGCGATGCTGGTGCCAGGACGGACCAGGGCTGGGGCCGGAGGAGTGGACCCTGTGACAGGCCCAGCTGCTGGAGTGCTCACTGTTAACTCCTGTCTGGTCTAGGTGCCCTCAGTCTCCCCGGGCCCCAGTGACAGGTAACCACAAGTTGGGGGGCATCAGAGAGCACACACATGCTCTCTAACAACTTGGGCGGCGAAAGCCTGATGTGGGTCTCATCAGGCTGAAGTCACGCGTCCTAGAGCAACGTCCCAGGGAGCTCCGGGGAGGAAGCCCTTTCCAGGCACCTGTGCTCCTGGGCTCACAGCCTCCCTCTTCCTCCACCTTCATGACCAGCAGGGGCAGTGGGGTCCTTTCCTGTCCCCGGGGGACCCCCTCTCCTGCCTGCGCTTGCCCTGGGAGGGAGGGCCCTGGGATGACCTTGGGCCACCTGTACGGTCGAGGTCACCCTCCTGTTGCAAGGTCAGTGGCTGTCGTTGGATGCCCAGTGTGACCGTGTTCTCATGTCGGGGTCTGGAACCTCCTCAGCTTCTGGGACTAGGACACGGATATCTTTGGGGCCACGACTGACCTCCCTCTCCCCCACATTGCCAGTGGTCTCTGTCTCCAGCTTGTGAATGGGGTCTCCTGGCTTAAGGTGGCACTGGCCACCCCGAGTCTTCCTCTGCCTGCAGGGCGCCAAGCAGCCCTAGAGTCCTTGACCTTCACAGCAGCCAGGTCTCTCCCACGGCGCAGGCAGGAGGCCAGAGGCTGTGAGCCCAGTGTGGGCGGCACCCCCGGGCATGGTAAGCTATTCATCAGCCCAGCGGTCTGTCCCCTCTCAGTCCCCGTGCCCTGGCGGTCACCCTGCAGCCAGGCCACCATTCGTGCCTGCCTGGGCTGGCTAGCCCAGCCCTACCGGGCCTGATCCATTGGCCCTTCCTGTGGCCCTGCCTGTGGCCCTGCCTGTGACCCTGCCTGTGACCCTGCCTGTGACCCTGCCTTTGACCCCGCCCGTGACCCAGCGGGCAGTGCCTGCACAGTCCTGCCACTGAGCTCACCCGCCCTGAGCGGCCAGTTTCTCAAGTTTTTCCAAACTGCAGCAAAATACACAGAACCGGCAGTTTGCTGTGGGAACCCACCGCACTGGTGTGTCTGATTCCGTGGTACTCACGGCGACGTGCGCCGTGGCTGTTTCCACATCCTGCCTTACGGAGTCGCGCAGACCCATTCCGGCCCCCCGTTCCGCCTTCCCCCTCCACCCCCTCCTGGCCCCTGCTGACCCCTTCCTAGGAACTGCCTGTTGTCCCCCTCACTCATCCTGGCCCTACAGTTCGTGGCCCCAGTGGCTGGCGGCTTTCACTCGGCCTCATGCGTTCAAGGCTCATTCACGTGCAGCCTGGGTCAGCACTTTTTCTTTCTTCTTTTAAAGATTTTATTTATTTGACAGAGATCACAAGTTTGCAGACAGGCAGGCAGAGAGAGGGGGAAGCAGGCTCCCTGCTGAGCAGAGAGCCCGACGCAGGGCTCGATCCCAGGACCCTGAGATCATGACCTGAAGCGAAGGCAGAGGAGCCACCCAGGGGCCCCTCTTTCTCCTTCTTCTTCTTCTTCTTTTTTTTTTTTTTTAAAGATTTTATTTATTCATTTGAGACTGAAAGATACAGAGCATGGGCAGGGGGAGAGGCAGAGGGAGAGAAGAAGCAGGCTTCCCGCCGAGTGGGAGCCCGATGCGGGACCGATCCTGGTGGGATCGTGACCTGAGCCGAAGGCCAAGGCTTAACGACTGAGCCCCCCCCAGGAGCCCCTCTTTGGGTTTTCATTTCCTCCGTGAAATGGTGGGAATGGGGGGCCCTGGGTAGCTCACTCGCGTAAGTGTCTGCCTTCAGCTCAGCTCGTGATCTGGGGGTCCTGGGATTGAGCCCGCGTGGGCTCCCTGCTCAGCAGGGGGTCTGCTTCTCCCGCTCCCTCTGCTGCTCCCCCTGCTTGTGCGCTTGCTCGCTCTTTCTCTGTTAAATGAATAAACAAAATCTTAAAAAAAAAAAAAGTCTTTGGGTCTGTGTAGAGGTGAGCTTGCTGGGCCATACGGCAATCCTACATTCCGGTTTTCCAGTAGCTGCCAGCTGGTTTTCCCCTCCAGCAGCCCCGGAACGCGGCCTCCGGGCGCTCCCCATCCTTGCGGCCACTTGCCCTTGTCTGGTTTTGACTCTGGCCCTTCTGGGGGGCTGGTCGCGGCGGGGCCTCCTGTGGTTTTAGTTTGCGTTTCCCGTGACTGCCCACGTGGAGCGGCTCTCTGGGCTCCTGGGCTGGTGTCTGGAGCGGCGCCGGTGCGGGTCCTTCGCCCGCTGCTGGGTGGTTCGTCTTCGCCCCTGAGTTGTAGGAAATCTTTGTGCGCCGGAAACGCGCACCCACAGCGAGGATTTGAACACTGCCCTCTCCCAGCCGCCTGGGACACCGGGTCCTGTGCTGCTGTTGGGGCTGAGGTTTGTCACCCGTCCCTGGGCTGGCTTGCGATTTCTGAAGTCCTGCGACTGCGTCTACACTTGCTGTGACCATCCAGGCGGGGTCCAGGCGGGTCTGTGGCCCAGCCTCAGGGAGGAGCTCCCGGGATCAAAGGGGCCCGTGGCCTCCTGCTGCTGGGAGGCCCTGGGGTGGGGGTGGGGGCTGGCACTGTCCCCAGCTGGAGGCAACCTCTGTGTGCAGGGGGAGGGCCGCGGCAGGGGGAGCTGCGGGGGTGGGGCAGGGCTCTGGCTCTGTTCACGGTGGGGTTCACAGCCCACCTCGGCCCCTCGAGGGCTGTCCTCAGGACCGTGGAAATCCCTGCTCCCGTGTCGGAGCCCGCACCGCGGTTTGTGTGACCAGGCGGAGGCTTGGGGGTGGCGCTGGGAGAGGGGCTGCCTGCGGCCTTCTGTTGGCTTCTGGGCAGAGGGGGACCCCAGCTCCCCGCAGCATCTCCAGCAGATGCTGGCTGTTTGCTTACTGTGGGGACAGACACCCTGTGAAGCACATCACGCCCCTGCCATCACCCACCAGGACACCGAGGCCCAGAGAGGGTGGGAATGGAGCCCGGGGCACACAGCAAGATCGAGGGACCCCAAGAGGGACTTGTGGGGAGGCGGCTCAGGCAGGAGGATTCTGAGCCAGAGTCTCCCTTCTGACTGGAGCAGACTCCCTTTGCTCCCATCGTGTGTTTCTGCTCGCATACTTCCAGGGACAGGCAGCTCATTACATCTGAAGCAGCCTGTTGCACTGCTGGATGGCTCTCAGAAAGGCCTGTGGGCTGGGAGGAGGGAGGAGGGGCCTGGCTCTGGGGACTTTCTGCTGAGCGGACCTGTCACATCCTTCCCTTCCAGGCACAAAGGGGAAGTAACTCCTTGGGTCAGTGGGAGGACAGGGCTGGGCAGGATTTGTCCTGGGCCTGGCTGGTTCCGGGGCCTGTCCGTGGACCAGCCCGGGGAAGGGAGCCCGAGGCTGGGAGCCCGAGGCTGCCCAGCTGCTCTGTGGGCAGGAGGTATGAAGACACTGGAGACCAGCACTGGCTTTCCCGAGGGTGCCCAGGATACGCCCTGCTGACCTGGGTCTCAGTTTCCATATCCATGCATCAGAGCGATGCTCTGTGTCCCAGGGCCTGGGAACCAGAGCACCGAGCAGACCTGGGTCTGTCACCCTGAGCGTGGGATGACCCCTTGGCCCTGTGCATCCCCACCCCTGGACACAGCACCAGACTCCGTACCCCCTCCCACGGGAAGTTTGTCTTGCCCCAGGGGCACCCCCAGTCAGGGCCTGGCTGCTTTCCGGCCAGAAGGCCCTCCCCTGCTCCGCCCACCCCCACCATCATTGTCGTTCTCTTTCCTGTAGAACAAACTACAGAAAAGTACAAAAGATTCTGTAATGAGCACCCCCCACCCCAAAATAAATGAATTCAACATTTTATCATGTTTCCTTAGATCTTGTTTAAGAACTGAAACACCGCAGCCAGAGCCAGAGCCCTCCATGTCCCTGCCCCTGGCCAGCCCTGTGCCTTCCAAGGTTCTGGCGCATGGGGCAGCCCCACGCACCCTGGCCCTCGGGCCGGAAGCCCCTGGCACCGCAGCGCACTGGCCTGCAGCTCTCGGCCGCTGCTTGGATTTGGGGCATCATGGTGCTGTGACTTGTGACAGCTGCTCGCTCTTCAGGCCGGTGGCAAAGATACCTTCCCTGCTCTGGGAAGTCTCCCCCGAGCCCCCAGTTGGTGGGGAGGCTGGTGTGCCTGGCTCTGCGGCTCCGGGGATCCCCGGATGTCTGCAGGCCCGGGTTTGGAGGGTCCCCCGTGTCCCTGCGGGGGGCTCAGTGGATGATGGGGGGAGGGAGAGGCCCAGGAGGCCAGCTCGCGGCCCTCACCGTGACCTCTCCTCTGTTCTCCCCGCAGCCAAGTACCCGGCCATCAAGGCCCTGATGCGGCCGGACCCCCGCCTCAAGTGGACGGTGCTGGGGCTGGTGCTGGTGCAGCTGCTGGCCTGCCGCCTGGTGCGGGGCCTGGCGTGGCGCTGGCTGTTCTTCTGGGCCTACGCCTTCGGCGGCTGCGTGAACCACTCGCTGACGCTGGCCATCCACGACCTGTCGCACAACGCGGCCTTCGGCTCGGGCCGCGCGGCGCACAACCGCTGGCTCGCCGTCTTCGCCAACCTGCCCGTGGGCGTGCCCTACGCCGCGTCCTTCAAGAAGTACCACGTGGACCACCACCGCTACCTGGGCGGCGACGGGCTGGACGTGGACGTGCCCACGCGCCTGGAGGGCTGGCTCTTCTGCACGCCGGCGCGCAAGCTGCTGTGGCTGGCGCTGCAGCCCTTCTTCTACTCGCTGCGGCCGCTGTGCGTGCACCCCAAGGCCGTGACCCGCATGGAGGTGCTCAACGCCCTGGTGCAGCTGGCTGCCGACGCCGCCCTCTTCGCCCTGTGGGGGCTCAAGCCCGTGGTCTACCTGCTGGCCAGCTCCCTGCTGGGGCTCGGCCTGCACCCCATCTCCGGCCACTTCGTGGCCGAGCACTACATGTTCCTCAAGGGCCACGAGACCTACTCCTACTACGGGCCGCTCAACTGCATCACCTTCAACGTGGGCTACCACGTGGAGCACCACGACTTCCCCAGCATCCCGGGCTGCAACCTGCCCCTGGTGCGTGGCACACGGCGGGGGGGCCGCAGGGGGCGCTGCCGGGCACGCTCGGGCTGCGGATCGCTGTCTGGCTGCACTCTCGGTTGTGGTTCCTGGGGCGACGCGAGAGGCCCCCAGGATAGGTGGGGTCTGGCTGTAGAATGGGGGGGCTTCTGGGAGGGCAGGGGCTCGTGCGGGAATGAAAACCTGTTTGAACGCAGGCTGGACGCCGTCGGCCAGCCCCTTGTCCTCTCTGCGCGTCCGCTGCCCGCCCCTTCCGGCAGGGTGGCCTGGCTGTACCGCATTCCGGGCTCCCACCTCCCCTGTCCCTGCTCATTTCTGGTCCCTGCCCTGTGACCGTGCAGGGCCCCTTCGTGGCATGAGAGAGGACAGGGTGGGCCTGGCACTCCATGGACCCCAGGACTGGGCCTGAGCTGGAGCCCCCCCCAGGTTTGGGGAGTTTCTGGAGGAGAGAGAGGGAGGAAGAGGAGGAGGAGCCGCGGGGCTGGTGGGTTAGAAAGAGCAGGGGTGACCCGAGACCCGGGGTGGCTGGAGGCTCCGGTGGGGAGGGTGTCAGAGCGTTGGAGTCTGTGCGTGCTTGCCCAGTGTGCACGTGTTCCACGGGCGTGAGTGTTGTCCGGGTGTGCACGCGTGTGTGCAGGTGCTGGTATGTGTGTCTGAGTGTGCCGCAGTGGCAGGCACACGTGTGTGTGTGTGTGTGTGTGTGTGTGTGTGGTGTGCGAGCACCTGTCCGGGCTATGTGGCTCAGGAGTCCGACCTGGCTGTGCGGCCCTTCTGCCCTCCTCGCGTCCCCTGCATCTCCTGCCGAAGCTGCCGTGGTCCTGCTCTGTGCGGGGCGCTGCCTCAGCCTCCCCCCAGGCCCGTGCAGCGGGCGTCCTTGTTGCTGTTGTGCACATTTCACAGTCAAGGCAGAGGCTCAGGCCTGGACGGCCCTGCCTCGGGAAGTAGCAGAGCCGGAATCTGGACCCCAGGTGGTCACGGATGCTGTGAGCCTTTCCAAAGTTAGGGTTCCCTGCTTGTGCTTCAAGTAGGTCGTCTGGTCTCCCGCTCCCTGATCTTCTCCTCTAAAGCAGGCCGTGAGCCCTGGGTGCGTTCCCCCCCGGGGGAGTGAAGAGTGGTGGGGGTGCCCGTGCAGGCACTGAGGCTGGGAGTGCTTCCTGGAGGAGGCGGGCTGAGGGTGGGGGCAGAGGGGGCAGGAGCGGGGGTGGGGGGGACGCTGGGCGGAGGCGTGTGGCCAGGACTGTGGCTCAGCAGAATTCAAGCCAGGCTGGGCTGCTTGGGGGCACGGAAGCCGGGCCCACCTGGAGCTCCTGGATCAAAAACTCGGCACGGGCTGCGGAGAGGAGGGCTGGGGCTCAGAGTCTGCTGTGTCCCAGGCCGGCGGCACCTGCGTCGGGCAGCACTGAGCTGCCTGGCTCTGCTGGACATGGGTCCCCTGGGAGGCCTCCCTGTGTGTGTGTGTGTGTGTGCGTGCATGCGTGCAGCTTGTGTGTTCACGTGCGTGTGTGCGGCCGGGAGGCGTGCCCGGCCCCCGTCTCTGACCCCGCTCGCCCTCCTGCAGGTGCGGAAGATCGCCCCCGAGTACTACGACCACCTGCCGCAGCACCACTCGTGGGTGAAGGTGCTCTGGGATTTTGTGTTCGAGGACTCCCTGGGGCCCTACGCCCGGGTGAAGCGGGTGTGCAAGCTGGCTGAGGACCGTCTGTGAGACCTGCTGGCGGCCACCGCCCCGCACCCTCGCTCCCCTGCCGAGGACCTGACTCTCATTGCCCTCCCCCCGCCAAGCTTGGCGCCCAAAACTGGTTTGGCTGCATTTGGTTCCCACGCCCTGGCTGTGCTCTGTGTCCCAGAGCCCGAGACCACGTCTGGCCACAGCGGGCACAGACTGCAGCCTGGGGAGCTCCCCACCCCCGGCCAGGCCCACCCCGGGCCTCAGGGAGAGCGGCCCGGCCCTGCCCTGGGTGCTCCGGGCCGTGGTCTCTCTGGGGCCGCTTTCTCGGGGGTTTCCGGGCCCCACATTGATTCAGTGTTGGTTTCCACACCCGCACATGTGCGTCCCAGCAGCGGGCAAGGGCCCAGCCTGGCCTCAGAAGGGACCGGCCCAGCCCAGCCCAGCAGGCCGCCTTCCCCACCAGCCCCGGTTACAGTCCCTCTGTTCCCCCCACTCTGTGTGCTTAGGCAACATCCCTGGTGGGGGTGGGGCTGGTCCCTTGCCGGTTGGCCCCTGCACGCCCTGGGGTGTCCCGTCGTCCTCTGTGTCTTCGTAGACTGTAAAGTGCCGGGTCCCAAGTCCCGGGGGCTCTGAAGCCCTCCGTGTGCAGCGTTCCCTGCTCTCCAGCCTGAGGGCTAAGGCCGCTGCCACCTCTCAGCCATGCCCCTGCCCCACTCCACCAAGGCCTTCGAGGCCTTGGCCTGAGGGGAGCCCTCTCTGAGCCCCCGAGGGGGGTCTCTCCCTGACCAGCTTCCCCAGAAGAGCTGGTTAGGAGCGGGTGCCGCAGGCTGGACGGAGGGTGGCCGCGTGGCCGGACGGACGGGACCGGCAGAGGGAGCTGCAGCTCGGGGCGGTGGGCTGATGTCCTTGGTAATGACCCTGTCCTGACTGGTGGGGGCATGGCTGAAACCTGGGGGGCTGTGAGGGGTAGTGTGGGGTAGGGTGGGGTCCTGATCTCCTAGAGGCTGGCAGGCAGGCAGCAGGAGGGGTGCCTGGGGCCCCTGGACAGGCGTGGCCCCTGAGGCTGGGGGGCAGAGGACCACCCCCTGGGCGGGTGCGTTGGGGCTGAGCTAGCTGACCCAGGAGAGGGCGGGCAGGAGGAAGGCGAGTTGCTGCTGCCCCGAGGCCGGGGGCTGGGGATGCACACATCCATGCCCACCCCATCCCCCAGACGTTGAGATGGCCCTGGGAAGAGGCGCCGGCCTCAGGGCCTGCTGTGTGAGGCACCTGCAGCGTGGCTGGAGTGCTTAGCCTGGGTGGACCGGTGGTCTCTCCCCATGCAAACAGGTCGGCCTGAGTCGGGGGACCCAGGAGCACAGCTCCTCCGGCCTGGGGGCTCCCTTGGGGCTGCCGGCATACCCACTTGCAGGGCTGTGCTGGGGAGGAGGCTCCCCGGGGAGCTGGGTGAGCTCAGTCATGACCTGCCAGCTCCCCCAACCCTCGCCCCTAGAGGTCAGGATTCCTGGGCTTTGGCCAGGAATCTGATGGCCTGGGTTAGAGTCTCTGCTGGACCGGATGGGGGTGGGGCAGCCACTGAGAGAGGAGGCCCAGCCGCTCACCCCCGCAGGCAGAGCCATCCTACTTCGGTCTTCCAGATTGTTTGGAGACTCCATCCGTTGGGGTGTCCAGAAAACAGCAGTCCCGCCATCAGACGGGGGTCCCCAGCCTCATCCCCCTCTCCCTGAGGAGCCCCCCCACCCTGCCGCCCCAGGACAGCTGGGCACACTGCTGTGTCCCTGGGGGCCAGGAGATGGTACCTGCAGGCCTGCCCCCTGGCTGGGCCCCTCTTCCTCCTCATCCCGGGGCAGATGCTCTTGGCTTCCAAAGGGGTGCACACTGAGAAGTGCTGGGCTGTGCATTCGGTGGGAGCTGGGGGCATAGGGCAGGGCCTTGGTCCTTTTTGGACGACGCAGCCTGTTACTTCCTGCGGGTTTGCTAAGCCCAGGCCGCGGCTGCCGCACCGTGCTCAGAGTGGAGCCGGCGCTTCCCCGCTGCACGTGTGGGCCGTACTCAGGCCCATCTGGGGAGCGGGGGCGGGGGGGGCGGCGGCCGTGGCCAGGAGCCCTGGCCGGAAGCCGAGCGGCCCCCACTCTTGCTCCCCTCTTCCCCCGTCTGCTTCCAGCCCAGCTGCCCACCACGGTGGCCGCTTCGTTCTTGCGGGCCACGATGTTGGTGGGCCGTTACCCAGAGGGGTATCCTCGGCATGGAGTGGCCCAGAGCTGGCGCGACAGACTGAGCCGGAGCCGGGGGTGTGGACAGAAAGCGTTTATTACCACGTGGATACAGACACCGCGGTGCGTGGACAGACTTGACCACCACGACGCTGGGGACCGCTTGCCCCTGCCAGCCAAGCTGCTAAGAGCATCACCTAGGAGAAAACTCGGAAACCGTCTAATGAAGCGCGTGATTTGGGGAGTCCTCTATAAACCGAAAGAAATGTACACTTAAATAGGCAAATATAAAATACAAAAAAGGCGAGTAGACCTGGTGTTCTGTGTCAGGTAGAACCTAAAAAAATCCAGAAATTGAACTTGTTTCCTCATTTTAATATTTTATCACAGGTTAAGACGTTTGAATGGAGCACGTCCCGGCTTCAGTGCGTGCGCGTGTGCTGCAGGCCTGGGGCCGGCCGGGCTCCTCGCTGTCCCCCGCCGGCAGTGGGCCTGTGGTCTTGGGCGGTGGCGGCAGGGGCCGGGGGCCCTAGGAGGTGCTGATCCCGCTCAGCTCCTGCCGGATGGCTGGAGGACAGGACAGGGCGGCTCAGGGCGGTGGGGACAAGGCCTGCCTGCTGTTTGCGCGCTCAGTCCTCTGAGAGCCTGAGCTGGGCTCCCAGAGGTCACGAGACAGAGCCTTAAAGCCTCTGGCCTTTCTCCCCAGCTTCCTCCTGTCCCCACCCCTCATGGCTGTCCCCCAGATTGGGGCCTGGAGCTGAAATAGCAGAGTGCTGGGTGCTTCGCTGCCAGAAGGGCTTCCGAGAAGCACCACATTGCTTGCGTTTTCCCACAGGCCCATCGGCCACAGGCAGGACCCACCCCGAGGTCACTTGTGCCTGGGGCTGAGCCCCTTCTGCCTCCCGCAGACCCGGGCACGGGCCGGGGGCCGCGTCCCCACTGGCTCCCAGTCTCCATCCCTGCACACAGGCTGGCGGTGTCACGGTGCGGACCGGCTCTGCCCTGGGGCCGGCTGGCCGGCCCTTCCCGGGTGGGGCCCCCAGCAATAAAGCGGAGTTAATGGTTGGCCTGTGTCTCGGCTCTGGCTCCGGGCCTGGCCTTGCTCTTCATTCATTAACTCCCTTATCTGCCTGGCCCAGGCCCGTGGGGGGCGTGGACGGACAAACAGGAATCCAGGGCGCTCTGCTGGGACAAGGACGGGGCGTGGCCCGGGCCTAGCTCTGGGCCAGGGTTCCGGGCTGCCTGCCCCATAGTGGGCCCCCACCCTGGCGGGCCGCCTCTGTCTTCACAGCACCCACCCTTTTTAGTTCGTGGAGCCCTCTCTGGCCCACGTACCCCGCTGTTGCTACGGGGCCAGGCCCAGCCTCTGGTGGCGAAGGGAGGCGGGGTGGGCCGGTCTGCGACTCCTAAATGCCTCCTTTTCCTCTGGCTCCAGACCTGAGCCAGCTGTATCAAAGGCTCCGGCAGGAACCGGAAGAACGAATGTGATCAGGGCCCTGACCCCTGCAGCCTGAGGCTCTTGGTTCGGGATAGCACATGCCTGGCCCCCAGCACGGGGCCCAGCCAGCTGGAGACTGCATCAGACCCACAGCCAGTGCTGTCGCTTCTTGGTCCCGCAACAACACCCCCCGCCCCCCGAGGGGAGGCAGCTGCCGCCTTAGCCCAAACCCGGTGATCAAAGGCAGCAGTCTGAGTGCACAGACAGGGAGACAGACAAGGGACATGACTGTTCAGGTGGCTTCCACAGTCTCGCGCTGGAAAGCATTTTGGGACCCCTCTCCCCTTGCACACATTCACACGTTTACCCCAGGCAGGAAGCTGGGTGAGCGCAGAACTAAATGCCACCCTGCCAGGGAGATGCGTATCTTAGACAAGTCACTTAGCTGAGCCTCAGTTTGCTGGACCGGAGAATGGGGTGATGTGGGGGTCAGGGGAATGGGACTGTGAGCATGGAACAGCCGGCCTCGGGCCCAGGATGCTCTCTCTGGCTGGGCCACACCACAGCTCTGCTGCTTTATATCCCTGGGGGACAGGCTGTCCTGCTGCTCCCCGGGGACCCAGGGCAGACCTGCCACTCACCATCGATGATTTCCTCCTTCACTTTGTGGAGCTCTCGGACCACCTCCTCGAGGATCTCCTGAAGGGAGCAGAGTGGGGGAAGCTTTGCCAGGGGCCGTGTGTCCCCATAGGGCAAGGCTGGAGATAATTTTTTTTTCTTTTTTTCTAAGATTTTATTTATTTGACAGACAGCATCACAAGCAGCAGAGAGGCAGGCAGAGAGAGAGGAGGAAGCAGGCTCCCCACTGAGCAGAGAGCCCGATGCGGGGCTCAATCCCAGGACCCTGGGATCATGACCTGAACCGAAGGCAGAGGCTTAACCCACTGAGCCACCCAGGTGCCCCATGGGTTGGAGAGAATTTAAATGGGACCCCCCCCTCCAGTCCTGCAGAAACCAGGGGTGGTCCCAGGGGTGGGGGGAGCCCTAGAGCAGGCTGGAGTGTCCAGGACAAGGGTGCTTTTCTGGTGATGACGGGGTTGCGGGCCCAGCGCTGCGTGTGGGTGCCCCCTTCCTCTGCTGGCGCCCTGACAGACTTCCTGCTGCTCTGTGGAGCCTGCCTCACTGCGTGGACCCCAGGGGGTCCAAGCCACTGGCTCGTTCATGGCCACACAGGAAAGGTCACGCTTACCTGTTTCATCCGGTCCAAGTCTAAGGCATCCAGGGCCACATCATTCACGCTCCCCACTGGCTTCATCCTGGAGAGGACGGCAGGGCGGGCGCGGTAAGAGGGCGGCAGGGCCTGCCCACCGCGTGGGGACAGCGTGGGAAAGCAGGCTGTGTGGGACAGCCTCCTAGCAGGGCCAAGAACCCAAGGGCCAAGCATGGTCCTCCTCCCATTGTCTTTCAAATGCTTTCTGCTTTGACCTCTGGCCACTCTGGAGCTACTCTAAAAGGATTCTAATGGCTCGTTTCCACCTCAAGAGGGTCTCGTGGGTCCTGTGACGGAACTTCCCAACTCTGGGCTAGGACGGGCTGTTTCTGATCTTAGAGTTCGTACACAGATGTGGCAATGCAGGTCACACGCCGTCCCCTCTGGAGAAACACCTGCTGCTACTCGTGAGGATTCTGGGTTGGCTAACCTGAGGCTTAGGGAAAGCTAGTGGTGACGGCATTAAGTACAATTGCAAAATCAAAATTGCACAGACTACACTCCTCCTAAAGGCATCCACTGCTGGTAACTGGTCCGGTCCTAGTGTGTCACTCTTTTCAGGAAACATCCTTGGAAGTGGTTTTGCTCTTTTGAGGCATGGACTGTACTTATTGAAAAGTTGCTGTAAGGTTAGCTAGTTTGCTCTTCAATGTCTCATACATGAACCATCCCTGGAAAATCCTAACAAAATGCTCCTCTGACCACTCAGTCTTTTAAACCCGTGCGGAAGGATCCACTGCTGGTATCCCCCATCCCCGGGGGGGAATGGCGGTCTGGGCCTGCAGCTCTGGGGAAATGTTTCGTCCCTCAGGGTGAAGGACCGCAGACACACTCCACCATCTGGTCGGGCCGGCCTGGCTGCAGGGGCCGGTCTCTAGGGCGAGAGCGGAGCCTGCTGCTGCGGACAGCAGGGTGAGGGCCCCAACAAGGCAGACCAGGGCGCATGTCTGAAGGGAAGGAGACCACCGTCCTGAAGCCAGGGCTCCCCACCCAGGTCATGGCCGCATGACTGACAGGAGCCTCCACGTGGAAACCACCCAGGCGTCTGCTGACGGATGGACGGATGAGGAAGACACGGGCATGCACACGGGCCCGCCAGCCCCCACAACAGGGTGACCCTAGGGTGCGACGCAGAGTGAAACCGGTGGGGCAGACACAAGCACAGCGTGGTCCCGCTGACGTGTGCCATCTCGAGGCCAAACACCCAGAGACAGAGGCAGTGGCTGGCGGCCTGGAGCCAGGAGGTGGGGGGGGTGTCAAAGAGCACACAGCTCAGCGTGGGGGGACGAGGGAGATGTGGGGTCTCCTGCGCGCTGTGGGGTCTACAGGGAGGCACACGGTGTCATGCACCCGAAAGCTGCTAAGCCAGCGGATCTGGAAACTGAGGCGGCAGCCTTGTCAGCTAACCTGACCTTGGGGAACGCCTCGCTGCGTACTCGTGGGTCAGCATGCAAACTCGGGCAGTGTTCGATGTCAGACCTTACTGGAGCTCGGAAAACAATCCCCTGAGTAAGTCAAGATCAGTGGTCCAGTGCCCAAGCAGGAATTAAAAAAGAGCAGGGGCGCCTGGGCGGCTCAGTGGGTTAAGCGTCTGCCTTTGGCTCAGGTCATGATGCCAGGGTCCTGGGATCGAACCCCAAATGGGTTCTCCCCTGCTCAGCGGGGAGCCTGCTTCTCCCTCCCCCGTTCCCTCTTTCTCATAAATGTATAAAATCTTAGGGGGGGAGCAAAGAGCATGCCCTGCCCCCCCCCCCCCCCCCCCCCCCCCCCCGCCTGGCTGAACTCGAGAAGGAGGCCCAGTGCAGTTCAGAAGGAGCCTCACTGGATCCTGACGGGGACGAGGTGTAGCCTGAGACCCCGACCCCACACATCCGGCCTGCGGGCGCAGTGTCTGTCCCAGCAGCAATTTTCCAGGCCTCCTGAGCAAACTGCTTCACCTCTCGGGGCCTCAGTTCCCCCATGTGCACCAATGCCCCCCATCCCACCCCAAGACGGACTGTCGCCACACACCTCCTTCAGAGCCCTCTGTGAAAGCAGAGGACAGACTGGACTCAGGGGTGGAAGGTCTCAGGGGTACAGAGCCTCAGCCCGAGGGGGAACAGCCCCGGACAGTGTCCTTGCCGGGGCAAGGGACAGCTGGCTGCCCATTGTGCTGCACCTGCGGGAAGTGTTGGGCCCGCTGCGGTGCAGCCCCAGAGGCCTGGGCCCCTCCCACCTCCTGGTCCTGGGGCCTCGCTGGGCTCCGGCCCCCTGCCTGTCCCCCTGTCCATTCACAGCCAGAGGGAAAGTGCTGGTTCCCCACGGTGCCCTGTGCCTATAGCTCGAAGACCAGGCCTCCCGCACACACAAGGAAACTCAGCCTTCCCGCCGCGTGACCTCTTGTGCCCCCTCAGAGCTCACCTCCCTCAGCCTTCCCCACCTGCGCCCCCTGCTAGCCGCCCTGGTGGCTGTCTGTCCTGTGAGCTGGCAGGTTGGTCACAGGACCTCAGCACTTACCATCTCCAGCTTGGAAGGCTGTCCCCGCTCTCTTTGCAAGGGCAGGCTCTCAGCCGGGGCAACTCCGGTGCTGCTCTGAGAGGCCTGCCCCAGCCCACGTGCTAAAGCACGTCTGTCCCCAGCATGGTCTGCCATGCCCCCCCGTCTTCCACACAGCGCCTTGTGGGCAGCCGCAGCTGCCTTGTGCACAGGCCTCCGGATAGAAAAGGAACTCCTTGCTGGCAGGGACGCGCTGGACCCAGCGCAGCACCGGGCTGGCCACTGAGAGCCCGTTCCTGACGCCTGGCCCGTCGTCCCTGTTCCTGCTAGAGCCGGCCCGAGCTCCCCGAGAGCCTCGCTAGCCTCTGCAAGACCCGGCGCCCCGCTCCGTGGGAAGCGCGACCCCGTCCGGCCTGGGCGTGGCAGTGGAGACCTTTCCCAGCACGGGCTCCAGGGACTGGCACCTGAGGCCACACTTGGCCTGCGTGACCGTGTGGCCGTCCTCCTCTCCCTTCCGGGGCCCCTCCGGTTTGAATATTCCATCCTGCTATCACGCCAGCTTTTGGTTTGGGAATACCGTCAGGGAGACGTGCTTCTTCTGGGGGAAGGCGGCTGTGCGTGCTGTGGGCAGGGGGCGGGGGAGGCCCGTCCGGGATCAGCTGCGCGGCAGCACACGGCTGTGGCTGGTGAGCACGTCCCGTGTCCAGCGGCTGCCAGCACACAGCTGTCGCAGGACGCACGGGTTTACAGGCCTCTTTATGGGCAGGGGAGGCGCGGAGGCCGGGAGAGGCCACCCGGCTTGCTGGAAGTCAGTCGGTGAGCCCGGAGCCGGGCTTCGATGTCAGCCTCACTTCACCGCGCCCCCAGGCCGCGGTCTCTCCCTCCAGGAGGGGACAGCCAGGGGCAGGTCTGCACAGCCCCGGAGTCCCTCCAGCCCTGCCTGCCCCAGGTCTGAAGGAACAGGCCACCCTTTCCCAGAGCAAGTTGTTAGGTGACAGGACACGGGGCAGGTTTGGGAGTGTTAGTCACAGGCAGGGACGGAGGAGGCCCGAGACGGGGCTGTTCGGTACCTAGCGTGAGGCTGCGCCTGAAGGGGGCTCTTAGCTTCGGGGCTCTTGGCCACAGACGGGGTTCTAGGGCACGGAATGAAACAGACACGTGAATTGCCCCGTCGCCTGCCTTGGCCCCACTGACTCGCAGCAACGCCTTCCCAGGGCCGCTCACCTGGACAGTAACGAGGACACGGGTTTCTCCACCGAGTTGCTCCGCTCCCAGGGCTTCCGGCCAGCCTCTGTCAATCCACACAGCGGACGGAGAGCCTCAGAGCTGGGAGAACTCTCAGCGGCCACCCCCCACCGCACCCCAGGCCGCTGGAGGCCCCCCACGTCTGAGGGCGCAGAGCTGCCCCGTCGGGAAGGTCGGCTTCGGGTAGAGCTGGAAACCTGGCTCTCTGCTCCCGGCCTCCCTTAGGGCCAGGTGGCTCTTGCAAGGTTGCGGAGGGCCCTGCTGTTACCCTGTGTCTCCCAGCTAAGGACACAGCTCCCAGTCCCTTGGCTTGGTTGCGGCCAGGCTCCGAGTCCTCTCACCCTGGTTGGGTCTCTGCTCGGGAGTGTGAGCCCTGCGGTCGGGGAGCCTCTTAACTGACCTCTGGGGTCGACCCACGACTCCAGCAAAGGGCCAAGTGGGGCGGAGGAAGCGCTGGGCCTGGCATCTCTCGGGACGGCCCGTGGGCCTCACATGGACACCCGTGGCCCGAGACACGCGTCTGCTCCACGCCCTGTGCTCCACACTCCCTTCCTGCTCAGGCCCTGAAAGCTGCTGCTCCTTCCATCTTGTAAGTGGTGCCGGATTAGTGTTCCATTTTACTTCCAGAGAGCTGTTGGACTCCACTGAACTCCCTGGCTTTGCAGGTGAGCAGAGACGCAGAAGAAAAACCCCAAGGGGCCGCGGGGAGGCCCGCTGTGGGTCTGAGGAGGGTCTCCCCAAGGTCACACAGGGGAATGCACACTCGTCCTGCACGCACGTTAGGTGGGGCCACATCTAGGCTCCAGGCGTGTGGCCTTGAGCAGAATGCGTCACCTCCTAATCGGGAAACACAGACCCCTTCCCTGGGGCAGGGACGTGGGACAGGGAGGCATGCGCAGGATCCTGAATCCCTGGTGGCAGCTCTGAGGCGGAGAGGGCCTGGAGGGCAGTGTCATGGCGGAGACAGCGACACCAGCCCATGAGCAGCCCTCCGCTGTGCGGCGCTGGCCCGCCTGCCCTCTCTGTCTCTCGCACCTCGCTGGGGCGCACTGGGCAGGCTCGGAGCAGATGCCGCACACAGTGTGCTGAACCAGCGGAGCCCGGGCAAAGCGGCCTCTCCCCACCTGTGGCCTCTACAACCTCGTGCCCGTCGCAGGGCGGGACAGGGCGCCTTACCTGAGGAGTTAGGTGGCTGGCTGGCTGCTCGGGTCCCCGGGGATGGAGAGGTGCTCGGCTCTTCCTGAAACGGGAGAGAGCAGCTCTGCCCTCGCTCTGTTGAGGAAGGCAGTCGGGGCGGGGGCAGGGTGCTCGGACCGGCCACGGGGTAGCATCTGTTCCTCACATTTTCTAACGAACACGTATTGCCTTAAGAATCAGCCAGACAGGGGCGCCTGAGTGGCTCAGTGGGTTAAGCCTCTGCCTTCAGCTCAGGTCATGATCCCAGGGTCCTGGGATCGAGCCCCACGGCGGGCTCTCTGCTGAGCAGAGAGCCTGCTTCCCTTGCTCTCTCTCTGCCTGCCTCTCTGCCTGATCGCGATCTCTGTCAAATAAATAAAATCTTAAAAAAAAAAAAAGAATCAGCCAGACGATGACCACCGCCATCAACAGGCACAAACCGGCCACCTTGGTGGGGAGAGGGCTAGCCCCGGGGTAGGCGGGGAGGCACAAGGCTGTGCGGGGAGACGCGGGCTCCTGCAGAGCAGGGCAGACCTTCTCAGTGGCCGGCCACAAGCGCTGTGCATGAGGGAGTCCCCGCCCGCTCACACAGCCGGCCCGCAGGAGAACAGACGCGGCCCGAGCTCTGGGCACCTGCTGCTCCCTGGTCCCCCCAAACTCTCCTGTCCCTCCTGTGAACCTCCTGGTGAAGTTTCTGTCACAGGAATGTCCAAGCCGGGTGCATGTCTGTGCCCCGAAGGCCCGGTGTCTCCCACTAGCAGGCACTCGGGACGGCACGGATGGGGGTCTGCTTACCGCTTGGCTTTCATCTTCCTTTTTATCGGCCGGCCTGTCTGTCTGGGAGGCTGCTTTCCTCCTAACACAAGGAGGAAGGAGGTGCAAATCAGCTCCTGAAGGTTCTCAGGCAGACCCAGATGCCTCTGCCAGACACAGCCTGGTCCTCAGAGGAACCTGTGGTGGGGATCTGACCCCACTTTGGTGTGAAGGAGGCAAATGTTCAAGCGGCCATGATGACGCCGGGGGGAGTATCTGGGCCTTCTGTGCTCGTCCCATGACCCTGGGCACAAAACGGGTCTGGGCAGGGAGAACAGGGCCTGGGGGACATTCCTACATCTGTTTACAGCACCTGAGGACGGGAAGAAGTTGGTTTGCACCCTGTCCGGGTTCCCTAGGGGCCCGGGTTTGGCCATGTGGCAACTATGCTCCTAGGACACTGAAGGAAGGCCAGGCCCCCGGGGACCAGGAGAGGCACCCCCCGGTCACAGGTCAGCGCTGGGGGAGCATTCGGTCTTCAGGTTGACTGGCTTGGGTAAGGGAACCCCACACCCTTCTGGGAAGGAGAGAGACCTTGGAACTTAGTCCTACAGCCATACCCTTCCTGCTCTGGAAAACCACTGTGAGCCTGCCCCGCTCAGAAAGGGGAGGACCCCGGAGAGCTGGGACTGATGTCCTCTGCTCTGTCTGCCTGCTCCCCACGTGCCTGGACGCCATCTCTCAGCCTCTGAAGCCTGTCCCTATGTCTCAGCCTCGGTGGTTATCTCCATCCGGCTGACTCCCGCATCTACAGGGCCTTAGTGTTCCCCGGAGACAGGCCACTCGGGCTCGCAAAGCTGCCGGAGCACGCAGCACGTGGAACTCAGGAGGCGAGGCTGTCACTGCCAAGGGACAAGCCCACAGGGAGCTGTTCCTCCTAGACACCGGGGGACGCCTCCCCGCTAACCTCTTCCTCACAAGAAGGAAGCCAATTCTGGGGCACCTGGATGGCTCATTTGGTGAAGTCTCTGCCTTTGGCTCAGGTCATGCTCTCTGGGTCCTGGGATCGAGCTCTGCACCGGGCTCTCTGCTCAGCAGGGAGCCTGCTTCCCCCGTTCTCTGTCTGCCTCTCTGCCTACTTGTGGTCTTTCTGTCAAATAAGTAAATAAAATATAAAAAAACAAAACAAAACAAAAACAAAAAACAACACCCTGCCACCCCCAAATATACTTTTACACAAGGCCCTGCTCAGCTCTGGGAGATGGAGCCTGACATGCCTGCGAGCGAGGCGCTCTCCTGCAGCCTGACCTGCGGTCACTCTCCTCCACGCCCTGGGCTCCAGGCCCAGTGGCTTTCTCAGCCTTCCCAGTGCTGTAATACTGCCCACTCGCCTTAGCCTGGAGAAGTGTTCGCTTCCTTTCCTGCTGCACTTGTGTGGAACCTCCTCTGTGAAGGCCTCCTGGCTTTCCCCAGAGAACGGCTTGCACTGGCATGTAGCCCCGATGCCTGCGAGCCTCCACGCTGTTGTGTGACAACTGCTCACTGTCCCTGCTTTTGGTTACCTGCGTGCCCCATGGGTCAACCTGACGGCTCCCTTTGCCACTCCCAGCGGATTCCCTCTGCTGTCCCTGGCCATGTGTGCAGGGGCCCTGGGCAGGAACCATTGGCTCGGCCCCTGCTGCAAAGCACCAGGCCAAGCGCCTGCCCTGCGGGGGCCTGGGTTCCCATCATTGTCACAGAGCTGTGTGCACTTAACAAGGGGTTGCCCCACTGTCCGGTTCGTGCGCAGGGCGAGCCCATTTGAGGGCAGGGAAGCAGCCAGAGACTGAGAGGAGGTGTGGGGGGGTGGGAGTCACAGTTGGAGTGAGGCCCGGGTGCGGCTGTGCACAAGGAGCATTCCGATCGGCCCGGGGAGCCACGGCGCCGGCAACCTCTGCCAGCACACTCCTGCTGGCGCGCCACGCTTGCGAGGGACAGCCAAGCTCCACAGCCCCTCTGAGAAGGAGCCGCCTGGCCCCTCGGCTGCCGTGTCAGCGGGGGAGCGACTGTGAGGCACAGTGACAGGCCGCTGGCTGGAAGCATGCCTGCTGGTGTGGCGAAGGGCTGAGCAGCCCTGGGCCCCGGCACCCAGCCAGCACGTGGACGGAACTCCTGTTCCGTCTCCCAGGGTGGTGTCCTCTGGGCTCCTGCCACTTCAGAAGGCCCCTCCCTGTGCCCCCCAGCAAGCGCCCCCACAGGACTCCCCCGCAGCTTGCATTCGCCGTGGGACACTTCGGGCCGTGCCGGCTCCGGGACATCTCATTTTTGTTGGGATCTTAAGTGTGGGGAATGAGCCTCTTTCCCCGGAACCGATCTCTAAGATGATCTCCAAATTTCCCTCTGCTCGGAGCGAGGCTGGTACGGGGAAGCTGTGGGAACCAGATGAGGAGGGGCTGAGAGCCGGAGAGGACTCTGCTTGGCTTGCTGCTTCGGGCTGGGCCCTGGAGAAGGGGAGCTTGACTGACAGTCCCCTGCTTGGCTGAGCCCAGGTGACAGTGGGCCCTGGGGCTGGGCAAAGGCTGCACCTGGACACCGAGGAGCAGGAGATCCCTGCCAAGTAGCTGAGTCTGGGGGGCACTGAACACCCACCTCTTGGCCAGCAGCTTGTTCATTTCTTCCATGAGGCCTCCTCCACCGCCCCCACTGCTCGCGCGGTTGGTGTCAGACTTGGAGGTCCCGCTGGGACTGGAGCCTCCGGACGCATCTTCTGGCTAAGGGGTAAGGACGCAGCGTTTTAGGCTGGTGTCTGTGGTGGGATGTCGCTGGGGGCGGGTGTGCAGGCCAGCGTGGACAGGATTCCTACGATGTGGCATTGGAAGAGGCCCGAGGCTCTCCCCATCTCCCTGCCCTAAGCCCCCAGCCTCACAGGTGACCCAACAAGAGCCCAGCAAGGGCCCAGGACTGGCTGGTCCCAGTTAGACACTGCCCAGCTCTGCTGACTCATGTCATTGCCCTTGCTGAGGTGGGTGAGCCGTGACCGGGAGGAGGCAGTTCTTGGGAAAGAAGCCAAATTCTGTCTTGGAGGTATTGCCAGAACCCTAGCCGCACTCCACTGCCCCGTGGCTGCTCCCTGTTCCAGGCCACCGGCCTCTAGGGCAGGCGTGGGAGGCAGGAGGACCTGGATCCAGGACACCTGGGCCTGACTCCCAACCCTGCAGCCGTCCACCGCCTGCTGGGCCAACTGCACCCCTGGCTGTGCGTCAGTCTCCCCACTGGCCTGGGGCTGCTGCTTGCCAGGTGGCAGAGCTGAGGGGCCTTCCCCATGCCTTGCAGACGAGGGAAGGCACTGCCCGTTGGGCTGCTAGAAAGCGGTGCTCGGCCCGCCCGCCTGCCCCCGTGGACTTACCACCCCGCTTACCCGCTGGACTCTCCTCAGCTTGGCCCCAGCCAAGGCAGCAGCCAGTCCGGACACGGAGCTCTCGTCGTGGCTGGCGCCCTGGGCTCCTCCGGCTGGCAGTGGGGGTGGGGGCGGGGGGGTGGACCCCGTGGGGGGAGGTGGGACAGGGGGTGGGGGAGGGGGTGGGGGTCCGCTACACGAGAGGGGGGCACTGGCTGCAGAGGACGGGTGCCCCGGTGGGAGGATGGGTCCTGAAAGGCAAGGGTGGGGCTTAGCCAGTCCCCAGTTCCCAGCTGCTACTTCTCTGGAAGGAGGGACAGAGGGCGCTTGGTCCTCTGAGGGATAAGCTCAAGGTGCTTCTTCCAGGAAGCCCCCGTGGAATGAACCCAGCCCTGGTCCGTCACTCCCAACCCTGGTGTCCCCAACATTCTGGGCCTTGGCGGGACCCAGAGGGTCACGTACTTAACATCCCTTGAGCTCAGCCTTCTCTTGCTCTAATGCTGGTCTTCCCATGAGAGACGAAGTGCTTTGGTGGCACAAACTGTATCTCTTGTTCCTTCCCTGTACCCAGAGCCTCCCCAGGGACCAGCCCCTGTGGGTCCCTGAGAGGCAGCCATGACTGACCCGTGGCCTGTGGTGGGTAACTGAGGCCGCAGGGCATTGTGGGGCATATGTTAGGGAGCCATGCTGAGTGCTGAGCTGTCCTCGGCCCACCATCCACACAGCACCCCCCAGCACCCAGTGAGCCCGCACCGTGTGGCCAGCACGGTGCCAGCGCGGGTGAAAGTGGCCATGGGCTCTGGGTCATGGCCTTGCGGGCAAGGAGTGAGCCGGCCACACAGACGGAGGCGCGTCTGTAATGGTGGCAGGACGGCAGGAGCTCCTGGGGTGGGCACAGGGGGCCCGTGGGGCAGGGGCTCCAACAGCAGAGCCAGACGTTCAGACTTCCCCGGGGAAGTGGCCGCGGTGCTGGGATGGTGACAGAGGGGCAGGAGTTGAGTTTGGTGCAGGAGTGAGGTCGGGGTCAGAAGAGGGTGGGAAGTGCCAGAGAGACACTGGACAACACGGAAGGGGCCACCTGGAGGCCAGCTTGGTTGGGGTGACGGAAAGGGGTGACGTGTGACTGGGGGCCCCAGGGGTCTTAGCACAGAAGTCCAGCTGAGAGGAGGTGCTACCGGCCGCGTGTCTGAGGGGGGTGCTGCTCGGTCTTCCGTCAGTGAACCGCGGTGCGCTCCCGGCACAGGGTGCTGGAGGCCAGTGCACAAACGCAGGATCCGGAGGCGCCCACTGGCCGGGGGAGTCCCGGGCTTCCTCATCGGCACTGCCCCCCTTCAGGGAGCCTTCTCCGGCCTCCCTGGGCTCGGGTCCAGTCAACGGTGAGGACGATCCTGCCCCTCGTCCGGAGGGCTCTGACTCCCGGGGCAGGCGGGGCCCGCCTCCGTGTGGCCTCGCAGCTTGCACGGACTCGGTCACCACGTGGGCGCCGGGACGGCTCAGTGTGCTCCACTCGTTTGTGCCCGACCAGACACCGAGCTCCCTGGGGCCGGGGCCGCGTGTGCCTGGCTCAGTGCGGTGTGTCCCTAGCCCTCCACACGGTGCCAGAGCCATGGCCCATGTCCACGCAGCATCTACTCGGACAGCCAGTGCTGGGGGACGAGAGGCCGGCGGGCGAGGCCCGGGCCGAGCTGAGCTCATCCCCTCCCCCCAGCTCTGTCCCCTTGTCCCTCTGCTTTCAGCGGATGGGACTGTCACAAAGAGACCCAGGCAGCAAGCAGCTCTTCACGGAGGGCGTGAGGAGCCCCGTGAAGGGGCTGGGCGTGACGAGGGCAGCAGGCCCCAGAGGGGCGCTCACCTGCGGCCGAGGTTCTTCTCTCCAGAGACTCCTGCCGCTGCTGCTGGTGCTGCTGCTCCATCACTTGTCTGGAAAACAACAGCAGAGCAAGCCTGACGCCCCGGAGCCGAGAACAATGTGGCTCTGTGTCCGGAGCACGGGCTGCAGAGTCGGGTGTCGCTGGCACTCCCGAGAGCCGCTGCACGCCCGGGGCTGGGGGCCTTGGCCATGAGCTCGCCCTGGCTGCCCCAGCCCTGTCCGCCGGGCTCACTGTCGTCACTCACAGGAGGCGGGGCATGTGACTGGCTCCAGGTCCCCAAACAGGCAAGGGCTGGTGGCACCCCCTGAATAGGGAGCCCCTCATAAAGGCTGGGGCGGCCATCTGGCTGAGTGACTAAGCTTCTCCCCAGGCTGGACGTGCCCATCTGGGTTTTGGGGGCCTCTGGCCTCAGCAGACCTGACCTCGGGGGCCCCCACTCTTATTGCCCCTAAGTTTCCTGGCGCAGCTGCGGCACTGCCGGCTGCTGGAGAAGCGGCACTAAGGCTGCGCGCCCTCCTTCATGTCACCCCAGGCCCAGCCGGACTAGGCCTCTGTTAGCAATGCTACGTGCGCCTCAGGGGGCACGAACGTCCCGGCGCCTTCAGGCAGAGTGACCTCGGTGCTCTCGCGGGCGAGTCGTGTGAGGCCACCGATGCCCAGATATGTCTACGGAACCTGGGACTGAGAGGCCGGGGCAGAAGGGGGCTGAGGAGTCACGCACGCCCTGCAGAGGGGCCGGGCTTCAGCGGGGGTTCAGCCACTCTAATTTGCTCTGCCCGGGCAGCACAGGGCCGGCTACTCTGCGAGGCCAGCAGCCGTCTCCGCGGGGCGGGGAAGGCGGGAAGGGCAGCGGGCAGACTGGGACTGGCGGTCGTGTCGCGCTGTGTCCTCGGTTCAGAGCGAGCTGGCGCGTCTCTGGTGGGGGCATCCGGCGTGCAGCCACTGCTCAGCAAGTGCTCTGGGAAGTGGTAAGAGCGCGGAGGAAGGAAAAAACGCGGCTGCTTTCCTCTGCGAGAAAGGCCGATGATACAGCACCTCCTCCAGAGGGACCCGACATCACTGCAAAGACTGCGGGGAGGCAGTGAGCTTTCTGGTTCCTGCTTTGGGACGGTGGCTTTGTGAGCACCCCTTCCCCGGGCCTCAGCTGCTTCTCTGGAGAGGCAGCGACAACACGTGTTCAGGGGGCTCTTGGAAGGGCTCTGCGTGATCCCTACGAGATAACGGAAAAGACCTTTCTGGGACGAAACGTGTTTGAAAAGCTCCCAGCAGTGCTTACATCAGCTTTTCTATCCAAACTGCTGAAACGTCCCCAAACTCCAACCTTCCCAGCAGGATCCACAGGCTTAGATGTCCTCAGCAAAATGAAGGCGCTTGGGAATCCTTAAAAATCAGGTGTGGACTTAAGAACTTGTTTTCGAGAGAATACAAGGTTCTGGTGCTTGGTGTCAACATAAGTCACCTCTCCCTGGGGCCTCCCTCCGTGTGAGGTGACAAGCAGGTGTCACCCCCCCCCACTCCCGCCCAGTGGCCCGTGTTGACTCCTGCAGTTGAGAGATACGCCTCCAGGGCGTGCTCCAGCCCACGGCAGGTGGCCTGGAGAAGGAATGCCGGGTGTGGGTGGGCGTGGGTGAGCGTGGGCAGTGGAGGTAATGCAGGGCAGTGGTTAACCAGTTCCGAGAGACCTGCTTGGACCCATCTGCTGCCTACACTGACTCCTGAGTCTGGTGGGGCTCACGCACGCCCTTCTTGGGGTGGAAGCAGCCCCAGGACCTGAGAGGGTGGAGCGGGGGCCAGGCGGGCTGCTGGCCCTGGTTCTCCCTAACTTTTCGTTACTTTAGGCAAGTCCCTCTGCTCTCCTGGCTCGTGTGAGGGACGGTACCTGTAGCAGGAGCCCGGGAGATCAGGGTGAGGAGTAAAACCAGCCCAAACGTGTAAGAGCCCTTCACAAACGGCAACATGCTGTACTGCTGCAGACCAGAAGACAGGCCCACGGAACTGAGAGACCCGTGGGAAGTCATGAAAGGCGTGTCCCCTGCCTGCAGGCAGCGTAGAAGCACGTTCCCATCTCTGCCTCATGTCTTTGAGGCCAGTGGAGCGAGAACACCACGGTCGTGTTCCAAGAGGAAACAGGCCTAGAGCAGGAACCTGCCCAGGGTTCCAGAGAACCCCGTCACAGCCAGCAGGCTCCCAGAGGTTATCGAGCTGTGGCCTTTACTCCTCAGAGTGAGGGAGAGGCTAGAGGCAGGAGGGCCCTGGAGATCCTCCCAGCCAGCCGAGGGGTGGGCACGGGGCCTCCCCAACTCCCAGCCCAGGATTCCGGGAGCTTAGCTGCAGGCCCCCAGCTCAGCCCCTCTTCTGAGAACCTGGGTGGGGAGGGCCTGCACCAGGCCCAGGTCCCGGACTCAGCTCCCACAGAGCCCGATCCGGAGCCTCTCAGAGACGCAGAGCCCCTGCCAAGGCGACGGCAGGCTGGGCGCCCTCCCTGGCCCTGCCTCCCCTGGCAACATGACCTGGGCAGCTGCTCCCTCCTCGGCCACCATGAACTTTTCTGTAACTCCTGGGCAAGGACACTGGCCCTTCCTCCCAGTTCAGGCGCTTTAGAAACTCCCTGGAGTGCGGGTGGGCGTCAACCTATGGCCCACATCCCACAGGAGCTGCCGGCTCCACAGGCTGGCAAGCAAGGACACCCCCACAGCCCCGGCCAGGCTGTCGGAGAGCAGCAGCCCCTGCAGGGCATTCACGGCCTCTGTCCCAGCCGAGGTCAGTGGGCTGGGGTTATGATCCTCCCGAGGCTGTGGCCCCTGCCGGAGGCATCCAGTGAGGGAGTGTCGGGCAGCCCAGCATGGAGCCTAGGCCACAGGCCTCAGGCAGACAGCCCTGGGCGTCCACGGCCCAGCTCCAGCAGCGTGGCCTTGGTCATGTTACCGAACAGCCGCCTCCGGACACGTGGGGGAAGCTTGAGTTCAGTAAGACGGATTAGCACCCGGGGTGCTGCAGACTGGAAGTCTCCATGAGACCACGCGTTCCCTTCCTCACCCTGGCAAAGCTGCAGAGGCCTGGCTCCCACTTCCCTTTGGTCAGGCCTGTCCCCCGCCAGTGACCGTCTCTGGGAGTCGAAGGGCCATTGGCCCTGCTGGGTGCAGGATTACCTTCTCTGGATGTCCATCTCTTCAGGAGAGGGGCCATTCTGCACCTGACGCTGTGTGGAGGGGCCTGTGGGACACAGAAGCACAGAAGCACAGAGGTTAGCGAAGAAAGGCCCTGGCAAGCGAACCTGGAACTCTCCTGCCTCTGCCCTCCTGGCCCACAGGAGCCGTCCCTGACCTCTCAACAGGCCCAACGCCGCCCCCAGCCTGTCGCCTCAACCACCTCTCTGTCCCCGTTCCAGGGCTCTTCTCCCAGAGCCCATGAACCGGACCGTGTTGCTCCCGCGGCTCAGAGACGGTCCAGCTTCTGAGCCCTCTCCCCTCCCTATCGGACCACAAGGCCGTTCCTCCTAAGACCACCAGCGCACTCGGCCTCACCAAACCAGGAGATCCGTTCTGTCCTCCTTGTGAGCAAAGGACAGCCCCTCATGGTGGGTTAAGCGTCCGAGCCAGGGACTTGCAGCTGGTCTGGTGCAGCCGCATCCCCGGCTCCTCACCATGATGTGGGGCCATCTGCCCGCCATCTGGGAGCCTGAAGCTGTGGGCACAGCGAGGCAGGGATGGCAGAGGTGGTCACTGGCCAGGCCACACCCTGGCCCTGCAGGCAAGGGCCCAGAGCAGCCCAGGCCTGCTGCAAGTGCCCTGTGTTCCGATGGGGAGTGGGTGCTGAGCCACATTCACAAGAAAAGACAGGCTTCCACCCCAAACTGAGAAAAGGCTGATTGTTCCTTCTCTTTGCCAGCTCGGGTGTCACTGGGGAATGGCACAGAGTCACAGGGAGAGGGCAGAGTCTGGGCAGGCGGGTCTCATTCTTCCCTGACCACATGGCGAAGGGGCTTGTCTCCTCCCTAGGACAGAGTGGCAGCCCACTCAGCCCACAACAAAATCCACCACGTGTAGAAGGCTTCCTGCGCAAGCGCTCTGAGCTGCTGAGCGATGAGCACGTCGTCCCCCGGATCAGGGGCACTGCGGGAGAGACAGCAAAAGAACCTCAGAGCTGAGATGGATCATCTGGGGCAGGCCTCTGGCCAGAGCACAAGAGTCTCCTGTGTGCCTCCCAGGCCGGTCATCCGGCCTGATCCCAGCAGCAGACGACACTACCTCCCGTGACGACAGGCTTTCTGCCGCAGAAGTCTCAAACCCACCCATCCTCAAAGGCCCCGTCCCCACCACGAGGTGGGACACAACACGGGTCGAATCTTTTCATGCCCAAAGCGAGCTTCCACGCTCAGCAGCTTCCAGACCTCGCTGTCCTGGGCCCCAGGCTCATCTCCAGTCAAGTTTCAGTAAGCCGCGCCTTGCTGCCTTGCTAGCCGGTGTCCGTGTCCAGTGAGGGAGGGAAGAGGATCCAGAGGGCGGGCCCTGGGTCTGCTGCTTGGTGGGAGGAGAGGGCCTCCCAGCACTGAAGGGAAGATGCTTCCCGGGGTGGACCTGACTAGCCCTGCCCTTGCTTGGTGCCTTCTGCTGCCCTCAGAGCACGGGTGGCAGAGAAGGGGTCAGCACACGGACAGACATGGCTTCTGTGAATGTTGGCGGGGCAGCCTGGCACGTGACAGGCATGAGATCGTGAGCTTTCTCTCCCCATCACTAAACACATTTGTAAAAGGAAGTTATTAAACATATACCACTTTGCTCTTTTTTTTATAAGAATTGTTTTTTCTGACTGTAAGTAACATATGTGTTCAGGACAGACATTAAAAGATTTAAAACAGGGACGCCTGGGTGGCTCAGTTGGTTGAGTGACTGCCTTTGGCTCAGGTCATGATCCTGGAGTCCCGGGATCGAGTCCTACATCGGGCTCCCGGCTCCAGGGGGAGTCTGCTTCTCCCTCTGACCTTCTCCTCGTTCATGTTCTCTCTCAAATAAATAAAATCTTAAAATAATTAAAACAAATGAAAAAACAAATCCTTGATAAGGGATCTCTTTTGTCTCCTCCTCAGCAAGGCCCCAGTCCTAGTGCCTTCTGCCTTGTTCTCAGGAAGCAGGGGCAGGGGAACCCTGCTACCCAGCAGAGCCAAGGCACTTCCCTAATTTAACTTCATTTTCACTCTCACAACCCCGCTGGCCGCCGAGAGGACTTGTCCTGGGGAGACGGGATGCAAAAGGGAAATAACTTGCTCCGGGTCGCACAGACGGCGAGTGTCAGAGCCAGACCCACACGACCCACAAAAGGCCACTCTCTTTCTCAGTTACATCATGGGGTTGTGCCCTTCTGGGACACACCACCAGAAGAGCCACAGGACAAGCGGCTGCAGCCCGCAGTGTCCACAGGTCGGACAGATGTCCTCTGACCCCACCCAGAGGCTCTGTGCCTCCACCCGCGTGTCCTGGCCAAGGCAGGAGGGATTTAAGACAACTCAGCCTCCCCTCCCCATCCCATTCTGGGACTTGGGCCTGAGCTGCTCTGCTGCTGGCTGGACTTCTGGAAAACTGAGCTGCTCTGCCTCACTCTAGGGCCTGGCCCCGGCTGCCCAGCTCTGCCTGAATCTGGGGTCGCCCTTCTTCCACACTGAGCCCATCCTGGAGACCCTGTCTGGTACCTGGTGTAAGGACTGGAGCCCTCGGGTACCCCAGCCAGGCCCCCTCTAGCACTGAGGTCACATGATTTGGGCTCTGCCGGCTACTCAGATGTCTCTGTGTCTGCCAGCCTGGTCTGGTCTCGGTCCCTGTAACTGTTTCCCATCCCTTTGTTGGGACCCCCTGTGACAGCCAATGGCTGTCTGTTGGGCTGGACTTCCTTCCAATACCTTCAGCCAGCCTGTTCCTCCAGAGGGCAGGGAGACATCCGAGAGGAGCCTCGCTGCTCCCGGGGGCTCTGGCCCCCTGCACGGCAGACATACTTCAAAACCAGACAGTTGGAATTTCAGACTCTGCAGAGCAGGAAAAGACAGGGCTTGGTTGCGTGAGGCCTTCCGTTCTTCTCAACTAAGAAAACGGGAGTCTGTTTCGAGCTCTGAGAATTCTCGCCATTAGGAAGCATGGTCCCTCTCTCAGGTGGGAGCTGGGGCCTGGGGAAGGGGCCTGGCAGCGTCACAAGGGGTATCCGCCGCAGACATGAGGTTCCCACTGCCTCCTTCCTCCTGGCCGGGTCCCCTCACTGGCTCCAGCGGCCCCACAGGCAGAGGCAGGGGGAGGGCAGGAGGAGGATCTCTCCTTCGAAGTCATCTCGGGCTCTTGCGAAGGCCCTGGCACAGCCCCCTTTCAGAGGCTTCGGTGGGAAATGGCACAGTGAGAACACTGTCCCAGCACGGAGTTATTTCTATGAGTCCCTGTGTGGTGCCGCTGGCAGCCAGGGTGGAGGCCATGCAGAGCCCCCGCCACAGAGTCACCCCCGCCAGCCACGCCCCCACCTTCCGGATCCAAAGGAGGGAGCAGGTGGGGACCCCCGCTCCTCTGCCTCCCACCGCGAGTTGGTTCTCAGGTCTTACTGTGGCTCTGAGATCCCGACAGAGCCCACCGCCTCTCCATCCCCACGTGCCTGCCTTGGCATCTCTCTCCTTGATCGATGCCTCAGGCCGCCAGTGGGACCCTGTGCCTTCACTCTCTCTCCTTCCTTCCCACCCCCTCTTCCACACGGACATCACACCCCCTGGGGTCTGTGGGAGACCCAAGCCTGACCCTCAGGGGGCTGGGGCCACGCTCTGTGGAGGAGGACGCCAGCCCCCGCCCCGCAGCAGCGCTCTCGATCTGCTCCCTGGGCCGGACCGCTTGCTGGGCTCCCCACCCCTCTGTCCTCGTGTGGGGCCCTCACTCGGCCTGGGGACCCTCTGCAAGGCTCGACTCTGTCATCCGCTCTTCCAGGAAGCCTTCCCACACCCTCACACTCCTCAGTGTTCCACACACAAGGGCCCCTGTCACAACCCAGCTCTCACTAATACGACAGAAGCGGAAAGCAGCCTCCTCTTCTCTGGGAGCTCTCGCGGCTCCTGAGGGCAGACAGCACACCTCGTCCTCGTCACCCCGTGCACAGGGCTTCGCGCACACGGGACCCTGCTCTGTTTTGCTGAGTTGAGTCGGGACGGTTAGAGCGAACGGTGACTGCCGGTCCAGGCTGGGGAAGCACAGCGGAAGGGACGGGGCTGAACGCGCTCAGATAAGAATAAAAATCACTGGAGACCTAAGCTTCGGATAAGTGACCCCCAAATTCAGGCTTGTTCAGAGCGGAGGCCAACCAAGGGGGACAGATCTCAGGCTAACGATTCTGTGCCATAACCAGGACCGACGAGCTGCCAACCGGACACCTGAGAGACAGCTTGACCTGGCCTTTGTCACAGGGCATGGGGTCTGATGAGCTCTGCGCGCAGCTATGTGCGGACGCCCCGCTTTGTACGGGATGGCAGACACTCATCCAGGGGGGTCACATTTAGCCGCCTTGTCCCCACAAGGTACTGACGTGTGCAGGCAGATGGGGGAGGCGCCCAGAGTGGGGAGGGAGAAGGCCTGGCCCGAGCTCTGCCCCTCACCAGTGAGCGGGGCCTCCCTGTCTACAGACTGAATGTGAAGAGGACCCTTCAAGCCAACGGGGGCGCCCCACAAAGCTGCTGCAAGGAATAAACGAACTACATGAAAAAGTCCTCTGTAAACCATAAACTGGTTTGAGACTATTTGAAAACTATTCGTTTTTATTAGTATTCAAAGCAAATTCTTAGGGCACCTGGGGGGGCTCAGTCGGTTAGGCGTCCAACTCCTGATCTCAGCTCAGGTCTTGATCTCAGGGGCGTGATTCTGAGACCCGTGTCAGGCTCTGTGCTGGGCATGGAGCCTACTTAAAAACTAAAAGCAAATTCTTTGGTTGGCCTCTCCTAGGAGTCCAACATCTCTTGCTGGTCACTGACCTGCCTCTGTCCTCGCACTCTCGAATGGCCCCTGACCCGTCAGGCTGCTGGGGCTTTTAGGAATGCGCCCCACTCCCCATTTACAGAGCGCTGCCTTCTCTGGTCCCACGACAGCCCCGCAGAAGGGGCAGCGTGTCTCCGGGAGGTGAGGGGACTTGTGGAGGCCAAGGTGAGGGGGCCAGGGCTCCTGGTGATGGCCTCAGTGTGCCAGCCTGCCGAGCGCGGGAGCTGCTCCGGGGCTCTACCTAGGACGACTTATCCTCTCTCCCTTGCCCCACGTACATTTTGCCGAGGTCAGAACAAAGAGCCCATCAGCACCGCGGACGCGCGAGCCAGAGGAAGGGAAATATGAGCTGGAGCCGCATACAAAGGTGGGGAGGAGCAGGTGCCCGTGTGCGACCGCTGTGCGGTCCGGCCCATGGCCTGGCAGAGCGCGGCCCATAGGCGAGGCCCACGCTGACACCAGCAGCTTTAGGTCCATTTGCGCCAAGTCCGCTGGACAGGGACGCTTCCTGGGGAAGGCGCGAGCCCCCACTATCTCTGAGGCCCGCTTTCCAGATGGCGTTAAGTCCCATCACACGCCTGCTCCTATAAAGCCGGTGGTGATCCACAGGAGGACTGTTCATCCTTAAGGTCATGAGGTAGGAGAAGACAGAGGAGAAAACAAAGCTAGACGGGGCTGAGGCCAGGCCAGACTCCAGCCATGAGCCTGCTTGGGAGGAGTGACACGGGAGTCTGGGCAGAGGGGACGGGGCTGGTCGTCAGAGGTGGTCCCACAGAGGCCGAGGGACTGGAGGGAGAGTCCATGTGACTGACCTGGGGCAGTGGTGTCAGCCAGACCAAAGGAGAAAGTGGGGCCAGGCCATCTGAGGTCATCTCTGAGTGGTGGCCGCTCTCCCTGGGACCCCAGTGTACTGGGAGCCCCCAAGCAGGGTGTTAATGATCAACATACGCTTCCCAGGGCCGGTCTGAGGTGGGATGAGAGCAGACTGGGCACTGGCCCTTTCTAGAGCCTTCTATAGTGCCTGTCCTGGGTGTAAAGACTTGACAGAGGTACCGTCATCTTTAGGAAAGCCACCCTTGTTTAACAGAAAAGCCGGTCGTGTGACTAATTCCAGGAGGATGAACCAGATGTGGCATCCAGGAGGATGAACCAGATGTGGACGATGCCACAGTCCCCTCAGCCTCACTGGGCGGTGGAGAGGCACACGGGTCACAGGCTGGGCCTGGGTTCCGCGTGGCTGCAGGGGCACAGCCCTGTGGGGACTCTGCGAGTGCCCAGCTCCCTGTCCACCAGGACCCCGTGTGTCCAGCTGCACGGACCAGGAAAGAGGGCGACACGGACCCAGGCAAACAGAGCAGTCTGACTTTTACTCTCCAGGGACAGAACTTTCATCCTTTGTACTCCCAGCACATACTGTAGCCTGGCATCCGGTCAACACTCAGCACGTGCTGAACGAGTGAACAGCTAGGCCCTAGGCAGACTGTGTGAAGCTTCTCCAACTAAACGTTGAGGCGACAGCAGGCGACACATTCTTAAAAAGTTCTTGGCTCTCGGCTGGAAATGGTCAGTGGCCAAGCTGGCGACGGCGCCTCGTGAGCCTTGAGCTAGGACAGCAGGAGACACACCACGGGTCGCCCGCAGAAGTGGTGCTCGGAAAGGACCACAGATGGGATAAGGGAAGACACAGCCCAAGGTTACTGAGTAGTTACTATGTTCTGGGGCCAGGTTCTGTGTGGGGTTCTCCCTGCTAGTCTTCCTTGTCCTTGTGGGCTGGAGTCTTACTAGCACTGCCCCTAAGGGTCCACTGCAGGACCAGACAGGCAGTCTTCCAAGTGCTGGCCCAGGGGCCTCTGGACAGTGCGCATGCTCCCGCCAGCCCCCACCCCTGGGAAGATAGCCCAGGCTTCCCACTAACCCTGGCACCCACTTTCCAGTCCCTCCACATTTCTGGCTGGTCTCTTCCGTGCTGCTCCCATTTATACAAACCCCCTTCGGAGTGAATCTGGGGCCAGGAGACCCAAGTTCTTGCTGGAGTTCTGCTCTAAGTAGTTAGGTGCCTTCGGAAGTCCCTCCCTTTCTGGGCCTCAGTTTACCACGAAGTGAGAAGAATGGAACCAAAGACCGTCTAGTTCTAAATCTCTACACTGAAAAGGACAAAGAAGGAAATACACCAAGATGGGGACAGTGGTTATCTGTAGATTATGAGAGATTATTTCTCTCTTTTTGAATTTCCAAAGTCTGTCCAGGTGGGCTGTATTACCTTAAAATAAAGACACACTTGGCTGGGAGTCCCCAAGGAGGGCACACGTGGGGACTTTATGATGCTCTCCCCATGAGTCCGGTGGTGCAGGGCAGGCAGAGGCCCTGACCGCTCCTGGCCTGGGTACCCCACTTGGGTACCCCACTTTGAATTACACAGCCCGAGCTGGGCAGATAAGCCAGGGCATGGCCAACACCTTCTCCTGAGAGAGGCTGTTCTCCTGCCTGCCCATTAACATTCATGAGGTACTGGGACACCAGCCCCCCAACTCCTCTGGGACACAAGGGACAGGCTAGGTTTCGAGTTAGTCTCTATAGGAAAGGCATCCCCTGGGCCTCCTGAAAAGATGGAACCTGAGCTCCCAGGAGTGCCAGGACAAAGGATCCAGCACCTGCTCAGTGAGGCTTGATGGCATCTCTGGCCAGCAAACGACACCTACCTAATTTGGGCTGGGCAGAGCCCCGAGCCCCGCTGAGGCGCCCTCCTCCCCTCTCCAGATCTCTGTCTGCCTCCTCCCCTCTCTCCAGAGGGTCCCTGCATTGTGCACTGCCTTAGAGTGGCACCCTGAGATGGAGGCAGCTTTTCTAGACCCGTGCCCCGGCACCCCTTCCCCTCTCATTTCAGGGCCCCCACTGTGAGCAAGCTGGTGTCTGTGTGAGAATGGGGTCTGTGGTCTAGGCCTGAGTCTTCAGTTGCCTCTCCAAGGCCACAAGGGAATCGGTGGCAGAGCTGGGACCAGCGCCCAGGACAAATATCTCCCAGCCCAAGGCTCTGGCTGGACAAGCAGCAGTCTTCACACTCACGCGCTTACAAAGCCAAGGTGGCTTGGCACTAGACAATCCTGACTGCCACCTCCTGCTTATTTATTTACTTATTTTTAAAGATTTTATTTATTTGACAGAGAGAGGCACAGCGAGAGAGGGAGCACAAGCAAGGGGAGCGGGAGAGGGAGAAGCAGGCTCCCCGCTGAGCAGGGGAGCACGATGCGGGGCTCGATCCCAGGACCCTGGGATCATGACCTGAGCCGAAGGCAGACATCTAACGACTGAGCCCCCCCAGGCGCCCCTGCCACCTCCTGCTTTAATGACAGTTCAGCTGCTTGCCTAGAGTTATCCTGGGTCAATCTCCCAGCACCTTTCCTGCCCAGGCCGCACCAAGGAACGGAGGCTCCCAGTGGGCTGGTACGTGAGGCAGCCTGTTTCCCTTTACTCAGACCCCTGGAGGCAGCTGAGGTGTCGCCCACCAGACTCCTGTAACAGACCCTCACAGCTGAGGCTGCCAATCATGGTTCCGCCATCAACCCGTGGTGACCCATGGCTAAGGCTGCATCAGAGAAGCCAGAGTCTACATGGCCTGCAGTCCTCGCAGGTCAGCCAATGCAGATGCGGGCTGATTCCAAACAGGAGCTAAGGCCTGGGCCACACAGGCAGAAGCACCTGCTGTCCTGGCAATGACGCAGCCCCCCAGAATCTAGACAGAGCCAGCCTTTGCACCGTGCTGATGGTCGCGGAGGCCTGTGGAGGCCGCAGCCCCACCTCCCTGCCCCTGTCCTCGCACAGAAGGCCCGGGAGGCTCGGGGAAAAGGAGGACTTGCTCACGGGAGAAGCAGGGTTGAGACCTAGGCTCCCAGGTTCCAGGTCAGGATACAGCCAACCAGCCTGCCTCATCTCCTCAGGCTGCCTTAGGCCACTTTCCTGCTGAAATAACTTCTCTCCTTTCCTCACAAGATCACTTCAGGACACATGACAAACCTTGACAAGAACCTCAAACAAAATAAAGTACGACAAAAATCTGTCACACCTTTACAGCATGGGTGACAAAGTGCCTTTGCATGATTTTGGCCACTAATCTGCTCAGCTCTCCAGGGTGGAGCCTGTCAGACCTCCTTACAGGTGAGGAGACAGAGGCTGGGAGAGGGGGAGCAACCGCCCGGGGCCACGCACGCCTCAAGTGACTGGTGCCGCTGGGACCGGTGCCCGCGTCTCCCGAGCCCAGTCTGCGCCCTGCTGCTTCTGCCCACACTTCTGCAAGGCCTCAGTGCAAAGCAGCGCTTACCCTCTGGTCAGCCACTAATGGGGGCTTCGTCCCAAGATCCAGAGCTCATGTCCGCCACCCCCAGCAGACGGGAGCAGAAGGAGAGGCCCACGAGGAGGAGGGGGAGCCCCCCATGAGGAGCGGGGAGGAGCCCCCTGTGAGGACCGGAGGAGGCCCCGTTCCCACCCCGTGAGGAGCAGGGAGGGGCCCCGTCACCTACAGCTCACTCTGCAAAGCACGGAGCAGTGGCAGTGGCAGAAGCAGAAGCAGTAGCAGTGGGAGGCCCACTCTCTGCTGACCATTACGGGCAGGCCCCCGGGCGCGGTGCAGGAGGGCGCTTCTCGCATCCTGGCCACTTACCTCTCCTTCCTTGGCCGCCCGGCTTATGCAGTGCGAAATCGATACGCCAGCCAGCCGTCAAATGGGCTTCACCGCCTCAATCTTTAATGAGGCTTCCCAGCTAACCTATCAGAACCCTCCGGCCTACTTGATGCCAGCAAGCTCTGGGGGCTGGGGACAAGTGTCCAGAGCCCCTCGGGGGTCAGCTCACAGGCTTTGGTGACACCAGGTATCTGCCAGAAGAACCCCCTCACTGTGGCTCTTGTCCCCTGCGGGCAGTGGGATGGCTGGGGCGGCCACAGAGCCAGAAGCCACAGCGCACCCACTGCCACTCCCAGAATGGAACGGGTGAGCGGCCGAAGGCAGAAGCCTGGGCACGGTCTGCCGAGGCCACGCGCTCTGCCCGGGGCGCCCAGCGTCCTGGCTGCTGTTGCTCTTGCCGCCCCTCCTCGCCATCATGTCTGCTTCCTCGCAGCTGAGGCCCGCCACTCCTGCTTTCTCTCCCCGCCCAACCAGTTCCCAGGCCTGCGAGAGCTCAGTCCTTCACCCTGCCCACAGGCACCCGTCTCTTCCACTGCCCTGGGACGCTGTCCCGTCGTCACAGCTGTGGGCACAGAGGCTGTTCCTTCTGCCGGGTGGCCTCGTCCATACTTCCCTGACTGGCGACCCTCGGGACCCGGAGCCCAGGTGAGGTCAGCATCCCTGGCTTCTCCGGAGGCCACGTGGGGAGTGCTCCCCTTCCTCCTGCCACCTGCTTACCGCAGAGTCCTGCCTGCCCCACTGTGCCGAGGGAGGGCACCCACTGCCACTCCCTGAGCTTCTCCTCTGTGTACTCCGCTCAGCTGTGAGCTTGAGAGCAAACCCCAGGCCTCTCCCTTCTCGTACGCGAGCCCGGCACAGGGCCCGGCAGGAAGTGCACAGAGCACGTTTGTGTGGCCTGCCCAAGGCTGGCGTCACACTCTCCCTGTGGGAACCCGCTCAGCCCCGGTCCCATCCGCCTTTCCACTCTGTGTCCTCTACGGGTCTCCAAGAAACACCGGCTCTCCTGAAAACTGGCCCTCAGGTCTGCCTTCCCTGGGCTGTCTGGGCCCTAGCCTCAGCTTGCTCGAGTGGCGGGGTCTCCCAGCCTCCGGCTCACTGCCCTGAGCCATGTTTGCCGACGAAACATCAGGAAGCCGGTTTGTCCTGTGCCATTCCGCAGCCAGCGCCCCAGCAGGGCCGCTCAGCACCCACGGAATATCCTCACTCTCGGACCCAGGGCCTTCTAGGCTCTAACTTGCCTGGGCCCACCGCTAACTATCTTCTCCAGCTCCCTCGTTCCCAGCCGGTGCCTTCGTTGGGGCAGACCCCACCGTCCTCACCATCTTCCCTTGTGGATACGGACCGTTCCCTGTTCCCTCTTTCTCCCCCTGGGTATAAAACGCAAATATGCAAAATACACACAAATTCGTAAAGGACGACACTGGACTTCAAAGGAATTTGGCTTTTCTCTCTCTCTCTCTCCCCCAGACACCACCTGGGAGGGTGGCCTGAAGGCCGGCACCTCAGCTTCCGCTCTATTTCCTCCTTGACACAGGGCTCGCCCGGTCCTGCCTGTCCAGATCCTTCCCCAAACAGCTGACATCCATTCGAAGGGGCTCTGGGACCTGGGGCTAGCTAGTCACGGTCCGTCTTGGGGACTGCATCTTCCCATCTGCGGGCTGAACTAGAGGCGGCACCCCAGTTCCGACAGCGGC
This sequence comes from Mustela putorius furo, assembly GCF_011764305.1. NCBI lineage: Eukaryota > Metazoa > Chordata > Mammalia > Carnivora > Mustelidae > Mustela > Mustela putorius. The sequence goes on along the minus strand of NW_025421290.1, from coordinate 48,482,089 downwards.
CCCACCGCTTACTACGAGCTCACCATGTGCCAGGCACTGTTCTGGGTGCCTGGACTTGAGGTCACTTAGAGCTAGACGCAGCCTTGGCTCTGTCACTTACTCTTGGCCTGACGGGCTACTGTTCCTTTGTTTTCTTATCTGAAAAACAACCAAAGCGCCCTCTGCCGGGGGTGTGGATCCGTAACCCGTTAGTGTCGGCCTCCAGTCCGATGCAGTGCGACCACCGATGGGGGCTGCTTTCTGTTTCAGGTAGTGCCGTGTGAGTGACACTTTGTGTCTGTGAAATTCTCATGACCCTGCCCAGGAACAGTGTGATCACTACCACATCGGGCCAGGGAAGCCCTGAGACGTTAAAAACTTGCCTACATCAAATCTGTGAGTGACAGAGTCAGACCCAGAACGGGGTCCTGCAGCTTCCAGTCCCACGCTGCCACCTCCCCCAGGCTGCCGCTACAGAAACCGCCTCTCCCCGTCGGGGGCAGGCTCTCCGGGGTGCGGAGTCCGAAAACCAGCTTCAGGTCTGCCCGCTGGAAGTGGGCCTCTTCTTAAAAAGCAGTGCCTGTGAGGGAAAAGGAGCTGCAGGAACGGAAGGGGAGGCCGCACACGTGTGGGCTACAGGCCCAGCGGGCCCACGTGCCAATTCTGCTTCGGCTTCAGTCTCTCCCGGACTTCCACCGCCAAGGAGGGCGCCCTGGGTGGGCCTGCGGCCTCGCACGGCCTCCCAGCTGGGCGGTGGCCACACCCACCGCCCTGCCTGCAGCCACCTGGTGCCCCAGGAGCCCAGGAGTGAAGTCCCAGTAGCAGTGTCTGCAAAAGGGAGAGCACATGTGTCCCAAAGCACAGGCCGGCAGGCAGCTAGCGGGACTGGAGCGTGGCCTCTGCAGTCTGACCTTCCTGGCTAGTTTCTCCTCTCTAAAACCAGGTCTGGGAGCACCTGGGGGGCTTAGTCAGTTAAGCACCTGCCTTCGGCTCAGGTCGTGATCCCAGGGTCCTGGGATCGAGCCCTGCATCAAGCTCCCTGCTCGGTGGGGAGTCTGCTTCTCCCTCGGCCCCTCCCCTGCTTGTGCTCACTCTCTCTCTCAAAAATAAATTAAAAAAAAAAAAAAAAAAAAGAAGCTGGGGTCTTGGCTGATGCAGTTGTGGAGGCCTTCTGCAAACTAGTTAATGACATTTATTTGTTTCTTCAACAAGTGTTTACTACCAATTTTGCACTCCGATGGAAGAGAGCAATAGAGGGACGTAATTTCTAGACGGAATCCTTTAAGAATGTTCTGTTGATGGCGCCTGGCTTGGTTAATCTCCAGCTGTGCCGAGTCCCCAGGTCAGACCTGGTGGCCGGCAGTCCGCCCTGTGCCAGGCACTCCTACCTTCTGCTTCTGAGGCCGCGCGACTCTCTGCCCTCTGCTCCTAAGCTGGAAGGGGCTCCCATGCCGGCAGCAGCCCCTTCCATCTGCGGGTGGGCACCCCGACAGCTTGGTGGTGCTCGGGGGTATGTGGAGGAATGGAGAACACAGGCCATCTGAGATCAGGTTTACTGAAAGGTAAATAATTTAAAATCAGGAAATAAGCACAGATGGTCCATGGAGTAGCACAGAAAATCTGCAGGAGGCTGGAGGAACTTTGGGCCACACCACAACCAGCACAGGAGGGCCCCCTCCTGCCGTGTAGCTTAAGCCCAGCCCCAGGGGTCCTGTCGCCTAAGGGCTGCTGCTCTTCAGTGCGCCACCTGCATCCTCCTGAGCCGTTTCTGTCTTTCCTGCCTCTCCCTGGTGGTCCTGTGCTTGTGACATGGCATGTCCCTACTTCCGCCGCATAAGCCCGCCCTCCTCCGAGGTCTGCTCTGGGCTTGTACGAGGCACCGCATGACATCTTCCCAGGGAACGCACTTCCTGTGAGCCCTGCCCGGCCTGGCGCCCAGGCTGCCTTTATTAGGGCGCTTGTCTGCACCCCTGCTGGACTCCGAGCACCTCGCATAAGAGAAACACCCTGTACTTAGGCTTCCACATCACCGTGTGGAATTCTCAAAACAATGTGACAAGCTGTTATTATCACCCCGTGTGACAGATCAGAAAATGGGGTTTCAGAGGCATGAGTCAGCCACGTAAATCGGTGGTAGAGCTGGGTCAAGCCAGGAGACTTTCAGCTACACCTTTCTGCCACCGCAAACAGGGCCCGTGTCGCTGTGAAGCTGGGCGACAGGCAGGTGCGCTGTCTGTGCTCTACGGTCGCTGAGGCCGGCCTCCACGGCAGACCATTGCGGACACCACTGGGGAGAAGTCCAGGCTGCTTAGAAGCAGGGCGGGCAGAGCCCAGAGCTCCCAGGCCTCGGGAAGCTGCGAGCCAGGTGTGCACCTTCTAGGCCCCGAGAGGAGCCATGGCGCCCAGGGAGAGAGATCCCGGCGGAGATTCTTCACCTCTGAGGATCTGTTTGTCTGGGAGATGAGGCTGTGAAGGCCTGGGTCTGGGGGGATCCTCCCCCACGGCTCTGGGGAAAGGTCTCCGCTCTAGAATGTTCTACCCAAAGGCTGTCCTTCAGGACCTGGCCCTGCCTGTTCCGCAGCCTCATCTCCCACAGCGCCCAGGATGGGCAACGCTCCTGGGAAGGGCGCCAGCCTCCACCGCACGTGGAGCTGCTTGTGTCTCTCCTCTCCGCACACTTTAAGACCCAGATCAGGCTTGCCTGCTGCAGAGGCTCGCCTGCCGGCCCTGTTCCCTTATCTCAGCCTGCGGGCTGGGCCTCCTCCCTCCTCCCCCGCAGGCCCCTCCGGCCTCTGCCACAGCACCTGCCACGCCATGCCGTCAAGTCTCCCTTCTTCCCCTGAGCCCCAGGAACCCCGGAACCTGCTCACTCATCTTTGTGTGCTGGGGCACAGCCCAGGCCGGACGCGCCACGGATGTCTGTGCAGTCACTGACCACACAAGTATCACCGTGCGAGGCGCACACACACCGCTGCCCTGGAAGTCAGGCAACAAAGACGTGCGCGTAATGGGAGCATGGCAGGGAAGAGAGCTGAGGTGGCAGGTGACGATCTGGGGACGTGTGAGCCGAGGTGAGGGAGCCACAGGCTATTGCAGGGAGGAACATTCTAGGCCAAAGGGACATCAGGTTGAAGACGCTGTGTCAGGAGCACAGGGAAGCACAAGGAGGCCAGTGTGACTGAAGTCAGTGGGGAAGCAGAAGCGGGGGAGGTGGGTTTGAAAGGCGCCGGGGCCGAGTAGCCCGTGCAAGCCTTGCTATGGATTTGGGTTTGATTCTGAGTGAGACTAGAAGTCTCTGGAGAGTCTTGAGCAAAGGCTGACCTGCCCTGGGCTAGACTAGAAAAGACCAATCTGCCTGCACGTGAAGAACAGACTATCACGGGCTGAGCACAGAGGCAGGCAAATCAAGGGGGTGTCCGCTGAGAAAACCCCGCCACGTGCTGGCGAAGAAAGAGGGAGTGTGAAGGCAGGCGGCAAACGGGGGGGTGGGGGGGCCTCGGATGCGCGCACGCCGTCCACTCCGGAGACTGCGAGTCCTACTTCCAGGCCGGCACTTGGGTCTGAGTCCTGTGACGATCACTTACTAAGAGATACGAGCGGGCTCCTCTCCTGCGGGAGCTGAACTTGGCAGAGGCTGACCTGTGAAGGGGTCATTCTTTAGGAAAGAAATCGTTGCTAGCTAAGACATCAGAACACGGATGCTGACGAACTTCTGACTTCCTTCAGAAGACACAGGCATTTGGCCACAGAGATGGGCCAGGCTGAGCGCCTGCCACCGCTCCCCTGGGATGAAACTGGGCTACCACGCGGGAAGCATGGAGGGCGCCAGCCGACGACGAGCGTCTCTTCTGAGAGGCTCTCTGAGTGACGGGAGAGACCTGAATTGGTAGTGAGGAGCCTGGGGGTGTGTCCCTTCCTGGCGTGGCCTTGGGCAAGGCACTTACTGCTCTGAGCCATATGTCCTCCTCCTTAAATGGGGACAACAACCCTCACACCGCTGCCGCTCCCAGAGGACACCGTGAGGAGCCAGTGGGACGAGCCAGCGACCGCGCGTGGCGAGGGGCCGGTGCTCTCCTCAAGGAGCGGGAGGGTGAGCCCCTGAGGCACGTCTCAGCTTCTCCCATAGCAGCGTAAGAATGACTCTGCCACTGTTGAGGGGCGAGGCCCTAGCGTGGCCTCCTGGGACTGGGTCCTCCGGGGACAATGACACTCCGCTGGTGTTCTCATGTGCTTTCCAGCTGACGAGTCACATTCCCGTCTACTGTCTCACGGGGCCTCACCACAACTCTGTAGGCGGCCACCGCATCCACGGTGAAGATAAGGCGACGGGGCCGCAGGGGCTTGCTCAAGGCTGCCTGGCTGCTCTGAGTGCTGGGCCCGCAGCATGGGCTTGCCCCCCTGTCACCTGCTGCCAGAGTCCGTGTCATTTCTGCCAGTCACCTGTGCCAACCACAGGCTACTCACATGCCCCAACCCGGGCCCATGGGCAGGGACGGTGAGGCAGACCGTGCAGCATCCCAAGCCCTGACTGGGCCCTGGTGTGCAGGCTGTAGCTACGGAACACTCCAAGCCCCGGACACATCTGCCCACCAGCATCAGGGAGAACATCTGGGGCCGGAAGTGAACTGCAAACCAACCGGCAGCTCTTGGAGGAAGACAACGGAGGGATGTCGGCAATCAGAGCTCCCAGGAAGGACACCAAGTCCTGTGAGTGGGCAGACGGAGACCCCAAGGTCAGGCCGAGCTTCTTCCCAAAGCCTCAAGTTGAAGTCCCAAACCACAGAGCACATCCTCAACCTCGGCTGCTCCTACTCCGGCTCATTCCCAGCACCACAGCCGTGTTCAGGCCCCGCCATGTCCACCACCACGCACCCCGGACCATCCCAGTCCTGAGCCCGGCCTCCCTCCGTGCCCCAAAGCAGGGGTGTCAGCATCAGCACAGAAGTGGATGTTGTTCGTTAACTTAGCAAATATGGGGGGAAAAAAAAAGAGTAACTTTAAATTGTTAGAGTAATTTCCAGGTGACAAAGCACTTTCACGAACATAACCTCCCGTTACCCTCACAACAACCCTGTGAGGTAGGTCTGAGCCCGTCGTACAGACGGAGAAATGGTCTCAGGAAAGGACCGTGGCTTCCCCAGGGCACACCCTTGGCACAAGCAGTGCCTGAACCCAGATCCACCCGGCGCCGTGTCCGACGTGCCCGCACCTCCGGGCCGCAAACAGCCGTAGGTCCACGAACACGAGTCTGCTTGGGAAGGAGCGCTCCATCGTTTAGGGGTGGCGGTAGGCGGGCCAAGGTGACGGGTGCGATTTCTGTGTGAGACAATTCTATTTGCCATGTCCCTCAATCACAGATAGCACCCCTCACCTTGCGCCCAGTGTCACAGGCTGGTGAGCGATGCTGGTTCAGGAGTGCCGTCTTGGTCTGCAGACGATGGCGTGCTGATGGCAGGAAGCGCCTGGCCACGGGAGGCACATGACAGACACAGGAACAGAGTGGCCAGCTCTGTGGGGCGCTGGAGAGGTGAGGAGCCAGATGCCTGCCCTCGAGGGGCTCACAGTCTAGACCAAGTGGGACAGAGGACTGCACGTTTGGAGCTGAGAAGCGAGCCCCGAGGTCGGCGGGGGCATGGGGAGGCCCCCCCAGCACAGCACCGTGAAGCAGCACACACATAGGCGAGGAGCCCCAAGTACGGCGGCACCGAGAGAGGACAGCATGACACAGCTGGTATGACTCATGGGCAAGGGTTGAGGACAAGGTAAGCGGGGCTTGCCAACCTGACCCCGGCTCTGCAGGAAGGTCATGCTGGATGCGCCAGCGGGAAGGACGGCCTGAAGAAGGGAAGAGAGGCTGGCCGGTGAGCGGCCTGCTAAGGGCCTTCGGGGCAGACAGCGAGCACACGGCATGAGTCGGAGATGTGGCGGGGCGAGGTGTGCGCACACCTTCATCGGTGTAAGCCGGCGCGATGGAGCACGGGGTTGGGGGCCTGTGCTGGGTCCTGCCACACGGCAAGGCCCTGGGCCTCGATGTGCTCCCTCAGCCTGGCATGCACACAGCAAGGGCTCCTCACGACATAAGGTCTGGCCAGCCACCCCTCTTCTCCTCCCCTGTCATTCCCAGTGACCTACTGGGACAGGCCAGCAGTGTGCTGGTTTCTGAGGGTCCAGCGACAAACAGGACACTTAATGACACCCACCCCGACCGGATTCCCATGGGACAATGCCAAATGGGGTGACCCTGGTGACGGAGGCAGAAGGAAAACACGGGGGTGGGAGTAGATGAGGCCCCCCAGTGGCTGGGAAGGCTTCATCTGAGGGGGAACTGCTGGACGGGGGGTGGGGCCTGAGAGTGGGGGGCAGCGAGCAGGGCCACAGCGGGGGCGCTCTGGGAAGCTGTGGTGAGCAGGGCACTGGGCGTGGACGTCCCGCCGTCCGGGAACCGCCAGCCCGGAGGCTGGTCAGGAACCAGCCACCAGGGCGGTCAGGAGGGGGCGTGGGAGGCAGCGCGTCACTCAGGTGGGCAGAAAGCGCCAACGGCCTCAGCAGGCGGGAGAGGAAGAGAGCCGGGTGTTTTTCTTAGGGGAAAAGGTAGGTCATTTTCCACAGAAAGGTTTATGAGAAGTGAAATTCAGTGCCACGTCTGAGAAGCCATGACGTAGAACAACGTGAAGAAACGGGGCCGGGCCCGCTGCGCAAGAAGGCGTGTCTGGAAGCCATGAGAAGGCGTGTCTGGAAGCCATGAGAAGGCGTGTCCGGAAGCCATGAGAAGGCGTGTCTAGACGTCCCTCCTGCACCTCCTTCCCATGCCTGTGCTGCCGCCTTTCATGGGATCGGCGAAGGTCCCGGGCGTTAGGACAACTGGGAGAACCCTGCCCACCCAGCACCAGGACAACCAGGTCTCGGGAGGTCCCGATGAGGTCATTACAAGCAAACCAAGAGAGGAAAGGGTGTCCCCTTCCACTCCGCGGGGCCAATGAAAATACCTCCTTCGTCAGGGTTTTAATTCACTCCACATGGATTTCCACAAGCTACCAGGTTTTTCTTTTCCTTTTTCCAGAGCCCGGATAGACAGACCCAATGAAGGGGAAGACTTCTGGTTGCAGCAGCATGTGGCTCCCCGGCACGCACCTGGCTGGGAACAGTCGTTTGAAACTCACAGCCTTCTCCCCAGAAAGCGTAAACAGTTGCCTTCCACTTTCTGCTTCTGTTCCAGCCCCTGCCCAGCCCAACACCAGGCCTTAACCTTCTCGGGCATTCCTGGGTCAAGTCTGGGCCTCAGGCCTATAAAGGAAAGCTGCCTTCTAGCACTGAGTTGGAGACACGAGGTGTGAACTCCTCATTTCTAGCCAGCCAGCCTTTAGAACTTCTGCCATCAGCGCTGGGCTTTGCTGGACACCCTGGATCCCACTGAGATGGGCATCACTGGCTCATTTTTACAGATGAAGAGACTGAGGCCCAGAGAACAGCCCTGCCGGAGACCAGACAGCCTGACTTCGGCCCAGCGATGCTGCTTCACGTCACGGTCTGCTGGAGAGCTGCTGTCCAGGCAGCCTGTCCTGCTACAGAAGTCTGGGTGCTGGGATCCGCATGCCCCAGGACATCTCGTTGGGGAACATCCCGCTGGGGAAGAGGCTTCTTCCCCAGCTCTAGACACAAGGGCCGCGCAGCAGAAGTGCTCATGGGCACAGACCCCAGCGATCTCTGCAGAAGGTCTCATAGCCACCATGGGGCTTTCTTTTCTACCCTTCCTGACACAGCCTGGCTCAGTCACGACATAAGGTCTGGCCAGCCACCCCTCTTCTCCTCCCCTGTCATTCCCAGTGACCTACTGGGACAGGCCATGACTTTGGCACAAGTTGCAGGTTGCTGGATCTTCTGATTTCAAATGTTTTTTGGGGTCTTAGCGGGAGTTTGAGAAGTGAACCGTCTGTTTTGGTCTGGGGTCTCCCCACTCGGTCCTGAGTTGACAGTAGGAAAGGTGAGGCCCCCGGCTCCTGGAGGCTAGAATGGGGAAGGGCCTGCCCACAAGGGCAGGCTGTTCTACCACTGGGAACGTCAGACTCAATGTCATCAGAACCAAAAGGGAAAACAGTGGACAAACGAAGCTACCACAAGCCTTCCTGAGCACTTTCTTTAGGTCTATTCTGAAAGAACCCCTCCCTGGTCCTAGGTTCCAGGGAAAATCCTTTTTAAGGAAAGAACAGGTGTTTCAAACCTGGGTCTCTGGGGCTAGTAGGAGAGACCTCGGGAGCAGCCCCAGTTCTGCTCCCGACTTTCTGTGTGACCTGCAAGTCCTCCCCGGCCCCCAACCCCCGGCTTCAGTTCTGGCATCTGCAGAACGTACGTACACTCTGCTTTATGACGCCCAAGGCTCTCTCCTGGTTCCCACTCACCGGCCCAGCTGGGCCTCAACCATCTGTCTTCTACACCAGCGGTGGCTTCGAGGCAGAAGCTTTGCTCAGAAATCCCCCCCACCAGCTGGCTGGATGCCATCAACCTGGGGTCTCACTTCAGGTGTCGCTAGGGCCCTGCTGTCCTGGAACACGATACAGTGACTGTGGTAATTCTGGGAGAACCTCAAGTCGTCTAACAGAAGCGCGCAGGACTGGGAACAAAAGGTGAAACAGGGCTGCGGGCAGCTGGGAGGAAACCAGCTGGATTTACTGGACACCCGGGAGCGTCGTACGCAGGAGCTGCGTCCAGCAATCCTCCCACAATCGGGGGCATTATTATATCCGTTTTTCAGACGGCCTGGCTTGCTGTAAGCAGCACAGAAGTCTGAGCCCAGGTGTGGGGAGCAGCACACCCAGAGAGCCTGGAAGCTCCTTCTCCGTTCTCTGCACCTCACCCTCGGCTTCTCATCCCTCGGTTTTTTCCTGAGTAATGTCCTTTAGGATAACCAGTGATCTTGCGAGTAAAATGTTTTCCTGAGTTCTATGAGCCATTCTTGCAAATTAACCAAACCCCAGGGGGGTGTGGGAGCCTTCAATTTACAGCCTGTTGGCCCGACGCACAGGTGACAACCCGGGTCTGACTGGCATCTATCTGCCTCAGCCGGCTGGGCTGTCTTGTTGGATGGAGCCTTAACCTGTGGGGTCTGACGCCACCTCGTGGTGGATGGGGTCAGGACTGAATGTGGTTGTAGGACAGCCTGCCGGCCCGCCGACTGCTTGATGTGTGGAAACCACACACATCCGGTGTCAGATGTGAAGGACCGTGGGGACAGGAGACACAGGAGTGTGACAGGAGTGGCCTTCCTTCCGCTAAGGGACCCTGGTGCCAAAATGGACATTCTTCCCACTGTGGCATGTTGTTTACACCACACCTCCTTGTTTGGGGTGAAGGGGAAAGTGAGCTAATCTAGTTTCTCTTACTGCCTGGCCTCGGGCTCACTGAGTCCCTCTGGGGCTCGGTTTCCTCCCCTGTAAGATGGGCACAGACATGGCACTATCTGCCTGGCTCTGTCACATGACAAGCACACGAGACGCCAGCCGTGATCAAGAAAGAAGGAATCTGATTTTCACAGAACTTCTGGCCCACCCTTTCGGACTCAATAGTCTCTTTATTACAAACATTTTATAAGGTCCCTTATGTCATCCCCAGTGAGATTCACAGGTCATATAAACTATCTACATAAATTAGAAAAAACCCGATGCCTTCAGTGTACTGTAAAGGAGAAAAAGAGAGGAGGGACCCACAACAGCGTGCGCGCTGCAGAACGTAAGCGCGCAGGTCCGGCTCCACTAGCTGACGTGGTCCCTCGATGCCTGCCCCTGGCCCGGACTCACAGTGACCGAGGGGAGCCGTGTGCACCACGAACAGTCCTGAGTGACAGTGCTCACGGAAAGCAGAAAACAACTCCTGGTAAAGTTACAAACAAGCTAAAGCACAATTTTCTTCTGCAGTACGTGGTAGTGGCATTCCTAGAAAATTCAGTGTACGTTAAACCCTGGTGGAAAAAAGGGAGCAGCACTTCTTCGAACAGAGCTACGTTCTGGCTCAGATAAGTGAGTTTTTACCTGCATGTGCTCAGTGGGACACGTGAAGCTTCTCTTCACCGCGGAGGCCTGCCGTGCAAGCTGCAAGACATGCACACTCCTCGCCCTCCATTTACTGCGTCTCTGTGTCTCAGCTGTCCCTGCTGTGACCAGCCCTGCCACTTCAGCTCTGGATGACACAGGGGCCACAGCCGGCCTGAAGGCATGTGGAGGACAATGGCTGACTGAGCCAAGAACCGGACTCCTAATGTCTAGGCCAGGCTCCTCCAAGGGCTCAAGCGAACTCCTAGAGGGTCGTGTTTTCCCAGAACCCAGACACTGGAGCAGGCGAGGCATTCTCCTTAGCTAGTGGGGCTTGGCCGACCTGGTGACCACCACACGCTCCACACCTGTGCTGTGCGGGATGCCCCCGAAGCCGTCCACACCCTCTACCTCCCTGCGCTCCCATGCTGGGGGCCACACAGACCACATGCCGCCCACGGCACAGACGAAGAGATGGAGGCCCACAGAAGGAAAGTGATTGGCTCAGGGCACCTGTCGGGTAAGTGTCATTCCAGGCCCAGTATCTGGGTCCACTGACTTCCCCGTCATCATGCCTGTTAGTCCCTGAGCAGACGGCAGCTCACCCAGCTCCACACAGAGAGGGCTGTGACCGGCCACTAGCCTGGTATGAGACCTCAGGGGACAATCGACACTCCATGCTTTAGCTGAGGGAGTGGAGGCCCACAGAGGTCCCTGGGCCTGACTGAGGTCCCACAGTGAGTGAATGGCAGAACCAGAACCAGAGCTAGGCCTCCTGAGTCCGAGTCCCGAACAATAGAACCTGGGGACTCTGTTCCTTGCAGGGTCACTGAGGGCCAGGTCAGAAGGCTAACGCAGCCCCTCCCACCCCAGAGGAGTTCTGGAGGGCAGTGGGGGAGCGAGGGGAGGCAGGGTGTGGGTGAGGCCAGGGCTCTGGCTGCAGCCGCCCTAGTGAGAGGCAGTGGCATCACAGCAGGTGCGAGACTGGGCTGCAGCATGACCCCTCTCACAGCAGCCAGGCTTGAGCATTACGTTGGCAAAGGCAACATGGGCAGGGAGCCTCCAGGAGCATGGAAAGGGGCAGGAGAGGCACACATTGGGGAGGGGCGTGGTGCACAGAAGATCCAGTGAGAGAGAAAAGGCAAGTACACAAGGAAGCACGAAGAAGGAATGAATAAAGAGAGGCCAAAGGAAGGAGCTGAGAAGGTGGAGGTGGGCTGAGCTGGATGGGCAGGGCTGGATGGGCAGGGCTGAGCTGGATGGGCAGGGCTGGATGGGCTGGGCTGGGGAGGGCAGGCCTGGGAGAAGCAGAGATAGAAAGAAACAACCCCAGGGAAGGAGCAATATTTGAACAAGCTTGGCATCAACCCCTCTGCCCTTTCTAGATTTGTCCTTGGCTAATGTGCCCTCATTCTACGGGTTGCACGTTGTTTGAAAAGACCACAGTATCAGAAGGCTCTCCGTGTGCCCTTCTTGTCACTTTTGGTATCTTTCCTTCTTCTTTTCTTCAAAGATGTATTTACTTATACGAGAGAGAGACCGCGCGCATGTGAGCTGGGGAAAGGGAACAGGGAGAATCCTGAGCAGACGCCCCACCGAGCGCAGAGCTGGATGCGGGGCTGGATCTCACCACCCGGAGATCATGACCTGAGCTGAAACCAAGAGTCAGATGCTCAACTGACTAAGCCTCCCAGGAGCCCCTTGCTAGCCTTTCTTATTTTAAATATTCCTGAGATAATTTAAAATGGTAACATTACCCACCTCCTCAAACCAGAGCCACAGAATCCCGCCTCTCTGGTTTCTTTCCATTTTTAAAGCAGGGGACAGCAGGAGGATGGGGGCCAGGGCCAGGGCGAGCAGGGAAATACCCTGGCCAGACGTGCCCTTGAAGAGGGGGAAAAGGCTGAGAGGGGCCCGCGCTAAGCAGGAGGCCACCCCACCTGCCACCTGTGCTTCCGGCAGAATCTAGGTCTTCTAACTCCAAGACCTCCCTCCCCTGTTTTAAGAAGCCAGCCGAAGAACAGCCAAGAAATCCCCCTGCGACCCACACGCGTGCCTCTAGATACTGAACTGGAACAAGTTCTCCGGCGAGAAGAGGAGCAGGAACAAAGGACAGCGCGAGGACAGCACGAGGACAGCGCGAGGACAGCGCGAGGTCTCCCTTCCGCGGCCGTGCGGACGCGAGGAACCGCAACAGCGCCTGACACACAGCGCGGGTGCGGCTTCCCAGGGCCTGCGGAGGAAGGTGCTTTTATGATGCACCCTGCCTGATCCCTGCCACATGGGGCCAGACTGCCTCCGCTCATCTGCCCAAGCAAACTCAAGAGACCATTGTCCTTCGAGGATGCACACGCTTTGGGAGTGGGAAGTCACGCGGGTATGACTAAAGGCGCAGGGAGCTCACACACGGCCCTGCTGTCCAGCATTTGCTGCAAACAGCAGACAACTGAAATCGCCATTAACGTCCACGAAATGTTCACCTGTCCGAACGAACAAAAACACCAGCTGAAAGGCTATGTCTTCCCTCGTCTTGTGCTTACTGGGATTAGCAAGAGGCGAATGCTCAGTACTGGGGAAAGCTGGGGCAGAGCGTGACGGTCACGCGTGCTGGGGAGAGTATCAGCTAGTGCTCTCATTCTGGGAGACACTTTAGCAAAATAGATCAAAGCTTTAAAAACGTACTGTTTGACTCAGAAATATGGCCAAGAAGTAACGGGACAAGTGTGCAAGCTTGCACCTGTGAGACACACACATATAAATACTCACATAAAGATACAAGAAGACCCTCTATGACACAAATGGAACAGTGAAAAATGGGGTCAGCTTTTAGGTTTAAAAGCAGAAGACTGGTGACGTCACAGTGCATCATCATTCGGCACCCGGTGCAGTATTTGGGCACTCAGATGGCATGGAGGTCGGACCGTCCTGGCACGCAGAGCCATGCACAGCCTAGCGCGACGTGAGAAAGGGTTACGGACAGTAGGCACAGACCATTTCCGAGGAATAGCTATTCAGTCACATGCGAACACAAACACGTCTGGAAGGACGTCTGTAGGGTCAGCAGCACTCATCTCTGGGCTGGAGGGTCACAGGCCACTTTTGCTTGTTTGCACTTTCTCTTTTCCATGATAACTGAGCACGGACTTGCTCAGGGAGCCTGACGTGGAGGCGCCCTGCCTCCCAGGTGTGCTGGGCTCTGCGAGAGGTAAGAGGGCATCCCTCCACTCCAGCGTCCGCACAGGGCTCTGCCCACTCCCAGCAACAGCCATAGCGACACGGTCCCTCAGCAGTGAACGAGAACTCACTCCTGTCCGACAATGCGCACGAACCACTAGGACTTACAGAAATCTGCTCAGTGTGTAGCCCCCTCCTTCCCCACACTGAGACCGAGGCCCACAGAGAGGGCCGTGTTTAAGGTTCCATGGTGGGTCAGAAGCGGGCCCACACAGAAGCACATAGAAGCTGTTGCGTTGCTAAGGCTACTGAGCTGTGGACTGGCATCTGCTGAGGGAACAGGCTGCAGGGGAGGGAAGCAGAGCCTGGCTGGGGTGTCCAAGTGCAGCCTGTGAACGTTTCTCCCCTCGCCCGCTAACCGGCTCTACCCAGGTGGGGCTGTGCGCCCGCTAAGGACAGCACCCAGAGCAAGTCTAGGGGAAGCGCTTTCTGGAGCTGACGTCAGTGATGCAGGAGTCGGGACGATGTGGACCCAGGGCACAGAAGCCCCCGTCTCTGGCCATCCTGTGAGGCACTGCAACACACCAGGAGCGGTGCCCACCGCCCAGCCCAAGCCCCTGTGATCCCGAAAGTGAGGAGAACCCAGCTGGCCTTCCTCCCTGACCGACTGAGGCAGAGGCATAGAGAAAACACTGGCTATCTCGCCAGAAGCCCGGAACCTGGGTCTCACTTCCACTGGTAGGTTCTGGCGGGTGTGCCACCTCTTTTAATCTCCCGTGCTCACACCTCGCCCTCCACTAACTGTGTGTGACACTAGATCCTGAACTCTGGCCTGGGAAAAGAAGCCAAATTATAAGTACTTTGGAGTGTAAGGAAGTACTTCCTTAGCCAGATAAGGTCTTTCTGTGGCTCTCACCAGCCCCCTGCGCCCCCGGAGCCGAGGCTGTTTGATTAGTGCAGACCTTTTCTTGAGAAGGGCAGGAAGGGCATGTGGGAGAGGAAGCCTGGTTAAAAACAAAGAGCCCGGGCTTTTAAGAGAAACTACAGGTATCATTATTATTACTCTATGTTGTGGGTCCCCAGAGAGCCCCAAGCCGGCTTTGCATCCCTGTCCTCCACCCAGGGGACTGAGGCCACCGAGCTGCAGGGTGACTAGTTTACTGATCTGTTTTACTTGCTAAACCGGCTTCAGGCTCTCTGGGTTGGGGCCTGAAGTTGACGAATGCGTCTCTAAAAGCTGCTGCTGAGGAAAAGCTGATTTTGTGGGTACAAGGAACAAGTCAGTAAAGAGATCTTCCAAGGGCCCAGAGCCTGACCATCATGTCCACACTGGTGTTAGGCAGCAAAAACAGGACTGTGTTGTGTCCGTTCTTTTTCTGGACTACTCTCAGGAACCCCGGCCGACAGCGCGCCCCACACGGCGGAGAGGCGGGAAGAAGCACAGGCAGAGCAAGGCCCCGCGGCTCCCGGCCGGTCCTCGGTGCTCGGTGCTCTGGGGGTGGACTTCAGCGACCTCTTCAGCCATGGAACCACAGGGAAGTCACCCTCTTTCTGAGCCGCAGCTTGCTTGGGCCCCCCTCTTGCAGGGTGGTGGCGAGAGTCAGGGGAAGGCAGGGGGCGTCCATGGTTCGCTCTGACGGGTGACTTCCAGGTCTATACGTTGGCATCTCATATCTGCCAGGTTCTAAAGACCTCAGAGGGGCCCCGCTCGCATCTGCCCCACAGGAGGAGGCAGGGGTGGGAAATGCCCAGTGGGACTCAATGTGAGAAGACGCCGAGTCTTTGAAGGCGCCAGCCGCAGAGGCCTGCCGGGGGGCGAGGCCTGCCAGTGAGGGGAGGGAGGAGCGGCAGGCGAGCTCCTACGAGGTGCCGGACACCACACCGGGTCCTGGAGCCCCCTCCGCAGCTCTGCAGTGGGACCGATGGCCCTATGTGACCAGGAAGAACACCGAAGCTTATAGAAGATGACCACGTTTAACAAGAACAAAAGGCAAGGAGCCAGTATTATTTGAGCGCCTATCACATGCCAGGCACCAGATACTAAGTGCTTTATCAACATCTCACAATGAATCTTCCGAACAACCCCAGGGAGTAGGGTCTAGGATGCCAGGGCCATAGGTGGCAGAACAAACAAAGACTTACTATGAGATCTCGCTGCCCCCAACAAACGCTTTTCATGCTATGGTGAACTGCCTCCTGCCAGGGGAGGGGAGGCTGGGGTTTCCCGACCCGGGGGGCGTCGCCAGAAAAGAGCACAGTGACCCCGCAGCATGAGCACGTCCGGTGGTGGCTGCCGGACAGAGGCACAGCCCCATGGCGCAGGGGCATGCGGCGGCCACAAGCAGCCTGCGGAAGACCGAGCCATGCCCCAGTGGCAGGGGCATGTGGCGGCCACAAGCAGCCCGTGGAAGACCGAGCCATGCCCCGGTGGCTCCCGCAAACACAAAGCTGAGGGAGAGTCAGGCACAAAGAAGGCACTGTACGTAGTACACACACAGTGCGGTTCAAACACAGGCAAAACTGCTCTGTAGTTTCAGAAGCTGCTGTGCCCTGTCCTTGCGGGAGTGGGAGAGGGATGCGGTCTTTCTGGGGACCTGCGGCGGCCGGGGCTGCCGCCATGTATGCGTGCAACAGCTAGTCGGGCTGCGCACCTCCCGCTGCTGCTCGGTAAGGTCACACCTCAGGGCAAGGAAACGCCGAACTCGCTCAGGGGCCCGCATCTCCGTCCACCAGAGGGCACGCCTGCCGGAGCAGGACATCGGGTCCCAGCCAGCGAACTGGGACAGGCCGCCGCTACTCACGGTGTGAGCTGCCAACAAAGCCGCGGCACACGCGGGCCCTACCCCTGCCCCGACGAGGGCGCGCGTCCTGCCCAAAGGAGGCAGAGGAGGTCGGGCTCGTAGCTGACACGCGTGAGGGACTGCCTTCTAAAGGTTTCTCGTTTGGAAATGAGGGTCGTATTAGCTAATTTCCCTGTGACTATGGTAAACTTAAGAAAGCAACTAGTAGTTTCTATTTAATGAGCAGTTGCTTTGCAAGGGTTACTGGTCTGATTAAATTAAAATGTTGTTTTTGACTCTCAGCGTGTCTACCTGTCCAGACCCAATAAAGTCGAGCTCTCACATGCTGGGGCAGGTGAGGCGGCTCGGATCAGAAACCGTAAACCCAGCTCACTTTACCAGAAGTATGAGGCTCTCCGGTGGAAAACAGCCTGAGAAACTGTGTCGGGTGCTTACGATGCTTCAGCTGTGGTCGCGCAGCTTCCCAGCATGTGTCCCAAATTTTCAGCGGGAAATCCATAAACCCTGGAGCCTTTCTGAGGCGGGGAGAACGTTCCACAAGTCCCCGTTCTGTGTGTGAGCCCCGGGGAGCAAACTCAAATCGTGTTCTTTATTTACTTAGAAAAAAATCTCCGAGGGTTCACACTGGGTCCCACAGCTGCCATCTGTCAGGACCCACAGGTCTATAAGAGCCGTCTCCCTCTAAGCACCATGTCCCCCTTCGCACCCTGACTCTGGTAGCAGCCGCAATGCTAGTGACACCACAGTCAAGTGCCAACAGTGGTGACTGCTGTGTGTCAGGCAGCCTGCTAGGTATTGCACACTCCACCCAGTGAAAAACTTAAAAACAACCTCTATCACCCCCATCCGACGAAGACAATTGAAGCCCCGAAAATGAAGTAACTTGTCCAAACTGTCCTCAGCCGGAGCGCGGCAGAACCAGGACGCAAACATAACCTTGCTCCTGACTCGCTCTACCAAGGCTAAGACCTCTAGCGAAGCGCGGGACTGTATGCGTGGACGTCAAGACACCTGCACCCCAGAAGGCTTCTGTGTCCCCCTGAAGCTAACATTGCGACTTTCCAATAAGCCACATGCATTTTTGCTCTGCTTAGAAACTTCTGCCAGCCGCGCCCTGCTCCCTCCTCCAGGCCCACTGGGCTACTCCAAGTATCAAGCCTGGCCCCAGCCCCCTTCTAGGTCCTTGGGACCCTTCACTGTGAGGTTTCAAGTCCACTTTCCTTCCTGTGTGTGCCCGAGGCCCCAGAAACACTGCAGGGCACTCTCCCGCATGCGCTGGGTACCTTTGCTGTCCCTCCTCTGCCTTGGGAGCTCCTCGCCCTTCCAAACTGCAGCCCAGGCGTCCCTCTCGGGGTTCCCTAAGTCTGCCCACCCCGAGCTGGAGCACTCACCACGACCCCAGTGCTAGCAGTTCACGAAGCTATCTGCTCAGGTGCATCTTGAGCAGAAGGACACCATCTATGCATTTCTTACCTATTCGGTCTGGCCAGTTTCCTACGCTCAGTGAATATTCGGTACAAGTTCATTAATGACGTGAATGAATGCTTTAATTCAACTTTAATTCAAATTGTTGCTTGTTCCCTCCCATCTCTGCTAAATATGTGTTTTACAAGACCAGTGCTCTAACCACTGAGCTATGGAGTCTGCCCGTTGAAATACGTGTTTTAGAATACAGAAGGAAGATGACGCTCGTGAGCCATCAGGACATTTAGCTTCAGGCACGCATCAGTACGAAGCCGTAACTCACAAACAGCAAGATGTGAGCACCATTCTCTCCTTCAAACTGTTACTATGCCCCTTCGAGGGGGAGTCAGGCAGCAGGCCTCTCTGAGAGCCCACGTAACCTCAGCCTGATGCAGCTACGGCGGGGACCCCAGGGAGCCAGGGCCAGGGGAGGTGGGGGAAGGAGGGGTCTCGGCACTGGGCCGAGACAAAGCCCCACTTACCTCCTTCTTGGGAATTCATGATGTTCAGGGCGAACAGCATGGCATTGGAGAACGTGGTTGCCTCTTCCTTACTTGCAAAGTTCAAGCCGTAGACCTGGCGGGCATCTCGCCACTGGTGGAAGGTGGGCGTTGCCTGATTGTACTTCAGCCCTTTCACGATTGAATAATTGATCACAACCTGGAGGGGAAAAGAGACAGAAATACGTGTAAGTAAATACGAGGGGAGTCAGTGAGCTGGAGAGCGCGGCTCCGGGGCAGGGATACTGTGTCCCCTGGAACTAGCAGAGGACCGGGAGGTGGGGTGGGGTCAGGAGAAGGGGACAGTGAGGCCAGGCAGCTTTTCAGGATGACTTCCAGAACCTTGAGGGGTTGAAAACCAGCTACTTCATCTCACTAACAATGCGGTGTAGTCCCGCCCTCCAGATGAGAGGCCTGAGCTGGGAGTCAGGTTCCCCGAGCCCAGGGGCCGGTCCCTCCGTCCAGCCATGTCACCCAAGGCGGTCACGGCATTTCTTAGGGGCCCAGTTTCTCCAACTATAAAATGGGGGTAATAATGCTTTACTGACCTACTGGGGTTACTAGGAAGGCCACACTGCGATGCATACCTTATCTAGATTTCCAGGCCTGGAGACCCTGGGGTAGATTCACCTAGTTCCTATCTATGCCTCCCAAAGCCAAGCACAGTGTCTAACATTTAGGGTGCATTAATAAATGGGTTATTAATTAAAAAGATAACTCAGAAAAGTTAATGCATAGCATTATTAGTCAATCAACAAACCTCAACTGTCTGCAAGGAGCAAGCCAGGCCCAGCAGTGCAAGGTAAAGTAGACCAGGGCTGAGCCCAGAACTTCGGGGGCTCCCAAGCAGTCAGGGCAGCCGCGCCGGGTCTGCCTGAACTCAGAGCTGCTCTCTCAGACAACTGACAGAGAAGGACTTCCAAGTTCTTCAAGGTGACAGGTGGTAAGTGCGGCTCAGGGAGGCAGTGCGAGGCCTGGAGTGCTTATTCTTTACTTGGAGTCACGTGAGCCAACCTCAAGGACTTACGAGCCATCAGTTTTCCGGCCTGGAAAGTGGGAAGAGGGAGCCCTGGCTGCGGCCCGGCCCCCTCATGGGGCGTGTGAGAGCACACAGCAGGCTGTCAGTGCTGAGACGGCAAGCTCCCTACAGAGGAAGTACTTAGGCAGAGTCTGGAGGAGGCTGTGGGCGACGCGATGGGAAAAGCCTGTTTCATGAGACGTTGAGAAGGACTGCTCAGGTCTCCTCGGCTCTGGGGCTGCAGGTTTCTGTGACCTGAAGCTAGAGACAACTCTGCCTGCTGTGCCCCCCTGGTCAGGAAGGGGAGCTCAGGGAAAGTCTCAGAGATGCCGAGGGACGTGGCCAAGCCCCCTACTCGCGGGCTGGCCACTACAACGTGGCCTCTGCTCGACCGCTCTCCTCTAGTGCTCCATCCTGCCGCGCTGTGGCTAAGGCCAGAGGACGGCAGATGTGATATGGCCAACATCCAGGTCCTAGCCATGTGGAAGGTGCGTTTGGGTCACTGTACGGTCCAGAGAGAGAGCACAGGCGAGCTGAATCCGCTAATGAAAATGCAGCTGTTTCACATCTTGACACAAGGTAATTTTGGCCAGCGTCTATACCCCCGTGGCTGGGGCGGGTCTCTCTCTAGGTTGAGCTCCGAATCCTCAGGAAAAGAGCTGGAGGTTTTGTTGCATGTATGCATAGTGACCTCGGGTTAAAACGCTCTTAAGAGGAGAGCACATTCACGGCGGTGTAGGGACCACAGCGAGGCAGCAGACCTGTTCCTTTCTGCCACGGGAAGGCCGTACCGGAAGTTCTGTGTGCAGGTGTTTCCATTTTTGGGCTGTACTTTTAGTGGACATTACAAAACCAGAGCAAGCCGGAAGGAAATGTTTTCAATGGAAGGAGGTCTGGAAACCACTTTATGTCAAGAATGGCTGGGGCGCCAGGGTGGCTCAGGGGGTTAAAGCCTCTGCCTTTGGCTCAGGTCATGATCTCAGGGTCCTGGGATCGAGCCCCACATCGGGCTCTCTGCTCAGCAGGGAGCCCGCTTCCTCCTCTCTCTCTGCCTGCCTCTCTGCCTACTTGTGATCTCTGTCAACTAAATAAATAAAATCTTAAAAAAAAAGAATGGCTAAGGGATCTCGAAGCACGATGAGAGAAGACTGCAGTGTACCACAACTGCTGCGAATGGTCTGTTTTGGGAAATGTTCAGTTCGCACCTGAGATGACTGTACATTCTGCCATTGTTGGCTATA
This sequence comes from Mustela putorius furo, assembly GCF_011764305.1. Classification (NCBI taxonomy): domain Eukaryota; kingdom Metazoa; phylum Chordata; class Mammalia; order Carnivora; family Mustelidae; genus Mustela; species Mustela putorius. The sequence goes on along the minus strand of NW_025421290.1, from coordinate 48,461,890 downwards.
GTTTCATAAATGCAAATTAGGTCAAGTTGGCCAATGATGCTACTCAAATTTTCTATCTCTTGACTTTCTTTCTGCTTGTTCAGTCAGTTTCTTGGAGGTTATGAACCTTGGACGATTAGAACCTCCAGCTCTGCTTCTGGATTTGTCTATTTCTCCCATTAGATCTGTCCGATTTTGCTTTATATATTTGCAGATATATTATTAGGTGTGTACAAATTTAGAATTATTAGGTCTTCCTTTTAATCAACCTTTCATCAATGAAAAGGTCCGTCTTTACCTCTCGTAATGCTTCTGGTCTGGAAGCCTCTCCTATTTAACACTAATACAGTCACACCAGCTCTTTCCGGTTGGTAGCCTGCCCTCCCGTGTTTGGAGGGCTTGCCTTTTTTCACACTCCCATGTTCAGCCTGTGTCCTTATCAGCTTTATTTTTAAAATAATTCTCCAGGCTCTGGAAGGACTGATCCGCACAACTGCTGAAGGATGAACTTATTTTAGTTTAGTTTAGTTTAGAGACTGAGAGAAAGAGAAAGAGAGAGCCCATAAGCAGGGGGCGGGGGAGGAGGGGAAGGGCAGAGGGAGAGGGAGAGAGAGAGAGAGTCCCAAGCAGGGGTCACACTCAGAGCAGAACCTGACACAGGGCTCAGTCCCACGACCCTGAGATCGTGACCTGAGCCAAAGTCAAGAGTCAGACACTTAATTGATGGAGATAACCAGGCACCCCAGGATAAACTTATTTTAAAAAGGTCCTACTTTTTTTCCTTAAGAGCCCACAGGTGCCGTGTTCGGGGGAGGGGTGCAGGACCGAGAGAGAGGGCCTTCCCTGTCTTCCAAGAGAAGGCCCAGAAATTCCAAATGTCGTGCACCATGCTTCTGAGGTATAAGCAGCCAAGAGCCCCTACAAAAAAAGAAACTTACTCATGGAAAACAATCTTCCTGATCCACACATTCACCTAGATCTAACACCCCTTGGGGTGCCTGGGCCTCAGTTGAGTGTCCAACTCTTGATTTCTGCTCAGGTCATAGTCTCAGGGTCACGAGACTGAGCCCGCGCTGGGCTCCACACTCGGCAGGGAGTCCGCTCAAGATTCTCTCTCCTGCCTCTTCCCCTACCCCATGCTCGCTCTCTCTAATAAATGAATAAATCTTAAAAAAGCAAACAAACAAAAAACAAACCCCTAGAACCTGTTGGTTGGTGAAGGCTCCTAAGGTCTCACCTCATCTAAATCTCTACCCTTCCACAAAGGCACATCCTTCCCAGAGTTCTCACCAAGCAGCCAGCTAGCTCGTGGGCTTGCAAAGGAATGTGTTCACCCTCCAACAGCATGCACGAAAGAACGTGCTCCTGGCCACCGAGCTACCTTCTTCCTGACAGTGTCCACACAGGACTCCTAGCCCTGTCTCAAGGGTTCAAAGAGAAGCATGCCTTCTCCTCCCCACGCAGCCCGTCAGAGGTTTGAGGGCCGCGGCCCTGCCCCCTTCAGCTTGCTTGCAGACCTCTCACCAGACCAGACACCCTTCCCCTTACAGACTCCAGCTTGTGGCACTTGCGTTGGGTCCCAGTGTTCTCGGTGTAGTGTGACCAGGGCAGAGCAGAGCAGGACTGTAGCTCCCTTCTGGACCTCTACTGTTCATTCAGCCTGAAAACTCACTAACATTTATGGTGGCCATAATTCATTCTAAACTCAAAATCTTTTGATGTTTTCCCACCTGCAATGTGAGACTCGGGTTAGCCCTTAGCAGACGATACTGCCATGTACTTGTCCCTTCTCCCATAAATGATCACCGGGCTTTACGCCTACCCATTTAGCACAGTGGGGCTGGTACATGCTTATGCTGTTATCCTCTGGGGTTCCCGGGAGACTAAAGTAATAGACATGAAAAGTGCTCCAGGAACCATAATCACGTTAAACGTGTAACATATTCTGACCTGGTTATAACCTGAGGGATCTCCATCTGACGTGTCTGATCTTGCAGTCCAGGTAGACTGGGAGACAGATCTGTGAAAATCAGTCTTTTCTCCTGAGGTCACAGGAGCTTCTGTGGACCAGGCTTCTGGCCACATTCTCTAACGCCCTGGTTTCCTAAGGATCCCTTGTGTGCTGCTATGTGCGTGTGCTCATGTATGTATGTACACATGTATGTATGCATGCAGGTATGTATACTATGTACGTACGCTCCATCGCTTTGGGGAACAGAGTCTCAGCCACATTCTAGGAGCCTGTCTCCTGAATGTGCAATTCCAAGTGGTGACTGTGCTGGTAACTTCTCCGTCAGACTCTGGGAATCTCTTAGTTAGATTCCCACAACACAACACAGCCTCCGAATTTACCCAGGAGGCCACTGAGGACTGCCACCAGTCCCTCCCCGTGTGGGGAAAAGGTCTCCCACACGAGCCTCGGCGCGTGGATTCTGGGGACAGGGGCAGGGAGGCGCGAGGCTCCTATGCACAAGGCGCATGTCGGTGGCATGGAATCTGGTTCTCCAGGGCCGGGGCGTTTCCAGCACACCATGCTGGCTTCCTGGCACGCCTTGGAGGGCAGCCATGAGGTGTGAGGGCCGGGGAAACTTGCCATACATAGTAAAGGGGATCACTCAGGAAACACCCACTGTGATCCAGGAGCTGCACTAGGTAATGGACCTGAAGTCAAAGCACGTAGCAGGGAGGTACTGCTCTGCTATACCAACCCATGGGTGTTGGGGACACGTGCCCATAACTGTCGCCATATGTATCCTGTAATATATAGCACAGTGTACATTTAAAAGGCAGAGACAGAACCAATGAATTGGAAGAACAGGGAAGCAGCCTCCAGAAGGTTTCTAGAAAACCCTTTCTACCATTATGGCTCATTGACAAGGGAAAGTGACACCTCTCAAGGTACCAAGAGTTCCAGGTTGGACCTTTCATTGGGGTTGTCCCTTTCGGCCCCAAGAATCTGAAACTTAACAGGGCCGTTTTGGCCAAAGCAGAAACCCATTCAACAGGCAACATACTAAAAACAGAGTCCTCAGTTTTTGTTCTTTGTCTTCTAATGGCTAACGTGCTGATTCTTACCGAGATAGCAGCTAACCTGCTGCTCAATTTAGCAAGGCCCTGACCAACAAAGGATGGCAGGAGGGGTTATTTGAGTAGAGTTTTTCATAAGTGCCAAAACCGCAGAAGCATTCCTTTCACTGCTGAAAACGTCCTTGTCAGTCTGTTCGAAGAGAGCTGGAGGCAGACCGTGAAGCGGTAGCCAAAGTCACTGTGGCGAAGCTACACGGTCTCCTCCTCTACGTGTGTTTCAGTCTGTGTCACGTCAGAGTACTCGGGTTACACAGGCACAGCTCCTTCTGCTGGGGCTGGCCCTGGGTTTGCACGGAATTAGCCAGTACACTCGCCATCTTGTCTGATTCGCTCAGGAGGTACCATTCGGGGCAGAAACGATCCCAGAGTCTTCAAAAAAGATTTATTTATTTATTTCTGAGAGACAGAGAGAGGAGAGAGAGAGAGAGCGAGCGCAGGAGGGGAAGGGGCAGAGGGAGACGGAATCTCCAGCAGGCTCCACACCCAGCGCAGGGCCCAACAGTGGGGCTCCACCCCATGACCCTGAGATCATGACCTGGGCTGAAACAAGAACCAGACGCTCAACTCCCTGAGCCACCCGGGCGCCCCCAACCATCCTGATATTCTTTCCAAAGGAAGACTCGGGGGCTGAGGAGCCAAACATCTTCACAACACGTCACTTACGGCTGTGCAGGCGGAAGGAGACACTAACATGGCCTGCAGTAGCGTTTCCACAGCTGTTTCCCGTCTATTATTTTATTCTAATGGGATAATGACACACAGTGAGGTACACTGCATGTGGATTACTGTCTCTGCAAGACAGATGTGAAAAACAACGTTCAGAAAAGAGTGTGTGCTCAAGGTCTCATACCATGCAGTCTGAGACCGCGCAGCGTTATGTGAACCCAGACCTTCCGACCCCAAATCCCGACCTTATTTTTTCCTGAACTTTTTTCACTGTGTGTGTGTGTGTGGGGGGGGTACGCCCACGAGCCCAGCCTGTTGCTCCCTCGCTCACCTGCTGATCCTGAAGCTTGACCCCGACCACTCTGAAGGTGTTGCTGGCAGTGTTGTGGTAGATGTTGATGCGGCTGAATCCCTGCTGGCCGGGTTTGATCGGTACCCATTTCTTACTGGTGTCATCGTAGACCATCACGGAAGCCCGGGCTTGGCAGATACTCTGTTCGCTGCAAACCAAGAGAAAAGCTAAGCGTCAGGCTCTGCTCTGAGGCTTTCCCTTTTCTGAACTAGAGGCCAACTGCCCCTTGATACCAAGAGCATCCAACTGTCCCTGGAGGGGCTGATCTATGAGTTCTCATTCTCCAACGACCACCAAAGGAGGGTCTGTGCCAACAGCTTACATGGCTTACAAAAGACGCACAGCCTTCCTCTCAGGAAAAAAGTGCTGGATGAGAAAGGAACTCTAATTCTAATTTGCCGACTGCCGACAACATTCTAGGCACTATGTTAAATAAGACACTGCATTAAAGCACTTACTTGTCACAACTCAGGACAGCCACTCACTGCCCCCATTCTGTGGACAAGCAAAGGGTGGCTCAGACTCTTAGGAAGAGTTTCACGAATTCACACAGGTATTCAGGGATTACATTTGGGATTTCCAACCAGTTCTGTCTGACTCTAAAGCACATAATATTCTTCACAACATCCAGCAAAATGTTCTATTTATGATACCATGACACGATACTATCCTACAAGCTGTGCAGATATCAAATGAATAGATGACCTTCTAGAGAACCCAGCAATACAAGTAAAACTAATAGCTGCATCCAACTTCGCTGAAGACATTCCCTCTGTTCAGAACATGACAGAAAAGCAGGGAAGAAACACTAGAAGCCCCCGGAGAGAGAAGATGGTCATCGTCACGATCAGTGCTACAGCTCCTGTCAGGGCGTTCTGAGGGTGTCTCAGAGCCCGCTGGCCTCTCCACTCGCATAGGAGCCAGATGGCCTAGAACGTGTCGTTTCTTAGTCTCCAGCATATTAAAGGCTCAAACTGAAAAGGTAAGGCGTGCTTGTTCTAGGTAGGCATGCCCAGAAGAGTGAGAAGTGGTGGTTACCAGAAAGGATGGCCATATTAATACAATTTAAGAATTAGAAACAATAGGGCGCCTGGGTGGCTCAGTGGATTAAGCCGCTGCCTTCGGCTCAGGTCATGATCTCAGGGTCCTCTACCAATGACTGGTGTAGCGGGAGCCGGCTCATTCCTGCCTGACGTGCGGCTCTTCCGCGGAGCCCTGCACCAGCCTGACATGCCTCTTACTCAGCCCTGCGCCCTTCCTGCCTCCTGGCCTGGGGCTCCCCCTGCTTGCTCCCTCCGTCCTTCACGGACGGTTCCCTGTAAACCTCTTGCACGTCATCATCTGAAGGGTCTTGGCGTCTGCTTCTGGGAGCACCAGAGAGACACGGCCCTGCCATTGCGCAGGTGGGCCATGCCCATCTGGTTCTCTGCGGGCCCAGAGCCTGGCACGTCACTCACTGCAGAACCTCAGGGCCTAGAGGGGACATTCTCCTGTCCCGTGCAGCTTGCCTTCTAAAGCAGCCGCGTGCAGGCGAAGCCTTTGACAGAAACTGCTCTCCAAAGCAGCCCACTTGGTTGCGATGTGGTTTCAGCTGTGAGGCCGTCGCCTCCCTCGTTCTGAGCGACACAGCACTCACAGTCCTTTCGTTACAGAGTGTCTGGAACAGCCCATGACAGTCCACTGGACAACTGAAGGGACACGTGGCCCTCCCCCCACCGTTATCGACAGGACAAAGCTGCCAGTCACTCTCCTCCGGTGAGGCCCGCTTTGTCGCGTGCTCCCGCAGCGTCTGGGTCCCACGTCGGGGTGGCAGGTTTTCATCTCAGTCTGACAAGCACAGATGCCAGCGGGTCAAATACACTTAGTGACGCAGAGGCGAACATGACAGTTGCTCACCTCAGAGAGCTCGCAATGACCCTGAAAAGGAGACAACTCGTGGCACGCTTTGGTGAACTGGAGGGACTGGGGAAGCCGGGTGACTTTCTGAAGAAAACGCTTCAGACGCAGACCTTCAGCCCCTGGCGAGCTGAGGAAGGGGATGTGGGACTCTCGGTGGGGGAGGCACAGAGCTGGCGGGGGCCGGGAGGCCAGAACAGCGTCTGCGGGGAACCGCAGCTCCTGGGGGCTGGCGCGGGCCTGGGCTCCCATCTCCCCGGTGCTGCAGGAGACGGTGGAAGGTACCCACCACCGTGCCCGCCCCTGCTACGTGACGGTGGAAGGTACCCACCACCGTGCCCGCCTCTGCTACGTGACGGTGGAAGGTACCCACCACTGTGCCCGCCCCTGCTACGTGCTGAAACACCAAGAACCCAGGAACTCATTTTCTTTTTTCCTTCTTTTTTTCTTTTTCTTTTTTTTTTTTAAAAGATTTTCCTTATTTATTTGAGAGAGAGCAAGAGAGGGGAGAAGGTCAGAGGGAGAAGCAGATGCCCCGTGGAGCTGGGAGCCCGATGCAGGACTTGATCTGGGGACTCCGAGATTACGACCTCAGCCGAAGACAGACGCTTAACCAACTGAGCCACCCAGGCGCCCAAGAACTCATTTTCTTATTCTAGTTATGGCCACAGTTCCTTGTCGTTAACACTTCAGGTTCGAATTGAACTTGGAGTTAGCCAAAATAAGAACAGGTTCTTTTTTTCCTATTTGAATGGCGCCTGTCTAGGCTTATTTTATCACAACAAAACCTAAAGGCAAGAAAATACCCATTTCTTCTACTTACAATTCACCTTGTTTATATCCCTCTGGGATTTCTGTTTTAGTAAAATCTTTTTTTTTTTTTTTTTTTTTTTTAGAAAATTTATTTATTTGAGAGAGAAAGACAGCGAGAGACGGAACACAAGCAGGGGGAGTAGGAGAGGGAGAAGTAGGCTTCCTGCTGAGTATGGAGCCCGACTTGGGGCTTAATCCCAGAACCCTGGCATTAGGACCTGAGCCAAAAACAGGCGCTTAATAACTAAGCCACCCAGGCACTCGTTTTAATAAAATCTTGTTTGCTGCCCAGCCTGGACATTGTCTCTGAGCTCCATCGAGACGACGGTCTTCTCCGCATCTTCCCTGGACATGAAAACCCTGTACTAACCACAGGCATCATACGCTTCATTTGTCTAGATCAGTTATCATTTGAGGGCAGTCAGAGAAATGTTTCTTTTAAAAACATTACTGGACAAATGAGTAAACCATTTATGCAAACACACACATGAATGCAAACAGGCAATCCCTCCCCCCCAGCCGTCGCACATAACCGTCCGTCGCCCTGCCCGTGTGGCCTCAGAGCTGCCGCCCTTCCCAGCTCTGAGGAACCCCAAAGTGCAGGAAGCCAGAGGGAAAGCTGAGGTTAGTTCTGAGGAGGGCTTCCTCTCTGACCGGCTGTCTTTCTGTGATCAGAACCACCAGCTGATTAGCGGGGGGAATCAGCCAAAACTCAGTGTCTGGTTTGTTCTCTATGGTGCTGCGTCACTAGGTCGGTGGACTTTTCCTCCTGGGGACCTATAAGCCTGCTCTGAGCAGGAGGAACCACCAGAATGTCTCTCCCAGAAGAAGGTTCTTTTGGAACAAATGGTCCAATCCCATTGTCATCTGGGCTTTCGCACGGGTACTTGTGGGCACAGGAATTTATAAAAAATTGAAGCCTGCATTTCCCTCCAAGTGGCACATGAGACACTGACGAAGCTTTGAAGAACCCTTTTGTTAGGAGCCTTAGAGGAGAGAAACTGTGATTGTGGGTCTCTTTTTCAACAAAAACTTAGAGGACAGTGTGTAAATTCAACTAAGGACAGAGGAACGAGGCTAACCACAGATGCTTGCTGGAGAACTACGTCTGGGCCTGGGCTGGGGGCTGGGGGCACAGCATGGGGACCCCTACAGCATGGGGACCCCTCAGGCAGGAGGTGGCTCCTGCAGCCCCGGGCTGTCTCTGAGGTGTATCACAGCCCTTTTCGTTGGTCCTGGTCCTTTGGGTCCGCGTACACACCCCTTCCTCAGGAGACTGTGAGTGCCTCGAAGGCGGGACCCCACTGTTTTCCCCTTCGTAACCCTGGTGGCTTCTATGATGCAGACACCAAGTGTGTGTGGAATGCATGATTCTGAGTGAGTGCGTTTATGACCGTGGGCCCGTGGGAACGTCCCAACGTCCCATTTACAGTGCCACTCGGTTTATTCTCAGACAGTGAGCAGCTGCCACATAAAAGCATCTGTTCCGGCTTCCCAACAATGTTGTCTGTCTCAAGACGCCTGGGATCTGAGGTGCTCACCATGCCCAGTGCCGGGGGGGCGGCTGCTTCTGCAGGAGCCCTCGGCCTCACCCCCCTGCACGCCCAGGCCTGGAGAGACTAAAGGCTGTTCTGGGTGAGGGTGGGCTGCTCTTCCCAGCCCCTCTGGCCAAGGAACCACGTGCCCTGTCCTCAGATCTCTCCTGCAGGGCCAAGGATTGTACCTCCCTGTCCCCCAGCTCCGCCAGAGCCTCTTGCTCAGCCCTGATGTGGCTGCCCCCTGCAGACAGATCAAGTCATCACACTGTCCCTCTGTCTCCCCAGCAGGACTGGGGACAGGGTCTGCCTGGGGCTACGGGTTTCCCGGGAGGCAGGTTATCTGGCACATCCCGGGTAGACCGGGGTCAGCGATCGCCCTCCTGAGAGCTCCTTCTTCATCTTTCACTCAACAGCCGTCACAGGGTTAAGCACCCAATAAGCACCCATGAACGTGAGTTTGGCTGATGTGAGTCCGTGTGAGCAGCTGCCCACTGCTACCCCCGCTGCTCCCTCTGGCTCTTCCTTCTCTTCCATCAGGCTCCTGCCTGCCTGCTTCCCCCATTTCTTTGCCACTTGCTCATGCTCCAGGCCCCTCTGGAACCAGCTTTCTGTCCCTGACGGACACTTAAACAGCTCCGCGCAAGGTCGCTGGCGCACGCTTCCCAGGGCAGGCGACTGCTCTGGAGTCCTCAAACCTCTCATCTCGGACTGAACAATGCTGCGACAATGCCCATAGTTTTGAAGATGTGATGTCTCCTGCTCCTGCCTCTGCCTCCTCCCTGGCTCCCACTTCTCTCTGGTGCTTCTTGAAGGCTTCTTCGTTCGAGGTTTTCTACTCGCCACTTACAGGAGGGGTGCTTAAAAAGGGGGCCCCAGAAAGGCTTAACGAGTCTAAGAACTCCCTGAAATTATTTGCAAAAGTGAGTGTACAACTTTTTCCAAAGTAGGTTTTCACCGTGTTCTCAAGGGGCCGTTGCTCCAAACCAGACTGTAAAACCACTTTAAAGATTTTATTTATTTTTTTGACAGACAGAGAGATCACAAGTATGCAGAGAGGCAGGCAGAGAGAGAGGAGGAAGCAGGCTCCCCATGAACTGAGCTGAAGGCAGAGACTTAACCCACTGAGCCACCCACGTGCCCCGGTAAAACCACTTTAAATCTTGGTGCTCCCCAATGTGAACCAGTTAGTCTTTCTTCTCTTTTTACTTTGCACTCACGGTTCTCAAAACTGTGTGTGGCGTGAGAATCAGGTGAGGTGCTCATTAAAACGCAAATTCTCAGACCCTTCCTCCAGAGAGCCTTCCCGAGCGTCAGCACTGAGAGCAGTACCGGGAGCCCTGCAGCCTACATCGAAGACTAGGGTCCGATCCCTGCTCTTGGCAGCCCCGTGGGCCCTCACACTCTGTGCCTTGCCCACCTTGTTCAGGACTCACTGTCCCCATTCTCCATGGCCTCGCTGCTCCAGGGCCTCGTGCTGTTCCCTCCGCCTGGGATGCTTTTCCTAGCCTAGCTTCCCAGTAATTCCTGCTCAATCCTACAGACCTGAGACCCATGTTACTTCTGCTAGAAAGCGCTCCTGGAAGCCCCAGGCTCAGGTAGATGGTCCTTCGTGGAACCCAGTTGGCATATCCTATGCCTTGGCACAGAACAGGTTTCACGGCAGGGGACGTCCAACAGCCTTCTACCTTGGGTTCCTCTGCTGGGCATGAGTGCCACCAAGGCAGGGACCACTTCCTCAAGACAGGCTTCCCTGTGGGGTGGTCAAAGGCTTAGTCCACAGTTCCTGTCCCGCCTGTTTACCTTGGGTGTTCCAGGACGACAGAGCAAATTCCTTGTGCTCTCCGGACACTGGGCTGCCCACACCGTGCCTGGTGCCAAGTGTGAGGAAGGGCGGTCTGTCCATGGCCCAGACGGCAGCTTGGCGGTAAAGCCAGGTCTGATGGCGAAAGCATCCTCCTGACGCTGGGCCAGTTAAAAGGACTTGCCAGAATTACTCAAGAAACTGAAGAAGAAAGTAGTTCCCTCTGCCTAAGGTTTCTTCTCCCTCCTGTGTCCACAGGTCTGCGCCTCACCTTTTCTTTAAAGCTCGGGCCAAGTGCCACGGCCTTCAGCAAACATCTGGTTCATTCCCATTCACTTGGTAACTATGAAGGGAACAGCAGGATGTAAGTCTCTGGGGAGGAAAAGAACATGTCCCTGCCCCGAAGGGATTACAGTCTAGCAGGAAACATGAACACTTACGAAATGGGCATGCTAATGCCGTCACAGGGAAATCACGGGGTTCTGCGGGAGGAATTCTCTTCCGTAAAACAGAGCCAAGAAAATGGAGGCATCTTTCTCTGTGCAGGTGCCCAGTATCCAGTACAGTCCGCGTGCTCAACACGTGTGCGTCTGCCCCTTGGCCCCCTTGTTGGCCTTGTGTCCTCTGATCACGTTCAAGCTTTGCCGATAGCTCTTTGACTTATCTTCCTCCCAAGCAGAGCTGCTGAGGGCAGGCCCCAGGGTGAGCCATCAGCTCCCGCATGGCCTTCCCGATGGAGTCCAGGGCCATGGCCCTCGCGAGCCCAGGCTCAGCAGCCGCTGAGTGAACTAGTTAAGTGACGAGGGAACAGGGGAGGCCAGAGAGAAGTGGCCACAAATAAATGTTCCCAAAGCCAAGCAGAAACAGAGCCAGACTCTGAGGCGGCTGGTAAAGTCCTGACTTGTTTACTTTCAACATGAAAGTGATGAAAGTGGACTTGAAAAGCAGGCTGAGAATCATCTGGAAGGAAGCCCCTCAGCCAGCAGGAGGGCAGCCGCCGCGGGAGGTGGGGGCCGTGGAAACCTGTCTGGGCGCTCTGGCGTGCGAGGCTCCCCCCAGCAGCACGGCGAGGCGCAGAGGGGACCGTCCTCTCCTTCGTCACCCTCTCTCTGAAGCATGAAGTGCCCCTCCTGCCTGATGTGCAGGTCCCTCGTGTCAAAGCCCGTGTGCTGTCATGGGATACTCAACGACCCTCATGAGCAAGTGATCACCTTTGTCCCCGCGTTACATGAAGTGACTTGTCCCCAACAACAGGCACCACTAGCTCGGACCCCGTCTTCCTCCCTTCTCGGGAGGCCTCTGCTTCTGGCTTCTAGGGCCTTACTCGCTGGGTGCTCCCACTCACCCTTCAACTCGGCCTCCACAAACACACGCCGCACCCCTCGGCCCTCGCCTGCTGGGCCGTCTGCTCCGGGCCCCACCAGCAGAGTGCAGGCCCCCTACCCGCTCCACTCCAGTCCCTCTCTCCAGGGCCACCGCTGGCCTTCCGTTTGCCAGAGGGGACAGACTTGCCCTCGTTCTAGTCCTCTTGGCCCCTTGCTGCCCCCTTCCGTTGGCTGCCAGTGCTAGCAGCTTGGTTCATTTCTACTCTGCCCCTTTTCTGGCCAGTCGTTCCCAGTGAACAGGGGCAGAAAGGAAAAATCTGGGGGGCTGGTGTGAGCCAGGGACCAGAGAGGTATCAGAAACACAGGCCCGGGGCATCAAGTCACACTGTCCATCACAGAGACGGTGTGGCAGTGAAGGGAGCCTGGGCCTGGCCTGTCATTAGCTGGCGACCTGGCTTCAGGGGAGCACACGCAAGGCTCTGGAAAATGAGGGGCGTGATCTTTCTTGACTAGGTTTTCAGTTTCTTGGAGCTTGGATACGTCTGAGGAGATAAACCGGAGCACAGTTTACTAACATGATCGGCCCCCAGCTACCATCTTGGGTGAGCAAATGCTGGCTCTGGTAATGGCATGCCTGTGTGAGCGGAGACTTGGGTGGAATCAGCGTGACATGCCTCTGTACCCACACGCGGAGCTGGCATGACCCCTTATTCTGTCAGTCTCTACAGAGGAAACCAAGGTCTCCAGCAGGTTCTTCCCTGTGGCCTGGAGAATCACCTCGGGTGTCCAGGCGGGACTTGGGTTGTCAGGTTCTGTCCTGTGGAGCGTCCAGAGCTTGGGCTCATCCCCAGGAGGGGCCCCGCCAGCCAGGCCTTGATGCCAGGCAGCTCAAATGCCCTGCTCTGCCGGGTCCCTCCTCCGCCTGTCCTCCGTGTCGTCTCCTGACAGCCATCACTTCCCGCTGAGAAGGAGCTGCTTCACCTTTCCTTACGCCACTTATCACTGTACTGAAGGTCTGCTGGTTTTCTCTGTCCCCCATGAGGATAGTTCTTTTTTGGTTTGTTTTAAAAATATTGCTCATCCCGGTAGCCCCAGTGCTTGTGACTAGTGATTGCTCAGTAAACACCTTCGGATAAATGTCTGCTTTAGCATTTGCCTACACCGCGATGTCTCAGTTCGGTGACCGAGGAACACAGGGACTTGGAATCACAGCTTTGTCAGAGCTGAGAGATAATGACAAGTACTTTATTCAGATGGAGGAAACAGGCCTGGAGAAGGGGAGTGTTTCTTAGGGTCCTGTGCTGTTACGTGGAAGGGCCGTGTCTAGACCATAGATCTTCCTTTCTGCCATACAACAGGGCTTTTCTGCTTTACTTAGTAAAGCATTTTTACCACACGTGACTTATCTCTTCTATGGTTTTGTTTTTTTTCTGAACCATTTGAAAGTTGCAGATACCGTGATACTTCAATCCTAAGGTTTTTTAGCACACATTTCTTTAAAATAAGGACATTCTAATGTATAACTTAAATACCATTATTACATTTAAGAAAATACTTTACTAATAGATAATACAGAGCCCACCTTAAAGTCACCCAATTTCCCCCCAAATGTTTGATTTGTAGGGGTTCATGATCTACCGCATGACACTGGTTGCACTGTCTGCTTTTTCTCTCCTAAGCTAGAATGTTAGGCCATTTTCTCTTTTTCATCGATGTTGACTTTTTTGTGTGAAGAGCTCAGGCCAATTGCCTTGTAGGCTGTCCACGTTCTGGACTGTTTCTCATGACTGGATTTGGCGAGAACCCAGCACAGGTGATGGTGGTACTTACTGGACCCCAGCCCAGCAGGAGGCACCCAATGCTAGTGGCCTCCTCTTCCAGACGCAAAGTGGATTAAGGGAATGGCCACCAGATCCCTCCAGTGGAAAGGTGCTTTCCCCCCTTGAGAATTAGTCAACCATTCATAGGGTGGCTTTTTTCCTTCTAAGTGGCAACAGGCTCGAAATATGTTTAATGTTAGGTTCTCAACTTAAAATGTGTATTCTGAAATATTTCATACCTGTGAGAAGTGGGTTCCCACAATCCCACCACTCAGTCTGGGAGGTGGTGTCACCTCAAGTGAAACCGGGCACCTTCGCCCCCGATCTCAGGGCCCCTCCTCTCCCGCAGGCGCCGCTGTCTTGAACTGGAGGCTGGCCGATTCTGCGTGCGCCTCCTGCAGCTCACGCTCATAATGGGCTATTTTACAAAAGAGGTTCTCGAGACTTTTTTGTTACAGGACCGCTTTACGCCCATAAAAACTACTGAGGATGCCAAAAAGCTTCTGTTTACATAGCTTAAGTAGGTCTGTAGTCACCACAGTTGAAACTAAAACTGAGAACTTTCTAAAACACAAGAATGCACAAGCACCCATTTCATTACCTATCACAGTGACCATGTCAACACATGTCATGTAGCTTCTGGAAAGTTCCACCGTGCATTTGTGAGATAAGAGTGAAAAAGGCAAACAATGTCTTCATGTTATTATAAATATAGTTTTGACTCACAAAACCCTAAAAGGGCGGTTCTCCTGACCACATTTGAGAACGGCTGAACTACGGGAACTAAAGCAGTGGGTGAGGCCTGCATGTTTTCAAACGCAGAAACTCAAACGCCGACTGTTTGGGTCAGAATGAAAGGAAGGCTTTGGCCGCACGAAGACTGAATTCTGCGTGAGCCCAGACATCTTTCCTTCCGTCCGAACTGGTTGGGGGGTCAGCCTGCTCTGTCACCTACCATCGAGATGTTTGCCTTTTCTCTGCTATAATGCCACTGGCCCAGATGCTTGGACAGCTGTTCTCCACTTCTCTGTGGAGTCTAGTGGAATCTGGAAAAAACACTCCAACCAACTGTTGCGAGAGTCTGACATTCTCAGACAGAAGCTGTCTCACACCCACTTCCCACACTTTCTTTCCAGGCCACCAACATAACCCTTTCTGTGGGGAGCCGCCCGACAGTCCATGAGGACACTGGGGCCACTCAAACCTCAGAAATGTTTATAAATTCCGGTACATGCCTGTGTCCTCGCAGTCTGTGATTCTGCTTACCTGTGGAACGGGTTTCAACATAGCCTTGGGGCAGCTACGGAGATCTGGCTGGACCCAGGACTGGGGCAGTAGGCTCATCTCCAAGGATAAACTGATAGCTGAGGAATGAGGCCTGGCTGAGCCCCAGCAGATCCCCCGATCATTAGCATGGCAATCGGCTCGGTTCATTACACACCTGAGCAAGCGCAGGGACAGGCTGAAAGGAGTGACCCATGACCTGGGTGGGTCTGACAGACACAGGCGCAGGGTGCCACAGGAGGGCACAGGAGGTCTCTGTGTCTCTCGTGGATGAACGGTGTGAGATCAGAGACTGCAGGATAACAATCATTAGGAGGCCTTGGTCCTAACCTTGACTCTGCAATTCGGGGTGAGTTCCTTCAAGAGGCTACAGCTAAGCTTAGCTTTTGAGAACATGAGATCTGGTTTCAAATCCAACACTGTCAGGTGAGACCACCGTGACCTGGAGTGAGTGACCTCTTTGCTGAGCCCTGTTCTTGCCTGCCAGCTGGGACCAACAGTACAACACCTCAGAGGATGAGGATTAAATACAGCATATATCACAGTGCCTGGCACGGAACACTCTAGAAAGGATAACTTGTTCTTTTTTGCCTTTCTGGGTTCAGCCACCAAAGTAAACCACTGGATGAGACTGGCTGCCAGCCGTCTTCAGCCCAGGACACCCGAGGAACACCACACACTCTCATGAGAGTGGCCCGGAACCCATGTGGTAATGTGTCTCAGTTGGAGGCACATCTGATTCTTTGGAACAAGAGAAGTCAGAGAAGTTTCAAAATGCTCTCCAAGTGACCCAGCTACACGCCCCCGGGAGCAGCTGTTGAACAGCGCGCTCTCCGATGGCCCGTCTGACTGTAAGCTCTGGACTCTGACTCGCCTGTGACGACAACACATTCGGGAAATGCTCCTCTTAGAGGCAGTCTTCAAGCCCTGCTGTGGAGGCAGAGGTGTGGGTCGGACCTGGGCTGTGTGAGGCTTCTCACACCTTTACGCATTCAACACTGAGGGCAGTGGAACAAGGGGCAATCAGCGCACCCGAGCAGCCAACCGGCTAGCAACTGGACGGAGAGCCTTGGTGCCTCCACCACCCGAGAGCGAGAAAAACGTCTGCTCTCTGGCCTCTTCTCCACCACGCCACACGGGAAGCTGCACTGAGAAGGAGCTTCGGTAGGCCGGGCATCTCCAGCACACACATCCAACGTAGTTGATTAAATCCAGCAACTCGATAAATGTAGCAAAACAGACAAGAGCCCCTCCCCTCCTGGAACTTAGATTTTACAGGTGTGGAGAGAGAGATAAAGTATTAAAAATAATAAATAAGTTATGTAGTATGTTGGAAGCTGATAAGCCTTTAGAAAAAACCAAACACCAACGAAACACAATGAGGACAAGAGGGAGGCCAGGGAAGGGACTGAAATTAGCGGCTCCACCAGAAAGGGGCAGACACATTCTCTCCCGTGGCCCTTCCTGCCACACTCTGGAATCAGCGGGTTCCCACTCAGCGCAGACTCGTTCGACCACCATTTACTGGGAGCCTGTCTTGCACAGGCTCACAACCCCCATGGACCCTCCAGCTGGCACTCCAGCTGCTTACATGGCGCCCCCCACCGCCACCGTGGCAAGGGAAACCACAGGCCACCTGAGTCTGGTTTGATGCACTTCCTGCACACCCACAGGCGACCCAGCGGGGTGTCCTGGGGGCCGCATCTCCACGGTGCATCCCGAGCCTGGCTCTTGCTCCCCACCTGCACTGACTGTCCCCTCCCCAGCCCCAACCGCCCCCTCTCACCTGGACTGGACTCTAAGCCCGGCCGGAGGGCTCCCTGCCTCCGCTCCTGCCACAACACAGATCATGAGCCACTCGAATGACTGGCTTTCCCCGTGCTTACCACCCTCCAAAAGGTTTCCCACGACGCAACAAACAAAATCGAACCCCCTCACCAGGCTTGTGGGCTCTGCATGAGAAGGCCTGCCCACGTCTTGGCTGGTGTTGGCCTTCCCTCTCCCCTGGTTCACGTAGCTTCAACCTCCCTGACCCCTGACCTCACCGAACTCTTCCCGTCGGGGTCTTTACACTTGCTGTCCCTCTCTATATGCCTCCCCCCATGCTTCCATCTCCAGAGTTTTGCACGGTGGCTTCACGACGTCACAGCGGAGGTATTTGGATAAAGGTCCCCCACCTGGGCGCTGGGTGAGGCGACGGCCTGGTCATTGGCAACCAGCCTCTAGTGCAGTTTGGTGTCTCTGTCTCTGGCTTATGGTTTCTTGACTGCGTCCGCTCCCTACCCTGCCCCCAGTGCAGTTTCAGGACAGGACGGTCTTTCTCGTTCCCGTTTTCCTGGCGCCTGGAGCAGCCCCTGGCTGACGCTGACTGGGATGCTTGCTCAGTGCCTTTTTCTTTCTTTCTTTCTTTTTTTTAAGATTTTATTTATTTATTTGACAGAGAAAGAGATCACAAGCAAGAGGAAAGGCAAGCAGAGAGAGAGGAGAAAGCAGGCTCCCCACCGAGCAAAGAGCCTGATGCGGGGCTCGATCCCAGGACCCTGAGATCATGACCTGAGCCAAAGGCAGAGGCTTAACTCACTGAGCTGCCCACCTGCCCCGCTCGGTGCCTTTCTGAAAATCATGCACTATCCTTTGGAGTTCAACTGAGGTCCCACTTTCTCCTCAAAGTCGGTCCCGACAGCCCGAATGTCTCAACTCCTGCTGTTCCTTCCGTCTACACTCATCACTGTGTGTGCCATGTGGCGCTGGGGACTCGCGGGCTCTCCACTCCCGAGTGCTGTCCCCCTGACCCTGTGCGTCTCTGCATGCCCGAGCAGAGCAGCTCTCAGTGTGGAAGGGCAACACGGAGCCAGCAGCCAACACGGAGCTCAAGGCTATGTTTCCCAGCAAGTCGCTCCTTCTCTGCCTTGGTTTCTTCCTCTGTGCAATGGAAGCAGCCCTCAGGACTGCCGACAGAATGAAAGGCAAGGCTGCCAGCGTATTCTGGGCAGGCCGGACACTGCCATGGGCTCCGTGCACTCCCGCTCCCAGCCCATGGCCAAGTGCTCGGGGAAATGCTGCTTGGCTTCTGGGTGGCCACAGTGGGCACCAGAAGAAGTTTCCATGAACCAAAGGCCCTGTGGATGCCTGCTACAGGCACGCGAGTGAACGGAATCTAGATGTCGTACCCCGTTAGGTCAGCAGCAGGAGGACCAAAAAGCCTGCAGGTTTTCCGGTAGCTCTGCTCGTGGCTACTGACGCTGCCCCGCCGGCTGGGTGTGGGCAGGCTGAGCAGGACCCCAGGCTTTCCGCCTGGCTGGGCCACCACCTCCTTCACCAGACCAGTCTTGCCAGCGCTCTCTGCCTCAGTTTCCTGATCTGTGTACCTCAAAACAGACTCGCTAGGAAGTATCCAGACTTCAAGACCAACATTGCCAATACACGTTTTTTTCCCCTCAAAGAGATCCTGAAGAATACTTTACAAAGATAAAAAACAGTTAATTTGGCTGAAGTGGAGGGTAAGAGGCCCAAAGCACCACTGACCTGGTAGCCCGACTGTGGGTCGGCTCTAAGGGCCCTTCAAGATGGAGACTCTAAGACTCTTACTATTTTCAAAAACCTTAAAAAAACCTGTTTTGCTTCCTCCCCCTTTACTTCGGACTCGTTTTTCTGCAGCGGCAGTGGACAGGGTAGAGTAAACTGCCTGAGCTTTTCACACTGTAATTCACAGCTGAGAACGACTCTGGTCCTCACCCACTCTGGAAGTGCACACGCCTTTGAAATCAAAGTATTTGGTTCTCCACAGCTCCACCCACAAGTCCTTTGGAATTATATGAAAATTACTAAAGTGATAGAAAACCGGCTGCAAAGGAGCAGGAATAAAGCCAATGACAAGGAGACAGCGTTTCCCAGGTCCTGGCGACTCCGGGCCAAGAGGAAAGCACTCCGACAGGCTGGCCGAGGCTGCGATGCCCCCTCACCAAAATACCTGCTTGGAGCAGAAGACGTATGGGCCACGATCCGCTCGCCGCGGGGCCAGCTCTATTAGCTCACTGCCAAACGCTTCCAGAACGCCTGCGACCCTAGGCCAGCGCCTCTGCTTTCCAGAGGCTGGCTTCTTCCTCCTCAAAAGCCGAGTGCTGATACCTTCCTGATCTACCGACACGGCCAACAGAACCAAGTAAGGAAACCAGTGAAGCAGCACTTTGTACAGCGAGGGCGACACAAAGTTAGTACTGAGTTAATCAAGTTGACACCCCAAGTTCCCGGGGGACAGAATTGTCTTATCACCGACCATGTTTCCTGGGGTCACAGGGTGGGGAGAATCACAGCTGAGGTGTTACCCCAACATCAGAGAGAGTGCCCACAAGGAGACACACACAGCGTGGCCTGGCTGTCACCCGTGCACAGCCGGAGTGGTGGGAGTCTGATGGCCGATGGCCTCGGTCACCAGTCTCTCAAGCAGGTCAGGACTCTGCTAGTCAGTTCCTGACATTTCCTATAAAAAGGAACCTCAGTGATTCCCTCTTTGCCCAGTACTCAGGGAAAACAACCTAAGAGAAGAGCCCAGGACCTCAGAGCCAACCACAACCCCCTAGATGGTTCAGAGCCCGTGTATAATCCAAGGCAGCCGTCTGACTTCTGAGCAGTGCCCTCAACACAGAAGCCATTACAGATCACAGACATAGAGGGGCATGGGCCCATGTAATGACACACCAGCAGATGGAGAGGGGGTGGGCTCTCTGCCTAACTTGCCCTGAGACCCCAGGTAAGTCCCTCGCCCTCTGGTCCCTGATCTCCCCCTTAGTATAACAAGAGGGTCTGGGATGATTTCTATGGTCCCTTCAGCTCTACACGATTGTGAGTCTAGGTTTCCTCTTGACATTCCTCTGTCCCCTTTTTGGTCCCCATACTCACCCCGTGGCCATGGCTGAAAGGCTCAAGCACAGGGAACCCTGAGGAGGTGAGTCCTGTCCACCCACAGGCTATGCCGATCAGAGGACCACAGACCCTCGGAGGGCAGCTACTTGATTTTTAGACTCTACTTAAGACCAAACAGGAAAAGGAAGCTGAACCAGAGACAAAGGGGAAACAAACCCCAGTTACAAACTGAAACCCAGGGAGAAGAGACGAGAGGCTCAGAGCGCAGAGCCCCCACCTCCCGGCGTGGGCGGCTGAGCTACCGCGCCACCCCACGGCACTCCCATGGGCCATGGCCCGGCCTTCAGCCCTGAAGCAAGGCTGCAGCCGCCGGCTGGGGCTGGGAGTGGGACCTGCGGTGGTCCCCACCTGCCCCCTCGCCTGCTCACTGCCGCCTTGCTCGGCCACAGCCGCCTGACAGGCCTGGGCCTAGCTCTTTCCACCTGCTACAGAAAGCGGGGGTGGGGGTGGGGTGGGTCCCTGTGGGCAGCTTCGTGGAGGCTTTTGTGAAAAGCCTCGGAGAGCTCAGAACTGCCCTCCCCGATCCTCCGGAGAAGGCGATGTTTAGGGACCTGCTGAAGGTTTACTGTTGACTCTGGTATCAGTTTTGCTCCTCCAAGCGGAGACGCTTGTCTCTAATGCGGAGAGCTCCGTCCGCAGCTGAGGGCCTGCCAGGACAGGCGCAAGGAGCACTGGAAAGCTGGCTTCGTCACTTGCTCACTGCGTGACCCTGGGGCTTTGGCTTCCTCAGCTGTGGGGGGGCTCGCGGCCCCGACCCTGCCCGCCTCCACCGCGCTGTCGTGGACAAGAGGCCTATTCCCAGTCCCTCATTCAGGCCTGTGCTCAAACCAGGAGACGGAATGCCCAAGAGGACGGCAGTCTTTCAAGTCCTGGGCGGGCTTTCGGAGTCTAGAAAGGAAGACACTGCAATGCTAGTGAATACATGTGTTA
The DNA here is from genome assembly GCF_011764305.1 of Mustela putorius furo. Lineage (NCBI taxonomy): Eukaryota > Metazoa > Chordata > Mammalia > Carnivora > Mustelidae > Mustela > Mustela putorius. Next base: position 48,441,476 of record NW_025421290.1, on the reverse strand, counting down.
AAATGCTATCACTGGTTCAGGGAAAAACAGCTCCACAAAGGAAGGAAGGAACAGCTCTCAGGGACAGCTGACAGCACTCTGGATGTTGAACGTGTCTTGCAAAGACAGGTCCTTCCCTCTGAGCTCTGCTGTAGGGGCAAGACACAAATTTTGACATAACTGTGCTTTTCATTTTCCTTGACTTCAAAACATTTTCTCTTTTTCCACAGGACTTCTTTTATCTATGGGTTATTTAGAAGCATTTTAGTTTCTGTTTCTTAAACACCTGTTACTGCTACTTATTTCTAATTTAATTCTATTGTGGACAAAGAACATACTTAGCACAACTTGCTTTGTTTCTCCAGGTAGGCTTTCAATCCTTTCAGATTTATGGAGACTTGTTTAGTGGCCCGGCAGGTAGTCTACACAGTGAATGTACTGTGTGCACAAGGACGTGTGTGCTAAATGTGGGTACAGTGTTCTAAAAGTGTCAGGTCAGGTCTAAGTCCTTACTGGTTTACTGATTTGTTTTGCCTAATGGTTCTGTCAACTGCTGAGAGAAAGGGTTAAAGTCTCCAGCTGGTGAGAGTGGATTTGTCTATTACTCTCTTTAATTCTGCCCATTAAAAAAAAATTTTTTTTTTAATTTATTTGACAGAGAGAGAGAGAAAGAGAAATATCACAACTAGGCAGAGAGGCAGGCAGGAGGTGGGGGGGCAGGCTCCCCGCTGAGCAGAGAGCCCGATGCGGGGCTCGATCCCAGGACCCTGGAATCATGACCTGAGCTAAAGGCAGAGGCTTTAACCACTGAGTCACCCAGGGGCCCCCTAATTCTGTCCATTTTTACCTCATGTATTTTGGGGCTCTTGCTCGGTACATAAACTTTTATGGTTATTGTATCTTCCTGATGAACTGACCCTCTCATCAGTATGAAATGTCCCTGTTTATCACTGGTATCATTTTTGTCTTTAAATTTACTTTGTCTGGTATTAACGTAGGCATTTGGGTTTACTTATTACCTGGTGTATCTTTCTCCACCCCGTGCTGGTTTTCTGTTGTTTCTGTAACAAATTACTGTGCACTTAGAGCTTGTAACACAAAGTTAGGATCTGAAGTTTTGTGAGATAATAGGGTAAGAAGTCTGACATAGATCCCAAGGGTCTCACTGAGCTAAAATTAAGGCGTTGGAAGCACCGGCTTTCCTTCGGGAGGCTCTGCAGAATAATTCCTGGCCTTTCAGCCAAGGGCCCCCCCCTTCCTCATGCCCCCTCCTCCACTTGCGAACTGTAGGACAGTGTCACTAGAACTCCTTCTCCCACCCCAAGGTCTCTTCCTGACCACAGCCAGGAAAGGGTCTCTCCCCTGCTGGCTTCTTCTTGTCCTTGTCACATCTGGGTTTTGGGGGGGGGGGAGAAGGGCTTTTATTCTTTCCACCCTTACTGAGGTATAACTGACAAAACTGCATTGATACGTATAATTTATCTTTGAGGTGTGTAACTATGACATGCTTAAGGGTGGTTTTCTTTGTATTTTCCCGGCGAGGGGGATTTCTTGGATATGTAAGTTAAGGTTTTTTAGCAAATTTGGGAAGGTTTTGGTAATTATTTCTTCTAGCATTATTCTTCTGCCCCATTTCCTTTCTCCTCTTCCTCTGGGATTCCAACCACACCCATCATCTTGGTATCATCCCACAAAGTCACCAAGGCTTTTAATTTTTTTCAATATTATTTCCCTGGTTTGCAGAATAGGTGATTTCTACTGACCAGTATCCAAGTCCACTAGCCCTTTTTTTTTTTTAAAGATTTTATTTATTTATTTGACAGAGAGAAATCACAAGTAGATGGAGAGGCAGGCAGAGAGAGAGAGGGAAGCAGGCTCCCTGCTGAGCAGAGAGCCCGATGCGGGACTCGATCTCAGGACCCCGAGATCATGACCTGAGCCGAAGGCAGCGGCTTAACCCACTGAGCCACCCAGGCGCCCCCACTAGCCCTTTTTAAATACAATCTCTGATCCACTTTTGATCTCCTGTGGTAAAATCTTAAAATTTCATCTCTAGTACCAGAATTTTTATTTGTTAATTTTTTTTTTACCATTTCCATTTCTCTGTACATTTGCTTACTTTATCCATCTTCTAAGTCTCTGAACATATGTATAATAGCAACTTGGAAGTACTTGCCGGCAAACTCAAACTTCAGAGTCACTTTAGAGTCTACGGATTGCTTTTCCCCTTAAGTAGGGGCCACACCTTCTGACTCTTTCTATGTCCACTAATTTATGATTGTATATTAAGCACTGTAATGTCATAGTGCGGAGAGTCTGGGTAATACAGTCTTTCTTTAGAGGCACTGAATTTGCCCTGGCAGGCAGGTAAATTACTGGCAGATTCTTTTGGTGAAGTCAAGTGTGTATTTTTTTTTTTAAGATTTTATTTATTTATTTGACAGACAGAGAGATCACAAGTAGGCAGAGAGGCAGACAGAGAGAGAGGGGAAGCAGGCTCCCCGCTGAGCAGAGAGCCCGATGTAGGGCTCGATCCCAGTACCCTGGGATCATGACCTGAGCTGAAGGCAGAGGCTTTAACCCACAGAGTCACCCAGGCACCCTTAATTTTTTTAAATTAATTTTTTAATTAAGGCGCCCTTAATTTTTTAAAGTCTTTTAAAATTGTATTTCCATTTTGAACTTAGTCCCAGGGTATGGCCCTTACTCAAGGGCACAGTCCCCACTCTACGGTATGGCTGCTCTGGGAAGTTAACCGGACGCTTGAGGACCTCGGTGCGGTCTCTTCATTCAGGCGACTGGACTCTCCTAGGTTTCCCAGCACTGCATGAACTTGGCATCGCCATTCAGTCCTCAGCCCTACAGCAGGTAACCTGTGCCAGGGCTCACAGACAAGTCTCATTCCACACATGCACAGCCAGCCAGCCCTCAGCCAACAACCCAAAGCGAATCCCCACACAAAACTCTTATCCTTGCTCTTACCACAAGGGTTCCTTTTCTCTATTTCTTTGTCCTGCAACACCCAGCTATTTTGGTAGCCTTGAATTCCATTATCTGCCGTCTGAGCTCAACTTTGAGCTTGAGCCCCACCATTCTGTGCCCAAACCAGAAAGAGGCCCCAGGCAGAAAGCCAGAGCCATTGTGGGACTTACCGTGTTTCTTGACTCAAGACTAAGAGCCCTGTGCTACCTATCAATGCCTGAAAACAGCAAGAATTTAATATCTTATGTGAGTTTCAGAATCCGTATATTCAGGTGCTTCATATATTTTGTTCAGTTCATAGTTTTTTTTTTACCCCCCCCTTTTTTTGGTCAGGAGAGTAAGTCTACGATCATTCCTGTGTCATGGTCTGAAGCAGAAGTCAATGATTATTAAACTACCAAAGGGTATTCTCTTTCACTTTCTGAGCATTTCCTGAAGGTGCCAGCCTACGTGTCAACATCTTCACTGTAAGAAGATGCCTTTCCCTTCCATCCACGGTCCTCCAGGCATGTTTCTACTGACTCTTCTTGGCTTCCGTAGATAGAAAAGAGGTAAGAGTGACCCTTCTGAGGGCATTCTTTTAACCCTGTCATCTAGCTTTAAGAATGCACTTATGTAAATTATGAGGACTAAGAAGTATGGAAAGATTTTCCGCTGGGGTGTTATGAGATACGGATTTTAGCCCATGCTCTATTACTGATATCCCATACATCCTTGGGCATTTATTTCCCCACTCTCAATCCTGGTTTCCTCATCTGTTCAATGAAAGGAATGTCCATATTCATAATTATGAATGCAGGTACAACACCAATTCCTAACTCAATAGTGTCAAGGCAATAGAAAATGTAGGAAAAATAGGACAGGCACTGTTAACATCTGAAGAACCAGTCAGTGAGGGTGTTAAGTGATGTCCTGTTTAAGGCAGCACCTTATAACGTTACTATGACTTGAGCTCGACACTCAGTACATGCTTCAGGATGCAGCAGGTGCTAATGCTGACTGCTTGATGACCACACGAATGAACGAACAGGATGGTCTCACGCGGGATACTAAATGCTAAGGCATCTGGCTCTGCATCTTGAACATAGTAAATGCTCAGTAAGCGTCAACTGTATAGGCTTGGATGGAAAGAGATGTTTCCCATGTATCTAGATCCCAAGAGAGAGAAGAATGGTTGATGACAGATCAGGGAACCACACTATAGGACACTTTACTTAAGAGATCAAATTCAAAGGCTTGTTTTGTGGCTTGGGGGAGTCACTTAACTTCCGTGAATCTTTGTTTTGTTTTTCTGTAAACAGACTGTTCTCTCTTCTACTCTCTTGGTGGGATGTCTGAGTGTAAAATGGTCTTTGACTAAGAAATACAGAAAAAAAATTCTGCTTCCTACTACTAGTTTTTCATGAGAATTTGTGTCAAAAAAAAGAAAAAAAGAAAAAAAGACAGTGTTCTGAGTAGAAGGTCCTCGTGTCCTTGGAGTGGAGGACAAGGGGACAGAGCACAGAACTAGTTACCATCAGTGACACATAATGAAAATCTCCCAGCAATGCTGCGTGACCAAAGGCAGTCACACCTGGCTTTGCCCTTCAAGACCCAATTTACATATCACCTCTTCAATGAAGTGTTTATCGAGCCCCAAGATAGACAACGTTATTCCTTCTGTGGTGTTTCTCCTGCAGTTTGTAATATTATCCATTTAATTGTCACAGATGATTGTTCTTTAGGGAGGGGCTACCACATTTTGTTCATCTTTTATCACCAGTTGCGCTCAGCACAATTCTTGGGATACATACTGTGTGTTCAGAATATTCGTTAGGCTGTTCTGCTGAAAAGACCGGTACTCAGGAAGTATGTGAATTACTATTACTATTGTACAGAGAGGGTACTGACATGGTCTTGTTTTTCAAATGTCAGCATCTGGAAAGGGAATGCTTGAATCTGCTCTGCAATACAGGGTACTCTGCCCCAACTTCCATCGCGACCAAGCTCCTGGCGAAACTCATCTGCAGCATAAACAGACATTACCACCCAAGTCAACTGAATGTTCCAAAGAAATAATGATGAACTCACAGGGGAAAATCAGAACATCTTTGAGAAGTGCAAGCACTATATAAGACTCGGAAGAGAAAGAACAAATGAAGTAACCTGTGATATATAATAAGAAATACATTTTGATCTCTGTTTCTGAACACAGATTAATGTCATTGTGGGTGGCAGCAATATTTTGTGTCCGGGTCTTAGTCTATAAAGGTGACCGAATGATGACAATGCCACCAAAAGGAAAGTTTAATGTGACTCTCAGCTCCCCCGTGAAACAAGAGGCATGGTATTAGGGAAGCACCAGTGTTGTCAGGAGGCAGGAAGGAGCAAGGGGAAAGAACAGGCCACAGCCATTCTGGGGGTTTCTGGGGGAAAGGCAGGGCAGGGTAAGCAGATTAGAATTGCTAGTTTGAATAATTCCCACAGGCCAGAGGGGACAGGGGCTGTCCCTAGTTGTTCAGGGTAGCTTCGGTCAGGGGAAGTCCTGGCCTGGGGACTGTGAGTCAGATGAGGGAGGGGGTGGGGATGTGACTGGGAATGGGTCGGCTCGTACCCGAAATGGGGTCCCCCTAACAGTTTACTGTCTATAGGAATTAGCTAGCTCGGTGAGCCTCTCCCTAGGTAGCAAGGTTCCCCAAAGATGTCAAAACATTAAAAAACATTAAAAAAATATAATTAATGGGGGGAGGCATGGGAAGAGACTGCTTCATGAGTATGAAGCTTCCTCTAGGGGAGGTGAAAATGTTTTGAAACCGGATAGTGGTGATGGTTGCACAACACTGAGAATGTACTCAGTAACACGGAATTGCAGATTAAGATGGTTTTAAAAAATAGTTAAAAAAAAACAACAACTGGGGGAAGCAAAGATCTAATAAAGTTTCTTATTGCCTGAGGTTTAATTGTTTGATAAGCAGTAATAATCAATAGCCATTTTTAAGGAAAGCGTATCTGTAACTCAGGAGGGAAATTCCAGATGCGCCAGTCCTTGTATGCGCAGGTATGAGTCTGCGCGGAACGGAGGGAGGGGAGAGAAAACCGAAGACTGAGGAGGCCATGGACACCGAGAGCCTTAAATCAACGACAACAAATAATAAGTATAAGTGGGGCGCCCGGGTGGCTCATTTAAGTGTCTGCCTTCGGCTCAGGTCACTATCCCAGGGTCCCAGGATTGAGCCCCGCATGGGGCTCTCTGCTCAGTGGGGAGCCCGCTTCTCCCTCTCCCTGCCACTCCCCCTGCTGCTCTCCCAGCTTGTGCGCTCTCTGTACCTCTGCCAAATAAATAAATAAAATCTTAAAAAAAAAAGAAGAAGTGTGAACAGAGGTCACAGTAAGTTAGGAGTAGCAAGCAGGAGAATGAAAATAGAATGTATGATTTTGAATTTGTATTTTTAGAAAATTTAATATATGTACCCAGAAGGTGGGGCAGGAGAAAAAAAAAGGAGAAAAAGCATTAAAAAACACATAGAGACAAAATATAGAATAAGATAGCAGAAGCAAGTACTATTACTCTCATCTCTCACTTTTTTCCGCTTGAGTACCCTCTAGAAATATTTAGGAAAATTATGTATCCTGTTGCATGTTTTTTTGGTGGCATCTGTAATTTTTCCTGAGATGGTTGCAAGGTATTTAACATTTAGAAACATTATACGTAGTATATGTGCATTAAGTATGTTGAATTTACGAATACAACTTAACATGTGAGCTTAAGCTCTTTTATTTTTTAAAAGTTTTTATTTATTTATTTGAGAGAGAGAGAGAGAGCATGAGCAGGGGGAGGGACAGAGGGAGAAGCAGCTCCCCGCTGAGCAGGGACCCAGACATGAAACTCGATCCAGGATCCTGGATCTGTGACCTGAGCTGAAGGCAGATGCTGAGCTGACTGAGCCACCCAGGTGCCCCAGCTCTTTTTTTTTTTTTTTTTTTTAAAGATTTTATTTATTTTAGAGAGAGAAAGTGTGCGTACAAGCTGGGGAGAGGCAGAAGGGCAGAGGGAGAGGGAGAGAGAGAGAATTTCAAGCAGACTGTGCTGAGTGCAGGGATCAGGACCTGAGCTGACAACAACAGTCAATACCCAATACCCAACTGACTGAGCCACCCCGGAACCACTAAAGAGTTTATTTATTTATTTTTTTAGATTTTTTATATTTATTTGACAGAGAGAAATCACAAATAGATGGAGAGGCAGGCAGAGAGACGGGGAAGCAGGCTCGCTGCTGAGCAGAGAGCCCGATGCGGGACTCGACCCCAGGACCCTGAGATCATGACCTGAGCTGAAGGCAGCGGCTTAACCCACTGAGCCACCCAGGCGCCCTAAAGAGTTTATTTTTAAATAATCTCTACACCCGGTGCTGGGCTCGAACTGACAGTCCCAAGATCAAGAGTTGCTCACTCTTCCAACTGAGCCAGCCAGCCATCCCTAAGCATTTCAGTGGATGAAGGTCTGCCAGCAAACTGAATGGGCAGAGCCTGTTTACTCAGTCAAACTGTTCAGCCACATCAAGTCTACTTGCTATAAAAAAATTTTCGACTAATTTTCCAACTCACACGTGCTTATATACCTCAGAGTGAGAGCACAACATCTCTGAAGTCTTTAATTTTAAACAGACAACCAGAGAGATGAGGTGTGGTGCTTGGCCATGAGTCGGGGGCCTTGCTGAAATGGAGGCTTCCCTCTTCAACATTCTCCACAGCCGCTACCCCTGCTCTCCAGAAACTCTCCTTCAGGGCCAATGCAGCCTCACACGAGTCCTCTGTTTGGTCTGCTGACTGCTGGGAGAGCCCAAGGCACTGAATCTTCCTAAGACTTGGAAAGGCAGGGACACCTGGGTAGCTCAGTGGGTTAAAGCCTCTGCCTTCGGCTCAGGTCATGATCCCAGGGTCCTGGGATGGAGCCCCGCATCGGGATTCCCTGCTCAGCGGGGAGTCTGCTTCTCCCTCTCTCTCTGCCTGCCTCTCTGCCTACTTGTGATCTCTCTGTCAAATAAAAGAAGTAAGATTAAAAAAAAAAAAAAAGATTTGGAAAGGCAGGTGGTGTGCCCTTCTGCTCGGGTGAGAACAGAAGAATCCTGAAAGGTGGCAGGAGAAAGGGGAGGCAGCACGTCACAGGCAAGCTGCCAGACAGCTCCGTGTCGGGATGGAGGACGTGTGGAAGCCACAACTCTGGGAATGGATTTCCTCACACAGTCCTTGCCCGGGTAGTCTCAGGAACACACGTGGCCTGGTCTGTAGGCAGCTGCACTCATGTGATAGCAGGGACCTACCACAAATGGGTTAAAAATCACTGGTTGAGAGACAGGGATTTTTGGCTTTGATAAAAAACAATGACCAGAGTCAAGCAGTTTACACAAGACAGTTAAAACAACAGGATAATTCAATAATGCAACTTCAAAAATGGAAAAGTTATAAGGCAAATATAAATAAAACAACACCATGTTAGCAATTCTGATATTGGACAAACAGAATTTAAGGAGAAAGACATGATCAAGGATCTAGAGGAATATTAATTAGTAGGAAAAATAATCATGACCATGTATGTATGTATTATAGATGCAACTCTGTAAAGTAACTGAAAAATTTGGGGGATAAAGAGTTAAATAAACAATCCTAGTGAAGACAAAAATACATGATTTCTTGGATATTTTTAAAAATAGAGAGATACAAAGTAAAAAAAAAAAAGTGGGAGCCATTAGCTACCCACTCAGCCCTTATTTTAAAGTTTATTTGTTTAAAGTTAGAAAACTCAAACTACAAAAGACGCAGAAGGTAACTTAAGGCCCCTTCCCTCCCCCCTGGTCCTCTCTCCCCAAACACAACCCTTGTTGAGCCCAGGAAAATGGAGTGCGGACTCCAGTTCTCAGTCCCCCAGCCCACTGCTGCTTTTGTTACATCTCTGTGTCCCCTCGAGGAGGATGTGCTACAGTCAGTCCTGCTTTGGACAGAGGGACCTGAACAATGTAACACCTCAAACAGTGATGCATGAAGTCCAGGCAGAGGAAGCAGCCAGCCATTATGTGATACGAGCAGAGCAGGCGAGTCTCTAAAGAGAAGCAGATCTGGGTGCCGGGTGGCTCAGTGGGTTAAGCTGCTGCCTTCGGCTTGGGTCATGATCTCAGGGTCCTGGGGTCGAGTCCCTCATTGGGCTCTCTACTCAGCAGGGAGCCTGCTTCCCCCCTCTCTCTCTGCCTGCCTCTCTGTCTACTTGTGATTTCTCTCTGTCAAACAAATAAATAAAATCTTAAAAAAAAAAAAAGAGAGAGAGAAGCAGATCTGAGGTTGTCTAGGACTGGGGGAAAGGGCTGAGGGGAACCTGGGGAGTGACTGCCAATGCGTATAGTGCTCGCTTTTAGGGTAACCAAAATGTTCTAAAATACACTGTGATGATGGTGGCAAGACTGGATATACTAACACTGTGGAATTGTACACTTGAACTGGGCGGAACTCCACGGTTTGTGAATTGTATCTCAATAAAGTCATTATTAAAAAATGCTCCAGGGGTGCCTGGGTGGCTCAGAGGGTTAAGCCTCTGCCTTCGGCTTAGGTCATGATCTCAGGGTCCTGGGATGGAGCCCTGCATTGGGTCCCTGCTCAGGAGGGAGCCTGCTTCCCTTCCTCTCTCTCTGCTTGTCTCTCTGCCTACTTGTGATCGCTCTCTGTCAAATAAATGAATAAAATCTAAAAAAAAAAAAAAAAAAAAAAAAAGAAGCTCCAGAGGCACCTTGGGTGGCTCAGTCGGTTAAGCATCTGACTCCTGGTTTCGGCTCAGGTCATGATCTCAGGGTCACGAGACTGAGCCCCGCATCAGGCTCTGCTCTCAGCGTGGAGTCTGCTTCAGATTCTCTCCTGCTCCCTCTGCCCCTCTCTGTGCCCCTGCATGTGCTCTCTTTCAGATACATAATTTTTTTTTAAATGTTCCAAATGCAGATGGAAAATGCTTTCAAATGAATTATGAATTAACAGGGGGACTTTAGGATTCTTGGAGAATCATCCCACAGTGCTCAGTAGAAAGGACCTCATCCAGGGTGATGGTTCTAAATTATTTCAGCTTTCCAGAAAGTGAAGAGAAAATACAATGAAGCAAGGGTACTTCTGACTACAGAGGCCTCCCCAGAACACAGCAGGTGTAATGCCCGTGCTCAGGCTTCTGGGCGAGTCTAAGAACTCGATCTGACAACTACTCATTTCTCAAGCCATACACTGAGTACTTTAATGCTTCCAAACCTCCTGCCTCCTCTCAATGGTTTCTAATGGTTTTACTGAGCATTTGAAGAAAACAGGACACTCAGTTAGATTTAGCTGATGACAAATAAAATCAATCCAGAGGAACATAATAATGAGCAACCATTTTTCATCAAATTACTGGGGTTTTTGTTTCTCAGAACTTTTTGTTGTAACGTAGGCAAACGGTCCACATGTTTAGTTTCAGATATAGGTCATTTGTATGACTCTAACACCTGTACAGATCTGCGGAATCCCTGGCACGGGAGACTGCCTCCATCCCTCCCCAAACTCCCTCCAGCTGTCCTGGGGTGGCACCCCAACCCTCACCCCCTCCACGTATTCCTGGCAGCCACTGATGCGTCCTCCAGAGCAGTCCCTTCCTTCTGGAGAGTGCCACACTCCTGGAAGCTACGGCATGTAACCATTTTTATGACAGCTTCCTTCACTCAGCATTAACGCCTCTGAGACTTATCTGAGTTGCTGTGTTTATTCAATGATTTAATTTAGTCTTGTTTTGTTTTTGCCAGCTAGTATTCTGTTGTATGGCTTATCACAAATTGTTTCTCCATTAAGTTCATGAACGTCTGAGTTGGTCTTGGCCATTATAAACAGAGCTGCTATCAACAGCCATGCACACACGTACAGGTTTTTATTGAATATAAGTATTCACTTCCATAGGGCAAACATAGAGGACTAAGATTGCAGGGTTAAATGGTGAATTTTATAAGAAACAGTTGCACTGTTTTCCAGAATGGCTGTACCATTTCCTTCCTACCAGCTGCTGCTCTGCAACCCCATCAGCCTCTGGTGTCCTCAATATTTTATTTCAGCCATTCTAACACGGATGCAGAAAGCTCGTTGTGATTTTAATTTGCATTTCTCTAATGACAGCTGGTGCTGTGCATCTTTCCACGTGACTGTGCGCCATCTGTATACCCTCTTCAGTGACAGGTCTACCAAAGTCTTGCCCATTTTAAAACACAGGGCTGTTTTCTTACAGTTAAGTTCTGAGGGTTCTTTACAAATTCTGAAGACAAGGCCTTGTGATATGCAAATGTTTTCTCCAAATACATTTCTTGTCTTTTTATTCTCCTAACGTCATCTTTTACAGAGTGACAATTTTTAATTTTAATTTAAGTCCAATTTGCCTTACTTCATCTTCTGTGGATGGTGCTTTTGCTCTTATGCATGTGGGCTGTTTGCCCAGCCCCGTGGTCACGAGGGCTGTTGCAGGTTTCTGTCCAGCAGTGCCATGGCTGGACATTCAGGGTTAGAATCCATTTCAAGGTAGCCTGGGTGCGACGAGGGAGGACTGGGCCTAAGTTCCTTTTTTTGGCGTATCAATGTCTGATTGTTCCCACTCCCTCTGTTGACAAGACAGTATTTCTCCACTGAATGGCCTTTGCCAGCCATCAACTGACAACTGATTTCTGGACTTTTCCATCTAAGTGTCCAACATCTCCATAAGTCATCTTGAAAAATCCCCAGGCACGCTGGTCGGTACTGCACACACATCTCATGAGAACTAGACAACTAGTTCAACTAGACAGTGATGGGGTCCTTGACTCACCTATCTTGTGACGTAGGCTGTAGAGTATGTACGCCTTTCCGCGGGTTGGACTGCACATGGAATACTAAGATCAGTTATTGTTATCACAATGCGAGAGGTACTGGCAACCTGAAAACATTCTGGAAGGGGGACTGAGCCGATGAGGCCAACAGAGATCCTAACACGAGAGGACAGGCTGAGGAAAATGGGGTGTCTAGCCTGGAGAGATAAATCGAAAATGACAACACTTGTTCTGGGCCTCTGAAATGGAGCTCCCTGGAAAGAAAGGGTCCTTCCTTCACGTGACCCCCAGCAGATGACAGGGGCAGTGGCCACAGGCAGGCACTGTGCTCGGTACTGGGAGTCTTGGGATGGATAAGATACACTTTTTCTTACAGGAGGGGGGAGCCTCAGAGAAAACTACTTTTGTTTGACATAGGCCATCCAGCCAATTGTAGCAGACTGGACAAAATGACTTGCTTTGATTTTGATTTTGCATGATTGCCAAAGACGGCCTGTCAGCTCTATGTTCAACAAATGATTCGTTCTGTCTTTGGGTCTAATGGCCAAATGAAAGTCCTGAGGTCAGGTGACAGAAAGAAATCTGCCCAAGGCTTCAAACAGTGCTTGCACAGCTGCATTTGCAAACCAAGCCTCCTGATGCTTAGATCAGGATTCTTGTTCACTATCTGTTAAAATTCTTAATCAGCACTGTGTCTGCTGAAAAGTAAACAACCCAATGCCTTCTTGCAAATCCTGTCTCTGGGCTTCCTCTGACCCTTTAGGTTTTCAGTCTTGCAGGCTCACTGTCTCAGAGGCCTTTAAAAGAGAAAAGGATCCCTCACTTTGAAATTTCAACCCTTGTTTTCAGTGACAAGATAAGAAAAAAAATGATATCAAATCAGACAGGTCTTTTCTGAAGATTTTATTTCTGCTCTGAGCTGCTTCTGGGTCACCTACTGCTCTAATTATGCTGGAAGTGAACCTGGCTTTCATGAGATTCGGATATGGCTGGAGGAAAAAGTTGTCAAAACTACTTAAGATCATCAGTGCTCACACTGGGCTCAGAGCATTCCAGGAATTCACCGATTCATTCCATAATTCATTCCACTGGTTAACCACAGACACACAGGGAGAGCAGACATCACTGACGGATTTAGTGGTACTAACATACCCAGGGCAAGACAGAGCAGGAAAACACTTTGGTTTAAGGCTAGTCTCTCCCCAAGCTCCTCACGTGAGCAGCAAGGAGCAGGAGAAAGGAAGGACTCGAGGCTCCCCGCGCCGCTTCTTCCCTTCTGAGCTGCGCTCCCTCCAAAGGGAAGTAGTGACTCCAGGGCTTCCCCGCGGACAGAGTTCTGGAGAGATCAGTGGAGATGACGGACAGGCAGAGGGCCTTGCACACCGAGAAGCACTGCACCCAAGTGAGAGATTTATCCATTTAACAAACATGTGTTGGGCACCGATTAAAGGACACGCATGCTGCCGAACACCAAGGATATCCAGTTCCAGAAAACAGATCCCTGCTCTCGAGAAGACAATGCGATGTGGCAAGTTCGAAGGTGAGAAGAGCACAGGGTGGGAGACTGAGGCTAGGCCTCGCCGGTCTGGGCAGGAAGAGAAGGTGACTGTGAAGACCGAGTGTGGACAGAGAGGATTAAGGCAGGAGAGAGTGCACCAGGTTCCAGAAGGTATTTAATACTGGAAATGGTCTGCAGAGTGGGCACTGATTTTATGACCATGACCCCTACTGCATCACAAAGCAGTGGCTTCAAGGAAGCTGTCTCACTATCCCACTATCCCACAACGCACAGCCCCTACAACAGAGTCACCCAACCCGGTGTCAACTGCGCTAGGCCGCGAAAGCCTGCTGTGAAGGAAACTGAGGCCCGCACGTGAGAAGCAATTAGTCCCAAAGGCTGCAGTGGGTTAACGACAGGGCTGAAACCCGCACGCAGGTCTCCCATGGCCCAGCATCTCAGACAGGTCTCCCAGGTGACAGGGGCAGGGGTCTGCAGCTGGACAGCACGGGAAAGGAGCACAGAGGACAACACGGCTGACTGACGGGACAAGAAAAAGTCACGTCTCCATGCAGGAGCCCAGCACCAGACAGGGCTGCGAGCGAGGACGGCAGAGAGAAAGGGGGGACAGGAAGCAGCAGAGGAAGGAAGTGGGCAGCCGTCGGTCTATTTCTGCTCTCAGACAGAGCCCCCTCTCTCAGCTCTATAGCGATCTGCACTTGAAGAAGCTGGGTGCATCACAACCAGGGATGGGGCGAAGCAGAAATGAATATTCTCACTTCCTGGACCTGGAAGAGTGCAGGGCTTTACCCAAGGCCCCAGAGCTCTGAGGAGAGGGAGAAGTCCCTGGTGCATACCGCTGCAGGCGGCAGGTGCCTCGTGCCAGCGCCGCCCCAGACGCCTGCTCCTTGACTTGCCTGCGGTCCACGGGGGGCAGGACAAGTCTTGAAGGGACTTTGCCGTGAGCTCAAAGGAGAAACTAGGTACAGGAGGGCAGGCCCTCAGAAGCTGCGGAACCGACGTAGGAACAGAGAGGCCCTGCAGACTGGGCTCCACTCCCTGGGTCTCAGGACCAGGGATCTAATGGCAGGAGAGTCCCTGGCTAGTCTGGGCATGCCCGCCCATCCCGACAGAGCCAGAAGACCGCCTTCAGGAGCACTGCCTGCTCTGAATGGAGTCCATTCTATTTTAAAATTTTCTTGTCCTGAAGCCAATGACACTACTTTCAAGTATGGCCAACAAAAACCATTACTAGGAGGGCAGCTGGGATAGCGTAGTTCCTTAGTCTGGGCTGAAAGGACATAAAATCACTTTGTTAATGAATTATTTTTCAAGAAACCGAAATCCTTAAAAAATCTTTGTCCAAAGTTTCCAGACTGCTGTTTCAAGCAGTTGCACAGATACCTAATTTAATTCCCCCTCATGCTGACATTTCTGTTACAAATGGTACACCAACGTGTGGCCAGTGGTGGTGGTGGCCCGCAGGCCTCCAGATGCCTGCGGCAGGGTGCTGCGGGGCGAGCCCCGTGCTGGGCCGTGGGACACAGACTACACCTGCTCTGGGGCCTCTGGCAGCCCGGTCACCTTTCAGGGCCTTGCTCCCCTCCTCTGCCACATGAGGGACTGGGTGCGTGGGCCATCGGGGCACACCTGGTGTGGACGCCCCAGAACTATTCTAAGCCTCGACTGGTCTCAGTCTCAGTGTCTTCCCTGCTACTCTACTAATGAAGATTGCATACAACAAGGAATGGGAAAGGCTCTTGAAAAGTAGACCACCTCACTGGCAAGAGAAGCGTGTTCGGGAGATGGGACGCTGAGAACTCTGCTTTATTAATCATAGTAACGGGGTCTGTACCAACGCCAGCGGACTCCCGCAGGGCCCTGGGCGCCGGTCCGTCACTTAGGAAGCACACTCATGGGTGTGTCCAGAAGGGTCCTACACGGACGGCACCGTGAGTACTGAGTGGGACTGTCCCCATCTGCAGGAGATACACTGTTCCGCCACAAAGCCAAAATTGTCCCTGTGGCCTCATTCTCACTTACAAGCTACCGGGGTCTTCTTAAAGAGGGGGAATTACGTTCCCTATGACCCTAGGTGTGCGTCCTTTGGGCAACGGCCACCATCTGGCACTCCTTTCCTAGCCTGCGGTACTCTCTCCCACCAGCTTCCGGTGGATTCCACTTCCAGCTCATCAGCCTCGATCTAGCTAACAACAGAGTTCAGGATTTAAAAATTCAGCAACAACAACAACAAAATCCCATTATCCAGGCCAGAATCTATGAACCGACGTATCTGTCGTTGACACATGCCACTAAAATCTTTCCTATTAACAAGAGGCACCCAGGTTTGCTGGCGTCTGCACACTGGGTGTCCACACACTCAACACTCCAGCGGAAACTTCTCGAAGTCATTGGTCACAGAGTCATCTATTAGACAGTGACTCAATGCAACTTCTCCCTTTGCCAGAGCCTCACGGAGTTCATAAACTGTCACTCATCACGAAACATTTCAGCTGTTACTAGTAACACCCCGCCTCTACTTTCACCCAATCTCCGTCTTTATGACACTAAGTTTGCCGACAGGAAATGTGCCCATGATCAAGGTTCTGCCCAAACTGCTTCAGAAGAGACACCGCTGGGAGCCCCACAAGGGGCCTACACAGGGGCAGACACCCCTGCCACGTCCATCGGTGTCTGTCACCGTGGTTCTGTCCTCTGGGAAGCCTGTGTGGCGGCCCACGGCCAGCGCCTCTGCAGGGCACGGCTGGAGCTGGGGGAGTGCAGCGGGCTGAGGGGCTGGGCGAGCTGGCACGGGGCCCGTGCTGGCTCCTCTCTGCAGCCCCAGCCCGAGTGTGCTCAACCCACATTTATTTTCCCGAGATTCTGGTCAAAGCCGTCTGGACACTTTTCATGTGGGATCCGGGAGCAAGGGGCTGTTGTTCTGTGTGTTTGTGAACGTGTTTAAGCAAAATCTCTCTCTTTTTATTTTTTTTTTAATTTGACAGAGAGAGATCACAAGTAGGCAGAGAGGCAGGCAGAGAGAGAGAGAGGAGGAAGCAGGCTCCCCGCTGAGCAGAGTGGGGCTGAGCCCGATGTGGGGCTCAATCCCAGAACCCTGGGATCATGACCTGAGCTGAAGGGAGAGGCTTTAACTCACTGAGCCACCCAGGCGCCCCACAAAATCTCTATGTTTAAGAAATGTTACATGTTGTAAAAATTTAAAAAACCTAAAAAGAGAATAAAACATCTGCCTCCGATCCCAGCTCCCTCAGCTGGAGGCAGCCAGAGGCACACGCTGAGAGATACTGTGGGTTCAGTTCCAGCCCACCGCGATCGAGTGACTACTGCAACGCCGCGATGCCCACACAGATTCCGTTTACACTCTCCTGTAGGCCGGGAAGTGTCCAGCCGCACTGTGTCAAGAACAATGTACATACCTTAATTAAAAATACTTTATTGCTAAAAAATGCTAACCATCATTTGCGTTTGCAGCGAGTTATAATCACTGATCTCAGATCACCATAACAAATGTAATAATGAAAAAGTTTGAAATATTGTGAGAATTACCAAAACGTGAAGCTCTTGAAAAACGGCACCAGGAGACAGCAGGATTGCCACGAACATCCAATTTGGAAAAACAACCTGTGGTATCAGGGAACTGCAGTAAGACGAGAGGCGCCTGTGCTGGGTACGAGTACTGGGCACTCCTCTCATGCACATTCTTTCCCAAGTGCCCTGTGCACCCTCAAGCATGTGTGCGTCCTGCTCCACACCTGCAGTGCATACATGGCCTGCTAAATATCTACAACTCCAACGCACAGCTCCCATTTGTGGCTTGTGCTGTCTTCGCTGGACAGCACTGGTCTATGTTCTCCAGCAATGAGTATCTAATTTCCACCTTATGAAATGTTCTATTTTCTGCAAATTAAAAGCAGAGCTTTCAGATGGAATTTTCTAAGTCGGCATTATAACTGGCACATGAAAAACTAGTTCACCAAAAATGCCAGGGAAAATACACTAAGTCAGATGCATTTATTTACGGGGTCAAAGTTCAGGGTGAAATCTGTTTGGCAATATTCAATTGAAATTGGAAATGTCACATCCAGGACATACCACTAATAAAATTTTTTTTTAAAAAGATTTTATTTATTTGACAGAGATAGAGAGAGAGAGATATGACAAGTAGGCAGAGAGTCAGGCAGAGAGAGAGAGAGGAGGAAGCAGGCTTCCCGCAGAGCAGAGAGCCCGATGCGGGGCTCAATCCCAGGACCCTGGGATCATGACCTGAGCCGAAAGCAGAGGCTTAGCCCACTGAGCCACCCAGGCGCCCCTATAACCTCTTTTTAAAGACGTTTACTGAGCTCCTTCTGTGTGCTGGGCCCTTCAATTTGTCATCATGAAGTCCAGTAAACATGAGGACAGCCCACTCTGAGCCTCCCTGAACCCGGGTCTGCGTACCACAGCACGCTCTGCCTCATTGCTCCCTTGGCTGACATTCTGCATTTTTTATGTTTGCATCACACTTTGCAGTCTACAAAGTACTTTCAGATGTATTACATCATTCAATTATCCAAACTGCTGTTCTGTGCAGTAGACGAGGTTATCCGTCACCATATTCAAAGGAGGACATTACAAGCCTGGGGGAAGAGCTTGCCCTACGGCTCACAGCTAAGTAGAGCATCATCTTACACCAGGAGTTCCGGAAAGAAGTTCAGTATCTTTTCAAAAGTTTCCTCTCTGCTCTACCAACCGTAACTTTCTCCTTTTAATTAATACTGATTGCTTTCCTGGTCTCAGAGTTCAGTGGAACAATGGAAGGAGGGCCTTCACTGTCAGTAATAATCATGTTCATGTTCAAAGACAGTGCAACAGTTTCTAAACACATATTACTGTTTATTATACATTCTTCTACTATTACTGCAGCAATAGCACCGCGACCTTACAGCGTGCTCTCGTATCTATCATTATTATACACATTATTTGGTTTGCTGTGGAACCTGCGTGCGGTATCATACCAACCTGGAAGAGGAAGAAACTGAGGCACAGAACGACTTGCGGATCCAACAAACGAGGAAGACGGGCAGTAAAGGTCACAAACGGCGAAGCGGAGAAGCGCCGAAGAGAGACCTTTCCTCTTGGTCCCTAAGTGCTAGGGAAGGTGTCTGGCCAGCCCCACTTGGGTGCAGACTGGGGAACTGTAAAAGCCAAAGGACAGGAAGATCCATAAAAAGGCTTAATTTCTTGGGAATGAGCTGTGTTCACTGTGTGGGAGTCAGGTTGTGTTTTACGGTTTGGTTCTGTTTGTCCAGGTGAGCTTTCTGAAGAGCTGTGAGCAGCCACCCTCTGCCCTCTCTGTGCCCGAGCGCCGCAAGTCAAAACGAGTGGAAAACAGAACTAGAAGGAATGAGAATCCAAGAGGAACAGGTGTAGCCCGAGTGCAGCCCAAAGCGGGAGGCCGGTCTAGCCAGAGGGAGAGTACGCGGGCGGAGGAGGAACGGCCGGGTGTGTCACCATCCAGGAGGAAGGAGGAGCTCAGAAGAGGAACAAGTACAATAATTTCAGAGTGCTCAAAACCAAGCAGGACAGAGAAAGCAGAGAAACAAATGGAGATTGTGGGAGTCTGCAGAGGGGAGCAAAGTGCCTGCGTCGCGCCCACTCTGTGTGGAGGCATCAGGCAAGCGCGCTCAGGGGCCAGAGACCATCAAGGCCAAGCGCGAGGCGGCGGGGTCGGCCGCACCCCCAGACGCACAGCGAGAAAGAAGAGATGGGCTAAGACGCCAGCTGATTCCCGGCAAGGAAACCACTGGCCACCCCTGTGTGGGGGATGGGCCTCACCATGGCTGTTTCTCTGGAACTTTCTCGCATGGATTTCCCGGACACTTCCGCTGCTCTTCTATCTGTGCTGCACACCCACGTTACTCATTTTATCTCAAGTTCCACCTTATGAAGCCTAACAAGATTGTTGCAATCCGAAAATGACTGAACTTCATCTTAACCAATGGTGGGAAAGCCAGAAAACCTGAAATTATGGGGTAGGCGAGGACCCCTGTTTAAACAGCGTTTATCATCTGTGGGTTCTCCGAAAAGCCCGACTCTTCTTCACCATCTGTTTTTCCTGCACATCTCATAGCTCAGTCGGTGTCCTGGTTAATGATTATTTCCTTCTCTAAACTGTTACGTGAGGGGACAGTCCTTGCTGTATTTGACATAACCCAAAGGAAGTCGTGAAAGTAGCAAGAAACTAAAACTTGCTACCGAATTTCTAATCCTTGTGGGTAAACACAGCCATATTCTTTCATGACAGCATCTCTCTCTCTCTCTCTCTCTCTCACACACACACACACACACACACACACACACTGAAATCCCAGGGCACACAGGGTCTGAAGTTGTGCCTGAGACCAGCCCAGACAGCTTCCCACCCCGGCTGGGGCCTCTGCCAAGTCCTTAAGGATCTCAGTGGAGGTTCTAGTATTATTCTGTTTGAGCTCTTTATTTTGAGCTGTTATTAATTTTTCAATTAATAGAACTTATTAAAAAGAAAAAATGTTTAAAGGGGCAGGTGAAACGCAAATGTGTCACAGCCCTGGTGGTCATGACCAAGTGGGCATTAAAGGGGTGGTGGTACTGGCCTACCATGCCCGTTGGCCTCAGTCCCTCACCGCCTCGCCCCTGCTCTTTGATATGGCAGGTCAGGGCGTTCATCCGTCTGCAGCCCAGCAGAGCTGGGAATGTCAGCCCAGAGAACAGCAGGATTAAGATCAGTTAGTCTGAAACCTGCTGTATTAGCTTTGCTCATGTTTAGCAATTCTTTCCACCGGCCACAACTTTTTTAAATTTCTGGTTTCTTCTCCTAATTCTACAGGGCATGCTCAGTATGGTGCTTTATTAAACGTACGGAGCTGGTCGCCAGTGCCTCTGGCTCCCTCAGCAGGTGCCCAGGATCCAGCCCTCAGCTCTCCATCCACAGGCATCCTATCCAGGGCTGATTTCTGCACAGCCTTCCCTGGTCCATACTTTCCCCTTGTTATGGGGCCAGGGAAGAAAGGCAACAGAATAGGAATTAGTAGATGTGAGTTCTAGTCCTGGCTCTGCTACTAACTTCCCTGGTGACCATGACCAAGTTTTGACCCTTTCTAGGTTTGTTCTCATCTGTAAAAGGGAGGTCATCTCCAACTAGCTGAGTATGGTGTCACTTAGTATATTGTAAATGAGCTCTGGGCACTTCATGGCTGAGTCAACAGAAGCTATCCCAGCTGCATCCTCAGGTCTAGCTCTGAATGGATAAAAGAAGATAACTATGTATTGCCTGGACACAGAGGGCACTTAGTGTCACCTCTCTTTCCCACTGGAAATGCCTCAAGGGACCCTGAAAAGTGCGCTTCAGGAAAGTGAGAAGCAGACACTGCGTCTAAACAAGCTCTGAGCCAGAGCTTACCCAAGCGGCTCTGCTGGCTCTCAACCTGCCCTTCCTTCCTCAAAGCGCTCCCCTGCAGGCCTTCATGAGCTGTCCCTCAGATGTGGTCCTGAGTACCCTGAACAGCCTTTCTTCCTTCTAATGGTACCTTTCTTTCTTCTAATGGTCTTACTCAACTCAGGCTGCCATAACAGAACACCAGACTGGGGGGCTTAAGCCCCCCAGAAATGTACTTTCTCGCAGGTCTAGAGGCTGGAAGCCCAAGATCAAGGTGCCAGCAGGGCTGGTTTCCCCTAAGGCCTCTCTCCTTGGCTTGCAGATGCCACTTCACCCTGTGTCCTCTCACACCTTCTTCTCTGTGTGCAAGCACTCCTGGCATCTCTTCTTGTAAGGACACCAATCCTACTGGATCAGGGTCCCACCCTCATGACCTCATTTAACCTTAATCACCTTCTTGATTAACCTACTTATCTGATTAATTAAGCTTCATTACCTACTTATCTCCAAATATGGTCACACTAGGGGGTTAGGAGCTTCGACCTATGAATTTGGGGAGGACTCAATTCAGTCCAAAACAGGGTCCCAGACCACAGACCTCAGTTAAACATCCAGATGGATACAAAACTGTAAATATGGTCTGGCAATTCTGAAGATGGAAGGGATGGTCACCTCCCTGAAGAGAAAAGTGATAGAATTTTCATCTGCTCTTCATTTATCTTGCATAGTCCTGTATATATATATATATATATATTTTAAAGGTTTTATTTATTTATTTGACAGACAGAGATCACAAGTAGACAGAGAGGCAGGCAGAGAGAGAGAAGAGGAAGAAGCAGACTCCCTGTGGAGCAGAGAGCCCGATGCGGGGCTGGATCCCAGGACCCTGGGAATATGACCTGAGCCGAAGGCAGAGGCTTTAACCCATGGAGCCACCCAGGCACCCCCAGTCCTGTATATTCTTTGGGATTCTCTAGGTTCTGACAGATACTAATGGGGAAAGATGGAATTTCTTTTTAGTGGGAAAAAAATAAATAAAGGCTCTGGACTAAGTCTGGCTTCAGCAGAGCCAAGAGCCTGAAGTACACGGTCAATGACGCCATGAGAAATCCATGTCTTTGGCCATCACTGACCTCTGCCTCCCTCTCTGTCAGCTTCATTCTCACTCTTCCTCAAAAGCTGGTGGCCAGGGACTTAAAATCCCTTGGTCCCAATAGCTCTTGATCCCAGAAAAACAAAACAAAACACAGGAAACACCACATTTCCTAACAGTCCTAGCCCAAGTACCATTGAGGACTCTTGGAGAACAGACCTGCCCCCCAAATCTCCATGGCCAGGAGGCTCGGGCCCAGGGGTGTGCCACACCGAAGCAGGGGTGAGGGGCTAGGACCGTGCACACCACACAGCCGCTCAGACTGCTGGGGGTGGAACGCTGGGCCCCTCCACCCTACCCTCCTCTCCAAACAGGCTGCTGCCACACGGTCTCTCTGTAGGCGGAATAGCCGTGGTGGTCTAAGGATCTGCTCGCTGCTCACTTCTGTTTAATTTCTAGATCTTTGCGCACCATCTCACCTATCAAGATGGTCTTAAACTCCTCCCTGTCTCTTTTGGCCAGGGCTAAGAAACAAATGACCAATCTGAACCAGGTAAAGAGTGCCCTCACCTCTTTCTCCATCAGAAGGAACTGCACTGGCATGCAAACTTGCTGCAAGTTTCTCTTCCCGACAGTCTTTGAAAAGAGGAAACATCAAGAGTAATTACATCAAGAGTGTGACACATTAGAAATTCCTTTAAAAAACACACACGCAGATGGGCACATCTGAGGAAATGAGCAGTGTTAAAAAAAAAAAAACCCCAACAACAACAAAACCAACACATGCATGCTGTTGAATGAAATTTACCATTTTGGAACTGTCCAAAAAATTTCTTGCTGCCAGGGACATGTCAGAAAAATACAAAATAAACTGCCTTAGCAGTCCAACTTGGGGTACAACAAAGTGAATGAGAGCAACGTGGTTCCTGATTTTCCAACTGCATGATTTCATTAAACTCCAAAAACATAGAAACCAGCAAAAACACAATTTAGAAGGAAAGTTCAAGGAACAAAACGTCATTTTTTTCAAAGTATCATTTTTTAAGAAGATTCACTGTATGTCAATTAGATCCTGATAAAACTGAAAGAAAAAAAAATCAGTTGTAACACACCAGTTATAGAACCCAGAGACAAAGAAGGCAAAATCCACTCACTCATCCAACAACTGTTAACTGTCCTTCAAACAGCTGGGAGAGGCCGTGCTAAGGTACCAGGACAGAAATGAACTGGTAAATAACAATTAAAAACAACTTAAAAAAATTTTTTAAAAAAGATTTTTATTTATTTATTTGACAGACAGAGATCACAAGTAGGCAGAGAGGCAGGCAGAGAGAGAGAGAGGAGGAAGCAGGGCTCCCTGCTGAGCCGAGAGCCGGACTTAGGACTCAATCCCAAGACCCTAAGATCTTGACCTGAGCCAAAGGCAGAAGCTTAACTCACTGAGCCACCCAGGCGCCCTAAAAACAACAACTTTTGAGTTTCGTTGTTTACAAAGCATTTCTGCATCTAAAATCCCAATTATCGGGGTGCCTGGGTGGCTCAGTGGGTTAAAGCCTCTGCCTTCAGCTCAGGTCATGATCCTGGGGTCCTGGGATCGAGCCCTGCATTAGGCTCTCTGCTCAGCGGGGAGCCTGCTTCCTCCTCCCTCTCTGCCTGCCTCTCTGCCTACCTGTGATCTCTCTGTGTCAAATAAATAAATAAATTCTTTAAAAAAAAAAAAACCCAATTTTCCTCACAATGATCCCATTTTTACAGGAAGGGCAAGAGAGACCCCCAAAGAAAAAAATGAATAGCCAATAAGAGCAGGACCCTGGATTCATGCAGTATGAGACTTCTTTTAACTTCTTTCACTTAACAGATTTTGCCCTGAACCGTGCCTCCCATTTCTAATTTCCAGGCTCTGAATCTCCCTCTGTTGCAGCACGATTTTCCAGAGTGTCAACTAAAAACCAAGTGTTAGGCAATAAAAGTTCCTTCATTACACGTATGTGGGAAAGCCAGGGGCAAAAGTCCCATCCCATGGGACTTCCCAGAGCCTTTGTGTTACTGTGTGCTGGGCTCTTCCAGGGGGGCTGGTACACAGTTCTTCTCAAACAACTGACCACGGAACTCCTGTCCCATGTGAAGCCTCTGTATGACTAGGATGGCAGTCAAAAGCACAGGTCCCAGAGACCGATGAGTTTGGGTTCAGACACCAGCTCCGTGTGAGGCTGCTTCTGTGATTCAGCTGGCGTGTGCCTCCGTTTCTGTTATCTGTGAAACAGCAGCTCTGTCCCAGGATCCTTATGAGGACAGTGGTACATGTGTTTATGCATAGGAAGTGCCGAGCAGGTTGCGGTGCTCATAGTTAAGGCTCAATAATGGCACTGTTTCATTTCCTCCGTGAAACAGTATATAAGACAAACATCGCTAGAGAACCTGACCGATTCTCCTTGTTTTACGAAATCAGGGTGGAGGCAGCCACGAAATGACAAAGCGAGCACTGGCTCTTTAGCTTGAAGATTCGGATCCGATTTCCAGCTTTGCCAGCTAAACACAAGTCTGACACTGGGAAAGCACCCTAGCCTCTCGGAATCTACTGGGGTGCCTCCGAGGGGAGCCGGTAATGGTAACCCCCAGCCCGAAGGCCTGCTGGGAAAACGGGGGGCGGCAACAGAAGGGCCTGCAATACACGCGTGGGATCTCGTGTGTACGGGAGTCAGGAGGGGTCAGAAATATTTCATTCAAATACGTGAGGGCATTTTAAGCCTCACATGCATTTTTATTAGCTCATACACTTTTGTAAATCCCGACAGTTTTGGAAATCTACCACCTAGCACTTTCAGGCCTTCCTGCCGATCTACTGCCTAGACCAATTCTGTTCCTTCGAAAGCAGGTCCCACTCACTGGACTCAGTAGCTCTTTCCGAATCCGAATCAGGCCTCCATGCTGCCAAGTGAACAGACACAAGGAAGGCAGGAATTTTTTTTTTTTTTTAAGATTTTATTTATTTATTTGACAGAGAGAGAAGGAAGTAGGCTCCCTGCCAAGCAGAGAGCATGATGTAGGGCTCGATCCCAGGACCCCAAGACCATGACCTAAGCTAAAGGCAGAGGCCCAAACCACTGAGCCACCCAGGCGCCCCCGGAATGGTCCTCTTTACTGCATGTCCCCCTCCAGGGCCTTTAACAACGACTGGCAGACGGCAGGAGGTTAAAGAGAAAGGTAATAAAAGGTGCGGAGAAGGCAAGATGCACCCAGACTCCCTAAAGTGTGACAGATGGGAGGCAGCTGGAGCAAGCATTCTTTCTCCCTTCAAGTAACCCTCACTCTAGTCAAGCAAATAAGTAAGACTGAGAAAGATTAAATACCGGATTATGAGCGATGGACCTCAAGTGTTATACAGGAGTTTAGGAAGAACAGAGAAATTCGTGTGGATAAAGTGGTCAGGAAAGGGAGTGTGCACAGGGCTAGGTTTCAAAGGACTTCACGGGCAGACAACAAAGGCTGTGGATGGGGAAGCAAGGTGGTGCAGGGCTATATCCAAGCCAGGTTTGCTGGAGCAGCAGGAAGGTTCCTGGGAGCTGAGCTTTAGGAGAGCCTGCAGCAGGCCGTGGAGGGCTCCACGTGCAGGAGACGAGAGAAGCCGGACTGGCAGTGGACAGAGTGATAGCACAACCTGGTCCCCAGAGTAGTGGACACTTTCCCCTCCGTCCGCGGCCTTCTTGAAGCCGGTAGAACCAAAGTCTTCGGTCAGGGCAGGGAGGAGCTGGTTCCCACTTGGTTCACGGCAGGATCTGATGATCATGAATGTTCCAACCAACAGCGGGAAAAGAGGCTATTGTCTACAGCAAAATGCGTCTACTTTCCTCTACCTTGGGCATCTCTACCTTCCTGACTTCAGTAAGCTGGCGAATAATAAAGCTCCAGGTCTTTGCTCCACTGGGGCTTTGGAAGGGCTCCAGGTTTCTGACTATAGAAGCATCCTCTCTCCGGGAAAAGGAATTTCATCACCGAGTACAAAGATTTCTCTAAATCAGAGTCTGCTGGGTGTTCTGGTCATCATAAAGTCCCCTCACCACACAGTTTTACTCCGCTCCCATCTCCCTCAAGAAGGCTCTATCTCGACTTAATACACAGCTTCTGAACTACTGCATCCAGGGAAAGACGGACACCAGGCCACAACTTGCGAACACTCACGAGGGCGCCCCAGAGGGCCCATCTTCCCACTACTGGTCCCTTCCTGGCACCCCCGGCATGCAGCCTGCATACCAGTGGCCAACAGGGGCCAGGACCTTCGAAGATGGAGGAGCTCCCGGGTTTCTTGTTTTCTCCGGGGCTCCCCAAGGAAACGCAGGTCGCCTTCCCTTCCAGCGCTTGTGCCGACGAAGATGGAGGGACGAGATGATGAAGAACGCACAGCTGGATCAATGGTGGCATTCCGCAGTCTCTGAACCCGCTGATGGAGTGAAAACATTCCTCTCGCTTGTAAAAAAGCACAAGATGAACTCCTCACAGCCAAACGACGAGTCGTGCAGTTACCGAACCCAAGAGAGACCAAGAACCAGCGGCAGTTCAGTGCGGACCAGATGCTGTAGTCTGTACCGGCCACACACACCGGCCACACCTGGGTTCCTGAGTTTTAACTCAGTGCACACCTAGGTTCTGAGTTCGTACATCTCCGGGTCCGGGGCTCTCAACTTTCCAAAGCTCCCATATGGCCATCGTCCTATTCCCTCTGAACCCCATCTCTGTAAACGAAATATGATTTCTCTTTCCTGAGGGAACAAACTAAATCCCAGGCAAGACAAGTGACTTACCCAGTATAACACAGTATCCCTAGAGCTGAGGGTTTCCAGACTCCGGAGCTCAATTCCTCCTGCAAACTCTAGCTGGGAGTGAGGGTGCCTCAGAATTACGGGCAGAGCTGACACAAGGCATGTGTCTCGGTTCTACGTCTGGAAATCTGGACTCAGTAGGGCTGAGGTGCAGCCTGGACCCCTGTGTTTAGACCTTGATGGGCCCTCTCAGTCGAGAACCAGCACACAAAATCCTCGACGTGAGGATCTTCGGTAGTTTCTCCTGACGCCCAACAGAACAGAAGCCCCTTTCCAACGTGTCCTGTCAGGTGGGCAACAACTCCTTCTTGTTGGAAAGGTGCTCGCCACTCTGTTGTCTGTAATTCATGGAAGAGACCTCACACGTCGCACCTGTCCAAAGCAGCCCACGTTCCCTCAACAGCATTTATTTCTGACGGCAGGCTCCGGAAATAAAGAGATACAACCCCGAGGGGTACAAAACAATGAGTTCTCAGCTATGGCCGGAGCATGTGGGCACTGAAGGAATGTCCACACTCGGGGTGGGCTCTAGCTCTGCTAGCCTAATTAGACAGAAAGCACCAGACTCTCAGTCTGTCAACTGCAAGGAATTTAATGAATCTCTCAGACCAATGAACCTGTGAGCGGACCAAGCCTGGGTCCAGGCATGCAGCCGATCAGTCACATCATGGTTGGTTCGCTGTGGCATAAACATTTCAACCAACAGGGTTATCTTCCAAGGCCTGATTTCTGACACTATGAGTCTGCCCTCTCTGGGAGGTGCTCCATTCATGGTGTGGCAGTCCTCTCTCCTGGCTCCTGTACAATTTCTAGCCCAGGATGAGGGTCTAACTAAATGCTCTGTAACTTAAGGGAGATTAAAGGAATTAATTTACTGAGTATCTGCTAAGGCACCTTGCTAGAGGCTGCATGTAAGTAATGTCCTTTAATCAACAGCATAGCTCTGGTAGGTAGGCAATACCCCCATTTTACAGACAGGCAAACCAGAGCACAAAGGGTCTGAGTAACTTGCTCATGGTAGTTTAGTGGAAAAGCCAAAGGGCCAGCTCAGCTTCTCTGAATGTCACACACACCCTGAGGGTGAAAAGGGTTTACCTCCACAAAGTAGTGAACTTCAGGGCAGAAAGTCACCAATCGTGAAGAAAAGACAAAACAGACCTTGGTTACTCTGAGAAGGAGAAAAATCTCTGCTTTTCAGTCCAAGCGTGGCTGGGAGCATACACTGTAGCCCGCTCCCCATTCTGATTTTCATCCACCCACACCCCATACTTCTCCAGGACACACTTAAGACATGGTCCTCCTAAAAGTCCCCCTTAGGTCCATACAGCAAAACCATACCCTCCTCTTCCTCATGTGCCTCATCAGTGTCCCTAAGAAATTCACCTTACTTTTCCAAGTGCATTTGTCTTTGGCTACCCCACTCTGTACTGCTGGTGTTGGTTCAGCACCTTTTCAGGACAGTAAATGTCTGCACATTTGCAGTTTCTACTACAGCTTCTATTTAGTAAACGCCGAGGAAGTGCTTTCTCAGTGAATGGTCATCCCCCTTCCTTCCCAAAGACATGTGCGAAGTGTTCAGAACCTACACAGCTGGGAGATGATTTTGCAAGTACCCTACACAGCCAGCAAGAAGCCCAAGGATCCAGGCTGGCATCCTCTTCTGGGACACATTCCTCTGGGTAATGAGTCCAGTTTAAGTCTATCCTCCAAGTGTTGTTCCGTTGTGTTTAACATAAGAGATTATGACAATGCTAAGCAACAAAAAATGGGTATCGGAAATCAGGACTGTTTTAAAAAGTAACCTCTGGGCCAGTCATATATTAACTGATCAAGCGTCCACTAATTACAAAATAGAAAATACAAACATTGTAGCAAAATTTTGTCATTTACATACTTCTTTCCTATATATTATCCTCAAAATAGCCCTTTTCCTATAAATGAAGTAACTAAGGCCTAGAGAAATAAAGTGACTTGCCCAAGATCACAGCTTTTAAGTTTATGTTATATAAACTGAACCCAAGCCTTTGGACTCCAGACCATGATATTGCCTCTCTCTGAGGAAACTCAACACTAATTTTAATACTTACTTAATAAGGGAGGATAGACTGATATTTTTAAATATGTCTGCTTTGCCATTCAACAGCTAAAGTGTTTCCCAAAATAACGTTTTGCTGTGGCTAGTCCAGCACTAGGCAAAACTGTCAAGTCAATGCAATCTGTCCGTCCTTCCGCTCTCCTGTCCTACTTCTCTCTCCCTGAACTCTCCCTCCTCTACTACTTCCTCCAACCAGGTGCTCCTGCTCTTGCCTGTTAGAGACCCACACAGCTGTGCTTTCTAATAGACCCTGGGGGACCACAGACAGTGTGATCACAAGCTCCTCTCAGGGAATGTGATGTACATAATTCGAATTATCTTAATACCTGCAATGTCAATCTTACGGACAGTGTTCCCACTCACTCCTAAGTCGGTAGTGAAAAAAGAGGATGGAGCTCTGCTCCCTGACTGCCAAGAGCTCAGACCACAGGAGGGCAGAACGGTGTGAAAGAAACACTGCTGTACAATCAACCTCTAGGAAGTACTGCAGAGAGCCGGGATGGAGGGTCGGAGGAGGCAGGACAAGGGGCGGTCTACTCCACCCTAGCTGGAGGGGTCCTCTCCTCCTGTTCTCTACTCTCCACAGACATGGAGGGGTGCCAAGAGCCAGGCGACAACCGGCTCCGGGCCCACTGGAGAGACTCAGGAAGGTGTGCTAGCTGGAAGACAGAAGGTCAGTTCATGCGATGGCATTGCAGGCTCAGAGTGTCTGGGAAGATGAACTGGAATGAAACTGACTAGACCTTGCTGGGTGACTTCACACAAATTACCCAACCTGTCTGAGTGTCTGTCTTCATTTCTTTCATTCATTTAGTAAGTATTTACTAGATACCTGCCATGAGCAACGCACTAGGGATATAGCACTGAACAGAAATAGATTTTCATTTTTATTAAAGATTTTATTTATTTAAGAGAGGGGGAGGGAGAGGGAGAAAGAGACAGAGAGGGCACAGAGGCAGAGGGAGAAGCAGGGTCCTGCCGAGCAGGGAGCCCGATGCCGGACTTGATCCCAGGACCCCGGGATCATGACCTGAGCCGAAGGCAGACGCTTAATGGGCTGAGCCTCCCTGGCGCCCCTCAGAAATAGATTTTTTAAAACCCTACCTGTGGCACTTACATTCTGCTAAAGAGAGACAAACAATAAACAAACACAAAATTAAAATCCACAGCACATTGACGGTGGTATGTGGTCTGGTGAAAAGAAAAAGCTGAGTAAGGGGGCAGGGAGTGCCTGCTGGGGGGGCACCTTAAAAAGAGAAGTCGCGGCCATAACCGAGCAGAGACTCCAGGAGATAAGGAAGAACACCGCTGGAGCATCTAGAGCAGAGGCCGGGGGAGGGGACGCCTGGTGTGCTCAAGAACAGGCTGGCGCGACAGAGGGTGTGAAGGACACATGGCGCTGTCAGAGACGGAATATGGTGCCGACGGGGCCAGGGTAAGCAGGCCTGCAAGTTACCCTGAGAGCTGGGGCATGTGCAGGCAGGCAGGTAGCCACTGGAAGGTTCTGAGCGCAAGACTGACACTTGATTTGACATTTTATAAAGAAAAACAAGTGAAGAACCGGGAGCAGGAGGACAAGGCAGACGGGAAGCTGGGAGGTTGGTTCCAAGGCCATGGCGGGGATACCATGGGTGTGAGATGGTGGCAGCGTGGACCAGGTTGGTGGCACTGGAGACACTGAGAAGTGGTGGGACACAGGGCATACTCTGAGGTGGAAGAACTCCCTGTGATGGCTCAGACACGGAGAAAAATGGAGTCAGGGATGACTGAGCAGTCAGAAGGAAGGCTGGGCTGTGGACAACTAAGGAAGGGATGGCTTAGGAAAAGCCATGAGAACAGTGTTAGCGGTGTTAAGTTAGAGATGCCCCAGAGACTCCCAGACAGCAACACCGACCAAGCAGGGAAGACGGGACGAGCGCGGGGAAATGTCGGGGCGGGAGGTATATGTTTGGGTTGTCCGTCTCCCTGAGCTTCTGCTTTCATTGATGTTATGTGGCTCAGAGTCACCATGGGCGAAGAAACCAGCGCTGTGTGGGGCAGAGAGGCACGCACCGATCCAGCCCTACGCCTTCCCCATCCCTGGCCAGCCCAGTCCCCATCTCCCGTTGATGAGGCTTAATTGTTCGCCGCAGTGCTGACAGTCACTGAACTGAAACACAGGTCTCTTTGGTGGACTGCAGGGCCCAGGAAATGAGAGGGGTGAAGGCCGGCTTGGGCTCCACATTGGGTGGGCTATCCTGGCTCGAACTTCAGGTCTTCCCTGATACCACTCATTTTTGTTTTTAAATTTTAATTAATTATTTATTTATTTGACAGACAGAGATCACAAGCAGGCAGGGAGGCAGGCAGAGAGAGAGAGAGGAGGAAGCAGGCTCTCTGCTGAGCAGAGAGCCTGATGTGGGGCTCGATCCCAGGACCCTGAGATCATGACCTGAGCCAAAGGCAGAGGCTTAACCCACTGAGCCACCCAGGTGCCCCTACCACTCATTTTGACTCATTTCCATAATGCAGTGAAAGAGCAAGAAAAGTTAAAACACTTCCCAAGATTAGATATGAATCTGAATAAAGAAAGAGCGTGGCTGGAGTTTGCTTCCATGAAGCAGACAGACTCGCAGTAGTGACTTCCTGTTTTCAGGTGACTGACACATTCCAACTGTGGATTTTAGATCTTGGAGCTGGAATACCACATTCCTTCTAGAAATAAATCAGAACAAGTATCAGGAATTCTGAGAAACAGTGGTTTCTGATTTGGGTTCCATTATCCCTTGGGAGATTACGGAGCCAAAAATCACATTTAAAACTGTTTATTCTGGGGATGGCAAGTCATGTAGTCTCCATTCTGGGTCTAGAAGGGAAAGAAAACTACAAAGTGTTCCACAAAGCTGTCTCTAGGGGTGCTCAGAAGGCGGTCTCTGCCGTCTGTTGGAACTGGTAAATGTGTACTAAACTATGAATCCAGTGAGCTTCTCATGTAGCAAGTTTTTCTTAAAAAGGTAAAAACACAGGTGAAGTGTGTCTACCACAAAAGCCAGCTAGAACAGCTTGCCTAGTGTTGGAACAATACAGTCTTGAAGTCAATGGCAGGCAAAAAAAAAAAAAAAAAAAAAAAAAGGCTCTAACCATCTGGAAAACACTGGCCCAACCACTCACGCTCTCAGGATTCTGCAATTGTGTGGTTTGGGCCCGGCAAATCATGACAATCATCTGCACGTTCTAGAGTGAGATCATCCGCAGAGATTCCTTAGGAAATGTGACCGAGTTCTCTGGCACTCCAGCAGCCAGGGTGTGCTGAGGACACTTCCCAGTTTTCTCAGGAGGTCAGCTGTCAGGTTTTCGACATGCTCTTCCGAACTAGCGCACTTGCTGGGCAGCCGGCACCAACATCAGGCTGCCCTTGAGCTAGCCGGGTCACTTGCTTGTTTCTCCTTCCTTATGAAAACGACCTGTGTCAACTGCTTATTTAGTAAGGCCTTACTGTGCATCAAGCAGTTTTAGGCACAAAGGAGACAAAGTTAAAAACACAGGAGACTCGAAAGCTCTCAAGGAACTCATAGTCTACAGAATACAGAATAGAATACAGAATAACGGTGTGTCCATGTGTCCATCAAAGTGAACGTAGCCCGTGTGCTGTCAGGGTTGGGGTGAGTGCATGGAGGAGTATGTGCATCCCTGAGGCCCGGAGAGACATGTGTGCGAAAGCTGACAGAGCTGCCCCAGGTCCTCTCCACCACTGTACTCACAGAGAAAGAACAACATAATGTATAAAGTAAGTTCATGCCATCTCGTTTAATTCTAACAGCATTATAGACTTTCTTAAAAAATGATAAAGAAACTTGACAAGTCCACGCAGGCCGTGCATGGCAGAAGCTAGGTTATAAACCAATTCCACAACTCTCAGACCTACCCAAGAGGAGGGGGCTGTTGGGAATATCAACTCCCACCAGCATGCCTGCTTCTGGTCCATCTGCCTGAACTTGATCTGCGGCTTCTGGCTCTGGATTTCTTTCCTCCCTGTACCTCCCTGCCTTTGCTTCAGACTTCCCATCTTAGTAATGACAGTCTGCTCTCCCCAAGGCGATGGTTCTGAAAGTCTGGTCACCAGACCTACGGCGTCAGAATTACCTGGGAACTTGCTAGAAATGCAGATCCTCAAGCCCACTCCAGACCTATTGCTGAATCTGAGCCTCTCTGGGAGGGGGGCCCAGCAATGCCGGTTTTCACGGGCTCTGCAGGTGATTCTGCTGAAGGCTAGACCTTGAGCGTCACCCTGACCTAAGCTAAAAAGCTAGTAAGTTCCTCGATAGAGCTTGTGTCACCCCACCACGACCACTTGGCCTGTGACTAAAGAAGAAAACCGTTTGTCTGGTCCGTGCAGCAGTCACAGAATACAATCAGACCCGGCAAAGTTCTTCAGGGCCAGCTGAGGTAAAGCTGGAAGCACAGGTAACAGACCTCCCCCCTTCTGGTCTACTTTCTACAGATGGCCCCCCACTTTCTCAGTTCAGCAGTACAGCAGCCTTCAACCTCACCCCCTTCCAACTCATCAGACCCAGCTTTGGGCTAGGAGCTCAGCAAAGTGGGACAGGCTTGTGGATACACAACCCTCTTCCCTAACCAGGCAAGGAGGTGAACAGAATCAATACTAACAATAAGATATGAACCTCCCAATTATATTACTTTCTACAATCCCCCAAACTCCTCTGTACTTCTCAGCAGATCAGAAAAACTACTTTTCAAACTGGGATTAGAACCCGGGACTCCTGACTCACTCTCCATGGACCTATCCACCGTAACATGTCATGCTTAAAACAAATTCTTGTTAGTTATCTCATGGAGCTACAGTACAACAGTAAGTGCTGGCACTGTGTAAGGGCACGCCCATGTCAATAGAGCGTGCTACCGCCCGGAAGAGTGTCCTTTTCACAACCCAGTGCATTAGAAGTCATGCAGAGACACTCTCTTAAACAAAGGATAACTTCCTAGATCCAGAGCTCCAAGTTTACAGAAAGGGTGGGGGACAGTCTTTCCAGCTCTGCTTTTCTTCATGCAGATCTGGGGATCGTCTCATCCACTCCCTTGATTTTGATTAAAAGGTCTCTAATTTCCTCTTACAAATAATGAAAGGTGCTTATTCTACTATCATTTTGATGTCTATTGCAGCAACGTCCTTCAGAGGGTACAACAAAAAAGAAGCCTATAGAGACAGAGCTGAGGTCCCCACACACCCACCCCCCTGCCCATCGATATGCTATTTACACTCTGTTCTAAAATAGACCAAAATTCCATTTGAGAAATGAGAGGCTGCTGGGTGTCCACAGGAGACACACACAAACACACTCGCGTCCATGTTCCGAAAGGTGGAAACTGCACACGATGATCAGATCACCTCCCGTTCCGCCTCCTTTATTTTCATTTCTTAGAAACTATCTCTGTTGGAGCACCCTGCCCCCATTCATACCCGGAGACAAATCCACGGAGAGGAGGTGGAGGACAGAGAAGGAGTAAGATTCACAAAAGACTCATTTGGAGCATTGATAATTACAGCAGCTGGAGAGCTTACAAAAGCAGAGAAGGACCCTGCTAACAAAACACCATCAGGGCACTTCCCCGAAAACCGGCCAGGCACGAGATTACTACTAACAATGAGGGAACAATCAGAGGCCAAATCAAATCTCAACTAAGCAGGCAGACTTGCCGAATTTTTCACCTTCACTGCTGCAATTAGCATTTTAAAAGAGCCGAAGACTCCATGAGTTTGACAAAGGAAGAAAAACAAAAGATAGCAGGAGACTCATTCTGGATAAACAGTTGCTGCTCTGCAT
The DNA here is from genome assembly GCF_011764305.1 of Mustela putorius furo. Classification (NCBI taxonomy): domain Eukaryota; kingdom Metazoa; phylum Chordata; class Mammalia; order Carnivora; family Mustelidae; genus Mustela; species Mustela putorius. Next base: position 48,406,948 of record NW_025421290.1, on the reverse strand, counting down.
TCCTAACTCTACACCATCCACGGCAGCTCGGCAGCTCGAGAGAGGCACAAGGTGGGGTCCTCAGTCAATGTGCCCCCGACCAAACCGGCAAACCAATTACCCACGCTGCACTTGAGCACACAGTATACCCCTCCCCCCCGCACCACCTCTCTGCCTCCCACCCCCACAGCCGGGATCAACCCCACCGAAGGCAGAAAAGAACGCTTTTTTTGGGTGAGAACCAGCCAGAGCCTAAGCTGTCATTACACAGCAAAAACCTAACGAGAACAAAAACCCAGCGGCAGCCTGATGTAGGAAGCCCAGAACGTACCTGAATTCTTCAAATGCAAACATGACCTAGTCAGAGACAATTTCCTTGGATTGTCTGGTAGCCTTTTTGGTTCGGAGGACAACCATTTAGTCAGTCAGATGGTGCAAAGTGCAGGAAAAAGAGGCGGGGTTTCCACACCCCCCCCAATATTCTGAAGTAAAAGGCTTTCTGCAGACAGGGGCCTGCAGCCGCCAGCTCCGCCAGCTGCTGACAAGCGGCAGCTAACAGGGGAGGCAGCTAGAAAACCATGTGATCATTCCAGCAAGTCTGATTAATGCAGTGTCTGCCTAGGCTCCAGGCTGGGAGCTGGAGGAGCCCAGAGAAATAAGTCGAACCCTGGGACTCGCCTGGGATCCTGGGTGAATCACATATATGTGCCCCTCCTCCCCCAAACCAGAAATTCGAAGGTTGGGACGTGGGAGGCAAAGGCCTGCAGGAGTGCCACCAGCTCCCTGCGACCTGCCCGATGGCCTCATCTTCCGTGTCTGCTGCGGTCACCACCAGGTACGGCCAGTCGGTCAGTGAACAGCACAGAGTGATATCAGGCTGCATTTTACTGAAAATTCTTCAGAGTTCCACTCCCAAACATTTGCCCAGCCACAAATGCACAGACCGCTTCAGAATCACAGAAGTCATGTTCTGTGCTACCACTTTACCGTGAACAGCATGACCTTGTAGGTCAACTGTGATGAATGATCTCATTGACTTAATCACTCATTTATTGACTGTCTAGTATGTACCAGACTCTTCAATTCCTTGAGGTACAAAAATTACTATAATAATTTCAGAACAGAAGAAAAAGGAAAAGATGTCAGCCAAAAAAAAAAAAAAGGTTTACCAGTTTGTAAAGCCTGAGCTGGCAAGATTCAGCTGTATTCTGCAACTTGCCATTAAGGAGATGTTCAGCATTTAGAGTGCAACTCTCTATAAAGTAAGGAAGACAGATCTCAAATAAAAACCTGAGTCACTCTTGACTTTCTCTCCCTCACAACACAAATACAATCAGTCCCTAATTCTGATTCTGCCTCCAGAAGGTTTCTTTGAGCCCAGCCCCTCCCACCCCCATGCCCTCAGCACTTCTTTTGGGGCCTTGTGCCTTATAACTGGTCTTCCTCATTCCCTTCTCCTCTTAAATCTGATTCTGACGCCCCTGCCCCTTCTAACCCTGCATTAGTTCTTCAGTACCCATGGGATTATGCAAAAATGCCTCAGCCTCACAAAGAACGTCTTACTTCTCCAACACTTCCTTCCTTCAAAACTGTCCACAAACCCCCAAATTCAGGAAGACAGTCCCCGTCCCCAAAATGTGCCAGGGCCACCATCCTTTGGTCCATGAGGCAACTCCGCAGATGATTCCTTGTTGCCTGTGTGACCTGTGTCCTCTCAGGCATGCTCTGCCCCCAGGGGCCTGCACACCCCCAGGCCAGTCAGCTCGCTCTACTGCCACTGACCCACCGCACACCACCCTGCCGGCCGCACACATCCCTGAGGCCCGTGGGGCAGTGCTGTGCATTCCCAGAGCCTGGCACAGAGCCAGACAGAGAGGAGCCATTCAGTAAAGGTCTGCAGCAGGGACTACCTTTCGCCTCCGCCTTCCGTTAGGGAGGAGGGTGATGGGAGCACAGGTATCCACACACAAAGGTGCTCTGGGACGACTATGCCCCCTTCCCACGTCCTCTCTACCTTGAAGAACATCCAGAGTCCAGAGCCTGACTCAAAGAAATGAGGTGGTAATGGCCAACTGATCAGTGAGAATGATTTGGGGGGAATCCTGAGACCCCTCAAACCATATAGCAATCATCAACTGAGCTGATCCAGAATGCCTTGCCCAATATTCCTGACAAGACTCTGCCTGGGACCCTCCAGTGACAGCAGCTTCTTGGCAGAATCATGATATAACAGAATACCCCAGAGATCTGGAGTCATTAAATAACTGAGTTTACATCCCAGATCTGCCACTTCCTGACTCTGTGATCACCGGCCACGCCCCACTCCCTGCGTGCACAGCTGGAGGAAGGCAGGTGCCGGCTGTGCCCCTCTCACAGGATGGCAGTCGGGACCCCACAGGGCAGCACCTGCCGAGCTGTGAGAGCTCCTTGTCGAGTGGCTCAAATTACGGAACGTTCTCCATCCCCGTTACGGGTTTACAAGGCCACCTCTCTGGGACTGATAGCCGGACAATCTCCTCTACGGCCAGGCCGACCTCCTCAGTGCTGTGTTCTGTCTGCTTGCTGACAGCTCATTTATTTTTTGGGTGGGGGTCAAGGTATTTCTGTCCAGGATTCTCAGGACAGGAGGGGTATGTGTGTGTGTGTGTGTGTGTGTGTGTGTGTGTATGTACAGACACCCCACCCCCCATGTATGGAGATATGTATAAAATCATTGTCCAAAATCCTAAGTTTAAAAAAACAGCAGAGACTACCCAAGGTTCAGGAAGAACAAGTCCCCCACAGCAAACACAACGATATGATGTCGCTATTGACTAACAACCTGGGCACAGTCACAGGGGCACGGGGGTAGGGGCAGCTGCTGCGCAACCAGACACGAGCTCCGGCTCCGGAGGGAAAGGAGCTTCAGGGCATTCTCTTACCAGTCCTTCTCAGCCTCAAGGATGGGGCTAGTAAATAGCAGATGCTCAACAACCACTCCTGACTGAGAGAGGTGCTGGCTGGTCTCACGGCCAGAGCCGACGACGCTGGCATTATCTGCAAGGTGTGGGGAGGAGCACTTAGCTCTTAGCTCCTAGTCGTCTGCCGCCGTGGGCACCGGCCAGATGTGTTTTAGCCTGGCCACGTGGCAGGTCCAGTGTGGCCGAAGCCAGGGGGACGGAGACCTCAGGACTTCATGCCTGTTTTCCATCAGTAACACAAGAATCTCCTCTTGGAATGCTGGTTATACCTTTAAGGGCAATTCATTAGGTCTGAGTTCAAGCAGAGTTGGTGAAAAATCTCCAAATCCAAGAACCAAATGTATGGCAGACAAAATTTCATGAGATCTCCCAATTTACTAATAAGGAAATAGAGGCTAAAGAAGTTAAGTAACTTGCCCAAGGTCATACTGGTGTCAAGTCGCAGAGCAATGACGTGGAGCCAGGTCAGCTTAATGCCAGTGTTTGCCAGCCCTGTGCCCTCTTGGGTCCCAACACCAAAGACCCAACAGCTTCAGGTTGCCTCCAGTAGAGCGCTTATCCCGTAGACGGTCAGGCAGCCTGTGGCTCTGTGACAAGGCTGGGCCACAGTGACCATCTGGGGTACTTCCACCCAGCTGGTCCAGTCTAGTGCCTGAATGTCATGGCCAGACACGCGTCTGTAAGGGCTGCAAGGGTGCGTCAGCTGCTGCAGGGAGGAAGGGCTAGGATCTTGGGCTGACACAGGGCCAGACCCGGGATGGAGTGGGCTTCGAAGGCGAGGCACTCCGTTTGATCAGATAGCACCAAAGTGCCAGGAAGAGGGCCACAGTGAGGGCCCACGCCTCCTGACAGCTCCACGCCTACCTGAATAGGCCAGGAAGGCACTTCTGTGACCAGAGAATGTTAAAAAACAAAAGGTCATCCCAGGTCAACTGCCAATGACTCAAGGCTCAGACAAAGCCTGTTTCTGCCATGGGACTTTTTTTTTTTTTTTTTGGAATGTTCCTTACATGGGACATAAAGCTGATAAATGTTTCTGGCTGAAGGAGGACTGAAGGGGAAAGGTGCGGCCGCCAGGCTTTCCTCGGCCTCTAGCAAGGGCAGCCCAGAGAATGCCGGGCTTCCAGGACAGGCAGCCCCGAGGGCAGGGGTAGGGTTCACCCTCCTTAATCTGGACACACCCCTCTTTTTCTAGTCTCACTGTAAGAATAAAGGCCTCCTGATGGGCCCTGCTCTCCTCCTGCGGTGACTGGCCACAGTGGGCTGCCTGAGGAGCCTCCAGAGAAACAAACGTGGGGATGCTGAACCCAAACACAGGAGGTGTTTCCAGGCTCCTGACAAGCTGGGAAAGCTAACATTCCTAGGCACACAGTAGGCCTTTGGTCAAACACTTGTTGAATTCACTGAATGTGCTTTTACTGCAGTTGAATTAAACTTTCCAAAAATTTAAAAACAATAACAAAAATCCCTTCTTCAGTTGATAAGAAATGTGAGTCCTACACGCCGAACTAATTCTCCCCCCCAAGTTACATAATTAAGTGAACTTCTATAGTGACATTTAGCTTTAAAAAAAAAAGTTGCTTTTTTTAAAATTAAAGTTTTAAATAAAGCCGTCCCTCACCTCTATTTTGAGAATTCTATTTAAAACGAAGAACTACCCCTCAAAGGCATTCTACTACAAAGGAAACACAACTATATTTTTCAGTCTACCACTACTCAACAGGAGGGGTCACTGGTACTGATTCCTGTATTCCGTCCGCAGCAGTCTCTCTCAGCAGATCAGCACTGTCTAGATACCTGTGTCCGTTCCTGGAGGTTAGCTTTGCACTCACTCAACCAACAGCTGGAGGGCCATGACGCTATGCTACTCCAGGGGCTGCAGAGAGAACAGTGGGTACACGGAGGTCCTCAGTCTCCCAGAGCTGGCTGGGAAGGGGGCAAGGCAGATCACGAATGAATAAAGAGATTAGAAAAGAGGGCAAAGGGCCGGAGCTACTGAATTTAACCGAGGTAATAGGAAAGACCCCCTCAGGGGGTGACAGTTCTGGTGAGATTTGAGTGACAACAGGAGTGACAACAGGAGACAGTTGTGCAAACCTCAAGGAGGGATTACTGCAGGTGGAAGAATGAGCTGAGGTGGGAGGAAACAAGAGCTTGGCTGTTGCCCTCCTATGCAGCGCGGCTGGAACGGAGGAGTAAGGAACAGAGGAGTTGGAGAGGAGGCCAGAGAGGTCCGTAGGGCTTTAGTAGCCGCGGAAGCCACTGTGGAGTGCGAGATTAGGGAGTAACATGACAGATTTTTGATTTTAGAAGGAACGTGGAAGTGGGGAGACCAGTCAGAAGCTGCCGCAGCAGTGCAGGTAAGAGCAGACAGGGTCTGGACTCCGGGGTGCAGGACACAAGAGCAGAAAACAAGATAGTCTTTCTCACAATCCCATGGTTTCATGTGGCTTTAGGTTAGTAACAAAGCAAAGATGGGAAACACTTCAACAGAAATACTAAGCACCCCATGAAGATCGTATGCCAAATCAGCGCCACGTGAGCAAGGACCTTGTCCCGTATCTAGGGCTCTACATTAGGGACAGCGCCCGGAATCGCTCCGTGAATATGGCTGGATTCATGAGCCAGCTGTCTGCAGATGAAGAGAATTTCATAAAAAGGCGGACCTGGATGAAGTCTGCATGCTCTTTCTGGGGCAGCCATCAGATAAAGGGCAGATTATCCTTTTGAACAAACAAGTGCATCTGCTCCAATGTCACCCAGATAGAACTTTGCCAAGAAAATCCTACCAGGAACCAGGGAGAATCGCGGAGATAAAAGCGTGTGCGGCAAATTCACATATTCCATCAGGTCCCTACTGGGTCCCTGCCAGTAGGCCCAGCGCCACACGACCTTGAGAGTCGAGGAGGGGCAAGAAGAGACAGTCACACCTGCAGCCTTTCAGAAAGCTGGGAGCAGACCACAGGGCCTCCGAAAGCTCAGGGAGCGTCGGTGTTGGTAAGCCATTATGAAGGCGTCTGCAGCTGGGACAAAGGATTTTCTAGTGACCCTGTTTGCGCTGGTCTCCTTCCCCACGTCGGCTCACGGCTCTTTTCAAGATCCTCTCGCATCCTGGTCCTGGTGTGCAGCAGCCCGTGAGCTTGGAGCATGAAGAGCTGAGCGGCGGTCTGAGCTCCAGCCCTTGGCTGCACAGCCAGTCACCTCACCTATCAGAGTCTCAGCCCACTCGCCTGCGCAGTGTGGGTAAAAACTCCCGTCTTCCTCCCTCACAAAGAAACTGCGACGGCCAAATACAACACACAGTGTGCCAATTACATGTGCTAGATAAGGAAATGATCATATTATCATCGACAACACAGGAAATCACCCTTTTCCACTTGGTGCCACTGAGGTCTTGACAAGACAGGAATTTTAAGTGTTTATCCAGGTCACATAATTAGATGACCCATAAATGCAACCAACTATCCAAGTGACCAAGAGAGTTTAAAAACACACGTAAGTGTGGGAATTCAGGGCTAAAAGGACCTCACAGTCAGATAAGTCAAACCCTACTTCAGGCAACAGCCTGGCTACCTAACCAAGATGCTTATCTCCTCATGTGTTCATTCTGTCAAAGTGTAATTTTCAAAAGCTAAAAACTTAACGGTCATATAGTATATAGTATGCTTGTGGCAAGGACTGATTTAAGTCATGATGAGGGAACAGTAGGATGACAAAGCTGGTTCAAAGGTTACACAAGAAACACACAGAGTCAATGGCAAAAAAAAGAATGTTGTGATACTCTTGCAAAGTTAGATCGAAAACTGGCTCATGTCCCACAAAGCAATGACACCAGAACCTTTGTAGTTGTCTTTTCTACTAAACACAATCATTTAGCTCTCTAGCAGACAGAAATCACGTGTAACTCATTCATCTTCTACAGATTAGCATCTAACTTTACAAAACGAAGTCTTCTCCAAAAACATTAGGTGTGGGGCGCCTGGGTGGCTCAGTGGGTTAAAGCCTCTGCCTTCGGCTCAGGTCATGATCCCAGGGTCCTGGGATTGAGCCCCCCATCGGGCTCTCTGCTTGGCTTGGCGGGGAGCCTGCTTCCCTCTCTCTCTCTCTCTGCCTGCCTCGCTGCCTACTTGTGATCTCTGCCTGTCAACTAAATAAATAAAAAAACCAAAACCAATATATATATGTATATATATACACCCCCTAAATCTAGTACAGAGCTTTAGTCTAGTCTCCAGCCTGAGCACATTCTCTCCCCCTTTTTTATCTTCTTTCTTTTTCCAACCAACTTATCTTATCAATTCCTTTTTTAGAATTTTTTCTTTAATTGCCATCTTTACAGCCGTATTCCATCCCTTCATTGTGTTTACCCTTATTTTCGTACATATATAACTTTTTCTTTCTTTAAAATTTTGGGAGGTAGTTTCTTCTAAGAGATCAAAATACACCCAAAATCAAGTGGGTGTATTTAAAATCTTTAAAAATCTTTAAACACAACAACCAAAAAAGTTAGTTGTCCCTTAGGTGGGCTTGCTAAATGATGCTCTCGAGTGTACCAAAAGAGCACACTATAATCTTTCTGCCTTTGTACAAGCTGTAGGTAGTTTTCCTATAATATCTCACCACAGCGTATCATCCATCCCCATGAACAGGGAATTAAGAAATTCTTTCCTATCTGGCCCATTTTTGCTTTTTTCCCATTTACATCCTCTTATTTTGTGAAAATCCTTCAAATGACTGAAGTCAATTCTAAATCACTGCCTAGTTTTCTTAATTCAAATCATCCTGGAATGGGAGGTGGTGGTGGTGGTGGTGGTGGTATTTTCCAGAACTTCCAGCTTTCAGTGCTTCTCTGAATTCTCTCCAACTATCACACTTGTGGGTCTCTTAAGACAAAAAAGGGACCGTCTGATTCATAGCTGCTGATTCACAAACCCCTCCCCCTCCCCCAGATCTGGCTATTCTGAAGCACTTACCATAATTAACTCTAATCCCCCAACTTCACAAACCCAGCCTACCATCCCTTTCCTTCTCATATAATAGTGCTTGGAAGTCACAAACCAAACCCACTATAGAGACACAGGCACACCCAACCCACACTAACTGGCATAATAATGCGAAGTCAAAGAAGAAATCAAGCAGATCAGAGAACGTCCTGTTCATATCTGTATTTTCCACAGAGGGTAGGGAATGGAAACGAACAAACAATTAATTAATTAAATGTTTTAAAGAGCTGCAGGAAGGAAGGAGTGCATCCCAAAGGCTTTGGCACGTGAAATGTCTTCCCAGAAGCTAAGTGAGGAAGGGAATTTCTGAGACCAGTCCGGTGGGAGCCTTTGGAAGACAGACACTGCCTTAGTCCGCTCAGGCTGCAGTGTGACCAACTGGGGAGTCTGTAAAGAGTCATGACTCTCTCACAGTTCTGCAGGCGGGAAGGCCAAGATCAGGGTACCAGCATGGGCAGGAAAGTGCCCTCTTCCAGGTCGCAAACTTCTCTTTGTATCTGCACACGGAAGGGGCCAGGGAGCTCCACGGGGTCTCTTTCATATAAGTCCCCCTCCTCACACCACCACACTGGGGTTTAGGATCCCAACAAGTGATTTACGGTGGGACACAAACATTCAGGCCATGGTAGAGACCGAGTGAATGAATGATGTGGGAATTTCTGGCACCTTCTGGCAAGGCAGGGTGGGTATCTCATTTTGAGGGTAGGAAGTAAAGGAGGGGTCTAGATACGTACATCTAAAACCAGCCCACAGAGATGTGAGGTCTGTGCCGCCTTCTCTAGAGTCCAGACACCAGAATTGACCATGCAATTCTTTCCCAATTATACAAGCACTGAAAGGGAGAACCTTCATTTAATGCATGTCCTCCCTAGAGAAGGACTTACAGGGAAGACATACAATGGTAAAGAAATCGCATGAATATAAACCTCAGAGAGCTGTAATTTGAGAAGTCCTGCTTTAAATTTTGTTCCCTCAAAAAGCTAGTTATTCTTTCTCACATTTTATTTCTGATAATCAGGCTTTCTCTATTTCTGATTCCCTACTAAAATGTACAAGGTGGTGTTTTTCCTCCTCCAAAATAGCACTGCTTCTTAGTTTCCAAAAACGTTTCATTTGCATAAGTCTTGCAATGGTGTTTATATTCCTCCTTACAAAAAGCTCTGACGCCCAGCCTATAGCCCTGCTGTTAAATTAATAGGTATCGGGATAAAGTGATTAAGATCTTCCCATGCAGCCCTAATGCTGAGCCGGGATTTGCCAGGAAGCTGGCAAAGTATATTTTTAAAAATATACTTCCGTGAGCACGAAACAATACAAGCACCAGATTGTGGTCCATGCCTCCTTCTCAAACCATTCACTCTCCTATGATGCTACCTCCCCTTGGACCCCACAGCAAATACGGCATAAAAAAAGAAAATGGAGAGCAAAAGGGACACAGGCTCTGGCGGAACCAAACTTTGAGAACCACTGTACTCTATGATGAGAACGTGGAACTTGAAGGGCTTCTTAGATTTCATTAAGTGGCATCGGTGACTCTAAGAAAAATGCCGGCCCGCTTCAGACCACAGAAAGAGAGAAACAGCACCGTCCCCACGGCTCCACAGTTACCGTCACGGATGGAGTCAGAACGGAGTCTCCTGGTTTCCAATGGAGGCACTTGTCCTTTAAACCGGTGCCTCTCGAAAGCAGGCGCCTCCCCCAGCAGTCGGGCATCACCCACCTGAGAGCCTGTCCGAGAGGAACATTCTCAGCCCCTCCCAGACTAAGAATCAGAGACTTCAGGAAGGAGGATGCAACCCAGCAGCCTGTGTCTCAGCAAGCTCGCCGGGGGCCTCGGACGGACGCACGTTGAAGTCGGAGACCCGTGGACTGCTCTATCACCAGGGGCCTCAACTGGGGCCATCTGAATGGCCCAGGGACTATCTGGCACTGTGTGGAGACACCGTCAGCTGTCATAACTGGGGACGGGGCAATGCTACAGGCCCCTGGTGGGTAGAGGCCAGGCATGCTGCCAACACCCTACTATGTGCAGCACAGCCCTCCACAACAAAGAATTAGCTGGCCCAAAATATCAATCGTGCCGAGGCGGAGAAACCCCACACTTGCTCCTACAGGAGAGACCGAAGTTGCTAACGCTGCACTCTCTCCCTCAGAAGTGTCCATCCCCTCAGTCGGAGGTTCTCCTCTCTGTCATTAATGTGTCCTCTTGGGCTGGGCTCCCCAGCTGGTGTGCCTCCACCAGGTACGGGGCTCTGGCATCTGGATGCCCTCAGCTCCCCATGAGGCCAGAGGCCCAGACCCTGAAGCCAGTCCCTCCTGTGGCAAACAGCTACACCCACAGACCAGGTGTGCCACCCAAGTGCTGTCATTTTCTGGGACAGCCACCATGGGATGAGAGATGAGAAATCAACACGGATCTTTAAACAAAGCTGGATCGACTTCTCATTTCCAGTGATGAGGAACGGGGTGTTTCAGATCAACCCTCCTAGTGAAAAGAACCCGAAAAGCCAGGTCATGCTGCTAAAAAACAAGCTGGCATTTCTAAAGGCATCAAATTGCTGTCAAGATGGCAAGCAACTTCTAGGTTAAAACTGAAAAAGAAAGATGAGGGTCTGAATAGGCAATTGAGCACAGAAGTCCCCTTTTGCCCTGAGGGCACTGGTTGTTCCTGGAAAATGCAAACTTTCACGCTGCCATCACAGGACGAAAGAGACCCTGTCCAGGTGCCCCTTCTTCCTTGGATCCACAGACACCTCCCCAGCAGTTATCCATGGCGCCTTAGTTGAAAAACTCCTGCTCCCTCCACCGACCAGCGCCCCATAAGCAAGGGTCAGCACTCACTGAGCTGCTATGATGTCCCCTGCTCGGCTCTGCCTGTTGCGTCAATTAACTTGACCCTGGGGGAGCAGCATGGAGTCAGGTTCTCTTATTTTTCCCATTTTACAGATGAGGAGACTGAGGGACAGAAAGGTGAAACAATTTGCCCAACATCACACAGTTCAAAGATGGCAGAGCTTATCATACTCAAACACAGGCTACCGGACTTGTAACCACCACAGAACAAGTTAAAACCAAAGGGCACGAAGATGTTGATTTTTGTATGACTTAAAATAGCAATAAACTCAATATCCATCACCAGGGATTGGTCAAATAAAATACAGTATCTACAAGGAATCAGTACGGGGCGCCTGGGGGGCTCAGTCCATTGAGCGCCAACTCTTGGTTTCATCTCGGGTCATGATCTCAGGGTCATGAGATGGAGCCCCTGCTCAAGAGTCTCCCTTTCCCCCTCCCCCTGTTCGTGCTCTCACTCTCTCTGAAATAAATAAATAAAATCTTTTAAGAAAAATAAGAAAAAAAATACTGGGAGCCTGGGTGGCTCACTTGGTTTAGAAAAATAAGAAAAAAAAAAAAAAAAAATAGAGTCACTGCAAACACAGACCTACGGTTAATATTATTGAATAAAAACATTATAGAGAATTGTTACAAAGTATGAATTATTGCTGTATAACAAACACTTCCACAAATCAAACAAAAAAGCACATTACAGAAAAGACCCTCTAGTACAGTGTATTCTCAGGGACGCACGACCACATCCATATGACCCTGCCCCGTGGTCACGGCCTCAGCCTTTAGACTCAGAGAGCTTGCCACAACTTGACCTTGAGCAAATTAAATTACTTCATTGTTCTGAGACATCAGCTTCCTTCTGAGCAAAATGGGGTAGCATTTTTATCTCAAAGGGTTTTGGTGAGAACCATGGAGCTGCTCAGGCCAGAGCCGCTATAGAACAGCTCAGTAAATATAGCTGCTCTGTTACTATTGTGCTCTTCTGTGTGTATGTACGTGTGCATAGAGATGTCTGGAAGCATGTCAGCAAAATGCTAATAACCCTTATCTCTAGGGAACTGGCATCCTTGGTCATTTGTACTGTATTTTTTTGTACTTTTCTGTATCGCTTGATTTTTACGATGCACGGGAATGATTTTTATAAAAACAGTAACGCCATTTCATATATGCCCTCCCAACATACACATAAGGGTACACCCTGAACAGACTATTCCAACAGCACTAACGGGACAGGCGACACCTCAGAGGTCCCGGGGAAACGAGAAGGGCAAGCTGGGGAAAGTGAAAGGCCTGGGACATCACCAGGCCTCTATCAAACGCGTGTTGAGTGAATGAAGGCATCCACGACCCGAGAGGCCACAAAGCGCAGTAGTACCGAGCTGGAAACTTCCACAACTGCCATGAAATACCAGCTCCATCCTTTGAGCTGCTACCCCGTGTTTTTTTTTTTTTTTTTTTTTAAGATTTTATTTATTTGAGAGAGAGCTAGCGAGCATGAAAGGGGCAAGGGGCAGAGGGAGAAGCCGGCTCCCTGCTGAGCAGAGGGCCTGATGCGGGACTCCATCCCAGGACTCCAGGATCATGACCTGAGCCGAAGGCAGTTGCTTAACCAACTGAGCCACCCAGGTGCCCCTACCCCGATTTTTTAACCCTGCTGATCTTCGGCTGCTGTGAAGCAGGCCTGTGCCAGTTCGGAAGGCCATCACACGGTTAAAGGAGATCGTACCCGTGAATGCAGTGTGCAGTTGGTAAAAGTTCCACAAAAGCTAGTTCTTCTCCAGCCACCACAGGCCCGGGTGCGCCGATAACAAACGGGGCGCCGCGGGACAAGCGGTCTCCCCAGCCTTAGTTTCCTCACTTCTAAAATGAGAATGACATTTAGCCGCCTCTCGGGGTGCTGTGCTGATTATGTCCAGGATTCCTGCGCAGTATTAATGGGAACACTTGCTAGGTTACGGGAGTGTTTTTGGTCAGTTTATTTTACAGCCTCTTGGCTTCAAAGAACTATTTTTAGAAAGACTTTAAAAATCTAACAAACATGCCAATTTTATTAATTGTAATAATTTACTGACCTTGCCCAGAAAAGCCTAATTCCTGTCTGCCTTGATGGGACTGGAATTGGTACCTCCCGAGAAACCCGGGTCCAGCTTGGCCCAGGGTCCTGACTGCCCGGCACGGAGCAGGCGAGGGGCTGCAGTGCCGGCACCCACGACTGCAGTTTGGTTCCCCGACGACAGATGGGAACCCTCGCTTCTTTTCCTCGGTCTAAGATGAAGTGCTAACCTCTTCGAGGTGCCACAGGCTGAAACCCTTACACAGCGGGCACGTCCCTACTCTTGCTATCAGACCATCATGAGTGCTAACACTTACAGAGCGCTCTGAAAGCGTTTCTCAGACATTGTCTTCTATGGTCAAAGAACCATCCAGCAGGGTAGCTGAGCCGGGGATTACTATCCCTATTTTAAGAGGAAACCACGGATCCAGGCAGTTAAGCAAATCAAAGGCAAGCTCTGCACTGTCCACCATGCTCAACAACAGAAAGGAAGATCCTATAGTCCATCTGTTTGGGAAAGACGAGGAGGGAGGAACATAAGCCAGGCCTCCAGCCCTACTCAGGAGTACGGCCAGGGACGCCAGCGAGCCAGCAGGGTTTGGAGTTTACTTACATCGGAATCACATCTCCCTAATGAGACCAACCAAGAAAAGGAGACATTTATGTTTACGGCTCACATGACTTGGTTCTGCCCTAATTTTGGACGACCAGCAGCCTGAATCAGTCTGTCCTCCTGAGTCAGAAAGTCCCCCTAGAATCCCAGGCTGTGGAAGCAGAAGGGCTCTGAGACACGAGATCCCCCCCTTCATAAGCAGATACATGGTAGTGACGAGGCTTAGCAGAGGCCACGACTCTCCAACATCAGCAGCAAGTTCAGGCAGAGCCAGGCCTAGCCCCTAGCTCCCCTGAATCAAGGCCCAGCTCCCTTCTCCCATCCTCCACGGGCAACCACTTGACTCCCATTCCCACTCCCAGGAATCCCCTGCCCTAACCCTTTGTCCTCCCCGGATCATAGTCATGTACCCTGACCAACGGACACTGAGCAGATGCCACGGGTGACCGTGGCAGTAAAAGCCCCCGTTTCCAGACCTTTACTATACAAAGGATGAGCCCACCTGCCAATTAATATGTGCAGGAGGCCACGACCTGGTCTTTTAGAAAAGAAACAACGGACAGAAGAAACTCAGTTGTGAGTCCAAACATCTACATGACCCTTTCCTTCCAGCTTCTTCACTGAAAGCCTGAAATTCTCAGTGAGAAGCCCGATAGCTATGCCAGCCCCACCAGAAATGCCAAGAGAGTGACATTTGGGCAAACAATTATATTTACAAGTGGTTAAAAAAATGAATGCAATAATGAAGATGGGAAATATGGAGTATAAACTGAAGGCTTGGACTGCGGATCAGTCTCTGGAAGTCTCTGGAACTCCACAGGCATGAATTTGTAAACAGTACAAGCTTAGGATGTGCGGTGGGGCCCCAGCTTTCCTGCTAAAGGCACAAGTGTCTTGTCTTCTTGTGCCTCAGACTCCTCACCCATAAAGAGACAGACAGTAGTATTTTGGATCCCTGAAAAAAAATAAAATAAAATTAAGAAAAAAAAGAGAGAGAGAGAAAGAAAGAGAGAGATAGTAGTACCTACCCTCAAGGGTGACTGCAAAGATTAGAGACAATGTATGTGAAGTGGTTAGAAAAGTGCCTGGCCCGTGAGCAGTGCTCATTAATACCAGTACTGCTATCATTATTACCAAGGGCATTAATTAGGAAATAGAGTTCAGAACTTCTTGCCAAACTACACTTTTAAACTCAAAGTTCACATTTTGTCATATTTTCACAAACTGTAGTTACTCTCCATAGAAAGCAGACTTCAAAAGAGAGCACTAGAAAAAAGTAACTTTTAGTCTTAAGGAAGTTTTCTGAACTTTGCTGGTATCCTGGTACATGCCAGAAGATGTTTGTTTGTTTCCCCCACAACTAAAGCATTTACTCCATCACTGTTCCTGTGAACACTTCCCCGAGTAGGTAATTGTCACTCATGCTCCTAGGCAAATAACCAACCTCAGTGACAGGGACAAGAGGCAAGAACAGGGTCCCTTGCCAGTACTTTCCCAATTCTTTACCATTCCCCATGCTTCTGCACCCATCATCGCAATCAAGATGAGACCTATCATAGAAAATAAGCTGTTTCCAAAACACTTGGTATAAATGAAGCCATCAGAACACAGGCAAAACACAGTTAAACAGAAATGAGCTTTACTCTATTCCGTACCAAGTTAAAAATGAATGAGTAGAGAGTCCAATGATTTTCAGTATAGATGCTAAGAAAACTCATGGGGAAAAGCATGTCTTTTTCAACAAATAGCACTGAAATAATTGGAAATCCACAGGCAAAAATGTGAACGTAGGCCCTTATCTCACACCATACACAAGAATTAACTTAAAAGAGATCATAGGCTAAGTGTGAGAATTAAAAGTATCAACCTTCTAGAAGCAAACACAGGAGAAAATCTCCCTGATTTGGGCACAGGCAAAGAATGATCTATAAAAGACAACATTGGGGGCGCCTGGGTGGCTCAGTGGGTTAAGCCTCTGCCTTCGGCTCAGATCATACTCTCAGGGTCCTGAGATCGAGCCCCGCATCAGGCTCTCTGCTTGACGGGAAGCCTGCTCCCCCACCACCCCCAGCTGCTTCTCTGCCTACTTGCGATCTCTGTCAAATAAATAAATAAATAAAATCTTAAAAAGAAAAAAAAGACAACATTGGTAAACTGGACTTCATCAGAATTAAAAATATATGTACATCACTAAGTAAATGAAAGGACAGGGTGCCTGGGTAGCTCAGTCAGTTAAGCATCTGCCTTTGGCTCAGGTCATGATTCCAGGGTCTTGGGACTGAGCCAGTGTCTGCTCCCTCTTCAGCAGGGAGTTTGGTTCTCCCTTCCCCTGCTCTTGTCTGTGCTCACATGCCCGCTCTCTGTCAAATAAATAAATAAAATCTTAAAAAAAAAAAAAAAAAGAAAAGAAAAGCAAACAAAAAGGAAAGCTGCACTGGGAGACACTGCAGACTGTAGATCTGATAGCTGCGCACTGGGAGACACTGCAGACTGTAGATCTGATAGCTGCACACTGGGAGACACTGCAGACTGTAGATCTGATAGCTACGCACTGGGAGACACTGCAGACTGTAGATCTGATAAATGACTTCTATGTAGAACATGTAACAAAATCTCAAAGTCAACGGTGAGAAAACAAGCATCATGTAAATGGAAAAAAACTGCATACCAATGACTGGCTGGCTGTGTGGCTAAATAACCTAGACAAAAAAACAAAACAAAACACACACACACACAAAACAGAAGAACTGATGGAAGGATAGAAAGAAAGCGACGTGGACAGAAAAGTGACGCAGCAAGTAACGTAAAATAGTGGCAGGAATGTCGGTGTTTACTAGGCAGTTCAATTGCTCTGAGTCTGAAAATGTTCATGATAAAACGTTGAGAAAAGGTAAGCTCTGGAATATTTAACGACACAAATACGTCATTAAACACGGCATATTGGCAAATAACAGTGACAAAGCTGTGTGCATAGTACTCATCTGCAATATATACATTTTTTTAAAAATGCGTGACTATAGAAAAGGACACAGAGCAGAAAGCTACAGTGACTATCTCTGGATAAAGTGCTAATGAGTGCCTGTCCTCTACTCTCACTGCTTACCCATGTTCTTTAAATTTTCCATGGTGATTAAATGTTTTTATGATTTAAAAAAAAAAAAAAGAGGTGCCTTAAGAGCAATTAAGAAACAATTGCAGGGCACCGGGTAGCTCAGTGGGTTAAGTGTCTAACTCTTGATTTCGGCTCAGGTCATGATTTCAAGGTCATGGGACTGATCCCCAGGTGGGCTCCGTGCTTAGCCTGGAGAGCCTGAGATGCTCTCCCTCTGCCCCTCCCCACGCTCACGCATGCTCCTCCCTCTCTCTCTCTCTCAAATAAATAAAAGCTTTGGAAAAAGAAAAAATTACAGATACGATTAAAATTTATTTGATCACACACGCAGTGACAGAAAACACTGTCCTCCAAAAAAGTTTAAAAAGTCTTAATTCAACATACATTCAATGACTAATCCTTTCAGCCAGCTCCTGTGCCAACTGCTGAACTCCGTGGCAGACGCCGACACCACTGACTAGGGCTGCGCAACATGGAACGCATGTATCAGAGAGAGAGCTGATAAAGCCCCGGATTCTGTCCTGGTCACACGGTCTGGAGTCAGTAACTGTTAAGGGGCACCAACAAGCTGGAGACCGCTGACTGTTACACAAGGGTTAAGTGAGCCAAGTGTTTAACCCAAGGTGGAACAGATTTTGAGGAAATGACACCCAGAGCCTAATAATGTGCGTGCTGTTTTGGATGATGTAGAACTTGAACTTCTTATCAGCAGAAATTTCGGAGAAGTAAATACCAGCTAAGTGTAACAAGAAGAAGGAACAGATAGCTAGGGCCGACTGGGGAGTCCGCTACGCAGCCTCATGACCCAGGGAACACAAAAGCAGAAGCTGGGTGAATGCCTGTCACCACGACAGCGACGATCACATTCACTCATTCAGCACGTATTTACTAAGTGCTTATGATACAACGTGGAAGTTCTACAGTCTGTGCTGTCCAACATGCTAGCCACCAGCCACATGGGACTGTCCATCACTTGAAACCTGGCATTACAATCAGGAGGAATATCATATGCAAAGAACACGTGAGGGTAGATTCCTCATAAGGAGAGTAGAGGAAATTAAGCTGAAGAGGCAGAGAGGCCAGTTCACGCAAGACTTTACATACTATGCTGAGGAGTCGTGACTTCATCCAGAAAGACAGAGAACTATCCTAATGAGACTTAGGAAGAGAATGTTAACTCAGATGTGATTATTACCAACTTAACAAAGTACAGAGAGATTTTTAAAGAGGTAAACAACAAAAGTGGAATGCAATTAGAGTGTTTTAACAATGATGAAGACCTAACTTAATTCAGTATCATGCTCTGGGGAAGGGGACAGACGAAAGAGATTTCGAGCCACAACATGGCCGCTTGGATGTGGCGGGAGGGAACTGAACGACTGGCAGGTCTCCACTGTGGACGCCAGTGGACGCCTCACAGAGAACGGGAAGGAAAACAGTGAGTTCAGTTAAAAAACAGATTTATTGAGAAACAAATTTTTATCCCATGATAGTCATTCACTTGAAGTACACAATTCATGATTTTTTAGGGTATTCATAGCATGGTGCGACCATCGCTGCAGTCTACATTTAGAACGTCTCCGGAGCGCCTGGCTGGCTTCATCAGTACAACGTGGGCCTCTTGATCTTGGGGTTGTGAGTTCCAGCCCCATGTTGGGGGTAGGTCACTTAAGAAAAAATTGTGGCTCGGTCGGGTAAGCGCCTAACTCTTGATTTCTGCTCAGATCATGATCTCAGGCTCAACAGACTGAGCTCCGCGTTGGGACTCTGTGCTGAGTGTGGAACCTGCTTAAGACTGTCTCCCTCTCTCCCTGTCCCTCCCTGTGTGAGAGAACTCATGTGCTCTCTTCTCTTAAAAAAAAAAAAGAAAAAAAAAGTTTTTGTCATCCCCCCAAAGAAACCTATTAATAGCCACTCCCATTCCTACCCCTTGCACCCCAAGCAACTACAAAGCTGCCTCGGTCTCTATGAATTTGCCCTTTCTGGACATTTCCTATACATGGAGTCACACAATATGTGGTCTTCTGTGACTGGTCCCATTTACTCAGCATCGTGGGCTCAAAGCTCATCTACACTGTGCCAGGACTGGTATTTCCCTCCGTTTTGCTGCGGACTAATATTCCAGTGCGTGGCTATACCACACCTTGTCGGCATTCACGGTGCACAGACATCTGGGCTGTCGCTGCTGTCTGGCTGTTAGGAATAATGCTGCGATTAACATCACATACGAATTTTGTGTAAACCTGTGTTTTACTTTCTCTTGGGTATACGCCTAGGAGTGGAAATGCTGAGACATACGGTAACTCTGTGCATTCAGGATTTGAAGACTTGCCAGACTGTTTTCCAGAGCTGTGGCACCCTTTTATGTTCTCCCCAGCAAAGGGGTAGTGTTCCAGTAGGGGACTTACCCACATAGCCACTTAGTCAGTGTGTGACAAGCATGTGTGTCCTCACCAACCCTTGATACTAGCGTTTTTATTCTAGTTCTCCTAGTGGGTGGGGAGGTGGTGTCCCATTGTGGCTCTGGTTTGCATTTGCTCATGTCTCAAGGAGGCTAAGCACCTTTCTGTATATCTTCGAAGAAGCGTCCCTTGAAATCACTTGCCCATTTTTAAGTTGGATTGTCTTTTTATTATTAAGTCTTAAGTATTCTTTATATGTTCTAGATCTAAGTCCCTTACTGGAGATAGGATTTGCAAATATTTCCTCCCATGCTGTGAGCTGTCTTCCCAACTTCTCAACAGTAGGAGGTGAAATCCAATTTATCTATTTTTGATGAAATCCAATTTATCTATATTTTTTTTATCATTTGTGTTTTGGTGTCATTTCTAAGAAACCACTGCCTGACACCAAGCCATGAAGATTCTCTCCTATTTTCTCCTTCAAGAGTTTTAAAGTTCCAGATCTTACACTGAAGTGCATAATCTATTTTGAGTTAACTTCTGCACCAGAAGTGAGGTAGAGGTTCAACTTCATTCTTTTTTTGTGGATATTCATTTGTTTCAGCATTTGTCAAAAAGCTCTTTTTTCCCATTCAACTCTCTTGTCACTTTTCTCAAAAACGTATTGGTCAAGAGGCACCTGGATGGCTCAGTCGTTAAGCATCTGCCTTCGGCTCAGATCGTGATCCCAGGGTCCTGGGATCGAGCCCCACATTGGGCTCCCTGCTTGGCAGGAAGCCTGCTCTCTGCCACTCCCCCTGCTTGTGTTCCCTCTCTCACTGTGTCTCTCTCTTGTAAATAGATAAAATCTTAAAAAACCAACAACAACCAATTGGTCATAAATTTAGCCACAGTGGGGCCAGTGTCAGACATGCCGAACTGAAGGTGCCTGTGCGCTGTCTCCTTGGGACTGAGCTCCCCATGTAGAAAACCATGGCTTCTACCCACAGCCTAAGGATCGGCCCAATGCGCCTGATAAACACTCAGTGAGCGATGACCCATCTGTGCGAGTCACGGCAGCGTGGCCTCGGCAGCCACGGACTCAGATACTGGGAGGAACATCACTCTTTCTTCTGGGGAGGGGACCCGCTGGTTTTCCTTCCAGGGCTGCTCTCCTGTTGGAGATGCTTCATCTGATTCCGTATGTCGCTTACAGCTCCATTTTATGTAGTGACACGAACTGAAGAGAGCATTTTCCCTCTTCCCAGGAAGGGAAGTGTTTATACACCGGGCCCCAACGCTGCTCTGTGGGAAATCCCAGCCGGCAAGAGAAGGCGAGGCCCGCGGGACATGATCTGTCTGCAGGCACACAGGCTCCAAGGTGTGGTGTGTTTCCATTTGGTATAAAGGGTTTCGTTTGCGGCCGGGGCCAACATTGTTCTGTGACCAACCCCGTTACAGAATTTAAATTTTTACATTGCTAATGGGTCATGTCTGAGCTCAGTGAAAGGAAGGCCCTCAAAAGGGACACTAATTAGAGATAAATCATGAAAAACTGGAAGAACTGAGGGTATTAAGCTAAGGCAAGGCTTTCTGAAGACCACTGGTCTTTAAGCACTGAAAAGCCAACAGGAAGAAAATGAACCAGCTCAAAGAAGTGCGAAAGGGAAGAACCAGAACAGAAGATGACATCTCCTAGCCTGGCCCACTGCAAATGCAAAAAAATAAAAATAAATAAAGCCAAAAATTCGCACCTCCTTTCTGACATTTTGGTTTCAGGCTCGGCTCCCCGTCTTGGCTCTCTCTCTCTAAAGGCCGACTCTTACTGACGTCTGTAGCCTTGTCGTGGGCCCACTGCCTTGCATGTGGTAAGCACTCAACGGGTGTATTTCAAGTAAAAATTTAAGCAGATCTGATACGCAAAAGCAGATCCGTAAGTAGTAGCCATGTAAATTTTCAAACAAATAAGTCTATACTTTCTAAAAAATCACATTGACTATAGTAAATGTAAAATTTTAAAGTATTTTTCAAGAATTCACATTTATTGAAATGATGTTTATGTTAAATATTTAACACCACCCTTATGGTATAAAATTACCTCCCTGAGTGTTTACGCTGCCTAACCCAATCACAATGTCCACGTCTCCCAAGGATAAAAAAGCACAGTAAGATCCAAACACAGCATCAGGCCCTCTTTTAGCTCTCAGGTCTAAGAGCCTGTGGTCATCATTCCAGCTCCTCTCCTGTCCCAACCTCAAAGCTGTCCAGGATGGGATGGAGCAGAGATGCTCACAACCGTGCAAACACAGCTGAGGACACGAAGCAGACGCACCTGCTCACCATTCAGACCCGGAACACCCTGGCTGGAGTCGGAGGCAGCCTCGTTGGGACTGGGCTGGCCACGATGAACAAGGAAAGGTACAGCACATTGATTTCCTTAAACATCCTACTCTCAGTTCTCTTGAAATCCAAGTCGGGGGCGCCTGGGTGGCTCAGTGGGTTAAGCGTCTGCCTTCGGCTCAGGTCATGATCCCAGGGTCCTAGGATCGAGCCCTGTATCGGGCTCTCTGCTCAGCGGGGAGCCTGCCTCCCATGCTCTCTGCCTGCCTCTCTGCCTACTTGTGATCTCCATCTGTCTGTCAAATAAATAAATAAAATCTTAAAAAAAAATCCAAGTCTGATGATTTTATTTTGTCTGTTCCTGTTGTCTATATTTCCCCTTGGTTTTCGGTTAAGTTTTACCTCTCAAAGATCTGGTCATTTCTGACTGAGGGCCACCCATTGCACAAGAAACCACGCAGGTGGTGGGAGACTCCTCTGAGAGGATTTGCTCTTGCTTCCAATGGGCAGGTAGGTCGGGGCTACAAACAACCCCACGTCACCTGAGGATGATCAGATATTGATTCCTCCCATTCTGAGAGGGCCAGTCTCCTCTGGTTCACCCCTGTCCCTAAGCAGAGCCCACAGCAAAAACCTGGCGAGTTTATGAGGGCTCCTCCTCCTTGGCGGGTTCTCATCACCAATGTCTCCCCAGCCGTGTCCCTCTGCCTACAGCTCGAATCATCTTCTCAGGTGACAAGTGCGACGATTCCGGCACTGTTTCAAGGGGAGAAACGGGGCCAAACGTCAGGCATACCCGTCGGCCCTCTCCCGATTCTTTGTTCTGCAAATCCTCCTGCCTGGTAGCTCTCACACCTTCAAACTGATCTTCTTGACTCTCCACCTTCTCCTTTTCTTAGCAGGACTGGTCCAAACAACCCAAAAAACCACTGCCAGAAGAGCCCCCAATCCAGCACATTTAGCACAACCTGAGTTTGAGACCGCACTGGCTTTGAAATCCAAGGCTTTCCCAGGGAACCACCTAAATCAGGACCGAATGAAGCAATATGGGTTATGGGAAAAACGCAATTACGGCTGACTGCCAGAAAACCACACATCCTAACTCAAAGCTCCCGAGCAGGGAGCCCAATGTGGAGCTCCATTCCAGGACCCCAGGATCATGACCTGGGCTACCCAGGCGCCCCATCATTATGCATTTTAATCAAAACTCTAATGTGTTTTATGAACTGAGGGTGTGAAACTCCTGTCAAAAAATGAGACAGTTGTAAACTCGCAGGCCAGGGAACAGCACTTGGTTGTGCCTTTTCCCCCCGCTCGGCCCTCGGCCTCCCCTGCCCGAGGTGGGCTGACACCGCAGACAGGCTGAAACAATCCAACGATCTTACCACAAAGTCTCAGGCTCACCCCTGAGCTGTACTTTTTGCTGGACTGACAGGAGGAGCTAAGGTCAAGGTCACAAGACTGGACAACGCAGAAGTCACGACAGCCCTTGCTCCTGACCACATCGGCCCGTAAGTAAAGGGGAGGATGTGGACAGAGGACGGTGCGGAGTCAAGACCCGTGCTTCCTGCCCCTGTTGGCCCACTGCCCCGTGAGCCTCGGCAAGTGACTTCCGGAGTCTGGAGTCCTTTCCCCATCTGAGAAAGGAGGGCTTCACATATTGCTCAATGAATCATTATTTGTAATGATATAATTAAATATGATTATTTGTAATGATATGATAATGTGACACTGCTGGGTGCTGGGACTACAGTGTCAGAAAGATCAGCCTTGCCCCTGACCTGGTGGCTGACTGGGTCAGCAGTTCTCCACTCCGGCTGCTCATGTAAAAATAATCGAGAGACTTTAACAATAGAACAAAACAACAACAGAACACCTTATCCCAGATTAACGGAGCATTCTGAGGGAGGGCCCCGGCATGGGGAGAAGCCACGGAAGAGATCCTTCCCAAGCATTTCTGATTCCCGGTGAGGATTAAAGCCCACCAGATTTGGAGGATTTCTAACTTTCTATGGTTCTACAAATCAGTATTTTTAACAGGTCAAAAATCTCCAAAATAAACTGCTTTCATCAGTAATTTCGGAGGAGGAGGATGAAGGGTAGGGATTGTCTTGATGTGCTAACAATGCTATCCTCAAAAGTGATACTTCCTGTGAGCGATCTCTAGCCTCACTCATATCTCTTGGAACCATATTCAAAAGCCATATGTATTATGTCATCAATGAGAATTCTCCCCAAGGGGTATATAGATGCCGGAGTCATTCCATTCCAGATTTGCTCCTTTGGGCTAAAGCACTATTTCCCAAACTCTAGTCATTCATGATCAGTGCTATTACTTAGACTTTTTCTTTAAAATCAATGCACTAGAACAATAAGAGTGCTAGCCCTACTAAATATGAAAACCTATTATAAAGGCACATTTATTCATGTGCCTCTTTTAATTAAAGAGGCACATGAATAAATAGAGACCAATGGGATGTAACAGAAAATCCAGAAATAGGTCAAATTAGTTAAATATGACAAAAGACAGCATCTCAAACCAGTGGGAGAAAAATGAAACTTTCAATAAGTGTTTTTGGGAAAAGTGAAAAAACAGACAAAAAAAGGATAAAACTGGATCCCTCCTTCCAACTGTATACGTCATAGCAACTGGGTCAGAGATTAAAACGTCTGGGTACCACAAAAAGAAAAGAAAGCATTCAAGCACTAGAAAAACCCAGGCAAAGCCAACCTGGAAGGATCGGAAACTCTGTAGCAATGGCTGAAAATCAAGAAGCAATGCACGAGGGGATGAAAGCAATGAAACAGATTTCCTTCTATTTAGTAATAATATTCGCAAGACCACACGTACAAAGCAACCTTTCTGCATGGCTTCCGCTCCTCCTGCCTCACTGGTTCTGATTCTAGCCACCACTGAAGTGACCAGTCTCGCCCAGGCTCTGACCTACCTTCCCTGTCCCTGCTCCGGCCGATGCCATGGGCTATGGGAAAA
Organism: Mustela putorius furo; assembly: GCF_011764305.1. Taxonomy (NCBI): domain Eukaryota; kingdom Metazoa; phylum Chordata; class Mammalia; order Carnivora; family Mustelidae; genus Mustela; species Mustela putorius. Next base: position 48,382,665 of record NW_025421290.1, on the reverse strand, counting down.
CAGTCCACAATGACTGCTGACTAACAGAAAACCACACATGGGAGCCCTCTCGGGGCCACCCACTGTCAAAGGCAGACAGTAGCTGATGGGTCTATGCTTCTCCCTTTCACCCCACAAATGTGAGTCCCGTGCAATGCAGTCATCAAGTCGGCAGCTTAAAGCAAGGGCCTGATCGGGACAGAAGGCCTGTGTCGGCTCTTCCTCTTTCCATCGCCCTGCCCTCCCCGCATTCCTGCTCCCAGGGGGAACACTCCCTTGAAAGCTCCTCTCACGTGGGCCTTTGTCTCAGATACAGCCCTCTGGGGAACTCAGTTAAAATACTTTGGATGTGATGCACTATTTTCTTCTAATGCATATAAAAATTATTATTAATATTTAAAAAGCACTCATCAGGAGAAACAGCACAACTCCCTACTGCTTAAGTGTGTGCCATGAGCTTTCTTAATAAGGGGGCGAAGATGGGGCGCCTGGGTGGCTCAGTGGGTTAAGCCGCTGCCTTCGGCTCAGGTCATGATCTCAGGGTAGTGGGATCGAGTCCCGCATCGGGCTCTCTGCTCAGTGGGGAGCCTGCTTCCCCATCTCTCTCTGCCTGCATCTCTACCTACTTGTGATCTCTCTCTGTCAAATAAATAAAATCTTTAAAAAAAGGGGGGGGGGGACGAAGAGACTAACTTCACAAGGGCAATACCTGAAAACATGACATCAGCCAGGTGACTGCGGTCAGTATCAGCAGCCGTAGACCATGTCGCCGGAGCATGCCCTCTGCGTGATGTGAAGAAATGGCACCTCGGCACCTTGGCTCTGTGGTCTTCCTCCCAGAATCCGCAATCCCACTCTAACCCTGAGAAAAACCTGAGACAAATTCCAACAAGGGGCATCCTACACTAACCTAACCAGTTCTCCTTGAAACAAGTCAAGGTCATCAGAAATAAGGAAAGGCTGAAAAACTATCAAAGCCAAGAGGAGCTGAAGGAGCTACAACAATGAAATGTGCTGTGGTGTCCTGGATGGGACCCTGGAACAGGAGAAGGACACAAGGTAGAAGCCAGGAGTGAAGTTTGGACTTTAGTTAATAAGAATGTGTCGATATTAGCTCATTAAGTATAACAAATGTCCCCTAAATGTAAGATGTTAGTACCAGGGGAAATGACACCATTTAGATGTGTGCAGGGTAGATGGGAACTCTCCATACTATCTAATCAAATTTTCTGTAAACACAAAATTGTTCTAAAATATAAATTCTATTAATAGAAAGAGAAAAAGAGATTTTAAGAAAGCATTCCTCCACCTCTGGCAATGCGATCTGCGTTTTGGAAGAACATTCACAAGTGATTCCCAGGCACGGTAAAGTTTGAGAAACATCCAAGACACCAAAAGTTACAGCACATAATGTCCCTACATGGAAATAACAGGAAAAACAATCCAGCCACACATCAACAAACAATCACGCCCCACAGCAGCCGTATGGGAACAATGGACTAAAGCACCATCACCCCAGTTGGGCAGTAAGTCATTATTCACGTAATGAAACCGCTCTCGTTTGGATGCCAGCTTCCCCAGTTTGGGGGTGGATGCCTGGAACGTTGTACTTGGAAGGACCCAGGCCTAGCTGGAATGACAATGACATGATTCACTAACCATTTTAGGCATAGGTGGCAGCATCAATATTGATGAAGTATTTACCAAGTGCCAGGCACAGTGCTAGGCTCTAGGAACCCAACAGTGATCAAAACAAGCATAATCCTCCATGAAGTATAGGAGAAAAAAATGTAAAGAATTATAAATATAAAGAGTTAGGGAAGAGGAGATATGGGAGGTCATGCAGGCAAGTAACAGGGAAGGGCCTTCAGGGAAGGGCTCAAGGATTAACTCCTGGAGGAAGTGACGATACAGTCACTTACTCGAAAGAGAGAAAGAGAGTCCATGAGCAAGCTGGGGGGGGCAAGAGGAAGAGGGAGAAGCAGACTCCCTGCTGAGCAGGGAGCCCATGTGGGATTTGAGCCCAGGACCCCGGGATCATGACCCAGGCTAAAGGCAGATGCTTAACTGACTGAGCCACCCAGGTGCCCCACAGTAACTATTTCTTTTTCTTTTTTTTTTTAAGATTTTATTTATTTATTTTACAGAGAGAGAGATCACAAGTAGGCAGAGAGGCAGGCAGAGAGAGAGAGAGGAGGAAGCAGGCTCCCTGCTGAGCAGAGAGCCCGATGAGGGACTCGACCCCAGGACCCTGAGATCATGACCTGAGCTGAAGGCAGAGGCTTTAACCCACTGAGCCACCCAGGTGCCCCCTACATTACGTTACTACGTTACGTTAACTATTTCTTAATGTAAATGTTCTGGTACAATGATCTCTTCTCCCCCCAAATAGCCTGCCTCCTTTTTTGTCTTTATTCTAACAGTTCTCCTTTGAATCTTTTACAGATAATCATTTTTAGAAATTGAAGCATTAGTAACAACTATGGCTTCTAAACCAAAAAATTACCACTTATGGAAGATGAGTGATTTAGTGATTGACAACGAGTAGAATATCTGAATTTAGAATTGTTCCAGATTTTTCAGGGTTTTCAGGGTTGATCCAGATTTTTCAGGGTTGCAGACATAACGAATTGGGGTGGGGGAGGTAGGTAACTAACCTTTATTGGACACCACAGGCTAAGAACTTTTTATGCATTCTCGACTGATCCTCACAAAACCCTGTGCGGGAAGTGGAATTATCCTCAGTACACGTGAGAAAAATGGAGGCTCATAAAGGTTAAGTAATTTGATCAGTCAGGTAACGAGTGGCTCTGGAGCAGAATCAGGTCTGACTCTAAAATCCAGGCTGCTTAGAAAATAGGGGGCAAAGTGTGGCATAACACAACAGTTTTTTAGAAAGTTTGTCCACACTCCAACATGAACTCCAAATGAAGAGAAAATGCCTTTCACACAGCCTTAAAGACAAAGACACACTGTCCACCTGCACGCCTCTGTAGCTATAGAGGAATTGGGAACGGGGCTCCCCCCACTGGTGAGCACATGGAACCACACCATTTACTTCTGACGTTTCTCTAGTCCTTTGTTTTAGGGGGGCACCTCTAAGTTAAGACAGGATTAAACTTCCTTTTACTAACTTTATCTCTTTCTTTCTCTCTTCTCTGTTTAAAACTAACATTCTGATAATGTTAATTATAAGAGAATATATTTGCAAATGACATATCCGATAAAGGGTTAGTATTCGAAATTAAAATTAAAATATTTATACCCTTTGATGCCAGTAATAATACCATTTTACTAATTTATCTTAAGGAAATAATCAAAGATCTGCCCTAAGAATTATGTGCACAGACATTAGCCACTGTGCTATTTACAATGATGAAATCCTAAAAGCAAGTTAAAGGTCTCAAAACTGGAGTGCTGATAAAGTATGGTATGTCATATAATAGATACTATTCGCCTACTTAAAATATTTCCAAAGACTATTTAACAAGGGGGTAATACATACATGTTAAATGTAAAATATCCAATACAAGCACACCGTCCAATATCAATTTTGTGAAAATGTTCCCTTATGCATGTAAAGGAACCAGAGTCCATGTTTAATGTGGTTTTCCCTAAATAACAGATCAATGCTGATTTGTATCGTCTTCTCTACCTTCCTATGCTTTCAAATTCTCTGCATGTAATATATACCACATTCAAATCAGGAAAGTTATTTTTCTAAAAAGTGAGAGAAAACTTCCAATAGAAATTGTTTCTATGGTGATCTCCTTTTGGGATAGGAAAGAGAAAACGAAGAGTTGTTTGCTGAGGGGGCCACTGCCCTTCCCAGCCCCCCACCCTGAGGTCAGCTGGAGGTCCCCTTCATATTACTCTAGCACTTATGATACAGTCATTTAACAACTTAGTTACCATTAAGCTTATAGTCTACTGCAAAGTTCAAACTTAGGTAGTATATAGATTCCCTTTAAAGGGAACCTGATTTATTTTCATGCAGTTTATTTATGTACAATTACAAATGTAAGGTTAAATTTATTATGTTTACAACTAGATACAAACAAAATGACCACAACCAGCAAAATTCAAAATGACAGTCCTTTAACAAAAGGATGATTTTGCTCATATTAAAAATCATCATCAGGGGCGCCTGGGTGGCTCAGTGCATTAAAGCCTCTGCCTTTGGCTCAGGTCATGATCCCAGGGTCCTGGGTTCGAGCCCCGCATCAGGCTCTCTGCTCAGCGGGGAGCCTGCTTCCTCCTGTCTCTGCCTGCCTCTCTGCCTGCTTGTGATCTCTGTCTGTCAAATAAATAAATAAATAAATAAATAAATAAAAATCTTAAAAAAAAAAATCATCATAACCCACAACTATATAGTCAATTAATCTTTGAAAAGGCAGGAATGACTATCCAAAGGAAAAAGACGGTCTCTTCAACAAATGGTGTTGGGAAAACGGGACAGCAACGTGCTGAAGAATGAACCTGGACCTCTTTCTTCCACCACACACGAAAATACATTCATAACAGGAGCGCCTGGGGGGCTCACCTGGATTAAGTGTTCAACTCCTGGTTTTGGCTCCTGTCATGACCTCAGGGTCATGAGCTCGAGCCCCAGTCAGGGGGTCAAGCTCCCTGCTCAGCAAGGAGTCTGCTTAAGACTCTCTCTCCCCCTCCCCCTACTTCTCCCCCACCCCCGTGCACATGCAGGAGCTCTAATAAATAAATAAATCTTTTAAAAAAATAAATTCAAAATGGATTAAAATCTAAATGTGAGACAGGAAACCATTAAATCCTAGAGGAGAGCACAGGCAGTAACCTCTTTGACATTGGCTGTAGCAACTTCTTTCTAGACACATCTCTGAAGACAAGGGAAACAAAAGCAGAAATGAACTAGTAAGACTTCATCAAAATAAAAAGCTGCTCAGTGAAGGAAACAACAAAATTAAAGGGATCCTGTGGGATGAGAGAATATATTTGCAAATGACATATCCGATAAAGGGTTAATATTCAAAATACAGGGGCACCTGGGTGGCTCAGTGGGTTGAGCCTCTGCCTTCTGCTCATGTGTGATCCCAGAGTCCTGGGATTGAGCCCCGCATCGGGCTCTTTGTTTGGCAGGAAGCCTGCTTCCCCCTCCCTCTGCCTGCTGCTCTGCCTACTCGTGATCTCTGTCTGTCAAATAAATAAATAAAATCTTAAAAAAAAACACATAAAGTATTTATACAACTCAAAAAGCTCCACAAATAATCCAATTAGGAAATGGGTAGAAAACACAAATAGACATTTTCCCAAACAAGACATCCAGATGGCCAACAGACACATGAAAAGGTGTAAAATATCACTCAGCATCAGGGAAATGCAAATCAAAACTACAATGATGTATCACCTCATACCTGTCAGAATGGCTAAAAACAACACAAGAAACACATGCTGGCGAGACTGTGTAGAAAGGGGAACTCTCCTGCACTGTTGATGGGAATGCAAACTGGTGCAGCCACTCTGGAAAATAGTATGGAGGTTCCTCAAAAAGTTAAAAATAGAGCTAGCCTATGACCCAGCAATTGCACTACTAGATATTTATACAAAGAATACAAAAATACTAATTCAAAGGGAGACATGCACCCTGAGGTATACAGCAGCATTATCTACAATAACCAATAAAGGGAAAGGGCCCAAATGTCCATGGACTGACGAATGGATAAAGGAGATGTGATGTGTGTGTACAGATACACGCATGCACAAAGAAATACATATAATGGAATATTACTCAGCCATAAAAAAGAACGAAATTCTGGCATTTGCAATGGTGTGAACAGAGAGTATTATGCTAAGTGAAATAAGTCAGAGAAAGACAAACCCCATATGATTTTACTCATAGAATTTAAGAAACAGGGGCGCCTGGGTGGTTCAGTGGGTTAAGCTTCAGCCTTCGGCTCTGGTCATGATCTCCGGGTCCTGGGATCGAGCCCCACACTGGGCTCTCTGCTCCGCAGGGAGCCTCCTTCCCGCCCCCACCCCCCGCCTGCCTCTCTGCCTGCTTGTGATCTCTCTCTGTCAAATTAATAAATAAATCTTAAAAAAAAAAAAAAGAATTTAAGAAACAAACAAAAAATGAGCAAAGGAAAAAAAAAGCAGGGGAGAGAGGGAAACCATGAAACAAGCTCTCGACTACAGAGAGCGGCTGGGCGGGGTTGGGTGAGACAGGTGAAGGGGATTAAGCAGTGCACGTGCTGTAACCAGCACCGGGCACTGTATGAAGGACTGAATTACTGTACACTTGAAACTAGTACTACACTCTATGTTAACCGAAATTTAAGTAAAAATTTAAAATAAAATACAATAAATGGCACTATGATTCATGGTGACTTCTTTTCACCAGCTCGGGAAATCACCAGCATAAGCTCTTAGAACCATTTCCATACATGTCTCACACAAAGCACATTGGAATATTGCAGGCTTGAATGAGTATTTTCTCAAACACTCTGAGATAGGTTTCTAAACTGCTCTGTATTCTCCGACAAATTACTGACATTAAAATTTCCATTAAAAGTAAAACTCGGGGTGCCTGGGTGGCTCCGTTGGTTGCGAGTCCAATTCCAGATTTCAGCGCATGTCATGATCTCAGGGTCCTGAGATGGAGCCCCGTGTTGGCCTGCTTGTCTCCTGCCTCTGTTCCTCCCCTTGCTCACACGCACACACTCTCTCTCTTTCTCTAAAATAAATAAATAAATAAAATCTAAAAAAAAAAAAAAAGTAAAAACTATTGTCTATGAGGTCAATAAAGCAGTGGCACCAGCCTAAAAACAGGCAGACAGAACAACAGAAGAGAGCCAAGGTCTTCCTAGGCTCCCTAATAGGACTTCCGAGGACTCCCTCCATGACCTGGGGAAATGCTCTTCTGTTCCCATTCCGCAGCGCTAGGTTCAGAAATGTACTTGGACCCACATGTGTTAGCCAGTACAGGCTCACGGTGATAAGTAAGGACTGTGTCTGTGCCTGTGCATTCGTGAGGATGCATCTTGAGCCCTATGCCTTTCTTAGACACTCCTGAAAAGGGATGCTTTGGAAACTATCTTGCATACCTTTATGAACAGGTCTCATCTCCATACCCCCATGAGATTATCTAGCAAGAAAAATGCATCACTTTCACTGAAAAAAACTCAGGATTGAACAGAAAGCAAAATACTTTTCATGGATGAACCAAGTTGCTTATAAATATCCCAATCAAATGAGCTGACAACAGAGGTAATGAATATACTCCTTTGACTAATTTAGGTCCTTGTGCAAAAGCCAAGTACTTGGGGTACAAGTCCATGTACGCACGTTGGTGCTTAACTATAGACAGTCTGTGACAGAAAACCATGGTGAACTGTCAGCAGCATTTAAAAAAAACAAAAAACGGTGTAACAAACTATAGAAATGATCCCTGAAAAAAAATCTGTGTAAAAAACAGACAACTTAAAGAAAAAGAATAATGAATGGCCCATTTTGGAAAAGCCATTTATAAACTTTCATTTCTACAGTCATGCCATTTTATCTGATCCAATAGAACAGAATATGAGAATGCTATTATGCTATTGTTGATCAGAAGATTAAATGTTATACTCAAGAGGACCAGATAAAGGGTAATTTTTAATAAACAAGGGAATTAAAACAAAAGAAAGAAATACAGAAAAAAGAGAGGAAAGCACCTGCTTCCAATATCTTTTGCATCACAGTAATGACCTGCGCTAAAGTGCCATTTTTTCAACTAATTACATATTACAGGAAAATAAAGATTTATTTTTGAGATTATCTTGATTCTAAGAGTATCTCACAAACTGACAGTCTAATAGAGTTAACATACACATGAAAATAGCTGTTATTTATTGATTTAAAGAGTTTATTTATTTACTTGACACAGAGAGAGAGAGCGTGCGTGCACAAGCAGGCAGTGGCAGACCCTGGGATCATGACCTGAGTCAAAGGCAGTGGTTTAACCGACTGAGCCACCCAGGCTCCCTGAAAATAGTTGTTATAATTCTCCACAGCTTCTATAGCCTGCTAGCTTAAATCTCCTGCAGAATTCAATCCTGAATCAAACTGCCCCTAACCCACATGAATGAAGAGCTTTTACTACTAACAACCTTGGACTAAGTAAATCAGAACAATGTCTAACCGAAGAGAACTAGAAAAGCAGGGAAAGAATATAATAAATGTTTGCATGGATGCCTGGAGGAGGAAGAAACATCAGAGTCAGGAAAGTGAGCTCAGTATTCAGAGCTACTTTTCCCTGGGGGTGTTTGCCAATTCCTAAGGGAACGCTAAAAGTTTGTTGTTGGCTTAGGGAGGGAAGGTGCTAGTGGAGAGCTGAACCCTGGGGGTAAAGGTGGACCAAACAGGTTGGTCCTCACAGGGACTGCAGCTCGGTTTAGAAAGAGCTCGATCCCTGAGACTGCACTGAAGTGACTCCAGATCCCAAGTGCCCCATTCGTCTGACGAAAGCAAATGTGGATTCTCCCTGGCAGAGGAAAACATCACCTTAGATCTCCAATAATTTCTACAAAATAATTAGGCAAATTCAATGGCCAGCACAAAATTAAAAAACAACAACAATAACAACAAAAACTAGGCACATAAGGAGACAAGATGAAATGAATGAAAACCAACAGAAAACAGAGAGCAGACAAGACTCACAATTAATGCCATAATCGGACACACCTTAAGATAATTATGCATACCATATTCAGGGAGATAAAAGACAAGATTGATAATTTTGGCAGATAATGGTAAGCTATAAAAAGAAAACCACATGGAAATTAAAGAATTGAAAAATATATAACTGAAATGAAAAACTCAACTGAGGCATGCCCAGCTGGCTCAGTGAGTAAAGCATGTGACTCTTGATCTTGGGATTGTGAGTTAGAGCCCCATCTTGGGTGTTAAAAAAACCAAAACCAAAAAAAACCACAAAGGGGCACCTGGTGTCTGTCAGTTAAGCATCTTACTTCAGCTCAGGTCCTGATCTTGGGGTCCTCAGATAGAGCCGCATTAGGTTCCCTCCTCAGTGGGGAGTTTGCTTTTCCCTCTGCCTGTCCCTCTGGCTTGTGCTGGCGCTTGCTTTCTCTCTCCCTCTCTCTCTCTGAAATAAACAAATAAAATCTTTAAAAAACGGGACGCCTGGGTGGCTCAGTTGGTTAAGCAGCTGCCTTCAGCTCAGGTCATGATCCCAGCGTCCTGGGATCCAGTCCCATATCGGGCTCCTTGCTCGGCAGGGAGCCTGCTTCTCTCTCTGCTTCTGCCTGCCATTCTGTCTACCTGTGCTTGCTCTCTCCCCCTCTCTCTCTGATTAAATAAATAAAATCTTTAAAAAAAAAATCTTTAAAAAACAAAATAAGAACCCCACCCTGAACTGATGGTTTAATATAACATTTATAGCAGAAGAAAAAGAGATAAGTGAGGAGATACCCAGAATGAGGACAGAGAGACAAACAGAAAACACAGAAGAAAGGTTAAGAGATAGAAAATCCAATGAAAGGGGCGCCTGGGTGGCTCAGTGGTTTAGGCCGCTGCCTTCGGCTCGGGTCATGGTCTCAGGGTCCTGGGATTGAGCCCCGCGTCGGGCTCTCTGCTCGGCGGGGAGCCTGCTTCCTCCTCTCTCTCTGCCTGCCTCTCTGCCTGCTTGTGATCTCTCTCTGTCGGGTAAATAAATAAAATCTTTAAAAAAAAAAAAAAAAAGAAAATCCAATGAAAGATGTAACATGTTTAACTGGAGTCCCAAAAAGAAAGGTGATATAGAATGGGGCAGAAGTAACAATTCATGTATTAATGGCTGATGACTTCCAAACCTAATGAAAGATGTTAAGGCCACGGATTCAAGAAGACCTAAGCACTCCCCAGTCATAAGTTTAAAAAAAAAAAAAAAAAAAAAAAAAAAAATATATATATATATATATATATATATATATAAAAAATAAAAGTCCTACCAGGAACAGCATAGAAAAATTGCTAGAAACCAAAGACAAAGAGAGTATTTTAAAGGTACCCAGAGAAAAAGACTGCTTTCAAGAGAATGACAGACTTACAAGTGGCTTCTCAAAAGAAGTAGTCCAAGTCAGGGATAATGAAATGTCTTCGAAATGCTTAAAGAAAACAATGCAAACAAAGAATTCTTTAAGTACCTAAAAAGCCCTTCACAATGGAGGAAAATGTTCTAAAATTAGATTGCGGTAATGGTTGCAAAACTCTGTGAAAATACTAAAAACCATGGAATCGTATACTTTAAATGAGCAAATTTTATGCTGTGTGAATTGTATTTCAGTTAAGCTATTGTTTTCCTTTTTAAAAAATTTAATTTAATTTTTTTATGTATTCCAAAATTCATTGTTTATGCACCACACCCAGTGCTCCATGCAATTCATTCCCTCCTTAATACCCACCACCAGACTCACCCAAGACCCATCCCTTTCGCCACCAAAACCCTCAGTTTGTTTCTCAGAGTCCAAAGTCTCTCATGGTTTGTCTCCCCCTCGGATTTCCCCCAACTCCCTTCTCCTCTTCATCTCCTCATGTCCTCCCTGTTATTCCTTATGCTCCAGGAATAAGCGAAACCATATGGTAACTGACTCTCTCTGCTTGACAAACACACAGTAAGACTCTGTCACCCCACACCTGAACTAAAGGAACACTAAAGGGTATTCTTCAGAGAAAAGAAACGGTCCCACATGGAAATCTGGAAGATGAGGAAGAAGGCATTGAAGAAATACAGGGAAAAGATGACCTTTTTGATAATCAGTGCTGAATAAATGGTGCTGGTAAAAGTGAAATGTAACCCTTTTTCCACAAAAAATCAATTCCACAAAAAGTTACACACGCACAAATACACAAAGTTACACAAAAACAAATTCCAAGTGGACTGTGTAGATCTTAATCCAAACGGCAAAACAGGAGGATTTCTGCAAGGTGTTATAAGAAGCACTCTTCTTGACTTCAGACTGGAACTACAAATTAGGAGAGAAAAGCCGTGTAAATCCCAAAGAAAAATGGGCAAAACATCTGAACAGGCACTTAATAATAAAAGAGGCTACCAAATAAACACGAGCGTGACCTCCTGGGTCGTCAGGAAAGTACAATCTAAAACCACAGCGGGATACACTTCGCACTCGGTAGGATGGCTAAAGTTTAAGACCGACAATACCTAGTGCTGACAAGGACGTGGCGCACAAGAACTCTCAAACGCTTGCGGGAAGGAGTATAAATCGGTCCAACGCTTTGGAAACGTGGTATCATCTATTACATCTGAAGACATGCCAATCTTTTGACCCAGAAATTCCACTGTTACGTATGTCCCCGACAGAAATGAGTGCGCGGGGGACACAGAAGTGTATGCGTGATAGCCAAAAGGCAGACCCAAGTGCAACGCCCACCGCCAGGGGACTGGGCAAACTGCGGAGTGTGCACGCAAGGGGCTGCTACAGGTTGGCGAGCAAATGGATGAACCTCGAAAACAACTTGGGCGAAGGCAGGCGGACACAAAAGAACACTCACTGTACCGTTCCGTTCACGTAAAGTTCACAACAAGCAAGACGAAACCGCAGACCCCGTACGTGCGACGGGCTGCGTGTCTGGAGGCACCGTTACCCCGAAAAAAGGCAAGGGGGTGACTGCCCCGACCAGCGAGGGTCGCCGGCCGCGGCAGAAGGACTCCGGCTCGCGGGCGCCCGCAGGGCTGTATTTCTCGGCCTGACCGCGAGCAGCGCCCCGGCCGGCGGACGGCTCGGGCCGGGCTGTCCTGGGGTCCGGCACTACCCCGCGCGCGAGAAGCCAGGGAGAGGGGGCGCGAGACGCGAGCGGCCGCGGGAAACCGCCGAAGCGGGGCTCGCCGCGCGGCCGGGGGGCGCCCGGGAGGGGAGGCCGAACGGCCGCGGCCCGGCGCCGCCACACCTGCCCGCCGGCCCGGCCCCCCGCGCCGCAGTTGCCCCCCGCCGCCTCCACCGGCCGCCCGCGCCGCCCCCGCCGCCCCGCCCGCTGTGCTCGGCGCCCCCGCACCGCCCCCGCGGCGCCCGCGCCGACGCCCCCGCGCGCCCGCCCCGTCCTCTCCCGCCGCGCGGCTCGTCCGACTCACCTCATTGTCGCTGCCGGGGCGGGCGCGCGGGGCCGGGGGCGCGGCGCGGGGCGCGGGGCGTTAGCGGGGGAGCCGGCCCCGGGCGCGGCGGCTCCGCGTCTCGCTGGGCTGCGGGGGGCAGCGGGGGAGCATCTTCTCGGGGCGGGCGTCCGGGCCGCTAGCTGCGGAGACGGGCTGCGGCGGCGGCGCCTGACAGCTGGGCCCCGGCCCCTGCCATCTTGGCGGGCGCGTGCCCGGGCCGGCGTGTGCGCGCGCCGCCGGGGGCAGGGCGGGCGGCGGAGGGGAGGGGGCGAGCGCGCGCCCGCCTTAACTCGGGGCGCCGGCCCGGGCGGGCGGGCGCGGGCGGCGCGGCGACGGCCGAGGAGGAGGCGGGGCGCGCGCGCGGGCGGGCTCCGCCGCGAGCCGGGACTGAGGGGGCGCCCTCCGCCCGCCGAGGGGAGTGCGCGCGTCTGCGTCCCGCCGCCCCCGGCCGCCGAGGGGAGTGCGCGCGCGCGGCGGCCCGAGCCCGACACAAAAGGCGCGGGGCCCCGCCGCCCGCGCCTCCGGGAGCGCCGAGCCGGGGGCCGCGAGGGGCGGGGCGGAGCTGCGAGGGGCCGGGCTTCTGGGGAAGGAGGACCCGCGGCGGACAGGCCGGAGCTTCGGGGGCCGGGCTGTGGGGACCGGGCTTCCGGCGAAGGACGAGCCGCGGGGGGCGGGGCTTAGGACAGAGGGGGCGGGGTACCAGCGGGGGGCGGAGCCGTGAGGGTGAGGTGGTGTCGTGGGCGGGGCGGGGCGTCAGGCCAGCACGTGGAGCGCAGAGCCCCGCCCAGCGCGGGGCGCCCCCGGCATCCACCAAGGGCGCTTAGTATGCGGGCGTCCGTGTGAGTGGGCCCGGGGGTTCCCCCCCAACTTGCGCCGCTCCCCAGCTGCTCGGACGAAGGCGGCAGCCGGGATTCGAGGGGTGTCGAGGGGGTGTCGAGCCCTCTTTTTGTAAATAGCCAGATCTGGGACCAGAGTCGAAGCTTTGGGGTTACAGCAACACGTGGAGGACGTCCCCTAGCCCAAGGGGCGCCTTATGAGGCGCCCCCAAACCACACCTGTGAAAAATCACAGCACAAAGTAGGCGCTCCCGGCTTTCACCGGTTAAGTTCCCATCCTTCCTAAAGGTTAGCGATCTTCACCGCTGGCTAGAAACCTTCCGGGGTCGCACTCCCCATGTCTAAGTCGTGCTTTCTCGGTTCTGCCGCTGATGCTCCCTCTCCTGTCTTTCACAGTAACATGGAAATCATAGCCACCTTCTTAAAAACTGAGTCGAAACAAAAGCGTATCTAGCATTTGGCGACGTTTGGAATTTAGGGCGGGGAAGGGTCGCTGTTTTACTCCTGACCCGGATGAAGAGGCTCTGTGAATTTTGTGGGTTTGCCCCCGGTACAAGAAGTGGTGGAGCCGGTTCTCAGTCCAGGATTTCTCTGACTCAGAATCCCAGTGCCCGTTCGTTCTGGTTTGCTGCAGCTGAACGTGGTTCTCGCGGGGAGGAGGAAGGCTCTCTAGGTGCTTACTCCCCTCCGTATCACCTACCTCTCCCTCCGCATCCACCTGTCACGAGTTCCCTAGGGACTGATGGTCACATTTTCCCTTTCTATTTGTTGGAGCTGGAGTCTTCAAACTCAAAAGGACACATTTGTCCCCCTACGGTCCTGTTAGCAGGTCCAGATGGTTTCGGCTCCTCCTCACCTTATTTGTCCTCCTCATTCCGGGGTCCAGGTTGGCTCACTGCTACAGAAGGGACTGGTTCGACACTAAAGATGACTAAAATGGTCAATCTGCAGGGCACCTGGAGACATGCAGGGGTGTTCTATATAGGCAGTGTTACCCTTGGTCAGTGCACATTGGACTGTGCGAGATCACCACCCCTGGCCCATGGGATATTGGCTCGTTTGTTCCCAGCTTGATTTATTGGAGCTTGTGGCCCACTCTAACCTCTCTGGTGCCTTGGAGTCCGGTAAGTTGTTACTATCCTGTAACTGGAAAAGCATCACAGGGCCCTGTTGGTAACAGATTTACTCTGGAACATTAGCACCAAAGATTTGGGACATACACCTCCTGTCGATCTTCTCTGCTAACCACCAAGATCCTGGAACAATAAAGACAGGAGGACAGAGAATTCTGATGCTGGAAGGGAACTGCAAATCCTTCTGTTGGTAGGAGATGGAGGGGTGGGACCCCAAGACAGTGAAAGGGGTCCAACATCACTCAGTGAATTTGTAAGATCAGCTGTGAGGCTCCTGGAGAGATCACTTCCTGGGTCCTGTGTCTGAGCCTCAGAGGCTTCATGAGCAGCAGGCAGGGCTGGGGAGGACAGGTAGGGACCACTTGTGCTCTAAGCAGAGGGCTGCTCCTCCATGAATGGGTGTTGGTCGTGCCCACCCAGCCCAGGATGCTTAGGGAGGAGAACGCCACGTGTTGCCGCTCCACTGACAGTGTAGACCCTTCTGAGCCTCCCTTTGTCACCCCACAGATGGGACTCCTACATCCTTGTAGGCATGGCTGCGGAACAGCACAATGTAGGCTCCTGAAAAGTCTTTCCACCCTCCTCCCAGCAGCCTCACTCTTGCCTCTTTGTCCCCTCCCCACTAACTATACGTTTTTGAAACGAATCTACTTAGCATGTTTCCCATTTACTGAAAAAGCCTTGATTCCTTAAAGGCACATGAATTCATGTTTTACATTCTTCCGATAAAAAGAACATTAACACTATTTTTGACACATATGGCCCCCAAGTGATTTGTGTCTGAAGGTCACCATTCCTCAGATTTGAAAAGATTGCTCACCAAAGCCAGTGACTTTGTGACACGTGACGTGTGGGGGTGTAGGACACGTAGCTGGGCTTACTACCCATGGGTCAACTGGAACACCCTCCTGGACTGGTTTTCCCATTTGTGGGGGAGGCAGGAAACACAGGTGTTCTGCTGTTAGCCCTGGCTAGCCATAGAGCCACGTAATAGAGCCAGGAAGCCCTCAAAGATATCTGTCTAACCTCCTGTCTGGAGGGTGAAACTGAAGCCTGGTCAAGTCACACAGGCCAGTGGATGAAGAGCCAGATGGACACATGTTCCTGCAGACCCCACGTTGCAAGACTGCCGACCTTACCCCCCGCTCTCTCCCTATTACTTGAGGCTTTCCAGACTGGGGTGGGGGGTCACTGTTGAGGAACCAACCCTATGCACCACCTTCTCTCTCTCTTGGTGTTGCCAAACAAAACCTCACTCACCCCAAATAATCAAAAGAAACACAGTTGTTTTCGATGATTCACCAATGAGACCATGTCTGGTTTATATTAACAGCAGAAGTCAATTACTGCTCCATGCCAGAACCCAGAGTGAAGACATGCTTCTTTGAAGTGAAGACAACAGATGAATCAGAGAACCTTGGGGGCCACCTGTGACACGGCACCTTTTTTTTGAAAATCTGCCTTTGCACCATTAACCTCATTGACCAACTCACTTATTACCAACAGTGTCTTCCTTGAATATAACACAATTCATTTTCAATCATTCATTCATCCAAAGTTTTTGAGCACCTATGTATCTCGGCCTTGCTGATGCCCAGGACGCTGCCTCTGTCTACCTGGCAAACCATCTTCAACCCCCCACTCACCTGTCACTTCTCTCTCAGAACCCAAAACACCCCCTTTCCCCAGGGCTGCAGGCACCATCCTCCATACTGCTTGGGGGTTTGGGGCTCGGCCCCATCACACCTTCACCGTCTCATATTGCGATGGTCTTTTTGACCTGCTGGCTCCCCCGCTAGACCGTGAACTTCATGAGGACAACTTGCAGGTCTTAGTTCTCTTTTGACCCCATGTCTGTTACAGCACAGAGGTGAGGAGACCCTGTTGTCTCTTTGCCCTCATCCAAGCAATGCCTGCAGGAGGGGGTCATTTTGGAAATGCAAGCTCCTGCTTGTGCTCCTGTTCCATCTGGCAGGAAACAGAAACTACTTCTGGCCCATTTTACCTTCCCCACACTCAGGGATGGCCTGTGGCTCATAGCTGGAGCTTCTCTTTTGACTCCACCTCTCGGGCTTTTCAGCTCAAAAAGCAGCTCTCCTGAAAGTCCTGTTTCACCCTCTTGAAGGCTCAGGAAGAGGCAAGTCTTGGGAGCGGGGCCTGTGGTGGTCATGCTGGGGATGACTCCAGCTTCCTGCTGAGTGTCTCAAAGACCTGGACCAACCGAGGGGAAGCTTGGCCAGATGTATGTGTGTTGGGGGCCGGAGAGGAGGACCTTGTGTGCCCTTCCCAGAGAGGGCACCTTCTCAGTGCCACTCTTTGCGATGAGAGAAGCAGATTGAGGACCCAGGTTGGAGCAGGCCTGCTTTTTTGGAGGTGCCTGTAGCCAAGTCCTGCCCTCCCAGGCTGCCTGAGTGTTTCCACTCAATTACGTTCAGAAAGCTGAGCCAAGGGCATCCCTTAGGCCACGCTGGCCAGCAACCCAGGAGAGAGCTGCTGATCCTTTTCATGGGAGCCCTAAGGCCTTTGGGAAAGAATGTCCCATCCAGCCCACCCTAGGGAGGCCCAACCTCCCTTGGGCCTTCCCAGCTCTGGAGATCAGGTCTCAGCTTGAGGGGGTGGGGGAGGTTGTCACCGTCATCCCTGGGGAAGAGACTCCCTGGCCACTCCTCTCTCCTAGCTGTCTCACACCTGCTTAGAGATCCTGACGGCCAGGCCTTTGTGGGGCTGAGGGGACCTGCCTACAATGGGCTGGGAGGCCTGGGCCTCTGAGCACATATTTTAGAAGACTTGGGAAATCTGAAATCTTTGATCCCCTCACATGATGTTCTACCAAGAGAAAGAGAAGTCAGCAGGTGTCATGTCTAATGGAGGGAATGATAGAGAAGTTATAAGAAGAGTCAAGAAGATCTTGCTTGAGAGCAATATGAGAACAAAAAGTAATTCTTAGGAATAAAAACATCATTTTCAAAATTGAAAAAGTTAGTTAGAGGTAGTAAAAACCAGAAAAGACACTGATCTAGAACAAGGGTTGGCACACTTTTTCTACAAAGGACAAGATAATAAATATTTTTGGCTTTATTGCAGGTCATTCAGTCTTTGTCATGACTACTCCATTTGGCCACTGCAGCTTGAAGACAGCCATAGCCAATCCATGAATGAATGGATGTAACTGTGTTCCAATATCACTTTGTTTACAAAAACAGGTGGCAGGCTGGATTGGGTCTGCAGGTCACAGTTTATTGACTCATGCCCTAGGGGATCAAACAAAAAATCTATTTCACAAAGCAGACAGAGTACAAGATACAGATACAATGCAATCCCTGTCAAAATCACCCCCTTTATTCTTTTCCAGAAATTAGCAATGTGATTCAAAGACTCCTTTGGAAATGCAAAAGATCTAGGACAACTAAGACAGTCTTGAAGGAGAACACAGTTGGAAGATTCATATTACCTGAGTTCAAAATTTACAGCAAAGCTATAGTAGTCAAGTATAGTACTGGCTGGCAGAGGGTTAGGTATAGATACAGATTGATTGATGGAATAAAGAGTCCAGAGATAAACACTTACATTGATGTGCAGTTGATTTTTAACAAGGGTGCCAAGATAATTCAGTGGAGGAAAGAATTATGATTCAATAAATGATGCTGAAACAAGTAGAAATCCCTACTTCACATCATATGCAACAATTACCTTAAAATGGTTCATAGACCTAAATGGAAGAGCCCAAACTATAAAACCCTTAGAAGAAAACAGCTGTGTAAATCTTTCTAACCTTGGGGCACCTGAGTGGCTCAGTGGTTTAAGCCTCTGCTTTAAGCTCACATCGGGCTCTCTGCTCAGCGGGGAGCCTGCTTTCTCCTCTCTCTCTGCCTGCTTCTCTGCCTACTTGTGATCTCTGTCTGTCAAATAAATAAATAAAATCTTTAAAAAAAATCTTTCTAGCCTTTGGTTAGGCTAAATTTTCCTAGCTATGACATCAAAAATAAAAACAAGAACAAAAACCCAAAAAACAAAGAACAAGTAACAAAAGAAAAAACAGATACATTGAATTTCATCAATATTAAAAAACTTCTGCTGCAGATAATACCATCAAAGTGAAAAGACAACCCACAGAATGGGAAAAAATATTTGTAAGTCCTATCTCTGAAGAAGGTCTGTACCTAGAGTATATAATGAACGCTTCCAACTCCATAATATAAATACCAATAAGCCAAGTAACAAGTGGGCAAAGGGTCTGAGCAGCTACGACTCCAAAGAAGATCTACAAGTGGCCAATAAACATATGAAAAGATGCTTAATATCATGACTGTCAGGGAAATGCAAATAGAAACTTCAATGAGATACCACTTTACAGCCAATAAGATGGCTATAAATAAAAAAATAATAAGAAAGTAGAATAAGAAAGGAAAATAAGTAGGGTTGGCAGGTGGAGAAATTGGACCCTCATACATTCTAGTGGATTGTAAAATGGTGCAGCCACTTGGGAAAACAGATTAGCCCTTCTTCAACTCTTCGACGCTGTGTTCCCCTTTCTCCCAAATTCATATGTTGAAACCCTACCCCAGCACCTCAGAATGCATTTGGAGATAGGAACTATAAAGAGGTAAGTACGTTAAAATGAGGCCTTTAGTGTGGGCCAATCTAACTGATGTCCTTATGCTGAGGGGAGATTAGGCCCCCCAGAGGGATGCCAGGAACAGAGAAAAGGCCATGTGAAGGCATCTCAAGAAAGTGGCCGTCTGTATGCCGTGGGAAGTGGCCTCTGGAAAAAACCAGCCGTGTTGGCTCTGGATCTGGAACTTCTAGCCCCCAGGCCTGGGAGGAGATAAATGTCTGTTGTTTGAGGCCCCCTGCCCCCCGCCCCCTCTACCTCCATGACCCCAGCCCCCCGCCCCCCCTACCCCCAGGCCCGCCCCTGCCCCAGCCTGGGATGTTTTGCTTTGTCAGCCCCAGGAGATGAATACCGTGCCAGGGACTGTGGAGTTTCTTCTGGGGGTGATGAAAATATTCTAAAATTACATAGTGGAGATGGTTGCCCAGCCCGGCGGATATACTAAGAACCACTGAATAGCATTCCTTAGGTGGGTGAATTGCATGGGATGTGAATTACATCTCAACAAAGCTGTTTGGAAAAAGAGAGCTCACCAGGTGTTTGAGAGGATTAGTGTAGAACGACACACATTTAGACACAGTCTGGTAGAAATGCCTGTTTTTCTCTCCCACGCGGATGAGGCCCTCAACCAGGAAGGAGTTCAGGCCTGCAGTTCCCTTTTCTCAGGGATCTGCAAACGTCTAGTTTCAAATTGCAGGCAAGAAGTCCGATAACCAGCCCGGGTCTCTCTTTACAAGATGTATTAGCTTCCGGTCCCTGCCATACAGATGACCAAAGCTTGCCGGCTTCAAAAAACACATATGTATTCTCTTGCAGATCGGGGGGTCGGAAGTCTGATGCGGGTCTCACGGGGCTGAAATCCAGGTGTTCGTGGAGCTGTGCTCGGTGGGGAGACTCTGTTCTTTGCCTTTCCCAGCTTCTAGGGGCTTCCTGCATTCCTTGGCTCGTGGTCCCTCAGGAAGGGCCATCTGCAAAGCCAGCATCAAGTACGGATCAAGTCTGGGTCAGAGCTCTCTGGCTCTGCTCTCACATCTTCCGTACCTCCTCTTTTCCCTCCCTCTGCTCTAGTTACAGACCCTTGCAATTATATTGGGCACACCTGGGTAATCTGTAGTACTCTCCCTGTTTTAAAGCCAGCTGATTAGCAACCTTAGTTCTACCTGCAACCTTAATTCCCCCTTGGGCGTGGAACCTACATATTCATGGGTTCCAGAGGTCAGGACTGGACATTTCAGAGTGGCGTGGGTGTGGGCATTTCACACACAGGCAATCTGTTTTTTCTCCCAGAAGCTGAAGGGGGTTTCTTGTTGACCTTGGAGTTTGGAAATTTCACCAGAGTTCAGGGACACCCCAAATTACCGTAAAAAAAATAACAATAAAACTTTAGCTTAGAAATGTAAAAATACTCTTCGAGATAACTTTAAGTTGAAAGAAGAAATCAGTACGAAAAGTATAAATTAATGAAAATGAGAAAACATCAAAGCAACACTTACGGGATATGGCGAAAGCATACCTTATACGTTTTTACTATACAACAGAGGGTATACATACATGCTTAAAACACAACAAAATAGGGGCGCCTGGGTGGCTCAGCAGGTTAAAGCCTCTGTCTTCGGCTCAGGTCATGATCCCAGCGTCCTGAGATCGAGCCCGGCAGCATCAGGCTCTCTGCTCAGCAGGGAGCCTGCTTCCTCCTCTCTCTCTGCCTGCCTCTCTGCCTGCTTGTGATCTCTGTCTCTATCAAAATAAATAAATAAACAAAATCTTTAAAAAAAAAAAACCACACAACAAGATAAATAAAAAAATTATGAGGGGGAACTTATCAAGATGAAATCTGAAAATAACGAATTAGAAACATGAATCCTGAGAAATGAAAGTAAAATCCACTTCTTCAAGATGAAAGGAAATGGAAAACAGGCAAAAACTAAGAGTAAAAGACAGGAAAACAAAAGTACGGGGCACTAGGCGTGAGAAGGGATTTATAATTGCAGGGTGAGCGAAAAAAAAATAGCTGCATTGTTTTGCAGTGTATGTAACTGTAGGGTCATTGTGTTGCATTAATATAACATTAACATTAACTGACATTAATATAACAATGGATAAGAAAATAATTACAAGAGAATATTGCTGTGGTTTTACTTCAATAAATTTGAGGATCTACATGAAATGGATGATTTTCCTGAGAAATCGGGGAGAACGCTGGTGTTTGGGGCACAGGCTTGGCGGGTGCTGGGAGATGCGAGCCGTCTCTGGGGCCTCCTCCGAGGACGAGGACGTTCTGCCCTGAGACTGGGAATGGCCGCTGAGCCGGCAGTCAGCAAGACAGCAGGTGGAGAGTCACCGGGGAGGGGGCTAGGCGCGGGGCGGGAGGACCCGGCTCTGCCACCACTCGCTGTGTGGCCCTTGCTGGGCGTGGACAGTGGACTTGGGAGACCCCTGTGGCAGCTGGAGGCGGTGGGGGCGGGGTGGGGAGGAAAGGAGAGGTGGGTGGCATGTTTAGGGGGTGGACCAGGTCGAGGGTTTGGACACAGGATGAGTGTTTCTGGTCACTTCCACCCTCTGACTGCCCCTGCCAAAGCAGGGACATTCTCACCCACGCCACAGAGTGGATTTTCCTGTAAGGTTTCATCCTAATAAAGCTGTTGCTGTCCAAAGTTTGAAAACCAGGAGATAGCCCCAACCCCTGGGGCTGCTTTCAGTCCTGATCCTTTCCCAGCATCCACTTGCTTAACTGTCTGGCCTCTTAGAATTGTAAAGATGTTCATTATTCAGTCCCCCCACAGAGATAGGTATGAGTGTGTGTGTGCACGTGTGTGTGTGTTTCTTCTTTAAAAACCCACTGCTTCCTTTGGAACATAATTTAAACTTGCCTTTCCCAAATGACCAAGAACTAGGCTAGCGCGCAGGGGCTGCTGGGCGGCGAGGCAGGCAGCGGGTTTCCGCACACACACCCGGCTTTCTCTTCTCAGAAGGACGAGGTTTACAGCC
The DNA here is from genome assembly GCF_011764305.1 of Mustela putorius furo. Lineage (NCBI taxonomy): Eukaryota > Metazoa > Chordata > Mammalia > Carnivora > Mustelidae > Mustela > Mustela putorius. Next base: position 48,360,996 of record NW_025421290.1, on the reverse strand, counting down.
TTTAGGTAAAAATAGCTTTGTGCGGCTTGTGCCAGGAAGACATTTAGAAACGGAGGGAGGATTCGTTTGCTAAAAAAGAAAAAGCCTCCCAAATTGCTACCATAATTTTGGAATTCACTTCTGCAAAACCTATCAGGGGTCATAAAGATGTTTTTGCTCTCAAATTCAGTAAAAGCACTTCTGGGATTTTGCCCTGAAGAAGCAAGTCTAACTAAAAAGAAAGGCTTCATGGACAAGCTGTTCTCTGCGGTGTCGTTTGCAATAGTAAACCACTGGAAGCAGGAAAAGACACTTGGGCTTAAGGGCAAAGGGTCAGGAATCTAATCCAAGTCCAAATGCTCCCCGTGGCAGCCCATGGCCCTGTCCATTTATGCCTCCACCTGACACTGGCTGGTAACCTGTCCATGCCGGACCCTGTGCTAAGAAAGACCAGGGTATGTGGTACTGAGTGTTTATGCCTTGGGGAGCTTACCACGGAAAGGGTACAGGCAGTAGACTCCACTTGTAACTCAGTGTGACAAGGGGAGGATCCATGGGAGGGATCAGAACCCAGATGAGTCACTCCGGAAAGGCTTCCTGGAAGAAGTGTCTCATGAGCTGTGTTATGAAAGTTACTGTGGTTGGAAAAATGGGAGGAAGAGCTTGTGGGCAGACGCACTGTGTGTGGGGACAGAGAAAAGCTCAGCTGTGAGAGCAGAGGGAGAAAAAGGGGGAAAGCAGGGAACAGGCCCTGTTTGCCATGGGGGGTGCTTTCTCCTAAGAGCTCTTGAAGGATTTTAAGCGAGAGAGTGATGCCTTTAGAAAACTCAGCCCGACTGCCCTGTGGGGTAGGGCTGGTGTGGCTGCAGGTGGGGGGGGGTGGTGATGTCACCAGCCCGGGCAGAGCCGTGCTGGTGGGAGAAGATGGGCACATGGGGGCTGGCTCCTGGAGGGACAGGCGGAGTGGTGCAGTGGTTGCGTATGAACTCTGAAACCGACTGCCTGGGTTCAAATCCCAACTTACTCGCTGTGTAGCCCTCAGCAAGCTAACCAACCTCTCTGTTTTCCTCATTGTGGAAGGAGGATCCCTGTGGCAGGGTTGTTGGGCGTACTGCAGGGTCCCCGTGCGTGAGGTGTACCCAGCAGTGACCGGCACGAGTTAAGTGATGCTGTTGGACGTGGTGCGGCTGATCGGGGCAGTGAGGCGGAGACAGGCATCTGGACGGATGCACGCATTGCTGGCTTGGGCTACTGGGATCTGGGAGTCCAGGGTTTGGGGAAGGAAGTGGGTGAATTTGGTCTGGGGCATGAGATCGTGGCACTCGTGGCTGAGCTGAAGGACAGGTGCGTGAAGCTAAGGACATGGACGCAAAGATGTGGATCTGAGCCTTATCCTCATTGGAGAGGTGGCAGACCTTGCGAGCCGATGGGGTGGCCCACGGGAGGGGGGCCCTGGCAGAACCTGCAGCACCAGGGACAAAGGCCTCGGTAAGGGTGGCCTTGATTCTCTTGTCTTGTCACCGTCATCAGTGTGGGAGGACTGGACAGTCGCAGCAGCCAGTCACACAACCGATGGGAATTATTTATAACAAGTCTGTAATGACACTGGGAAATGCTTACAATGGTGCAAGAGAAAAGCAACATAAAGCAGCATCCATGCACTACGTCAGCTATGGAAACACGTCCGGAAATGTCCGCAGAGAAAAAATACGGGAAGGAGACGCACTAAGAACCTAGTAGTGCTGCTTCTAGGTGGTGGGATATGCCAGGGCGTCTTGATTTTGCTATGATACATCTTATCATTGAAAAATACAGTAAACTTCATTTTATTTATTTGTTTTTTAAAGATTTTATTTATTTAGTTGACAGAGAGAGGGCGCGCATGCACAAGCAGGGGGAGGGGCAGAGGGTGAGGGAGAAGCAGGCTTCCCGCCAACGCAAGAAGCCCGATGGGGGCTCGATCCCAGGACCCTGAGATCATGACCTGAGCTGAAGGCGGAGGCTTAACTGACTGGGCCACCCAGGTGCCCCTAAACTTTATTTTATAAAAGGAAACAAACTAGAGCAGTGAGGCTCTCTCCCTGCCAAGGTCACAGTGGCCTTGGGCAAGTCCCTGTTTAACAAGGGCTCTGGTTTCTGTGTTTACAGAGAAAGGGTCTTGCTGAACAAAACATTGTTTCTTTCCTCACCATGTGCTCCCAGGGACTCTGCCTTGCAGACCGTCTCCCCCAGATGGCCACAGGCTTGGGTCCTCACTCTACCACTTAAATCTCTACTCAAACCACTTTACTGACTGCTCAGGCTCAAGTATCCTCCATCACCCCTGACCCCTCCTGGGACCGAGCCCCACGTGGAGCTCCCTGCTCCTCGGGGAGCCTGCTTCTCACGCTGCTGGTGTGCTCTCTCTCTCTGTATCAAATAAATGAAAATAAAATCTTACGGACGCCTGGGTGGCTCAGTGGTTTAAGCGTCTGCCTTCACCCCAGGTCATGATCTTAGGTCCGGGGATCGAGTCCCATGTTGGGCTCTCTGCTCCACAGAGAGTCTGCTTCTCCCTCTGCCTGCTGCTCGGTCTCCCTGCTTGTGCAAATAAATAAATAAAATCTTAAAAAAAAAAAAAAAAAAAAAAAAAAAAAAGAACAAGATCCTCCCTTGTTGGCGGGGGGAGAGGGTTTGTTCCAATGCCCCGGATGTTCTTCCTCGGACCCTGACCCTCCCGCTGCTGACAGTATAGATCAGGGAGGCTGAGTGCTCTCGAGCCAGGTGCACAGAGCGAAATAAACTGGCCAGGAACTCCAGGATAACAGAAAAGCACCCCTGTGCCTTGTCGCCCTTCTGAATCTGGCCTCGAACCCCTTCCTAACAGGGGAGAGGAGGAAGTGGAGAATTGTTGGGCATCTGGGTTCCCTTTCACTTCTCTGTTATATTAAGCTTCTGCATGACTAACCTTCTCCCACAGTGTTTCCCAAGATGGTATGCCGCGGAACATCGATCCTGGCCAATAATCAGCGTCGTGGGAGCCGAAGTGCCCAGTGCATGAGTATGGGAAATGTCAGGGTCAACAGGCTTCTTTGTTACAGAATTTCCAGTGTGTTACAGAGGCAACCTGCGCCTGAGTCACACCATATATAGAATGGGGCACTCCCAAAGTCACGCGGAGAGCCTGCACGAGCAGAGCGTCAGTCTGAGAACACTGGTGGGGGCGGGGGACACAGCTTGGGAGAACCTGGGACTGTCAACCAAGCAGCCTGGGGCAAACTCCTCTTTCTAGCCCTCTGCCTCTTCCTGATCAAAGGGAGGGGGGCCAGTGACGCTATCTCTCAGCCGCTGTGCTGCCTTGTAGCCTGGTAGCAGGCACTCCGCTGGTGCCCAGGGTGAAGACCGGGCAGAGTCTTGAGAAGCGAGCAGGTGCGTGCCCTAGAAAACCAGCGGTCCCCCTCCCGGGCAGCGATGCCAAACTCTTGCTCATGCACAAGGAAACTGCAGGAATCCTGACGGCAGCAGTTTGTGTAACCAGCTGTTGAACTGACATGCCAGTCCAGGAGCCAAGATCCGACAGAAGGGACGTCTGAAGGTGCTGCTGGGCAGAGCTTACCAAGAACGTTCCCAAGAGACCTCTGAGCCTCCCTCATCCATGTTATGGGGACAAAAGTGTCTGGCAGTAGAATTAAAAAAAAAAAAAAAGTCTCTGTAAGGGGAATTTCTTTGGGGCAAAGTTGAGCTGTTGATTCCAGCCCCCTTCCTCCCAAGAGGGAGGGGGGAGCTTGGTGGGTGGCCCCTGGGATTGGTGAGCTGATGGCTAAAAATCGAAAGGCAGGAGGTGGCTCTCAGCCAGATGTGCAGAGAAGGCTGTGTGTGTGGGGGGAAGGAACCTCCTTCCCGCCAGTCTCAGGGCCGGGGGGTGGGGGCCACAGAGGTTTCCTCTGACTGAGGTAGAGAGCCTGGATTCTGCCCACAGGGCCTCCTGGAGTGGGGTGGGGGGGCTCCCACCAAAAGAGGACTGGGGAGCGACTCTCGGTGATCAAGGCCTGCTGGGAGTGGGGGGGCACGAGAGGCCCCTTATCCAGTGTAAGGGGACTCAGGGTGAGGCTGTCTGCAATGTTGGGGCTCCCCAAGATCCTCGAAAGCTCCCTGAGGACAGTCGCTTGAAACGCCTGCCCCATCCAGCGAGTGGAAGTCCGACAGAGTCGTGGAAGCATGTTCTTGCTCTGGCCCCACACTCCCCGCCTACCGAGGTCAGAACCCGCAGCATCGTTGTTCCAGCCAGAGGAAGAGAAGCCGGCGCTGATACCCGCCACAAGGTGGCGACCCTGCAGCCCGCGGAGCCCGGGGAGGGGGTTAGGGTCCAATTCAGCGGGGAGGGTTGCCTTTGCCGTCTTCATCTGGCAGGCGCTGCGGCCCTTACTTTGCTCTCAGCCCAGACAATCATATTTGTAGCTAATTCGTCCACATCCTGAACTCAGGCAAATCTGTGTTCACGGGACCCCAACCTCACCCCTCCCTTGGGCTTCCTGAGTGGAGGGTGCTCACGTATCCAAAGAGAGCAGGAGGGTACCTAGGCCACCCTCCCCACCACCAGCCCTCCCAGGTTCCAGCTGGAGCAGCGGGGACCCTCTGGGAGGAGCTGGAACTGCCGCTCCCTGGAAACAAGGCTCAGCCCTCCAAGGGGAAAGAAGGTTTCGGAGCTGGTCCTCTGTTTGGTCTCCCTCTCACCGGCCAACCAAGGTGGGAAGAATCTAGGTCGGGTGACCCAGAAGGGGGCATCCCCAGGGACCAGAGGCAGGGTGTGGGGAGGGGCAGGGTGCAAAGCGGCATTGAGCTGGGGGTCAGAGTGGGCTTTGGAGAAGGGTCCTGAGCTCAGCTGCACACGGGTGCTCGAGCCCCTGTGCCAGGCTTCGAGGTGGGCTCTGCATCCCGTGCTTTGCCTGGTTGGGTGGCATCCCCGCGTGATGCTTGGCATGGAGACATGGCTGGTCTGACAACTGGAGAGACCAGAAGGTGGACTGGGTATCAGACCATCAGGACTCACTGTTGCCGGTCAGTGGTGATGGTGTTACGGTGCTTACTGAAATAAATTGTTGTGGGAGCTGCAGACGGAGGCATTACAGGACTTGGACTTGCTTTGAAAACATCCCAGTCTTCTATGTCATCCAGATTTGGGGAGACAGAGGAAACAAGATTCTCTGAATGTGCATAATTTTTGAAACTTGGTGAGAGGCTCTACTTCAGTGTATGTTCCAAATTTCCCATAAAGTTATATATATATAAAAAAAGCAAAACCACAGAGAATCAGTATGTTTCTTGTCATTTTCACCAAACAGCTCCCTCCCAGTTGTGCAGTTAGACCCCCTTTGAGGAGGCCAGAGGAGCTCAAACGTTGCTTCTTCTATGGGCTCTTCTGGAAGCCTTAGAGATCATATGATGTTAGTCTGTTCCCAGATGACAGAAAACATGGTTAATGGGTGCAGTGTGTCACTTCTGGGCAGTGGAAGTAGTCATTCAAAAATTTAGGGGGTTAGGGGCGCCTGGGTGGCTCAGTTGGTTGAGCATCTGACTCTTGATTTCAGCTTGAGTCATGATCTCAGGGTGGTGAGATCGAGCCCTATGTCAGGCTCCACGCTGGGTGTGGTCCTCTCTCTCCCTCTTCTCTGCACCGGCCCCCCGCACTCTCTCAAAAAAAAAAAAAAAAAAAAGTTGGGGGTGGGGAAGGTGCGTGTGTGGGCTCTGGAGTGAGCCCTCTCCTTGCAGGCAGCCAGTGCTCCTCTGGGTGCCCTGGGACTCTGAGTACCCCTGGCTGGGGCAGAGGCCCTTTCCTCACCCGACTGGACCAGCTTCCCGCAATCTTGGCCACACCCCAGTGTCAGACGTGGCGCTCTTCTGTGGCACTGTGGCACCTGCTGCTGGACTTCTGTCCTTAGTCTGCTAGCCTACGCTTGCACTTGCACTTGGATGTCACGGAGGCCCTCCCCTCGCTTTACCCTGTCCCAGGGGTCATCCACCTTCAGACTCGCAGTGCTCTGCATCTTGGCCAATGACACGGCCATTGGACCACAGAATGGGGAGGGGCCTGAACCACACCCACCGGCCATAGGCGGTCCTTCACCTGCTGGCATGCCTCCCCTGGAAACTTCCCCCGGACCAGCCCTTCTCCACAGCCGCCGCTTGTAGCCTGGTTGCCGATTTCAGCGCCTCACGGAGATTCGGGCAACAGCCCCTCGGCTGTCACTCTTCATAGCCCAGCTAAGCTGATGGGGCCTTGGGCCACTGGGAGGAAGAGGCCTGGCAGCCGCCCCTGCTTCTGGGCCTCTTGTCCTAGCGGAGTCTTGGATCTTGGAAGGTCGTTATCTCAGAGTTGTGAGGTTGAGCCCCACAATGGGCTCTGTGCTGGCTGTGGCGCCTGCTTGAGAGTCTCTCTCCTTTCCCTCTCCCACCCTCCAAAGTAAGTAAATAAATAAAATATGGACAAATCCGAACAGTAATAGTTTATATAAATATCCTTTTTCCTTTATGAACCTGGAAAAGGGTGGAATTATATAAAAATAAAAGTAGATCTTATAAGATCAATAATGAGTCCCTTTCCCCTTCCTCAACCTGGTGATTCCCCTAATTATTAACGTAAAGGTAATTGTTTTTGCCAGTATTACATAGCCAAGTAAAATAACAACTAGGTATGGTAATTAAGCTGAAAAAAATTTTTAAGTTAAAATTTTTTTTTTTTAGAAATTCTAACCCCAACATGGGGCTCGAACTTATAGCCCTGGGATCGAGGGTTGCATGCTCCTCCAGCTGAGCCCGGCAGACATCCTTCAGCTGAATTCCTTTTTTTAAAAAAAAGATTTATTTATTTTAGAGAGAGAGAAAGCGCATAAGCAGGAGGCACAGAGGGAGAGAGAGAGTCCCAAGCGGACTTCACTGAGTGCACGTGGAGCCCAATGTAGGGCACAGTCCCATGACCCCAAGACCACGACCCAAACAGAGACCAAGAGTTGGATGCCCAACCCACTGTCACCCAGGCGCCCCTAAGCTGAATTCTTTATAGTCCTCGAATCTGATGATGCTTACACACTGTATGCCAGCTAAAGTCCCATTTGCAAATGACCCAGGTGAGAACAAAAAAAGTATGTCTATGAAACAGAATATAGTGTGAATCATGTCTAATTTTAAATATTTTAATTTATATATTTTCATGATTATAGGTCAATAAGAAATCCTTTTCAGCTTTAATTTCATTATAGAATATATTTGATAAGGATACATACAAACAGATTCATCTTTAATACACGTCTCTACTGGTGGCCCGCACTTGCGCCGCAGGCTGGAGATGGGACAAACATGCCTCCAGATGTGCTTAGTCAGCCACTCTGGACAACCAGCGCCGTGGAGTTCAGGTAATTCCATTCATTTACTTGCCTAGAACAAGTAGAAATCTTAGTGTTTGTTTTTAAGTCTGTTTATTACTCTTCTGTTTTTAAAATCTGAGATACATTCCCCAATGTAAACAATAAATTTCAATCTGTCACACAATCAAAATGGATAAGGCCTTGACAAACGTAAGCCACCTGTCTGACTCGTCAGAGTGCAGTCTTCTTTTGTAGTGTAGAGAGCCGTCCACGCACAGAAGACAGGAAAAGAAGCTGCCCTTGGCACCCGGTGGAACCTTCCAGACTTCTCCCCGCCGCAGGTTTATTGTACACTTCAGAGATAGTGTTTTGACTTGGTCTACTTGGTCTTAGAATACAAATATACAATGTCCATAAGCGTAAAATAGTAAAGCCTAGCCTTACATCTTTAGGATGAATTTCTACAGTCCTATACAATACCAGATCATGCCGACTCGGAGACGGAAGAAGGTGGCTTAGATGTCTCCACCGCTCCTCCGGGCAAGTGAGTGTGGGACAGAAGGGAGTGAGGCGGGGGCCTGCCCTGGGGTCGGCGGACAGTGTCACTGAGACTCTACGGTGCCTGCATACCCTGCTGAAGTGCGGAAGTTACTCTGGAGTACAGTCTGCGTAGCGCAAGAAGACTGCAACCCTTTTCTCGCCAGCCTCCTGGACGGAGGTCGGAAGGAACCCTCGGAGGATGTAACCAAATGAAGCCGCATGTGTGTTTCCCGATTCAGCTGTGCAGCTCAGTCCGCCTCGCTCTCCTCCGTCATCCCCTTAGGACCAGTTACTCAATAGTGATCCCAATTCAGTACCTCATTATCATCATAAATATTTGACTTAGCGAGCTAGGTGGAGAGAGTAAAGCTTATGTACAATATTTTAAAAGGCATTTCTGTGACCATTTTTGAAGGGTTCGTAGAAAAGTTATGAAGGATATACCAGTCGCTTCTGTTGATGTCGCCGTAATGTAAACCCTGGCATGTTGTTTTAGTATGAAATGTGCACTGTTTTATATACTGTACAACCGAGGAGAACCGTGAACCGCTGCTCTGGTGTGACGCTCACTGATTCGCTAAGCTAAGGTAACCGGTAGAGGGAGTGGTTTTCCTGAGGTCTGTCGGAACTTCTCAGACAGAACAGAAATCACAGTGGTGGAGCCCAGCACGCGTGCCTGCCCCTGTCCTGCCCCCGCGCTTCCTGCTGGACTAAATGACCCGCCACTGCATGATGCTGGTGTCCTTGCCGCCCGTGGAGATGAGGTGGCTGTCGCCACAGAGGAAATCGACGTTGGTGACGTGGCTGCTGTGTCCGCTGTACACGTGGCTCGGAGCCTGGGGAAGAACGACAGAGAAAGAGCTTAGCGCAGAGTGTCCCGTGCAGTCGGAAAGTCCTGGAACTGTCCGCTCGCTCTTCCCTCCCGCAGCCGCTCTCGCACGTGCACCTGCTTCGTGCCCAGGCGCAGTAGGGGCGTGCCGACAAACCGCACGGAGGCCCTCCCTGCAGCCCCAGAGTCTGGCCTCGTGGGGGGACAGAGACGGGCAGGGCACACGTTCAGGGCCCGAGCGCTGTACCAGGCCTGGGACCGCCCAAAGGAGGGACCAACCAGGTGCCCCGGGTTGAGGGGGAAGGCGAAGGGCTTCAGCTCTGGGAAGGACGGGGCAGGGGGATCTTGGCACTGGTGCTGGCTCAGCTCCAGCAGGGCTGGAGCAGAGAGAGGCTGGTGGGGGGCGTGAGGCCCATGAAGGAAGCCACAGAGGTGGACAAGCCAGCTCCAAGGGCTCTGTGGGTGGGGGTTCTCCCCAGAGAGCAGTGGGGAGCCCAGAAGAGCTCCAGGACAGCGGGACGACAGGGTTGTGTCTGCATGTGAGACTGGCAGGTTCATGCAGGCGACCTTTCTAGTCAATCACCAGACGGCCAGGTGGGGCCACGACGCAGGTGCCCCGAGGGCAGGGTCCGGGGAAGACCATACCCTGAACTGTGAGCAAGGATAAGAGAACAGGTGCACTTTGCCGAAGTCATCGCCTGTGGACAGCAGCTTCCTCTCGTGGGCCCGACACACGGCGTTGATGTCGGTTCCGTCAGAGCCCTCCGGCCACACTCCTGAAATGAAGGCCACAGACAGAGCTCTGAAGTCCAGAGAAACCGGGGCACGCTGCGCAGGGCCCGCCACTGAGCTGCCACAGAGATCAGATCGCCCGGAGTCCCTGGCTCTCGAAGCCAGGGCCAGCTCCCAGCCTGCCCATGATCGTCTCCGTCGTGGCCGCTCCCAGATCACTGGTCCCAGGCGAGAGCCACGGCAGGCTCTCTGGGCTCCTATGACTCTCGGGGGCCCCTTCCTTCTGGACCCCACAGCACAGAGCATGTCAGAAACTCTGGCTTGGGACACAATGCCTTTCCTTTATTCCCAAAGCATCTGAGGGGAAGCTGACCAGTCGTCAGCCTACAGTTTCCTAACTTTTGGGTTTTTTGGGGGAACTCTATATGAGTCTCTCCAAAGGACAGTTTAACCCGGTATGTGCCTTTCAGGTGTTTTTTTTTTTTTTAAGATTCTCTTTATTTATGAGAGAGAGTGTGTGTGTATAGTGGAGGAGGGAGCAGAGGGAGAGGGACAAGCAGAGTCCTTGCTGAGCATGGAGCCCGAGGACGGGGGCTCGGAGGGCTCGATCCACTGCCCTGAGATCATGACCTGAGCTGAAATCAAGACGCTCAACAGACTGAGCCACCCAGGCGCCCTCGGTGTTTCTCGGTATCTGCCCTCTGTGGCTACTCGGGTGGCATCCGGCAGGTGTGGCATCTGCCTGCCATGGGTCTGGAGTCTGGCGAGGGGAGGAGGCAGTGTCTGCTGATCATTGCTCTGGGAGACCCTTTTGGTCCCAATAACTTTGCATCTGAGACAGCTGACTGTACCTCCATTTCTCAACTGACAGATCTAGATTAAAGCCAGGAGTTCCTAGCATTTATACCAGAAAATGATAAATGCTAGCTCTAAAGAGATTTGTGAAATTCTGACCACCTTACTGACTTATGGTCTTACATAAAGAGATTATAAATATTGTCTTTTCTTTTTTATTCTGCTACACTGTGGTAGTTTATTTTACACCATTTATAAATATATTCCAATCTCAACTTTACAGGAAGTGAAAAATTTAAAGAACCAAAAAAAATATAACTAACAAATGATAAATAGATTGAGTGCCATCTGGCCTATCTTTCTAGGAAGTCTGGCACAACCTCATAGAAGATTCTAGAATATTATCTCAGGACTCATACAATAAGGGTTAAACCTCTCTCTGGTTCTCGCCTGGCTCTTCCCCTGGGAGCAGCAGGGAGCATGTCCTTATAGGGTTCATGTGGCAACAGAGCAGCTGGACAAAACCGGCGACCATGAGAGCTTGTAACTATTAGAGAAATATTCTAAAAGTGGATACACGTTATTTTGAACTGAATGGAAGCTTCAGAAAACTTACCAAAGACATGGAACCCCAAAGTGCAGGTGTAAGTAGCCCACTCAATGTCTCTTGTAGTTTCCACACTTACGACTTGCTTACAAGCAGAGGGAACCCCTGGAACAAGCAGATCCAAGTCTGGTGATGTCTGAGCCACAAGCCCCCCTTCCTCCCCTGACAAGGCTGGCCCTTAGAGCCCTGTCCCGCCAGCGACAGAGCCTTGTGGAGTGGGACCCCTTCCGCTTCCCAGCCCCATGGGAGCTGGGCTCACGGCCGCAATTGTGCACACCTGGGGCCTCCGGGTACCACCTCCCATCCATTTCCCTCTTTGGGGCTGTTTCCTGCAGTTTGGCTTCTCTTTGACCATCCGCAGGTACCTTGGCCTCCAATTGGTCAGTGTCTCCCTTCCCCGCTCCCCCACAGAGCCCTTGAACAGCTGCCACAGGCTGTCACTCAGGCCCCCCAGCTGTCTCCCAACACACACACACACACACACACACACACACACACCCCTGCAGCCCAGGGTTAGGAGTAGCAGCTTATGGAAACCAGTCATACCCAGGTGATTTGTTGTTCCTCAAACGAGCTCTCACTCATAGCGTATAAGACCGTCTGAGAAGACTCTAGACTCATGGCCTATTTCTGAAGTCTCTCCCCCTGATTCTGCCCTGTGTCAGGCAGCACCTTGGACAGGGCAGGGAGGGAAGACCGGGTACCACCTGGCATGTGCTATTTCCCTCTTTCCTCCAAGCCAGCAGTTCCACCTGTCTGGGTTCCCCAGCAAGTGGACAGCTGCCTCCCTGTGCACTGGCTCTTGATGCTGTGGCCTCGTGTCTGAGCCCAGATTTCCTGTCTATAAAAGGGATAAGCCTGGAGAGCTTTGGATCATGAGAGAAAATGTATATAAAGTTTTTAGTACCATCCTGCAGGCTGCACACGAGACCCTCCTTTTGCCCCACGATCCCCGTGCTTAGCCCAGAGCTCAGCACACAGCAGGTGCCGGGCACACGTGTAAGGACCAGTGCATGGGGTGTGGCCTGTGCTCCGGAAGTGCCAGCCTTATCCTCCTCGGTGTCCTCAGGTCCTGCCTGGACACAGACACTGCCAGGAGGGGTGGGGAGAGAAGCAGGAGGGGCCCCCGGGACTTGTCCCCCCAGGCAGGAGAGATTTCACTGTGTCTGCCTGCTTGGGATGACGCCTTCGCAACCCACTCTTTCCCGCCCCACTTGCCCCCCTCGGGCGTCTCCCTCCAGGACTTGGCATCCCTCTCCTTGGAGCCCAGCATCTTCTGCTCCAGAGGGGCCCACACTACCCTGGGCCCCTAAGGATCTCAGTGGTGTGCAGGCTCTTAGAGGTGGCCCTTCCCAACTCCCCTGCGTTATAGAAAAGGCAACGGAGGCCTGGAGGCGACGGCACAGGCCGAGGCAGTATGGGAAGTGGGGTTTTGCAGGAGACCCCGTTTTGGTCTCGGAGTGAATGTTCTATGTGATCCAAACCCAGACAGGCCCTGGGGTGTACTCACAGTAAAGGATTTCATAGTCTCCAGAATTTGACACGAGGAATTGTGAGTTCACAGACCAGTCCAGGTGGGTAATGAAGCTGGAATGACCCTGGGAGGGAAGAGCAGGATGTGTTTCATGTGCCTTGTAAATTCCTGGCATGGCAGACACGTGGTGACCACACACATCCCCGCGAGAATGAGAAGAGCGCCTACCGAGCACTTGCCAACCCGTGTGTACTTCCTCCCATTGTCGCTGACCCCGTAGATGTAGATGCAGTTGTCATGCGAGCCGATGGCTAAGAAGGTCCCGTCTGCAGAAATACGCAATGACGTTGATTTTTTAAAAAAGATTTTATTTGTTTATTTGACACAGACAGAGATCACAAGTAGGCAGAGAGGCAGGCAGAGAGGGAGGGGGAAGCAGGCTCCCCGCTGAGCAGAGAGCCCAACGCGGGGCTCGATCCCAGGACCCTGAGATCATGACCCGAGCCGAAGGCAGAGGCTTTAACCCACTGAGCCACTCAGGCGCCCCTGATGTTTATTTTAAATACAAACACTTATCAATGACAAGAAGTAATGCTAGTGACATCACAGACCTAGAAAAAAATAGCCAAATCAGGGACTTAAAGAGAAAAGTTTGCTTTTCGGGGAGTCCTATACCACTTCCAAAGCTGTCTTTTAGAAGTCCACTCCTGGGGGTGCCTGGGTGGCTCAGGTCTGGTCATGATCCCAGGGTTCTGGGATCGAGCCCCGCATCGATTCCCTCTCCCCTGCCCCCGCTGTCTCTGCATGCTTCTCTGCCTACTTGTGATCTCTGTCTGTCGAATACATAAAATTCTTAAAGAAAAAAAAAAAAAAAAAAGAAAGAAATCCACTCCTGACCAGATCTCTCCCCTTAGCAGCTCCGTCCCTGCCACTCCCACAGGGAAGGACCAACACTCGTTCCCTCAGGGATGGGCCGAGAAGAGCCTCCAGGAAGGGGCCACCTCGCTCCTCACTGAGCTTCAGGCTCTCAGGCCTCTGCACACACCCTCCTCCCTCCACCACGCTGCCCTGCCTGGAAGGCCCCTCCCACCGCACCTCTGCACACACTGCCCTGCCCTGCCTGGAGGACCCCTCCTACCTCATCTCTGCACGCTCTGTCCTCCCTCCCACACCCCTGCCCTGCCTGGAAGACCCTGTCCCCCTCTCTTCCAAATAGGCCATCAGTTACCATTTTCGCCTGGGGTTCCTGGTTTTTCAGGAAAGCCTAAGGAATGGGGCTTCGGTGCTTGTGTGGAAACACAGGGAAGGAGCTCAATGTAGCATAAAAGCAGAGCCCACCTTCGTAGCCGGCAGAGGAGCTGCCAAGTGTGAAGGCACAGAGGGGCGATGCAGGATATGTTGGGAAGGAAACAAGGCCCAAGAGCCTAATCCAGAGAAGGTCAGACTTTCCTGAGGCCAGGAAGCAGAAAGAAGGAGACGGGAACCATGTGTGGGGTGGCCACCAGGGTCTGGAATGAACCCAGAGGAGCAGGGTCTCTGTGCACCGGCTGGGGACTGCGATGCGTCCCTTCTCACACCAAACACCAGCGCCTCCATCCACAGGGCACGGCAATGGTTCCGTCTCATAGCGATTCAGAGGATTCCCTGAACAGCATCTGGAAAGGTCCTGGGGGTCACTGGCCATCGTAAGTCTTTAAGAAAGGTTCTCCCCCCCGAACACTGTCATCAGATTTTCCTTCTGCAAGGTAGGGAGTCCTACAGGAAACAAACCATCAGGAAACGTTGTTTCAGGAAGTCCTAGCCGGGGCCAGGTCAAAATAAGGGTGTTGGCAAGACCAAGTCAGCCTGTCCCAGGTGGGAATCCTGATGGAATAGGGGTAAACAGGCCAAGGACAGCGGAGGCCGGAGGGGGAGACCATCTGTGGGGATGGTTCTCAAGAAGGCCGCAGAGCGGCATGGGAAACCATCCACCCTTGAGTCCTCCAACTGACAGGGCCCTGACAATACTGATGATGATAGACACTAAAGGCTAATGATAATTATTATCAAATTACAACAGTTCACATTTATGTAGTGTCCACTAGGTACCATCCTAAACTCTTCCTATATTCTTCCTGTATTCATGTATTTCATCCTCATAAACCCTGAAGACAGGCAGATATTATGCCCATTTTACAGGAGAGAAAACTGAGGCAAAAAGTGGTTAAAGTAATTTGCCCAGGGTCACAGAGGCTTACGGAAGCTGGGATTTGAACCCAGGCAGTCTGACTCCAGAGCCTGGAGGACTTTGTTGCTGATTCTGCTGCCCCTGTGACATAGATTAAGGGCAAAGCACGGCTGAATGCCTGCCACGCGATATGTCGGCATGCTGGCTTGTACACTTCTAAAATGACCTCAAGGTAAGAACTACCATATCATCTGTTAACTTTCTTTCATAGTGGAGCCATCTGTTATAATTTTAGCTGCTCCAGCTCTAGGGTTTCAACTCTTCTAGGTACCTCCTGTAAGTGGGGTTATACAATTTGTCTTTTTGTGTCTGCCTTATTTCACTCAGCGTACGTTCTCGAGAGTCACCTGTCACAGCATGTGTTACAATTTCCTTCCTTTTCAAGGCTGAATACTATTCTGTTGAATGGCTAGACCACATTTTGCTTCTCCATCCATCTACTGATGGACACGAGGGTTGCTTCTACCACTTAGAATAGTTCTCATAGAATAACAGTGCCATGAACATGGTGTACAAAAGCCTCTTTGAGAAAAGGGTCCCCTGGTTAATGAAGAAAAGCTCCATGGGGCACCTGGGTGGCTCAGTTGGTTAGGCGGCTGCCTTCAGCTTGGGTCATGATTCCAGGGTCCTGGGATTGAGCCCCACATTGGGCTCCCTGCTCCAGGGGATGGCCAAGATAACTGACAAGAAATGCAAATATACTCCCCAAAGATCTCCGCTCATGTCCACAGGAGCTGGTAGAGATCTGAGGGCTTCCTAGGAAAGAGAGTGCAGACAAGGGCTTCTTGCATTTCAAGAAGATTCAAATAACCAGAAAATGATGACAAACATGTAATACGCATAGAAGAATGCGAAATATTTGCCAGAATTAACAGTAAAATATGATACTTAAAACATCAAGAATGAAAAGCATTCTGAGCTGAGTAAACATCTTCTCAACATTGGAGAAAAGGTTCCAAGGTGCCTGAGGCGGGGGGGTTGTCTGTTTAGGGTGACAAGTGTGAACTTTGCTCAGGCACCAGGAAAACACATCTGGAAGGGGTGCTCCTTTTCTAATGATACAAGAGGAGATTAAGAACACAGCTCTGCCATGACGTAGAGAGGATGACCGTTCAGCCTATAAAATAGAGAATTCCTACAAAGCAGTAGAAGCTCAGTCTTGGCCAAGCATGTCCAAGGACAAAACTGCTATTTCTGAGAATGTTTGTGTAGCTGAATATCCTGCATATCACAGAAAAATAGCATTTCCTAAAACACAAGCATCCAATGACAAGGCCTAGAAGCAAGCGCCTGCCCAGCAGCCATGAGCCCTCCTGGCACCCACACTGTCAGAAGGACTCAGGCTTCCACTGGCCCATGATGAGTAAACAGCTCCACCTGTGATAACTATCCCAGACGGAAAGAGAACAAATATACTTCAGTTCACAATGGCATCCAACCCACCACCACTGATTCATCATTGTTAAGGGGTACAGAGAACAAATTCATTATTTTGGAAATTGGTAAATAAAGTAAAAGCCACCAAGCAGGGGCACCTGGGTGGCTCAGGTAGTTAAGCGTCCAACACTTGGTTTCCACTTGGGTTGTGATCTCAGGGTTGTGAGATCATGCCCTGCGTCAGGCTCCATGCTCAGCACACAGTCTGCTTAAGACTGTCTCTCCCTCTCCCTCTGCCCCTCCCTGCTGCTTGCACACACTCTCTCTCTCAAATAAATAAAACTAAAAAAAAAAAAAAAAAAAGAAATCAGGCATTTAACTTGACTTTCCTTAACGAATGCTGCCATGCTTCTGGATAACAAAGTAGATGATCAGCAGTTTTTCTTTATGGAACTGTTATATCTAATAAGTGAAGAAGAATATCTAACATCGCCAAACCACTCATTTGTAGCCCTGTGTGGATTTGGAGATTGGGCACCAACAGCTCTTAAGATCACACAAAGTGAGAGAAGATGTGACTCTCTGGTAGCTGGAAGACAGTAATACAAGCAGAACCTAGATGGAATCTAGCTCTAGAAGCAAACATCACATCAGAGGAAGTCCAAGGGACAGAGGAACACCATGGGGACACACTCAGCAAAATCCAGAGTGGAGAAAACAACTACAGGAAAAATGAGCCCATTCCTTCAAGTGAACATTGTACACATGAGAGGGGGGAGGGGGTGGAGGAGGGAGAGAGAGGACAAGCAGGAGGAACTGTGGATTAAAAGGGACTTCAGGGGCGCCTGGGTGCCTCAGCCCGTTAAGCGTCTGCTTCGGCTCAGGTCATGATCTCAGGGTCCTGGGATCCAAGCCTGCATGAGGCTCTCTGCTCAGTGGGAGCCTGCTTCTCCTTCGCCCGCTTCTCCTGCTTGTAGTTCCTCTCTCACTATCTCCCTTTTAAACAAATAAATAAAATATTTCAAAAAAAAAAAAAATAAAGGACTTCAGAGACATCCCAGGCAGTTACTATGTATGAGACTTTCTTGGATCCCAATTTAAACTGTTAAGAAGTCAAGTGAAAATTTGAATACTGACTATTCGAATACTTGATGATATTAAGAAGTTAATGCTATTTGAGCTGAGCAGGTGACAGTGACACTGTGGCTATGTTAAAAATAAGTAGGCAGGGCTTCCAGCTGTGGCCCAGGGAGAAGCCTGGCAAATCCTCTCCCCATAAAGCGATTATAAAGACGTACAAAACCGACCAAAATAACCATTTCCGTACTCTGGAAATGATCAAAGGCATAAATCCATCCGAGAAGTGTTTATGCTTAAAAAGCTGCTGGGGGTGCCTGGGTGGCTCAGTGGGTTAAGCCTCTGCCTTCAGCTCAGGTCATGATCTCAGGGTCCTGGGATCGAGTCCCGCATCGGGCTCTCTGCTCAGCAGGGCGCCTGCTTCCCCCTCTCTCTGCCTGCCTCTCTGCCTACTTATGATCTCTGTCAAATAAATAAATAAAATCTTAAAAAAAAAAAAAAGCTGCTGAACCTGGGGGGAAGGAGAGCATGAGTCCCTGGGGCGCGTGCCTGGGGCGGTGCTCACCCCGCCCACCGGCTGGGGGGCTCCGAGGTTCTGGCCGGGCAGGGCCCTGAGCACCAGCGGCTTTGTTTCCGTGGTCAGGCGGCTCACTCCCTACAGAGCTCTGGGCGAGGCCTCTGCCCTGCAGCACTGTGGACAGAAGTGACCATCTCCAGGCTGCACTCATGGCTCGCGCTGGAGTGAGTCCATTGCGGCGGCGGGAGGCCGCGCGCATGCGTGTACGTGCCTGCGTGGGGCAGCCAGGAGAGAAGCCCGGAGCTCGCGGCCACGGCGCGGTTGTGCGCATGCCCGGGGAAGACGCCGCCGCGCCAGCGGAAGTAGGAGCCAGGCCGACCCGGAAACGGCCTGAACTCCGGACACGCCCTGCGCGCACGGCCGCGGGCGGAGGATGCGAGCCTCCCTGGCTGGCGGTGTGGGGTGCGGCTCTGGCCTGTCCTCCGCCCAAAACGTGTGAAGCCAAACAGAGGGCGGGGAAGAGAACTGACAGGTCCCACGGCGTCAGCGGGAGACGGCGAGCCTTCCCTCTCGGCCACGGCCGCAGCAGTCGACCGGACGGGACGACCGCAGCGACACATGGGTCAGCCTGGCGCTGGCCGCCAGCGAGTCCCACCGACCCGTAGAGGGCACTGCCCCCAGGAGGGCACGACGCACAGTCTCCTCAAGTGCGCCTGGGACACGGTCCGGGACGACCAGTGTCGGGCCGTGAGAACAAGTCTCCATGAGGCAAGCCTGATTAGAGCCACACAAGGTATGCTCCAGCCGCGACAGGAGGGGACACGGGCAATCCCCCAACGTTCGGGACTCATCAGCACACATCTCAAGAACCCGCAGGCCCAAGAAGGAATCATTAGGGAAGCTAGGAAGTGCTTTGAACGGAAAGGACGTGGAAGCACATCTATCAAAGTCTATGGCATGTGACTGAAACCGCGCGAAGGGAAATACTCTGAGAGACAAAGGAGGGGAAGGGGCCGAGGGACAGGGGGCGAGAGAATCTGGAGCAGGCTCCACACCCAGCGTGGAGCCCGGCCCGGGGCTGGATCCCACGACCCTGAGATCATGACCTGAGCCTAAACCAGGGGTCCGATGCTTAACGGACGGAGCCACCCAGGCGCCCCAACAATCACCTTTCTGAAAGAAAGCCAAGGGGAAACCTCCAGGACTTGGGCGCGACACGAAAAGCGTGATCCCTCCAAGAAAAGCCTGAGAAACTGGGCTTGATCAGAATGGAAAGCGTTTGCTTCCGAAGACCCCATTAAGAAGACGGGAAGACAAGGCACACCTGGGAGGAAACGTGCAAGTGGCAGAGCTGAAACGTAGACACGGACCCTAGAAAGCGCTCTTACAACTCAAGAGTAAGACAACCTGAGTAGAAAACAGGCAGAATACCTGAAAAGGTATTTCACCAAAGGTACGGGCGGGATTGACAGGCACAGGCGAACATTCCCAGCGTTTCCGAGTTTGGGAGCCAAGTTAAAACCGCGCGGGATACTACTCCACCCCTACCAGAAGGGTCGTCGTGAAAGAGGCAGGTAATAACGGGTGTTGTGGAAATGCAGAGAAAAACCCGAATCCCCACACGTTGCTGGTGGGAACCCGAGACCTTGTAGACTCTCCGGCAAGCCCTTGGGCACCGTTTCATAAAATGTTGGACAGATTTACCATGCCATCCACCAGTCCTTTGCCTAGGAATTCACCCTCGAGAAATGAAAACAAACCACAAGGAGACCTACAGGGAGTGCTCCCAGGGGCACTCTTCCTATTAACTAGAAACCAGACACCACCCCCACGGCCGCTGACGGATGAACGGATAAGCATATAATGAGGCATATCCACAAAGTGGAATCCTCTCTAGCACTTCAAAAGGAATCGAGTACGGACACATGCTTAACAACCGAAATTAATCTCAAAAACCAGTATTCCAGGTAGAAGATCTCTGTAATATATGATTCCATTGATAGGGAATGTCCGGAAAAGGAGATTTATAGAACAGACAGCACATCAGTGGTTGCCTAAGGCTGAGGGGTGGGAGTAGAGCTTAATCGCTAGGGGACAGGGAGGGAAGTTTTGGGGCAATGGCAAGGTTTGTGGTGACGGCTGTATGGTGGCCTGAATTCACTCAGAATCTGTCAATTACACCTGAATAAAGGTGTTAAAAAATAAAGAGGCCTCATCTTTTCAAGATCTGTTTGGTCATATTAACAGATGAAGGGCTAAGTTCTGGGAACTGCTTGGAAGGGGCTCCGGCGAAGCCAGAATGGCTAAGCGTGGGTCCTGTCTGCAGCTGGGTGGTGACGGCCCGGACTCAGTACGCGAGTCGGTCTAATTTTGTCTACGTTTGACAGTTAGAAGCAGGACAGTTTAAGCTCCGCTCAGGCGGCTTTCGAGATTTCTTCCTTTAAAGACATCCACGCAGGGGGCGCCTGGGTGGCTCAGTGGGTTAAGCTGCTGCCTTTGGCTCAGGTCATGATCTCAGGGTCCTGGGATCGAGTCCCGCATCGGGCTCTCTGCTCGGCAGGGAGCCTGCTTCCCTCTCTCTCTCTCTGCCTGCCTCTCTGCCTACTTGTGATGTCTGTCTGTCAAATAAATAAATAAAATCTTAAAAAAAAATTGTTAAAGACATCCATGCAGGATTTCCTAACTGTATGGCCAGCGGACTGCAGCTCTCACCTGGGGAGTAACGCATGACGGACAGCTGTTCGTTTCCGTCCGTGTGAACGGTGACCAGATCTTTTGTTTCCGTGTCGAACACAAACCACCTGTTGGAACACGAGAAAAAGCACAGTAAGTTGTTTGGTGAGAAGATAAAGGAAGACTAGTACACTTGACAGTAATGTTAAAAACCATTCCTCTTGGGGCTTCATAAATACTCTGTTGGCTTAACAAGAACGCTTATTCTCGGCTTTTCTTTCAGGCAAAGTTCCTTCAGATAAGCATTTCCTAAAGAAAAGCAGCACGCTGGCTTTCCTTTGAAATGATGTGGTGACAGGGACCTCAGGGCTTGAGTTTTGTCATGTGTATCTCAAAGGACAGAAAGCCCGGAGGCTAGGCCCCCCGCCAGGGGAGGCAGTAAAGGGGCCCCTGCACGGGTTTCCCCAGACATCTGGCCCCAGAGCAGCAGGGTGGGTCCCAGGGGCTGGGCTGGGCCAGCCTTGGGGTGTCTGGCCTCCCGGGAGTGATGCTGGCAGCAACAGCCCAGGGAAAGCCTGGGTGGAGGGCGGCAGAAGGGCGGCCACGGACCTGGTCTGGGCTCCACGTCCTTGATTACAAAATGAGGATAAGGGCCAAGTCCACCGTGGAGGCACAGTGTTGAAGCAAACCCTAAGGGATACAGACGTGCTTTCTATCTGCCAACAAGGACTTGGTACTCGGTGCATGTAATCTCCGGCCTGTGTGTTCTCGGTGGTGACAGTCACGGACTCCAGTGTTTCCAGGGATGGAAAGGACTGTGGGTGCCCTGTTGTGGCAGCTTCAGACCCAGGGGACCCCAGACAGGGGACCCTCCACGGGCTCGGCCAGAGAGCAGTGCGAGTTTCTCTGTTTCCTAGTTCAGGGGACGGGCTGACCCTCGAAATTTGGATTTCGCTTCTCGACTTGTGTCTTCAATAACCATTTACCTTTAACGTGCTGTTGACCATGAACAGAGGCCAGAACATAAGTGCAGGGGCTGGGGCTGATGGGCTATGCTCCAGAGCCCCGTGAACGGCCCCATCCAGAGCCAAGGCTGGCGCGAGGACCAGAATGTGGGAGGCAGACACGGCGGGAAGCACTAGAGTCCATGTGCCCTTTCTCCCACCCACGGGACCTTGTCTGTGATTCTGGGCATCCTGGTGCGGCTCCCAGGCCCTGTCCCACCGCTTACAGTCAGCACGTGGCTCTA
Source organism: Mustela putorius furo (assembly GCF_011764305.1). Classification (NCBI taxonomy): domain Eukaryota; kingdom Metazoa; phylum Chordata; class Mammalia; order Carnivora; family Mustelidae; genus Mustela; species Mustela putorius. Next base: position 48,339,580 of record NW_025421290.1, on the reverse strand, counting down.
GTGATCACTGGCTGTCAGCCACTCATCAGAGCCCGTGGAGTCTGAAGCTTCCACCGTCCCCGGGAGAGTTAAAAGGAGGGTGTGTGTGTGTATGTGTGTGTGTATGAATGTGTGGGTGTCGCACACAAATGCACACGCGGCAAAACATTTTTGTGAAGAATTCTGTTGGCTATGAGGTGCCCCGCTCTTAAGATGCTGTGACCTGTGACTTATAAATGGTTCCTCTTCCCTCATACACACTCCATAGTCCTCCCAACAGAGTCTAAATGGTTTGCTTTCTAGAGAGAAAGGGTGGGAGGAAATCACTCAAACTATCTGAATTAAACCTCAACAAGCATATATGTACCATGACAAACGATATGAAAGTGTAATCAAAATGTACGAAACATTGAGCATCAGAGCCACCAACACCCCAGAGAACAACCCCTACGCCACCTCCTCCGACTGCCAGGGCCACGTGTCTAGGCAGGTAATACTGTCATGGTTTATGATGTGAAACTACTCAGAGAGGTTGTCTGGCTGGCCCTGACACACAGCTGCTGAGTGGTGGAGCCGGGAGTCAAGTGCAGGCCTACTGGCTGGCCTCTTGGAGACTCTTGGTAAATACACGTTGGCAGAATCTGAGTGCGAGGCTCGGGATCTGGGCAGTTTCTAGAATTTCGAAAGGGCAGCAAGAAAAGCATTTTTAAATTCTTGGGGCTTTGAAATGCTTTCTCGCCCAATTCCAAAGCTGAGGCTCCTCCCACAGCCTGCAGATCAGGGCTTGGGGAGCTCCACAAATCCCCTGGAACTGTAGGCAAGCATGTCTGTGTGTGCGTGTGTGTGTGCACGTGTGCGTGTACATGTGTGTCTGTGCATGGGCAGGAAGGTCCAGCGCTTTCATCGGAGACCTCCTCCCCCGGCCTGTCCTGAATGCGAAGGTCACCGTCTTCCCTGTTAGTTTTGCGTTCTGGCTTAATTCTCGGGCGGTGGCTAGAAGCTGGACGGGGTAGCCACCCTGCGCCTGACCCTGGGGGACCACAGACCCAAAGCGGAGCCCTGGCGACACGGACTTACCTGCCAGTCAGTGTTCCCACCGCAAGCACAGACCCTGAAGGATGAAAACCAGAAGACTGAGCTGGATCCTAAAACATTGTAAAGGAAGTGTAAATTGATGGCCAGACACAGCACTACCGCAGAAAACACACATGCACGGCTGTTCCAAAGGGGCTTTGTGGCCCCACTGAAACAACAAGGCTCTCTGAGCTCCCAAGAGAGGAAAATGTTCTACTCTGGTGAAGGTCACGTGTCCGTCACACTAGGTATGGGTCCCTTTAGAGGTTTTCCTCTTTCTGTCTGAATTATCTTTTCATGCCTACAGGAATCAGAAGACAGACCAAACATAAATGCTCTTTCTCCCAGTCCTGGCAGCCCCTTGGGTTGACCCCCATGGTGTGCCTGATGGCCCTGGAACAGGACCGCCGAGCCCGATGCCAGTAGTGGATCAGAGCCCCCTGGGGCTCATGCTGCACACTCGGCAGGCCCGCAAGGGTCTTGAGCCAGGAAGCACATTCAGGTTTGGATCCAGTGTCCCTAACGTGTCCGTCACTAACTCTGGCACAAGGTGGGATGGAACCGGTGACAGAGGAAGAAGCAAGTTGTCAAGTCACAGGAGAGGGAGAGTTAGAGGAAGCTCGACTGGGAGACTGGGCAGATGCTTCCTGGTGCTGAGACCCTTGGAACTGGAGCTTCCGGTCCAGGAGGGATCGGGCTGGTGAAAGAGGAAGTGGACACCCCGATCAGTATTTTCTGGGATCAGATGCTACGGGGATGAGAGTGTGACCCAAGAGGCCGAAGCGACCCAGTGTGGGGCGTATTTGAGGAATGATGGGTAGAAAGGGCATCCCAAGCTGGGATGTCCCGGTGGGATGGAAGGTGTGTGGATGTCACTAAGGAAGGCTGTGCCTCCACGGTCAGGGCTGAGATCACGGGGAAACAAGAGCATGGTGACACTGACTGTTTTCTTTCCGTAGAGAGTGTGACATGACTGGGGTGCCTGGCTGGCTCAGGCGGTAGAGCGTGTGACTCCTGATCTCCGTGTTGAGTTCCAGCCCCACACTGGGTGTAGAGAGGACTTAAAAACAGTAGAATCTTTGAAAAGTGTGACATCATTGAGTCTGCTTTAGATAGAAGGTCCCTTGGCGGAAGGGCTTCGAATGGACCCAAGCGAGAGGGACTGGTGACAGGGAGACGGAGAAAGCAGCACCCGTGGGAATGGAAAGAGACGGGCATCGAGACGTGACCACGTCAACTGGAAAACGAGACGGCAGGTACTGACTCTGCTCTGGGCAATGCGTTCTTCCGGTGGGAGCTGCAACCAAGCTCAGGGCCACCCCGAGATAGAGAGAGAGCCACCTCCGCTTGGAGCTTTGCTGTGTCATTAATTCTCTCAGGCTCCTTACATTTCCCCATTGAGGACACTGAGGCACAGGGAGGTTCTCGTCCAAAGCCACATGGCAGTGGGTTAAGGAGCAAGGACTTAACCAGAGATCTTTCTGGCGCCTGGTTCTGAGCCCCTTCCCTTCTGTTGGGCTGAGGGGTGACTGGTCAGGGGAGCAGGAGGGGGATGGAGCCTCTGGGATTGCTTTCAGGGGGGCTGCGGCCGAAGAGCAGCAGGGGAGGTCACCCCCCCCCCCCGCTGTGTCCCCCCATCTGTTCCTCCAACCCCCAGGGGGACAGGTCCAACACGGGACACCGCTTCCTTCAGCCCATCCTGCCACCTGGTCCGACCCAGTCTTCCGTCTGAGGGGTTCGGGTTCTGTCACTTCAGTGCTCAGCTCCACCAGTGGCGGCCAGCTCTAGGCCCTCGGTGACCTTCTCGGGGGCAAGGGGCCAGGGGGTAAAAGGCTGAAATGCAGATGTGGCATGCTGGGGAGTGCCGGGCCCTCGGTGGGGGCTGCGAGGAGGAGTGGGGGCTGCAGAGGGCGGGACACGTCAGCAAGGACACGGGCTACACGGACGTACGGTGCTTCACAGTCTGTTCCACGCAGGGGAAGACCGGGGTCAGGCAATCAGACTGAGCTGCGTGTAAGCGCTGGCTCTGTCACTTGCTGACCTAGCGGCCACGGCCAGCCAGTGGACTTGGCTAAGCCTTGGCTTCCAACCTGGTCACCTGGCTCCCTCGCGGGTGCAGGCTCCAGCTCCTGCATGCCCAGTGCCCGGCGCTCAGTAACTGTCCCGCTGCTGGCTCCACGTGGGCAGGACAAGGACATCCCTGCGCTCCAATACGTAATCTGAGTTCCTTCTGTGAGGATTCCAGCGAAGCCCACTGGAAGTCTAAAGCCCGAGGGTCAAACTCCAATCGTAGAGATAATTACATTGGGTGCGTAAATTCTCCTTGCAAAGGTGCGCTGTAGGCGGGGCATGGGCTCACAACAGGCTTCTGAGCACGGAAGCTGGTGAAGGAACTCTGCACTCAGGGGAACCCCCCAACTCTGCAAGGCTAGCTTGCTGTTGAAAAACTCACCAGCAAACTTCAGGATGACACGGAGGGGACCACTTGAGGCCATGTTTAAACCAATGTCGGCCAAACGGAGTGAACTGGGTGACATTTACTTTGGGACAATTTTCTATCTCTATCCATTGCATGCAAAAACATAAACAAATGTGTTCCAGATGAACTTTCATAAGAAAAACGCTACATAACGTGCATGTCTACCTCTATGACTTTGTCCCAGACGGGCCGGTGACCAACAGCGTCCCAAAGAGTGGCGTGCCTGTCATGCCCGCAGGTCAGAAACTGAGGTTTGGAGGCGTGGATGGCCAGTCCCCAGAGCTCATCGGTGTGACCCTGCAAAGGACCAAGACAGAGGAAGCTCTCTGAAACACTCGGGGAGACTTGGGGGCGGGGCCCGTGGCATCTGCACGCCTTCGGCTGCCCTCCCCAGTTTCCCTTCCCACCCGACCTAAGCCAGGACAGCAGCTGAAACTGATGCCAAGGAAGGCTTCGCTGCTAGAAGACAAAGGGATCATCCCATGTGTGCAAGCCTCTCTCATGCTCTCTGAGCCTCTGATTCCGCAGCCGGTGAAGGCCGCGCTGGGCCGGCTGGGCGGGAGCGCACCTGAGTGATGGGTGTGAAGTCCCCTGACAGAGTGCCCTGCAGAACGAAGTTTCTAGTTGTGCCTATCAAGATCACGTCGCCCTTCCCCTCGGTCACTGTCCGGATCGGGCCAAACTGTTCTGGAATCTGCATTGAGAAGAAAACATCGAAAATGTCCTTAAATATTAGCTCCACCATTCCAAGTGTGTGTTTATATATCATGATGACAGCCCCTCCCTCCCCCCTCCCACATACACACGTGCACATATGCACACGCACATGTGCACACACGCACACATAACATGGAGAGAGAGCAAGGTCCTGAGCTGGGACTTGTTGAGTGAACAATCAAAACCCCACATTGGACATTTAAACTCCAAACATGTATGTAAGTGTAAAAGAATCGGTAAGAGTAAGGTTGTTAAACAAAAACAGTGAAAAATGAAGTATCTTTTTCTTGGTTGCAGTAAAAAATTAGAAACAACTCTTTTCTTCGTGGCTTTGGATAGCAGTAGCAGGTACAATTTGGAAAGTAGAGAACAGAATAATAAGCCGTAAGAAGAGTTCCTGGGGTGCCTGGGGGGCTCAGTGGGTTAAGCCTCTGCCTTTGGCTCAGGTCATGGTCTCGGGGTCCTGAGATTGGGCCCCACATCGGGCTCTCTGCTCGGCAGGGAGCCTGCTCCCCCCCCCCCCACCGCCTGCTTCTCTGTCTACTTGTGATCTCTGTCAAATAAATAAAATCTTAAAAAAAAAAAAAAAGAGTTCCTAAAATTTACTGTAACTTAAAATGGTAAATTCTTTGGCAACTCCGTATGACTTAGTTCTGAAATCCACTGTTCATGTCGGTAAACGTATGGAATTACCTAAATTTTAAGACAAACAATTTCAAAATATGCCTGCCAAGATTAATTTGCTGCATGATGAAATAAACAGAGGTTCTCGCACTTTATAAAGGAACAAATGTAGAGACCCTGCTGGGGGACTCTGGGCACCCCAGTTCTGGAAAGGAAAGACACCGCCTGCTCTCTCACAAACCTTCCATCTCCAGCGCAGATGGCACACATTTGGGAAAAGGTGACGATAATCCATGCTAAGGAAGAGGAAGGCATGGATGCTAAAAAAAATGATGAGAATCTTCTAGAAACTGGATGACGCTTTGAGGCTTCTGTTGCAGTTACGATTTAACACAGGAGCCCAGGGCGCTTGGGTGGCTCAGTCGGTTGGGCGTCTGCCTTCAGCTCAGGTCATGATCCCAGGTTCCCGGGATCGAGTCCCACATCGGGCTCTCTCCTTCATGGAGAGCCTGCTTCTCCCTTTCCCCCTACCTGCTGTTCTATCTGCTTATGTTCTCTGTCAAATAAATAAATAAAATCTTTTTAACATAGGAGCCCATTCAGTGAAATGCTGGTCAAATCTTAGGATAGAAAATGAAACAAGATGGGATTGGGAGGGAGACAAACCATAAGGGACTCTTAATTTCACAAAACAAACTGAGGGTTGCCGGGGGGAGGGGGTTTGGGAGAAGGGGGTGGGATTATGGACATTGGGGAGGGTATGTGATTTGGTGAGTGCTGTGAAGTGTGTAAACCTGGTGATTCACAGACCTGTACCCCTGGGGATAAAAATATATGTTTATCAAAAATAAAAAATTAAAAAAAAAAATCTTAGGATAGAGAATGGCATCACGATGAAAATCTCCATGAACGCGGCGGCGATTTCCAAAGCTCACCCAGAGGCCTTCCTTTATTAACAGCAATAATCAATAGAACCGTATCAATACTGCCAAAGCAGTGGGCCACGCTGCCCTCTGATAGAACGGGTTACAGGATGTAATGTGATGTGTTGTGAGTGTTGTACACACCCACTCAGAGGCTGGAGAAGGTCTATAACGTGTCCACTGGACGCTATGGATAGGGACCCTCAGCTTCGCACCGATGCCTGCCCTGATATGTGCCTGCTCCTAGGTCCCCAGGGCCTGGGGGAGGGGGTCCAGTGAGTGTGTACGAGGCAGATTAAACTTCTTTCCTGTGGTTCCTACTGGTGTGCAGGGTAATAAGGTGGTAAAATCGACAGTGAAAGGAGAGAGAGCTTTAGAGACTATGTTGGCACTCAGCCATGAACAAGGTAAATACTCAGTAAATGTTAGTTCCAGGTAGTGATGTCTCCAGAGTCACACCTGGAAATTAAAGTGGAAAAAGGTGAAAGATTTTTTTTTTAAATTTAAAAGATTTTATTCATTTGTTTGAGGAGGGGGGAGATGAGCAGGGGAAGGGGCAGAGAGGGAGAAAGAAGCAGACTCCCCGCTGAGCAGGGAGCCCAACATGGGGCTGGATCCCAGGACCAGGAGATCATGATTTGAGCCGAAGGCAGATGCTCAATGGACTGAGCCACCCAGGCACCCCGAGAAGAAAGATTTGAATGAAAAATAAAAATGTGGATAATATTCCCTTGGAAAGGTAAGACTGTTCTCTTACAAAAATATTCTAAATGGGCAATATATTACAACCTAAAATTTTACAAACTTAATTCCATTTTAGTAGTTACACTTAAACTGCTTCCAATGATTTTAATAAAAGCTTTTATTTTATTATTTTTTTTTTTTTTAAGATTTCGTTCATTCATGACAGAGAGAGGGAGAGAGGGAACACAAGCACAGAGGAGCTGGAGAGGGAGAAGCAGGCCCCCACCGAGCAGGGAGCCTGATATGGGCAGACGCTTAACTGACTGAGCCACCCAGGTGCCCCAAAATGTTTCTTTTTAATAAAGTTTTATCTAAACCATTTTTTGAAACAGCAAGACGAAGAGTTCAAACTAACAAGGAAACTGGTTAGTGTACCAGTTTCGGGAGGTTCGAATTGAATTTTGAAAAAAAAAAAAAAAAAGAATTTCGATAACGCTGCTTGCTCTACCTTACCTCAGTTTTACGAAGTTTCTGATAGTTTCCGTTCCAGGAAATGAGCTTGCGGTCCTTCCCTCCTCCTGACACCAGCGTGCCGTCCCGTAACATACAAAGTGCAAAAATGCCCCCCTCGTGGGCCCCTTGAACAGCGTAGCTTATCCGATTCGTACCTAAACACACCAAGGAAACCATCCTCAGGACGTTATCCAAGAGGTCGCCTCCGTCCCTCCCATTTCTCTTTGGTTTTAAAGTGGCATCTTGTCGGTTAGGACATCTCTGCAGTGTGCATCTACAAGGGACGCAATTTCTAGAAGCTTGTGCAGCAGCAGACAAGCACGCTCTGCGCTATGTCATGATCCAGGAGGACACGCTCCTGGAAAGCCGAGGAAGGAGGGAGCGTGGCGAGACTGTGCACAGGGAAGAACGGGGGCTTGGGTTCACATCCTCGACAAGTGGCTTCACTGTCCTACACCTCAGTTTCCCCTTTGTGTCCTGCTTATCCTGTCGGAGCCTGCTAAGGGTGAAACGGGGTGACGTGGGAAGCACTTGCCCCCACAGTAGTGGGGACACTAGGGAAGTCACCACGTTACCCTGAAGTCACATCCGGAGTCTGTTTCTGCCTTCACCCCAACCCAAACTCTAAGCCCTCTGAGGACAGGGATGGTGTGGTTTCCCTTTCTTCCTGCTGCAAACGCTCGTTGAACTTGACCAGATGGGTGTTTTCTGAGTAACGAATCCTCCTTACGCGGCTGTGGGCTCCCTGACGCCACGGCCTTGCGATCATCCGTGTGCTCAGTGGCTAACGTGCCGTCTCGCACACAATTAGTTCTCAATAACTATCTGCCAGAAGCCGCGGGAACCAGGGAAGTTATTTAAGTGTCTTATAGCTAAGTAGTCACTGACACCTTCGCCGTTATAATTGGTTAATAGAACTCTTATTAAAGCTATCCCATCAAAATATTTTAGGCTTAAAGAGCCTTCTGCAATGATAGAAAGTGCACAATTCTTGCTATTGTTTTCCTCTGTTCTAGTTTTAAGGTTTCAGGTTACACACGCACCCATATTTGTAGGCACTTATTAAACTTGGGGTTTAGCTGTAAGTCTGTTAACTCCGTTCACAGACGGCTCTTAGAGAAGTTGTGTTTAGCCTTGTATAATATTCGCCCTCCATCTTTTGCTCTGGGGACAAGTCTGTGTTACCTTTTCCCCACACCAAGATGTTGCCACTCGAGTCTCCAGTGATGGTGTCACCGTTTTCGGAAAAAGTCACGCAGAGGACAAACTTTGGCTTTTCTTGCTTCTGCGGGATGTTGTAAATATATACATGTATTTAGTCAAGACGCCCTCTAATTTGTATTCCTCTGACCTACAGGCACGGTGCTCCTAAGCCGCACGTGCCATTCATTTTCATCTACTGTTAAATAACGTATGCTGCAAGACTATCTGATTTGAAACAGTGAAATTTCTGGCAATTTTAAAGTTGCAGACAGTTGGGGCAGAGGAAGGTGTCATGGGACGGGCTGTGTTGTCCTGACTAGAGCCTCAGAACAGGGCCCCGGCACTGGAACAAAGCAGTCCTCTAACTGGGCCCCTGCCGGGAAGGAGGCGCTGTCCCTGGTACTCACAAGCCCCAGGACCTTCTTGGTTGTTCTTTGCAAGGACCATGCATGGTGGGGGACGCAGCACCCGGCCCCCAGAGCAACTGTCCCTGCGCTTCTCCCCTTGTTGGTTCATCTTTCCTTCCTGGCATCACCAAGGATACCCACAGAGACACAGGGGGCCCTCAGTTCTGTGAGGGGTCCCTGGGAATAATCTTCATCGCTACACCCACCCCCAGATAGATGTCCTGATTTGCCAATCACAGCAACTTCTGGAGACTGCGGTACGCCTCACTGCTCCCAGAGAAGCCCTGACCACATGCACCGCTCAGTCAAGACTCAAACAAATGGAATGTAACATTACCTCGAATAATCCTTGCTTCTTAATAAGGGAGTTTCCTTCTAATGTCCAAAAGTAGAGATGTGATTTTCCGCAGGTAACTATTATGTTAGTGTCCGTGGGGTGGAAATCCGCAGCAAACACGGCTTCGTTAGAACACTTTGAGCAAAACAGGAGAATCGAATGTCTCAAATCTCTGGACACGTCAGAAAATAAGTGACAGCTGAACCACAGACCGCTTGTCCGGGCCGAGCCCTAAAGCCTCTTGATTTTTCTCCCCACTGAGCTCACCTTCCATAAACACTCAGCTTATGTTTGCTGGGTGTCATAACCTCTCCTTGTCTGTCTGTCTCCCCCGCTGAGCCGTAGCCCCGAGGACAGGGACCTCAGCTCCTCTCTCTCTATGGGGGGGGGGGCGCCCAGCAGGAGCGGGCACGAAGCACACCTTTGCTGAAGGGCCGGGTGGAAACTTAAGGACTCAAGAATTTGCTCTCATCTCCCGTCACGGATTCCCAGCTGAGGCTGAAAACAGAATCACCTGACGTATGTTACAACGTGGTGTCAAGCCTCAGCCCCATCTGGGGATGGGAATTTTGGCAGGGACCCAGGAATCTGGATTTTATCCAGCCCCATCGCTCCTGGCTGACTTTGGCTGTCCTGTTTGCTCTGGGATTCCCTCCTGGTAATTCCCAGGACTCTGCTGGTGGCTTGGTGACCAGGCCGGGGCTCCAGGGCTGGGGATCGGGCTCTTGGGAGTCACTGCACCGTCCCCGACCTGTTCACTGGGTTCTCAGCACCTGCACTTGGGCTGCATGAATCTGACCCTGATTGTTCCTTCTGCTTGAAATTCAGTCACAAGCCTTAAACCTAGGTGATAATTTGCCTCTGACCATTTTCAACCCAGCAACCTAGCAAGAACTTAAATACTCGACCAGAATGTTAGCAAGCTGGTGTTAGGAAACATGCCAGATTAGAATACGGACCCAGCATCCCAGACACTCGAGGGAGAAAGATAAGGCAATGCCTGGTGGTCCTGACAGCCGGGAAGTAAAGTGGTCTAAAGCTACCAGGACAGGATGGGGACTCTGAAGTCAGGTCTGTAACGACCGGGATCCATTCATGATTTTCACAGAAGGAAAATACAAGAGAGCAAAAGGAAAGCTGCGGGACCTATCGCACATGATGGACCGGGGGTGGTAAAGAGAAGCCCAGCGCACGCCCGTCGGAAGGGCCCCACGGGGAGGTGCTGGGGTCCTCCAGGGGCGCTCGCCTTCACAGAGGCCACTCAGCTTTGGCCAAGACCTGTACTGGCCACGCTGGCCTCTCCCTCAGCCCTGGCTGCTCCTGACCCGTCCCCACTCCCCTGTCCCCGCCCTGTAGCACAAGGGGGACACCTCCCATACCGCCACACCTGCAGCGCCCCCATGACAGCGCGAGCACACACGTGTGGAATAAAACGAGGCAGCAGTGAACAGGGAACACGGGAGTGGCTCCGAAGGGGAGGGGCTATGACGCGAGGAAGGAGGAAACCTTAGGGGTGTCATGAAGGCAGAGGAGACCCTGCCAGGACTTGGGACCGAACCCTGGGAGGGGAGAGGGGCGGGCTTGGGATTCCGGGGGGCTGGTGTCAGGTCCGAGGGCCGGCCCGGGAATGGGGAGCCTGTGGCCCACCGAGAAAAGGAACCCGGGTCTGGGAGCCAGCGGGAGCCAGCGGGAGCCAGCGGGAGCCAGCGGGAGCCAAAGGCTCCGTCCGCTTGGGGAAATTACAGCGGAGCCCGGCGTGGGGCTGAGAGACCTTGGCGTCGGCCAGCCGCTCCGTCTTCTGCCAGTCCCACACGGACAGCACGTGGTCGTTGGAGTCGTCCACGGTGCACAGACTGCTCCCTCCGTTCTGGAAAACAAAAGGTGTTCCCGGGAAGGCTGCATTTGAGAATACAACATGTTAAAAGTGACTAACAGTGAACATAAATTTTCCTTTTAATAGCGTGCATTTGGGCTAAAGAATACGTATGCACCGCTCCGAGACCTGCTTTCCGGCCACTGCGGGACGGCGGGTGAACGTGGGTGAGGGAGGCACGTGAGCAGCGGAGAGCGGTCGGGGGTGGTCCTGCCCCGTTGGCTCTATTAGGAAAAGTCCAAAGGGGCTGCAGGGCCCCCTCCTGGAGGAGCCGGGGTCCGCCACACACACAGCACACGTCTGTGACTAACGCGTAGGGTGACCAGGAGGCTATGTGGGAGCAAAGGCCCTGGGGCCGCGGCACGTGCTGTTTTGAGGGAACACATGCACATGTGAGGGACTGTTTTTCTGGAACAGTTTTTTCCAGGGTGGATCTGTTGAATGGGCACATCCTGAGGAAGATGTGGAGGAAGATCTGGAGACTACGAGGCCCCTTTGACTCCTGCTAACGGACAGGCAGCCGGCGTGGGGACAGCAGAGACACTAGGGCCGCTTGTCAAGGAGCAGGTGAAATTCAAGGTCACCGCCCTGAGGAACACGAAGGCAGCGCTGCGGGGCCTCTTCCCGTCAGGTGTGTGACCCCGAGGGGACACGTGTGACCTTTGAAGAGGCGACCTAAGGTGCAGGATGGTGTCAGCCTGCAAACCCACGCACACACCCGGCAGCCAGCGAGTGTGTTAACTTTCTCCCTCTTCAACCCTGACCTGCTGCTCTCCTGCCTACGGACAAGGGCGCCCGCGCCCACGGGACTCGCACTTACAGATTTTGAGAACGCGATACAGGTGACGGCTCGGTCGAAAAACCCGACTCCGATGACATGCAGCGTGTTCAGCGTCACCGAATCCCAGATGCGCACGTGTGGGGGCAGTTGCTGTTTAGAAGGAAATGCGGAGAGAAAGTCGCTGGCTGCGTGGGGCGTACACATCTGTCTTCACCTTGAAGCTACAAGACTACTTCAGTTCTGTCAAAACGAAAGGTCTTTTCCTGCATTTGAAGTCTCTGCCTTTGAGCATCAACGAAACATGGCTGGTGGCTGCCGGACATTGTGGCCCCTGAGACCAGCTGAACGTCGGGGCAGGGCCAGCGGGTTTTACGTTTTGAACAGCCCATTCTTCCTGACTGTACCGCAGGAACGGAGGCTCCCCCTTGCCCACCCAGATGAGCCCAAATTTTTAAAAATGAAGAATGACAAGGAAAGCGGGAACTCACCCAAGGGCTATTCCTGTGAAGTCTCTATTGTCACTAAGTGTAAATACACCTAAATCCAGCAAGTCAGTCCCCACCAAATAGTACTGAGAGTTTAACACTCTTGGGCCTCGCAAGAGCAAAACGGGCAATTGATTATGCACAGGTGAAATTTAGAATCGTTACCATTAGTAAGTTGTGTTCCAAGATGAACAGTCCCAATTTTTCTCTCCCTCAAGAGAAGAAAGTGTCCTAGAGCCATCAGCAGGCGGATCGGGAGAAGAGCTAGCATTATACCAGTGGACAGAGCGGGGTGACCCCTAGCCAGGACTTGCTCTGAGTAGCTGTGTGTCTGTGATGGTCAGACGACCTCTCTGTGTCTCTGTGTGCCTGATCTGAAGGCTGGGCTGGGAGAGCCATTCCGTCTTCCCCAGCTCGAAATTCTGATTGGATTTCAATGCCAGAGACAGAGATACCCTTTCAATCCACTAGAGGGAGGAATACAAGGTTTGCTACCATTTTCAGACCTGAAAGCCACTTCACATTAAAAAAATAAAAAGATATTGGTGCCTGGGTGGCTCAGTGGGTTAAGTCTCTGCTTTGGGTTCAGGTCATGATCTCAGGGTCCTGGGATCGAGCCCCACATCAGGCTCTCTGCTGGGGGGGGGAGCCTGCTTCCTCCTCTCTCTCTGCCTACTTGTGATCTCTGTCAAATAAATAAATAAAACCTTAAAAAAAAAAAAAAAAGAAGACCCTATTCCATTTATGTGTTACATCATTATAAACTGATTTCCATGGTTCCTGTTATTTCTTTTTACATACAGAATTTTATTTTTATTTTTTTTAAAGATTTTATTTATTTACTTGACAGAGAGAGAGATCACAAGTAGGCAGAGAGGCAGGCAGAGAGAGGGGGAAGCAGGCTCCCTGCTGAGCAGAGAGCCCGATGTGGGGCTGGATCCCAGGACCCTGAGATCATGACTTGAGCCAAAGGCAGAGGCTTTAAACCACTGAGCCACCCAGGTGCTCCTTAAGTATAGAATTTTAATGGGAATGAACACAAAGTTAATATTTAAAATTTGATGTTATTAAAGTGTTTTCTGAAAAATGGCAGCATTCATGTTTCAGGAAGAAAACATGCTGCTAAAAATGGACATGTGTGGGGCGCCTGGGTGGTTCAGTGGGTTAAAGCCTCTGCCTTCCGCTCAGGTCATGATACCAGGGTCCTGGGATTGAGCCCCACATCGGGTTCTCTGCTCAGGAAGCGGGGAGCCTGCTTCCTCCTCTCTCTCTCTGCGTGCATCTCTGCCTACTTGTGATCTCTGTCAAATAAATAAATAAATAAAAATTAAATTAAATTACATAAAAAAAAACTGGACACGCTCCGTGTAATGAGGTTTGTCCCATGTACTGTACAAGAATAATCTGTGCAAAGTAGATAGCAAAGAAACTACCAGGAGTTTTGGGTAAGACATGGCAAGGACCACAGACTGTGGTCAAGAACCAAGTGGAAGGCAGTGTCACGTTATTTTCGGTTTGTTAGAATCCACTAGTTCCTACTCTGATTCCTTAAAATTCAAGTTAAAGCCTTGCCAAGGTGCTTACAAAACGTGGGCCCAAATTCTCCTGCAGCCTTTGAGGGCTCCAGGGTGACGCCAGGAGTACAGGGTACTCGGGCTGAGGGTCTAAAGTTTGCTTGGGACGCCTGGGGGTCTCAGTAGGTTAAGCCTCTGCCTTCAGCTCAAGTCATGATCCCAGGAACCAGAATCGAACCCCCCATGGGGCTCCCTGCTCAGCGGGGAGTCTTCTCCCTCTGTCCCTGCCCCTACTCATGTTCTCTCTCTCAAAGAAATGAAAAAATAAAAAATAAAAAAAATTTTTTGCAACAAAAAATTTGAATCAGATACTTTATATCTAGGTGGACTTATTCATCAGTGAAATGCTTCCGGAAGAGGATACCCAGTTACCCGCTCATTAGAGAAACGTGCAAAGATCCCGCAACTCGCCTTTCCATCCTTAGATGTGCCTGCAACTTGTCCCGTTGCGATGGTGATCCTGTCGGGGTGAACTGCTAGGCTGGGAAAAAAAAAAAAGAGTATTTATAGAACAGCTGCTCTTTAAAGATAAGACTTACTTTTCTCTTGGCCAAATACGATCTAGTCAAAAAATTTAAATATGAGACTGACACGGTGCCTGACTTCTCAAGGACTCAGGATAAGCTTCTTGAGCACACCAACACCTTTGGCCAATTAGTGTCTGTTTCATTCTACCCTTTCTCGAGAATTTCCAAACTCAAGGAGAAAGCATCCTTTGCTTGGGAAATACCAAGTCTCCAACGACCACCTTTATCAAGTATGTTAAGCAGCAGAAACATCATCTTTTTCCAACAGGATTTTTATACTTGACCAGGGCTCTAGGACGGATAGAATTAGGGAAAGCCGCCCATTCAACCACCCGTCCTTCCGAGATACATAAAAGCTCTATCAAAAGCTATAGGTGACTTATGAGTGAATAAAAAGTGAACGAATTATAGCCCACCCAGGCAGAAGCGTGGACATTTTTATTTAAAAAATAAGAACTCCCAATCAGAAGCCATTAGCATCTTTGCTAAGGAGGCCTCCAAACAGGGGTCTGTGGGAAGCCTGGGTGACGCAGTTGGTTGCGATTACATGTTACATGGATAGAAAAGAAACGAGTCTCTGGTGTCCTAGACAGCCAGCTCACTAGCTGACCGCCAGCTATGACTGCGACCCTAAGGGAGAGCTCTTCTCTGATGGTCTCTACTTCTCTCTCAGCCCTGGCGTCTCTGCTGTGGCGTCTGCTGCATGGGGTAAGGACCCACCACTTCACGTCGTCGTTGTGGCCAGTGTAGTGTCTCTGCAGCTGCTCCTCCACGTTGTACAGCACCACCACAGAGGCGATGAAGTACACTGTCTCCCCCGTCGGGAGCAGGTACAGGTTGTTTCGGCAGTCGCGGCCCCTGTACCCATAGCTTGGCGTGGGTGTCAAGAGAAACTCGATTTCCTTTGAGAGCGGACAATGCGTCAGCTTTATTCACCGGGGACAGACAACACAATTCCTTAAGACCCTTCCCATCTATTTCTCTTGGTTTCAGTAACATGAGACCGTAAAAACTCGGTGCCAGATACATGGGACTCTCAACAGGTACTTGTAGGGCTGGAAATGGTCCTCGAGCCGAGGTGAATAGGTCTTTCTAAAAGATGGGGCTTTGTTTTTAGAAATTATGTTCATCTTGAAAGCTGAATTTTTCAGCTGGATCAAAAATGTCACTTGTTATTTTATTTATTAAAGGTCCCTGGAGGGGCTATTGGTGAAGTCGCCAGAAAGTGAACTATTTTGAACTGAGTCAATCAATCCTAGACCGTGGGAGCCACAGCCAGGGCCAGAATTCTTGGTTGAATTGTTTGGATTATCCTCGGATGCCTGGCTTCTTTACAACTAGTCTGCCTTTAAATGTTGCCAAGGTTGGACTGTGAGTCTCTCAGTTTTGGGGCTGTGAGTTCAAACGTGGGCCCACGTTGGGTGTAGAGATTACTTAAAAATAAAATCAGTTAAAAAACTCAATTTTGGGGCACCTGGGTGGCTCAGTGGGTTAAAGCCTCTGCCTTCCGCTCAGGTCATGATCCCGGGGTCCTGGGATCGAGCCCCGCATCGGGCTCTCTGCTCAGCGGGGACCCTGCTTCCTCCTCTCTCTCTGCCTGCCTCTCTGCCTACTTGTGATCTCTGTCTGTCAAATAAATAAATAAAATCTTAAAAAAAAATTTTTTTTGCCAAGCTGGTTTCCTGAAAGGCCTGCTCCCCTAACCAGTTTGACTCAAGAACTGAAATCACCGGGGCACTGTACTTTGACACTGTTTAACACAAATGCTGGAATGTTTTGCTCCAGAATTTGTTCTCTGAAAGTTGTCAGACCACCTGCTCAGCTCTACCTCCATGTCTCGGGGTCTAAACTGTATTCCTTCTCCTTCCTACTTGGGTGTCGGCTGTCATAGGTGAGGGCTCAATTGTAAGGACAGGAGAGAACGTGGGGCCAGCGGGTCACCATCTCCCAAGGCTTATCCCATGCCTCCCTCGGCCAGTCTGGGGACGGATGTCACCACGATGCCGCGGCTTCACCAGAGGCCTCGCTGTGGTTCTAGAATCCCGGCCAGCGAATGAATCGAATCCCTAGGACAGGCAGCTCGGTTGGAACAAAATAGATCTGAGAATGCGGGGTGACTGCGTTGTCTCAACTACCAAGCCCCGTGAGCTCAGAAGGACTGTTCCCCAAAAACCTCTGCATTCTGACTTTCTTTATCAAGTATTCAAAAGTAAATTTTAAGATACTAGTAACTGACTTGTATAACTTAGTTATTGAGTCAAACTTATTTTTATTGTCATCATGGAGCTAAATCTTTTCAATTTTTTTTCTTATGTTATAAAAGTACTTGTAAAAGGTGCAAACAACACTCCCACATACGTACAGAAAGGGTCAACAAACACACTCCTTGCCACAACCATCCTACCTCCTTGGAGATCACGACCTCCGGGAAGGTTCTGGCGTGTACACTGTCTAACCCCGAAAACTATTTTGGGAGCAAAACATCACTTGAACTTAGATGTGAAGAATGAATCTAACAGAAGTCCCATTTATCTGAAGTAAATTCCACTGTTTTACATCTTGAAAATATGAATAGTCTCTGAAAAAAATATGTTTTGAATGGTGCTTTCCAGCCATGATTGAACCTAACATGTAAACCAGTATTGACTTAAAGAAGAACCGAATCACTGTGATTTCAAGCGTCAAAAGAGATGCCCATAAATGCTTATGAGACCTGAGTCTGAAAATGTAAAAAACATGTCCCCAAAGAATATGATACCATCATTTCAAATAGCAATTTTTCCAACTGAATTGATACCACCATTGATTTAAACCAACTTCCTAGAATTTATACCCAGGGCTTGGCATCCAACTGGTACTCAATGAAAATCTATATGAGGGTGAAGAAAGGCTTTGATCTTTGTCTTAAAATCTGCATGGACTGGAGGGTTTGCTCTGAAGTTAAACAAATAAAATAAAATAAAGTAAAATTAAATAAGGAAAAATAGAGCAAAAATTAAAAAAAACCCCGACGCTTCATTCACCCTTTGTCATAGGCTCTATTTCTTTGTGTTTCAGGCTGTTTCTCCTCGGAGCTCATTCATGTTTCCAAATCTCATAGGATGAAGGCTCCGGCAGCTTTATCTCAAGAAGGTTAGTCCTAGGGCAGACTCGGATTTCTGTGGCTTAGATTTTGGGCAGGGGAGGACTTTTCTTTCTCTTAAAGCAGCATTCTATCTGTGCTAATGTCGACTTTCTTTACGCCCGCACTGGACCCCCTACATTCAGTACCGGGGTGTTCCTGGTTATTCCTTCAGATAGTCTACCAAGGCTGACCAAGGCCCCCGCTGGTTTGAGGGGGAATGTCTGTCCTTCCCTCCAGGGTGTCTAACACTCCTTGTCTGGGTGTAAGGACTTCCTGCCACACAGTGTAGTTCAATCTCTGAGAGTCTCATTTTCCTAAGTGTGTAAGTCTGGTGTCCTCCTGCGTGTCCTCTGTGTCCAGGTAAGCAGGCAGAGCTCTGGCTTTCCCACCTGCCCTGTAGAGCTGGCCGAGCCTATAACAGCTACTATTAAAAACAATCCATTCGGGGTGCCTGGGTGGCTCAGTGGGTTAAAGTCTGCCTTCGGCTCAGGTCATGGTCCCAGGGTCCTGGGATCGAGCCCCGCATCAGGCTTTCTGCTCGTCAGGGAGCCTGCTTTCCCCTTCTCTCTCTGTCTGCCTCTCTGCCTACTTGTGATCTCTGTCTGTCAAGTAAGTAAATAAAATGTTAAAAAAAAAAAAAAAGATCCGTTCTTTCAATTTCATTAGAATCCTAAACTTTGCCCATTTATGATTATTATCAGTAAGACTGCTTTTTTATTAGTTTTCAACTACATTTATTCTGCCGGAAAGATTAAGATTCAGGCCAGAAAGTGATGCATTTTCTTATGACTCTCTAAACAAAACAAAACAAAACAAAACAAAAACAAACAAACCCCATCCAGCATTTAACTATTTTCTCTTCGGGAAAGTAAGGTGGACGTATTTGAGCCAGGACTACGACCCTTCCTTCGGGACTTGTAAGACAGCGTCCCCACAATCAGGAGCCCTCCCAGAGCCTCTCTTCTGCTCGAACACCAGACTGCGTGTTCACATACAGGCCTTTTTGTTAAATTAATTTTTTAAAAAGTGAGAATAGAATACTTTGGTTTTCTTAAAACTTAAGAGAACGTGGGGCACCTGGGTGGCTCAATCGGTTAAGCCTCTGACTCTCTGATTTCAGCTCAGGTCATGATCTCAGGGTTGTGAGATCGAGCCCCACACTGGGGTCCGTGCTCAGTGCGGAGGCAGCTTGGGATTCTCTCTCTTTTCCTCTGCTGCCAAGTAAATAAATACGTGCTTAAGAGAACTTAAGTTACACCACTTAATTTTAAGTTAGATTTTAAGCTCCGGGCATGAATCAACTTAAACCTCGTGCCAGCGGTCAGTAAATAAAGGATACACCCATTCCAGCTTCAGTCTCTTGGTCGGTAGCTCTACTTTTGCTTCCAAATTATAGGAGTCCACTTGGTCTTTGGGCATGTACATGGTAACGGGGCGTCCCCGAAGAAACATTTTTACGTATCCTTCTTCTACAAAAAGAACATAGAGATCAGTAAGACACCTCAGTGCCCCGTGCCTCTGAAAACAATTGTTCTTTTTTCTTTAGCCTTTTAATGTAAAAGCAAAAACTTAACCTCCGTGTGATTTCTAATTAATATGGAACCAAAACACAACGCTGAAGAGTTTAAAACAAAAGTTTTTGCCCTGTTTATGTTTGACAGGCTGCCTAAATACACGAAATACATGAGAAACCGTAAAAGGCAGGAAAAACTAGATTCCATTATTTTTCCACATGAGACTTGGTAGCTTGCATTTTCTTTATCATCAGGAGGGGGAAAATGCCACCTCAAAAAATTACAACTAACACAAGAAATCCACTGAAATTTTTTATTGATTTCAACGTATGTACAATTTCAGTATCAAAATTCGTAAGATTTCCTTCGATATTTAAATTGGTTTGGTATAGTGCAATGTAATGCAATATAGTGCAATGTAATGTATCTTTATGTGTCTTTTACAGTGGACAGCCTTTTCGAGTGTAAAGAACACAAAATCGGCAGAAGTACATGCCAGGGTGCACGCGAGAAGGAAAATGCTCAAGGAAAAACTAGAAAGAAAATAAAAGAACAAAAGACCCAGTAGAGAGAGGCATCGTGAAATAGAACCTTCTAGAACAAACATTTTTATAATAAAATCACTTGTGGCGTTTCAGGAAACAACGGGGCAAGAGGAACACCCAGAGGCACAGCAGCATGGGGCAAGAGTGGTTTTACAAAGAAATCAGGTGGGGTTTTCTGCTGGCACCCGGGAGGTGGTGAGACCAGAGAGAATGTCTGTGAGCTCCTGGTGAATTCGGTTAAAACTCACAGCAGACCAAACGCCCGGGCCCCTGTGGCAGTTAAATCGGGGAGTTGGAACCGGTATGGCAGCACAGAACTCAACAGAGAAACACCCGTGGAGAGGAAACAGGTGAGGTCACGGAGGGGTTACACCGCCAGAAGCACAGCATTTACGGGTTAGTTTTGTAAGTCTTGTCCCCAAGGAGCTTCAAACAACGCCACATGCAATATGGCCTACAGGTTAAGGGGCCGTCCCGGCTGCATGTTCCCGTGTGCGTGCGCTTCTGGGCTCACATGCACGCGTGGGACGCTCGCTCACTCTGCACAGTCGGACTTGTGACTAAGAACCCTCACGTGCTCGTCCTGCAGACGCCACGCCAGCCACTCAGGTCCTTGGACCTTCCTGTGAAGACGCCACCGCCAGGCTGTCCTCCCCAGATCCCCTGGGGCCGGCCTTTCTCAGGTCTGGCACCCCAGGCTCTCCTACTGCTCGCCCGGGGCATTGTCCATTCTGCTGCCAAACCATCGAGGCCCAGAGTGGATTTCAGCGAGTCCCTCCTCCACGCAAAGTCCTTCGCCCGCTCTGCCACCTGCTGGCGTCTGGCGCCCTGCCTGCCCTCCCATGGGGTCTCTCTGGCCGCAGCACCGGCCCGTCTCCTCCTGTCTGGCCAGATGTGTCTCCCGCACTCTGCTCTGGGCCTCTGCCCTTGTGGAAACCTCCTCCCTTCCTTAATCCCTCACCCGAGTCTGAGCTCATGGGGCTGTGTGGCCGCCACACCTGCAGGACCCAGGAGCCGCCGGTGGACGACAGGAGGGGAAAGAAAGCAGGGACGTGTGAGCTCGGAGCTAGAAGATACGCGGTCACATGCACTCTCCTTGTACGAGAGGAGGCAGAGCGCGTGGATGGGGAATAAAGAGGCTGTTGTGCCCTCTCTGCCGCTCGGCGGAGCCCTCCGCAGCTGCCACAATCGTGCGCGTGAAATACTGGGTCTGTTACAGCTGTGCACTGGCGAAGTCATCACAACAACGCTTGCTTAGCACAATTATAATCACTGACTGGGGGAAAAAGCCCCGGGGTTTTGCCTTGGCACTGTTTTGCGCTGGTAGTTCAGACGTTCTACATCTAAACTCAAAACGCAGGGGCGCCTGGGAGGCACAGTCGGCTGAGCGACCGACTCCTGGTTTCCGCTTAGGTCGTGATCTCAGGGTCGTGGGATGGAGCCCTGCATTGGGCTCTGCGCTCAGCATGGGGTCTGCTGGAGATTCTCTCCCTCTGCCCCTCTCTCCCCAGATAAATAAATCTTAAAAAAAAAAAAATCAAATCAAAATGCAGCAAGGGAAAGCAAAAGTATTTTCCAGGCATGTTAGGACAATAGCTCACAGCGGCCAACCAGAAGGCGTGGAAGGGAAGGCCAGCAGTGGTACAAGACACCAGGTCAAGCAGTGGGGCATTCAGCACTGCCCTATAGCTCTCTTAAGTTTTGTCTGGTGTTTTCAAAGTGCCTGCAACCAGCCAATAATCAAGCCAGATCAAATGTATAAGCTACTTATTAAAACCCATCCAAGTCAATGCACGGGGATGCTTTTAACTGAAAATAAGTTGGAGTGGCTCGTGTGCCCAAAACATTTTCATACCAGGAGAGTATCTGCTTGCCTGTATGAAGAAGTTTCTGCAGCCTGGGTAGCAGCTTTGCTCAGAGAGCTATGAGGTTTCAGAAATGCCGCCTACCTTTGCAGTGTGTCACCCGGCGTTTCCCTTGTGATTTCGGAGACAGGGACAGAAGCGCTAGATAAAGAGATGGCAAGAACTGCGAGAGGGACCGGCCTGCCCGCTCGCTGGGGAGCAGCCTCGCTGGGGAGCAGCCTCGCTGGGGAGCAGCTGGCTCTCCGTCGGAGCCGCTGCCCCACCCCCGGCAGGAGAGCCTGCCTTCAGTGCAGGGGTGCAGACCAGCGCGCTCAACGCCTGGCTTGGGGCAACTACGTTCTCAGGGCGTGATCTCATGCCTCCTGAAAATGAAATGAATACTCAAGCACATGCCAACACACACAGACACTGACTTCTGTAGAGGTTTCGATTCTGAACTGAAGGGGAAAAAACTGGAAAAGTTAAAATGAAAGGATTGTACTCAACTGATGCCGTACTTGTCAATGGTTCTGCATTTTAAATGCGTCTTTAAATCAGGTCATGATCCTAAAAACAGCATCTACCTTATTACAAAATGTGTTAAAAAAAAAAAAAAGGTAAATGGAAAGTCCAATGAACTATTAGTTTGCAGTTTAGGAAATCAAAGGCAGAAAGAGAGGGGAAAAAGCTACTTTTAGACAAAGTCATAACATAATGCATCAGAAAGCTCCCCTTTCGGAGAGAGGCAGGTGTTGAGCCGGAAGCCCCGAGGGTCAGGGAGGACTATCAGGGCAGCACAGTGTCTTCCTCCGGAAACTCCGCCCCTGCTTTATTGGTGGCATTTTGCTCTTCCTCCTTATCGGTGCGACTTAAATCGGGTTTAAGGGGGTGAATAGAGGGTCCAGTCTTTATGACCGTTGTATGGCCCGTCTCTGTGGCCTGAGCCCCGCCGCCCGGCTGCCGGCTGCTGGCACTCAGCCCGTGAGCCCCAGCACGCGGACAGCGGAGGTGACAAGCTACTTATCCATCCCTCGAGTCCTGAGGGGAGTGTGGGGCCCACACAAAGACAAAATGCAACTTACCTGCACTGAAGACGGGCTCCTTGGGTTTGCTGTGGAGACAAAAGGGAGACAGGTTTAGAGGGAGGCTTGGGGGGACGGTGAGCCTCGCTCACGGGGAGGCCGGTCCCGGAGGCCACACGGGTGACGGTCGTTAAGGAGAAAAACAAAACCACGTGGCAGCAAAAAGGAACATGGGTAGAGGAGCGTGTCTGAAAGCGGGTGTGAGAGGCTATAATCCCAGCCTTCTCCCCACGACTGAGCTGTGTACGAGAGCACGTGAGGCTCTAGGAAGAAAATGTGCTTCACCAAGACGGGAATGGCCGCATCTACAGGTGTAAAGCTTTGCTCTCCTTCCCCGTGCTCTTCTGATAGATTATTTAAGTAATCTAGTTAAAACCAGCGAATTCCTGACACAGGGCCTTCTGCGTAAGGACCCTCAGAGCTCAGCTCCTAGCAGGGCAGCTGCTCTAAGAAGAAAAAGACGACAAGAATACGGATATCAGGGGTGCACCCGTCTCAGTGCTGGGGGACCCCGCCGCGCACTTCCACCTGGAAGCACTTCCACCTGCAGCTGGGACCACCCCAACTGCACCTGGGGGAACCAAGCCTCCGGTGTATTCAAGGTCATCCCTAGGGGCAGGCTTCCATGCGGGGAGCTCCCACAAGGAGGGCCCTGGGTAGGATATGCCTGCTCCTTCCCGCAACAAGCACCTGCAGGGAGAGATTACCCCCCCCACCAGGCCAGGGAAGGGACTCCTGGGCAGGACACCTCATGTGTCCTGTTCAAACAGAGAGCCAGTGCCTGGTCCCCTGTCTGCGAGACTCGTGTGTCTGCTCCGTGCTCCCCTGTGCCACCTCGCTTCCCAGAGGACCTTCCGCTTTCACACTCCGAACAAGACAGCCGGTATAAAGGAAAGCCCCCCCCCCCCGGAGAGAGCCGGAGGAAGCACACTGATGAGTGTGTGCGCCATGTTTTTTTAGAAAGTACCTGAGCCGATAGAGCTCTAATACTACTTTTCTCCTCCGTTTTTTCCAAATACATTGAGAAACACCACGAGTAAAGATTAGCTGTGACCCGGGGATGCCCGGGAGGCTCAGTCATTTGGGCGACCAGCACTTGATTTCAGCTCAGGGCGTGATCTCAGGGTCGTGGGATCGAGCCCCGCATCGGGCTGCACGCTCAGCACAGACTCTGCTCAAAATTCTCTCCCTCCTGCTGCTCCTCCCCCAACCCTCTCGAATAAACAAATGAAATTTTATAAAGGAAAAGAATTAGCTGTAACCCCACAATATAATAAATGCTATTATCAATGTCCTTTATTCCCAGAAAATTTTATGCTATACAGGGGCGGGAGGAGGGAATGGGGCTCTGGACTGATGCTTTAGAAACGCTCCACTCAAATGTGTTTTAAATAGTCGGATCCGTGGCATGACGCTGACCTTTGGTCACTGAAAACTACTCTGGAAGCACGGGACAGTCTTGACTGTGACAGTCTGTCTTCCACAGGCCTCGAAGGCCCTACTGTCACCTCTCCCGACAACTCTCTTTCTGTCCGCCTCTCCTCTGTCCCCTGGTCACTGAGTGAGCTGCCCTGTCCGTGATGGCCCTCGCTCGTGCCGGACCTTAGCTCCTGTGTCAAGCCTCTGCCTTGGCTTCCCTGCCTCCTGGACACAGGTCCCACAGCCCCTGCATTGTTTGGACTTTGAGCCACTGCCCGGAGAGGCCTCTCTGATAATCTGCTCTGCAACCCCCTCCGGTGCTGCCCCCCATCCCCCCTCCCCGCCCTGGCCACTGCTGCGGGGAGGCGCCTCCAGAGGGCAGGGACCTCTGCTGGTCTCACAGCTGGGTTCCCTGCCTGCACCTGATAAGGCTGGGTCCTGGGGGGGTGCTTCCCTTGGCTCCCCCGTGGGGTCCGCAGACTGCACTGTGCCTCCAGGGCTATGGGCTCTTGGTCTTTCCTGGAGGGGTGGCTGGCTCTTGCCCAGCATCTGCGCGAGCCCCTCAGGGACAGCATTTCTCCTGGTTCCCCTGCTCCGCCCTCGGACCACAGCAGCCTGACGTGCCTGTGTCCCAGAGAGGGTGTCCTGCACTCCTGACCTGTCCCAAGCTCACTGCAAGTCCACAGAAAGGCAGGAGAGTGTGTGTGTGTCCCTGGTGCCAGGGGCTCCCAAGACTTCCAAACGACCGTGCCCATCTACACTCAGCTTAATTATCCCGTGAGCTGTTTTTCCGACTGTTTTCCCGACGTACGTCCGGGAAGGCTCCTCTCCTGTCGCTCTGCCCAAGATGAGCACAGCCCAAGACAGGCTTGTCACCGTGTGGATTTCTAGTTCAGCATGATTACTCTGCGACCTCAGCTCCAGGGTGGGTTTAAAATAGCCATGGTTTTGCAGATCACCAGCCTGGGTTCCCTGTCCGGATGGGAGCGACGCTTCTGGGATCGCCAGAGTCAAAGCAGGAGGCTGACCTCTGACTTTCACGTACTATTAGCTTCCCGGGCGGAGGAGGGCACGCGGGGTTAACGTTGAACCGCAAGACTGCAGAGCAAGCAGACTGTTAGAGGGACATCAGGACAGGGAATCGAAGACACGAAGGCCGTTTTTCCATCATGACTTTGATCACGAAAACCAGGAACACAGGAATAAGCCATCCAGAACCTTTCCCGGAGACTGAAAAGTGCAATTATGAACTCTATCCTCAGAGAGAGAGATCCACAGGGCAGTTTGAATTCCACACACAGGAAGGCCCGTGGACTTTTGAGGCTGATTTTGTAACAAAAGAAGAAGAATCAAAGGTTCTCTGTGAAAACACCAGAAACGAGAGCGCCTGGGTGGCTCAGTCGGTGAGCGTCTGCCTCTGGCTCAGGTCATGATCCCAGCAGGGAATCTGCTTCTTCCTCTCTCTCTGCTCTCACCCCTCCTTCACGCCCTCTCTCTCCAATAAATAAGTAAAATGTACTAGAAACGGCAGTGTGAGTGTTAACAATCGAGGGTCACAGAGAGAGGCCCCAAGTAGCGTTGCTCCTGAACTGTGTCTGAACTGTGCATCACATTTTGGGCTGATCACATTTAGAAAGGATACTACTGCTGTGTTTCACTATTCTAGAAAGCTACATTGTTATAGAATATACACTATTTACTTGTGAACCCGTTACTGCCATCTGCGCCAGCACCCTTCCTAAACGGCGCCGGAGTGCCAGGGAAGAGGGTGTCCCACTCCTGTGTGCATGTCTTGTAGGCACAAATGGATGGACAGACAGTGAACCTTTGCAACTAGCAGCAGAGGGACGAGCCCCAGAGGGACGATGACGACAGCGATCCAAGATTAAAGACTCGACGGCCTCCAGTCAAAATCCATTCAGAACACCCGTCCTTTCCAAAACTCGCCGTTGGCAGATTGCGAGCGGACCCCGGGAACCCCATGCTGTTGCCTGGGCTGCAAGTTTGCTTGGTCCCATCCAGTGTTGCGTGACTGGTCTCCTGTGACCAGCTAAGTAGGGAAATGTAAGTGTGCCCCGTGGGGAGGCTGACGCAGGCGTGTCCCCCCCACCCCCCGCTCCCCCTGGAGTGACTTGAGCACGGAGGAGACAGGATTTCCCCTCTGCTGGGCAGACCTTCGCTTCTTGGCTCTTCTGCACTGGGCGGTGGCCCATCCCTCCAAAATGAACAGTGTTGCAGTCGGGTATGGCTTTTACGGCTCTGTTTTGGCAGGATGATCTGCTGGAAGAGTTTGGCTCTGTGTTTCCTTGAGCAGCTGGCTCAGGAGACGATCGGAAGGACTCTCAGACACTATAAGCAGTACCTGGGGACTCACGGAGGAGGCGAGGCAGCCGAGAGCCTTTGCCAGACCAGCAGCTGGATCTGGAGGAAACCAAGCCACCGAGCAAAGGAACAGTTCCTGCTGGGAGCTGTGAGCTCGCACCCACGCAGCAGCTACAGCCACCTGGGTCCACGTTGTGCGTTACCAACGCCCCAATAATGTCCACTGTGGACTCCGGGAGCAGTGGTTGTCTGTCTGTTCATCTGCTAACACTCCTCTGCCCCAAGGAAGGCTGGGTGTGCACAGGGAGGCACGTCTGGCGGAGAACTTGCTCGGACTCCAATGCAAGCCGTATCCACCGTGCTCCTCTTCTGCGGTGGGATCTGCACTCGGCACCTCCGTATCTGTTACCTAATTTGTCCCACGTGCCTGAAAGGGCTCAGGGGCCCAGGTCCTGTGCACTGCAGGTCTGACACCCGAGTGCCATGTGTGAGGGGGCCCCCCGGGGGGCCAGGATGAGAGCAGAGCCAACACGCGTCCAGGGCTGTTTGAGGACAGACGCTTGTTTTTGAAAGTGACCGCTCAGGCTCCATCAAGGAGGGCACCATTCCAGGGTCCAATGTGTCATTTCCCTGAAACTTACTCACCTGTGAAATCTGTTGTTCTCGGCACACACGCCATGAGTCCTTCTGAAAAGGACCCACTTGAAATAACGTTTCCACTGGAAATCAAAATACTTTACCGCGTAAGTAATGACTCTCCATATAAATGCCCTTACGTGGCTTTCTGCTAGAAAGAGGGTCATTTAGGAACCATCTAAAAGAGTTTAGAAGTCACTGGAGACCTCGCTGGGAACAAAGACTGTTTCATAGACATTTGCAGCCAATACTTCCAGCTTAATGTGGCGGAACGAGCCCAGATTTTGAAGTCAGCGGTTCCTATACTCAGGTCAGGCAAGAAGCTTTATCTCTGTAAGCCTTACCTTCTTTCATCTACAAAATGGGACTAAATCCACTGTCAGGTACAGGCCAGATCAGATAAAGTGTGTCACAGAGCGCCCGGGACACAGTGATTACTTAATGTCCCTTCCCTCTTCCGAATTTCATGGATAAGAAGCTGCACATTATTTCCAGGCCCTCTGCCTGCCAGCCTCCTAATGATAACAACATACAGAATATTAGCACTTAGCACTTTAACATTTATTAAAAGATAAATGGCCCCACAGCTTGGAAAGTGAACCCCTTTTTCCGTAAAGGGAAGATGCGTAACTCAAGTCACCTCATTTCCAGTGCAAAACATTTTGGAATCCGAAGGGTCGTGTCAAACCTGTCTACCAGTAGGTGGTGCTGTTCACACATTTTCTTAAGTGACTTTTTTTTTTTTTTTGGTCTGTTTTTTTAAAAATTAAATATATATTCTTTCATTCGTGCCAGAAATATTTATTGAGCAGTAACTGGCTGCCAGGCCCTGTGTGAGATGCTAGTGATACAAAGAATAATAAGGGGCAACTTCTGCCTTCCCAAAGCTCCAGGGAGGGCAAGAGGCCTGCGTGGCGATGGGGTGAGCGGGGAGGAAGTTCCAGATAAAGCGAATGAGCAGGCACTCAGCAATCAGAAAGGCAGCTGACTCAGACCCAAGAGCCAGGGCAGGCTTCCCAGAGAAGGGGCATCCTGCGCTGGGTCTTGAAGCATCAGCTGGAGTTCCTCCAAATGTACCCAACCATCGACCCCCGCCAAATATCCAGACACATACACGTCATGCAGTTTAGAAGGGGAAAACCCTCCACTCACTAAGTGCTAGAAGGTGTAATTCATTAAGCTATGTATTTCTTTGTGGGGGGGTTTTAGCCTTTAAAAAAAAAATCTGTTTTATAATACAATAAGGATATTTCTTTTTTAAAAGATTCTATTTAAAAAATAAAGATTTTATTTATTTAAGAGAGAGAGAGTCGGGGAAGGTCCAGAGGGACAGGGACAAGCAGACTCTGCGTGGAGTGCAGAGCCTGACGCAGGGCTCGATTTCACAACCCTGAAATCATGACCTGAGCCGAGATCAAGAGTCAGATGCTTTACTTACTGAGCCACCCAGGTGCCCCTACATAAGAAAGGTTTTTCTAAATATACTATCTTCTTACTTAGATTTGCATTTCTTTAATTCAGACTGGGTTTGATCATGGGGGAGCACACGTTACTTGTGTAATACACCACTTATCTCAGAGAAAAAATTCTTGCTGGGGACAAGTAAGAGCTGGTGTTAGAGACACATGAATATCGGGGCCCAAGAGAAGAAGGGGTGCCAGCAGACAAAGGCCCTTGCTGCCAGGCTGAGGGTCAAGATTCAGATTACAATCTCAGTGATGTTCAAGTAAAACAACAGATTTTAGCCCTGAGGACCTCGAGGTGTCACTGAAAAGACTATTTCATTGAACACTAGAGCTGGAGGAAGGATGGAGCTCACAGTCCCCAGCTCAGGGTTCTGGACCCTACAGTCTGGATAAAGCAGCTGGAACAGGCGTTCAGGTAGCTCAGGTAGTTCAGGTAGCCTCTAAGGGGGCATTTTCACATCCTTGCTATGTTGAAGTTTGTTTTTTTTTTTTTTTTTCTTTCCACTTTTGCTGACTCTTGAGGTGGGAGTTTAAGTGTGTGTGTGTATGTGTGTGTGTCTTAATAATAAATGTGTGTTCTAACAAGGTTTCCAGCTGAGACATTTCTTGTTCCAACAAAATGAGCCCATTACGATAACTTTTTGATGGAATCAAAGTATCTAGTTTACAAAACTGATATATGTCACTCCAGTTAGAATTACAAAGAGGGGGAAGGACCAGTTTTCTAACTGAAACACTCAAGCAGTCAAGCAACATTTTACATAAAACTGCATTCTAAGTAATAGTTGTTCTTCTGTCTGATAATAACACTTTTTTTTTTTTAAATTAAAAAAAATCCCTATTGGGTTGCTACAGAGGCTATGTTAGATAGCACAGGTCATTCATCAGAATGTTACTGTTGATTTCCTATTTAAATTTAATACGTACTTCATTACAACACAAATCACTATGTAACTGTTAATATTTATCATCAGTAATCCATAGAGTAAACATTAACCTTGCCATATATTGCTTTTGTTTTTATGTAAGTCTTGTTGGTGCGAAGATTACATGCTGTTGTTATAAGCAGAGTATTTTAAGGTGTTAGACACTCGAAGACAAGCCTACAAGGTCACAAGAATGACCGTCAAATCCAGTGACCACTTCCAAAGAAAATGAGACACAGGAACATTGATACTCATAAAAGAACATGGTTTCTATGGAAGTAAAACACACCATTATTTTCAAGTAAATTAGTCTATCTCGGAAACTGTGAACATTGAGGACCTCAAAAACACGATTATTTTATGTTTGACATGAGGATTAGACGAGGTCTATGGAGTGTTCATATTTCCTGGAATTCTCATTGAGAACTATACGTGCTGATGTGGGATTGTTTTCCTGGAGCGAGAGGAAGCTTTTTCCAATTTCCGTACAAGGGCCACATGCGCGAAGACGGCTCTGCATATGGTGTGTGGCAACGTGCGCTCGGGAGCCAAGAGTCTGCTTCTCCCAAGAAACGGCCCCGGCGTGGGTGCGCGGCGCACTTGCTGCACAAAGCCGGGCCCATTCAGGGTCACCCCTGGGCTCACTCTCCCTCCCTGCATGCCGGGCAGCTCGCCTGCAGCCCTGCTCACTTCTGGTGCAGCGCGGACAACCGTGCAGACGTGTCACACTTTCTGACCACCCCCTGACCCCCGACCCCTGTCCCCCTGAGCCCTTCTAGATCTTGCCCGAACTCAGGTTGTGTTCCTGGGACTGCATCACGCACACGAACCTCAGTGAATGTGTGTCGGACCAGAAACAAGGCTAATTGCTTCCACCCCCACGTAACCCCCGTATCTCACAAGTGAGGGAAAGAAAGTTCCCAGTTCCAGAAGCCTTGTCAACAATCCTCCTGTGCTCTGCTCGGGCCTCGTGCTCTCACAGGCGCCACCACCATGATGCCCGCGACCAGGTGCCAAGCCTTGGGCTGGGGGTTCCCCTCGCAGTCAGTTTGACAAGATTTGAGGCGACTGGGTCTGAGATCCCTCAGGCACCCAAGTGAAAGCTGAAGCTTGGAGAAGTTCCTGGTTTACAAACCCAGACCTTTCTTTTACTCTAGAGTTTGTGCCCTTTCCATTTTGTCTTGCTGTCCCCAGGAACCGCATAAGACCAGCTCTGAAAATGGACGACGGCCTCCTGGAACCATGGACAGACAGACATTGGAGTGATCAGGAGATGAGCACACCGTCTTAGAGCACTGAAGACCATGGTGGTTTAAAGACGGTTATGTCAGGCCACGTCCCTACAGCTTTCTCTGAACACTTTAAGACCCGGCCACTGGGCATTGGTCCGGGAGACTCCAGCTCTGGTTTGGGGCCAGACCAACAGAGCCCAGGATGGGGGCTGCTCACCGGGGAAGGGAGAGGAGGAAGGAAGTAAAGAGTCAGGCAGAGACTGAATCACCAACTTGACCTTCTCCGTGCTGCTTCTTCCTGTCTCAGTTACTGGGCTATTATTCCCTTGGGCCCCTGAAGGTATCTGCCACACCAGCAATTACCTACGAGAAGGCAAGAACTTTCCTTCTCAGGTGTGTGCAACTCAACTGTTCAGTGGCACACAGGCCTCAACTTTTTCTGGGTCCAAACGAAACAAAGGATTTATTTTTAAATGGACATGTTTAGTTGCTTGAGTTATTTTTAGAAAATGAGAAGATTTTCCCCATCCCTCATTTCCAAATCAAAATTTCCTACCGTGGCAGTAAAAACAAAACAAAACCAAACAAAACCTTTTGCAAATATCTTTTATGGAAATATTTACCCAGTGCATTTATCAATGCCATAGGATTTGAAAGATAAAACAGATCTGGAGTTTGCACAAGGCAGATTCTCTTTGGAAATTCTTAATAAAAATCAGATGTGCACAGAAGGAGCCAAGTTTTTAAGAACTGCCAAGATCTAGACATTTCAGGCCAACTTCCAAGCTTACCCTAAACTCAGAGGAGCCTGCGGCAAGGCCCATTTACGCTCTATTGCCAACGGAGCCACGTGGCCTTATTTCTAAGATATTATGGTCCAATTAACATAATCTTCTGATAAGAAGTACTAACAGTCTAAATTAGAAGACAGAGGCCCATGTCAGTCTCTGAGGCTGTTATTTGACAGTGGGGGGCCCTAACCTGCTACAGTTGGGGAAAGTGCCTGCAACTTTTCCACAAAAGGTACCTTTCAGGGATAAAACTCAAAAAGAATTTAAGGTTCCTTGCAGGGCTGAATCCGAGTGGATTTACAAACTTGGAATTTTTACAGCCTGTGGGTTGGAGTCGATTGCTTTATGACTAAGCCTTCTTCTTACATAAACATTTGGGGGGGAAAAGCCACGTTTAGCCTGCGAAGCTGAAGTCCCTTCCTCAGCCTTGCTCAACAGAGAGAGAGTAGAACGATGTTTAAAAAGAGAAAAAAGTGCAGCGTCAGGTATGTGCCCAGAGACACCGGCCTCCCGTGCCCCACACGATAGTACACCTGACACGGGCCATTAAAACGGCAACAATTCCCTTTCACTAATAAAAGGCTACTAGTAGTTGTGTAGGTGATTATCATGATCCATGATAAATTAACCTCAAAGGGAAAGTTCAGAATTAGAAGTAAGTGTGTTTTGTGAGACCAGAAAGAAACGGTCCTATACCTGGTATCGGCTCCGTATTAAAAATGGTTTCTGACAAATGATAAAACTTCAACTTTTCATCCAGTCTGCCTTGGGAAATACGGTTGACAAAGTTAAACAACCCAGTGAAACTAATTTCAAAATGGCAGCAGAATGTACTAGAAGTATAGAGTGCTCCATAAGGAAATTCAGAATGGTTTTTCCCCCAGTTCCCAAGAATTCTTGGGAATTCTTTCTGTCGGCACCAGGGTGGTGGGATTTCAAGATCTTGCCCTCTAGCTGGACAGTGACGGTGGGAGCTGGGTTGAGGGCCTGCCGCCACAGGCCAGTGGCTGAGTGCCCGCAGCGCTCTCCGAAGGCCTGCCCCCCGCGGAGAGCTCGAAGCTCGCGTGCATTTTAGGGGATCTTCTGATTCATCTCTGGGGAAAAGAAGTAACAGAACATGCCGACAGCAGGAGCCCAGAGGGGAAGCCCCTTACCTCTCACTGTTCTTCTTGCTGCTGGAAGAGCTGCTCGTGGATCCTGTGCGGTTTCGGTTTCCTTTGGAATCCCCATGGCTTTCCTTCCGGCCGCCAGGAGATACTCTCTCGGAGGAGCTGGTCCTCTTGATGGTGCTACAGGGAGAGGTAAAGGGCATCGAGATTCTTAGTGGGGAGCTTTTATTTTACTGCCAAGCATAAAAATATATTACATGGAACATTGTACTTTCACATGGCTATTTAAGAGCTCGGCTCTGATCCTACCTATAGAATGTCTGTCTCTATGTGTGTGTGTCTGCCTGTCCATATTCTTCACTGCAGAACGTCACTTGGAATCAATGCTCTGTTCGCTGCCTTTGGAACAGTGGCAACTGGTACCCAGTTCAATGTCACAGCAGAAACCACGAGGGAAATCCCCCCAGCCACGGCTGAGCGCACTCCAGCAGTTTCGCAAGAAGGAGCCTGCCCCGGAGCAGGGTTCAGTCTAAGGCAGGGGTGACACCCCCAGAGGGCATTTGGCGATGTCTGGAGACATCTTTAATGGTCCCAGCTGCAGGGAGAGGGCTGCTACCAGCATCAAGTAGGTGGACAGGCCAGGGATGCTGCCAAAAGTTGCACAACTCCCTGGACAACCTGGCGACAAGAACCACCCAGCCCCTTAAAGTCCACAGCGCCGAGACGGAGGAGCTCTGGTCTAAGGGCACATGTGGGACAAATGGAAATAGGATGCCCCTGGTAATGACTAACACGGTCCACCCTGTGTGTGATGCCCCAGTGTGGAGGTAGCACCCCTGCAGGGTAGCCAGGGGGAGCCGGATGGGTGGGGGTCTGGGGGCGATGTCTGGGAAGACTTCCTGGAGACGGCGAATTTCTGGGAGAGATGAAATGAATGGCATGAATGTGTCGCCATCCCACAGGCGGGGAGAGATGTGCTAGGAGAGCGGCAGACCCATGTGGCACGAGGTACCTCAGCCAGGACCCGGGCTGCCGGTGGGACGCGCAGCGCCTGGAGCACAGCCGTGAATTATGGGCATCCCTGTGACGTCCAGGTCCTCACCAGCAGGCCACGCGTTCCTCGGGACCCTAGCTCGTGGGCCTTCTTATGTACTTTGAGAACCTGGTATAGAACTTTGATGTTCATTCAGTGAAAAAGACCGAAATAAGTGAATCAGTAAGTGGGCATATCACAGAGAGCCCATCGCGAGGCGCTCTAACACCTGCTCTCGGTAAGAGAGGAGCGGGCTGGCCCGTGGGCATGTGAGCCAGCCCGTGGAGAAGGCTGGAGAGGCGGGAGGAGGGCGCCGGGAGAGGGTCCTGCAGGCAGGAGGAAGCAGGCGCAGACAGAGCCGGGGCTGCCGGTGGAGATGGGACGAGACACTAGTGCCAGGTGGCTGCGACGGGACGGGCCCAGGGAGGGTGGCCGATCAGACCCCATTTCAACCGGGGAACACGGGAATCACGGCAGTTACAACCAAGGCTACACTCCTGGGGGGAGGGTCTGAGGCCCCCTTTCTCCTAATGACACAGCACAGCTGCGCAATGGCGTTTCTCAGTAGCCCCCACCCACACACACACTCTGACTCGCCTGTCCTCACCCCCTTCCTTCAGGCCAGGTTCAGTCCCTTTCCCTTTGGAAATGCTCAGCATTCAGAGAAGGATCTCTTTGCATGTTTTTAAAACCTGCATGGTGTATCAGTTTTTTTGTTTTTTGCGTATCAGCTTTTGAAAAACCATTGCGCCCTCTGGGTGAGCAAAAACAAGCCACGCGACCGTCATTGTGATGACATCGGTGCGCTTTCCGCACAGACTTTCCGGGAGCTAAGGAAGCTTCGGATCTGGAGCACCAGAATCTCACAACTGCGATCTGAACGGGGATGCCTTAAGGTCAAAATTGTGCATTTTTAGAACGCTCAATTTGGGGACAAGAAAATTACAGATCTTAGGAGAGCACTGCGTTTCTCAAATTTGGGACTGAGGTCTAAAAATTCTAGAAACCTTTGTGCTTAAAGTTTAATTTCTTCCAGAGACAAGACACAGTGAGCTGATTTAACTTTGCGGGATCCTTCTCTGCCAAGCACCTAGCATGGGGCTCGGAGGCACGCTGCCTGGTCCCCGACGGGCCCCGCGGGAGAGCAGCCGCGGCAGCAGCCACCAGCCCGAGCGTCACCCACGTGGTGTCCTTCGGGGAGTTCATGGCAAGTTCATGGCAACTTAAAGACTAGTATAGAAGATGCTTCCAGGCTCTTCCAGAAGAGCCATGAGTGTTCATCAGCTACAGCAAACATTAACCGATTTTCTAATAATGCTGAACTTAGCGGCCTGATCTACCAGGGGACACCAGGGATGGGAACAAGGAACTAGCAGGTGGCAGGGACGGGCCATATAAACTGAGAACTTCTCGGCTGGCATATGGGACTTAATCGAGTCCCCCGCAAAGGTCAGGTGAGCCCCTTCTACAGATGAGGACACAGAGGGACACAGGAGCTCCAGTGGGATTATTTCTCTCCTCGTTCTCTCTGCGGGGCTTCCTACTCCACACAGGGCTGAGGACCTGCTGAACATCTGAAAATCCAACGAACGTCAGTCATTAACACGGTTACAGGATCTGAGGCTAGACCAACAGGAGACCCTGAAGACCGACGTGCTGCAGTGGTAACGAGACCTCCGGCGCCCACACTGTGCGCTCAGCTGAAGGGCTCCTCGCCTTCGAGTCCTTCTACTTGATCCGCACGTGTTCAGGAGACCCACAGACCTGTTCGATCTACGCGCGAGAGCCACGGGGACAAAGTGGAAGACAACCGAGAGTGACGACGGAAGCATGGAAAAGTATTTTGCGAAGCTTCAATAAATAACAGAACACACAGCACACACCAAAACGAGAACATTTCCGTCTGCCTGTACAGACTGGGATGTAATTCATCACGGCTCTTCCCAGATATTAGTCATCTGCATATTTGCATTAAAATGTGAAACTTAAAAAAAAAAAATATATATATATATATATATATACACTATTGTTGGATACAGAGGAAAAACAAGATATTTCCTTTTGAGAGCCAAGAGCTCTTCTGAATTAAAGAGGATTTACCAGGACTCTAATCGAAGGACAGAAGAGAAAGCTGGAAGACGAGACATTCACAGGATCGAGGGCAGCCAGAGGGAGGAACACCGCACACTCACTGCGAGAAGCCTCCTTCGATAACCAGCAGCGAAAAATCGAAGAAGTTAGGTTTCCTCTGGACAGCAAGGGAAAATATTTCTCTTCACTGTGAAAGTGGTAGAAGAGCTGGCTTGTGAGAGACTGTACCATAATGGAATACATTTTTTAGCACTTAAAGCAAGTAAAACATTTCTGGTATAAAAATGCATGGATCCCATCTTTTCTGCCTTTTGCTCCTGGTCTCTTCCCCCAGGGCCAAACCAAAAACCTTCTAAGTTCTGAAAATAAAATGGTTCTTTATATTTCATTCTGCACCCATTTGAAGGTTTTTGACAATTTAAACTGAATTGTAGACTTAATGAAAGTTTATGCAAGGGTGACTGGTGGTAAGCTTTCTTCCTACGGTTAGACAGTAACTCTGAGCAACAAGCTACAGTTATGTGTCTCTCATGATGTGATCTGGAATCAAGGATTGGCTTTCCAGAATTGTGTAAGAAGATCCCAAACATTTACAATTGAAAAAACAGAAAACAGACAGGTAGCGCTTGCATACCACCAGAGGTCTCCTGAGATGTCGTCTGTCATCACCCACTGGGGTGATGATCCTTGATTAGAGCAATTATCCACTCAACAGATATTTTTTCTTTCTTTTTTTTTTTAATATTTTATTTATTTATTTGACAGACAGAGATCATAAGCAGGCAGAGAGAGAGGAATGAGCAGGCTCCCCGCTGAGCAGAGAGCCCAACTCGGGGCTCGATCCCAGGACCCTGGGACTAGTCCCTGGGACTATGACCGGAGCCGAAGGCAGAGGCTTTAACCCACTGAGCCACCCAGGCCACCCAGGCACCCCTCAACAGATATTTCTGAGGCACTGACCTTACGAGGCATGCTGGGCTGAGCACTGGTGAGTCGGCATGGGACAAGGACCAATCTGGAATGTGTCCTGCAAGTTACAATTCCTTTTTTTTTTTTTTTAAGGTTATATTTTGGGGTTAGGGGGAGACAGAGGGAGATCACAGAGGGAGAGTGAGGGGAAGAAATAGACCCCCACTGAGGAGGAAGGGCTGATGTGGGGCTTGACATGGGGGCTCGATCCCAGGACCCTGAGATCATGACTTGAGCTGAAGGAAGACACTTAACCGACTGAGCCACCCAGACGCCCCAGCAAGTTCCAATTCTTGCAGGAGATCACTCATTTCAGTAATTACAAAATGCTCTTATCTCCCTCTCTTCGTCATGTCCTAGGAAGGCTAGTGGTCCTGGAGAATCTGACGGATCTTCAGAAACTTCTGTTCTACCATGTGAACCCAGATCCCTAAACCCAGGGGGTGACTGTGTCACTTCTGATCAAGGGACAGGGGCCAAGTCATCTTCCTCTGTTCAATGGCAGAATGACTCTATCTCTATTTTGCTACAGAAACAGACTCAAAAGGTGAGTTTAACATCTACATTTCAATGGATCTGACTTATAAGGAAATATATCAGAAGTAATAATAATAATTAAAACTCCCCCCAGAAAATCAGATTTCCTTTTCTACTTTTTGAGATTGCATGCGTGTCTAGCATTTACAAATGGGTCTTTCTAACAGGTGTAACCATTTTCCCAAAGCACTGTCAGTTGTTTATTTGGAAGTGATAGATGCTTATCCCCCCTAATTTACACTTGGAACAGCGTGTTTTTAAAATAATGCTCTGTTTTGTACCAGTTTTGTTCTTTTGATCTCTCTTCTCACAGCTCCACTATTGTAAAACTCTACTGAGGAGCAGAAAGAATGAGTGATTGTCTCTGTTCTGAGCCAGTGGAAATGTTACTCTATTGTCCGCGTTAGCACCCCGCTGAGCTAGGTATGACCTAGAATGTCTTCCCCGGATTTTCTGCCTTTTTTCCTTTGACTAATGGAAACAAAGCTTTTCCCAAGGATTCCAAATCAAGCCCCCAATCGAAGTCTTAATTGGTGACACAAAGCACAACCGCTGGGGGCTGGACAATTTCCAAAGGAGATTTTGTTCTTAAGCACCAGGCTGAAAAAACCCATAGGACAGAAAACAAACATATATCCATCCACACAGTGCAGATGCCCCGACTTGGTTAATTTGAAACTCGGATTATAGAAAAATTCCTGCATGATTGTAAACATATTTGAAACGTCCTGAAAGCTATTTTATTCTTAATATTCAGGATGCCCAGAGTGCTTCTTGCTCTTTTCAGAATTCTCTCCTAATGAGAGATCTATAGGAACTTGACCACAGAGGAATAATTAGAGGCTACAGTTTGGGTTTCCAGCATCCAAGTGGATGGGAACTCACATCCACGGATGCCCATAAAAGCCAGAAAAACAAAATTAATGGATCATCATGTCCTACCCTGAAAACCAAGAGTCTTGGACACTCAATTGAGAAAACCACGTATTACTGGTTGGCTGTTAGACAACAGCTGATTAGACGAACCAAACTGATTATTCTGTAAAGTAAAAAGAAGCATCTGCAAAGGCCTTAGAATATTTCTGGAAGGAAGGTTGTTGTTTAAGTGTTGACACGTACACAGGCACACGATATGGCGGCTACAAATAACCAGGCTTCCTTCCTCCCTCCCTTCTGTCCTTCCTTTCCTCCTAAGCTAATCTTGCTGAGAGCAGTCACTAACCATGAGCTCTCGTGAATAAAGCTGACACGGGGGCAGAGGACCCAGGCCTCTGCTCACAGCAGATGGCCAGTTCTGTCCTTGGAGTCCAGCCCCTGAGCCCCTAAGCACTCAGCAGTCCTATCTCCCAGACCTGCTGCCACAAGGTCCCATCAGCTGCTCCCATCGGCACCCACGGGGACATCTCAGAACATTGCTGTCCTGACAGCAGCGCGCAGACAGCATGGGCCATACAAGAGGAATCATTTCCAAACGGTAATTATATCAAGTGCTTTTTATGAGCCGATGTAAATGCTGACCTGGACATCTGGGGGAAACAGCCTAGCATCGTGGGAGGAGCACAGGCTCTAGATGCACGTGAACCTGGGTCTGAGCCCCTTCCCAGCGCTGTGCCTGTGGGACCTGGGGACGTTTCCTCGTTTTTCTGAGCTTCAGTCTTCTTATAAAATAGAAATACTAATATCTACCTTCCAAGTCATTTTGAGGACTAGTGATACCAATATTAAAAACATGGTACTTTATATGCTTCTGTTATTATTGACGAATGATTTCTGCCAGCTTCACTGACTTAGGGGGGCCCAAAGCACCCACGGATGCCTCCGTGTTTTCACACCCCGGGGAGAGCATCCGTCCGGTTCCGGAGCCCTGCCTCACTTCTCTGGTCAGTTCAGAAACCTACTCCCCAGCCTTACCCTACTCTGAGTACACGTTTCAAACACTAGAACTGAAAGTACAATTTGCCAGGAATTCTAGCATTTATGCCACATTAATCTAGCATTAATCCTACGAGGTCTAAGAAAGCCATCCACAGTCTATAAAGTGAAGAGCATTATCACATTACATCAAAGTTACTTAGGACCAGAGAGAATTCTACAAAATCAAGGAGCAAGAATGTTGGAAGTAAGCTCTCATGAAATGAACTGAAAGCCAGAAATTGTGTTTGTATTTCAATTTTTCCTTTCCTTTTTTTTTTTGCCCTGAAAAAAGTTTTTATTTTACTTAAATTCCAAATATATAAGAGGTATAAATGATAAAATTCTATTTTATCCAAGAATAAAGGGAAAGAATTTCTCATTTTCTATTAGTAATTTGCTACTTTATTTATTTTTTAAAAAAGAAATTTTTTTTGAGTAGTCCCCACACCCAATGTGGGGCTCAAACTTACGACTTCAAGATCAAGAGTCGTAGACTCTACTGATTGAGCCAGCTGGGCACCACAATAATTTGCTACTTTAAAAAGTCACCCTTGAGGGGGTGCCCTGGTGGCTCAGTCAACTGGTTAAGCATCCAACTCTTAATTTCGGCTCAGGTCAACATCTCAGGGTTGTGAGATCGAGCCCCATGTTGGGTTCTGCACTGGGCATGGAGCCTGCTTAAGGGTCTCTCCCTCCCCCTCCATGTGCACTTGTGTGCTCTCTCTCTCTCTCTCAAAAAAAAGTCACTCTTGAAATACAATGTCTCGCTCTTGAATAACCAATGTGTCAAAAAGGAAATCACAAGGGAATTTAGAAAATATCTATAAACAAATGAAAATAAAAACAAAACACCCTAAAACTGTGGGATGCAGAGAACACAATACTGGAGGGAAGTTTACAGCAGTAAAGATATGCGTTGAGAAGAAGGATTTCAAACAACAACCTAACTTTCTACCTCCAGGAACAAGGAAAAGGAGAACTGAAACAAAAGTTAGTAGAAGTCAAGGACCTAATAAAGATTAGAGCAAAAATAAATAAAACAGGGAATAGAAAAAAAGAAAAAAAATCAATGAAACTATATATTTTTTTAAAAAGATCAACAAAATTGACAAATCCTCAGCTTGACTAGGAAAAAAGAAAAGAGACCCAAATAACTAAAATTAGAAATGAAAGAGGGGATTTTATAGTGGATGCCACAGAAGTGATAAGAATTCTGTGGGACTACTATGAGCAATTATATGCTAACAAAGTGGATAACCTAGAGGAAATGGATCCATTCCCAGAATCATACAACCTTCCAAGACTAAATCATGACGAAATAAAAACCCCAACAGACCAATAACTAGAAGGAAATTGAAAAAGTAATAAAAAAAATCTTTCAACAAAGAGAAGCCCAGAGCCAGAGAACATCACCAGAGAGTCCTATCAAACATTTAAAGATGAATTAACACCAATTCTCCTTAAACTTGTTCAAAGAACTGAAGGGTGGGGGGTGGGGGTTTTCTTCCAATCTCATTTCATGATACCAAAACCAGACAAAGACACAGGAAGGAAAACTATTGACTTATATCCCTGATGAAGCTTGAAGCAAAAATCCTCAATAAAATGCTATCAAAGTGAATTCAACTGCACATTAAAAGGATTACAGGAGTCTCCCCCTCTTCCATGGAGTACATGTTCTAAGACCCCCAGTGATGCCCGAAATAGTGGGTAGTACCAAACCCTATTTTTACAGCTTTTTCCTATAAGTACATATCTATGATCAAGTTTAATTTATAAATTGGGCACAGTAAGAGATTAAAAATAATAATTAAGAATAAAATAGAACAATTATAACAACATACTATAATAAAAGTTATGTGACTGTGGGCTCTGTCTCTCAAAATATCTCTCATTATACTCTACTCACCCTTCTTTTTGTGGTGATGTGACATAGTACCATGTCTATGTGATGGGCTGATGTGATATGAATGAGGTAGGCACTGTGACATAGTGCCAGGCTACTGCTGACCTTCTGGTGGTATGTCAGAAGGAGGGTCATGTGCTTCTGGACTGAGGCTGACTATGGGCAGCTGAAATTGCAGAAAGCAAGACCACAGGTAAGAGGGAACCATTAGACCATAGCCCAGTGGGATCTAGACCTGAAATGCAAGGATGGTTCAAAATACAAAATCCAATGTAATACACCACATGAAGGAGAAATACCACATAGTGAAGGAGAAATACCACATCCCTATCTTAATGGATGCAGAAAAAGCACTTGACAAAACTCAACATTCTTTCATGTTAAAAACTCTCAACAAATTAGAAATAAAAGGAAACTGTCTTAACATAATAAAAGTTCACAGCTTTTAAATTAAAAGCTCACAGCTAACATCCTATGCAACACTGAAAAACTAAAAGCTTTACCTCTAATATCAGGAACAAGGCAAGGAGATCCACTTGTGTCACTCCTGTTCTACACGGTACTAGAAATCCTAGCCAGCACAATTAGATAAGAAAGAGAAATGGAATCTACTGACATTAGAAAAGAGAAGCAGTTATCTCTGTTTGCAGATGGCATGACCTTACATGTAGAAAGTCCTAAAGATTCCACACACACAAACATTTTAAACCTAATAAATAATTTAAGCAAAGTTATGGGATACAAAAATCAGCAAAAATCAGTTGCATTCCTATACACTAAAAACGACTAACACAAAAAAGGAAAAAATCCCATTTGCTGCCCGATCAAAAAGGATAACATACTCAGGAATAAATTTAACTGACGAAGTGAAAGACTTGTACATGAAAAACTATAAAACCTTGCTAAAAGAAATCAAAGAAGACATAAATAAGTGGAAACCCACCCCATTTTCATGAATTGGAAGACCTAATATTGTTAAAATGTCTATCCTACCCAAAATGATTTATAGATTCAATGCATCAACGTGGTATTTTTTGCAGAAATAGAAAAAAAATCCTAAAATTTAGAAGGAATTTCAAGGGATCCTGAATAGCCAAAACAGGCTTGATAAAGAGGAACAAAGTCGGAGGCTTCAAAGTATCTGATTTCAAAATAAGCTACAAAGTAACACTAATCAACTTGGTGGGGTATCTTTACTAGCACAAAGAGAGAAAATAGATCAATGGAACAGAACAGAGAGCCCAGAAATAACCCCCTGAGTATGTGGCCAAATGACCTTCAACAAGGGAGCCAAGGGCACACGGCAGGAAAAGGACAGTCCTTCTCAACAAATGGCAAAGGGAGAACTGAATAGCCACACGCAGGAGAATGAAGTTGGACCCTGACCTTAGATGATACACAAAAATTAACTCGAAAGGGGTGCAAGACCTAAATGCATGACCTAAAACCATAAAAGCCCCAGAAGGAAACACCAGGGGACATCTTTGGGATATTGTATTTGCCAATGATTTCTTGGATGTGGCATGAGGAGCAAAAATAGACACTTGGAACCACATCACAATGAAAAACTTTTGTGTATCAAGGAAACAACAGAGTGAAACAGCAATCTACGGGACAGGAGGACATGTTTGCAAACGGCGTCTCTAATGAGGAGCTCACACCCAAAATGCATAAGCAAATCCTACAGCTCTGGAAGAAGGACAGGAAAAGGAATAATTTAAATGATCATTTAAACAATAATTTAATTTAAATAAATAATTCAAATAATTAACATTGGCAAAGGGCTTGAACAGACATTTCTCCAAAGAAGATACACAACAGCCCACAAGCATGTAACAAAATGCTAAATATCCAGGTAGCTGGCTGGCTCGGTCAGTAAAGTCTGTGACTCCTGATCTCAGGTCATGAGTTTGAGTCGCATATTGGACATAGAGATTACTTAAAAAAAAAAAAAAAAGATGCTCAGTGTCACTTATCGTATGAGAAATGCCAATCAAAACCACAATGAGGTATCACCTCATATCCATTAGGATGGCCACTTGCAAAAGAACAGAAAATGACAAGTTTTTGGCAGGGATGGGAAGGAATTAGAACTTTTGTACTAAAAGTTGGTGGTGGGTATGTAAAATGGTGTTGCCGTTATAGAAAACAGTATGGCGGTTCCTCAAAACATTAAAAATAGAATTACCTTGTGACTCAGCCATCCCACTTCTGGGTATACACCCCAAAAAATTAAAAGCAGGATTTTGAAGAGCTATTTGTACAACCACAGTAACTGTAGCATCATTTACAACAGCCAAGAGGGAGAAACAAGCCAAATGGCTATCGACAGTTGACTGGATAAAGAAAATGTGGGGTGTGGGGGTGTGTGACACAGACTTAAGAAAGCAGGAAACCCTGGGGCACCTGGGTGGCTCAGTGGGTTAAGCCTCTGCCTTCGGCTCAGGTCATGATCCCAGAGTCCTGGGATTGAGCCCTGAGTCAGGCCCTCTGCTCAGCGGGGAGCCTGCTTCCCCCTCTCTCTCCGCCTGCCTCTCTGCCTACTTGTGATCTCTCTCTCTCTCTGTCAAATAAATAAATAAAATCTTTAAAAAAAAAAAAAAGAAAGCAGGAAATCCTGTGTCACAAAGGGACAAATAAACGGAAAGCAGTCAGAGTCCGGAGACAGAAAGCAGAAAGGTGATTGCCAAGGGCTGGGGATAGGAATTACCATTTAACGGGTGTAGAGATTCGGTGTTGTGAGGTGAAAGAGTTCTTCAAACTGAAGGTGCGCAGAGGAGAGGGGGTGGGGATGGGGGAAGCGGGGGCTGGGGACGGAGGAGGGCCTCGTCCTGACAAGCGCCGGCCTTCGTGCGGAAGCGCTGAATCGCTCTACAAGCAATTCTCATTGAAACTAAGACAAGTCTGTAGGTTCACTGGGTTGGAATTAAAACTTAAATAAATAAATACATAATTTTAAAAAGAAACAGAAAGAAAAGATGAAAGACTTCCTGAGATCTGCTGCACAACATAGTGCAACAGTCCTTAACGCTACTGAACTGTGCGCTTACAAATGGCGGAGATGGTACATTTAATGTGTATTATAACAGATGGCAATCGGAATCTTTAAATAAAGTCGGCCTTGACCATCTTTGAAATCTAGACCAAAAAAAAAAGGTAGTCCGTATCTACTGTCACCCGTTAGAATGCAGGAGAGGTCACTTCACGCTGATTAGAAAAATGATTCAAGCAACTATCACACAGATACAACATGAGGCTAAGAATGTCATTTTTAAGTTTCAAAAAGCCTTGCAAAGTCAATTTTCTTTTTTTTTTTTTTTTAAAGATTATTTATTTGACAGAGGGACAGTGAGAGAGAGCATGAGAGGGGAGAAG
Source organism: Mustela putorius furo (assembly GCF_011764305.1). NCBI lineage: Eukaryota > Metazoa > Chordata > Mammalia > Carnivora > Mustelidae > Mustela > Mustela putorius. Next base: position 48,295,565 of record NW_025421290.1, on the reverse strand, counting down.
GTCAGAGGGAGAAGCAGACCCCCCGTGGTGCCAGGATCCCAATGCGAGACTTGACCCCAGGACTCTGGGATTGTGACCTGAGCTGCAGGCAGTCGTCCAACCAACTGAGCCACCCAGGCGCCCCAAAATCAATTTTCTTAAAATTCCCAAACACTAAGCACATGAAACTCTATCTGATAAACACACAAGGGAAGTTCACTTGTTGAGTGAGAGGACGAACACTATATATTTGAAAGAGAGAATGGGATGGCCACGCTCCTCCAAGTCACAGCCCAGCATCTGATCCAAAGCCTGCAAGCCCGCTGGTGGTCCCTGTGTGGCCCGGCGCCTGCTCACGCGCCCTGACGGGGTCCCTGCTAGGCAGCTGGTACCGTAACGAGCCCGAAGAGCTTCTACGGTGGGCTCACTGCAAGCCCAGCAGGCAACATGCTCAAGAATTTCTTTAAGGTTTTCTAGACTCTATTACCATCAGGTGTTTCATTTTCTAGAACCTAACAGCTTAGACAAGTGGCCTGGCATATAAGATACGAAATTTTAATATGACAATCATGACATTATAGAAACGTTACAAGCAGACTATGCTCTATCTGACAGACAACACTCATATGTACAACTTCACCATTAAACACAATTTTTTTTTTAGATTTTTTTTTTTAATTTATCCATTTGACAGAGAGAAATCACAAGTAGACAGAGAGGCAGACAGAGAGGAGGAAGCAGGCTCCCCGCTGAGCAGAGAGCCCGATGCAGGACTCGATCCCAAGACCCTGAGATCATGACCTGAGCCGAAGGCAGCGGCTTAACCCACTGAGCCACCCAGGCGCCCCTCACCATTAAACACAATTTAAAAGTATGAGCTTATCCAGATTTTATAGATAAAAAGTTAAGGTTGGTACGGCAATCTGAATTTTGCTCTATGCCAAGTATAAAGCTGGGAAGAGCATATCTTTCTTTTTTTTTTAAGAGCATTTTTTTAAAAGATTTTATTTATTTATTGGAGAGAGAGAGAGAGCGTGAGCAGAAGGAGCCACAGGCAGGAGACCCCCACTGAGGAGGGAGCCCGATGCCGGGCTCGATCTGGGAACCTTGGGATCATGACCTGAGCCAAAGGCAGGTACTTACTGACCGAGCCACGCAGGTGCACCTGCATTTTTTATTAGTTTTTAAAGAGCATATTCATTTTTAACACAGGTTACACTCCCATTTGGGTTTTCAAGAGACCCTCGAGCAAAAATACAAAATGGCACACTGTGGTGTTAGCCAAAGGGGTTTCAAAGACAGTAAGATTAAGTCTAAAAGAAGCAGAAAAATACATTTACAGAGGTCCTGATACGGCAACACACCAAACATTGTACTTTTATTGAGTTTTAACTCAGACAAGAAATTAAGAGGTGTCACATAAAAGGCAATATTTATTTCAAACCTGAGCTGGAACACCTTTTCAAGTTGGGTTAAGGTACTCGGTACCTACCTTTTGGTTGAGGCGGGCACAGCAGTTTCTTTCCTGGTCCCCGAGGGGGACGGGAGGGAGCCACTAGGTTTCTTTGGTAACACAGTGCCATTGTTGACAGTGGTCCTTAAAGGCAAGGTCTGCACCAGTGGTCTTGCTGTGAGACAAGCAGAAAACGCAATCAGAGCTTTCCTCCTTTGTCAAAGTAACTTTTTACAGAACTCAAGGTAGATGGGGCGGCAAGGGACATCGATTTTAAAATGCTGGCAGAACTGACAAAGGTGCAAAGAGAACTCAGAGGAGACTGTCAACAAAGGGTGCTGAACAATGAGGCTGGACACAATCTCCCCCCCTTATGCGGAAACGCACTGGAAATGGACCGAAGACCTGGGGTAAAATGCAAAACTGTAAAACTTCTAGATGAAAACACAGGAGAAAACTCTGTGTCCTCGGGTTTGGTGACTTTTCAGATACAACACCAAAAGCACAGTCTCTGTAAGGAAAAAAAAAAATGATGGCTTGACTTCATTAAAATTATAAAAATGTTTGCACTGTGAAAGACATTGTTACAAGGATGAAAAGACGGAGCCACGAACCGGGAGAAGATACTTGCAAATCACGTATCTGACAGAAGACTTGTATACAGAATATAAAAAAGAATGCTGAAAACTCTGCAGGCAGAACACAAGCCGCCCAATTAAAAAAATGGGCAAAAGATCTGAACAGACACTTCACCAAAGAAGATCTACAGATGGCAAATAAGCATATGAAAAGATGCCCGCCGTCTTTTGTCATTAGGGAAATGCAGATTAAAACAATAATGAGATATCTCTATACACCTATTAGGGTGGCTAAAATCCAAAAAACAAACAAAATAGCGATTGCTGGCCCAGACCAGAGCACCAGGGACTCTCATTCATTGTTGGTGAGGATGTGAAATGGAAGGCACGTTGGAAGACAGTTTGGTGGTTGTTAAATGAGCCCATCATTGCGTGGCATGAGGTCCTCAACTGATCTGAAAACTTATGTCTCTATAAAACCTATATTTAATACTTACAGCAATTGTATTCATGACTGTCAAAACTGGAAGCAACTGAGATGTCCTTCAGTTGGGGAGTGGCTAAACAAATTGTGGCCCATCCAGACAACGGAATAAGATTCAGGAAAAAAAAAAAAGAAAGAAAGGAAAGAAGGAAGCAATATGCATAGACAGGGACGAGCCTTAAGTCCTCACTGCTTCGTGAATGGCTCCATCTGCATGATGTCACTGAAGGCAAAACTACAGAGACCAGTGGTTGCCAGAGGTTGGCCAAGTCAAGGCGGGGAGCTGAATTAGGGAAGATGTGAGAGCATTTGCAGGTGGTAATCTGTATGAGGCTGTATGGTGGCTAGGTGACACCAAGCATCTGTCAAAACCTCCAGACTCTTACAGCACAAAGAAGGAAATTTAATGTATGCTGATGAAAATCCGTTAGGGGCTGGGGGAACCCATGATGGAGAAAAGAATGGAACTATGCCACAAGAATGTGCTCTAACCTCTTGGAAGGGGGTGGCCAGGAAGGGGCTGTGGAAACAGGGAGAGAATGTAAGATGGCCAAGGAGCCCATCTGTGCACTGTGCTTGGATCAGTAATGTTGTTTTCCACCAGGCATGGTCGGTCAGCATCCCTGAAACCACTGTCGTGCGCCCAGCAGTGAACAAGGAAGATGGTGGGAGCCCAGCACCTCACTGTTGCAGAGGGAGGGTACAGACAAGCAAGGGGGATGGCGCTGAACCAGCTGACGGTAGGAGACCTCCCTAGGAAGCCATGTTTAGCCTGATGTGGCGACAGGTACAAATTATACCTATGTATGTAAACATGGGTCAGTAGAAACACACTTCTTTTCTTTTCTTTTTTTTTTTTTTAAGATTTATTTATTTGAGAGAGAGAGAGAGAGAACATGCAAGCGGGGGGAGGGACAGAATCTTCAAGCAGATTATCCACTGAGCGTGGAGCCTGACATGGGGCTTGATCCCACAACCCATGAGGTCATGACCTGAGCTGAAACCGTGAGTCAGATGCTCAACTGACTGAACCCCCCAGGCGCCCCAGGATAAACATATTCCTCAGCTCTGCCTGCTGAGAATACCGGACGCAAGGGCACCCAGCACCCAAGCCTTGGTTACTAACACAATTCCGCAACAACTAAGAACCAGGACTCCTCAGGGAGATGTCCAGATCTGGGGCTGGGGCAGGGCGCTCCATCATGAGCTTGGAGCCACCTGGACAGATAGAGAGTCTGGACGGGCTCGGAAGCAAGAGTAAAGCCCCAAACCCGATACAGGTGGGGCCAAGTCAAAGGGCCCCAGGAGTCCACTGAAAGAGCGCCCCTAGTGGCCAGAGCTGGGACCACTTCAGTGAGGAATACAGACAGTAGCACCAGATTATAGCCCAAAGCATAAAATAAATACCCAGGATTCCAGACTGACAGAATGACTGGATAAATAATTAAATGGGTAGGAAAAGATCATTTCTCTCGTGCAGAATTCCAGATCATTTACGTAGATGGTTTATCCCCAAGGAGGTGGCGCACAGTCCTCTATTTGGCGTGGGTTGCATGGTGACTGCCTTCCACGCAGCACAGGGTGGCGGCAGGGCGGGCAGTCCCTTCACTGTGGACAAACCTGGTGAACTGTATTCGGGCCAGCGTCACGGTGATGAGTCACGTCGACAGTATGGTCCCTGGACAGGATGGGACAGAAATACCCTTTCCCTCTACAGGCTTCTCCCTACACCCCAGGGCCTGCCAGACAAACCCAAGTCAAAAGACAATGAACTCTCCGACCAGGGCTTCTCCAAACTGTCGGTTGTCAAAAAGAAGGAAAATCTGGGAAACGGTCAGTCTAGAGGAGCCTCGGGAGAGAGGACGACCGAATGTAGTCCCGGAGGGGATCCTAGAACAACAAAGGAAGGATGTTAGGGAAAAACTAAGGAAATCCCGATAAAGTGTGCCTCTGATTAATAAAAAATGTGTCATTAGGGCGCCTGGGTGGCGCAGTCGGTTAAGCATGTGACTCTTGATTTTGGCTCAGGTCATGATCTCAGGGTCGTGGAACTGAGACCCACGTCAGTCTTTGCACTCAATGGGGAGTCCGCTTGAGGATTTGCTCTCTTTCTGCCCCTCTCCACTGCATGCTGTCTCTCTCTCAAATCAATCAATCTTTTTTTTTTTTTTTAAAGGTGAAATAAGAAATAAAGCAAGTATCATTGTGGCATACGAATGTAAAATGTTACTCGCAGGCGGAACCAGGTGCGGCTGATGGCAACGTTCTGTATGATCCTTGCAACTTTTCTGTAAATCTAACGCTATTCTGAAATCAAAAAATCGATTTGAAATGCTAGTAGAATTTATTTTGTGCATCACAGAATTAAACCTGCCTTGACTGAGGTTCTTGAAAACAATGGCAAAACTGCACAGAATGTTTTTAACACACCGACACCTTTTGGTTCCTAAGGCAGGGAGTTGGGCTTCTTTCTTTTTTCAGAAGTGACAGAGAACAGCAAAAAGCACAGGCGGTGCCCCACCACACTCCGCGCGCTCTCCTTCCTCACCTCCTGAGCACCGGCCCACCCGGGGGCCCGGCATGCTGGGACCCAGCCTCCCTCAGCAAGACACCGCGGCTCCCGAGCCGGGACCCCCATCTTCTCTCCCATCTGCCATGCCCCCTGGACAGGACCCTTCTCCCCTGCAGAAGGAAATTCGTCGCCACCGTCATTGTCACTGCCCTGCCTTCTCTCTCTGCTTTGCCCACTACTTCTGTTTCCATTCTGGTTTTTGTTTTTGTTTTAGTATATGGACGGGGCTAACCGGAGTTCCCTCAACCTTCCATCCACCGGAACCCCTGGATGTGACCTTATTTGGAAATAAGTCTTTGTCAAAGTAATTAGTAAAGATGAGGTCATACGGGATTAGGGTGGGCCCCGAACCCAGTGATGGTGTCCTTGTGAGGAACAGAGAAGGAACACAGAGGCCCCGGGAGAGAAGGTCAGGTGACGGCAGAGGCAGAGCTGGGAGCGAAGCATCTAGAAGCCAGGGAATGCCAAGGATGGCCAACAGCCACAGAAGCTGGGACAGAGGCCTGGAACAGTCTCTCGTAGAGCCTCCAGCAGGCACCGACTGGCCATGCCCACGCCTTGCCCTCAGCCCAGGGATACTGGTCCTGGACGGCCGGCCTCAAGCAGCGTGAGAGAGGGAGTCTGCTGTTTCAGGCCGCCCAGTGTGCGGCCCCTGGTCACAGCAGCTGTAGGAGGTGAGGAAGATGCATCCGTCAGTCGGCTGTCCCTTGATTCCTGCTGCTCCTGCCTGTGCAGCCTGGCTCCGAAGCATGACTGCTAGACCCGAGGGAGGGTCTCCTGGGAGTTTGGTCAGCCCTGTCCAGGCTCGTCTCCCCGTGGCCCTCACCTTGATGTCCCTCGCCACCATCCCCGACAGTGCCCCGGAGCCGCCCACGGTGGTACAGGTGGTCAGGACGACACAGAACGGAAGGGCAGCTGCACATGCTCGCTGTGGGGCAGAGTGGGACCACTGGCAGGGTGCGGTCTCGTCCTCCTGGGACCTGCATGGGCGGGGGCTCCTACTTCACACCCGCCCAGAGAGGAGAGGACGCGGTCCGACCCCCGGGTTACGGCGCTTCCCACAACCTCTGCAAGCTGCTCTCATTCTGTCCGTATGGCTTTATTTCTCCCCCTGCGTGCCCAGAGTCTTCTGTGCGCCCCCCACAAACCAACAAGCACAACAATGCCACGTCCTTAGCTTTGCCTCTGCAGGGCTCGCGCACCTGAGTGTGCCCTGACTCACCCAGAGGGCGCGTTACAGTACAGACCGCGGGCTCCAGCCCCAGGGTTTCCGACGCTGGGTCTGGGGTGCAGCCCGAGAATCTGCCTTTCTAACAAGCTCATGGGTCATGCGGCCATCGCTCTGGGGACTACACTTTGAGACCCACAGCCGAGGCCATTGTGCCCCCGTGTCATCCCTGGCCTCCCGATGGTCTCTCTGAGCTCCCGCCCCCACGCCAGTTTGTACCTGGCAATTTATCCCTTGCTTATATACTGCGGGGGGTGGGGGGGACGCTAACCTTACTTTCCAGAGTAACAGTGGACACCTGTGCTGGGGGGGTGTCGCCTAGATCTCACCACCCTGTGTGTGTGCCAGGGAGGCAGCCGGGGGGACAGCTCTGTCCTTGGGCTGAGAGCAGAGAAGCAGCCCTCACGCCCTCCCAGGCCCCACGGACCGAGGGAAGGAGCAGTTGCCTGAACGTAAAGCGAGAAAACCTGCTTGGGGAGCAGCGGCAATGCTCAGGGAGGACGTGGCCCCCCGAGGGACCCCCGTGTGGAAGGAGCCAAGGAAGAGTAAATACTCGGCCTCTCTCCCTCCCCTCCTTCCAAGCCCCAGCGAGGGCTCCCGATGCCCCAGACTAACTGGGAGGTGGAGGCCAAGGGCCTGCCGGTGAGGTCCCCACGGGTCGGCCTGCAGGGCAGAGCTGGTTGGAGGAGGGGACAGGAAGGACCCAGAGGGGCTCACAGAGGACATCTGGCACGTGTGCCCAGACTGCCCACCCGTCCCCTCACGCTCGAGGTGAGCCTCCTCCCTGCTTCCAAAGCCCTGGCCGGTGCTGCTGCCCCGGAACGCCGCACGGCAACCGCCTGTTATTCCCCTGTCCCCTCCATCGACGAGGGAGGCTCCGTGAAGGTGGCACGCCTTCCCAGAAGGTGTTCAGCCAGGATTTGGAGATCAGCCTGTGCTGGATTTTAAGAACAAAGCCTTGCTTCCAAGAGAAGGCGTCATGTTACCATTTCTGAGTCATTATGAAAATTTCATTTCTTCTTGAGTCATAATTTCAAAGTTCAGTCTCATAATAACCTAGTTCTGTCTTTCTCCCAAAAAGGGGGCTGTGATTGTAGAAGCCCACGAAAGATCAGCCCCATGGGCAGGCTCTCTGACCTGGGGCAACAGATCTTGTACATTAAACTATGACAGAGGATGCCTGGGGGGCTCGGTTGGTTAAGCGTCTGCCTTCAGCTCAGGTCACCAACCCAAGGTCCTGGGATTGAGTCCTGCAATGGGGTCCTTGCTGAGTGGGGTTCCTGCTTCTCCCTCTCCTTCTGTTTGCTGCCCCCCAACCCCTACTTGTGCTCTCTCTGACAAATAAATAAATCTTTTAAAAAATGATCGATAACAGGGCATCATCAGAAGCAAACAGAATCCTTTAAGTTCTGATGAGAAATCATGAAAGAAAAGCCGAGGATGGGGCAGGGGTACGGTGACCGTCCTTGGAGTGACGGAGTGGATGAAGAGATCTCGTTAGGGCCACATGCCTATCTGGGTACTATCCCCCGGTTTTGCTTGCCACTCACTTGGTTAATAGCGCTGGAGCTGCCCCCAATGTGCCTGCAACCAAGTGGCCATTGTGCTCACGATGCCTCAGCAGGTCGCTTCCGTGCTTCCTCACCTAGATGCGCTCAGCCACTCAAGGAGGAAAGGGGGCCGCCATAAAGGGAAAGTTCCGGAAGAAAAAAGTGCCTCCCGGTGTCCAGTGTGAACAAGTACCGACCTGGATGGGGAGGACACAAGAGCCACTACAAGGGGTCATTTTCAGACAAGTGATCTTCAAGACCGAGGAAGAGAAGCAGCACAGGGAAAGGTTCAGACATAATTTCCTCTCATCAGGTGTGAAGATAAATGACTCCTTTGCTACCACGTGACACTCAGAGATGAGACATTCTTCTGGTTCATAAAAGGGATCTTTTAAATAACATTTTAATTGTTCCTAGGGGCAAAACATAGACACACGGCAAGAAAGAAGAATTTCTCAAATAAAAGGGGAAGGAATGATAAACGGTGTGTATTCAGAATGCATTCGTTGGAGCCGTATCAGGACGGCTGGAATCTCAAATCTCGTGGGAGACTGAGAAGCACAGAGGACTGGAGGGATGGGACAGGCTGGCCTCCCTCGCAGTGTGGCTGACTTACGGAGGCTCGGAGAACTCACGACCCTTCGAGCCCCAGCTTCCCTGTGAGCGACCGGTAGCCCCAGCCAGCCTGCAGGGCCACTGCAGGGATCAGGAGTGAGAGTGGGAGCTGTGCGCAGCAGGTCCGGGCTGCTGCAGGCACACAAGAAGTGGGGGCTCTCATCCTATGGCTACAACCAGATGATGAAATGCGTTTGGCCATCAGGGTGCAGCTGAACCCCCGGAACTGATGGGAGCGGAATTAGCGTCTCTTGTCAGTTACGGTCAGAGGCACCTTCGGCGGAGTCAGACCCACGAGTGCCCTCAGCCGCACCCAGCACACCCAGGCACGGACAGGGGACGATGCTTGGCAAAGTGAGGGCGGCAGGGGAGTATAGGTAGGGGCAGGACCACAGGTCTGGGTACGAGGGCCACAGTGCTAGCCCCAGTGTGTCCCCAAACTGGCAGTGTGACCCGAGGTCCCATTTTTAGTTCAGATGTGCTCTAAGGATGTCTCTTCCCACCCTGAAATCGGATCCTAATGATGTAGGAAGAGTGCTCTGAGTTTCCATGACTTCGCCACCCTGAGTTGGTTTGTAGCCAGACCTGACAGCCCACCAGGGAGCTGAGCCACAAGGCAGACATGCAGGACCAACAGGTGGTCGTTACTTGGCACATGCTTTCAGAGAAGGTCCTCGATAAACTACCAGGAGTTAAATTTTCTGCAAAATGACTCCACAGCACGGTAGCTGAAAGTCTCTGGCTCTAATAAAAGTATTTGCAATCTCAGGTCTAAAACAGTCACGATTAAGCCTGAAATGAATTTCTTTTAAATCCTTCTAGGTGGTAGGATTGGAATATTCAGTCTTCAAGGATGACTACCTGTGATGACGTATTTTCAAAACTACCGTTGATATAAATGCAGAAATTCAAGGGTAACTAGTCAAACCTACCAATGCTTATTATCATAGATGTTACAACCTGAAGACCAATAACTCAATATGCAATATTTGATAGGTGAAACATCCCCGTAGGTTTCAAAATAAATTTAATTATGCAAGTGTGACTATGTATGTGGTTATGTGTAGAAATTCAAAGTTTAATTTTAGCATATCTTACCATTATGAATCTAGACTTCTTAATTATCCATTTATTTTATTTTGTTTATTTTTTTAAAAATTTTTATTTGACAGAGAGAGCAACAGCAGGAGCGGGAACACAAGCAAAGGGAGTGGGAGAGGGAGAAGCAGGCTTCCTGCTGAGCAGGGAGCCCACTTTGGGGATTCGATCTTAGGACCCCAGGATCATGACCTGGGCTGAAGGCAGATGCTAAAAGACTGAGCCACCCAGGCGCCCCTATTTTATTTTCTTTTTTAGAGAGAGAGAGAATCTCAAGCAGTCTCCATGCCCAGCACAAAGCCCACCATGGGACTTGATCTCACAGACCTGAGATCATGACCTGAGCCAAAGTCAAGAGTTCAACACTTCACTGACTGAGCCACCCAGGGACCCCAAACTGGAAGGAATCAATTTATAGGCTTCATTTATTATTATTATTATTATTATTATAAGTAGGCTCCACACCCAGTGTGGACCCCAATGTGGGGCTTGAACTCACGACCCTGAGCTTGAGACCCTAATTATCCATTTCAAAATTTATGAGATGTCCACGTTTGGAACCGGAGGAGGCAGACTGTGTCTGCTACTTGGTGAGACAAAGTGGGTCATTAAGTCCTGGGGAAGATCCCGTCGCTGACGACCCAGCAACGTGACCCGTGCTCTCATCCTCTGATGGGCGGTCCTGCGCTAGGAACCTGTCCTAAAGACGTACGGACAACAGCGCAAAATGCATTAACTTGTAAGGTGAAGTGTGGCATCACCTGTAAGACAGAAGACCACGCACAGGGATGGGTGGGGTGATCCATGGGGGACTCTCACCTCGGCTGTGCACACGGAGTAAGGAAGATCCTGTTACACCCAGGGGGGGAGACGGAGCACAAAGCACTAGAAGCCTGACGACTTTCAGCAGATTTAAAATCTTAACTCTTCTTGCATGTTTTTTTAAGATTTTATTTATTTACTTATTTAAAAGATTTTATTTATTTATTAGAGATCACAAACAGGCAGAGAGGCAGGCAGAAAGAGAGGAGGAAGCAGGCTCCCCGCTGAGCAGAGAGCCTGATGCGGGGCTCGATCCCAGGACCCTGAGATCATGACCTGAGCCGAAGGCAGAGGCTTAACCCACTGAGCCACCCAGGTGCCCTAATATTTTATTTATTTAAGAGAGAGAGAGAACGAGAGAGCACAGAGGGGGAGGGACAGAGGGAGAGAGATTTTTTTTAAAAAAGAGGATCTTTATATCTTGGGAAATATATACTAACATATTTATAGATAAAATGATACAATGTCTTGGGTTTGTCTTAAACTAATCCTGATGGGGTGAGGGAAGTAAGTCACAAGGGGATAATAAATGAAACTGGCAACATGTTGATAAATAATGAAGCCAGGTAAAAAATAAAAGGTATATTTCTTTCTACTTTTATATACATTTGAACATTTCATAATATAAAGTTCTTTATTTTATTTTTTAAGATTTTCTTTATTTGTTTTAGAGAGAGAGAGAATGGGGGAGGGGCAGAGGGAAAGGGAGAGAAAATCTCAAGCAGACTCAGTGCAGAACCTGATGTGGGACTCGATCTCACGACCCTGAGATTATGACCTGAGCCAAAAATCAAGAGTCAGATGCTTAACCGACTGAGCCACCCAGGCGCCCCATCATAATACAAAGTTTGAACGCAATCCTTCTTAGTCTCTGGGAAACTGAATATATCTACCAAGCCTTCTCATAATTCATTAATAATGCCTATCTAAACTGGGGAAGGCAATTCATGGGGAAAATGAGAGAAACCACAGTGTGTTGTCTTAAAAAAAAACAAAACCCAAAAGCGGGACGCCTGGGTGGCTCAGTGGGTTAAAGCCTCTGCTTTCCACTCAGGTCATGATCTCAGGGTCCTGGGATGGAGCCCTGCTTCGGGCTCTCTGCTCAGCAGGGAACCTGCTACCTCCTCTCTTTCTGCCTGCCTTTCTGCCTACCTGTGATCTCTGTCTGTCAAATAAATTAAAAAACAAAAACAAAAACCCAAAAGTTATGCTCCGTAGTAGAGCCGTCTGTAAGTCGAAAGACAAGGAGAAAGCACAGTGTAGGAGAGGGACTCAAACTGCTGACTGCACTGAACCGGGATAAAGAACTAGTTATTTGTTAATTTCGTTCGCTGCAGAGCGTGTACAATTTTAATTAGTGAGTTGTGCCTCGCTCCTAAAGTCTGTGAAGGGACCACACATAATGTCTCGCACCATCACGTGCCAAATACGAGCGATGCTGTGTGGGACACTTTGCAGATCTTGAGAGGAGAGCTCTCGTTTGAAGTCCTTTGGTTATTCATTTCCTGAATATTTGGTTTGATCTGAATAATGCACATTGGAGTGATACTGTTAAGCAGCACAACACAGATGGTGGGAAGAAGGCATGTCCAGCCAGGCCCTGGGGACCAGTCCCGGATTTGTGTAACCCGGGATAAATAATCCAATTTCCTAGAGGCTGTTTTCTCATCTGTAAAATGGGCCTGACAGCACCTACTTCAAAGACCTATGGAGCGGGGAGACGGGATCACAGATTCAAAATATCTACTGCGATGTCTAGTACCCAGCCAATCAATAAATGGTAGGTACACCCATACCTACTGATTCTGAAAATCAGGAGTGAGCATCAGGGTAGCAGAGGCTACTGAAAGGTGAGCCGCAGGCTGCTTTTAGCAGTGGCCTCAGGGGCTAAGTCCTGACACCGGAAGGTCTTGATGTCCCAGAACAGCAGGACCCATGTGCAGATGAGCATCTCTACCAGAAAGTTTTGGTTCTACTTAGTAATTCTCTGATCTGTTGATTAATGGGGCTCAGAATATAACCAATAAAAAAGGCTGCAAAAGGTATGTTAAAGTTTACAGAAGGCAAGCTTCCAGATTATGGTTTGTACCCACAAGCAAAATGTAAAATGAAAATTGGAATTACTTGCTAGTTAATGCATAACAAAGTGGACAATCCCAGATACATGGGACAGTGACTACAGTGAAATCTTATAGCATTCCCCTAGCACTGAAATGGAAATTAGCCATGCATGTATACAATGGGCTTATTATGAATTTAACTGCAAACCACAATTCCTTGTCTTCTTGAGAACATGCGTGAGCCAATGCTGGCCTCAGGACATTTGCCCTGAGCCCTGCTGTTGTTCTCAGCGCAGTGAAGATCAGGGTCAGGAGTAAGAAAGGAGTAATTTTTATTTTTTAAATTTATTTTATTTATTTGAGAGAGACAAGGAGCACACAAGCCGGGTAAGAGGCAGAGGGAGAAACAGACTTCCCGCTGGCCTTGATCCCAGGACCCCAGGATCATGACCTGAGTCAAAGGGAGATGCTTAACTGACTGAGCCACCCAGGTGCCCCAGAAAGGAGTCATTTTAAAAACACAAATTTCTTCTGCTTATTACACTAAAGAATATTTAGAAACCAACTAAAAGATATAAAAAGAAAAGCAATCCCAATCCTACCACTCAGGAAAACAAGCCATCAGTGAACTCTTGGCTCAGTTCTTTTCTGTCTTTTTGCACAGTTTTTAACTATTTACTCGAATTATGCCACGTATACATGTTTATATCTTGCCCTTGACTTTATGCAAAGTACAGGCACTTTCCCTGTTGTTACCAATAACACAGACGCTCTTCACGATGAGGCCGTAGGAAGGGCGGGCCCTGACGGCTCGCGCTCCTTCCATCCCTTTCTACCCGTTCATCCTCCAATAGCATGCTGTGGCCGTGAACTCTACTCACGAAGCTCTCCTGAACTTTTACTCACAAGAGCACCTCGAAGGGGGTCTTTCTCACTGCTGGTGAGGAGCACTTTCATATTGCCAAGAATTTAAAAAATATGTGCCTTCACCAACCAGCTGATTCCCTTCTCTCCACTATATGGTCACCCAAGCTCAGCATCATTAAAAAATGCCAAATGTCCCCGTCTGAGAGTCCATCAAATGTAAGGAAAGCAAACCTCGCAGGCTGAGGTTCTCCAGAGAACAGGGCAAGCGGCCCTCAATATTCAAACAACAACAACAACAACAAAAACCAAAGGCAAAAGAAAAGAAGAACAGCGCAATTTGGGGAGCTCAGGTAGAGACTGAGCACCTCCTGAGGCCCAGGGCAGTATCACTGGTTAAAAATCCCAGGGGCAGGAGAATGTTGTCAAAGCAGAGTGGTCCGCGACGTAGCCCCCCTGTGTAAACTCCACGTCCACAGGCCCCGCATCGGCTGGGTTGGCCACAGTCTGCCCCCTGTCTCGGGAAAGCCATGAACTTGATCTGACCGTGATTACTTGCCCGAGACTGTAGTTCTCACTGTTATGCAAGTGAAGCCCCATGAAGAATAATGAAGTAAGTCAAAACTAAAAGGTCACAGAACTTTCTTGACATAAGTGAAGTTCTGTCACAGAGAGAGATTAGAATCATGATGGAGGGAGTCGCAGGCCACACTGTGGCTACTGTGCAGACCCGGCACCCAGCCCGGGCTGTCTCGGAGCTGGACCCCGCTGAGCGCTTTGAAAGCTCCCCGCCCCCGGGGTGGTCACAGCCGTTTCTGCCACAGGCAAACAGCCCAGAGATGTACACCCAGAGCTCGAAATGCCGAACCCGAAGCTTCTGACCAGTTCGTTCGCATGCCGTGTGTCCCGTCTTCTTCAAGTCTGCATGGGGACGGCAGGCCAAAATAATGGAGAGTGTGAGACTAAAAATAATGGGGCCTTTTACAAGAAAAGGAGGTTTGCTTCCGATCCGTCTTGTGTGATCCCCGAACTGGAGCTGTGGCTACTGAGGACAGCTCTCCAGCTAGAGGTGCACAGGCATCCCCAAGGCTTCCCCCAGAAGGGAAGCCGGGACCCAGAGCTTCAGACAGGCCCCCGCTTCCCTGTCCTGCAATCACCTGCTTGGGGGAAACTGGCCCACTGCACTCCACTCACCAGCTTTCTTATCTCTGTTCTATCTCTTGGGGGTGACCCCCTGGCTAGTATGCTCCGATTTACTTTTACTCGTGAAGAGAATCTTATACAGAAATAGAGCTCACTATGAAAACAAATTACTCTCTTAGATGAACTTTTATAAAAACCAAACTTTACTCTTAATCAAAAGAAGAAAACTCCTCAGTAGGTGTCTTGTATCATTTTTTCCCGAATTAAAAAAACAAAAAACAAAAAACAGAACTTTTGGGGGCACCTGGGTGGCTCAGTGGGTTGAGCTGCTGCCTTCGGCTCGGGTCATGATCTCGGGGTCCTGGGATCGAGTCCCGCATCGGGCTCTCTGCTCGGCGGGGAGCCTGCTTCCCTCTCTCTCTCTCTCTCTGCCTGCCTCTCCATCTACTTGTGATTTCTCTCTGTCAAATAAATAAATAAAATCTTTAAAAAAAAAACAAAACAGAACTTTTGGAAGTCTGACACTTTATGGGAAGCAACACTTTTGAATATACTCTTTAGGGTTTTATTTTTGGAAAGCTGAGCAGGTCAGGAATTCCTAAAGTAACCTGCTTTCTGTTTAGAATACCCTGATTGCTCTAACTTAGCAGGAAGAAAAAAAAACAGGATTTGAAAGGATTATTTAAGGGGCACCTGGGTGGCTCATTTAGTTAAGCATCTGACTTCAGCCCAGGTCCTGATCTCAGGGTCCTAATCAAACCCCTGTTCAAGCTCCCTGCTCAGTGGGGAGCCCATTTCTCCGTCTCTTTTTGCCTCACCGCCCCCAGCTTGCGCTCTGTCTCTCAAATAAGTAAAATCTTTTAAATAAATAAATAAAAGGGTTTTTCAAGAGGTAGTGTTACATGGTAACAGATGGCTACACTTGTAGTGAACACAGCATACAGAGATACTAAATCACTATGTTGTAAACCTGAAACTAATGCCACATTGTACGTCCACCATACTCAGATAAAAATAAAATTACGGAAATCTGGAGACATTGCCCAGCACATATCTCTTCATGGAGCTGGTGATAATTACCCAGAAGGACAAAGAAATAGATTTCTTTCCATGGAGATGTGAAACGTAGCCAAGTACTTGAGAAAAAAGTAACATATGCACCATCAGACAGTACTCTCTCCTGACTCCAAGAAAAACATGGTAACTGTGAAATAATTTGTTAAATCCAAACAACCAAAAAAAAAAAAAAAGAAAAAAAAAAGCTAATTTTAAAGGGACATTTACATGCCAGTGTGATCTCAAATGTTTTAATCAAAGGGTTTTAAGCCACGATGCATTCTGTTTTCTAAAGTGAGCCACGAGGAGCAGACGATGAGCAGTGGATATGGGTTGCAAGCAGACATCAGGGACTGACTGCGACTAGCAAGACAGAAGCTTTTATGAGACGTTGTACTTCCAAATTTTAAGAAGAGGGTCACTACAAAGTTACTTCAAACACAAATATTGCTTTTTTTATGTTTCACACACACACACGCCATGGGGAAATGAAATGATGATTTGAATTTGCTGGAAACCCACTAGGTACTGGATTCTGTAGCAGGCTCCGTTCTCCTGGACAGCAGAGCAGGAGGTTCGAAAGGAACAGGAGGCTGTGCCCGGGAGGAGCGTACTAGCTCCAAGCGGGCGCAGTGAGGGATGTTCTAAAGTCCTTGCGGGTTCTAAACCCCTCAGGGAAGGGCCTGCCCTCTGGGCCCCCAGCCCTCGGCTCCGAGCTCTGCTGTGGCGTAGGATAATTAGCTATTGGCTGGGCTGAACTGAATGGTAGCAGACAAGCTGAGTACAGAGAAAGAGAGGAGAGGCACTGAGAAGTTTCTAGGGGGAACAGCCTCTGGGAAGCCCACAGGATTGTGGGGTTTTTGGTTCTAGGTTCTGCCTCGCAATGTACTCCCGACCTAAACTTGTCAACAGTTGCCCCCAGCCATTCACTGTGGGTGGTTCCAAGCCTTTCCTGATCACCTACACGTGTACAGCCCTGGGCTGAACAGCTCACTGACTTCCAGCCAAAGGAACCCTGTCCCACCTCGTGGGAGGGTTCTGGCAACCCTGAGACCAGCTCGTTGATATTTTGGTCTCCTGTCTCCGTCAATGGTCACTGCTGAAAACCGCGTGTGTCCGCTAGGGACAAGCCCCTGCTCCAGCCCAAGTGTCGGCTGCTCTGCGCACCAGAAATGCCCACCTTTGGTAGGTCCTTTCCTGTTCAGCACAGCCTGCTGCTCCTCCGTGATGTTGAGCCGCCGAACCACGTCCGCCAGCGCCGATTTGAGCAGCTGGATGTCGTCTTCTTGCATCTGGACGCGCTGTTCCAGGGAGGCAATGCGGTCTGTCACCTCCATGCTGCTGGCAGCCGAGGCGCTGTCATCTAAACCAAAGGAGAGGAAGCAGGGACTCTTTAGTGCTCCCCAGAGAAATCAGACCAGCCCCCGTGTGCACACACATGGCTAAAGCATAACCGTATTTACCGACAGAAGGCAGCTGCTCTTAACGCAGAAACCATGGGACAGCGCGACTACCCAGAACTACGACCCCTCATTCTGCTACGGTCTCTTTCATTCTGCTTGTGCTTTTCATTTCTTTTTAGCTGTGGGTTTTTTTTTTTTTAAAGATTTTATTTATTTGTTTCAGACAGAGAGGGAGAGAGACAGAGCACAAGTAGTGGGGAGGGTCGGGCAGAGAAGCAGACTCCCACTGAGCAGGGAGCCTGATGCGGGGCTCGGTCCCAGGACCCTGGGATCATGCCCTGAGCCAAAGGCAGACACTTAACTGACTGGGCCACCCAGGCGCCCTTAGTTGTGGTTTTATTGGTCACTATATTATTCTAGATACAAAGCAATGTTATTTTGTTTCCTATGACGTCAGAGACCTCAGGGGTGGGGGCGGGGGCAGCTAGGGTCACCCACTTCAATTTCGCACACACTGCAGAAATCCTTCTAGCTTTCGAGCTGTCGTTGCTAGCAGATGGGGTGGTCCGACAATCCTACGACTACACTATCTCCTGAAACCAATATTACGCACTGTATGTTAACTAACTAGAATTTAAATAAAAATTTGAAAAAAAAATCTTTCTGCATGATTTCACGATGTAACTAATGTATTATCTTTCTCAGGTAACATAGCTTTAACATAGCAGTTACCAACTGCTTTGGTTTCGGGATTCATGTGTATTAGTAACAATTACTGAGGACCACAAACAGCGACTGTTTGTGTGAATTCTGTCCATCAATATCTACTGTATTGAAAATTAAAACAGGCATTTTATAAATATTTAATTATGACCTATTTAAAATGGCAAAAGCACGACACGTTCAATAGCACATTTGTATGGAACATTGTTGGGTTTTTAAAAACAAAAATAGTTTTTAAAAAGATTGACATTTTGAATATCTAAAAATTTTCTTTAATGTCTGACTTATTAGAAAATAACTGGATGTGTTTCTGCATTCAATCTGCTGTGATATGCTAATTTGGTTGGAATATATAAAGAAAATTTGGCCTCATGCTGACATGTAGTAGGAAAAGGAAGAAGTACTTTAATAGCCTCTTCAGATAATTAGGGGTAATCTTGTTATTCAGTCAAAACACAATAGATGGTAACATTACAAAAGTTAGCCGCAATGCAGAATCTAAGACCATATAAATAAAATTGTTTTACGTTGTTAAAAATGAAAAAACACAAGACTACACTATTTATCAGTCATGCCTGCTAAGGTCTGGCTATTCGGACAAAGCAACATGAGAGGTCAGATCTGTTTGGTAAGCATCCCCTTACAGCAATAGCCATCCTAGTCTATCACATTGAACCATTAATTGCCAGTTCCTTATCAAGGCCTCCCCAGTTCCACACAGTCTCTTTGTCTCCGGAATTCGTTTCATGCCATTCCTCCTTTCATACTCTGAGGTTTGGTCACACTGACCTCTCGCAACTGCCCTAACAGCTTTGGTATCTGCTGTTGCCTTTACTTGAAACATTTCTTTTTCTCTCCCCCCGCCCATCTTTCCTTTTCCTTTTCTTTTAAATTTTTATTTATTTATTTATTTTTGAGAGAGAGAGAGAGAGAGAGAGGCGGGGGGGGGCGGAGGGAGTGGGAGAGAGAGAATCTTAAGCAGGCTCTATGCCTAGCACAGAGCCTGATGCAGGGCTCGATCTCATGACCCTGAGATCATGACCTGAGCCCAGATCAAGAGTTGGACACTCAATGGACTGAGCCACCCAGGTGCCCCTACTTGAAACACTTCTCCATGGGCTCTTTGAAGGACCAAATTCTTCTATTCTTTAGGTGTCAGCTCAACTGGAGCTCTCAGTGACCTTCCTAACCTAAGGTCAGTCCTTGGATCACCTCAACCTAATTTATTTCTTCTGCAACATTACTGTGCTCTCATTAGCTTATCTCCTGTCCTCTGACTAAAACATAAGCATCATGGAGTTGCTTCTACCTTTAGGCATGACAGACCCTTTATGGACAGCACCACCTGCCCACCTGCTCACAGAGGGCAATTTTAAGCCTGGAAATTAAACAACTACAACCAAACCAAACCAAACCAAACCAAACCCAAAAAACTACCTGAAAGTACTAGAGAGGAGACATAGGTATGTAGACTCTGTTGGGGGGGGGGGGGCTTCACACACTCACTTTGAAAAATAAACAAGTAAATCCCTTTTGTGTGGCTTCTAGCCAGATCTAAGCAGTACATGGCAGGGGTGAGGGTATATGTGGGAAACCCTGTAGCCATTTTGTCTGAAGAAAACCAAGAAGTGAAGTCCAAAAACTGTGAACACTGAGGAGAGGGGAAATTCCAGAAGGGAAGACACCAGAGGGGGATTCCCAAATTCTTTCTATCTGAGCTTGGGTGACCCAGGAATTATACCCACATGGAATAGACTTAAGTACCGTCCCTAACAGCAGAAGAGCAGAACTCAGATGAGAGGCACAGCCCAAGAAGCAGTGTGAAGTTCAAGTCTAGCCAAGGAACATAGCCACCAAGACAAAGGGAAGAACACTTCTCAGAGGAAAACAATAGAAGACAAAATCCCTACAACTTAAGATTTGTAATGTCCAGGATATGATCCAAAATTGTTCAACATTCTAAGAATCAAGAAATGAAACACAGTCTCAAGAGGAAAGAAAATAGATTGAGTCCGACTCCAAAACGAACAAAATATTGGAACTAACAGATAAGGAAAATGAGATATTTCCAATGAATGAAAACTTCAGCAGAGAAGTGGGAAGCATTGGCACTGAAACAGAAACAATAAAAAAATGAACGAAATAAAAATTCTAGAACTGAAAAACACAAGTTTTGGAGTAGAGAATTCACTGACTGGATGCAGCTGCATGGACATGATGGAGGAAAGACAAGTAAACCTGAGACTGAGGAGGGGACATGTCCAGGGTGAAGAACACAGAGAAAAGAACTGAGAAAAAAAATTAATTGAGTCTCTTGGGGATTTGTTAGATGGTCTTAAATAGTACAACATATATTACATTAGAATATAAAGAGAATGAGGCAGGAAAAAATATCTAAAATATAAAAGGCTCCAAATATCCTAAATTTGATGAAAGATAGAAATGTAAAACAACAAAATGCTAAACAAACACAAAGCAAAATAAACACAAGAACCCCACCTCCAGGTATTGCACAATCAAACTGCTGAAAACCAGATGCAACACACTTACTGAAAGCAGCAAGAGAAAATGGGCATAGTATATGCTGGGGAAGGACCATGCAGACTAGAAGACAGTAGAACATCTCTAAAGTACTGAATGGGGACGCTTGGGTGGCTCAGTTGATTAAACGTCTGCCTTCGGCTTGGGTCCTGGGATTGAGTCCCACATTGGTCTCCCTGCTCAGCAGGGTGTCTACTTCTCTCTCTGCCTCTGCCCCTCCCCTCTGTTTATACACGTTCTCTCTCTCTCTGTCTGAAATAAATAAAATCTTAAAAAAAAAAAAAAAAACAGAGTACTGAATGAAGAAAATTCAATCCAAAATTCTATAACCAGCAAAAATATCCTCCAAGAGTGAAGGCAAAGAAAAAAATTTAAAAATAAAGGGAAACTGAAAGAATTCATTGCCAGCAGATCAACATTATAAGAAGTACCAAAGGAAGTTCTTCAGCGTAAAGGAAGATTATATAGGAGAGAAACTCAGACAGTCAAGAAAGAGTGAAGAACCCTGGAAATGATAAATATCTGAGTGAGTTCAAGACATTTTTTCCTTTTTGCATTACTTGTTAATGTTCTTATAAATCACTAAAATGCTGAAGATGAAAGTTATAACATTGTCTGCTAGGATTCATGAGGGGTGTACGTGTAATATATATAACTACCATAACATAAAGGATGGGGAAAGTCTGGGTCTATAAGGCTTTAGCATTTTACATAAGATTTTAGCAGTAATAATAGTATAATAGTATACATTATCAACTGTGAAAAGTTAAAGAGGTATATTGTAATCTCTAGAGAACTACTAGAGAATAATAAATAAGGATAGCTAAAAAAAAAAACCCAACAGAAATATTAAATTGAAATTCTATATTCAAATAATCTGAAAGAAGGAAGGAAAAGGGAGAGAGGAACAGAAAGTAAACAAATAGGGGGAAAAAAGGAGAAAGAGAAATGTAAACTTATTACAGCAATAATTACATTAAAGTAATAATTGCATTAAACACATCAATTAAGGGGTGTCTGGGTGGCTCAGCTGGTTGAGTTTAACTCTTGATTTGGGCTAAGGCATGATCTCAGGGTCCTGGGATTGATCCCTGTCTCAGGCTCCATGCTCAGCAGGGAGTCTGCTTGAGATTCTCTCTCTCCCTCTCCCTCTGCCCTCCCCCACCCACATGCTCATCTCTCTCTAAAATAAATAAATGGGGCACCTGGGTGGCTCAGTTGATTAAGTGGCTACCTTTGGCTTGGGTCATGATCCCAGGGTCCTCGGATCAAGCCTCACATTGGGCTCCCTGCTCAGCAGGGAGCCTGCTTCTCCCTCTCTCTCTCTGCCTGCTACTCTGCCTACTTGTGCTCTCTCTCTGTCAAATAAATAAATAAAAGCTTTTTAAAAAGAATTAATTAAAAAAAGAAAAAAAGAAGACCAACACATTAACAATTCAAAGTCCAAGAATGTCAGGGGGAGAAAAGGTAAGACCTAACTATATGCTATGTACAAGATACACACTTTTTTTTTTTAAAGGATTTTATTTATTTATTTGACAGAGAGAGATCACAAGTAGGCAGAGAGAGAGAGAGAGAGAGAGAGAGGAGGAAGCAGGCTCCCTGCCGAGCAGAAGGCCCGATGCAGGAGTTGATTCCAGGACCCTGAGATCATGACCTGAGCCGAAGGCAGAGGCTTAACCTACTGAGCCACCCAGGCGCCCAAGATACACACTTTAAATACAAAGACACAGGTTGAAAGAAATGAATAGAGAAAAGGACACAGCATGCAAATAGTAAGCATAAGAAGGCTAGAGTGCCAATATTGATAATCAGATAAAACAGATACCAAAAAATGGTACTACCAGAGATAAAGAGGGTCATTTAATAATCAAAAAAGGATGAATTTATCAAAAAGATAAGACAACCATAATAATAGAGTTTTAAAACACATGTAACAAAACCAGACAGAATTAAAGTGGGAAATAGGCAATCCCACAATTATTCCTGAAGATTTTATCACTCCTCTCTCTGCAGCTGATAGAACAATTACTTTAAGAAATCAGTAAAGAAATAGAAAGTTTGAACAGCATTATAAAACAGTCTGACTTCCTGGATAGTATGGAAAGCTACACTCAACAATGGCAGTGCACATGGTATATTTACTGGGACACATTGTGTTCTGGGCCCAAAAAACAGACCTGAATGAAGTTAAAGACTAAAAGAGTATGTTTCCTGACCACTGTGCATTAAATTAGAAATTGAAAACAGTAAGAGAACCATGAAAACTGCTACTACTTATAAACTACACACTTAAAAAAAAAAAAGATTTATTCATTCACTTACTTATTTGAGAGAGAGAGAGAGAGAGAGAGAGAGAATGAGCATGAGTTGGAGAGGAGCAAAGGGAGACTCCTGCTCAGTGTAGACACCTGCTGAGTATAGAGCCCGATACAGGAATATATCCCACAACCCTGGGATCATGACCTGAGCTGAAGTCAAGAGTCAGATTCCCAACTGACTAAGCCACCCAGGCACCCCGAACAACACACTTCTAATTAATCATTAAGTCAAAGACAACATCACAGGAGAAATTAGAAAATATTTTTAACTGAATGATAGTGAAAATGTAACACACCAAAATGTGTAGGTTGCAGCAAAGCAGGTCTTTGAGGAAAATTCATAGCTTTAAAATCTCCTTATTAGGAAAGAAGAGCATTCTCAAATCAATGATTCTCAGCTTTCACATTAAGTAACTAGAAAAAGATGAGCAAATTAAAACAAAATCAAGCAGAAAGAAGGGAAATAATGAGATGAAATCAAAGGGATACAATATGGACAAACAATGAAGAAAATAAATGAAATCAGAAGCCAGCTCTCTGAAAACATCAGTAGAATGTAAGCTCCATAACAGAAATTTTTTCTGCTGGTCCACTGCTCTGTCTTCCCACTATGTAGCACCTCTTAGGAACTCAATAGATACTTGGTAAATGAATGGATAGCTGGGTAAATGGGCATCTCTTACGAAGCAGGCATCAAATTAGTTGCTGGGGATATGAAGATGATTGGATTAACATAGTTATTATCCTTCAAAAGCTCTTTGTGTAGTAGAGAAGACACATGTCCACTAATGTCTAAGACAATTTGGTAATCATATAATTATAATTATATAATGTGTAATTAATATATATAATATAATTATGTAATAATTATATAATTGAGAAATATATAAAATGGCAAGTGAACATAGAGAAGGGGATATTGAATCTATCTGGGAAAACAGGAGCCAGTAGGGGTTGGCCCTGATGGACAAAATCATCTACATGGAAATCAAGAAGAACAGTGTTTAGGCGATGGAAATACTTGGAACAAAAACATGGAAACAGGGAAGCATAGTGAGTACTCAGAAAATCATGGCTTTTGAAATTGAAGTCTACCACTTTGTAGTTTCTGCTTACTGGATATAAATCTGCCATGCCCCTAAATTCAGATTCTGTCAACATTCTGGGTAACAGATCCTTGTTTCATACACAGAAATACTGTTCAAGTATGTCTATGGCATTCCCAAGAGTTCCTCACAACCGTAGAACTCATCAAACATTCACGTGCGCTTTGGACTGCTAAGATCTTACAAAGAAAACACTGTACAAGTCTTTAAAAATATGTACACACCTATCTGTCTAAAGAAACCAAACTTGAGGTACGAGTTTGCAAATGAACTTCACACACACTCTTCACCCTCCAAGAACTACAAACTCCGATCTCTATGCTCTTAAAGGAATCGTATGTTTCAGTTGGGAACACTGGTGAGAATGTCTTTGTTTTTTCTGTCTGTGTAGATGAATGGAGACATAGAAATAACTTTAAAAATCTAGTAGAAAGAAAACAAACACCCCAATTTAAAAATAGGCAAAAGAGTTGAATAGACCCTTCACCAAGTGGCAAACAGGCACACGAAAATGATGTTCGGTGTTCCCGGCCATTGGAAGAATGCAAATTCAAACCACAATGAGGTGTCACTACACAGCTCCTAGAATGGCTAAAATACAAAACGCCAACTAAACCAGATGCAGCCAGAATGTGGGGTACAGAACCTCTCTTATGTCCCTGGTGGACACGTAAGATGGTAGCTCACGCGGGAGAGCAGGTTGGCAGTTCCTTTTAAAGTTAAACCCACCCCTAGCTGGGGACCCAGCAATCCCCAAGCACTTACTAGAGAAATGAACACCTGCACACCAAAGTTGAGAGCGTCTCTATTCATACTTGGTGAAAACTGGGAACCGTGAACGGAGTAATAAACAGGAAGGAACTACTGATACCGGGGTCTGGGTGGACCACTCGCTACGCTGCATGACGGAAGCAGTCTCTGAAGGTGACACTGTATCACTGCACCATGGGACATTCTCCAAAAGACAAAACTACAGTGAGGGAGCACAGATCAGGGGCTGCCAAGGCTTGGGTTGGGGCCTGGCACTAGCAAGTTTTGGGGAAAGATGGAAATGTTCTGAAGCCTGACCGTGGCGGTAATTACAGAGCTCTATTCTGTGTCAAAATATATAGAACTGTCTCCAAAAAGCAGATTTGTTGGATGTTAACACAAAAAATTAAATAACTTTTTGAGAGTGCAAGGGAGATATAGTCTGCCCATTGGCTTTGCTGGTACTTGGCTTGTGAAGGTTGGTCGCTTTCATCCCTCGAGATCTCAGCAAAGAAATACTCCAAATGGAATACTCGCTGCTCACGGGAAAGAGACCATCCTCAAGTTCTACGTAACTTCTTGTGACTACACAGCAGCTCTGTGTGACTCCTCCATCCGTCCTGTGACCTGGATGGGGAAGCAAGAAAGTCCCACGTGATCAAGCCAGCCAAATGGAGCGGAGATGAGGGGAGACACAAAGGCATCCTCCTCCAGGGAAGCGGGAAACAGCTGAACAAAATCTTTTAACGTGTGAATAAAAGAAAGCAGGACAAGCCTGTGTAGCAGGTGTCACATGGGGCCCCGGGCCTGACAGACCTAACTGGGAAGGTCTCCGGCCTCAGGAAGAAGGCAGGGAAAGATCTATGGACTGGGAGAAGCCATCGTAGAGCAAGTTCGTGTTGGAGAGTACTTCTGGGAGGGGGGATATACTCTGGTCATGGACAGTGTGGACTCTGGACGGTGGGGTCGCCTGGGGTCAGATCCCAGCCCTGCTACTTACTAGCTGTGTGACCTGGGGCAAGTTATGTGTGCCTCAGTTTCCCCATTTGTAAAACAGGGACAATAACAGTGATGTACTCTCGCGGGTTGTTGTACTATTCAATTAGTTAATGCACGTAGAGCACTTGGGATGCATTTTTGCATATGGTAAATGCTTTATAAAGGCAAGCTACAATCGGGCCACTGTTGTTAGTGTTCATTATTATTACCAAAAAAATCACTGAAGTTGCGTATAACATTTCCTGCAAAATTCCTATGTGTGTTGTCTGAACACTGTTATGCAAAGTAGCACTGGAAAATGAATTAGAAATTAGTGTCTGATTAATAGTGTGTGTTTTCTAAGTCACAAAAGAATCTGGCAAATGGACCTGTGCATTTCTATGACTTGGCGGTTTTCTGAGTAGACAGCAGGTGTGAGAGACAGTGCGCACTGACTGTGGGGGCGAGCACGGCACCGAAATGGACTAAGTTGGCTGGTTTCACCCCACCTCGCACTGTCCAGCCAATATTATACCTCGGACGGCATTCCAAGGCGGGCAAGGCAGGCCCGTCCCGAGTTCTAAACATTCACAATGCAAAATGGCATCACTGTGGCCTCCGTTAGTTAGTTCTGTAGATGCCTTTCATGAAAGTGCATAGATCAGACTTTATTTTAATTATGCTGCCAAATGTGTGTAAGAAAAAAATTGAATTTTAATATTTTACCAAAAACAAAAACAAAAAAACCCATACTGAAAGCACAGTGCCCCACCCCCCAATGTTTGCCTTTAAATACAAGCGATTAAAAACGGGAAAGTCTGGTCTGCTTCAGAGAACCTCTATTTGCAAGACTTGCTGAAGTTGGCCCTGGGACCTAATACCCGTGCGCTGCAAATCCTCCCGCAGCCTGCACTGGATTTTCCTGCTTCTGCACCCCGGGTGGCTACTCTCAGGAACAGACGGAAGGTTCCCGGGCCGCAGCGTGAGCTGTCCACAGTTCTTAACCTTCTTGCGTATGGAAAAGGCCAGTGTCGATCACATGACTTTACAAATTCAAGTTCAGCCGGCAAAAAACTGGGATGTGATAATGAAAAATGAAACCCAAAGCCTGGTCTAACCAACACAAACCACTTCTTGCCTCGGGACCTCTCCCAGAATTCCACGGCTTGCGACGGGGGGGCTCCTGTCCATTCCACCAGAGCAAACCTTGTTCGATTGCGAATCCAGCATGAGGAGCCCCTTAGTGAGTTCTGAATTTTAAAATAACGTTCGTTCCTGTAGCTCTAAATTCTACCCAAGCATGTCATTAAAACAATATTAACAACAGAACTGCTTTATCTTCAAAGTTTTTGCATTCCTGTCCAACATCGTTGCACTTTGTGGAGTTGGGGGAAGGGGCTGAAAAAGACCAGCTTCTTCACGGTTTCACCTCTTGGGCTTTTAAACTTATGTCTGAATTGGAACTAGCTGCTGGGTCTTGGTGCCTGCTGACATCCTCAGGAAGTCACCGGGGATCTGTTTACACAGGACACGCAGAGAGTCCCTTTATCTCAGGATCAGGAAACCATCAGTGATCAGGCTGCAGAAACTGACAGAACAGGCAAGGGACAGACAAGATTTAACCTGCGGTAGAACCCAACCCACGGCGGGGTGAGGCCCGTGGCGAAGAGGTCTGAGCTGGCCTACTGCTCTAGAGGACACCCTGTATCCTCGGCCAGTGGCAGACCCCCTCGGGGCCATGGATCCCAGCCTCGGGTCGGTGTTCTGTCCAGGTCCAAACCTCGGGGAGGCTGACACTCAGTGAATCCTGCTCTGGACTGCCTGGGCTCTGGGGCCCGAGCAAGAGCACTGCTTTGGAGCTCGAATTGGGCAGGGTTCAGTCCCCGGTGTGTCACTCACTAGCTGTGCAGTCTTGGCAAAGGACTTGGCTGCTCCAGCAGTAACACCACCTGTCTTTGGAAGTTCTTGTGAAGATAAATGTGGGCTTATACCAACATCTAACATGATGGTGGCAAACAGATGCTCAACACGATGGCAGAATCACTACCGTTCATCATGGCTAGCACCCCTGTTCATAACAGCAAATGTGAACACTGAACTTCAGGGAGGTCAGCACTGACAATGGCTACTGGGCAATTTTTGCACCTTGGGTCAACTGAGGAAATACGACATTGACCTAAAGTAAGGCAGGGTCCCAGACAAGCTCTCCTGTGACAGCTCACCGTGAGCGGCCAGGGATGGACTGAGCATTACCTCCACAGCCCCATCTCTGACGTGATTCTCATGAGAACCTCGCCTTATGCCCGCTTCTGCACTTCAAGAGGGGATACAGGTCCAGGTAGGTCCTATGTCACCCCTGACTCCAGTGGCAGGGAGGGATCCTGTGGCTCTGCCCTTGCCCTAGATCTTCATGTAGCCAGCTCTGGATGTGACTTTTAGGTTTAATTACTGCTTGACAGTAAAAAGTAGCACAAAAAGATCCAGTAACTTGTCTTTTATAATTTTATTTAAAAGGCAAGGGAAGTGCACTTTGTCACCTGTTCATAGGATTCTCTCATTTCGTAGAGAGAAACAGGCTCTTGACTCTGTAATGTTGGTCTCCGAGTAATGTTCCTGGAGGTCAAAGGGGGACTATTAATTTTAAAAGGCTAACTTAGAATCTGTCCCCTTTATCTTGAGATGTTCTCTCTTTTCTTTAATTCTTTTTTTAAATCTTTTTTTTTTTTTTTAAGATTTTATTTACTTGGGCGCAGGGGAAGACCACGAGCAGGGGGAGAGGCAGAGGGAGAAGCACACTGCCTGACGAGCAGAGAGCCCAGCGCAGGGCTCGATCCCAGGACCCTGAGATCATGACCTGAGCCGAAGGCAGACGCTTCACTGACTGAGCCACCCAGGAGCCCCTCTTTTCTTTATTTAAAACTGTAAAGAGAGCCCCCAAACCCCACCATCTGCCCTTCCTCCCTGACCTGCTACTGTCAGACGCTCTACCTCAGACGCATTCTCTCTCGTCCATATGACACTCCCCCACTCAGGTGTCAGCCCCGTCCCACAGATGAGGTTGGAGAAGTCAGGTTTCTCATTCGTCTCTTTTAAATCTTATAAAGATGGAAAGTGGCGCCCAAGTCTAGCTGGAGGGCGCCTCCTCTTCCCCCCACACGCGTTGCCCATCTAAGTGACAAGCATTAATTCCAGGGGGACTTGTATGATACTAAGTAAAATACACATAGAATTTTTGTTTTGTTTGACCTCTCTTGAACTATTAGACAAATGCTATTTAGAGAAATATCTCGTTACCAGGTTTTAGCATTTTAGGTCATATAAGCACTAAGGAGTAGCAGTTTCTCACTCACTGATTTGCCGGCCGACATCTGTAAAAGCTCCGTGTTGTGTGAGCTCGACGGTCACACTCTGAGTCATTCCCGAGCATCCACTCGCAAAAGCAACGTGGATACGGTCAGTAAAGGAGCCACGTGCCCTCTTTCTCCCGTGCCGTCATTTCCAGGCGTGGATTCCAACTGTGCTGTTGGATGTGCAGCCCTGCCCACCACTCCTGGCCGAAGGGCGCCAGCCTTCTCTCTGCTCTCAGACTCCCGGTTCTCCTGTGATCGCCTCGGTCTGTCAGAGTGCTCTGAGTCTTGCCCAGCTCTGGGCTGGACCTGCCACCTACGCTTTGACTCCGAAATTCACCGCTCACTAGAAAATGACAAGACCTGACCCTCTCTGTCAATGACCGTGTCTCGATGGGTACTCACACCAACATCCGTAGCCTTGACCGGGAAGAATTCTACAGCAGTCCTTGACTGAACCAAACTGTGGCCCCTGCCTATCGAAATCTGGAGAGCAGTGGCATAAAATAAAGGTCTTTGAGGAGTCTCAGGTTGTGAAAAAGGGGTGTTGGAGGCCAGAAGAATACACCTAAGACCGAAGACCCTGAGAGGCACCATGGGACGGGGTTGGAATTTCAGTGACACGGAGCTTAAAGCCAACAGACTTTCCATCCCGTTCGGTAAGTGCCCCCGAGCATCCTTCCGGGCCAGACCCAGGCAGCGAACACCATGACCTTCCCACCTGTCGCCCGCTCGGTCCAGCAGAGGAGACGGGCCCACAAATACCCATCACAGAAATACGGGAACACGGAGGAGAGGGCAATGACACAGCCCTGTTCCGCCCCCACCCCACCCCGCCCCAGGCCCGTCCCAGACTTGGCCGGGGCCCAGCTGGAGCCGTCCTGTGAGGACCAGACACGTCTGCATCAACGCGCAGGTGAAGGCGGGAGGCAGGACTCAGGGGCGCTGCCGGGCTTCAACCGTGAATAACGAATGAAGCAAAGAGAGAGTGAGAACAATCACAGGAAGAGGAGCCTCGGAATTCTCTAGCTGAACATTTAGAAAATGGGTTAATCACTTATCTTGAGGGAGACTCTAATTTCATTTTTCCTAGCCAGAGTTATCAAGCCAGCAGAGACTTTTTCTGTGAAGCCCTGAGACTCCTTGAAATGTCTGAAAGGATTAACATGATTAACACTACACACACACACACACACCCCTGCAGGAGCCCCCTCCACACACAGGCACATACATACACGTGCTCCCAACACACACGCACACTTACATGCATGGAGTGTGTGCACACACACTCATGCACACACCCCTACCTTTGCAAGTAATTTTATTTCTTGTTTCTGCTAGAAATGAAAAGACTTAGAACTTGAAGGTTGTTAATTCTTTTTTTTTCACTTTCCACTTTTAAAGCAAATGACATCCTGCGGTTGAGCTAAAAAGAAACCCCCAAGAAGACATGAAGTGAAGACATGAAGATATGATGCTTTAAAAATTGGCCTTCGCTCCAAAGTCCAGTAGTGTGAAGAACATGGAGGTCAGGAGGGCGTAGCCGGTCCTTGGGCGGTAAATCACACAGGGTTGCCAATCCCAACCTCAAAAGGAAGGATTAAAAATATGGAGGTGGGGAATGGGAGAGCAGACAAAATCATGAGCATAGCATAGACCTTGAAAGAGATCTAAAACTGTCATCTCAATTTTATTTTAGAAGGAGACTGTCCCAATATTCACCTGTCACATTTGTCCACTTCTAGATAGCTACCATGTGGTCAGGTCCTAAACGGACTTAACAGAAAAGTATCTAAAGAGGTCACTTCAATAAATTTTTATTTGATATGATGGTTTTAAACCATTTCAGCAAAAAGAATAAAAATAATAGAATAAAATAAAAGCTAATCTTATCTTCTTATTTTCTTTAATTTCCATTAGTATAATGGAAAGTACTTTATGGTTCCATTCTCCCTAACACCAGGCGTCTTCTAGACGGGACTGTTTCCGTTTGTTGCACACAATAGTCCCCTGCATGTGAGTTAGTCCTTCAGCTGTTGGGAGGAAAGCCAGAAAGGCAAAGTTTAAATGGTTGAAAATCCATGAATAGGGCAAAAGCCATGTGACTGGTTCTCCAAGATAAAACCTCCTAAAACACACAAGGTAGCAATCTGTCTTCAAGAAAATTCAGTAGGTGGGTTTGGCTCAGGAAAGACATTAAAACTGAAAATGCCTAGGTTCTCACTGAATCTAGGTCTTCTCTTTCAGGTTCCTATCAAAAAAGTGGGGGTCACAACATTCTGAGGTCAGAATCCAAAGGACATCTGAGTCCTATCCACTATCCACATTCTTTAGCTGTCTTCCATATATAAAATGCTTTCTCTGCCCTTTTATTGATATTATGTACCTACTTTTTACTCAAGTGCCATCGACTTATGCATCCACCGTGTGTATCATTCTACCTACAACAGCTAAAAGGAACCAACAAAATATATTACACAAGCCTTTGAAGACATTCGTGGCATCAGACCACGAAGGACAGTGGTCGCTCAGAAATGCTCAGCAAAGAAGGGGACTCTACAATTGCCCTGCATAGAGCCCAGAGGCTCCTGAAGTGAGTCAGACCCTGTAACTGTCCCACCGGTAGCCTGGAGTTTCCCAGAAGTGATGCAGGGAAACTGAGGTAAAGCCTGAAGGTCTCCTTAAATTGGGAAGACAGAGCTGGAAGCCCAGAAAAATCCAGGAGTCCACACGGCAGAACATTAGAAGAGAGAGCCACAAGGAGAGAACATTTGGGACATCTCAGAGAACAATCCCAGGTATGGATCTGCACTTACGTGTGAGGAAAAAAGATGGGCCAAGAACCACCCAGAAAGAGTAGAAAGAACAGCCACCAGAGCCTACACAGGGCTGGGAACAGTTCCTGTCATCAGCAGCTACGGTGGAAAACCATACACTCCACAGGGCATTGCGTGGAGAACCCAGAGGATTTGGCCTGAGACTAACTGCTGGTCCCCACCCCGCCCACCCAGAACAAGGCTTGAGGGCAAGACTCAAAAGGATCAAACTATTTCCAAATAACAACCACATCCCAGAACGGAGCTTAAAAGTATGTATAGGAAGATAAAAATACCTAGCTCCCCACCAGGTAAAATTCATAATGCCTGGTATCCAAGGAAAAATGATGACCAGGAATTCTAAGAAGCAGGAAAACATGACCCATAATAAGGGAAAGAATCAACCAAGCAAACTAACCCAGAAATGACAGCAGTAATAGAATTAGACAAGGAAAATTATACAATTATTATAACTGTATTATATCTATGAGAGCCAGAGGAAAGACTAACTATGTTAGATAGAGGCATGGAAGATATATATATATACATACACATACGCATACACACACACAGACATATACACAGACACACACACACACATTTGTTTTTTTTAGTTAACTTTTTACGGTTAAGCTTCTAGGGATACCTTGGTGACTCAGTTGAGCATCTGGCTCAACTTCAGAAGACTGAAAATAGCCATCACAATACTGAAGAAAGGCAACAATGTTAGAGAACAGATACCCCCCGACTTTATGACTTATTAAAAGCTACAGTAATCAAAACATCATATTATGGTGAAGGAACAGACATACAGTCTAGGGCGCCTGGGTAGCGCAGTGGGTTAAGTGGTTTCATTCAGCTCTGGTGGAGATCTCAGGGTCATGAGATCGAGCCCTGGGTCGGGCTCTACGCTCAGGGCAGCGTCTGCTCAGATTCTCTCCTTCTCCTTCTGCCCCTCCCGCTCGCGCTCTCTCTTTCCCTCTCTCTAAAATAAAGAAGTGAATACGTCTTTAAAAGAAAAGGAGAGGAGGAGGTGAAGGAAAACGGCCTCGCCCGCCGCAGAGACCCCACGGAAGCAGAAGAAAGGACGTGATAGCTTCCGAGCAGAAATCAGTGAGCTAGGACAAAAAACAATGGGGAAAAATCAATAAAACCAAGAGCTTGTTCTTGGAGACAATGAATAAAATTGACAGAACTGAATCCAGATTACTCAGGATAAAAAGAGACAGGGCACAAAATATTAGAATCCGGAATAAGAGGTAACATCATTACAGACCTATAGATACTAAAAGGACAAGAAGGGTATAATAAGAACTTCATACCAATACATTCAACTTCAATAAAATGGAAGTTCTTTGAAAGATAAAACTACCAAAGCTAACAGATAATCTAAATAGCTTTATTAAAGGAACTGAATTTATAATTAACTTTTCCACGAAGAAAACCCTATACCCAGATAACTTCACTAGTGGATTCTACCAAACATTTCAGGAAGAAATAATACCAACTTTATACAAAGTCCTGCAGACAGCTGAAGAGAGAGACTGTTTCTCGATTAATCTCTATGCCAGCATGACCCGAACATCAAAATCAGATCTGTTACCAGAAAGTGTGGGTTTGCGGGCGGCACAACTGCGTCTCTGATGTTCTGCTGTGGGAGTCCAAAATGGTGCCACCACTTTGGAAAGTGGTTAAACCCACACCCACTGTTTGGGCCAACCATTCCGCTCCTTGGTGTGTACCCAAGACAAATGAAAGCACATGTCCACTCAAACACTTGGACACAAAAGTTCAGAGCAGCTTGGTCTGTAATAGCCAAAAACTGGAAACAGCCCAAATGTCCATCACCCAATGAAACAAGTGTCTGCAGAATGGATCCACTACTCAGGAATAAAAACATTTTACTGATAGAAGCGACAGCGTGATGAGTCTCAGAATAATTACACTAAGTGAGAGAAGCCAGAAAATAGAGTAGGTGCTGAATGAGTCTGTTTATACAAAATGACACAAGATGCAAACTAAGCTATAGGGTCAGGAGGTCAGTGGTTGGAAGGTGCGGGGAGACATGGAGGAGGATGAGGGGCACAAAAAACTTCAAGGGGCTAAAATCTTTAAAAAAAAAATTTCAAGGGATCATGACGTGCACTCTCTTTATTGCGGTTCATGGTTTTACAGATACATGCATACGTCAAAATTCACCAAATTGTCCACTTACATATGTTCAGATGACTATGCATCAACGATACTTCCATAAAGTTTCTTTTTTAAGGGGAGGTAAGCAGCAAAACGAACAAACAACCACTTCCCAGTCTTTCAGTAAAAAAAAGAAGAGAAAAAATTAAATATATTTTAATGAATCTAGAAAACCTACTCGTGTGTTACAAGATATCAAAATCTTCATGAAATGATGCAGGATGCAAAAAGAGAAAGAAAGAAAGAAAGAAAGAAAGAAAGAAAGAAAGAAGGAAGGAAGGAAGGAAGGAAGGAAGGAAAAATATTCTGTTTGAACAAAGAAAGGAAAAAAGATAAATTGGACTGTTTCTGGACCTAAAGGTTATAGCAGATTTTTTTATTTTTTAAAAAAGGAGAAGATTTCTAATCAGCCAGGAATTACATATTCTAGGAATCATAGTGCAACTGTATTTCTCCCACCTCCCACCCACCCCAATTCTATTCTCTTAGACTAGCTTTCAAAATCCCACTGGGAATTCCTCATTCCAAATTCCACAGCTGCTGACAGTCCCACCGGAGCAGTGCCTCAGGGCGAGGATGCAGAATGTGTTCTGCCCCACCCACCCTTGGGGGCTGCTGTCCCCGTCACCACCAGTTCCCCCTCCATGGAGGGGGATACTGACCTCGAGCACCCTACTAAACCATGGAGCTGAGTATTCAGATCTAGCCAAGAAGACATCTGGCTCTCTACATTCAAAACCCTGCTTCCAACCCCAATCAAATACACTGGGAAATACAGCTCAGAGTACATTTCCGTAATGTTATCACTTTGCAAAGCGTTTCTGAGTAACAGGAATTGACCATCGAATTCTCCAATTTCTTAAATGCATGTGAAAAGGATACCTGTGCATTTGAGCTGTAGCATTTTCCAAAGTGAAACTTTGCAATTTGATTTTTTACTTGAGATCCATTTAAAATTCAATCTGAAACATGAATACTAGAAAAAAGTACAAGAAAGTCAAGAGACTGGGAGTGGGGAGGAACAGGAGATGATTAAAATAACCTTGTCACTCTAGACCCTCAGAGAATAAGCTTCCTAGAAAGTCAAGTATTAGGAGGAGTACACATTTTCTAGGAGCCCACTTTTTAAAAGTTCTGACCATTTTGTTCAAAAACAAAAAGAAACCACCCAACAAAAAAATGGGCAAGGGACTTGAACAGACATTTTTCCCAGGAAGATGCACAAATGGCCAATGGGCACATGAAAAGATATTTAACATTATTTTGGTCATTAGAAAACTGTACAGCAAAACCACAATGAAACACCCCTGTGCACATGCTAGGATGGCGAGAAGCGACAAAACTGAAAGTAACAAGGCCTGGCAAGGAAGTGGAGAAATTAAGTGCCACGCACTGCCCCTGGGGAGAACAGGGCGGTGGTTCCTGCAGGAATTAAACACAGACTCACCATTTCACTCCTGGGCTATACACCTAAGAACTAGAAACAAGGACTTGAGTTGATATTTGCACACTCGCATCCAGACGAGTGTTATTCACAATAGCCTAAAGACCGAAACACCCCAGTGTCGACTTGCTGATGAACGGATAAAGAACATACAGTGTAACCATACAATGGATAGTATTTAGCAATGAAAAGAAATGAAGTTCGAACACCTGCTACAATGTGGATGGAACTTGAAAATATTATGCCAAAGTGAAACAAGCCAGTCATAAAAAGACAAATAGAGCATGATCCCAGTTATATGAAATATCTAGCCTGGGCAAACTCAAAGGCAGACAGCCAGGGGCTGGTGGGGGATACAGCGAAAGAAGGGGGCTATTGCTTCGTGGGGACTGAGTTTC
Organism: Mustela putorius furo; assembly: GCF_011764305.1. Lineage (NCBI taxonomy): Eukaryota > Metazoa > Chordata > Mammalia > Carnivora > Mustelidae > Mustela > Mustela putorius. The sequence continues at coordinate 48,260,043 of NW_025421290.1, read as the reverse complement.
TGTCTGGGGTTATGAAAAAATGCTGGAAATAGACGGTGGTGATGGCTGCACAAGTTTGTGAAAGTGAGTCACGTCGTCAGGTTTGTACACTTTAATATGGTTAAAGTAGCCAATTTTGTTACATATATTTATCACATTAAATATATATATGCAATCTTTCTTCAACCATTTTGAATGACTGGCTTCCAAGAAAATGATATACAGTTCACCCCTGAACAACAGGGGGTTAGGGATGCTGACCCCACCCCCACCAGAGTCCCAAATCCATATAGAACTCGACTCCCCAACAACCTAGCTACGATTACTTGCTGCTGACGGGAAGCCTCACAGAGAACAGTCTAGTAACGCACATGCTCTATGTTGTATGTACTGTGCACTGTATTCTTACAATAAAGCGAGCTAGAGAAAAGTAAATGCTATTAGGAAAACATAAGGAAGAGAAAATACAGTGACAGCACTGTGTGTATCGACGAAAGCCCCCAACACAGGTGGACCTGCGCCGTTTAGCCCCACATTGTGCTGCTCAGGGGTAACCTATACTCGTGCATCCCCGCCCCCGTGCCAGAAGCAGTGCTGGGTCGGGGAGAGGCAAAGTGCAAATCCTCGTGGGCACAGGTGACACTGCCAAGAAAAGTGTAAGGGCGAGAGTACAAGCCAATGTTCCCCAGAGGCACGGATGGGGCTCTAAGGGGAGCTCGGTGCATCTAGAGGGCATCCTGGTGCTGAAGTCAGTGGTGGCTGAGTTTTCAAGGACCAAAAGCAGTTTGCCAAATAGAAAAAAGAAGGCATCCCAACAGGTGCCTGGTTCAAAATAGCAGCTGACGAGCCTGCACCCCTATTTTTTGAGTTACAAAAATGGAACAAATGGGGGGGGGGGATGAGCTCATGATGACCGGGGCCATAAGGAGAAAGAAGTGTGACTATCAGACTATCAGCCATCGAGGAAATGAGCCCAGAAATCAAGAACCAGCCTGCAAGCACAGGTACAACTTCCAGTTCCTGCCTTCCTCTCTCCGGGCGAGGGCCCTGCAGAGGGTCCAGACCCTGGGTGCAGGCTTTCTGCTAGGACAGTTGCAGTACTCCTGCTGACACGGTCCAGCAGCCTTACAAGGGTGGGATCGGTCTTGGGGCTGCCATAGTGAGGACCCACAGCCGGGGGTCTTCAACAATAGAAACGTATTTTCCCAGTGTTCTGGAGGCTGGAAGCCTCACGTCGAGGTGCTGGCAGGGCTGGTTTCTCCTGGTGAGCAGATACCACCTCGTCCCCATGTCCTCACAGGGTCTTCTCTGTACCCATCTGCCCTCCAATTTCCCCTCTTACAGGATGCCAGTCATATAGATCAGGGCCCATCCTAGGGACCTCCCCGAACCTCCATGACCTCTTTAGAGACCTTACCTCCAACGACAGTCGCCTTCCGAGGTGCTGGGCGGTTAGGACCTCAACGCCCAAAGATATTTACGCACGACTAGTCCCCACCAGGTCGGGCTGCTCTGCCCAGGGATTTAGAGCCTGCTAGGGGCTCTCCTGGCAGCAGGACGAAAACCATATTCTGCACTGCCCTCCTGATTTTAACCACAATAGTGTACGATGCCCTGCTCCAAGTGAATAAAAGACTCATAACATCGTATCTGGAACCACCTCGAAGAGCCCTCTGCAGTACTCTGCACCACAGTCACACGCACGCCTTCTGTTCCTGACTTACTTTCCCTCTTTGGCCTCAGTGTGCATTCACGCTGGCTTTTTTCCCCTCCACAATGCCATCACATTTGTAGCGCTCACAGAATCCTCAAATAGTCTAAACAGTATTTTCATTTTTTTTCCCCTAAGATGTTTTTCAAGGAGCAGGACAACGTGACCCTGGGACACCAGCACTGGGCTCTGTGGTGCTGGTCTTGCTCCAGCCGGTGAATGAGGGCGCGTGTCTGGGGCACCAGCATTCTCACAGCCTGGTGGGAACCCAGGGAGGTGGTGACGCGATGCTTTCGTAAAGGTGCTCGGGGCAACTGGATTCGGGGGAGGGAGGGGTCACGGAGGACCCCAGCCCTGACTGCTAGCTGCTCCACGAACCCCCACCACTTGTCTGCACCCTAGCCCTGCTCAAAATCAACAGAGGCGAGCACCCTCGACATGCAGCAGTCAGCCCTCTCAAGAACACAGGCTCGGGGAGGCAGACACAATGGCCAGTTACTATTTAACTGTGCCAAGGGCTTCCAGCAGCTGGAGGCACGGATCTCCGCTTGCTCACTGCAAAGCTGAGCAGCCAGAGAGTCGGAGCCCCTGTGAACAGAGATGCGTCGGGTCTAGGAGACTTCACTTCCCGGGCTCTCTCCAAACATGCCCCGCCTGACCGTTCCCATCACTGTCTACAGGGCAGAATTCTGGAACCCGTAAGTGGAAATCCATGGTGCCCTTTACATGGCAAGGGGCTGGCTAGAGCTAGTGATGAGTGTGGTGAACTTGGAAGTGCTCAGCCCTGCTCCAGGTGCAAAGGGTAACAGCTCCCGTCCGTCAGGAGCTCGGAGCTAACAAGGAAAACCACAGGAAACCGTCAGTCCATGGGCTACAGCGAGCGATGGGACAGAGGTGGCCAGAAGGTCCCGGGGGAACTGGGAGGATCAGAGAGGTGGTGCAAAGGGCAGACACTGAAGACAGGTGCTCAGCTCTGCCATGTTCTAGCTAGGAGATACTGGCAACGGCTTGATCTCTCTGAGCCTGGGTCTTGTGATTGTAAAGTGTTACATATATTATAAGTGCTCTCTAAGTGTTACATAGAAGAGTGAAGATAAGAAACAATGCCTACTAAAGTCCTCCTCCTAACAAATCACAACTCTTCTTGTTTTAGCCTGGGGCAATCAGGGAGAGCTTCCTGGAGGAAATGGTGCTGAATGCTAGTGATCCACAGTGGCAACCAGACTGCCTAATCCAAATTATTTCTGTCACTAGTTCACCTTCTTTAGAGTACTTACTACTCTAGGAAATTCCCTTGCTCATTGACTTGCTTCCTTGCTTGTGGTCCCTCCCCTGCCCCCCTATTAGGCCATAAGAACCTTTTTGTTGCTGTTCTCTTCACTGCTCTTTCTCTAGAGCCTAGACGTGGGCTTGGCCCACTGGAGACACTCAGTAAATATGTGCTGGAGGAAACAGCAGACTGTCCTCGGGTGCTGTTCTCACCCGCAGTCTTTCTGCACACGCTGTTGCACCTGCTTGTACGAGAGGCAAGGCACCGTGATAGGTACTATGTGATCACTCGATCCAATTTTGTAGACAACAGAAATTCAGGCTGAGACCCACGGTCTCCTCCAGGCCTTGTGATTCCAAGACCTGTGACTCTGCCACACTGACCCACCGGGAAGGGGCCTGGCTCTGATGGCTACGCTGGGACCTGGCTCTGGTGAGGCCAGGAGAAGATCGACCCCCACGGCAGCCAACGAGGCCCACAAACGTGGCAGATGCTGCAGGGAGCCGGGAGCCAGGAGCCAGCCCAGGCATGGGAGAAGACACTATCCTACTAGCAGCACGGTCCCCAGAGCAGCAATTTTATAAAAAGAAATGGAGTCAGTATAAAGACGCGAGCTACGCATCCAAAGGCCGCCTCCCCCACCATCCCCTGGAACTGACAGGCATGGCGGATGGGGAGTCTCAAGCTGGAAAGGCAGGGGGGCCTTGGTCTTCTTCCCGGAGGAGGTGGCTTCTGGAGGCCCAGCACTTAGGCAGGCGGGAGCCCAGCCTGTCAAGGCTTTGACGCTCCGGTGCGAATCCAGAAGACACAGATGGACTGGACCGGTGACAACCAGCATGTCTGGTGGGGCAAACTGGGCCAAAAAGAGGAAGTGCTAAAATATGAGGAGGCTGGAGGGAGGTGTCAGCAGGCTGGAACGGGGACCACGCGACGGAGATCAGAGACACAGCCGACCGCCGCGGGGCACGGCGGGCTAGCAAGTCCCTCCAACGGAGCTTCCTCTCCTGCTACCCTGTGCAGGCAAGTTCAAGTCCAATGTCTCCCATGGGGGACCCGCATCAACACAAAAGGAAAATCAATGATGTTTCAAAGCGGGACAGACAAAGGGGACAGGTCCTGGAAGTCCCCGTGCAAGAGGTGTCGTACAGGGGAGGGTACAGAAGGAGAACTGATGTGGACGGATGAAGGAAGGAATCAGAGCCAGAAGCAGGGAAGGGGTGGGGAGGGCAGATCTCCTGCCCCCGTCACACCCTGGCAGGAGCACAAGGACTCACTCAGCTACCATTCAAATGACGCGCGTGAAAGTACTTCGAAAATGTCACGGTGCCCTCTGTATGTAAGCGGTTATTACTGCTGGCATTACTCAAACAACTGAATGTTGTTACATGGGCTGCTGGGCCCCCCCTTACACACGCACACACACGCACGCACACACACGCATGCATATTCTCTTAGCATTTCTCCTGCTTTCTAATTTCTCCTGCATATTCTCAGCATTCTCCTGCATTTGGTACTCAAAAATACCATTAACGACAGTGCCATGGTCTAAAAAAAGTGAAATTTTTTTTGGAAAAAGAACCTTAGAATGATAAGTACTTCAAACTGCACTGAAGAGACACATTGTCTGCTCTCCGGTTAGATGCCAGAGCTCCTATTTGCAATAATCTGCAACCCCCTCACAGGCTGCAAAATGCCTTTGTTCAGAAAAGAGCAACGCAATCTCTCATTTCTGCACACTAGGCTGTCTGTCTGCTCACATCACTCAGTGCTCCACGGTGATGTGCCATCACTCGAGGCCGCCGCTTCATCTGCCCTTCTGATAGGGAGTGAATACTGTGGCTATCTGACCGCAGATATGCTTCCTGTTAATGGTCTGTGGTTAGCCACGGAAGTACATTATGGAATCCACGTAGGAGCAAATCGAAATGTAATTGTCGGTCCTTATCTAAGTGATCTTTAGATCTGCTCCAATTCCGTTTCATCATTTGTTGTCACATGGGGGAGAATATCTCGAGTTGGAAGAAAGTAAGTGTCCCCTCTCTCCTGGTTCAGAAGACAGCAGTGTGACAAAGAGAAAGAGCCCTTGAAAGGCCCAGGCTTGAGGCATGTTACCCCAAAGAGACCATTGAACCCTAGACTCAATGCCCTCGTCTGTATCATAGGGATAGTGACCCTATCTCGCGGGGTCACCATGTTGAGACACTCACATTTAAAGAGCTTTAAATAAAAGCAGGACAGATTTAGAGGTCTGTGCCAGAATGCGTCCAGCAGTAGTAAAGCCGTTAGCACCCAGCCTCGGCCTCCGCCTGCCAACAATTTCGGAGGATGGTACTTTCCTAAAGCAGGTGATTCCACAGTTAGGAAATGCACCGGCTTTGTCAAAATCACAGCCGACCCCTGCCCGGGGCTCTGGGTGTCTTCCCAGCACGGCCGTCTCCTTTCGTGCTCCCCCATCGCCTTGGCAGCAGTGTGCTTTGGGTCCCTCTCCGGCAACGGCTGCGGCAGGGCCACTCAACACAGTTGTTACCCAGAGCTGAACCCACGCAAACCACATCTTCGATTCTGAGCCGACCTGCGGATCCTCGTCTGATGTCCCTGTGCGAGTTGTACGGAGGAGCGAGTGTGCTCATAGGAAGCGCATGAGGTTCGTGGGGAGAGAATGACTGTCCCTCTGATCGGACGCGCTCCTGGTCTGTCTGGGTATGTGGAGGACTGGTTTGCTAAGAAGTCATTGCAAACCAAAGAGTAAAACCCTGATGCAGAAAGAAAGTCTGGAAAGGTGCCCCTCTTTATCCCCGAGAACCCTGTCCCTGCAAGGTCCCTACCTGTCAGCTGCGCACTGACAGTTGCCAGGAAGAACCAAGCTGCACAGAAGTTTCCTTCTGAAGGTATTCTCACCTGCAGCGTGGTGAGCGACTGGCTTTCCACAACGTGTCAGCATCGATCACAGCAAGAGTAAGACCCTACAGTCCAGTTTCAGTCAATACAAAACCAAGAATGATTTAAAATAAAATAAAATACTATGTTAACCCTCCTCTGCCTTCAGAAAACACAGTGTATAGGCAGAGCTAAAAAGCTTTAAATGAAAATATATTTCAAGATAGATGAACGTGCGCACCTCCCTCCCAGGTGGTTGTTGAAACCCTAGCTACCCCCAGTTCCCTGGGCAGACGACAGCGACTCCTGTGGCAGGTTCTTCCAGCACAAGCCCCCCAAATGCTGAATTACAGGGGAAACACCTCTAGTAGACATCCCGATTGTTAGTGAATTGTCTGTGTGCCGCAAGTTTGGAATTAGGAGATTCTTTTGATCCTTTTTAAAAAATATATTTATTTTAGAGAGAGAGTGTGAGTGGGGGGAGGGACAGAGGGAAAGAGAGAGAAGCAGACGCCCCGCTGAGCGTGGAGTCCTGCCTTGGGGATTGAACCCACGACCCTGGCATCGGGGCTCTCAGATCACGACCCGAGCCAAGCCCCAGAGTTGGATGCCCAACCTACTGAGCCACCAAGGGACCTCCTTTGACCTTTAATCCTTCTTGATTTTAGAAGTACGGAATCACATTAGAAAAACATTTTTAAACATAAGGAGAGGGGCGCCTGGGTGGCTCAGTGGGTTAAAGCCTCTGTCTCCAGCTCAGGTCATGATCTCAGGGTCCTGGGATCGAGCCCTGCATCAGGCTCTCTGCTCAGCGGGGAGCCTGCTTTCCTTCCTCTCTTCTGCCTGCCTCTCTACCTACTTGTGATCTCTGTCAAATAAACAAATAAAATCTTAAAAAAAAAAAAAAGTAAGGAGAAATGCAAAACAGGACACGGGGCTGGCTGCCTGGTGCCCAGCCATCGTTCAGGGTGGGCGGGGGCATCACCAGGGATGCTGAGCACGGAGAGGCTGAGCTGCCCCATTCCAAACTCCCCCTTCTCCCCATCCGTGTCTGCTTCACCTACTGCTGTGGGTGGAAACCTCTAGAAAATGCTCCTGACACGACAGCTCTGAGATGAGCACGTGTCCCTCAGCCCCGCCCCACGAAGCCACAGCTACAGGGAAGATGACACCTCCAACATTACAATTCCGTCTCTGGCCACTGGACAGAATGAAAATCCTAATTTCTAAAACATCATGAGTATAAAGAAAGAAGAGTAAAATGCCTGAGAACTATGAAACCATAGATGGGGAAAAGAGCTGCTCTGTTTGCAAAAGCAAAATAGCTGGGCTGGGGGAGGAGGGGTAGACTGCAGACTGAAACGGGTATTTTTAATCACGCTGCCCAGACCTGAAGTCTGGGTCTAGCTGAGAGACAGAAATACGCGTGATGCGGCCGTGTTGCTCGTGAAGGGTCCCGCTCAGAACGTTACACTTAGAAGTCTGCTCAGATCAGAACGCAGCGTTTAGTGGAAGACTGGAAGCTTCTTCACCTTTTCTCTACTTTCTCCTAGAGATGTCAGGACCAGAAAGACCCACGTCTTGGGTTTCTTTCCCCCCAACCTGCCGACCCGCCCTGACTCCTCTCTGCACCAGAGCCTTTCTCCTCCTGGGTGGTCTCGTCAGCTCTTGGGGCTTCAGCCTTGACCTCCGTTCTCTATGGATGACTCCGCAGTTGAAGTCTCTGTGGCCCAGACTGTCCCCATCTCCAGACCTGACCCCATCAGCCCATGGACATCTTCACCTGCAGACACAGACACACACGTAAGTATATATACGTGTGTGTGTGTGTGTGTGTGTGTGTGTGTGCAGAGATGAATGTAATCCATGAAGTTAAAGTTGCCATTTTGGCTGTCATCACCTTCCCGCACTCCCTCACCCCTGAACGCACTGCTGACAGCCCGTCATTAATCTACAGTCTCGGCCTGTCCTTAACTGTTTCCATATTTCCTCCCTCAATGTCAAATCAATCATCAAATCCTGCCCACTCGAAATTTTTCAGCATTGAGACTATGAGACAGCTGTCTGATTGTCAGTGGACCCCAGGTCCATTAGCCCCACCTTGCTGGGTCCTGGGGTTCGCTCTCTGGGCTCCTGGGGCACCGCAACTGGCTCACCTACCCACAGTCTTACCAGCCTTCTTCCCTCCCATTCTTCGCTCCATCAGAGTGATCTGACCACCTCACAGCGCCGCCCAAATCCTAGCAGTCTCCCTGTCTTTGGGAGAAAATACTTAGCACTTGGGATCCAGCTTCTGCATACACGGTTGCTGCCCACACCCCCACCAGCTCTGGGGCTCCAAGTTCCCCAAGGACTTCAGGCTCTCTCCTGCTTCCAAGCCTCTTCCCAAGCCACTTGATCTTCATGGAACCCCTTCCCCTGTCCTTTACTTGGCTTACTTCTACTCTCCGAAGCTCAGCAGATCTTTGCTATCTCCTCCAAGAAACATTCATCACCACCTCTAGATCCGTGAGCTGCGTTGGGTGATTCTGACCATTATCACCTCACTGCTTGACCCATTCTCCATCAGACTGTGAGCTTGAAAACAGGGACTGTGATGTTTCTCATTGGTACCTCCACCCCCTAGGGGGTCACCTGGCACAAAGCCAGCCCTCGGTAGAGATGCCGTGTGAAGGTGCTCCCAGTACTGGTGGCAGTGGTTCTAACAGGAAGGTCCAAGACCCCTGAGAGCCCAGGAGGCCCCTTTAGGAGGTCATGAGGTCAAAACTATTTTCATCATAATACCAAGACTTTATCTGCCTTTGCCACTGTGTGGACGTGTGCAGAAGTGGTGGCGGGTAAAACCACGGGCATCTTGGCCCAGTCGAGGCGGTGCCACCAGGTCACTGGGCTCTTTGCTGTCACTGACAGTAAAAATGCCAAGTGCACGTAGGGATATCTTTGCTGAAGCTGCAAACAACAGTGATTTTAATAGAACTCACCCCATTAAGAACATGTCTCTAATAATCTGAGCGACAAACGGCAAGTACAAATGGCAAGTACTTCTGCTGCGATGACCAAAGTCCACTGGTTGTCCTGGTTGCAAAGCTCTGTGCAACTGTGCTGGACCTTTCCCCAGGAATCAGCATCTCCACCGGCAGGAGCAGCTGAGAGACAGAGCGTGGCTATCTGGACGTGAGTGCTTGTAGTCATTTTCTCAAGCATGAGTGGAGTGACCTTGATCTTTCAGGAACGACAATTGACAGTATTTGTTGCCAATGATAAAAAACTGAGCTTTCGAGAAAAAGACAGAACTTTGGAAAATTTGTACCCGCGTCCGTGAGCTTGATAGCTTCCCAATACTTAGTCTTTTCTGACGGTATCGGTGGTGACATTGAGCCCTGTGATCTTGTTGGTATCATGTAATGAACTGTGTCAACCCTTGGGTGAGCCCCACCATCCAGGGCGTCAGTGGTTTTTCAAGCGACCAGTGGTTTTTCAAGCGACCAAAACCACGCAGAGGTCCAGGAGCCATTCAGATGCTAGATGGACCAGAAGGTGTGACCTCTGACCCCCAGTGTCAACCCAGAGGACCAGGGGAAAGATAGGCACACACATCTCCATGACAATGGGCTCTCTTCTCTCCTTCGGAACTGGCTTGTGAGCCCTCACAGTGGGAAGTGTGCTTTGCACTTGCAGCTGACCAATATGCCATTTCAATGAAGGCTTTCCTCATGTCAAACAAGATCTAGAACTTTCAAACCTGGACCAAACTGAGAGGGGATATGGAGAAAGCCTGGGGAGCAGGAAGCCCAGGAACTGGGCCCCAGCTGTCACCAGGGACACCAGGTGAGCTGAGCAGAGCATCCTACCCTAGGAACCCCATGTCTGCATCTGCAGCTTGGAATACCCATGGCCTGAGCGCAGTGCCCCATGAGAATCCAGTAAAACACAGGGAAAGTACCTCCTGTCGGACCTCTGACTACAGGGTCCCCAGGCCACACTGTACGTCTCCCCGACAGCATCTGGTATCAGTAATAACCCTCTGAAAGGCGGGGGTGTAAAGAAGATCAATGGGACAAACACAGTATTAGGAAAGAAAGGGGGAGGGGTGCCTGGGTGGCTCAGTGGGTCAAACCTCTGCCTTCGGCTTGGGTCACAGTCTCAGGGTCCTGGGATTGAGGCTCTCTGCTCAGCGGGGAGCCTGCTTCTCCCTCTCTCTCAGTCTGCCTCTGCCTACTTGTGATCTCTGTCTCCACCAAATAAATTAAAATCTTAAAAAAGAAAGAAAGAAAGAAAGAAAGAAAGAAAGAAAGAAAGAGGGAAAGGCCAGGAAAAGGGAAAAGTAGAACAGCGTGTAAACCTTCACACTCTGAAGTAGCAGCAGACACCCTGAGAAAGCACTCGCTACACAGGAAACCCCACATTCTCCCTCCTTGAGATCTCTATCTTGCAGGAGCCACCTTTTACCCCCGAGCAAATACAGAAAGTACTCAGTGAAGTCCCAGAGTCTGAAATTAACATACGGAGATCTCTTGCGTTCCTATACATGTAACAGAGGAGCAGAGAGAGAAATGAAGAAAACAACACCATGTACAATGGCACCCAAAAGAATAAAATACCTGGGAATAAATTTACCCAGAGGCGAAAGGCCTGTACTCTGAAAACTGTAGAACACGGATGGAAGAAATTGAAGATGACACGAACAAATAGAAAGATATTCCATGCTCGTGGATCGGGAAAACCAATATTGTTAAAATGTCCTTACCATCCAAAACATTTTACGGATTTAATGTAATCCCTACCAAAATGCCAGCAGCCATCTTTCACAAAACTAGAACAAATAACCCCCAAATTTGTGTGGGACCCCCGAAGACCACAAGTAGCCAAAGCAATCTTGAAAAAGAAGCAAAGCTAAAGGCATCACAAGTCCAGATTTCAAGATAAACTACAAAGTTGTGGTCATCAAGACAGTATGGTACTGGTACAAAAACAGACACACAGAGACCAGAACAGAGAGCCCAGAAATAAACCCGTGTTTATATGGTCAATTAATCCACAACAAAGGAGGCAAGAATATACAATGGTGAAAAGACAGTCTCTTTAACAAATGGTGTTGGGAAAACTGGACAGCCACATGCAGAAGAATGCAGCTGGAACACTTTCTTACACCACACAGAAAAAATAAACTCAAATTGGATTAAAGACCTAAGTATGAGACCCGAAACCATAAAATTAATAGAAAACCTAGGCACTAATTTCTCAGACATGGGCCATGGCAACTTCTTTCTAGATATATCTACTCTGGCAAGAAAAGCAAAAGCAAAACTAAACTACTGGATGACATGAAAATAAAAAGCATTCACACAGCTAAAGAAACAGTCAACAAAACAGAAAGGCAACCTGCGGAATGGGAGAATTTGCAACTGACATCTGATAAGGGGTTAATGTCTGAGATATATAAAGAATGCATACAACTCACCTCCCCCTGCAAAAATGCAACTAAAAGATGGGCAGAGGACACCAACAGTTTTCCAAAGAAGACATACAGACGGCCAACAGACACATGAAGGACGCTCAGCATCACTGACCCCCAGGGAAATGCAAATGAAAACCACAATGAAAAAAAAAAAAAAAAAAACTGCTGTGAGATACCCCCGCACATCTGTCAGAAAAGCTAAAATCAAAACCATAAGAAACAACAAGGGTTGGTGAGGATGTGGGGGAAAACCCAGTAGACTGTTGGTGGAAATGCAAACTGGACAATCACTGTGAGAAACGGTATGGACTCTTCTCCAAAAGTTAAAAATCGGGCTACGGTATCATCTAGCAATTCTGCTGCTGGGTATTTACCCGAAGAAAACAAAACCACTAATTCAAAAAGATGTACACAGTCTAATGTGTATAGCAGCCTTATTTACAATCGCCAAATTATGCAAGCAGCCCAAGTGTCCATTGATAGATGAATGGATAAAGAAGATGTGGCGTGTATATTATGCACAAAACACAGACTCTTGACTGCGGAGAACAAACTGATGGTTGCCAGCCGGAGGCGGGTGGGGGACGGGGAAATAGGTTAAGAGGGTTAAGAGTAAACTTTCCACTAGGAGCTCTGAGTCACCGATGGAACTGGTGAATCACTATGTTGAATATCTGAAACTAATTAACACTGTATGTTAATTATACTTGAACGAGGAAAAAAACCACACCAAATGCTTGTCTTAGATAGAAGCTTCTCCACGAGACAAGCAATGTTAAGTGTCACCAACATGATTTATCTTTCAAACCATAAAGAAGAGACAGAAGAAAAACCAACAACACCCTAAAAATCCCCTTAGTGTATGGTAACCCACCAATAAGCAACTTGGAAATGTTCCTCCATGATCACTTAGGAGTTAAACTACAAATCTCTAGTTCTGCCATCCAACCAGAAATGTTCTCCCAGACCACAGAAAGTATGACAAAGACCTGCTGAAATCTGGCTATTGAACATAAATATCTATTCATTCCCATTTAACAAAGGCAAACAAAAAGAAACCATTGTTTATAGACAAAAGAGAGATCATTACAATTTTCTCTAAAATACATCAGTGCTAACCACCACACAACAAGGGATACGTCACCACCAGCGTATTAGAAGATGAACCGTTTGTTTCTAAAAACAAAGCCTCGTGGATCTGTTTAGGGGAACATTCAAGCTCACAGTTTTCAAAACGACAAGGCAATGCCCCAAACCCCGAGCTGTGGGTTGTATAGGAAAGTTCTGGAACCAAAGCAAGAGAGTGTGAATGCTGGTTCTGCCACTCCCTTAGCTGTGCGACCCTGGGCAAACTACTAGGTCTCCTTGGGCCTTGGGTGTCCCACCCATAAACGTGCACTAACTCAGCCTGCCCAGCCACAGGACTGCTGGAGAGCAGAGAACGCGCCGACCCGGCACAGTACCTAGTACCAGCTCGCTCGGATAGGACCACTGAGACCTGCCTGCTTGAGGGACACCCTGCAGAGGAACAGTCGTGGCCTAGGAATGTGGGAAGAGTCATCTTCATGGATGGGAGGTGACCGTCCATACCGTCCACATAGTCCACATCGGGGAGAAGAGGAGAAAGAAGGGGAGGAGGGAGGGGTGCAGAGGAGGGAGGAAGAGGGGAGGGAGCTGGACCAGCTTCAACAGACTCCATGGGGCGAGAATGCAGGCCTCCGTGTTCGAGAAAACAGCCTTAACTTGTATTTTAACAAACTCCACTCTTTGCCTTATGACCTATTAATTTAAAAACTGCTTTATGATAAACTTGGTTCCTTTGATTTTCTTTTTGGGTTCTTATTTTAAGGTAAATTTCTGCCCTGAGGCCTGGCAGGTCCCCACCATCTCTAGGCTTACAGAGAAATGACAACGGCTTTGCATTCTTTACTGTTGGAGGGGGAGAACAGTGTGGTCTCTGAGTTAGGAATTACAAGAACACAAAACACTGCAGGAGTCTGTAGGGGTGTCAGATACAGGACCGTGGCCCCCGTGGGTCCCCCTGGATCCCGGCCTCAAACCCCATCAGCACCTCCATGCCCTGTGCAAAACGGAGTCTGCGTCAGAAATCCCAGCGCATAAACCTGAGGATCCATGTCGTCCAAGGTTTATTACCTCCAGTTGATAACTTACTACTGACCGGGATTAGGACAATCATATGCAAAGTTTACTGTCTCTTTACATCTCTACATTTTATCAACAGGTAGTTAACTTCTGTCAGTCTGAGAATCTACCAGATTGTCCTTTCTGTAACCAAAACCCATATAAATGTACGTGTTACAACGTCTGAATTTTTGCTTTGAAGATTTTTTTTTTGAAAGCTAAGCAACTGTTGTATTTTTTTCCCTTAAATCAAAGCCAGTATTTCTCTTGCACGAGTTTGTCACTTGTTGTTCCCTCACCAAGAAACATGAAAGTGACAGGGTTGCTATTTCAGAGCACACAAAACTGGTTCGGCCATCCACGTAACCCTTTTTGCTGGGCATAATAAGATTAATCATCTTTCCTCAAGAAAGGTAGCTAGCGAAGATTCCCGGGCCAAAGAGGGCCCTTCGTTTCCAAGGGCGGCACCTAATTTATTCAGCCTCGAGGAGAAAGACGTGGGGCTGACAGTGTGGAACGGATTTTTTGGCAGAGTGAATTAGAGATCCTTTGGCTGAAGGGCCCTCTGCCCGCGCTCCCCTTGCTAGCAATGGATCCGGGGAGAGAATCATTACACTTAAAAAAGCTTCATCTCTTCACTTGCTTTTAAAACCATGTGAGAATGTTTAGCTAAAGAAAAGCAAATTGTGACAAAGCAGTCGTAACTGAGATGCTAGCGGCTGGGAACTCCAAACTATTTGGAGCCTCCATTCAAAGGGTTATATTATTTCCTTGACCCCTGAAACCTTCAGCAACCCTGCCGAGAAGCCTGTGCTCCCCGCTCCCACCCACCTACTTCAAAAGGGCCCTAAATCTTAACACTCTGAGTCTTGTTGGTATGGAGGAAACCTCTGAGGCAGACAAATTGGTAGAACCATTGTCTGGGGAGGGAAGAGAGCCGGGCACCCTGGGAGTGCACAGTCAACCAGAAAGGGTCACCGAGAGGCTCCTGGCAGGGGACAGGCTCCCAGGAACACCTGAATGCCGCCCTCGAGGGCGCAGATGCCGACTCCCCAGCCTCCCAGTTACCATTTCTAGCTACAGAAGGTCAAAAAAGGAAACGTGTGAATGTTGCCTAAAATCTACATTTTTGGAGTTAGTTAAACAATGTGCATTTGACCGACCTGCCTCAGTCTATCCCCAGGTGATCTGGGGACACAGCCCAGTAAGCGCCCGCAGGCACAGGTGACTAAGACACACCTGCCTGCCGGGGTGGAAAAGCCCCTCCCCCCCCTCCCCGTGTGGGCAGGGCGAGTGCGGCTGAGCCTAAGGCAGGACCGCGCAGACTGACTCATAGGCAGGGAGCAGGGAGCCCACTTTGCAGCGCAGAAAACCGAGGCACACTGAAGTCCGTGGCTTTGTCCCTGGACTCTGAAAAGAGCCCCCGCTCCATTAGGATTGGGCTTTGAAAAGATGAATCTCAAAAGATAGAAATGGGTACAAATCAACAAATCGTTAGGAGGGCTGCTGGGAGAGCCCCGGGGTGGGGTCACCGGCTGGAGAGCACAAGCATGCGGTCTGCGGCCGGAGAGCTGGGTGTCCCCAAACCACGCAGCACGCGCCCCCCCCCACCCCCCGCTCCTCTACTTCTGGAAGAGGCCAGCCCCAGTCCCACCGGGTACAGTGTGAGGAACCCCAACGGCCTACCTACTGGAGACAGCAAGCAGATGCCAAACGTCACTGTTGTTTTCGAGAGGCAAGCGCCGGGCCTTGTTAAAAGGAGACACACAAATTTGTGGGGACAGATGCAAGGGAGGGTGGGTGGGAGAGAGGAAGACAGCACAGTCCGGGCACTCTCCCTGAGCTCTGCTTTCTTGGGACAAAATTCCCCACAAAATCAGGCACAGCTGGCCGCCTGGCTCTGTGGGCACCTGGCTGGCCCTGGGGCAGGCGGCTGCCCCATCTCGGCTTTGCAGTTCCCTCTGGGGACCCCCTGCACCTGTGAGCCGGGCTTTCCCCTGAATGTCGGCCAAGCATCAGGCCAGTGTGCAGAGTGTCACCAGGAAGCGCCCTGGCCATGGGGCCAGCTTGGCTGTCGGGTCCCAGGGGCTCACAACCCCTACCCCCTAAAGCCCTGGTGCCTGATATGCTTCTGAATGCAGATTCTGACCTCCAAACAGAAGCCCGGAACACACATCTATTACCCAGTAGCCCCAGAAGCCCCTGAGGTAGCGTCCATAAAAACATACTCAAAAATACAGGAAAGCAGAACTCGCATCTAAGAGAAAGAAATATAAACCATTAAAACCACATGCTTCAATTCAGATGAGCTGGGTTTTTTTTCCTCACCAAGTGATTTCAGAGCAGGCCAAGACTAACAAACGAGTTACTAAAAAACATTTGGTGCTCAGAGCCTTCTGGACTTTGAAATCACAGATAAGGGAGATGGGCTGACTTAGTAGCTCCTTCTTCCTTGGGGCTGCTGGATCTCGGGGCATCCGAGATCCAGCCTATGCTAGGGGTGGGTCTAGCAAACAGGCAAAGCCCCAGCCTGGGCTCCAAGGCACCAGTCCGAGTGCCGGACACACTTCTGGCTACACGTCGGCCGGGATGAAAAACCATGCGCAGAAGGAGGTGCCGCTGTGACTCCCAACACTTTCTCCAGCCTTTAAGAACCATTAGATGGTGATTTCAGAGAGAACAGGAGTTTAAAAAACAAAACAAAACCAAGGCACTCTACTCAGAATGTGGTCCTGAAGTATAAGGTCCACGTTCAGTAAATATGGTATTTAAGAAGACAAGGAAATTCACACTTTCAAGAAAATGCTATGGAATCCTGTAACCTTATAACGGCTTACGTGTTAGGCATCCAGGTTTCTAAATGTCAGCTTTTCCTAAAGCAGAGCGCATTAATAATTTTCAAGACCCAGGGAACAACAACAACACTTGCAGACTAGGAGAGGCAGTTATCCAGGCCTTGTTTTGTTTCTAAACAGAGTGCTCTGCTAAAGGTACATTACCAGATGGAAGTAATTGCTCGGGCGAGGACCGGGTAGGGAAGGCACGGCTCCAAGGGCCCGGGATGGAGACCTGCCCGTGGGGCCTGTCCCTGCCCGAGCGGCTGTGGTGAGCAGGCAGCATGCGTCCGTCTCCCAGACCCTGTGTCCAATGCGTGTCATGCCAAGAACTTTACTCACCTCAGAGCCTGCTTGTGAGAATTAAGTGAGAAACAGATATGAAGGAGCTTCTGGAACTCTAAAACACTAGAGGGGAGATTGTTTTCCATTGGGGTTGTATTTTCAGGTCAGTAAAGGGGATGAAAATAGCATCAAAATTACCCTTGAAAACTCCCTTAGTCCAAAGTGCCTGGCGTATGGGGTTCTGTGCACAACTGCCCCATCTCTCCATAAATCCTTCCAACGCTGGAACAAATGACAGTTGGACCATGTTTAGAGGCCGTGGTGAATAGAAATCGGGTAAATAAAACAAAATAAAATTGTACATATGGTTTGGTTTGGGGTTTTTTTTGAAGATTTTATTTATTTGGGGTACCTGGGGGGCTCAGTGTGTTGGGCCTCTGCCTTTGGCTCCGGTCATGATCTCGGGGTGAAATCAGATAAAATCTTAAAAAAAATTTTTTTATTTATTTGACACAGAGAGAGATCACAAGTAGGCAGAGAGAGAGAGAGAGGAGGAAGCAGGCTTCCTGCTGAGCAGAGAGCCCGATGCGGGACTCGATCCCAGGACCCTGAGATCATGACCTGAGCAGAGGCTCAACCCACTGAGCCACCCAGGTGCCCCTGTGCATATGGTTTTATTCACAGATCTAGTTTCCCACCAACTACAGGCACACACATGTGCCGTCCATGAGTGCTGGGAGTCTGTGCGCTGACCCCACCCCATGCTCGTTAAGGGGCTTCGGTGCGCACACGCAGCTATCACACTCCTGTGAACAAGGAAGAAGCGGTTCTGGTAACACTGTAAAGCTCTTCAGGATTGGGAAGTTCTCCCTTGGCCTTTCGTGGTGATTTAAAGGTAGCACGGCCCTTTCTAAAATTTTACCGTCAACTTTTCATTCGACAAGCACCCATCAAACATACTCGGCGTGCAAGGCACCTTGCAGAGCAGCAGAAGGGAGCGAAGCCGAGGACAGCATAGGGTTTTGCCCTCACGGAACTCGCGGGCTGCTGGTGGGAACCAAGGCTGTGCAGCCAACCCCAGCCCTGCGCACGCTGGCGGGAGCCACGCACCAGCCACACGTGTATGTGCCACAGTCTGGAGGTGCAGAGGAAAGCAGAAGTAGCTCCGGGTGGACGTGGAGTTTGCTAGGGGACGGTCTCAGCGGGGCCCGGGGGGAGCTGCACCTCAGCGTGGGAACAGGAGGGGATGAGGTCGAGAAGTCCTGACCACCGAGCCACGGCAGCTCCCGGCGCACTGGAGGAACGACGCACATGGTAGGCAGAGGGATGGGCTAAGACCCCAAATCCAACATCGATGGGATGGGATGCCTCCGTGGCATCAGGAACCAGGCTAGATCAACGCTGCTGCGACCATCAAGACAGCAGGAGGGCGATGCTCACTGCCCCGCACGGACCTCTCGGCCGTGGACCACAGCGCTGGGCCTCTCGCGTGGGCCCTCCACGTCCTCCCGCCGCTCCTCTGCCCTGTCCTCCGCGCCGGGAGGCTGCTGGGGCTGGGGGTGGTGGAACAGGCTCTTTAGAGTCTGCCCAGCGGGGCACGGAGAGGCGATGGGAGGGAGCGAGGAGCGTGGGGTCAGGGTGTCAACGCCCCAGGCTCCCTCAGAGTGGACAGAATCGAGATCCCAGCGCAGACCTGTCCTTCTCCAAAGCCCATGCTCTGACCCTTGGAAAAAGTGCTTCGTTGATAGACCACCGAGGGTCTTGGAAGAGATGCACATAATCTTTTGTGCTATTTCTCAAGAGCTAATGATTCATTTTGCACACAGGCAGCCTTGGCTTGTTTTTTTGTTTTTTGTTTTAAACGGTCCTGCAGATGAGACGCTCGCATCAGACAGTCATGTCATGGATTGTGCCGAATGTGTAGCAGCGATCTCTAAAAAAGAAAGAAACTCAGGAGATATTCCAAGCCTCCCACCCAGATCCCTCCTAGATCATGGGTCCCACATCTGCTGTTTCCTTTCTTAGGTTCTTAGCTAATTGCGAGAGAATGCACGCTATTGGTGATCAGAAGGCATATGTCACAGAATTTCTTTAGCAGACATATGCCCCTCATCATTTTTTCTAAACTGCTCTAACGTTTTTTTCCCAACCTCCTCCATTCTTAAGAGAACTTAGACACTTGTGACCCTGCTCGGCTTGTGGGGGGCCCCTGTTGCTGTTTCATGGGTATTAAGGACTCTGAGCCTAAGCCCTGCTTCTAGAACTCTGCACCGCCCTTCCGGAGCCGGGCCTCATAGTGACGCTAGCTTGGGGGAAAGAACACACTTTTTATTGCAGGGATCCCAGAGATAAGCAGCTTAGACTTTAAACAGTCTGAGCAGAGCTGCTGGACGGCATGTGGGTGTGATCAGCAGACGCTCTGACAGCCTTGAACTTTGAAGTAATTATCCCACTCTTTATGCCCGACTGTGAACCCTGAGTTAGACAGGGTTCAGTTTGGGCATTCTAGAACTTCCTGAAACAAGAGTTTTTAAAAAGTGTTCAGCAAGTGAAATAAGTCGGACTCCCGGCAGATGAATGGGGGTGCCGGGGTCTGAGGGCGGGACAGGGGGTCTGGGTTTAAGGGAGTTTCAGTTCTGCATGATGACAGGTGTTCTGAGATGGACAGTGGTGACGTGACTGCTTAGTGCCACCCGATGGCAAGCATCACACGGTTAAAAGGGTGTGGCTTAGGCGACATGCATTTTACCCCAGTTAAAGATTTCTTATAAGGGTTCGGGGGAAAGTGAGGGAGTAGTGACAGTACAAGGGGTGCTAGAGAGCAGCGAAAAGCACCAGAGCTGCCTTCGGGGAGACTGACCAGCATCACGGAGGCTGGTGACAGCCGTCGCAGGGGCCGCTCAGAGAGAACGACGAAGCTTCCTCGGCAGGCAGTCACCAGACTAAAACGGCTTGGCCTTTGGGTCAGTGTGTGGGCACAGCGGGCCTGCGGTGTGGTCATCTGGGGGCCGCTGGTCCAGAGCGACAGCAAGGTTTGCAGTGAGACTCAGACAGGAGGCTGGGGCCACTGGGTGAACTGGCTTCGAGCCGCTGAGCTCCGGAGGCTTCTGGGGCACGTTGCTGGGTTCTAACAGCCGAGGAGCGGGCAGGTGACGAAGGACAGGGAAGGCAGGGCCCCGACCCTGAGGATGCCCGTCAGGCAGGCGGCACCTTCCGGCACAGCGGGAAGAAGTCCGGGTGGCAGAATCCAAGGCCGCCTGCAGGGAGAGGAGGCCCCGGGCCAGGGAGGCCAGGGGGAGGCGGTTCCAGACCCAGCCCCTGTCCTCCTGGCTACGGGGAACTTCCGTGGGACTCTGAACAGCTCAGAGATAAACGGGACTTCCGCCTCAGAAAGTGCTGAAGCGGGACGATGGGAAGGGAAACGGGGGGGGGGGGGGGGGAAGACAAGGAAACGTGTCCTGAGACCCCACAGTGAACCAGACAAAGGCACACAGGTCTGAGCCAGGGTTCGGCATGTGCCCCCACCCCTGGAGAAGCAAGGCCCAGACCGAACACATCCCCTAGGCCCCCTCCGTGTCCGTGATCGCCCCCACCCCGACCCATCACTTGCTCGCCGAGCAGAACCGAGCACTCAGCAGGCTGTGGACAGCGGAGCCCAGTGCCTGGGTTCAAATCCCAGGTCTGCCAAGCACTGGCCGGGGGACCTCGAGCAAGTCACCCAAAGCCTGGGGCCTCTGCTGCCTCATCAGTCAAACCCGAGACGGTAACAGGCATCACCTCTAAGGGGTGTGATGAGGATGGAGGAGGGGTACCCGAAAAGCAACCGCCGCGCCTTGCGGAGAGCACCGCCCCTGCCCCAGCCCCACCTCGGAGAGCACAGGCTCCAGGCTGGACACGATGACTGTGGCGACTGTGGCAGGAGCACTAGCCGTCCGTCCAGGATGTGGTATGAACGCATATTCTTATGTAATTAAATTATATCCACTCGCTACCAGCCCATTTTCAGGGAAGGCGAAGAGAGTGCGCATGGAGCCAGATCTGCCTCCGAGAGCACTGGCTGTGGGCAGTCCTGCTTAATTACTTTCTAAAGGACTAATTTGGTGGAGCCAGGCTAGCAGGTCATTATCTTTATTAGGTTCCCCATCCGGTCCCCGAGGAGCGGCTCCCGCGGGATGGCATCGCGAGGGGCTTCCTAATGGAGCGGCGTCGCTCAGCCCCGGCCCAGGGATTCTCAGCTGTTTGAAGGGCGGTAATTGGGGCTAAAGCGTGTCCCTGTCCTGCTGCTCTAGTGCAAGCGAGTCCTAAGTCCGGCCAACCGTTTCCCGACGGGAGCATATTTTTCTAAGAATGGTAAAAATTCTTGTTACACAAAACAACTTTTTCGGGGGGCTGTTTCACCGCCAGATCTCTTCTGATGTTAAAAACGCTGGTTTTGCCAAGAACTACTTCACGGTGTCAATTACTTTGGCTGAAAATACTGTGTTTTAAGCCTGTTGAACCGCCAAGTGCTTTTCGCAGACGTTCCTCCTGCGCCTTCGGGAGCTGGCGTCCAGCTCCCGGCATTCTGGGCCGTCTGTGCCGACCAGGCTGGGCTCGTCCCCATCACATGTCACCTGCTGTGGGCCTTTCGCGATGAGGTCCCCTGGCCTACAGTGCCTTCCCTTCTGAACACCCAAGTCCACTGGCTCTTTGATGTGGGGAACGGCTGAACGTCACAGGATGTATGCACGTATGCACACCCACAGGACACGTGGGCCCACCTGCCTACCCGGTAGCTCTACACATAAATACACATGCTTCTCAGGCATATGGAGAAGTGGCGTGAGTCCATTCTCCAACTACAATTTAGCGTGCACCTGCTACCCAGGAGCCGTTTTGCTGGTGTGTGTGTGTTGGGGAGGGGGTCTCCGGGATGATGGCGGCCCCTGATCCCACTCAACCGGTGTTCAGCAGGAGACCCCCTCGGTCCCAGGTGTTGCTAAAGCATGGACACCAAGAGCATTCGCCAGGAGACTCTGCCCGGAAGGTGGTGACAGCCTCATGAGGGACGTGAGACTAAGCCGCAGTGACAGGCTTCTGGGATAATCCCGGTAACAGAGATTTATGCCAGATAACCACATGGCCACGAGGGGAAGACCTCACTCTGCTCAGGCAGGTGGGAGCCAGGAGGAGCTGGGAGCTGGCTAAGCCGGCAGTCCCCCACCCCGAAGACGCCCTGGGAGGGAGGGGGTGCTCTGAAGACTTTCAGTCAGGAGCCTGCTACAATCAGATCTGTCTTCCAGAAAGAGTATTCCAGAAACGTCACCGTTCTCCTTAGGTGAGCTCATCTGTGCCATGGATTCGGCTACTACCTACTGATGGCTCTCGAATTTTTTTTTTTTAAAGATTTTATTTATTTTATTTGACAGAGAGAGCGATCACAAGTAGGCAGAGAGGCAGGCAGAGACAGAGGGGGAAGCAGGCGCCCCGCTGAGCAGAGAGCCGGATGCGGGGCTCGATCCCAGGACCCTGAGATCATGACCTGACCCGAAGGCAGCGGCTTAATCCACTGAGCCACCGAGGCGCCCCACGAATTTTTTACTCCTGCTCCAGACTTCTCCCTGGCTCTAGACCCCACAGCCCATTCGGCCCTTCAGCTGGCATGTTCCACAGGCCCTCACATCCGCAAGCCACAGCGGAACAGTCATCTGCCTGCGCATCCTTCTAGCTCCTTTTTCTCGGCAAGTGGCCGTCACTCTGGTGAGCCAGAAGCCTGACTCCCTCCTCTCCCTGCCTTGGACGACACCAGTCCTGGTGAGGCGGGCCCTCGGCACCCCTCAAGTGGAAATCCCCATCACTGTCCCCTGGCTTCACTCCACGGACTCCCGCCTCCACCCTCCCGCCCCTCCTGGCCTACCCCCCACGCTGCAAGGGGGACCCCTCTTTCAAACATCCCTGAGGATCTGGCCACCTCACTCCCTGGCCTCAAAATCCTCTGCCACCTTCTCTCTGCTCCTCAGAATAAGACCAAATGCCTTAATGCGGCTGAGAAACCCCAAGTGTGGCCCAGAAGCCCCACAGGACACTCCCAGCTTCATTTCAATCCACTCCTTGCTCTTTCCCCCTATGAGACCTTTCCGTTTCCAAAAGGTGCTCCCACCGTCCACTTGCTCATCGCTTTCCCTGGTCTGGACGGCTCTTCCCCCGACCCCACCCTCTCCCCACCCCCTTGCAGGGTTTAACTTCCACCCTCCCCGGAAAGAAATCCCAAGGCACATCCCTCGAGTCCTGTCCCCGGCAACACTCTACACGGTCCCTGATACTTAGGACCGTCCATCCCGAGGCTCATCACGTCACTCATCAGAAGAAAGCAAGGAATGTCTAGATCCCAATGAGCAGTGCAGGGTTCCGGAAGGCAAGGGCCACACTGACCATGTCCATCCTCCAGAACCCCCTTCCATCACTGAAATAACGAGCACCGTGAATATTCTACTTGTTTAATAAAAAAGGAACACGCTGAAGGGGGCTGAGACTGCAGGCAGAAAGACTAGTTTGGGGCCATTTTCAAAAACACAGACAAAAACCCAGCCGAGAAGAGATGAGCCTCTGAACTGAGCAGAAGGGCTGGGTTGTCGGACGCTGGGGGAGCAGAACCCACAGGGCCCACTGAGACGGAAGGATGTAGCAGAGAAAAGTCCAGGACAATTCTCAGGGAAATCTAGGGTAGTTTACTAAGTCCAGAGAGTTCAGATCTTTTCCAGAAAGCTGGCAGAATAAATACTGCATTTTAAGACACAACTAAGTGTTCTGCAAACATATGGTTTTCCACACCAAGAGCATTTTCCAATAAATATACAGCTGTAGAGGAAACAAAATTGGAAGTGCGCCTACCTAACTCTTCATTTAAAAAGTAGGACTTTAAAGAAAGATAAACTCTTTCAAACAGCTTTTTCTTTACAATAAGCCAAAGAGGATGGCACCTGTGGCCACTCAGACCCCAGGACACTCCCAGGCCAGGACAGCACTCAAACAATTACGTTGCTTCCAGAAGAGTAAATGCAGGTGTCAAACATCTAGTGAGAAATTCACCAAGCTTCTGGGGGCAGGAGCTGTATTGATTCATATTACACAGCATTTAGAGTTTACAACATAGTTTTTTTGATTACTAATGTTTCTGTTGGCATTTTTTAAAAGATCTTATTGATGTGACACAGAGAAAGAAGAGAGATCACAAGCAGGCAGAGAAACAGGCAGAGGGAGAGGGAGAAGCAGGCTCCCCGCTGAGCAGGGAATCTGTCTGATGCTGAGCTGGTCCAATGCGGGGCTCGTTCCCAGACTCCCTGGGATCATGACCTGAGCCGAAGGCAGACATTTAACCCACTGAGCCACCCAGGTGTCTCTCTGCTGGCATTTAAAACATTTTGCTACTATTAGAAATCCTCTAATAATAAGCTAGGATTTTAAAGATGAATAAAAATATTTTCCCTGAAAGATTTTTAGTAGCACAAATACCATTTATTTCAAGTCCCAACTAATAAAAACAATGCTTTAATGTAGAATTTTCAATGCCACCTTGATGAAGTTTTTCACGCTACTGGTTTTATGGCCTGAATAGACTGTAACACTAGAAAGCAAGATGTTCTTTCTCTGTCCTTATCTACCGTCCACTCAACCAAAGTGTTTATTTCTTAAGAGAATATATGAAAAGGCTTACGCTATCTCAGAAATTAACAATAACCAGCTAATGGTTATTTTTTAAACACGGTTTTGTGAATTTTCCTCCAAAATGCCCGGTTTTGTTTATAACGCCATAAATGCTTGTGGTTTGGCTATAAAATAAATTCCTTGCCGGGCAGAGTACCACATGTATCAAGAAGAAATTCTTACTTAGCACGGGGGCTTGCTTTGCACTTTCCATGAAAGCATTTTCTTTTGATTTTGCTATCACAGAAAGCCCAAGTCAGTGCCCGGTCACCACACAGGAATGCAGAAGAGGTTTGAAAATACTTCCTAGTTTTGAGTTCAGATGATTTCCTCACAGGAGCTCCTTGATCCTGTTGTATACCCAACTATGTGCCCACGTGAAAAGCCCAACCTAATCCTAGTTAGGAGGAAGTCATGTGTTACAGATGCCAAAAGATATTCAAGATTTTAAATAAATTATTCTGAATTTTCAAAAATATAAGTCCCTAGAAATTTAAAAGATTTTCCACTTCAAAACTAGAAAAAATAAATAGCAGTAGCTCAAAAGATGATGATAGATCAGGGAACGAATGGATCGTTAAACTCTGTGTAGGCTTCAGAAGGAATTTGATAGTCTCTCAAGACACCTTCCAAAGGAAGATGGAGAAAAGGCTGCTATCCAGAATCATAACCCTTTAAGACGGTGACCAATTTCCACATTATGATAGCGCAGAAGTATTTTATATGAGCACCATGATTATTTACAGCATCACCACCCAGATTACATTGTATTATAAATTGACAGGGCTCTGTCTTCTGGAAGAAACTCCCCCTCAAAAAAGAAAGGTAAAAGTAAGAAAATTAAGGACTTATCCATCATACATATAAAAAAGATAAGAGTTTTAAGTGAAAATCAGTAAGCAGTAACAATGTGAAGTGACAAGCAAAAAGGCTAATATCATCTTAGGCTGCATTACAGGAAGTATAAACTTTAAAATAAGGGAGGTGAAATATCCTGCTCTATTCTGCTCTGTTTAAAAACCGTGTCTGGAATACCACATTCAGTTGTGTCCAATTTTAAAAGGTCCATGGACCTTTTAAAGAAACACATGTAGATCAGGCAATCCAAAATGATTAAGAGCCTAAAACTGTATCTTATAAGGAATTACTTTTTTCCAAAGGTAATGTTTAGTTAGGAGAAGACTTCAGAAAGAGCTATCATAATTGTTTTCAAACATGTAACAACTTGGTATATGGAAAAGAGATTAAACCTATTCTCTGGACCCAAGAGGCAGAACTTGGGCCAAATTTTGAGTGCACACAGGAACCAAACACCTGAACTATCCATAGAAGTGATGGCCTGCATGGAGAGATAGTGAGTTTCCAGTCCCTTGGAACTGCTCAAGCAGAGACTGAATAACATTTGGAGCATTCTCACATACACCAGAGATTCCAGGCCCTGGAGGGATGGGTGGCCTGGATCGGAGGGCCAGCCTGCTGTCCTCTTCCTACTTCAACTAAAGCAGCTCCATGTTCATCTGCTTGACATTTGGGTTCCTGGGTAAGTGGTACTTTGAAGAAACAGCTCAAAGTCTGAAGAAAGGAAACCACAAGATGAAATGTCTGTTAAGTCCCCTCAAACACCGAGATTCTTCTAACCTACTGCATCTGAGCAAGGGTGAGTGCAGACCCCTTCTGGTGAGCTCTAATTGAAGAAAAGTATCCAAAGTGACTCACATAAGTGAAATGGCAACATTTTATACTTTGCTCCCACTTCTTTCCTTCTTTGATCCAGCTCAACTCCTTGTTGTTTAATCCAAGGGTGTAATGTAAAAAGAGGATGATATTTAGATTTCAAAAAGTTCCGATTGGTTTCCCCAAAACAGTAAAAGCCAGACTTAACCACATGACCCAGCAATTCTGCTCCTAGGTACCTACCCAAGAAAGATGAAATCATATGTCTACACATAAAAGCTTGTATGTGAATGTTCATAGGATCATTATTCAGAATAGTTTTAAAAAAGTGGAAACAATCCAAATGCTCATGGACAGGAGAATGGATACATAAAATGTGGTATATCCACAAAACAGAATATTATTTGGCCATAAAAAGGAACAAAGTACTGACATGTGCTACAAATTTGGGCAAACCTTAAAACATGATGCTTAGTGAAAGTAGCCCAATGCAAAGGTCAACTATTAGCATGATTCCATTTACGTGAAAACATCCAGAACCGACAGAGACCAGAAGCAGATTAGCAGTCATGAGGGTCTACAGTGATGCGGAAATGGTAGGAACTGCTACCCAGGCTTCTTTTTGGCGTGGTGAAAATGTTCTAAAATTAGGTATCAGTGATGCTGATACAGTTTGGTCAGTATATTGAAAACCACTTAATTGTACACTTAAAAAGGGTGAATTTTTATGGGATGTTAATATCATCTCAACAAAGATGTTACTGAAACAAACAAACGGAAAGATTCAGACTGGCGTCCAAGCCTCACTGGTCATGCAGCCTTCGAGAGTCACCAAATGTCTCTCTCTGTTTTTTAAGATTTATTAATTTATTTTAGGGGGGCAGGGCAGAGGGAGAGGGAGGAGAGAAGCAAACTTCCTGCTGAGTGCAGAGCCTGCCCTCTCCATGTCACAACCCTGAAATCATGACCTGAGCCGAAATCAAGAGTCGGACCCTTAACCCCCAGGGCCTCCCGGGTACCACATCCCCAAATCTCTCTGAGCTTCAGTTTTCTCATACATACTATGATTTACCGCACAGGGAGGCTTTGAAGAAATATGGAGAAAAGAATGGTAAGTATTTCCCAAATCATGAATTGGCGTATAAATGATAACTTTCCTTCACTTTTCAACAACGGTGGTTTTTCTTGGAGCAATAAAAGAAGTTTGTGGTTTCTCGCTCCTTGAGCAGAGTTCTAAATACTTCGGAGAAAAAAAATGCTGCATGAGTTTCCTCCTACAATGAGGGCGCCAATATCTGAAAGATGAGAGTGACCGGTCTTTGGGGGAAGGCTAGACACCCCCTGACTTTACACTGAAAATCCACTGCAAATTAGATAGGAGACAGAGCATAGGAAAAAAGGAAGAGAGGAAGACTAGGAGTGCATTCATTTGAACAAAGTTTTCCTTCTCGTTCCGATAGACATTCGTTTTCATCTTTATCTCCCGGAGGACGCTGGGACAGTCATCCAGCTAATAAGCATGGGTTGTAGTTGCTGAGGCTGACCTAGAACTATGGCTTCTTAGCGGCTGTCATTATATCGGAAGCATGAGGTTTCATCAACATATGAAAATGGAGGAGTCCACATATTACGCTGTTGTCAGCTGGGCCATTGTCATGTAAATCTCTAATTTAAAAAGAAAAAATTTTTTTTCTCAGTGCAGCTAATGAAATACGCACATGTTTAGTTTCATTCTTGGTGAAACGGTGTTTCCTTGATCCGCTGCCTTAATGGAATCATCACAGTAATTAGCTAAATTGTATTCATTTATACTTTTCCTTAATGGAAGCCTCTTGAAATGAATAATTTCACATGAAAACATCTGTTGCTGGCGACATCATTAGTTAACGCCCATTCTGTCCCATAAACTACTCTTGCTGTAAAGTTTATTCATATGGTAACCAAAACATAATAAAAACAGAGCTGAGAACTTTCTGAGAAAAGAAATTCAACAGCTATGATTCATTCAACTGTGTTAGGAAGTGATCTTATGGTTTGATTCTAGCTATTTGAAAGTGATTTTTCTTCAACTGTTACCCATACAATACAGAAGGGCTGACCGTTACCTTCTTCTAGGCCTCATTAGCAGGAAGCTATGTTACCAATCTCTCTAAACCAGCAATTAACAAGAAAAGGCAGAAAACCCAAATAGTCAGGAACAGATGTGTAGGTCTACTTGAGGAATGAAGTGCTTTTTAGGAATGAAATAACCAGGCTCCCTAACAACTGCTCAAATAAAAATACCTAGGTTCATCTGCATAACCTAAATCAAACTGTCAACATATATGCCCACATATTAATTTTTTAAAATCCTTCATGCCTGAAATTCATTTAATATAATTTTTCAGCCACATGCCTTTCACAACTAACATAAGGAGAATTCTCTCATAAACGCTTGAGAGGCTGTACTGCCTTTACACCAAAAATAGTAATTCAGATAGGATGGATTGTAGGTCATTTAAGGAAACCATTCAAAATTTAATTGGGAACTGTATTCAGCGTATGGGAGAACCAAATGCTCCCATAACTCTAAACTGTAAGGGATTCCAGTGGCCCATGGAGAACCATGTGTGCCTCAACATCTTCAGAAGACCAAAAACACAGGGGCTCTGCTCTGGGAAACTGTTGGTATATCTGGAGAGTCAAAACTTCCTTTAATTCCACTGAAGAGAGCATTACTAAGTTAATGAAGGCCTGCATGTGCTTAACATGAAAATTAATCACTGCTGAAACTATCAGAAAAATTCTTCCATGAAAAAGATAACGATCAATTCCACCCGAGGTCAAAATATCATCATGGAGGGAAAAATCCACACAGTCATCTTTATGGCTCCAGCAAATACCTCCTATTTGCAAACAGGTGTCAAAGAGCTGGAAAAGTTCCCCTAAATCACAATCACGATTGCAAAATAAATTGCTCAAGTCGTCAATGCACCTAGAATTCTAAATCATTCCGATCGCACTACAGGCGAATTCTGTAAAATACACATTGTTTCTCCTTTAACAAACTTTTGGGACCCACTGATCAAGCAGTAAACCCAACGTAGGAAAAAAAGAAAAAAACCTGGTTAACTTTTGATCATGAATTATCATACATCGTGTTCTCCTAAAATATGCTGCGTGATGTGAAAATCTTTTTCCACCCTGCCAGGGAGACTAAAATCTTTCAAGCACGTAGGATTTTACATTTTGTAAAAGATGCCACATTGCCAGTTAAGACTGTTTCCTTCCTGTTAAAAAAAAAAAAATGCAACAAAATCTAGCATCCCGTCAACAAAACAGTGCGAGCACTTTCCAGCCAGGTTCACTCCGCCCGCGCGCTGCGCTGCACCGGGGCGACTGCACCAAAGGAGCTCGAACGGCTCGCGAGGGTCCAGCCGCCCCCGACCCGGCGCCGGTCTCCGAGGAGGTCCCGCTTCCCGGGGATTTCTTCCCCGAGCTCCTCCCGCGGAGCCTCGCGGGCGGACCCGAGTCCGGCAGCCGCGAGCAACACGTCCCCGCGCCCGCGGCGGCCCGGCCTCCCCACGCGCCGCCCGGCCCCGTGCGCTGGCCCCGCGGGTCCCCGGGCGGGCCGGGCGCGGACGCGGGGCCGGCGGGGCGCGGGCGGCGGGGGCGAGCCAGGCGCGGCCCGCGGGCCTGCACAATGCGCCCGCGGCGGCGGGAACCGCGCGCCTCCGCCGCAACTTTGCGCGGCCTCCCGCCCCGGCCTCGCCCCGCGGCCCGGCCCGCCGCCCCCCGCCCCGCGCCCCCGCGGCCGCCGCCCCTCACCGTTGCAGAACTGGAGCAGCGAGGACGTGTCGTACAGGCTGCTGTAGCTCGAGAAGCCGTCCTCCATGCTGAGGCCGCCGGGCCGCGCCCGCTCCCCCGGCCCGGCCGCGCCGCCGCCGCTCACCCCCACACTGAGCCGAGCCGAGCCGCGGCCGGCGCTGGCGCTGGGGCCGGCCCTGCTGTGGCGGCGGCCGCGGCCGGTTACCATGGCAACCCCGGGCCCGCCGCCGCCGCCGCCGCCGCCGCCGCCGCCGCCGCGGCCGCCGCGCGGGCCTGACGCCGGCGCTGCCCGCGCTGCCCGCCAGGGGGCGGCCTCGGCGGGGCGGCGGGGCGGGGCCGGGGGCCGGGAGCTGGGGACGCGGCCGGCCCGCCGGGGTCCCGGCGCGCGGGGGGCCTGCGGGGGCGTTGCCGCCGGGCCCCGCCTCCTCGCACGGCTGGGGCGCCCCCGGAGGGAGGGCCGCGGGGGCCACGGGGACAAAGGGAGCGGCGGGGCGGGCGCGGAGGGAGCCGGGCGCCGCCCCGGCCGGGGGAGCCCTCCCCTGCGGGCGCCGAGGCCCGCGCTCCCCGGAGGCCCCGTCCGCGCGCTCGCCTGCGGCTCCAGGACCAAACCTGGGCCGCGATTCGCGCCCGGAGCCGCTCCACTCCGGGCCACGTCCCCCGGCGCGGCGCGCCCCTCTCCCCACAGGTCCCCCGCCGCGGCGCGCCCGGCCCCGAGGGAGGGGTGACCCCGGGCGCGGGCTCCGCTCGGCGCTCTGCTCGAGGGCGGGGAGGGCCGCGGCTCAGCTCCCGCGGGCCGCAGAGTCTGGGCGGCCTGGGCAGGAGCCACGACATCTGCTCCGCTCCTTCCCCTTGATCGGCCCCCGCGGCACAGATTTGTCACATTACACACTTGTTAACCGGCTCCGGGAGCCGCGGACGGCCCGTGCACTGCCTCGGGAAGACAGAGTTCCGACGAAATTACGGATCGGGGGAGACCCCGGACCAGCCTTCTGTAACTTTTCCAGCACGCGCGCACACGCACACACACGCACACACACGCGCGCACACGCACCTCACACGCGCCCACGCGCGCACACACGCACTGCCTTAACGACCGGAGCTCCACCACGCTCCGCCTGAAGTCCGGGTGCTGGGAAGTGGGGAGAAGAACACGTTCACCAGTGACCCTCGGGCCGGAGGGCGCAGAAGACACTGCCAGCATTTGTGCTCCTGGTTCCACGACGGGGACAATTCACTTCCGCCCCCTAACTACACGTGACTCGCTCACAGGTTCTAATTCACCTACATGCCTGAATGGTTTCAAGTCGTAGGTATTCGCCGGCAGGGCCTGAACACCCCGTGGGTGACATGAGTAAAATGTTACCGTCAGGAGTGCGAGCGGGCCTCACCGGGCTCAGAGCCGGGGCTCTGTGGCTGCAAGTGGCACGTTTGGCTTGTGGGTTCGCCACCACCGGCAGCGCAAGCTGTGGGCGGAAGGGAGGTTGAAGACCTCCTGGACCTGGTCAGGGAGACCAGGCACAGAGGACAAGAGGGATCGTTGACGAGGAAAGTGTGTGTAGGACCATGAAGGGCTGCAGGCGTCGGGTGGAGCGTGGCCCAGAGCTCCAAGGACAGTGGGAAGCCGGCATTCGTGATCCTGGGTCTGCTGACAAGCCAAACGGCTGCTCTGGGAGGAACGAAGAGCTTGTATTGCAGACAGGTGAAAAATGAGATTGCACCGGTGGGGGCGAGCCAGGTGGGATGGGCCCCGGCCTGCAGAGGACCTGAAGGCAGCCGGTGGCAGACAGAGGAGGGAGGTGGGGGCAAGAGGCGGCTGGAGCTGCTTAGAGAGAGGAGTCTGTGTGCGGACAGGACAGCGGGGGGCCAGGGCCGGGAGCTGGGGAGGCCCAGGGCCTGGCGAGGCCTGAGCGCCTCCACAGTCAGAGGGACCTTCCTATAGGACAGACAGCTGGAGAGGCAGGAAAACCGATAGAAGACAGCACGCTTCCCGCTAGAAATGATCCAAGCAATTTGGAGAGTGGAGAGGGCGTCCCAAGGAAAGAATGGGATTCGAGTAGAAAATGTTTAAAAAAAAAAAAACAGCTTTCTGAAGGTGAAGGTGGTAGGTCAACCGAAGCTGGCCAGAGCCTTGGGTTGGGAGGAGAGAAAGTTCAGAGGAGTTGGAAAGAGAGGCCGGAAGCTCGCATGGCAGATAGTCTCATCAAACTGGGAGCACAGAAAGTAGCAGACGGGTGGGTATTTTCACAGGACTCTCTGCAGGACAGGTCACGGAGGACAGGGCTGGGCAAGGGCCCTTGTATCCGGTAGCAGAGGGCTTGCCGGATGGCCTGGAGCATCTTGGTGAGCCATGGGGTGGGGGGGGAGCCGGGCGGCTGGTCATCAAACGGAGAGCATACGTGGGTGCACATTTGAGAACTTTGGCAGGGAAAGGAAATTCAGGCCAACTCCAGAGGGCTGGGGAGGCAGAGGGGTCACATAAAGCCACCCCTGCCACCGCCCAGCACAGATGAAACCTCCTCGTCTCTGAAGCAAGAGGTAGGGGGCACCTGGATGGCTCAGTCTTTATGCCCTTGACACAGGTCATGCCCCCAGGGTCCAGGGATGGAGCCCAACATCAGGCTCCCTGCTCAATGGGAAGCCTGCTTCTCCCTCTCCCACTCCCCCTGCTTTTGTTGACTCTCTTGTTGTGTCTCTCTCTCTCTATCAAATAAATAAATAAAATATTAAATAAAAAGTCAGGCAGGTGCTATAGAGAAGGGGCTTTGGAAGCACAGGGATGAACACAGGTGCACTTTGATCTTTGCTCTGGTCTGTCTTCTCGTTTCCCACACTCCCCACTTCAAACCCAGTCCTAATAGCCCCTCCACTCCACTTTGCAGTTTTGTGCATGAGAATACAGCAGATAATTGACATGAAAGCTGACTGCAGCATTCTTCACATTGGAAAGGAAAGGATAATTATGAATAAATGATTAAAACATGGCTCTTCTTAAGAATGTTAATATTCTTGATTTATCGTGTTCAAGGAATGCTACTGGACCACAGCTAAGACGAGTTAAGAACAAAGAAAATTCAGAAGCAGGGCAGGAGAGAAATTGAGCTAGAGATTTTCGTAGAAGAGCTTACTTCCGCTAAAGCAAAATTACAAACAACAGTGAAGAACTCAGTCCACTTGCTTTTCAGATGATAAAGATCATTATTACACTCTTAATCTAGAATACTTAACGGCTATGTTTTTCCCACAATGGCAAAAGCTCACTCTAAAAAAAAAAAAGCAAAATTTAGTATAATTACAAGGATATGCATATTAAGTCAATTAGGTATAATCTACACAGCATTGAAAAAGATCCATGGGGAAAGTCCAAAAAAAAAAATCTCTGAACGCTTAATTAATGATGTGTGATTTTTGTGCCCAAACATTTTAACAGATTGTTATTCCCTGTCACTTTGAGATCATTTATGGCTCAAGACCAAGAACTGTTGTCACTGTGATAAGTGACGTACCCTCTCCAGGACAACTTAACCACAGCATTCAGTGGCATTAATAGCAGCATATTGTACAGGACATGAAAAAAGAGAAAGGAAAATAGGAGCTCTGTAGCCTCTATTCGTGGGGAAGTAATTTTTAAAATTACCCAGAAAAGTAGCTTGTGTACCTATTGTTTAATTCAATGTTTCTCCAGAAATAGTTGGTACAGTTCTGGGCACCGTGCTTGGGGCTGGGAACACAGCCACAGAACACAGTACTTTCCAGACTGCAAGTTGCAGTGTGTCGTCGATGTAAAGAGTCATAGGTGCACTTTTTTTTTTTTTTTTTAGATTTTATTTATTTGCCAGAGAGCGAGAGAGAGCAAGTGAGTACACACAAGCAGGCAGAGAGGCAGGCAGAGGCAGCGAGAGAAGCACATTTCCTGCGGAGCAAGGAGCCCGATGCGGGACTCGATCCCAGGACCCTGGGATCATGACCTGAGCCGAAGGCAGAGGCTTTAACCCACTGAGCCACCCCGGCATCCCTCATATGTGCACTTTAAAGAATGAAGTAGGAAGTCTACTTCTGCGTCTGTACCCAGAGGAATTAGGCTGGGTGGCTAAGTCGCTCGAGTGTCTAACTCTTGACTTCTTGATTTTGGTCCAGGGTCATGAGATCAAGCCCCACATTTGGCTCAGTTCGGAGTCTGCTTTCGATTCTCTCCCTCTGCCTGTCCCCAACTCGTGTGCGTGCTCTCTCTCAAATAAGTAAATAAATAAATTTTTTTTGAAAATAAATAAGATACAAAGAAAGGAGACTTTGACACCTGCTACAATGTAGATGAACCTTGAGGACCTTATGTTAAGGGAAAGAAGCCAGTCACAAAGAGACATATACTAAGTGATTACATTTACACGAGGTCCCTAGAGGAGTCAAGTTCACAGAGATAGAAGTAGAATGGTGGGTGTGAGGGGCTGAGGGGGATGGGAGGGAAGTGAGTGTCCAACGGGGACAGAGTTTCAGTTTGGAATGATGAGAAATTTCTGGAGATGGAAGGGGTGCTTATTACACAACAGGGTTATTGTACTGAACTGTGCCCTTACAAGTTAAAATGGCAAATTTTATGCATATTTTAAAACCAATGAAAAAGAAATGGAATAAGAAATATCAGAATACATTGAACTCCCTAAGAATAAGGGTTTTTACTTGAAACATTGGTTTTTACTTGGAATGTGTACTGAGTCGTGGTGTAAAATGTGTTTCTCCCTATAGGACACGAAGTCAAGGAGACAGGCAGATAATAATGAATTGTGATAAGTGCTAGGAAACAGAAGCAGAAGAGAGAAGAGTTTCAGATTATTCCAGAGAGCGTGACTACCGGACGGAGGGTAAGAGAGGGAATCAGAGCAGGGGAAGCCGCTTCAACAGATCAGGACCCAGGACCAGCTGAGGAACCGCCAAGCTCACCCAGCAGGAAGAATGGCCTGCTCACATGGCGGTTCTGATTAAATTCTAAGATCCAAGGAAAGCTGCCCTTAGGTTAGTGTTATGGGTTAAACTGTGCCGGTCCAAATTCATTTGTTGAAGCACTAACCTCTAGCCCTTGGAATGTGACTTTCTTTGGAGGCAGGGTCTTTATAGAGGTAATGAAGTTAAAATGAGGTCATTAGGTTGCAGTCATCATCCAATGGGACTGATGTCCACAGACGAAAAAGGGATTAGGACACAGACACAAACAACAGGAAGACCACGTGATGACACAGGTAAAAGGCAGTCATCAACAAACCAAGCAGAGACACCTGGGACAGATTGTTCCCTTGTGGCTCTCCGAAGGAGGCAACCAAGCCTTCACCTTGATTTTGGACTTCTAGCCTTCAGAACAAAGAGACAGTCAATTTCTGCTGCTTCTGCCCTCCCCCAGCGTGTAGAACTTGGTTACAACGCCCCTGGCAAACGAACAGAGTCAATATAGAATCCCAATGTCAAGAATTAGCTATACCATAGATCCAGAAATTCATTACTGATATTGGAATACAAAATACGCTTCCTATGATAAGATTGTCCCTGAATCAAACGAGAGGCAATCAGAGATGCCTAGCCTCAGAAAAGAACATTGAACTCTCGCACCTGCCTGCCAAGACCGCTGTATTTCCCTACAACATCCCTGACAAATGCTCCCTTGGCCATTTCAAAGCTGAAAAGCTTGAATTATGGAAAAGATGGCTGGTTATTTCTATCCCAAATCGCCTTCCCCAAAGCATCCTTCAGCGATCCCACTTTCGTCCGGTCCATCTCATCTCCCGTGTCCTGGTGCAGCCTGTCTATTCCGAGACGCTGCGGTCACAGCCTGTGTCCTGTTTTCCCGGCTCTGTTTTGTGACTCCAGGGTTAGCTTGCCCAGAGAGGGTTAATGATGGCATTTCATTCTCTGTTGCCTACCCCATTAAGTGCAAATATCTTGGCGCAGACTTCAAGTGTGTCTGAGCTCCCACGGCAAATGCTGTCTTTGGCATCTGACACACTCCTGCCACACCACGCTATCGGCAGCTCCCGTTCAGGACTCTCAGTCATGCCGTGCACTTGAAAGCTCTGGACCTCTGCCCGTGCCCCAGCCCCGAGTGCCTGCCTTCCCCGCCCGCCACCACTGAAGCCAAGCGATCCTGTCCGCTGCGTTTCCAACATCTGCTGGTATTTTACTCCATCCCTTATGTTAAGTGGCCTCGCCTGTAGGAACTTCTGTGTGTGCGCGTGTGTGTCCATCCATCCCAGGAGATTAGATGCCCCAAACATCCCTCATGCTGGGCATAGCTGGCTCTGAGTACACGCTGAGGAATGAATGAAATGACTGAACCCGCTAGACAAATTCAGTTGCTCCTCACACACAATAGGCTTTCAAATGCTTTGAAGACTTTGAAGAGAGCGTTCCTGCTTTCTAGGCTGAAGCCCTCCATCTCCTCCCTGGCCATCCCGTGACGTACTTTCTCAACCCCTTGTCTCAAGAGATGCCCACCTGTCTCAAGTGGGCTCTTTTCTCCTGAATCCTGGCACCCAGAGCAGAACACAATAACCTCAGAGGGGAGACCTGTGTGACCCTTCCCTTGAACAACCTGGATGTCATGATTCTGTTAATGCGACCGAAGTCCATATTGATTTTTTTCTTTTGGAGCAGCCAGGATATATACTGTTGGTTCCTGTTGAACTTCTGGCCAGTGATAAACCCATCAGTCTTTCCAAATGAACTGCTGTTGCGCCTTTTCCAACCTGTATTGAGCTGATCGATTAAAAAAAAACTAAAGATGATTTATCTTTACCCTGGTTAAATGTCACGTTGTTGGTATCAACCCATCCTCTTAGCCAACCCAAATCTTTAAACTCTGAACTCTGGTATGTAGCGCATCAGCATGCTGGCGACAGGAAGTGTGCAGTACCAAACCCTTTAGTGGTGATTGACAAAGCCACCCCCCGCAGGAGGGGGAGGAGCTCTGCAGGCCGCATCTCCAGGAATCTATTCATCTGTACCTTAAACATGTTTGTCCAGCTCAACATGAAATTCCCCAACTGTGGGGCGCCTGGGTGGCTCCGTGGGTTAAGCCTCTGCCTGATCTCAGGGTCCTGGGATCGAGCCCCGCACCAGGCTCTCTGCTCAGCGGGGAGTCTGCTTCCTCTTCTCTCTCTCTCTCTCTGCCTACTTGTGATCTCTGTCTGTTAAATAAATAAATAAAATCTTTAAAAAAAAGAAAGAAAGAAAGAAATTCCCCAACTGTTCACCCAGCCCGTTTTTCTCTGTCGTGCACAGTGTTCAGTGAAGGATCTTTACCAGTGCTTTGTAAATCCAGTCTGGTAACCCCGTGAAAAACAGAGAACAAAAGTTGGTTTGGCTCTTGGGGACGGCCTTTCCTTCCAAATCATACACATTAGCTCCTCAAAGATCTGTTAAAATTTTGCTCAGAACCAATATTAATATCAAATTTATCATCCGTATTTTCCAGAATCCAACTTTTTCTGCTTTGGGGGAAATTATGACACTTTTCCCTTCCCAGTTTTCTGCAACGCCCGTCTGGTGAGGTTCAAGATGGTTTGTCGACGTATTTGCTGTCACTAAGGAGCCTCTGTCATTTCTCACCTGCCTTTGGGCTCTTGACAATGCCTCCAGGGGGGTTTCTTCTACTCATTCCAGTTTTACAGCTGTTCTCCCAATGGGAGAGAAAGAAACCCACAAAGCGAAGTCCAGGATATGCAGACGGCTTTCGGAGTTCTTCGTGGCCCCTGTTCCTCTCACGGTCCTTCACGATTGTTCGCCAGCCCCCCAGCAGCTGGCATGGAGCCTCCATAGCGCTCACCCTGGCTTCGCCCCTAGGAGCCTCGTCCTCACGTTTGGGGGCAGATCCAAAGCCCATCTCACAAAGGTGAGTCAGCTGCAGTGTGGGGAACCTGACTACCTGTGCAGCACCTGTCCTGGCCAGGCAGGGACAGCTGAGATACGCAGGTGCAGAAGCTGCACACACAGCTTCTGTGTGTGGAGAGCCTCTCCGGCCTCATTACCCCACAGCGGCACCGCAGAACCGAGAACATCTGAGCCTTCCAACTTAATGTGCTCGTAGTCCGGATGGACACGAACACTTCTCATGATCTGAGATACCCATGGCTTTGTTCCTCTCGGGTCATTCACTCAAAAAGGTTCTTGAGGATTTGCCTCCATCAGAATAATTTATGAATCTGGGAGTTTCTGAAATGAAGCAGAAATTTACAAGTCATATTCCATTTTCCCCCTTTTAAAATTTTGTTTCCTCGAGGAGACTCGGCATTGTGATTGTCTGGGTTTCCGAAGAGTCATACGGGTGTTGCAGCCGATTGCGAACAAAACGTCCGTTGCACCGGCTCCGCTGCATGACGTCATTTTTGGGAATCTGAGTTCGTGTTCTCCATTGTGTTACCCGCGAGGTTTCATGGCAGTTCTTGGCATACGACCGACTAACCACAGTTAGAGACACCAGGGTTAGGTCGGCTGTTTGTCCCGGAGTGCGAGGCAGCTGGCCTTGGGCCCGTGCCCGGGGTGATCAGCAGCAGTCCCCCTGGGACTCTGGGGTATTCTGGTTTGGATGACAAGTTATACGGTAATCCCAGCTAGCGTGGAAAAACTTAGAATCTATCTGTATCGTATGTTTTAAAAATTACTGAGATTCACACAGGTGTATTCAAAGTTCTACCTTAAACTGCCTCATGGCATCAAAGCTGCAAGAAAGAAAGTTGCCAGAAATCTGAATATTTATCTGGAACGCCAAGTAAATAGACCTGTTTCTGAGGTTTGCCTGGTTCCTTCCCACCACCCGCAGCAGGGGCTTTCACATCTCTGTGGGCTAGCCACACAGTACTCATTTGTAATTAACCAAGAGTCCTGGAAGACTTGCCAAAATATTTGCCTTTGGACTTCCGACTCCAGCTATCCTACTGGAGAAGACGAAGGGTTAAAGGGTCTTCTAACGAGGGATCACTGGCGAGGCCATGCAGCTCCCCTCTCAGTCATGGCTTGTTCACTGAATGCTTCATCTCAAAGAGGGCGCTGACCATTGGTTCACTCCCTTGCACACACTGAGGGACTACTGTGTGCCCAGAACAGAGGACACAGAGGGGAATAAGGCGCCAGCGCACCCCCTGGGGGTCTCAGGGTCCAGGAGGGAGCATATGCATGGGAACACAGCAAACAAACACACAGGAGGGGACCAAGGCACACAGGAGCCCGTCGGGGATACACTCCAGTTGCCCTCTGTGAATCAGCTCCAGCCCAAGCTACAAGCCTGTGGGGTAGGGAGTACTGCCTCAGTTTCACACATAGGGAGCTGCCTAGGTGGCTCAGTGTCGGACTGTTGATTTAGGCTCAGGTCACAATCTCAGGGTAATGGGGTCCAGCCCCACATAAGGCTCTGTGCCCAGCGTGCAGACTGCTTGTCCCTCTCCCTCTGCTCCTTCCCCACTCCCCCACCCCTGCTCTCTTTAGCTCTCTCTACAAAATAAATAAATAAAAACTTAAACAAAAAAAAATTTTTTTTTTTTTTTTTACACATATAGGGAAACTCCCCATGTAGCAGAGGCAGGTGCCAGGCCTGAAGTCACAGGGCTGGTGAGTGGTGAAGACAAGATTAAAATCTGGTCTGATCAGGCCCAGACCCTCCCTGTTGTGCTTTGACGATTCCCTCTGCCGCTGAGGATGAGATAAGAGCCAGCGGGAGGGAAGGGGAGATTCACTCGAGTAAAAGCTGACGCCCGCTGCCCGCGGGAAGGAAGAACACCGAGATAAGGTAGGGGGCCTCGGACATCCTGGAGGGTGCAGCCCCAGGTCCAAACGCACCTTACTCATCGTGCACATGCAGAAAGTCTTTGCTGCTTGGGCTTGGGACACGTGAAGGCATGAGGACTACTGCCTCCCCAGTGGCTGGGGCAGATGGAGAGGAGCCCGGGGTGGATGGACCCAGAGCTCCAGTCCTAATGGCCTGGGAGACAAGACAGTGGCAAGACAAGGGAAAGCCATCCAGGGAAGAGGCTTGCATGTCCAGCCTATCTGGGAAATGGTAAGCCATCCAGCTCTGCTCAAGTCAAGCGTGGGAGAGGAGGTCAAACTGGCGGCCCCACTGGCAGGGGGGAAGCCCCTACCTACAAAGGGGTTGGGCTTGGCCCAGGGGCAGTAAGAATCCCCTTGAACACCACACAGTTAGGCTGTGCTTCCAGAAGGCTGATGGGGCAGGGCATGTCAACTGGACCAGGAGACCCTGAGGTCATGAAAACAAACTAGTGGATGCCTAGCATATTTCCCAGTGAGGTGGTAAAGGCCTGGGTGCGGGCCTCCCAGCTGGGTGGGAAATGGGCTGGTCAGACCAGGTTGCTGATTCAGAGGACACGGAGGGAGGATGTCTTCTAAGAGACAAGGGGTTGGGGGCAGAGTGGGTTGTCAGGAAGGGAGGGGGACCTGCAAGAGGCCATGGCTCTGGCAGTGAGGATGCCACTGGGGACACGGAGGCTGGACAGCTGAGCACTGGCAAGGCCTGAGGACTGGAGGTGGTTAGGATCAGGCAGTCACAAGGGAAGAGGGGAAAGGAGCAGGAAAGCCCACCTCAGGGGCAGCATGGGGAAGGGACATTGTCAGGACGGGAAGAGCAAGCAGAGTTGTTGGGAGGAAGAAAGACTCAGAGGAAGGGAAGGTGGTGATGATTCAAGAACGCGGGAGGTGGCTACTGGGACAGGCTTCCGGAGGACACAGTATGCAGGAGAGTGTCCTTGGACAGGAGGAGGGAAGGCACATCTTCTGGGAAGAAGAGAGGGTGAGAAGGATAAAATGGGTGTAAAGCCACCAAAAAGGTGAGGTTTCATTCATTTGTTCAACAAGTCTTGATTGGCAACATAATTATCCTCGAAAAGAAGATCTAATAGTGGCTTTCCAGGGGAAGGAAGAAGACCGAGCATGTTCTTCTGAAGCTCTTCACACCCACAGGCAGAGAGGACAGAAGGGGAACCGCAAGCTGGGGACCAGGACAAGACAAGTCAGGGCTCATGTACCCCCAACAAACTGCAGCTGAGGCCAGTAAGGGTGGGACAACCAAAGAAGCACCCCATTTGCTACCACAGAGCCCCCCCCACACACAAAGAGTCAAGCATGGGCAGCACCACTACCTATGGAAATGAGGGGCACAGAAGTATTGGCCAAAAGTATGCTTAGGAAGCTGATACAGACAGAACTGTGTGTCCTCGAATTCCTGAGGCCCTAACCTGAGCGGCTATGTGTAACCTGAGGGCTCTAGGAAGTAATTAGGGTCAAATGAGGTCATGACGGTGGGCCCTAATCTGGTAGGATTGGAAGCTTTATAAGAGGAAGATCTCTCTCTGCCCACCACCCTCTCCAACTCCATCATGTGAGGACACCATGAGAAGACCACTGTCAGCAGGCAGGAAGCGCTCCCTCCCACCCGCAGGAACCAGCATTGCTGGCACCCTGATCTTGCACTTCCAGCCTCCAGGACTGGGAGCAAATAAATTTCTGTTGTATAAGCCCCTCTGCTTGTCAAGGTGTTTTGTTATTGCAGCCCAAGGTGACTTTGACAAAAGCAGTTAGACCCTTCCTGATGCCCTTCTTCTCTCTGCAGAAGATTGGAAGTTTAATCTTGGCAACAGGGGAACTAAGGGGTTCTCTACACCAATGGATACCAGGGGGCACCATCCTCAAAAGGAGAAAGAATCCATTGCCTAAGGCTGAATGAGAAGCCATCACCCCAATTTCTTCCCACCCTCGGCTCTGAGAATCTGGGCAGCCAAGTATCTGCTCTTCAGAGCAGAGTATGGGAGATCCTACTTCAGGGAATATGACAGACTCAGGAAAAGACCTGGAGGTGGGGAAGGTCAGAAATCACAGGGAAGTCTCTCTTGTTGATAAGTCTCATCAGTGGATTTGAGAACATATAAAAGGATAAAAGGAGGGGGATATGAGGAAAGAAACAATATGGAGAACAGAAGAAAATAAAACAATCATTGACATTCTCAATGATCCAAGTTATTGCAGCTGCAAGATGAGGACAAGGTGGTAGAGTCAGATGATAAAAGAGAGTTTTAGGAAATCAAAGTATTACCGCAGAAATAAGATGTGCATAGAAGAGGCTAAATAGAGTTAAGGAAATCTCCCCCCAAAATAACACAAAAAGATAAAGCAATATAGAATGTAGGGGGGGAAATCTAGTAATCCTATCGGAAAATTCAGTGTCTAAAAACAGGAATTTCAGAAAGCAAAAATAGAATTAGAGAAATCATCAAAGAAACAATTCAAGAAAAAAATCCCAGGACAAAGGAACAGAGATTCCTAGATTGGAAGGACCTACGACATGTGCAACACAATGGAGAGAGAGAAAACCAAGTTTCTACCCTGAGACACTCTAGAACATGGGGGATAAGGAAATCATCCAGAAAACTCCCAGGGTGAACAAAGGGTCTCAGACAAAGGATAGAGAACCAGAATGGATTTACTTGGATTTCCAAGTAGCAATGCATAGCGCTTATTACCTGCTGATGATAAAGAAATGCAAAAAGTTGAGTCTTGGAGGGCTGCTTGTTTTCAACCTATGATCACAGGCCCAGACAAACCAGCAGATCAGGTGTGTGAGTAGACTCAAGATATTTTCAGTCCTGCAAGCTCTCAAAATTTAGCTCTTGTGTGCCTCCATTCTCAGGAAGCTACTGCAGGATGTGGTCCAGCAAAACAAGGGAGTTGCCAAGAAAGAAAAAGATATAGGATCCAAACAACAACAACGATGACAATAGGGAATCAGATCCAGCAGAGAGGTGAAAGGAACCCCCAGGAAGATGGGACAAGAGATCTCAAGACATCAGCTGTTCCATGCACAATAACTGTCGTTCTAGTAGGTAGCCAGTCAGATGCCTGCCTGAGGACGGAGGTACTGGAGAAATGACACCAAGAAGATGGAACTGGAAACTATTGAGAGGAGATTTACACAGAAGCTGGAGTATTTGGGAATGACTTAGTGATAGATACATGTAAAACCAAAGACAGTTAGTTATTCCAGTAAAACAAACAAAAAAAAAAATGTAGAAGAAAGGAAATTCAATCATATACTACACGGCTTAACCATGGAAAGCATTGCATTATCAGAATAATATAAACACATAGTGATCAAATAAAAAATAATGACATGACATAAACTTAACCAAGGAGGTAAAAGACCAATACTCTGAAAACTATAAAACACTGATGGAAGAAATTGAAGATGACCCAGACAAATGGAAAGATATTCCATGTTCATGGATTGGGGAAACCAATATTGCTAAAATGCCCGTACTACCCAAAATGATCTACAGATTCAATCCAGTCCCTATCAAAGTACCAATAACACTTTGCACAGAACTGGAACAAATAATCCTAAAATTTGTGTGGAACCACAAAAGATGCCAAGTAGCCAAAGCGATCTTGAAAAAGAATAAAACTGGAGGTATTACAATTCCAGATTTCAAGATATACGACATTGCTGTCGTAATCAAAAAAGTTTGGGGGGCACCTTGGTGGCTCATGCAGTTGGGCATCTGATTCTTGATTTCTGCTCAGGTCATGATCTCAGGGTCATGGGATTGAGCCCCAGGTGGGACTCTGTGCTCAGTGGGGGGTCTGCTTGGGATTCTTTCCCTTCCTCTGCCTCTATCGCCACACATGTTTGCTTTCTCTTTCTCTCTCTCTCTCAAAAATAAATCAATCTTTTAAAAAAATGTTTGGTACTGGCACAAAAATAGACATATAGATCAAAGGAACAGAATAGAGAGTCCAGAAATAAATCCATGCTTATATGGTCAATTACTTTATGACAAAGGAGGCAAGAGCATACAATGGGGAAAAGTCTCTTCAGCAAATGTTGGGAAAACTGGACAGCTATGAGCAGAAGAATGAAGCTGGACCAGACACAAAATAAACCCAAAATCGCTTAAAGACCTAAATATGAGACCCCAAACCATGAAATTCCTAGAACACATAGGTAATAATCTTTTTGACATCAACCATAGAAACATTTTTCTAAATATGTCTGCTCTGGCAAGGGGAACGAAAGCAAAATTCAACTATTGGGATTACACCAAAATAAAAAGCTTCTGCATAGCAAAGGAAACCATCAACAATGTATAAAGACAACCTATTGAATGGGAGAAGATACTTGCAAATGATGTATTCAGTAAAGGGTTAGTATCCCAAATATATAAAGAACTGATACAACTCAAAACCAAAAAAACAAATAATCCCATTAAAAAATAGAGAGAAAATAAGAAGACATAAAGGGACTTTTTTCCAAAGAAGACATATGGATGGCCAATAGGTACATGAAAAGATGCTGAGCATCACTCCGCATCAGAAAAATGCAAATCCAAACCACGACGAGAGATCACCTCACACCTGTCAGAATGGCTGGAATAAAAAACACGAGAAACAAGTGTTGCCAAGGTTGTGGAGAAAAAGGAAACTGTGCACTGTTGTTGGGAATGCATACTGATAGGCTTACTGTGGAAAACAGCACAGAGATGCTTGCAAAAAAATTAAACATTGAACTAGTATACAGCCTAGTAATTCCACTACTGGTTATTTACCCAGAGAAAACAAAAACACTAATTCACAAAGATGTATGCGACCCTATGGTTATTGAAGCATTATTCATTAACAGCCAAGATACAGAAACAGCCCAGGTGTCCACCAACAAATGAACAGATAAAGAAGAGGTAAGATATATTCTTATATTTATGCACCCATAAAAAAGAACAGAATCTTGCCATTTGCAACAACATGGATGGGTCTAGAGGGTATAATGCTAAAATAAGTGAGAGAAGGAAAATACCAGATTTTACTCATATGTGAAATTTAAGCAACAAAACAAATGAAAGAAAAAAGAGGCAAAAACTCAGACTCTGACTATAGAGAACAAATTGATGGTCGGGGGTGGAGGTGAAATAGGGGAAAAGGATTAAGAATATACTTATCATGGGGTGTGTGGGTGGCTCAGGTGTTTAAGCATCATCTGCCTTCAGCTCAGGTCATGATCCCAGGGTGCCGGGATCAAGCCCCACCTCAGGCTCCCTGCTCAGGAGGGGGTCTGCTTCTCCCTTTCCCTTTGCCTGCTGCTCTACCTACCTGTGCTCTCTCCCTCTGTCTCTGTGTCAAATAAAGAAATAAAATCTCTTTAAAAAATAAAATACACTTATGATGAACACTGACTTATGCACAGAATTGTTGAACCATTACATTATACT
This sequence comes from Mustela putorius furo, assembly GCF_011764305.1. NCBI lineage: Eukaryota > Metazoa > Chordata > Mammalia > Carnivora > Mustelidae > Mustela > Mustela putorius. The sequence continues at coordinate 48,215,081 of NW_025421290.1, read as the reverse complement.
CCTGAAACTAATATGCCACTATGTTTTTTATACTTGAGTAATAATACTAATAAATTAAAGCATGACTACTACACTGGATAGAGGGGGGAGAGTGTGTGTGGACGTGTGGGTGTGTAACGAGCCGCGTAAATGAGAGCTAGGTCTTCATCCTCCTGAACCTTCATTCCTGAACCTAGAAGATCAGGAAGAATCAGGATGCTATTTCAAGAAAGATAAATGCATACCAAAAGGAAGAGATACAATATTTGGAAGTAGCAGTTACGTCTGGGAGGTTCGAATGCGGGGATAGCAGGAGGGAGCTAATTGCCCTTTTTTTTTTTTTTTTTTGTATTAAGCCTTGTAAATCTACCTGGTTTTTAAAAATATGTGCACTATGGCTTTAATGAACTGAAGTTAATTTTAAAAGCTAATGTGCATTTTAATCTAACTTCCAGAGCTTCAATTTGTGTATTTGTTCTTTAGTTTGTTTGTTTGCTCGTGTATTCATTCTATAGACATTTACTGGGAACCTTCTTCTGAAAGTCAGGTGCTGTAGCAATGAAGGTGAACTCTCAGCTCCTGCCCTTAAAGGACCTTCCTTTTTAATAGGAAAAACATCAAAGAGGTTAAAGATTTATGTGTCTTTTTACTTTGTTTTTACATAGTAGGTGGGTTTCTGAAGAACTCTAATTCTTGCACTTGAAAACTGGCGGAAGGCTTGGGACAATGTAGTTGGAGCTTCCAGTAAGAAGGGCCTTCTAGTAAACCTGCCAGGAAAAAAAATCCCCATAGTGTGTCAATGTGTAGGCTCCTATTTTTAATATATTGGCCACTCTGACAAGAAATAGAGGTGTTGGCAGGAAAGGTTGTTTGAGAACAAATTTATGGCCAACATATAGCCATTTGGGAAGAGAGGGATTAATTTATGACCAATATTACGAATGACAACAACTTAGAATTCATTTATATACTATATACTGTGATGTGGTCCTTAATTACATGATTATGTGCATTTTTGATGATGTCATTTACTGATTAAAAACTAACCATATCCGATGAATGGGATAATGACATGTTCATCTAGATGTCATTTGGATTCTGCAGTAATTAATTTCACAGGTTTTTACACTTTCTCTACTTAAAACAGATAGGACTTCCCTCTTTTCAGTTCCAACTATGAGGACCTCAAGGACACACTTTTCTACATATTTAATATATGAACATCTGTTTTATCTGCTAAGATTTTATTTTTGCCCAAAGGACATTTTATTGCACCAAATTACAGCAGCAGGAAATATTCTTAAAAGATAGCCATAGTTTGGGAAAACCATCTGTTTCAAATGGAAGAGTAAAAACATAAACTGTACCATGCAAATTTGCTAAGAGACACTTTCTCCCAAATGCTACCTTTTGTGCGATGACTGTAATGTCCTGGACTCATCTACAAATGTTGTGTTCAAAGTCTTTGTTGCTACCCCAGCACTGCCTTTATTTGGGAAACAGCAGAGGCTCAGAAGTTAGACCCCTGTTTTAGGCATGCCTCCCAAATTGGTCCAAAAATGATATTCAACGAAGTGCATCCCATGGTAATGGAAATGTATCCTCCAAGCATGGCCAGGTTGGTCTGCTAAAATGCAGCTCGAATGCCATCGCCACCCTGCTCAGAAGTCCCCAGGAACCCCCCACTGCCTGGAGACCGAAGAGTAACCCGACCTGAGAACTGATGTGATGGGTTCAAGTCAGACCCTCCAGTGGGGAGTCTAGCACGTCTCAGCCTGCTCACCTGTGACATGAAACCCTTCATTCTCGGGGTACACACCCACCCACTCTGTTCCATCTCAGACTTCATGCTGTTTCTTCTCGTTGCTGCCTGCTACAGACTGAATTTTGTCCCCCAATTTGCTATATGGGAGCCCTAACCCTTGATGCACCCTCATTTGGAGAGAAGGAGGGACTCAAGGTTAAATGAGGTCACGGGGTAGGGCCCTCATGTGACAGGACTGGTGTCCTTCTAAGAAAAGGAAGACATGAGAGCTTTCTCTCTTCTCCATGTGAGCAGGCGATGGGAAGGTGGCTATCTGCAGGACCGGAGAGTCTCCCCAGAAATCAGACTTGCCGGCACCTCCATCTTCACCTTCCAGAGGGCAAATCTCTGGAGTCTAAGCCCCCCAGGCTGTAGTATCATGTTACAACAGCCTAAACAGGCTGCGGATACACTCTGCATTTTCCCAGTCACCTTCTCTCAGGGGTCATCTCAGATGCCTCCCATTCTGGGGACCTCTCCTCCCTCCTTGCCAGATGCCCCACCCCCTCCTCTGGGCCCCTGCGCCCCCAGTGCCGTGGAGAGGAACTCCAGTGTGGGACCTTGTCTGGGTGCCCAGTGGGCTCTGCATTCTCTGAGAATCCAGACCGGATCCCTCCCAATGCTCCGTAATTAGAAAATGAATTTGCCACGGGCACACAGCCTCCTGGAACTTTACGAGCGGGCTGTGATGCTCTGCCTGTCTTAACACTGTGCCAGCAGGCTACGTTCCTAATTATATAACAGTATTAGAATATAAAAATGCATGTCAGTATGAAGAAAGGAACAACCTCTTTTTTTTTTTTTTTTGTATTTTGTAACTAGAAAATCTCTTTATGGTCACTGGACTCGTTTCCATTTTAAGCTAATTAGTAAATTGCATTTCTGGCTCTTTAACTGACTAGGTTAAATTTAGCTCATCTTTCCCCTCAACTCAAGCTGTCAGTGGGATTTGCAATTAGAATTTTCGCTCTCAACTTTCTCCACCATTCAGGGGGATGCCAGCAACGTGCCCACCCCCCACCCCCAACCCCCAACCTCCCACCCCCCTCTCCAGCCCTTTCTTTCTGCATCTTCTTCTGACCCAAGGCTCCCCAAGGATGCACCAGGACAGCTCCTTACCCCTGTGCTTGTGGGTCACCCATGAGCAAGGCTGACATCCTTGGCTTGTCCCCACGAGCAGACAAGGTGTAAGTGGGCGGTCATGCAGCCAGCAGCCCGGCATAAAGATGGCCCAAAGGACTTCATGAACTCTGCAATAGCCGGTATGGCCAGGCCTGCAGCAAGGGCCTGGAGCCCCTGATGTGTCTGGCAGGAGCCCTTTCCTTGCTAGACATGGGGAGGTCGGAGGGTCCCTGGAAGGAGGCGGGGTGGCAGGACAATAGAGTGCACTCAGCGGGGGACTGCGAGAAGAGGCAGCCTTCCAGCAATACGGAGCGGTACAGAAATGTCCTGAGTCCTAATAAGTACTTGAATCTTAACAATGGCCACGGCCAAACCAGGTGCATCAGCTGACTCCAGGCCCTGCCAGGACCCTGCGGCAAAGAGCAGGGATGGGTGGTAGGCCGTGCCCGCATGGCTGGCTCTGGTGACCAGACCCTTTCTGAGGGCGAAGGAAAGTCCTCCACCCCTAGAATCCCACCCTGTCGCTTCCAAGCCCTCTGTTCTTTGCTTGGAGCTCTGCCTCACTCCATCCCTCTGACCCTCGCCCTTCTTAGCCCTGAGAACGGCTCTTCCCCGACCCAAGCTCTTCCTGCCCACCCCATCCACCCTGGGCATGGTTCAGAGGCCCAGTACCCTGGCCCTCAGCAGGACGGCCTGAGGTTGGGAGGGAGAAGATGCTCACCCAGTCTTTGCGAAGAAGAAAGACACCTGGCCAGTTCCTCCCGGCGGGAGCCCCTGGCCGCCCCTCCTCCAAGGGGGCTAGGAGGCAGAGACCAGCCTCAGGAGCAGAGCGCTGGCATCCTGCTTCTCTCGTCGTCATTAAGTAAGATGGGCTGGTGATTTCCAAGCAGAGAGGCATCCATTATGCAAGCACTAATGGGGCTCTGGGCCTCCCAAGCGGCTGGGAGCAGGGCGGGTCTGCAGGGGCGGGGGGTGGGGGGAGCACACCCACCTGGCCTGGCGGGGTCCTCTCCCCATCCCCGCCTCTGTGCTCCGCCACAAGGCCCTGCGTATCTGGGTGGTGGCAAGTAGGGCAGAGAAAGCCACCCCAGGGGACGGGCGGCAGTTAGTGAAATGAGCTCAGTGATCTGGGGAGCCTACGGAGCACAGATGGGATCTGGGAGCAAGCGCCGTGTCTGCAGTCAGAGCTACTAGGAATTTTGGTGAATTTTCTGCAGAAAAACTGGAAAACATTTTCTCTTTTGCAGGTGTGGGACCCTGGGCAAATGTCCACCCTGTTCTGGGCCTGACACAAGAGGGAGGGGGATTCTGAAACCTCCCAGTGTCTTTCTAGGCCCGCCTCCGGTGTCCCTGGCTGGATCACAGGCCCCCAAACACCCCACCATGGAGTGCGTTTTCATGATGCGCAGAATGAATTTGACTTCAGTTCTCTGCCTTGTTCTGAGATGGTCTAGCTGGTGTTTTGTGATTTTTTTTTTTTTAACGAAATGATGGCTTGAGTAGATGGTCATTATTTTTAAATGTCCTCATTTAGTGAAATAAAAAGTTTACACCATTATGTTGCTGCCTTGTGGGGTCAGGGCCATGCAAGCAAAAGCCTGTGAATGACATGTAGCAGCAAACCCTGGACCCTGGAGGACTCTTACTTTGGGTTTTGGTCACTGCAGGACTTAGGGTGGGGGCAGGGGTGGAGGGGGAGGGGAGGGGACACAGATGTTCACCCATCTGTGAGAACGTCCATTACGACGACCCTGCTCCCAGGATGTTCAAAAACTGGGGCGGGGGAGGGGAGACCTCTTGCATTTTTTTCAATGAGCTCTTCTAGTAAGAGCACCTGCCCCTTGCCTGCCAGACATTAGAGAACCATGGGTCAAACTGTGGGTCGTGACCCACTCTTAGCTCATGAAATCAATTTAGCAAGGGACTGAAACCAGCATTTTTTAAATGAAATACCATGGAGCAGAGCAGAAAATATCAGAGTATATCATGTGTAAACATGGAGTAGGGTAAGTATTGATTCAGAAACTATTTGTTTTAAATATCTAGTCAAATATACATGTATTTGACTATATATTCAAATATATTAATATATTCAAATATACACATATATTCATACACACATGCATATATATGTTTTCATCTTCTGCATGGAGGAGTAAATTCCTCACAAACCAACCTTCCCACAGACAATGTCTACAAATAAACAAACTATGGACAAAATAGCAAAAACAACATCTTGAGGGTCCTGGTGAGTAAACATAAGCAGGCGGGTTTTGGAGAAACATTAAAACCTAGAAGAGGGGTGCCTGGGGGGGGGGGGCAGTCAGTTAAGCAACTGCCTTTGGCTCAGGTCATGATCTCAGTGTCCTAAGATCCACATCAGACTCCCTACTCAGTGGGAATTCTGCTTCTCCCTCTGCCCCTCATTCTGTTCATGCTCTCTCTCTCTCATTCAAATAAGTAAATAAAATCTTTTTTTTTTAATCTATAAGAATCAACCCACATAGGGCAATTTCCCATTTTTGTGGCTTTTCCCTGGAGGCAGGCACATTTGTGATTGGGGGACAGGGTTGTAGATTTCAGTAGGAAGCCTATTGTCCCTCTGGACTGAGGAACCAGAAGATGGAGGCTTGGACAACCAAAGTGGCTGGATAGTGGGGAGGAACCCTCTAATGGAGAGAACCAGAGAAGGAGTACATAAAATTGTGTGTGTTAACTCTGCCCAAGTTTCTGGCCAACCTCCAAACCACACAGGCGTGTGGCACATTAAAAGCAGCTTGAACTAAAATCTGGGCTCCCACCCACCACAAGTGTTTGAATCTAACCAAGTTAGTTCCTGCTGAAACAAAAACATCAACCATCTTCAAAACAATGTCACCAAATCCAGAGTTTCTACAACAGAACACCCATAATGTCCAGAATACAATCCAAAATTACTCTGTATATGCAGAGCCAGGAAAATGCCACCTATTCTCAAAAAAAAAAATGTCAATCAATGGAAACCAACCTTAAAATGACCCGGATATTGGAATGATTAGATGAGATCTTTAAAGCAGCTATTATAACAATATTCAGTGAGGTAAAGAAAAGTATGTTCTGGGCACCTGGGTGGCTCAGTGGGTTAAAGCCTCTGCCTTCGGCTCAGGTCATGATCTCAGGGTCCTGGGATCAAGCCCCACATTGGGCTCCCAGGGAGCCTGCTTCCTCCTCTCTCTCTCTCTCTGCTGCCTCTCTGCCTACTTGTGATCTCTGTCTGTCAAATAAATAAATAAAATCTTTAAAAAAAAAACAAGAAAAGTATGTTCTGACAAAGAAAAGATAGGATGTCTCAACCAAGAGATATAAAATATAAAAATAAACTAATTGGCAGCATTATTCGTAATAGTTAAAAAGTAGGAAAAAATCCAACTGATGAGTGGGTTAACGAAATGTGGTATATTCGCAATGGAATATTATTCAGCCATTAAAAAAATGAAGCAGTGGTATAGGCTACCACATGAATAAACCTTGAACATATTCTTAAGTGAAAGAAACCAGACATAAAGACCACATATTTTATGATTCAACTATAGGAAATTTCTATAATAGGAAATATATATAGGAGATTTCTATAAAGACAGAAAGTAGATTAGTAGTTGCCAGCACCTGGAATGAAGAGGGAATGGGAGTGATTACCAATGAATATTGTGGGTTTTTTGGGAGTAATGAAATGTTTTAGAATTATGTAGTGGTGACGATTGTACAATTTTGTGCACATACTAAAAAACCTCTGAATTATACATTTTAAGTTAGTCAAATGAAAATTTCAGAACTGAAAACCACAGTATTTGAAATGAAAAAATTCACTGGACTCAGAATGAGAAGGAAAAATAATCCATAAACTTCAAAAGGGATGAATAAAATTTTCCAATCTGAAAGAGAGAGAGAAAATAAAGACAATAAAACAGTGCCTCAAGGAGAGTAAAACAATATCAGAGGTTTAAGAATTCCAGAGGAAAGGAAGAGAACAGGGTGGAAAATGTTATCTGAAGAAATAATAGCTGAAAACTTCTCACACTTGAAGAAAAACACAAATTAAAATTTCAAGAGACTCAGCACATCTGAATAGGATAAAGAAAGCTATGTCTGGGACACATCACAAAACACTCCTGGAAACTAGATCAAGGCAACAGCTGGAAAGCAGACAGAGGAAAAACCATGCATTATATACAAGGAAATCAATCGTTGAATGACTGCAGACATCTTATCGAAAACCATGGAGGCCAGAGGACTGTGGAACAACAGCTTTGAAGTGTTGAAAGGAAAAAGACTATCAACCCAGAAGTCTATATCCAGCAAAAGTATTCTTCAAGAATAAAGAGAAAATAAAGACACTTTATTTTATTTTTTAAAAGATTCGATTTATTCATTTGACAGACAGAGATCACAAGCAGGCAGAGAAGCAGGCAGAGAAAGAGGAGGAAGCAGGCTCCCTGCTGAGCAGAGAGCCCAATGTGGGGCTCGATTCCAGGACCCTGGGATCATGACCTGAGCCAAAGGCAGAGGCTTTAACCCACTGAGCCACCCAGGTGCCTCAAATACAGACATTTTAAAATAAAGGAAACTTCAGTCACTCGTGCCCACCAGACCTGTGCTACAAGATATGCCAAAGGAAGTTCTTCAGTCTGAAGGCAAAGGAAGAAGGAGAACATCTCAGATTTTCATGAATGAATGAATGGCATCAGAAATAGCAAATACAAAAGACCATTTTCCTCTTTACTTAAAAAGTTATCCATTTCTGGGGTGCCTACATGGCCCAGTTGGTTAAGTGTCTGACTCTATTTTGGTTAAGCTCAAGATCTCAGCTTAACTGATTATGAGTTGTGAGTTTGTGAGGTCATGAATTTGAGTCCTGTGTCTGGCTCCATGCTCAGTGCAGAGCCTGCTAGAGATTCTCTTTCTCTCCCCCCTCTCTCCATCCCTCCCCCTGCTCTCTAAATAAATAAATAAAAATATAAAGAAAATTACCCGTTTCTGTCTGAAGCAAAAATTTTAACACCGTCTTGTGGAATTCATAATTGATACAACTATAATACATATTGCAGTGGCAGTGTAAGGATGATGGGAATGAGGATAAGTGCACCAAATGGATGCAAAATTCTTACATTTTATGTGAATCACCCAATTTTAACCCGAAGCATAAGTGAAAAATTAAGATGTATGTTATAATCCCCAGAATGATTACTAAAAAGACAGAGTGTGAAGAGGTGTAGCTAAAAAGTCAATGGGTAGATTAAAATGGAATTTCCCAAAATATTCAAATAATTCCCAAAAAGAGCATCCAGGTGACTTAATTGGTTAAGCACTGGATGCTTGATTTGAGCTCAGATCATGATCTCAGGGTCAGGATCGACCCTTGCATCTGACTCTGCACTCTGTGGGGAGTCTGTTTCAGGATTCTCTTTCTCTCTGCCCCATGCCCCATTCACTCGAGCTCTCTCTCTCTAAAATAAATACATAAATCGGTAACTAACTAAATAAATCTTTAAAAAATGAGCAGGAAAGGTGAATAAGAGAAATTAAAAACAGAGGTGACAAAGGGGAAATAAAAAATAAATTATGTGACGTGGGAACAGACAACCACTCCAGTCAGAAGGCAGAGGTTACTAGAATGGGACAAGAAGTGAGTCACAGGTAAACATACATGTCTACCAGAGACCCATTTTAAATATGAAGTCACATTGACAGAAAGTAAATGGGTTGGAAAGGATGCGACATGCCAGTCGTAGGCATGACCAGGTTGGAGTAGCTCTATCAATACCAGACAAAATGGGCTTCAGGACAGAGAATATCACTCGAGTTGAAGAGAGACACCATCTAAAGATGAAAGAGTCAAAAGAAGACATACCCATAATAAAGGTGTCTGTACCAACTAGAGCCTCAAAGCAAGACTGACAGTTCTAAAAGGGAGAAATAGGGACTTGCAGCCGGTTCACTCAGTAGAGCGTGCAACTCTGGGTCTCGGGGTTGTGAGTTCAAGCCCCATATGGGGTATAGAGATGACTTAAAAATTAAAATTCTTTGAAAAAGTAACAAAGGGGAGAAATAGATAACTTCACAATCATACAAGAAATTAATATCCCTCTCTCAGCAATTTATAGAACAGTTAGACCATTTTTTAAAAAATCAGTAATGACAGAGGATCCCAACACATCTTGACCTAATTGATATTTATACATACGGGTTATGACATAAAATATATTTCCTACTATGACTCATTTCTAAAAAAAAAAAAAAAAAAAAAAAGACAGAAAATCACTCTGCTGGGACAAACACTAAGGACGAAATCATAGCCACCTCAAATTCAACATCTAGTGGGTGAGGCAGACACAGATCACTCCCATCACAGTGGAAATTGCTAGAGGCAAGGGAAGGACTTAATGTTTATTCCATCGGTGCTGGGTGCCAGGCTCTACGCTCAACACCTCACACGGTTACAGAATTCTCATTATTTGGCCAGGTGCTTTATGACCCCCATTTTACAGATGGGGCACCTGAGGCCCAGGGAGGTAAAATTACTGGTCTAGTGTCAGAGCTGGAATTTGAAGTGGCCCTGACTCTCCGAAAAGGACCAGAAGGAGACAGAGAGGGCAATCTCTTCACTCTGGAGGAAAGTGGGGAACAGCATTACAATGGGGTTCAGATGTCATGTGAACCCTGTGGACACGAGAGGAGGAGACAGGAAGGTCTGTGTGTGACATTTATGGATGTCCGGTGCCTGGAATTCGAGGAGCAGGAGGGATGGGTAGGACCTGAGCTGGAAGGGTGACGGGGGCTAGATCAAGTCCAGCTGGCCCCTGTTTCTATTTCCAGGTGAGAAGGGAGAAAGGGGATAGTAACCAAATAAAGGGGCCTTGAGTGTTTTGCCTGCCTGCCCCTCCTTGGTGGGGACCGGGGGGAGTTTTCTCAGCCTTTAAACTGAGTGTCTCCAATGTACCGTCCCCAGAAAACCTGAGCATCAACAGCAGGTACATTAGAGGACACCACGACGTTTGTCCCGATCCTGAAACACCTACGCCTTGTCCTTGGTCCAGACTGGTGTTTTAAAGGGTGGGGATGGGTAGTGTGGGGAGCTCCCCCTTCCTGGGTTATGAGGCCCCCAAAAGAGTGACGTCAGGCTTGGACTATCTGCTCTGAATGCACGGCTGGGGGTGAGAAAGGGACCCCTGGACATGAGAGAGGCTCTTGTTTCCCTCCCACTGCCGAGACTCTGGCTTCTCTGTTCTGACTTCCCAAGTGACCCTCTCCTGCACACACTCCTCCAGAGCCTTCTCCTCCTGGCACCCAGGGCAGGGTTCCTGGAACCAGAGCCATGACCTTCGAGACAGTGCTTTTCTCGGCATCTCAGGGATGGGTTCTTCCCGCGGGAGGACCTTAAACTGGGTCAGTTGTTTGCACAGGCGACCAGGATACCATCTGCAGAACAGGTCTTACTGTCTGCTCACTGACAGCCCCAGTTCCCCGAGTCCCCATCACAGCTGCAAAACCCCTGCTGAGCTGACTCGCCAGAAGAGAGGGTGACCACTCCTCCCTTCTATGCCTCTCAAGTCAGTTGCTGGTCAAGTGGGTTCTTCGGAGAAAGGACCAGAAGAGGATCCTCTAGCGGGATCCCCTCAGTGGTGGAGGGGTTGGCAGCTCTTGGCTGTCTTGACTCCACATCAAAACACCCAGCCAATGCCAGCTTGAGTCACTCTGGAGCCCTAAACTGGGGACAAAAAGACACAACCAACATTGGGGGTTTTTCGAATGCACTTCGAAGTTTCCCACTTTGGCCAGCGGTCTGGTGCCCAGGACACACGATCTGAGCACGGATTCTCTTTGTGTGCATTACTTGAGTGCTGTAGCGCATGCAGTCATTCCTGACCTGCCTGCGTCTGTCTACTTCCCTCCCCTTCTACGCTCTGGACTCACGAAGCTACTGACAGCTCCTTCAATCCCAGCCGGCCGCTGTGCGCCTTTGCGCACAGCTGTCCTGGCACCACGAAATCTCTTCCTCTGTGGCAGCCTGGTCAGTGCGGCAGTTTGAGTCCTTCACCCTCAGCCGGGACAGCTGCTCTCCGAAACTCTCTGAGACCCCACCCCACCACACAGAATGTCCCCTTCCCTTTTCTGGGTCACCTCTGCCGACAGAGAGGTTCTGAGACGTTCTCATAACACGTGGCATTGTAATTAAGCAGTTTCGCAGCTGTAGGACACACCACTTTGGAACATTTCTGAAATAGGGTTGAATCTTCCATTTCAGTGTGCCCTTGTAAGTTAAGTGTGCTTCTCTCTGTCCCCCACCCACAGGAAAGGCTGCTATGAAATCAAAGGCCGGTCTCAGAAGTGGGGTGACTCAGCTCCCTCCTCCAAGTTGTGTCCGTGGCCCCACAGCCTGGTACAGATTGAACTTGGCAAGTGCTTGCTGGATCCAAGTTTGAGCTCAATGGAAGTATTTCTTGAAGCCTGCACTAGGAAAAGTCGTGTGTTCTGCAAATTGGAGGGATCAGAATGACACAATAAAGTTCCTGTCCTTGATGAGGTCAAGGCTGCCGTGTGTGTGAATGGGGGCTTTGGGGCGGTCGGAAGGAACACAGCCAAGAGCACCGCCAGTTAAAACCACCTGCGGCAGCACCTTGGCCGGTACTAAGGGGCTTTGAATTTGAGGAATTTGGGGGGATTTTTTTAAAATAAAGTTTTACAATTTGTAAATGTCTTTCATTTTCTCAATCAATTCCACAGAGAACCCTAGTTGCCATTCTGCATCTCATTTCACAGAGAAAGGAACCAAGGCTCAGAGAAGGAAAGAGCCTTGCCCCAGATCAACAATCAGAATGTGCCAGAAGCAGCCAGAAAGTGCTGAAACCAGGACCAGTTGCCCAGCTGTTCTCATTCCCTGACTCCTGCTCTCTCTGAGCCCGAGAAAACTCGGCTTGGTGGAACCTACCTCTTCCCTTTAAAATAGAAACATGTAGCCCACTCTCCAGCAGAAGGTCGGATCTCAGCTCTGTGAAATGAGCAGGAAACTCTGAAGTCTCTCCCTATGCCTTCTCCTCACACGGTCACCATGGCAATGGGAAAATATTATGCGGTGAAGGAATTGTGGGAATATGAATCAGCAAAACCAGCAAGAGGACCTTGGAAAACTGTGATTCCCAGTGGACGGGCCGCGCTTTCAAAGCACGCACTCCAAGATGAGGGACTACTCTTTGCTTCCTGTAGAAGCTCCACGGCCCGGCCTCTCTCCATTAGCGACAGACCCGCTGTCTCCGTGCAGATGCCGGCCTCCTCCTCTCTTTACAAGAAAGGCTTGGGCCGTTTGTGAGCAGGACTGCTGCTTGGCAACACAGACTTGTGGGTATCTGCTAGCTTCATTGCATTTTAAACATTTTCCCTTGCCAAGTGGAACAAATTATTGATGCGGATTTGGGTGGATATTTAACGTTGTCTAATGCAGTTTCAACGATGAAGAGTTCTAACCTGGCTTTTAAGTCCAAGATAATGACGCTATTAATCAAGCATTAAATAGTGTGAGAGGGTCATGACCGGCTCATCCCACCGTTGCTAAGCCTCCCTGAAATTCTCAGTCAATCTGTGGGTGATAAGAAATACTGATCCAGTTCCCCAAAATAATTATGCATAGAATTGCCATAAGATCTAGCAATCCCACTTCTGGCTGTGTACTCAAAACAGTGTGAAGCAGATATTTGCAAGCCTGTCTTCACAGCAGCACTACTGACGAGAGACAACAGGTGCCCAGGGACAGCTGAATGGAGAAACAAAAGTCAGTGTATCCATAAAACGGAATAGTATTCAGCCTTAATGCGTGAAGACATTCTACCAAACACTAATTCAAAGGGATACATGCATCCAGATTGCAGAAGCACCCCAAGTGTCCATCGATTGATGAATAGATAAAAAAGAGGTCATGTCTAGATATCTACAATGGAATATTACTCAGCCCTGAAAAAGAATGAAATCTTGCCATTTGCAACGACATGGATGGAGCTAGAGAGTCTTGTGCTAGGTGAGATAAGTCAGAGAGAGACAAATACCGTATGGTCTCACTCACAGGTGGAATTCAAGAAATAAAACACAAGCCAAGGGAATAAGAGAGCACAAGAGAGACAAACCAAGAAACAGGCTGGTAACTATGGAGAGCAAGCGGGTGGTTACCAGAGGGGGGCTGGGCGGGGGAAGTAGGGGATGGAAACAAGGAGTCTCGCTATTGTGATGACCACCAGGCGACGTGTGGAAGTGCTGAATCCCTATATTACACACCTGGAACTCACGTAACACTGTTAACTATTCTAGAATTGAAATTTAAAAAAAAAAAAATTTTTTTTAAGGTAAGGAAATTCTGGTGCTTGCAGAGAATAAACTTCTCTTCACCTAAGGTCGGGGGGGGCGGGGAGTAAGGGAATTCTGACCCCCGCGCCTAGCATGGATGAACCTTGAGGACATTAATGCTAAGTGACAATCACAAAAGGCAGTCACCTAAACCGGTCACAAAGGACAAATCCTGTATGATTCCACCTCTATGATGTCCCTAGAGGAGTCAAATTCATAGAGACAGAACGTAGAACAGTGGTTACCGTGGGCAGGGGGAGGGGCGAGGCAGAGTCAGCGCTTAATGAATAATGAACACAGAGTTTCTGTTCTGTGGACCAGCGATCAGAATGGAGAGTTCTGGAGACATGACGGAGGCGAATTCACAGTGTGAATGTGCTTGACGCCCCTGAACTGCGCACTTAAACACGGGTAATGTGGTGTGTTTTATCACAAGAAAACAATGCCAGTTGAGGAACGGGTAAGGCCATGGTTTGGGTGTCCCAGGACCCTGACACAGACCTCCCGCCGGCCAAGCCAAAGGTCTAGCATCCGTCACCCAGCATGCCAGCTTCCGTGGCCATGCACAGTTCGTCCCGCTTTTTCTGCCCTGGACCTGGCCTGCAAGGCTGGTGGGGGCCTCTCTCCTTTCTTCCTCCGCTCAGCCGCCAAGTAGTTTCCTTCCAGCAGCACCTCGGGTGTCCCCTCCAGCAAGCCTGCTCTGACCCTCCACGGCCCTCTTTGCCCTCGGTCACTCTACAAGACCCGGAGCTCCGCTGGGCTCTGGCCTTTGAAAACAGGAATGCAGAACCTAACACCAGCCGCACCGGGAAGCTTGTGAGAAATGCAGATTACCGCCCAGTGACTCAGAATCTCTGGGCTCAGCCATCGGAGCTTTAACAGTCCTGCAGGTGAGCAGAAGCGCAGCCCCACCCTCTCCCCTCCCGCTCCTTTCACCCCATAGCTCTTAACCCACAGCTGCGCAGAGAGTGAGCACGAAGGGCCTGCCCTTGGCCCCGGGGCAGACTGAGGTGCCATTCCCATGCCGAGCCCCCTGAGGGAGGCAGTTCCACGGCCTTTGGTCTCTTTCCTTCCTTGCCCTGCTGTCCCTGCTCTGGAGCCGGTTCTCCTGGAAGCATGGCTCTGGGGGCCCCACGTCACCCACAGGGCAGCAGCTCCTTCCCGCTTACCCCTTGGAACGGAACATGCACGGGGCGTCCCCCGCTGCGCGTGGTGACCGCCATGGCTTAGCGTCGATGAGAGTATCTTGAGAAGAGTTCGGATTCCTCCCAAAGGCGTCCGTCCTTCCAGCCAAGAGAGAGGGATGTCTGTAGGACAGAGGCTCTTTGCTCTCCACACAGACCCCTCCCACCCTCCGTGGGTGTCGCGGCGAATTCACACGTTGACCCGGCTGGGCCAAGGGATGCCCCGATCAGCGGTCAAACGTTATTTCTGGAAGTGTCTGTGCCGGTGTCTCGGGAAGCACGTGTGAATGTACAGCTGCGTAAAGATCACCCTCCTCGGTGTGGGGGGACCCCCGGTCCCCTTGGGGCCTGAATGGAACAAAAAGGTGGAGGAAAGGCGAGTGTGCTCGCCGGGACCTCATCTCGTCATCTTGGCTCCGCCCCTGGATCACCTGTGCTCCTGACTGTGGGATGCAGGCGGGGACTCACACCCCCTGGGACTTACTGGCCCCCAGGTGCTCAGGCCTTCGGACTGGATTGAGTTTTTCCACTGGCTTTCCTGATTCTCAAGCTTGGAGGCGGCAGGACCTCTCAGGCTCTCAGCCTCCGTAACCAGGTGAGCCGATTCCTGCAGCGCATCTCCTCTTAGAGACACCTGCGCGCGCGTCCTGTCGCTTCTGTCTGTCTGCAGAGTCCGGGGCGTTCATCCAGGGGCTCCTCAGCCCCGACTCTGTCCCTGTTCAAGGCCGGGCCCCGACTGGCCCCACGTGGGTGTGCATGTGGGGGGGCAGAGACCGTTCATTGGGCAGAATACGCCTCTCAGGCCACCACCTGCCGCAGCCCTTTCCTGGAAAGAACCAGCCTGTACTCAGGAGCCTTTAGATACAGATCACAGCAGCGTCTTAGCCAAGGGGCAACACGGACGCACGTCTTCAGGTTGTCATCCACAGAGAAAGAGCAACAGAGGCGCTGTGGCTTCCCTGGCTGAGCCCTCCACCCCCACCCCTGCCCTGCACCCCCAGCCCCCTCTGGGAGGTCACACCCCACAGGAGAGCCACTGGCTGTGTGGGGGCTGGATCTGGCCTCACCCCTCCCACGGCCCAAGGCTGAGCCTCATCCTGCCTCCTCCGAGCCTGGTTTCCCCGCGGGCAGAGCGGGGGCAGCACGGCTCCCCGGCTCAGAGTCTCACACGAGACCTGGCCCCAAGGGCAGGCAGGGCTGCCATTTTCCTGGTCCAGCTGTCTAGGGGGACACACAGGGCAGCAGCCCCAGCTTTGTGCTCCTTTGGGGAAGCGACCAAGAGGAAGGGGTTCTGGTAGGCGGAGGTCTTCTGAACAAGGGCCCAGCAGGAGCAGCTGAGCTTGTGTCCAGTGGGAAAGGCCACCCTGAGCCCCAGGGATGGGCAGGACGGCACAAGGGAGGACACTTAGGGCTGAATTCTGGCCCCGGCTCTTCCTGTCCATGGGACCTGGCGGAGGTCAGTGGCCTCTGTGAGCAGCACTTTACGGTCTGCAGGGCTGCGGAGACAAGGGAGGGAAAAAGAGAGAGGGAGAGAAGGAAGGGGAGGAGGGGGAGGAGGGGGAGGAGGGGGAGGCGGGAGGAGAGAGAGGGAGAGAAGGAAGGGGAGGAGGGGGAGGATGGGGAGGATGGGGAGGCGGGAGGAGGGCGTCCCCGGAGGTCGCGCTGCAAATCCCTGGCCGGCCTGGGATTCCTGCCTGGCTCGGGCGCCCCCACTCCGCTGCCCAGACCTCCGGGCTGCAAACCCTCTCCTCCTCGAGGAAGTGCTCAAGGCCCTGAGCTGGCCTGCGGTCCAGCAAGAAGCAAAGTCCAGCCCCAACACCTAAACCCTGCTTTGGAGGGAGGGCCTCCCCGGGTCAGTGACCTCTGGGAGCCAAAGCCTCCCCCTGGCCCGGCCTGGTCCAGCCCAGCAGAGCGGGCGTGCTGACCCGCGTACGGGGCCGAAGGGGCGTCCCCCACAGCCCTGAGCGGCCAGTCCACATCACTCCCCAAGCTCATTTCGTTTTAAAAGATTTTATTTTATGTATCCGAGAGAGCGCGCAGGCAAGCAGTGGGGAGAGGAGCAGAGGGAAGGGAAGCAGACTCCACGCTGAGCACAGAGCCCAATGCGGGGCTCAATCTCAATCTCACGACCTCGGATCGCGACCCGACCTGAGCGGAAATCAGGAGTCGGTGCTGCACCGCCTCCGCCCTGCAGGCGCCGCTCCCACACGGGTTTTTATTCGTGCCGAGGCTTGAAGAGGTGAAGGAACACCAACGGTAAAAGCCAAAACCCGTCGACCATCTGTCCAGCTCAGCAGACGCTGCAGAGGGAAGCCTCGGGGATAGTGACGCCGACTACAGCCACGCGCGCTGGGCACGCGGGGGCCGCCCCGAGCTCTGTAAGCCCGGGAACGGCCCAGGGAACCTCACTGTGGGCCCTCCGGTTGGTCGGCCTCCCTTAGCTTCTGCGATCGGTCCGGCTGTGTGTCCTGCCCTTCTCGCGGCTGAGCGCTGCTCTCCTGTGGGAATGCGCTGGTCTAGTTACCGATTTGTCGCGTCGACAGGCACGTAGCCAGTGTCCAGTCGGAAGCTTTCGTGAACTTGCTGCTGCCAACATTCCTGTCTTTCAGTAAATACATGTATTTCTGTCTCTTGGGGCCATCCCTGGGAGTCGTAGGTGTGTTCCTGCATGCTCGCCCACACGTACGCACACACACAGACGTCTACAGGCATCCCGATGGCATCATTCTGCTTTAGCAGCTAATCTCGGTTTTCCAAAATGCTTTTAGGAACTGACAGTCCGGCCGGAAGGCGTGTGAGTTCCAGCGGCCGTGGCTCTTGCCCAGCCTTCGTAGTTGCAAATACAGGACGTCGTCTAAAGCAAGCAACGCCCATCTAGAGTGCGGGATCTAGAACGTGTCTGGCATCAGGGTAGTGCCTGGAGGAGGTCTCTGGGGGACTCGGGGGGTCGCATCCTGTCTCTTGGTCAGGGTACTGGTGACACAGGCGTGAAAAGTGGTGACACTTTGTGAAAAGTCACCACGCAGAGCACTTACAACACGCTCGCTTTGCTGTATGTTTGCACACTAAATGTGAATCTTTAAAGAACACACTGAGGGCACCTGGGCGGCTCAGTCAGTTGGGTGTCTGCCTTCGGTTCAGGTCAGGATCCCAGGGTCCTGGGCTCGTGCCCCGTGTCGGCTCCCTGCTCCGTCATGGGGAGTCTGCTCGACCCTCTGCCTCCCTGCTCCTGACCATGCTCTCTCTCTCTCACGCTTTCTCTCTCTCAAATAAACAAAATCTTAAAAGAAACACAAGGACACTTACGAAGAATTCCAGGCGCAGGCGGCATTGTTGCCCTGCTGGGACGGTGAAGACGCCGACGGTCCAGGTCACTGCCAGGGGGTGGGGTCCCTCTCCTGACCCATCCCCACTTCTGTTCAGTCGTGGAGTTGGTTCAACCTCCGTGGTGTTTCTCTGACTGGCCATCAGTTTCCGCCGGCGTCAACCCTCAGGCTGGATGGCCCCCTGCTTGCCTGTGGCTCCCCCAGGTCGGGTGTTGGTCGATCGGTGGCCCTTGGGCAGCATCTGAACCCCCGCCCTGTACTTACTGGCTGAAGACAAGGACAGAGTGAGACACGGTTTGCTCAGCCGGATGCGGGATGGGTGATGCCAGTGTGGGGACCGTCGGGCTCAGGATGGGTGCTTCCTTGGTGGGGACAAAACGAGCAGTGGGGCTGTGAGCATGCGTCTGGGGGCGGAGCAGGCTCCCATCCTGACTTCGAGGCCCTTTCAGTGAGGCTGGGGAGGGAAGCGCGTTTCCTGCCGTGGGAGGCTAGTCGTGTGGACGAGGGACGGGTCGGTAGCTGCCCTCCATGTGACACGATGGAAGAATTAAATTAGTAGATGGATGAAATTCAGTTCCTTTGAGCAGTGACTTTTTAAATCCCTTCGCAGTGACGCCCAAACAGAAGGGAATGGTTCCAGGCACTCGGTTCCGCAGTCATTAGAAGCAATAATTCTAGAGTTGACACAGCAACGTGAGAAACACTCAGGAGGTGATGGTGAGACCGAGGGACGGGAGACGCCCTCTAACGGGTGGCTTGTGGGCACCGTCCTGCTCAGCAACCGGCATGGCGGGGAGGGAAGCCCGCAGGCCAGCACGCGGCATCTCCAAACGAAGGGACCGCCGTGATAGTGGTTTCTTGTTCTCTGCGTCTCGAACTTTCCGTAGAGGTTTTGCTTCTTGTAAGTGTTTGGGAGTTTATTTTTTGAAAGACGGAATGGTTTCAGCCTAGGTTTTAGCGCTCTCCGAACCTGCAGTGCCGCCTCCCAGCCACTCACCAGGACAGGCCCTTCCCTCTCCGGCTGAGGCCTGGGTCATGACCAGGAAGGCAGGAAAGGAAGGAAGGCTCTGTTGTACCCATACACAGAGGCTGTGAGTAGCAGAAAAGGAGCTGCCAGTCCCAGAAGGATGTAGACAGAAAAACACAACCCCCCGGCGCAGCACTATCCTCAAGGGTGGCTGAGGTGTGACCCGTAAGACATGGAGGAACATCCGGAAAGGCCCGGGGAAGATGGGCCCAGGGGTCAGCAGCTGGGCAAGAGGAGGGACGGACACGGGGGAGGGGCGGCCTCCATCCCGCCGAGCAGACCCTGCAGAGCTCACCTTGAACCCTGACTGCCCCTGTGCCCACTGCTCACATGGCAACCATCTGGGAGGCCGAGGGTGGCTCTGGGGGAGGGCAGTGCCTGTGCTCTCCCCAGACACCTCCTTCCCTTCCTGCTACCCCCTGGGTCCTACCCTGACTCTCAGCCCAGGGCTCATTGCAAGATGCGGGGCCCCTGGGACCGGAGCACGCTCCCATTCAGAGGGATACGAGCCCTTGAAATCTAAACAACATGTAAATCACACGTCTGGGCGTCAGCTTTTCAGCTGTGGGAGACTCTGTGCGGTCCGACTATCAAGGTCTACGATTCTGAAGCGAGTTCCCGGGGGGTGGTGAGGGCACACCTGCTCTGCCCCCTCCGGACGCGCCAGCCTTGCCAATTTAAAGAAGCAACAGCCAAGTAAACTCCAGATTCTTAGAAGGCCAGAGTGCCATGTTTGAATGGAGCCCAGCGGCACCCCGCAATTTCATTGTCACGGGGAGGGAGGGCGTGCAGGTCTGGGCTTTACAAGAAGGGCTTGTGAGCAAGCCTTGTAGGGACCAAGCACTCCCCGCCTTCCCTGGCCTCCCCAGGAAGCCTCCCTATCGAATGCATAATTTATGAGGATGATCCATGCATATTCATGAGCTCATCGCCTTCCAAGGCCAGTGGCTGTCTCTGAAAAATCTCCCATAATGAATTATTGCATGGGAAGCTGCGGGCTGGGCTCAAAGCAGGACTCAGTCCTCAAAATTACTATTATCTCTAAAACTTGCTTTGAAGAAAATGCTCCCAACTGTGCCTACCTCTGGTCAAATGTGGGGGAGGTGCCAGAACGGAGCCTCCACCATGGGAACCCTGGAGCCCCCAGGCTGCACAGAGAGGGGCGCACCAGTAGCATTTCAGGGAAACCGAGGCAAGTCTCCCTTCAGCCCGGAAAAAGCAACGCTGCGTGCATCGTGGGTAGAACTCTGGAATAAGCCCTCTTAAGGCTCTGTTCACATAATAGCAGGAGCCCACAAGCCCCCTGGCAGGTTCTTACCCTGTCTGGACCTCAGTCTTCCCCATCTGCGGACTGGGAGGCTGATCCCTGCTCACACCCACTCTAAGACGTGCTTTTCACAGTTGAACGCCTCTGAGCCTGGAGCGAGTTCACCCATCAACGCCTCGGCGGGCGTCGGGGTACGGAGGGCGGGTTTTCCCTTTCCTAGTGGTCCAGAGGAGAACGTGCGTCCGACAATCAGTGCGATCCTTGGCTCTGAGGAGCACAGGCATCCTTCATCCTGCTGAGCCTGGCAGACATCGCGATTTTTACAAACGAGCGCTGTGGCCATCCTGTGTCGGGCAAGTCTCCTGGTACCATTCTCCCAACCACATTCGCTCACTTCATGTCTCTGGGTCCCGGTCTGATAATTCTCTAGAAATTTCATTATTCTTCTTGTTATTCTTGTATTTGTTAAGGCGATCGGGGCTCAGCTGCCTGGGTGGCTCAGTCCATTAAGTGTCTGCCTTCAGCGTGGGTCATGATCCCAGGGTCCTGGGATCCGGGCCTGTATCAGGTTCCCTGTGCAGGGGGGAGTCTGCTTCTCCCTCTGCCCCTCCCCCCTGCTTGTGTGAGCTCACACTCTCTCTCTCACAAAAATAAATAAGTGGGTAAATCTTTAAGAAAAACAGGGGATCTGTGTTCAGTGATCAGCACCCGCTGAAAGTTCAGCGTGGTCAGCATTTCTTAGAAAGGAATATTTTCTAATGAAGGTACGTGCGCTGTTTTCTTGGACACTTCCTAGATCATTTATATATGCCATGCGAACGAAAACATCCATTTGTCTTGTTTTATAGCGACCGTCCCTGTATCACGGCGGTCTGGAGCCCAACGCACAGCATCTCCGAGGTGCGTCTGTGCAGCCCTAAGCGCTCCCTTCCAAAGCCCTGACTGCTCGGGGCGGGGAGCCCGGGGCTTACGAACAGGGGAGAGACCAGGGCCACCTCACGGAGTGCGCAGGTGGGCAGGTAGCAGGAAGGTTCCCCTTCCCACTCCTGGATTCGTCTGGGAGAGAAACCTGTGGGCAGAAATCCTGAAGTCGACATTTGATTCGGTGCGCTTTGTGGTGTTTGAAGAGTGAAATAAAGGCCGGTTTAACTTAGATGTTGGAGTAGGCGTGGGAGGGAGTGTAGAAGTTTTCCCAAACTAGTCACAACCTGGTTAAAATGTTACTCACGAAACCCAAGACAGTGATTCAGCTAATACCCCATCTGGCATTTCTTGCTTACAAGCAACTCACATGTGACTCAACTTTGATTCTGCTTTATTAAACATTAACCAGCACACTTCCTGAGCCCAATAAAAAGCAGTCTTGAAAGCCTCACCACGCAGGAGCATGTGTGTATGTCTGTGAGTGTACGTATGTGTGCATATGCGTGTGTGTGCATGTGTGCATGTGTGTGCGTGTGTGTGTGCAGTGGGCAGGCTCGTCCACGAGCACCCAGGGTGTGTGGCCTGCATGTGTGCAGGGTTTGGCCTTGTTGATGTGTGACCTGTGCTGTCACCCGGGGCCCCAGGTTTGATTTGATGTCTTGCTGTCACCACCTCGTGATCCTTGATGATTCTTTTTTTTTTTTTAATTTTTATTTATTTATTTGACAGACAGATCACAAGTAGGCAGAGAGGCAGGCGGAGAGAGAGGAGGAAGCAGGCTCCCCACCGAGCAGAGAGCCCGATGCAGGGCTCGATCCCAGGACCCTGGGATCACGACCTGAGCCGAAGGCAGCGGCTTTAACCCACTGAGCCACCCAGGCACCCCTACTTGATGATTCTTAAACAGGGCCTGCGTGTTCATTTTGCACGGGGCCCTGCAAATTATGTGACCGGTCTGGGTGTATGTGCGTGCCTGTGTGTGTACGTGTGTGTATCTGCACGTCTGGCTCACTTGTCCCGGGCAATGTGGGCGTGAGCATATGGATGAGGAGCACGTGTGAGGACTGGAGAGCGTGAACACGAGGAGGGTGTGGAGAACCTCACAGATGGGCCAAGGGGGGCCGGAGACCGGGACCGTGAGCCACAGGGGAAGCCCGAGATGCAGATCCCAGGAGCCTGGGTGGGGCTCAGGAATGCACCGTTCTGGGCAGCACCCCCACCCCACGCAGCTGTAAGGACCAAAGTTTGAGAACCCCAGGCTGTACATTTGGAGCACTGAAAAGTGAGGCCTGCGATCCTCTACAGGGAGGTTTTAGAACATCCCGGAGCTCCAGCCAGCTCACCACCCACCCTAGCATCTCAAGTTCAGGTTCTTAAAGGAACAGAAGCCTGCCAGGAACACCAAGGAGTGGTTGGACACCAAGGCTGCTAACCTCAGGGAACCCCGGCCAGAGGCCTCCCTTGGCTGCCTGGGCCCTGAGCCAAGCAGTGACTCATGCTGGAGGGGGACGGAGTGGCCTTGAGGGCCAGCCCTCCCCTCCCACCTCCCTGCAGCACAGGGCGGGGCCAGACCTGCTACCCGTGACTTCTCCGGTTGATCGGTGGGGGGGTCTCGCCTCAGACCCTGTTCCTTGGTGCCATGCTCCTGCCCGTGCTCTGGGCCTGGCATCCCACACCCAGAGCCGCCCTGAATCTGAGTGATGATGGTCATCGGCAGCACCTGTCCCCATGGTGCCATCTCCAGCAGCACAGGGAAGGGTCCTCAGGGCTGGTGCTGACCCTTGGACTGATGGCACCTGGTGACCTCACCCAGGGTAATTCCCTTCCGGAGTTCCATTTCACTGAAAGCCGTCCAGGGTCAAGACGCTATCCCCTCGCTGAGTACAGTAATGGCAGGGAGAGGGCGACCCCTCACCAGCTGGCGACCCGGCAGGTTCCTTGAGCTCTCCGAGCCTCAGTTTCTTCGCCCCTGTGCCAACTCTCTGCTGGGGCTTGACTCCTGCCCTCTGCCTTCCTCGGGCACACCTCCTCCAGGCAGCCCCTGCTTGACCAATGGACGCGTCTCAGTTTCCCCACCCCAGCCCCATGGCGAGGGGGCTATGGTGACTGAGCCACTGATCATCAACAGTGCAAATCAGAATTGGAGTCCTACAAGCTCCGGGGACCAGGAAAAGCCCCCCGTTTCCCTGGAGGGGAAGTGGCCCTGCCCTGAGTGCTTTTTTCTATAGCTGCCACTGTGAGGCACCTACTGTGTGCCAAGAACCCCGCAGACCCCCTGCTGGAGCCCTTGAAACCATCACAAGATGTAGGTGGGGATGTCATAGATAAGGAGGAGAGGGCTCAGAGAGGCTAGGCGTCTTGCCCAAGGACACACAGCCAGTGTAATCTGAGCTTGAAGCCCAGGGCCTTCACTGGGACCCTAATGCAGAGATACCTGGCCTCTCAGAGCCAGTGTTAGCCCAGCCTCAAGACCCTTTGGGCCTCTAGGAGCCCGATGCCATCTGAGGCTGCCTATCCCCATGGTTCCTCCCTCCGCTTCCCGACATAGCCCCGGTGGCAGGGGGCCCAGTGCCAGCCCTTCCATTATTCACGCCTCCCTTCGGCCGCCAGCAGGGACCTGGTCCAGAGGCTCAGGCTTTGCCAGGAGAGATAAGGCGCCAACACCTGACTCGTCCTTCTCTGAGCTCCATCTCGATTTTCCCAGAGAACACAAAGGCTTGTTGTTCCTGGCCCAGTGCCGCAAGTTGGACCTCCTTCTCATGAAAGGAAGAGAAGCCATTAGCAGGATTAAGAGCGGTTAGATGTTTTTAAAAAGACTGATTAGATTTACAGCTTTTCCTTGTGACCACCTGTCCCCCTGTAACCACGCCGGTGTCTGAGAGGCAGGCGCGTGCCATCTGCAGGGGTCTGGGGTGGGGGTGTGGGGGAGGGGGTCCACGTAGCACATCCCAGCCCAGCTGCTACCAGTTCTGCCTTAGAGGTGGGAAAACTGAGGCTCAGTGAGGTGGGGAAACTGAGGCTTGCTCAGACCACTCAGTGGGTGGATGGCTTTGCCCGTGTTCTCTGCCCCAGGACGGCAAGCTGACTCATCAGTCCTCAAAACAAGAAACAAGTGAATTCGTGTGTGCAAACCCGGCCCACCACCCCAGAAACTCTAACTTTACAGCTGGGCAAGCAGAGTTCGAAGACAAGAAGGCCAGACCACCAAAGGGAGCCCCAGGGAGTCGGTCTGCAGACCCTGCGCCTCACCCTTCCCCCCTCTTCTCCTCCAGCATGGGGAGACCCCACCCTGGGCAGACCAGGCTGGGAGTCGAGGCCTGGCCTCACCCAGAAGTCACGCATGCCAGTGTTGGGGGAAGCAGGGGTGGGGGAGGCGGCGTTCCAGGCTGAGAGTGTTCCTCTCCCCTGCAGACCGCACCCCTGCCCCAGGATTAAGGGGATGTCACAAGAAGGGACACAGTGTGGCGGTGTCTTGTGCCCCCACCTCCAGGGCTAAGGCTTCAGAGAGCACCCCCACTTCCCACATCAGGAAACTGAGGCCCAGAGAGGGAAAGGATTGTCCGTGAACCCCAGTGACGCAGGGAAGGGACGAGGGAGGTCCTCACATGTGACGATCCACACCCTCTGACCCCCAGTTTTCTTGTCCATAAAGTGGGAGTGAGGGTAAGCCCTGGTGGTGGGACTGTGGGGGAGAGAGAACAGGGTGCACAGAGGGGCCTTGGACGGGTCTGGACTCTAGTGCTTCCTTCGTAAAGGTCGCCGCAGGAGGAAGAGCAGCCAACAGCGTGGGGGGAATGACGAGGCCATTTGCTGAGCAGCTACTATGTGCCAGTTGCTGGGCACGGACTCAGACGTGGATGCTGCCCTCACAGTGATCACCATCTTGTAGGGGCAGGGCAGGAAGGGAGAGGCTAGGACGGAAGAAAGGCTTTGCTAGGGATGAGGAGGTGTTCCCGGAGGAGGAACCAAAAGGTGAGACATGGCCCAGAAAGTGCTGAGTTCTAGCTCCTCGCTGTACTTGGGGCGGGAGGGTGGGGAAGGGCTGGCCGGTCCCCTAGAGAAGCCGTGTGTGCCAGGCGAGGGGCTTAGACCAAGCTCCAGTGGAGAAAAGTCCCCAAGAATTCCCACCCACTGAAGTGTCAGGGGGCTTGGGCCACAGGGCTGGGAAGAGAGGTGCCCCGTGGGATGGGCAGGTGGTGGGGGGCGCCTCTCCGGGGGAAGAGGCAACACCCCTGTCTTTGCAGGCGGGACCCCCTCCAGGTGTTTGCCTGCCGAGCAACCTTCCCGCGTCCTGCTCCTGGCCACCCTCAGGCGGGCCCTGAGTTCCAGGCAGGGAAACTGAGGCTCGGCCAGACGCAGTCACCTGCCATGCGCCTCCCACAGAGGCCTGGCTCTCACTCACGCTCCCTCTCGGCTTCCCTGAGGACGTCGTCCATCACCCTCATAATTTCGGGTTTATTTCCTTATTCAGGCTCCGCTATTTTTAAATTTTTTTTAAACTGCTTTTTCAAAAAGTCTAATTTTTTTAACAAGTTATTTTTGAAAGGAAGCATCTCCCTCTCCCCCCGACCCTGCTTACTCCAGGCCATCAACCACTTTCTTCACAGGGGGCGGAAAGGAAGGGGAGACAAGCTGCCCTTGGCCCTGGGCAAGCTTCGGTGCAGCAGCCAAGGGCGGTTCAGGAGGGAGGGAGAAGAGCAGGGCTCCGAGGCCAGGAAGGTATGGGGTGCAAAGCTCTTTCTTGGGGGGTCTGAGCCCCTCAGGCTGCTTCCCTGGGTCCCCAGCCAGAGCCCTGGGAGGCCACAAGCTTCTCGGGCATCTGTGTCGGTGCCTGCAGCAGGCTAAAGGCGCCAAGCTCTACTCCCTAGGTCCTTGGAATGTTACCATATATGGGGAAAGGGTCTTCGTAGATGTAATTAAATTAAGGATGGGGTGGGGGGAGGGACTCTCCTGGTTTTTCCAGATGGCCCTAAATGCCATGGCAAGAGTATCGAGGGAGAGCGGCACACAGGGATCAGATGCAGAGAAGGGGGACCACGTGACCGAGGAGGCAGGAACGGAGGGACACAGCCTCCAGTCGAGGGCGCAGGAAGAGACCAGGGATGGCTTCTCACCCGTGAGAGCAGAGCCTTCCTCACACCTGGTCTCGGCCCAGTGCGTCTAATTGCAGGCTTTGGGCCTCCTGAATGGTGAGAAAATTAATTTCTGTGGTTTCATGCCACCAAGTTTGTGGCTATTTGTCACGGGAGCCCCCGGAAGCAAATGCAGAGCCACAGCCAGACTGATGACCACCGCCCCCCCCCCACAACACACAGAGAGGCAGAGGCACCAAGAAAGGCCTGGTCTCCTCCTTCACTGGGCTGACACTCAAGTGTACAGACATCGAACAAAATAAAGCTATTCTCCGCCGGAAGCCCTGTCCCGCCTCCCTCCCGCCTTCCCTGCTTTCTCCTGAGCACCTTTCCCACGAGAAGGAAGCATGTGTAGACCCGAACCTTCACTCCCACCTCTAGAATCCCCCTGACACCCTGCCCTTGACCATGAGCACTAGTCCATTCGTGCTTGGCAGCCACCCTCTACGGTACCATCAGCTCCATTTTACCCACGAGCAAACAAAGGCCCAGAGAGGTTCTGTGACTTGCAAAGGTCACACAGCACTGGGTAACTGAGCTCGAACGCCAATGCCAGTCTCACTGATTCCCAGCCACACTCCTGTCCCTGCTTCTCGCCTGCTGCCCCGAGGGGCCGTGGATACAGTGGCAGCATCCACACCCAGCCCCAGAGCTTGGAGTCCCCTTGGGGCACGACCCAGGATGGCAAGCTGCCCCAGGGCCATCGGGGTGAACTCTGCCTTTCTCCCACTGGGCCCAGAACAGAACTGGACTTGTTCCCTCCGGGGCAGCCTAATGAGCTTGCTATCTGGAGCCAGGTTTGCTTTCCGCTGTGACGAGGTGATTGTGTTCCCTCACCTCCCGCCCAGCTCCCGGCTCAGGTTACAGCCACACAATCAGGTTGACCATCCCATCAGCACCTCCGCCAGGCCCCAGGCTCCTGCCCAAGCTCGTGCAAGGATGCTCCTGGCCTATTTCCAGAGCTCTCCATGGACAGACGGAGGCTTGCAAGTCCAGGAAGGGCAACATGACCAGCCTGGAGAGTAATCAAGGGGAGGCCAAACAAGATAAGAAACCCTTACAGGTATCCCTAGCCGGAAACCCGAATGGCGGGCAGGCTTATCTTCCCCGAGCCTGCGGTCTGGACACCTGCCTCATCTGGGTTGTACAGACGTGGCCGGCTCACTTGGCCGGCCCAGACGAGCAACTGGGGAAGAAATCACCAGGGCTGGACCCGTGTCAGTCACCGCCTTCTCTGATGAGGTTTGTCCCTCTCCTAAATGGGTTTGGAACTTGCAGAAACTTCCAGTTTTCTAGCTTTCTCTGACTCCTTCCGTCCCACCAGCCTTCAGGGGAGGCCCTGTAAGCCCAGACCGCAGCTTCAGGCAGGAAACATTTGCTGGGCAGCTGCTCTGGGCCAAGACCCTGGCATGATCTCAGTGAAACCTCACCACAGCCCGGGACGCGGCACTGCCCTGGTCCCCATTTTACAGATGAGGACATTGAGGCTTACGGTCTCAGAGCCAAGGGGGTGATGCTAAGGAGCAAAGGAAAAGACACTCCACACCACCAGTCGCGGGGAAAGGCCAGTCAACACCACGGTGAGATACCCACCCGCTCAGATGGCCGGAATCAAACAGGTAACAAGCAGTGTCGGTGAGGATGTGCAGAAAGGGGGGCCCTCGTGCACCCCTGGGGTGCTGTCCCTGCGGAAGATGGTCCAGGGGTCCTCAGAAGGTGCCACGGAGACACCCTCCAGCCCAGCAAGCCTGTTGGAGGCGTATGCCCGAGAGAGATGGAGACATCTGTCCCGAATCGTGCGCTTGTGTCCACGGTAGTGTTGGTCATTGCAGCCGAAACGTAGAAATGGCCCGAACATCGGTCACCTGGTGCCTGGATAAGTCACGTGTGGTCTCTCCACACGACCGGAGGACATTTGGCCACACGACGGATGAAGCACGGACACAGACGCAGGGGGAGACTAAAAACATCCCACGAGGGGAAAGGCCCCACGCTGCACGATTCTGCTTATAAGAATGAAACGGCCACAATGGCGAATCCGCAGAGACAGAGACAGGAGTGACTGGGGCGCCGGGAAGGACTGCAAAGGGGTGGGGGTCTCTTCCCGAGGTGATTAAAATGTCCCCAAGCGGGCTATGTGAGCGCAGTGGTACAACCCTGGGAATGGAGTAAGATCCACCGCCCTGGACTCGAGGTGGGTGAACTGTGGGAGATGTATGAACCGCCGCTCAATAACGCCGCTTCCAGAACCAGAAGTTACGGTGCCGGGTTGGGCCCCAGGGCGCTGCCTGGAGCCTGCAGCCTGAGCACTGCTGGGGACTCAGAGGGGCCTGAGCACAAGTCCCCTGAGCACATGGCCCCCCAGGGGCCTCCATGGGCCAGGGCCCCAGCTCTCCCTCACGTGGCAGGGCCTGGCAGGACCCATGCACACAGGATAAGCCTGATAAGTACCGCCAAGTCAGGTGGTCCACTGAGACCATGGGCCCCTCCAGAGAAAAGCAGAAGGGAGAGTGTTTTCTGCAACTGCACCGTGCGCTGACACGTTTTTCCATCTGAAATAAATCAGGCGGGAACCCTAGAAGATGTGTTTAAACTGGGGCGAGAGCTCTCTAAACAGTCTGGCTTCCAGGCGGGACTGTGGGGGCCTGGGCTCAGGGGAACGTGATCCCCAGCAGGGAGTTCTTCCATCTCAGCTTTAGGAATGCGGTTCATATTTAACTTATTTTAATCACTATAATATTAATCATATTAATCGATGAATAAAAATTATATTTACTAATATTAATGTTTTAAAATCCAGCTTTGTTTCTAGCTATTCGGTTGACGTCATCGACCCTTACGGAAAGGCATAGAGCCAACCTCTAGTGTTTGCAAATGTTGGGAAGCCAGGTCTCCTCTCATACGAAATGACACGCGGCGTTCACGACCACAGCCCTCCGGTTCCGCTGGTTTCACTCCTGCGGCCCCTCCTCAAGCGGACGGCGAGCCTCTGCGTGCGCGGCGGCACGGGATCAAGGAAA
The DNA here is from genome assembly GCF_011764305.1 of Mustela putorius furo. Classification (NCBI taxonomy): domain Eukaryota; kingdom Metazoa; phylum Chordata; class Mammalia; order Carnivora; family Mustelidae; genus Mustela; species Mustela putorius. Next base: position 48,185,928 of record NW_025421290.1, on the reverse strand, counting down.
TAGCGTCTGCCTCAGAGAGATGGCGCTCGGACCCCTAATCCCCCTCCCCATCTATTCCCACCGTCATTACCCCTGAGCTCAGACCCCCGTTCTTCATCCCCGGGCGGTGGTGGCCGAGCGGGCTCGGGAGCTGTCCGGCCAGCACCCCCTCCGGTGCGCGAGCAAATAATGAATCAATGGAGCTTCGCGGCAATTAACGGCTCATGTTTCTCTTGGTTATGCTTTTCCTTATTGGTGTGGTGACACAATCGCTCTGTCGCTTATGTCTGTGCTTTTAAATGCAAATTCAAATCTGTGGGAAAGAACACGTTTTGAAAAATCTTGTCCCTTGCTTTGTGACTTGCATGGTGGAATGATTCATAATTTGCATTTCAGATGCTTAAGGACCGCAGCTCCGATGATACGCTCCCAACATTTCATAATTAAAATGGATTACTTTTTTTTTTTTTTTAAAGTCAGTTGGGGACAAAAGTCCATGGGGGGGGCGGATATGACTGTCGTTCACAAACAGAGAGCGGTACCCCCACTCCCGGCCATTAGGTGTGGCCATGTGACATGCCCAGCCAATGACATGTCTGCAGTGGCAGGACGGGCGACTTGGGCGTGGGAGCATTTGTCTCCGCGGTGTCTCTGTCTCTCTGCCGGGCCTCATAACCCAGAAAGCATGGGTCCCTATGGAGGCGTCAGGCTGAGCTCCCGCTTAGGCAACCCGCCCAGGAGTTACCCAGATCCGCAAAGGACTTTGCATGAACAGGAAATACACCTTTAAGCTTTAAGCCCCTGAGATTTATGTGTTTTGTTTTTTGCTTTTGTTTTCTTCCCAGCACACATTTGAGTCTGCCCCAGCCCTACAGTCAGCAAAAAACAAACGGTCTGCCTTTCAAAGATTTGAAATCAGGATTGGATGAAAATGGGTATCGCTAACTCATCTCAGCCACCAGTTTCCTTTATCTTTTTCTTAAGATTTTATTTATTTATTTAAGGGAGAGCCCATGGGGGACAGGGAGAGAGAACCTGAAGCAGACTCCACACTGAGCACGGAGCCCAAGGCAGGGCTTGATTCCACAACCACAAGATCATGACCTGAGTCCAAACCAAGAGTCGGCAGATGCTTAACTGACTGAGCCACCCAGACGCCCCTTGGCCACCAGTTTCTGTCTTTTTTTTTTTAAGATTTTATTTATTTATTTATTTATTTATTTATTTGACAGACAGAGAGAGGAGGCAGAGAGAGGAGGAAGCAGGCTCCATGCTGAGCAGGGAGCCTGATGTGCAGCTCGATCCCAGGACCCTGGGATCATGACCTGAGCAGAAGGCAGAGGCTTTAACCCACTGAGCCACCCAGATGCCCCCAGTTTCTGTCTTTTATTTTGACCCCCATGTGTTTTTACAGACCAGCTCTGGGCCCTTGCCAGGTCACCCCCAGTCCCCTGGAGACAAGCATCTGTCCTCTGGACCTCAGTTGCTAAGTCCCCTACCCCCCATCCCTCGCTTCCTGAGTCAGCCTCAGCCTCTCTCCCCAGGACCATCCTTGCCAGCCTCCTTCTGGGCCTCTTGGCCTCCAGGTTCTGGCCCCTGCCCCACACACATTGACGCAATCCAGATATCACCAGCTCGGGTCCTCCCTGGCTCCCTATTGCCCAAGAGATGAAACCCGAATCCACTTACCTGTCTAGAAAGAGGGAAGCCCTCATCAACAGGAGGGGACACCCTAGAGAGATGACAAAACCCTGAGACCAAGCCTGCCTCTCCTGGGGGAAGACACTTCCTTTCCAAGAGCAGGACCTAAACTAAAATGTTTTGCTTAAATCTCTTTGTAGACACGGCTGCAGACCCCAAGGCCAGATGGCAAACAAGGAGACTCAAATCCAGGCCAGGACGAGGAGGGAAAAGGAAGTGGGGTTCTCTCTGGGTTCTGGGGATGCTGGAGGAAGTGAGTGGGATATGGGGTGGCCTACTGCAATGTCAGGTCCTCTGCCCTTGGGAAATAACCCTTGTTACCAGGCAAAGACAGACACTTGGGGAGCCAACTATGGGGACCTTTGGGGGGACCCCAGAGAGCTGTTGGCCCCCTGGGTAAATTGGCTCAGAACAGGTCCAGGAGCTGCAGAGCTGAGGGAGAGGATAAAGACAGGGGACAGGCAGTAGCTAGTCTGTCCACTGTCTACTGTAATGAACCAAGGGGCCATGGCCTCGGGGAGAGTTTATGCAGAAAGACAAAGAGAGTCACTCTGTTGGCTGAGCCCTCATCACGTCCCCCAAAGCGAGACGAGTGGAAACCCACCACTGAGGCTCAGAGAGGTTAAGTGCCTCACCCGAGACCACAGAGCCTGGGGACAGGGCAGTAGAGCCGAGATTCGAACCCTGGGCTCGGAAAGACTTGCCCTCGTTGCTCTGCTGAGAATAACAACGGCCTATTCTGTGGGGCTTGGAATTGTAAAACGGCTTTGCTGGAAGCCCTCCCAAACACGTGGGTTCTGCCCGCGCAGAGGCTGGATTCTCTTCCTGCAGAGTTCTGCCGGGAGGGGAGGGGCCGGCCACGAGGTCAAAGGCAGGAAGGGACAATCAACAGACCCAGAGTGCCTGGAGCCAGCACCTTCCGGCCCCTCCGTCCAGGCCACACCAGCCCTTAGAGACACTGTCTCCAGACCCAGCAAGGGACATGGAAGGGCCCCATTTTACAGATGGGGGAACTGAGTCTCAATGGGAAAGGGGCCCGTCCCATGCTGGGCTTTGCTCAGGGGCGGAGCCAGGTCTAGAATCCAGACAGCTGTGAGGGAAGCCCCTTCCCTGGACGGCGTGTGCCGGCTGGCAGCTTCCTGCTATAAATACAACATTGCCTCTTGGTAACCTTAGCCTCCAGGCTCCCCTGTCCAGGCGCAGGGCCACAAGTCCTGGAGTCGACCGCCTGCCACTCTGCTCCTGCCCCGTGCACTTTTCTGGACACCCTAACAAGGTACCACATTTTTGGGGGCACAGATTCCAAATTATTGGAGCCAATCCTGAGCTAGCTGCGTCCCAAAGGAGAAGGGCTGTAGTTCAGATGAAAACCACAAGGGCCTACAAGACCCCCCAGCCCCCACTGTGGGTGAGCGGGGTAGGATTTCCTGGATGGGTCTGAGGAGGTGGGTTCAAATCCTGACTCTGCCATGTACCAGCTGGACAACCTGGGGCCAGTCTATTTGCCTCTCTGAGCCTCAGTTTCCCTACCTGTATGGTAGAGTTCATGCACACCCTCCAGGGATCAAACAACATCTCCAAGGTGGCCAGGACAAGATGCAGCACGTAGTCTGTCCCGTCCATTCTCCTCTTTGGCCGCAGCTCACTTACTAGGGGACAGTAATTACAGTTACCCGTGCTGGCAGTAAGCCGGGCGTCATGTCAAGCAGGTTATATGCTCTCCGCCACTTAATCCTCATTGGGACTTGAGGAACTAATGTCCTATTATTGTGCCCACTGGACAGATGAGGAAACCGAGGCCCGGTGACCTTCAGTAACCTGCCCATGGTCACACAGGTCACGGCTGGGCAGCTGAGAACTTTCTTGCTACAGACAGAGGCCCAGGGACTGGTTTCTGAAAAGAGGTAGAAATCTTTCACGGTATTCTCCGGGACCCAACCACTGCCATGGGGTTGGAATCCTAGAAAGTCTTGACCTTCGGACAACACACTCTAGGAGACCCCCCAAACACGCACACACCCTTGCACCCACGTGTTGCCTCTACTGCCAACCAGATTCCCCAAGTCCAGCACAGCAGAGAAAAAACCATCCCACAGGGCTCTGTAGGAAGCCAAGCCCCACGCTCGCCCAAGTGACCTGCCCAGCCAGGGTGGGCACAGCCACCACCGCGCCTGCCGGCCCCCGCCCAGCTGACCCTCTCCTACACTGTACAGGGGCATAAAGGCCGTGTCTCCTCTAGCCTCCTGGACACACACACACACACATGCACACACACACGCACACGCTTGGCGCCCATTCCATCGGCCCAGCAGGCTAAATACTGTTCTGGCCTTCCTGAAATACCCCTCTGTGCGGGTGGTTTTACAAGCTGCTAAAAGCAGGGCCGTGTCCCTGGCGGAAGGAGAGAGCTATTCCGGGTCTGTGTCAGGTGCTGGCAGAGTCAGCCAGAAAGGGCCCGTCTGCCGCCCCCCCCGCCCCCACATACCGGCTCCTCGGCGGACAATTCTTGGCAGCCTGGACCCCTAATGCCTGGCGGAAGAGGGTGAGGTCAGGCCAGTTTTGTCGGTGTCCCCCTCCCCAACGCACACACACTCTCGCTCTCTGTTCCAAATCTGACTTGGCCCGGCCCCGGCGCCGGGACTGTCTACCAGACACCATGCCAGGAGGACCCCACCGCTGTCCATCACAACCAGTCCAGGACCCCCAGGCTGGCCGGACCTGTCTAGGCACGTCCCTGCGTGGCGTTGCGGGACAGATAAGGACTCCAGGGGCCACGGACGTGCAGTGGCTTAGGCAAGAAGGTGCGGCTGGAGTGGCCAGACCGGGAGACGCAGGCTCCTGCCTGGGACTCTCCACCTGCTGCTTCCGCGAGGCCATGACTGAGTGCCCCGATACAGATCGGCGGTCGCTCGTTCTCACATTCAGCCTTCACAACCACCTGCGGGGAGGGCTGGCGCTGCCTTTTTTTTTCCACCTGGGGATACGGAGCTTCAGAGCAGGGAAGCTCCTTGCCCCAGGTCAGTCACCCAATCTAGAAGTGAGAGAATTGGGGATTTGAACCCGGGCCGCCTGGAGGAGGCTGTCTGCAGCCCTGGGCCCACTATGGCCAGCTCAGAGGGATGTCCATCTCAGACCTGCCTTCAGCTGGGGGAGCTGAGGGCAGCTAGCCAGCCGCACAGGCAGCCAGTCCCCTGGGGAGGACAGAGGGTCTGTGTGCAGACCACAGTCTCTGACTGGCCCTCTGTCTTTGTGTCCCGGGCCATTTCCAACCTAGGGGATTTGGGGACTCCTGGAGGGCCTGCCTTGTGCAAGCAGACCCAGGCCTCTGAACTTCCCAGAGGTCTCCGACCTTTGGGGAATCAGCCGGAAGCTGGAGGCCCCCCCACCCCAGGCACATGTTCACACACACTCATTTGCATGTGGTTCCAGGGGTCTGTGGCTCCCCGTGCCCAGGCACAGTCCAGCGCCCGCAGCACCATGGAGCAGCCCCCGACTCCCTGGCTAGCGGCGGGAGGGGTTCGCAGCGGGCACAGCTTCCTGCTCCAGCCCCACCGGGAAGCCCGCGGTGCAGCAGAACTTAGCTCCGAAAGGCCAGTTCCCCTTCCAGGAGTGCAGCAACCCCCCACCCCCACCCACCCCAGGCATCAGCTAGGAGGAAGGGGGTCCAGCCCCACAGCTGCCTGCAGCCTGGGGCGGGGGCGCCCAGTGCCCTCTGCACCCAGAAGCATTGGTCCTGCAACCGGAGCCGTGGTGGGTAAATATAGCGCTGCCACTCACCAGCCGAGGGGCCCTCGCCGTCCGACATGGTGCAGGAGATGGGCGGGCAGTCGGCCACCAGCCTGCAGGGACGCTCAGAGTCGTCAGTGGCTGTCACCCACCTGGTGGGGCTTGGGGCTGCCGGGCCTGCTCCGTGTCCAGTCCCCAGGCAGCGTCCCGCCGCAGCCGGCCCAGCGGCCCCCCCATGCTGGGCTGGGCAGATAAGAACAGGCTCTCGAGCCAGGAGCCCGCCGGATTGGTGGATAAATCTGGGCCCTGCCCTCTCCTGCCCTGGGCCTCTCCCGGGCAGCCTCGGAATGTTGCCTGAGAAACTGCTGCACCCCTGGGTACTTGGTCAGTCCCCAAGACCCCAGCCCCAGTTCTGGAGATCCCAGAGTGCCTGAGTCGCTCTCTCTGGGAAGGGACCCACAGCGCCGGTGAGGGGCTTTTATGGCCATTGTAGAAAAAGTGATGCCGCCCACTGAGCCCACGCCTGGTGCTGCCACACGTGTCTTCTCACTCGGCTATCCGGAGCAGCCATGACCCACCCAAGGCCACCCGGCCATGGAGGGGTGTGACCAGAGCCGGACTCTGGAGCCCGACTGTCTGTCTCCAAGGTTACGGGAAGGCATGGCCCTCGCCTTTGTCTGGCAGACCAAGAGCAGCCACTTCTGGGCACCTCCTGGGTGCCAACTGTTCCTTGTGTGCTGGGGGTGCCGGAGGGGGATGGAGGTGATGGCCTGGGGGAGCCACGTGACCCAGTGTCCGGCACAGAGTGGGGACTCAGGAAATACCAGTTGGGAGGAAACATCTCAGCAAGTGCTTAGTATACACTTGCTGTGTGCTTGCCTAAGAGGTAGCGCAGGCCTTCTCCTGGGTCCCCACAAGGGCCTGGGCCAGAGACGAGGGCAATGAGGCAAGCGGAAGGCTTTGGGCTCCACTCCCAGAGACATCAGCCTTGGGCTGGGCATCACGGGGCCCCCTTGGGCTCAAGGCCTACCTGGTTCTGCCTGCAGGGCACAGAAGGAGGGAAGTGGCTTAAAGAGGAGAGAAGCTGGTAATCAACCCCAATTAGATACAGGAGGGCTTCCTGGAAGAGCTGACCTTTGAGTTATGTCTTTGAAGACTACGAAAGCCTTTTCAGGGAAAGAGAGGGCATTCCGGGAAGAGACAAGCAGGTGTGAAGGTAAGAACTGGGGAAGCCTGACTGGAGACGGCCACGCATCCCTGGCAGGGGCTGGAGGTCATGGTCATCCCAAGGAGAAGAGGCTGGGACTTGTGGCTCCTCGGGGAGGCTTCAGGGCTAGGGAAGTCAGGGGAGGCTTCTTGGAAGGGGGCAGAGGCTGGTGCTCAAGGGTCCAACAGCTCAGAGGCATACAGCAGCCCTTCAGACGCCGAGGTCTTTCCCAGCTCAGACACCTGGGGCATGAACACAGGAGGGCCCAGGCCCCCATGTTCCAAAGGAACTGCCTTTTGGTGATGGGGTCGGGGAGACCTGCAGAGTCACACTAGCTGTCAGAGATAACAGCGTAGGAAGTCAATCCCTGTAAGGTTGTTCCAGGCCTCCCGGCCTTTGCCTGTGCTGTTCCCTTGGTCAAGAATTCCCTGTCCCCCTCCCCCTTCTCCTCCTCTGTGTAGCCTTGTCTAACTGTCCTTGAAGGTGGGCCGGGGCCCCTGCATCCTCCTGCACAATGTGCCCTCACTGTGGTCAGTGCCTGGCCCTGGTTTTGCACACCTCTTGGTTGGCTCTTGTTGTATGATAATGAGCTCACCATCCCTGGAGGTATGTAAACAGGGCTGGACAACCACTGCAAGAGGACATGGGGAGGGAGTTCAAGCATCAGACTGGGTTGGTTCAATGCCTTTGGGGCCCCTCTAGAGTGACCAACTCGTCCTGGTTTCCATGGGCTTTGCCCTGCTTCGGCCCCGGAAGTCCTGCCTGTCTCCTGGGAACCCTCCATCATAGGCAAACAAGGACTGTTGGTTGTCGTGGGTCCCTCCTGAGATTTTTAAGTGAGAAAAGAAAAAAGGGAGAGAGAGAGACGAAGCAAGGCAGGGGCTGTCCCTGGAAGCCCCCAGCCCCCTCCCCCCGCCCTGGGCAGGGCTCTCCTCCCCACCCACCACCGGATCCCACTCCCGGGCAGCTCTGGGAGTGAGTGGAAACTCACTGAGTGGAAACCGGATGCAGGTCAGCAGGGAGAGGAGAGGCTCCTGAGGGCGTCCTTACCTGCACATGGGGCAGAGTCTCACCTGCTGGGTTACGAGGATTACCTGAGATGAAGCCCAGCAACAGTGTGGCCATCTCTGCAAGGGGCAGCTTCATCCCCAGGGAAGTGTGGGACCAGGAAGGGGCAGTGGAGCCCACCCGCCAAGCCCTCCACTCAGCCCTTGGGTGGGGTCAGACCCGCTCCTGGGGTCGCCCAGGAGGTCGTGGCCCCTTTCCGCACCTCTGCCTCTGCATCGGGGGAGTATGTAGGAGCACCTCCTGTGTACTTGGCCCTGGGCCAGGCTGAGGGCAGAAAGAACTTCAGAGTCCCCGGCGAGAGGTGTGCCTGGTCCCAGGGGGCCACGCTCGGCCCTCGTCTTCTGCAGCACCTGCTCTGGGCAACCTGGCACAAGTGGTGTGGACAGAGGAGCACATGGGGAATGCGCCTTCGGGCGTCCGCTGACTGCCAGTAGCCCAGTCCAGGGGGACTGGGTTGTGCCCAGGGCCGGACACACTAGGCGGTGCCACAGAAAGAGTCCCGCCAAGCCACCTGGCATCCCAGACCGAGGCCTTCCCTCACCTCCACCGCTGCTGGGGCCACCGCAGGACCGCGGCCAGGATGCACGGAGGGTCAGCGCGCCCCGGGGCCGAACGCCACTCTGCCAGCCCTTCTTGGAGACAGGGACAAGCCCACCCCAGCCTCGGCTTCTCATCCGAAAGTGGGAGGCTGCGGTGGGATGAACCCCAAGGCCCAGATGCCCTGGAGGGACCCTCCACCTCCCCACCCTGTGGCCAGCAGCCTGTCCGGCCCCTGAGTCCCACCCAAACAGGCCACCCCGTGTCCCCCTGCTAGAGCTGGCTCCCTTCGCACAGGCCACTTCCCCTTCCTGTCCCGACCCCAAGCACTTTCCTGTTGGTTGTTTTTTTATTGTGGGAACATGTGTTGGGGAAAAAAACAACTCGATTCCTCTGCTCCTGAGGTCACCACAGCAGCCATGGGCCACGGCACGCAAGTGCAAACGTGTGGCTGTGTGTGCGCTGGTGAACACGTGTGTGACAATGCACGTGGGTGGGCACGGGCCAAGTGAGCACGGGCGTGTGCACATCTATGTGTGGGAGCGCGTGTATGCGTGCAGGGGAGTGGGGGGGTGAGCACGTATGTCGGGGGGTGTAAACACATTTATTGGACTACAGTGGGGCCAGCTCTGAGCGAGGCCCCTTCCAGGCCTGCCTCACGTCAAGGTCTCAAGGGAGGACAACATCCCCCGCCCCACACTGCAGCCCGCCAGCCCCGTGCCTCGAGGAAGGCGCCGGAGGGAGGGAGGGTCCGGGCTGGCCTGATCAAAGGTGGGGGGCGCCCCAGCCTGATCAAAGGTGGGGGGTGCCCCAGCCTGATCAAAGGTGGGGGGCGCCCCAGCCTGATCAAAGGTGGGGGGGCGCCCCAGCCTGATCAAAGGTGGGGGGCGCCCCAGCCTGATCAAAGGTGGGGGGGCGCCCCAGCCTGATCAAAGGTGGGGGGGCGCCTCAGCCTGATCAAAGGTGGGGGGGCGCCCCAGCCTGATCAAAGGTGGGGGGCGCCCCAGCCTGATCAAAGGTGGGGGGCGCCCCAGCCTGATCAAAGGTGGGGGGGCGCCCCAGCATGCTGGGTCAGGGAGGAGGCCCGTGTCCTGCCTGCTCACCTGTTCACCCCAGATTCACATGGACACCTGCTGGTCGGGGGGGGGGGGGCGGGAACTCCTCCCTGCTGGAGATCCTGTCTTCCTGGGCCTTGGGCCCCCCACAAAAGAGAGGCAGGAAAGTTTTGAACACAGAGCCTCGCCTGGGCCCTCAGTGGCCATGACATGAGGAAGGACAGTGTAAGTCCACACTGGGGGCCTCCTGGGTGTGTGAGCTCGGGCAGGGCCCCTCACCTCCCAGACATCGGCCCGCGGCACTGTGAGGGCCTGGGCGCCGCGGGGCCTCAGGACCCTCCCGGGGTCTGCTCGCTGCCTTAGGTTCCAACAGACCCTCCTCACAGCGCAGGTCGCAGCCTGAGACACACAGGCATGGCCGCTGGGACCCACATGGAGGAGACAGACAGGCCGTGGCAGGGAGGCTGCAGAAACGCAGAGATGCGAGACACAAGTAGACACAGAGACACACGGGCGGTGTGGCTCTGGCAGCTGCTTTCCCGCCCGCGGGGGCCCCTGTCCAGCCCAGGTGCCTGAGGCTGATGGCCGCCCGGGGGGCCTTGGAGGAGCCCCACAGCCTCCATGCTCGCAGCCCGCAGAGAAGCTCAGAGAGGTGTCCAGTAGCAGGAGGCGTTCCTGGGGTAGGAGGGGGGGGGCCGCTCTCAGGTCCTCGCGGGCAACGTCCTCACCTCTGGGTGGGGGCCACGGAGCAGCCGTCGTTTGGGGAGTGTGCGGGGTGGGAGTGGCTCCGGGGACATGGGGCTGCTGGGGAGGCTCTGGCCTCCTCCTGGGGCTCTGGGGCTCACAGCAGGGGCGAGACCCCCCACAGGAAGAGTGAGGCCCCGCCTCCTAGGGGCGGGCTTACAGCGTAGCGGGCTCAGATCTCCGAGGCGTGAGCTGGAGGCATCATCCGCGTCTTCACCGTATCCCGGGCTCCTCCTCACCCGGGATCTCAGGGCCACCAAAGGGGCTCAGATAAGGGCTCTCCCCCTGGGCATGGGTTAGAGGAGGCCTCGCAGAGCTGCTGGCATCGTCCCGCTCTGTCCCCGAAAGCAGAAACCAGCAGAGGAGCTGGGCCCAAAGAGTCGGAACAGGAAGGGGAGTCTAGTCCTTTGCCCTTGTCTGCACAGGTTGACCCGGGGACCCTCCACACCCCACCCGGGAGGCCAGGCCCCCGCACGGAAGGCCCCAGTGTCCCCCTGGTTCCTGCCTGGCCTCACTGTCGTGTGGCCCAAGGACCACCCTCCAGGTCAGGCTTGGGAGCTCAGCACAGTATGGTAGGGGCTGCCAGTGGGTTGGGGGTCTGGGGCACCTCCGCAGGGACTGGCACACTTGCCCCTGGCTACCTAGTCAGGCGGTGACTCTACTCTGCCTGGCTGGCTCAGGGTCCGGCCCACCAGCAGGGACTACCTAAGGTGGGCAACACCAGGGGAGTGACCATGGCTTCCTCAAGCAAGGACAGGAAGTGCAGGGGAAGCCGTGTTCTGGGAGAAACAAATGTTCCTCAAGCTCCAGGCCAGGGAAGGGCCTTGACCCCACGTGTGCCCACCCCAGCCCTGATTCAGGGAAGTGGCCCTCGGGCAATAAGTCTCCCTTCCCTGCCAGAAATACCCCCAGTGTCTGCCCCTCCCCCAAGCTCAGGTTATATTTAGAGGTCCAGGCGGAGATGCCCAAGGCTGTCTGGAGCCCAGGATGACTTCTGGGCAGACATGTGGATTTAGGAGTCATCTGCCCCAGGGGGGTGAGAGCCTCCTTTGGGTCGTACATTCATCAGGAAGCCTGCTGAAGAGGCGGGATTCTTGCCCCAGAGGGAAGCAATGGTCCTTGCAGAGGGGAGGAAACGTAGGAAGAGGCACTGGCTTGAGCACCCTCTTGCTCCTGTCCTGAGGTCCCCTCCAGGTGGCCGTGCTCTCTCTCATTAATCATGCAGGAAACACACACCCATACTGTTCATGAGGCTGACCCCGGGTGGCCCTACCAAACTCTGGACCACTATAAAGGACACCAGGCCTGACTGACCAAGACAATCAGGAGGCGCCAAGCTCCATCCAGAACCTGCCTGGGGGGGTCAGCTAATTGTGGCCCTCTGTCCACTCACGTTGGCTACCTCTGAGGCCCAGCAGGGCCACTAGGTGACTCCAGAGCCAGCCTCTTGTCCTAGTCTGCGCAGCAGAGAGGAAGAAAACCTCCCACAGCTGCACCAGGCTTCTCAGCCCCAGCGCAGGCAGGCCAAGGCTCTCGGGTCCAACCACCAGCCTGACCTTGGCCACAGGCCACCCGGGAGGCCCCCTCATCACCAGCTTCCAGGACCCTCAAGCAGCAGGGCCCTGGTGGTGGCTTCAGTTCGGCCAAGAGCAAGTTAAGTGTTAGAGCAGCTCGGCCCCGAATGGCCCTTGCCCCGCCCCCCCAGCTCTCCCAGGCAGGAGGAAGCCGCCTGCTCCCCTGTCCCCCTCTCAGTGTGCTTCTCCTCCGCGGGGCTTTTCTTGCCCAAGCTCCCCGGGACCGGCCAGCCAGCGTCTCACCGCCAGACCCAGCCCATCGCCAGGAGAGGTGGCGGTCTCGGCACGCCCGCCTGCGTGGTTGTCCCTCTAGGGGCCCACCCGCTGCGCGTCTCGGCGGCCCCACCTGCGACAGGGGCATGGCGACGCCCGCCTGCCCACCCGCACCCGAGTGGCCTGCGGACCCCACAGACCACCCTCGCCTGGGCCCGCCGGAGTCTGCGCCCTGCCGGCTGGCCCCGCCCCCAGGAGGCTGGGCCTGCGATGCTGCGAGCCCCGCCCCTCCGGGCCTCCGGTCCCCGCGGGAAGGGGAGGCACCGCCCACTCGGCCTGCCGCGGCCGCGCCGACCCGAGAGCTGCGCCGGGGCGCCACCGTGTGGCTCTTCTGGGAACTGCACTGCCTGGCCTCCCAGGAAAGCCCTTCCTTCCCTAGAGGTCATTAGCGATAAAGATACTCACGCTCTAAATTCTCCCATCAGTCTTAGGATCTCCTATCAGCCGTCCTCCTTTACAGACGGGGAAACTGAGGCCCAAGTCGCATAAACATAAAAGGGACAGTGCAGGTCGGATCTGACCCCACGAAGCCTGGCTGCAAGGCCTTGGTTTTAATCTCTTCCATCTGGCCTGGGTGCCCAGGGTTGACACCATCTTTGTGCACACTGGAGTCTCCCCAGGCGGCCTAGGAAAGGCTTCGGGGTCCCACCCCAGCGGCTGATCCAGCTGGCCCAAGCCACTGGTCGACACAGCCAAGCCCGAGAACCACGTGCTCACTCAGAAAGTCCTTTTAACAGAGGAGAAAGTGGCTCCGGAAGGTCAGGATGGGTGCACTGACCCACAGACAGTGACAGCCGAGCAGCACGGGGCGGGACACAGGCTCTGCTCTTCCCACTCACCTCAGGCCTCCAGCCCCGGGAGGCAAGCCCAGGCCTTCAGCAACAGGGTTTGCTGAGATGGTGGAAGGCCAGAGTGCCAGGGGCTACAGGTTTGAGTCTTTACTCTGCTATGGCCTGGCTGTGTGCTGTGGCCTTAACTTTCTCATCTGTGAAATGGGTCATACTCAGGAGGACTTGAAGAAATAATGGTGTGAAGACTCAGGTTCAGCAATGGATAGATATCTGCTAAGTCAGAGCATGGTAAAGGCAATTTGAAGTTTCAGTGGGAGCCGACCCCTCCAGGCAATGCGAGGTCATGCCCCTGGAGTGCTGAGGCTTGGTAGCCTGTGGACCTCTTAGACATACACTGAAGGAAGTTCTGTCCTGTGGGGCCAAGCTGAGCCATGGCAGGACGTAGGGCATGGAGCAGGGGGTGCTGGTGGAGAACTGGGGGGTTGGTGTGGGGTGGCTGGCTTGGGGGCCTAGTGGGGTGTGCCTAGGGCTGGCTTGGGGGCCTAGTGGGGCGTGCCTAGGGTATGTGTGGGCCATAAAGTTTGTGGGATGGGGGCAGCCGTGGGGCTGTTGGAGGGCTGCAGGGGGGACTGGTGAACCTCAGAGACGGCTGTAGAGGATGGGGCCTAGGGGTCCCTGCACAACAGGTCCCTGGGAGCACAGCAAGGCTGAAGGCTCAGAACAGTGGCATTTGGGTGGCCGTGGGAAGGGGCGCTTTAGAGCTGAGGAGAGACAAGCAAAGGTTGGGTTTGGTCAAGCGCTGGAGGCAGAGCCCAGGCACACTGTTCTTAGACCACAGGAGGGTCTGGAGCCCCCCAGACAGGGAACTGGGTGGGAGTGTAGCTTGAGAAGCGCCTCGCCCAGTGCTCAGGGTGGCCGGAGGGCTGGGGGAGCGGGAGCACTCCGTGTGCAGGCCGTCTGCAGCTACAGAGGGTCCTCGAGGCCGGAGCCTCTGCCCAGAGGCCAGGCAGACTACTGGTACCAGTCTCATGACCCACCTGGGCTGGGGGCCTAGCTCTACTCTCGTACAATATACCCACCTGTACTGGCATGTCACTTCTTCCCCTGACCCTCGGTTTCCTCTTCTGCAGAATAGGAAGATCGCCTCAGTTCAAGACTGCACAAGCATTGAGTTACTGACGTAAAGCAAGGGCCAGCCCAGATCTATGCCCTCCCTGGTGCAGAGAGGGGCCCTTTCCAGGGCAGGTACCCCAGGCAGTGGGCTCAGGTGTTTGGTTTTCTCTGCAGGAAAACATGCTCCCATGTGCTGAAGGAGAAACTCAGGGGGTCCTTTTCCTTGGATGGGCCCAGAGGATGTGGCTGGTCTAGTATTTACTGCCCCTTGGCCACCTCTAGGCCCCGGGGAGAAAAGAACGGCGTCTTCACCCACGCACCTCCCCCACTGTGGGAGTCCCAGTCTCGCCTCCTCCAAGCTGGTCAGGAGGGAAGCGCTGTGCCAGAAGGTGCAGAGGAAGGGAGCAGGTGCCAGGCCAGGCACTCAGGTGCCCTGCTCCACCAAGCTGTCCCCAGGAGAGGTCCTGGGGGCTCTAGGCTGTGTGAGGCCCTCTGGGGTATCAGCGCCTTGTTGGGAGTCGCCTAGACCTCACAGGCCCCAGGGCCCTGGACCCTGTCAGTTCAAGCTCTCAAAACCCTGCCTGCAATCCCAACCTCACACCACACACAGAAACATGGTCTTGCCTCCAACAAAGAGAATATGTTTCTCCTAACACAGAAAGCCCCTGGGCAGTCTTCTCCCAAGATGTCTGGGATTAGCTGCGGGGTTAGCTTCCAGGCTGCATGAGCCCTCGGACTGGCCTCCACACCACTCTCATTTACCAGATGAGCAACTGAGGCCCGAGCGCTCTGGCTGGGTTTCACCATTCATTCATGCAGTCGACACATATTTATTGAGCATCGACTCTGGGTCAGGCCCGGGGGCAGGCTCAGAGACGAATCATACACAGACCTGGCAGCCCACGAGGCACTCACAACCTGGCAGGGCGGCCGGTCACATCAAAGGACACTCACAATACAGTGTGGTCAGTGTGGTGTTAGAGGTAGCACAGGTGACCAAGGGAGCACAGAGTAGGAGGGGCCCCTGGCCCGGCCGGGGGGTGGCAGGGAGGGCTTCCTAGAGGAGGTGACACCTGAAGAGGGTTTTAGGAAGTGAGCAAGAGTTAGGGTATGTGGCAGGGGGAGTGGCCTATGCAAAGAGGTTCGGGGTAGGAGACCGCACATCTGGGCAGCAGCTGGGAATTAGGCAGGGTCCAGTCCAGGAGGGGCGTGGAGTTAGCAGTGGGCAGGAAGCTCTGGGTGGGTGGGGGGGGGGTTGTGAAGCAGGTGGTGGTTAGCAGGGGACCCACTGGGAGCCAGCGTGGAGGGTGCCCCTGAGGAAGGGGGCAGGGGAGCAGGGTGGGTGGCCATGGGGCTGCAGAGGAGCGTGGGTGTGGCACCCTTGCCCGATGAGTCCCATCCACCCCAGGCCCACTCAGCAGGGTGGTGGGGGTGCGGGCTGCCAGCCCCGGGGCCGCAGAGTGCACAGCACGGGGTCCAGCGGCTTGAGCGTGGCCTGCTCCTGCAGCCCGTAGCGCTGCCCGGGCACCAGCCGGAACTCGAGCCTCTGCAGCAGCTTGGCCATGACCACCTTCACCTCCATCTGTGTGCGGAAGTGAGGACGGGCAGGAGGCCCGGGGCATGAGCGTGCAGCAGAGCCTGCAGCCGGCTGGCCCATCCCCCCGCCTCCCCCCACCCAAGGGTCCCAGAGCAGGGCTCGGAAATGCCTCCTGGCCCGGGATGAGACACCAGCCCTGAAACCAGCTTCCGGCAGAAACCCCAGCCCTGGACTCCTACCTGAGCAAACTGCTGCCCGATGCAGGAGCGCGGTCCCAGAGAGAAGGGGAAGTAGGTGAACCTCGGCCTGCAGGGAGAGAGCGGTCAGGAGGTGGCTGCCCAGCCGCAGACCCCCCACCCCAGCGGTGACAAACCCATCCCCCGCGGATGAATGGCTATGCACCACAGCTGGCTTGTGCACGCACTAAAAACATCAACAGCTGGCTCTGTCGGGCTCTGCATCAGCATTTTCTCATTCTAGCCATCTCAGGAGCCTTCCAGAAGAAGTCGTTATTATCCCCAGTTCACAGAAGGAGGAACTAAAGAGCTTGCAATCCGATGGCACTTCTATGTTCGACCAGTCACATATGCAGCTCTGGGCAGGGTCTGGGTCTGGACGCAGGTGGCCTGTCCCCGGACCCTGGCCACCACCCCCAGCCCCAACTGTACTTTCAGGCATTCACCCCCATAGCGAGCTGCAGAGGGAGCCAACAGGATTCCCATTTCTCAGATAGGACCATCAAGGCAGGGGGAGGGACAGTCCCCTGGCGCCAATCACAGTGTTTCCCAGTACAGGGGATGGGTTATGAGCATGGGTTTTGAAACCAGTCTGAGCTGGCCTCAAACCGCAGCTCTGCGGCTCCTGGCTGTGTGCCCTTGTTCAAGTTACCTAACCTCTCTGTGCTGTGATTTCCTCTCCATGAAAGGAGGCAGAGCAGGGAATCGTGACTCCCTCACAGTGATCTGAGAGGCTACATGGGCTCAGGGGTCACTGGCAGTTCAGACCCAAGGTCCCTGGGCCACTCTTCTCGCACATGCACAGCTTGAAGACTTACTTGGGTGCTTTGGGGCTGAAGCGATCAGGGTTGAAAGTCAGTGGGTCCTCAAAGTACGTGTCCATCCGCCCCATGACATAGGTGCTAAACTGAGGGGAGAGGATCCAGCTGTCTCTGGTTCCAAACATGAGCACCCTCACACCTCCCCGACCCACCGGGGCCACCTCGTGGAGGGACCAGGAGCACAGAAGACCCCCCTCCCTCTACTCCACCCACACATGTGGGCCAGTGTGGGACTCCACCAGCATCTGGAAAGTGCCTCAGATGACGGGAGGGGGCAGCCCAGGGTACCAACAAGGGCCAGCTGGCTACAGCATCATCCCATGCTTGGCCCTGTGCTGTGGTGGGACCACAACTAGCCCTGTTTTACAGATAAGAAAACTGAGGCTCAGAGAGAAAATTGCTGACTTGCCTGAAGTCACCTGGCCAAACTGAGATTCAAACTCAGGTCTGCTTCAAGAGCCTCTTTTTCAAGATCTCTGAGAGCCATTATTCAGCACAAGGTTTGCATCTGGGGCTCAGGGGGGGTGCTGGGGAGGGGAGTGAGGCAGAGAACCCGCAGGTCCCCACCACGCTTTCAGTTGTCTCCCTACTGGGGTTAATGTTCCATGCCCCTAACCTCCATGGGCCATATGTGTCCCCCATAACTTGGGCCCTGGGTCCCGACCTCTGCCTCATTACTCCTGCACAAAAGAGCGGCTTGAGCCCACTCTGTGCCCTGGTTCTCTGTGTTGAGCGTCCAAGGCAGGCAGGGTGAAGGGAGAGCCTGGAATGAAGCTCTGAAAAGTGAGGGGGAGCATGAGGTGGAGAGGGGGTCTGAGATCAGCGAAGAGCACCTACTGTGTGCTAGGGATTTGTGCCAGACATGTGACACATGTCACTCTTTGACTCTTCTCAGTAAATTATGACTCAGGCATCATCATCCCCATCTTACAAGGAGGGCACTGAGGCCCAGAGATGACTCAGCCTGCCAGAGAGGGTCTGGGATTGGAGCCGGGGTCTGCCACTCAAGGCCCTCACATCTGTACCCCTGCCCAGCCAGACGTAAGGGGATTCTAAACCACCTCCTGGGTCACAGGCAGGTGGTACTGGTGCAGGGTTGTGCAGAAAAAAAGGAGGGGGCAGATAAACAGAATAAAGAACACATATCGGGAAGCTCTCATACATGCTGGAGAGGGCATAGCAGAGTCCTGGGAAGTCTGGGTGAGGGGGAAGGGGAGAGGGGGCTGCCTAATGAATAGAACCGGAGGCATGTTGCTTTCCTTTATAAATAAAATCAGATCATGTGCTGGGCTGAACTGTGTCCCCCCAAAAATCTTATGTTAAAGTCTTAACCTCAGAATGTGATAGATAGTCTCCTTAAAGAGATACTCACGTTATAATGAGGTCATTAGGGAAGACCCTACTCCTGTCTGGCTCATGTCCTTAGAGGACAGACACACATAGAAGAGGTCTTGGGAGGACCCTGTGGGAAAGTAGCATCTGCGAGCCAAGGAGAGAGGATTCAGGAGAAACCAATCCTACCTCGAACTTGAACCCCCAGCCTCCAGAACTGTGAGAAAGGACATTTCCACTGCTAAGTACCCATCTGTGGTGCTTTGTTCCGGCAGCCCCAGGAGACAGAACCAGATCCCTACCTCACAGCATACACAAAATCAATTCCAGGTAGATAGGAACTTAACTTGCAAAAGAAAAATGTGAAATTGTTAGAAGACATTCTAAGCGACAATGCTGACCTCAGGATGGGGGCTCGGGGCCGGGGGTGGGGGCGGTTCCCTAAGACAAAACAAGAGAAGGCACCACTATAAAATGAAGAACTTCAAATCATTTAAAACGCTTTAGCAAAGAGAAGCCACAAAGCTAAAGACGAAATTTGGAACATACATACCCGACAAAGGATTAACTTAAGAATTTTTAAAGAGAGCTCTGCACAGGGATGAGACAACCCAGAAGAAGAAAAGGAGCACAGGGCTGCAAGCCTCACAGTAAGGAACCAGGAAAGTGCAAATCAAGACCTCAGGGAAGTACCTTTCTTGCACTTATTCCATTGGGAAAAAAAAAAAAAAAGGCAGCTGGACCATACTAGGTGCTGGGGAGGATAAGGAACCACATCTATGGGCATCTGGGTTGGCCCAGGTGCTCTGGAAAACACTTTGGCACTAGTTTACCAAGCTGACCATTTAGATATCCCACATCCCAGCCCTCCCATCCCTGTCTGCCCCACCCACTGGTCATGCTGGCAAGAATGGTCACCAGCAGTGCTCAGGAGAGCAGGATGCCCCCTGACCCAGAATCGAGAATGGGGTGCTGGTCTACACACAGCAGAATATGATACAGCAGGGAACTGAGGGCCTGCAGTCACAAAGCAATCCTGGGAGATACAGAAAGTCAACCACTTTCTGAAAGGTAGGACGTGCAGAGAAGTAAATCCAAAGTGAGGGGAAGATAGACCACGGGGGGAGGGGCTGGCTCCCGGGATGCAGTGGGCAAAGGAGCACAAAATCAGAACTTTTAGAAGTCTGCTCCACTGAGGGACATCACTCCAGTGGCTAGGCGAGGGTGAGCCCTTGCAGGGAGTGTGGTCTCAAGTCCTCCGGGGTCACAGAAGGATCAGGGCTGTTTGAGTATGGCAGAACTCCCAGGTAGCAGAGCAGGGAAGCCAGCTACAGAGACAAAGCTGAGGAATGAGCTCTCAGCTCGTGGTTGCCTTAAACCATGATCCATGGCATAGTCAGGCCACTGTTCTTTGAGCAGGGACCCCACAAGTGGCACATCTGGGAGACTCACCTTCCTCCTCTGGAGGCAGGAATCTGCTGGGTTTGGAGACTCCAAACGGGGCTGTGTGCCAGAGACTGAAATGTTTGGTCTCAGGCCAGGTGAGCCCAGAGCATGGCTGGAGACCAGGGAGATGGGAGTGATTGACCCCTTTCCTCTGAGGGCGCACTGAGGTGTGGTGGCCCCAGCTCTTGGCTCCTCCAGCTGGAGAATGGGAGGCCTCAATCTTCATTGCTGTCCTCCAGAGCTCTATGGAAAGCTTTCAGGGAACAAAAGCTCCCAAGAGCGAAACCAAGAAGATCACTTTGCCTGGCCCCTGGCAAGGGCAGTGCGATTCTGCCTCGGGCAAAGACATTTGAGAATCACTGCAACTCAGAAGATTAGCAAGAATATCCAGCCAAGACCAAGGTCATCGATCAGCGAGAACTGTGAAACTCCACAGCTCAGGGAAAGCAGCACATAGAATTCATGGCATTTCCCCCCATGATCCTTTAATCTTTCAAAGTTAAATTAAAATTTTTTAATTTTATTTTTTTCTTATTCTGATTTTTTTAACTTTTCCTCTTTTAACATTTTTTAACTAGTTTATCTTAACACTACCTTTCTAAAAAAAATATTTTATGCCTTCATTATTATAGTCATATTTTATCCTTTATTGTATTTAACCTTATTTTTTTTATACATATAGGGTTATTTTTTCCTAAAAAATTTTGGGATAAGATTTCTTCTAAAAGATCAAAATATACTCTAAATCTAGCACATGGCTTTATTCGAGTCTCCAGCCTGTGTACATTCTCTTCCCCTTTTTTAATCTTCTTTCTTTTTCCAACCAACTTATCTTATCAATTATTTTTTTAGAATTTTTTTAAAATTTTCATCTTTACAGTCATATTCCATCCCTTCATTGTGTTTACCCTTATTTTTGTACATATATAACTTTTTCTTTCTTTAAAATTTTGGGAGGTAGTTTCTTCTAAGAGATCAAAATACGCCCAAAATCAAGAGGGTGGCTCTGTTTTATTCACCAGTTTAATATGTGTGTGTGTGTGTGTGTGTGTGTGTGTGTGTGTATAAATTTCTTTTTATCCCCTTTCTTCTCCCCCCAGTTTAGGGTCTCCTCTGATTTGGTTAGTGTACATTTTCTGGGGTCTTTGCCACCCTTTCAGTATTTTATTCTCTCATTCATATATTCTTATCTGGATAAAATGACAAGGCAGAAAACTCACCACCAAAAAAAAAAAAAAAAGAAGAAGAAGAACAAGAAGAACAAGAGGCAGTACCAAAGGTTAGGGATCTAATCAATACAGACATTGGTAATATGTCAAATCTAGAGTTCAGAATGATGATTCTCAAGGTGCTAGCTGGGCTCGAAAAAGGCATGGGGGATATTAGAGAAACCCTGTCTGGAGAAATAAAATCTCTTTCTGGGAGTAAAAGAACTAAAATCTAACCAAGCTGAAATCAAAAAAGGAATTAATGAGGCGCAATAAAAAAGGAGGCTCTTACTGCTAGGATAAATGATGCAGAAGAATTAGTGATATAGAAGACCAAATGATGGTGAATAAAGAAGCTGAGCAAAAGAGAGACAACCAACTACTGGGCCAGAAGAGGAGAATTCTAGAGATAAGTGATACCATAAGACGAAACAAATTTAGAATAATTGGGATTCCAGAAGAAGAAGAAAGAGAGAGAGGGGTAGAAAGTATATTGGAGCAAATTATAATAGAGAATTTCCCTAATATGACAAAGGGAACAAGCATCAAAATCCAGGAGGCATAGAGACCCCCCTCAAAATCAATAAGAATAGGTCCACACCCCATCATCTAATAGTAAAACTTACTAGTCTTAGTGACAAAGAGAAAATTCTGAAAGCAGCTCGGGACAATATGTCTGTAACATGCAATGGTAGAAATATTAGATTGGCAGCACACTTATCCACAGAGACCTGGCAGGCTTCAAGGACCGACACGATATATTCAGAGCACTAAATGAGAAAAATATGCAGCCAAGAATACTATATACAGCTAGGCTATCATTGAAAATAAAAGAGATAAAAAGCTCCCAGGACAAAGCAAAAATAAAGAATTTGGAAACACCAAACCAGCCCTACAGGAATTATTGAAAAGGTCCTCTAAGCAAAGAAAGAGCCTTAAAGAAGAAGACAAGAAAGGAACAAAGACAATATACGGTAACGGTCACCTTACAGGCAATACAATGGCACTGAATTCATATCTTTCAATAGTTACCCTGAATGTAAATGGGTTAAATGCCCCAATCAAAAGTCATAGGGTATCAGAATGGATTTAAAAAAAAAAACCATCAATATGCTATCTACAAAAAACTCATTTTAGATCCAAAGACATCTCCAGATTTAAAGTGAGGGGGTGGGAAACAATTTACCATGCTAAGGTACATCCAAATAAAGCTGGGGTGGCTATCCTTATATCAGATAAATTATATTTTAAGGCAAAGACTATAATAAGAGATGAGGAAGGACACTATATCATACTCAAAGGGCCTGTCCAACAAGAAGCTCTAACAATCTTAAATATCTATGCCTCTAACATAGGAGCAACCAACTATATAAACCAATTAATAACAAAATCAAAGAAACACATTGACAATAATACAATAATAGTAGGGAAACTTAACACCACCCCTCACTGAAATGGACACATCATCCAAGCAAAAGATCAACAAGGAAACAAAGGCCTTAAATGAAACACAGGACCAGATGGACATCACAGATATATTCAGAACATTTCATCCCAAAGTAACAGAATACACATTCTTCTCTAATGCACACGGAACATTTGCCAGAATAGATCACATCCTGGGTCACAAATCAGGTCTCAAGCAATACCAAAAGATTGGGATCATTCCCTGCATATTTTCAGACCACAATGCTCTGAAGCTAGAACTCAACCACAAGAGGAAAGTTGGAAAGAACTCAAATACATGGAGGCTACAGAGCATCCTAATAAGAATGAATGGGTCAACCAGGAAATTAAAGAAGAATTGAAAAAATTCATGGAAACAAATGATAATGAAAACACAACAGTTCAAAATCTGTGGGACACAGGTGGTCCTGAAAGGAAAGTATATAGCCATACAAGCCTTTCTCAAGAAACAAGAAAGGTCTCTAGCCCTAAACCTAAAGGAGCTGGAGGAAGAACAGCAAAGAAAGCCTAAACCCAGCAGGAGAAGAGAAACCATAAAGATCAGAGCAGAAATCAATGAAATAGAAACCAAAAGAACAGTAGAACAAATAAATGAAACTAGGAGCTGGTTCTTTGAAAGAATTAATAAGATTGGTAACCCCCTGGCCAGACTTATCAAAAAGAAAAGAGAAAGGACCCAAACTAATAAAATCATGAATGAAAGAGGAGAGATCACAACCAACACCAAAGAAATACAAAGAATTATAAGAACATATTATGAGCAACACTATGCCAGCAAATTAGACAATCTGGAAGAAATGGATGCATTCCTAGAGACCTGTAAACTACCAAAACTGAACCAGGAAGAAATAGAAAACCTGAACAGACCCATAACCAGTAAGGAGATTGAAGCAGTCATCAAAAATCTCCCAAAAACAAGAGCCCAGGGCCAGACATCTTCCCAGGGAATATTACCAAACATTTAAAAAAGAACTAATACCTATTCTCCTGAAACTGTTCCAAAAAATAGAAATGGAAAAAAAAACTTCCAAACTCATTTAATGAGGCCAGCATTACCTTGATCCCAAAACCAGACAAAGACCCCATCAAAAAGGAGAATTACAGACCAATATCCTTGATGACCACAGATGCAAAAATTCTCACAAAAATACTAACCAATAGGATCCAACAGTATGTTGAAAGGATTATTCACCACAACCAAGTGGGATTTATTCCTGGGCTGCAACGTTAGTTCAACACATGCAAATCAATCAATGTGATACAATACATTAATAAGAGAAAGAACAAGAACCATATGTTACACCCAATAGATGCTGAAAAAGCATTTGACAAAGTATAGCATCCTTTCTTGATCAAAACTCTTCAAAGTGTAGGGATAGAGGGTATATACCTCAATATCATCAGAGCCATCTATGAAAGACCCGCAGCCAATATCATTCTCAATGGGGATAAACTGAGAGCTTTTCTCCTAAGATCAGGAACACAGCAGGGCTGTCCACTATCACCACTGCTATTCAACATAGTACTAGAAGTTCTAGCCTCAGCAATCAGACAACAAAAAGAAATTAAAGGCATCCGAATCAGCAAAGAAGAAGTCAAACTCTCACTCTTTGCAAATGATATGATACTTTATGTGGAAAACCCAAAAGATTCCACTCCAAAACTGCTAGAACTTATACTGGAATTCAGTAAAGTGTCAGGATATAAAATCAATGCACTAAAATAAGTTGCATTTCTATACATCAACAACAAGACAGAAGAAAGAAAAATTAAGGAGTCAATCCCATTTACAGTTGCACCCAAAACCATAAGATACCTAGGAATAAACCTAACCAAAGAGGCAAAGAATCTGTACTCAGAAAACTATAAAGTATTCATGAAAGAAATTGAGGAAGACACAAAGAAATGGAAAAATGTTCCATGCCCATGGATTGGAAGAACAAACATTGTGAAAATGCCCATGCTACCTAAAGCAATCTACACATTTAATGCAATCCCTATCAAAATACCATCAATTCTTTTTCAAAGAAATGGAACAAATAATCCTAAAATTTATATGGAACCAGAAAAGACCATGAATAGCCAGAATAATGTTGAAAAAGAAAGCCAGAGTTGGTGGCATCACAATTCCAGACTTCAAGCTCTATTACAAAGCAAATATCATTCTCATCAGCATCAAGACAGTATGGTACTGACCCAAAAACAGACACATAGATCAACGGAACAGAATAGAGAGCCCAGAAATAGACCTTCAACTTTGTGGTCAACTAATCTTTGACAAAACAGGAAAGAATGTCCAGTGGAAAAAAGACAGTCTCTTCAACAAATGGTGTTGGGAAAATTGGACAGCCACATGCAGAAGAATGAAACTGGACCATTTCCTTACACCACACACAAAAATAGACTCAAAATGGAAGAAAGACCTCAATGTGAGAAAGGAATCCATCAAAATCCTTGAGGAGAACACAGGCAGCAACCCCTTCGACCTCAGCTGTAGCAACTTCTTCCTAGAGACATCGCCAAAGGCAAGGGAAGCAAGGGCAAAAATGAACTATTGGGATTTCATCAAGATCAAAAGCTTTTGCACAGCAAAGGAAACAGTCCACAAAACCAAAAGACAGCTAACAGAGAGGGAGAAAATATTTGCAAATGACATATCAGATAAAAGGCTAGTATCCAAAATATATAAAGAATTTATCAAATTCAACACCCAAAGAACAAATAATCCAATCAAGAAATGGGCAGAGGATATGAACAGACAGTGCTGCAAAGCAGATGTCCAGATGGCCAACAGACACATGAAAAAATTCTCAACATCATTCAGCATCAGGGAAATACAAATCAAAACCACAATGAGATACCACCTCACACCAGTCAGAATGGCTAAAATTAACAAGTCAGGAAACGACAGATGCTGGCGAGGATGCAGAGAAAGGGAAACCCTCCTACACTGTTGGCGGGAACGCAAGCTGTTGCAGCCACTCTGGAAAACAGCAGGGAGGTTCCTCAAATAGTTGAAAATAGAGCTACCCTATGACCCAGCAATCGTACTACTGGGTATTTACCCTAAAGATACAAACGTAGTGATCTGAAGGGGCACATGTACCCGAATGTTTATAGCAGCAATGTCCACAATAGCCAAACTATGGAAAGAACCTAGATGTCCATCAACAGATGAATGGATAAAGATATGGCGTATATACACAATGGAATACTATGCAGCCATCAAAAGAAATGAAATCTTGCCATTTGCCACAACATGGATGGAACTAGAGGGTATCATGCTAAGCGAAATAAGTCAATCGGAGAAAGACAATTATCACATGATCTCCCTGATATGAGGAATTTGAGAGGCAGAGTGGGGGGTTTGGGAGGTAGGGAAGGAAAAAATGAAACAAGATGGGATTGGGAGGGAGAGAAACCATAAGAGACTCTTAATCTCACAAAACAAACTGAGGGTTGCTGGGGGGAAGGGGGTAGGGAGAGGGGGGTTGCATTATGGACATTGGGGAGGGTGTGTGCTCTGGTGAGTGCTGTGAGATGTGTAAGCCTGACGATTCACAGACCTGTACCCCTGGGGCTAATAATACATTATACATTAATAAAAATAATTAATAAATAAATTTAAAAATAAATAAAGGCAAAATGCTGTAACTGAAAAAAAAAAAAGATTTTTCTCTCCCTCTGCCTCTGCCCCTCCCTGCCCCTCCAGTCACACTCTCGTGCTTGCTCTTTAAAGAACAAAAACCAAAAACAAACAAGTAAAGGAGAGGAGGCGGGAAGTCACCTCCACGGGAGAAGGGGTGGTGGAGGAGAGAGAGAAGGAACTGGACAGCCCGGGGTCAGCTGTGAAACTGGGCACATCTTGTATCTGTCCCTGGCCGGCTATGTGACCTCAGGAAAGTGACCTAAGCTCTCTAAGCCTCAGTGTCCTCAGATGTAAACAAGGTGCCTCCCTTCCAGAATCATCCACTGTAACTTTACACTGGACTGTGTGAAAGGGAAGAGAGACCTCACATGGCTATAGTGCAGCTTGAATGAGAACCCCCAGTGGTGACAATGGGGCCACGGATATCCCGACCTCAGGGCTGGGGGCAGGCAGGAAGGGCCCCCACACACCAGGAGCGGAGTGTTGCCAGGTACTCTGACCCCGTCAATCAAGGTCTCCTCCTCCAGCAGGCGAAAGGTGCCCCATGCTGGCGGGTACAGCCTCAGGGACTCTTTGAGAACCTACAGAAGCCACACGGGGAGACAAGGAGAGAAGTCAGGAGTCCCCCAGATCGCGCTAGTGGCGTGCCCCGGACCCACCTTTGCTCCCACTCCCAGGGCTGAATATGCACCCATGTCTAGGACTGGGTCCCAGACCCCTGCAAAGTTAGCCTCAGCTTCTTGTCCAACCCTTCTTGTCACAGGAGAAACTGACACCCAAAAGGAGAAGGGAGTTGGGCAGAACCCCTGTGGCGGAGCCTAGACCAGGACCCAGGCCTTCTCTCTGAACCAGGGCACCACCATCCCAGAGGGGCCCCCCCTGAGCTCAAGCCAGGCCTCCGGCTGTGCTCTGTTGGGGTGGGGAGGAGGCCGCTGAGTCTGGCCCCTGGAGGCCGGCTTGAGGCTCCTGGAAGTGCCCAGCCCAGCTGGGAAGTGCAAACAGCGTCATTCCATCAAGGGCTGCTTCCCCACCGAGGCTGCGCACTGGAGTCACCTGCGAGGCCTTTACAAAGGCTGCGGCCCCTCCTGACCCACCTTAGCCTGCCCCAGTGACTCTGATGTCATTGATCCGTGGCAGCTCTGGTCATGGGAATTTTTTTTTTAAATCTCCTGGGACATTCTCACGTGCAGTGAAGTTAGAGAAAGGGTTCCAGGTGCAGAAGGCCTGGCTTGATGAACCACCCCCAAGTGCCCAGAAGCTTCTCTCCCACCCCCACACCTAGGACAGAAGGCCTGGCTTGATGAACCACCCCCAAATGCCCAGAAGCTTCTCTCCCGCCCCCACACCTGGGACAGGTACTGCAGTCTCCCCAGGTCGTCACAGTCAAGGTGCCTCTTAGAACCGATGACCTCATCCACCTCCGCCTGCAGCCTGTTGGGGCAGATGAAGACAAGCTCGTCCCCAAGGAGAGGTTCCCCCCACCGCCTAGTTTTAGGAAGGGGGGATGGAGGGGAGCAAGAAGTGAGCCTCCTGGGACAGCCCATCGCGTGCACGCACACACATATACACGCACGCACAGTCCGCCCCTTTGTTGAAGACATCCAGGAACTGCCGTGTCCCAACCGAGATGCCTGAGCAGTTGGCAGCTGTGTTCAGGGCCTGTACAAATTCCCCCTTCGTGCTTGCTGCTTGGAACTGGTGGCAGAAAATAAACGCACCACGGATCCAGCTCTCTGCACCAAGCAGCCTGTCTCAGCCTGGCTCGTAGCAGCCGACAGCTGGAAACAGAATGAGCAGTGCAGGGATGCTGGCTGAGTAATGACGGGGACCGTTAGAAGAATATGCAGCACCAAGAGTGGGTTTGGACCACGTCACACCCACGAGGAAGGCAGAAAAGAACAAGAGTTAGCAAGGATGTGGAGAAATCAGAACCCTTGTGCACTGTCCGTAGGAATGGAACCCGCTGCAGGTGTATATGGAAAATAGGATGGCGGTTCCTCCAAACGGGAAATGTAGAATTACCATATGCTCCAGCAGTGCCATTCTGGGTGTGTGTGCCCCCACATAGAAAGTAGGGGCTCGTAGATACTTGTACACCCAAGTTCATGGCTGCATTAGTCACAGTAGCCGAAGGGCGGAAGCAACCCCAGTGTCCGTCACCAGATGAATAGACCAGCAAAATGTGGTCTGTCCATGGGGTGCCTGGGCAGCTCAGTCACCCAAGCATCTGCCTCCAGCTCAGGTCTTGATCCCAGGGTCCCCGGCTCGAATCCCATGTCCTGCTCCCTGCTCAGTGAGGAGTCTGCTTCTCCCTTCCTTCTGTCCCTCCCCCTGCTCCTTCACTCTCAAATAAAAAAGTCTTTTTACAAAATGTGGTCTATTACAATGTAATATTATTCAGTCTTAAAAGAGAGGGAAGTTCTGACACCTGCTAAAACAAAGGCGGACCTTGAAGACATTATCCTAAGTGAGATAAGCCAGACAAAAACGTCCGTTACTGTGTGATTCCTGTATGAGGTCCCCAGAGGAGTTAAATTCACAGAAACAGAGAGTAGAATGGGGCCACGGGCTGAGGGCATTGGGAAGCTAGTGTTTACTGGAGACGGTGTCAGTTGCAACGATGAGAAAGTTCTGGAAATGGTTGTGATAATTGCACAGTAATGGGAATGTGCTTAATGCCGCTGAACTATGCCCTTAAAAAATTACAATGCCCAGTTTTATGCATGTATGTGTGTGTTTGTTTATATCCACAATATAAAAGAGCGGATTTGGGAGAAGAGTTTATAATAAATAACGTGGGGCGATGCGATAAAACACATGGTGAAATTCAGTAGCTAGTTGTGAGCTGCCTCCAGGGGGCAGGGCACTGTGGGTAGAATAATAATAATACTGGTAATTGTTATTATTATTATTAGTAGTAGTAGTATAACTTTTCTGCTTTCTCCAAATTTTTATAAAGAGCATATTTATGTTCTTTTTTTATGTATCTGTATTTACGTATCTGTATTACAGATACAGTTAAAACCCTAACCAACCACTTTATCCTTCACATCTGCCCTTGGACACTGCCCATTAATAACTGTAATCAAGGCTTTCCCCACCTCCAGGGCTCCCACCCCCAAGCCTATCAGGGTTTTCAGAGTGCTTTCACATTGGTGCAGTTGGTTTGCGCAACCGTTTGCATTTAAGGAAACCAATGGCCCAGCTCAAAGGCCATCTCCAGGCACCCTCCATTGTCTTGCAAGTTGAATATAAGCCCTTCCTCAGTGCTGAGTTGGGAATTCTGTTCAGTTCTCAGTGCCAGCCCCTGGCCAGGCACTGAGCATGGTGTGGAGAGGGAAAGAACCATGATCCCTGATTTTTTGGAGCTTTAATTTCATGACTGAAATAGACTCAAAGCAAACCGGCCCAGGAGAAAAAGGCATTCATGAGCTGGAAGGAAGCTAGGAGGGGAAACATAGAACGACTACTTTAGGGGTGTGAGAAGGCTTCTGTGGGGCTGGACAGGGAGTTCTCTAAGAGAAAAGCAAGGAGAGGAGCTTCCAGAAGAGGGACTGGCATGTGCAAAGGCCCTGGGGTAAAGAGAAGCAGGACACACTGGAGGAGGCTCCGTGGTGGGAGGCTGGAACTGTCTGTCTTCTAGGAACAAGACATCAGTGAATCCCTTCACCAGCTTCAAGGGGAGCCACTACCTGACCCCCAAATCTCCCCATTCCATACCTTGCCAGGATTTCAGGCTGGCGGGACAGCTCCATCACCGTGAATGCCAAGTGATTGGCAGACGTCTCATGGCCTGTAGGAATGGAGAGGGGCAGTTCCACACGGGGCGACCCGGCTGCTGCTGGCCCGGCCCACCCGCCTCTGAGACCCTGAGCATGTGGTGGCAGTTCAGGTCCTCACATCTGCCCCCTGCATCTGCGCTGCACGTACAGATAGGAAGGAGAGAGGCTGCCCACCCGCAGATCCCCTGCGCTCGCCAGAGTAAGTCCAATAAACGGCATCTGCTCCCAGGCATCTGGTTTTTACACCCTAAAAGCTCCCTCTGGGGCACCTGGGTGGTTCAGTAGGTTAAGCATCTGCCTTTGGCTCAGGTCATGATCCCAGAGTCCTGGGATCAAGCCCCATGTTGGGCTCTCTGCTCAGTGGGCAGCCTGCTTCCTTCTCTCCCTCCACTGCTCCCCCTGCTCATGCTTTCTCTCTCTCTCTCCGGGTCTCAAATAAATAAAATCCTTAAAAAAAAATTTGATGAGCAAAGGAATGAAGTTGCCGGGCACATCTTTTTATGCTGGTCTGAGGAAGGCCTCCCCACAAATCCTGAGTGGGGCGGAGCCTTGAGCTCACATGGCCAAGCTCTCCTGCCAATAGGCAGCTTCACAGGGTGCCCGGGTGCTCAGTTGTTAAGCATCTGCCTTCAGCTCAGGTCATGATCCCGGGGTCCCAGGCTCGAGCCGCCCCACATCAGGTTCCCTGCTCAGTGGGGAGCCTGCTTCTCCCTCTCCCTCTCCCACTGCTTGTGTTCTGTGTTCCCTCTCTCATTGCATCTCTCTGTCAAAAAAAAAAAAAAAAAGGCAGCTTTATGACCCCTCATGGTGGCCAGCTCTATCACCAGGTCAGCAGCCACCAAGAAGGCCTCCCGGACCTCCCCGAGCAGAGAGAGGACTTCTGCTCCCCTATCCCAGCCCCTCACTTCTGCATCTGAACTCTGCACAGACAGCCTGAAAAATCACCCCAAGTCAGGGTTTAGGGGATGCCTGGTTCCCACCATTCCTGCAAAGTCCTGAGCCTTTGGCCACCCCTGGAGGTACAGACCAGCAATGAAGAAGGTGACGAAGTTGTCCAGCAGGATTTCATCGTCCTGGGCCCCCTCTTCAGCTGAAAGACAAGGAGGGTCTCAGGGCCCGGCCGCCGACACCCGCTGCACGCACACCCCTCCCTCCCTCTCCCTGCAGCTGAGCAAGGAAGCAAACGTCCTTCTCCCCGAAAGTCAGAGAGAGACACTGGGAGTCAAGTGTGATCAGCCACCGTGATGGGGGCTCCCCTGCCGCCCGGCCCTCTCCAGGCCCATGCGGGAGCCCTCGAACCTTTGAGGATCTGCGTGAGGATGTCGGCAGGTACTTCCTCCCCCCTCTTCAGGGCCTCCCGGCGGCGCTGGACCCAGTCCTTGCCAACCTGGCGCAGAAAGCGAATGCTCTCCCGGGTCTCGCGGAGCTGCTTCCACTTCCCTGGCATAAACTGAACAGGGGCTCCCACTCAGGACGCCAACCAGGCACACGCGTCCACCTCTCCCGCTCCCCCAACTCTGCAACAGCTTTAGAAACCCACTGCGGCCCTGGCAACCTGGGAGGTGAGAAGATTGTGCGAAAATCCTAGCAAAGAGGAAGCCTCCAAGGAGACTTGACCAACATGGCAGGCTGGGCCCAAGCATCGGCTTCCCCTTCCTGTACCAAATCCCTAGATATGATGGGAAAGATGCCTGGAAAATAAGAAGGGATGCCTGAGGATGGAGGCAGCTAGGACTGCGAGGAAGGAGGAAGCCACAGCCAGAGGGGAGTAGGTAGAATCAACAGCAGAAAAGATGGGGTGGCATCAGGGGACCCCCAGCTCAGAGGCTGAAGTCCCAGGGAACAGGAAGAGGCCCTGGGCATCTGTCTGAGGATCAACTCAAGTACCACCTTTCTCCTTCTTCCTCTTTCATGCCTGGAACAAGGCAGTGATAGCTGGAGCTGCAGCAGCCATCTTATAACAATGAGCTGATGTGCTGGAGACAGCAGAACGGAAAGACAAAACATTCCAAGACCATCAGACACTGTGTCGCTATCACAGCCATCCTCCATGGTCTGTTTCAGGATGATTTTACATGAGAGAAAGATGAACTCCTAATTTACTTAAGTCACTTTGCTTTTGATTCTCTATGTTAGAAGATGTATGCAAATCCTAACAGATTCACCTCGCTCATACCAGTGCTCAAAACCCATTCTGGAAAAAGGTCACTGGAGGAGGTAAACGTCCAGCAAACTAGGACGCCAGTTCTGGTGGCTGGTCACCGGAGGGGGGTGCAGGCAGTACCTTCGCCAGAGTGTTTCGAGATGCAGAAATCCCCTCCAGGATCAGTTTCACCTTCAGGGACAGAGGCTTCTGGGCACCCAGCAGCATGCCTGTCTCCATCCCAAAAGCTGCCTGGGGGAGAGAGATGGGCGAGGTCATCCCTGGGTTGGTGGGAAGACTTGAAAACCCAGCGCAGAACCTGGCACTGCTCAGCTAGAGAGACCCAGGCCCCAGGGCTAAGGGTTTACGTGCGTCATGTCATCAACTCCTTACGATGACCCATAATGATTCCAACCCCCCGGAAGGCAGTGAGGACCACATGGCACACAGGAGCCACTCCACAAACTTGGTTTCCCTCCCTGACGAGATGCGTTTCCCCAGAAATGCAGGCTTCCTTGGTGTCCCTTCTATACCCAGCCTCCCAGTGAATTACTGAGTGACAATGACCCTTCCGTCACTATCTGCGTGCCCTCCAGCTGCCTGAGCTGCCCTTACCTGGGCGGGGGGAGTTATTGGGCCACTGCTGAGCCTACCAGGGTGCAGAGCCAAGCCAGACCCAGGGTAGGCACTTAAGGGGAGGTAGGCTCTGGGCTGGGAGGCAGGCAGACGTGAGAGCCAGTCCAGCTTCTGCCACTGACCCGACAGAGGCCAGTCCCCACACCTCTCAGGGTCCACTCGCAGAGAATGAGTTCGCAGGTGTGGTCTCGTGAGAGCGCATGTTGAATATTCAAGGAGGTACGAAGCTCCCCACCCAGAGCAGGGGCTGACCAGTAGAGGAGGAGGAGGGGGGGGCGCCAGGAAAGGGAAGAGGGAGAGAAGAGCAGCCCCTGACCATGTCGGACCCCGCTCCCATGGCCCACCAGCCTCCCATCACCTTGGCCAGGATGTCCATGGTGGTGCAGGTCAGCATATCCTGCATGGACACTGGGGTCTGCCCATCAGCCTTGGCCTCCAGAATCTCCACCAGCTGCTCAGCTTTCTCGTTGAATGTTTCCATCAAGCTGACCAAGGAGCTGGGGGAACAGCATCGTTGAAGGAGCCAAGAAATTGGAAACAACTCAACTATGTCTATTGACTGAATGGATAAGCACAATGTGGTATGTCCAATACAATGGAATTCCAATTGATAATAAAAAAGGGAAATTCTGGGGCACCTGGGTGGCTCAGTTGGTTGAGTGACTGCCTTTGGTTTGGGTCATGGTCCTGGGGTCCTGGGATCAGGTCCCTCATTGGGCTCCCTGTTCTGTGGGGAACATGCTTCTCCCTCTGCCTGCCACTCCCCCTGCTTGTGCTTGCTCTCTCTCTCTCCATCAAATAAATAAAATCTTTAAAAAAGGGGGGGGGATTCTGAATCATGCTTGGGCATGGATGAACTTCCAAAATCTTATGCTAAGTGAAAGAAGCCAAAAGAAATGTTGTAGGATTCCCTTTATACGAAATGTCTAGAATATGAAAATCCACAGAGACGGAAAGAGGATTAATGGTTTCCAGGTGCTGAGGCCACTGAAGGGAAATGGGGAGTGCTTGCTTTTTGGGGGTGATGAATGTATTCTAAAATGGACCGTGGTGATGGTTGTACAATTTTGTGACTAGGCGAAAACCCACTCGATTGTAAGTGATGAATTGTATGGTATGGAAACCGGACCACAATAAATGCTATTTAAAACGTAAAATGTAGCCCAAAGTGAGAACTATGATAAAGAAAATGAAAAACCCAGAGGAGGGCTGATGTGGTCTAAGTGGCGGAGTCCCTGGGGGGGAGACCCCCACCCGCAGGCGTCACTGCCGCTCACTCCGTGATGTTCAGTCCTACACCGCTGGCAGCCTGCCTTGCTCTCTCTCTGACTACTAATGCCCTCTCCTCTCTCCCTTCAGCTGGGGGGAAGCCCGTCCTGTGAAACCCACCCCCTTCCCAAAGCCCGCCATCTTGGAGACACTCACCTGCGGCTGAAGGCCAGGTCCATGACCCGGCGCTGTTTGTGCCAGCGCTCATAGTCACATTCCGACACCAAGCCTTGGCCAAAGAGTCTGCCGGAGACAAAGGTCTGACGTGAGAAATGGGGAGGAAAGGGGGACTGATGGCTTCAGCAGATGGGATCCCCTTTCAGGATGGTGGGAATGTTCTGGAGCTACACAGTGGTGATGGCTACACCATACTGTGATTGGACCAAATGCCACAGAATTATAACTCCAAGGTGGTTAAAATGATGACTTTTGTGAATTTTACCACGACAAAAAATAACTAAGAAATGGGATGGCCGTGTGCCCCAACCTTGCAACCCCCCCACCCGCCCATCCGCTATCCAAAGGGGAAAGAGGAGAAGGAAGGTGACAATGACAAGAGTGGTGGCCACTATATGGGGCACCTGTTGTATGCCTGGAAGCCAGGGCTCAGGCCTTCATGCTATGCCCAATGCCCTGGGCCCTGCGGCCCCCCTGCCTGCCACCAGAGAATTTCCCGTCCTCTCCCCCAGCCCCTCCTCAAGCCTTACCTCTCACCAAACACAGTCTGGATTGCGTGGTACATCTTGGAGTCCTTGTTGTACTTGGTGGACATCAGGAACTTCTAAACATCCCCAAAAAGCCAACATGAGCTCGTGCACCCGTGAGAGGCTACAAAGGACTAAGTAGTTTTCTGAACTCTTGGGAAACAATGCCCCAGCAGTCACCATTACCTGAATCCCAGCTGTGGCATGAGGACTTCGTCTAGCACAATCTCACCTAACCCTCCAGGAACCCTGCCTTCCAGCAACAGCATCTTGTTTGGGGATGAGGAATGCAGGGCACAGAGGGGTGCAGTGATATTCCTGTGGCCACACAGTGAGAGTGTGTGGGGGGTCCTCAATTCCGTGCCCACGCATGGACCTCAGGACACACCATCTTCCAAAGCAGCGAGAACCAGAGCGGGGAAGGGGAGAAGCTCAAAGGGAGGCCTTCTGGGACACAGGAGAGACCCTCAGCACAGATTCAGTATCATTAGTGCCAACCTAGGCACAGAAGTCAAGGAAGGCTTCTTGGAGGAAGGATCTCAACTTGCCTCACCGCAAGCTCGATGGTAGCAATAATAACATTGGCTGACAGATCTTGAGCCAGTACAGCCAAAGCTCAGGCTTGAATTTGGAATCAGCTGGCTTGAATTTGGACCCAGGCTCAGCATCTTGGTTCTACCACTTGTTAACTCTATGACCACAGGCAAGTTACTCATCTCCTCTGCCTTCAGCTTCCTCATCTCCCCTGATGGGGTAAGAAGAGTGCCTGCCTG
The DNA here is from genome assembly GCF_011764305.1 of Mustela putorius furo. Taxonomy (NCBI): domain Eukaryota; kingdom Metazoa; phylum Chordata; class Mammalia; order Carnivora; family Mustelidae; genus Mustela; species Mustela putorius. The sequence goes on along the minus strand of NW_025421290.1, from coordinate 48,151,157 downwards.
GGAAGGTTGCTGTGAAGAGTAAATTCACTCTGCATGAAAAGTCTGAGAGCACTGGGACACAGCAGCTGCTCCATAAATGCCAGGGCCACACCAGCATCCTATAGCTCACTTAGTGCACAGTCATCCCGAAGATGTAGGTGCTATTTTTATGCTCATCTTACATATGATGAAGAAACTGAGATTTAAAATGCCTGAGGTCACACACACGGTGAATGTCGGACCTAGGGTTTGAATCCAGGCAGTTTGCCATGGGAGAGAGGAAAGAGAAGACTGTGATCCAGGCAGAGAAAGCCCAGGCCACATGCTGCCTTCAGGCAGAGGAAGAAGTGGGGAGGGGCAGCAGCGGGGCTGGATCCCAGAGGTCTGCCTATGGCTCACTGAGCTTTATCCCGTGGGCACTGGAAAGAAGCAAGGCGATATCTCTTCTCTACATTAACCCAGGGACTGCTGGTATCTGGGAGCTGAGCCTAGGGGGGTGTAATATCAATTTTTCAGGGAAAGAAAACCCCCAAAATGGTTGACTTTGGATCATGAGCCATATCCTGAGAACCCCAGCCCCCATCCCCGAAACACTGTCACTTATAAACCAACTTTTGTCACTATCCACTCCTACAGTTTCCATCCCTATGACAATAAAGGCTCAACTCCCAGGTCCCTCTAAAACATCCCTAAATAACCCAAGGTCTGTGCTAACCCCCCAACCTAAACTGAGGAATCTCCACACTGAGGTACAGCAGCCTCAACACAGGCTCCAATCATGTGTCCCCATAGTAGGGGGTCCCCATGTCTGCTGTCCCTGGGGCTGGGGATCCTTTGAAGGCCCAGTGAGCTAGGTTCTGGGACATGAGGGGTGAATGCGGCACCCTCAGCACCTTTGCTGCCTTCTCTGAGTGTCCATACTGACAGCACTCTTCTGCACATTAAGGGATAACTGCTGGGAAGTTGACCTCTTGCCATAAGCAGTAAAAGAAAATTTTTTTAAAGGCAAAATGCATGAAATGTCTGTTTTCAGACACTAGACAAAAGGACGTGCAGGACTGTGAATCCCAAGAGAAGAAAAAGGAAAAAAAAAAAGATGTGAGCCGTACAACCTAAGATTACTCCAACTTTCTATAATTTCAAGATAAAGGCAATAAAATATAAAACTGAAATATAGCCCAGCAGGCTTTCCAAGTTGGTAAGATAGAAATCAGAATCCAGACAGGCCAGAGGAGGCTAGAATTTATAAGACAGAGCACCCGAGGGAAGGGAACAATGCATAGGAAGAGGTCCTATGCAGAAATCTGCACAGGGATGCCCTACATCTTTGGATGAATGACCCATACATGCACATAGTGAACACAAGACCAAATTCAAAACAACTTCTAGGAAAAGGAGAAATATGGAGTAACTACAGGCTAAACTATTCTCAGAGCTTACACAGCCCAAGAACTGTTCAACTTCCCAAAGGAATGAAACAAAAGTGAGCACTCAACAATGTACAACTCACAATGTCCAGGGTCCAACATGAAATCACTAGACATGTCAAAGAGCAGAAAAGTCTACCTATAACCAGGCCCAGAAATAACAGAGATGACGGAGTTTGCAGACAGGAACTTCAACACATTTATTATGAATATTGCAAATACTCCAAGGAATGCACATATCCAAGAAGTTCGAAGACTCCTACAGAGCATTAACAGAAAGAAAAGTACACCAAGGAAGATCATAATCAAATTTCTGACACCAGTGATAAAGAAAAAAATCTTTAGAGTAAACAGAGATGAAGTAGTATATCAGTAGACTGATATAAGTTAAAGATTATACTATAAATCCCAGGACTACCACTAAGAGAAAAAGAAAGAGGGCCAATAAGCAAATGATGGAGATAAGATGAAATACTAAAACATACTTAATCCAAAAGAAGGCAGGAAAGGAGGAGAGGAGAACAAAGAACAGATAGGACAGAGAACAGTAACAGTACGGTAGATTTAAACCTCACCATATCAATGATTATATTAAATATGAATAACCTAAGCACTCCAATTAAAAGGCATAGATTGTCAGACTGTAAAACAGCAAAACCCAACTATATGCTATCTATAGGAAACCCACTATAAATATAAAAACCCAGGGACACCTGGTGGCTCACTCCTTAAACATCTGCCTTTGGCTCAGGTCATGATCCCAGGGTCCTACATTGAGCTCTCTGCTCAGTGGGGAGTCTTCTTCTCTCCCTTTGTTCTCTCCCCCTCTCTCTCTCCCTTTCAAGTGAAAAAAATAATCTTTTTAAAAATGTGTGTGTATATATACACACACATACACACACATTTATATGTGTGTGTGTGTGTGGATATATATATATATATATATATATATATACATATATATATATATGTATATATATATATATATATAAACCCAAATGGGTTAAAAGTAAAAGGATGGTAAAAGATCAACTCTTCAACACTAAGCAGAAGACAGCTGGAGTAGCTACAAGAAATGGAATATTACCAAGGATAAAGGGGGACATTTCTAAAGATAAGAGGGTCAATTCATCACAAAGACATATCATTCCCAAATGTGTTCATGCCTAATAACAAAACTTCAAAATATATGAAGCAAAATAGATAGAACCAAAAGCAGAAATAGGAAAACCCATGATTGTGGTCAGAGTTTGACATTCCTCTCAAAGTAATTGCTAGAAAAACTATATAGAAAGTCAGTGAGGACTTAGAAGATTCAGCTAACACTACCAACCAACTTCTCCTGACATTTCTAAAATATTCCATTCAACAATCACAGAATATGCATGCTTTTTAAGTGTTCATAAACATTCACTAAGGAAGATCATAAGGGAGGTCATAAAATAAGCTTCAATTTGTTTAGATCAATTGAAATCATGAAGAGTATTTTCTCTGGCCTCATGGAAATAAACTAGAAATTAATAACAAAAGGTATTTGGAAATACCATAATATTTAGAAATTGAATAACATAATCTAAATAATCCATGAATCGAAGAAGAAATCACAAAGGAAGTTAGAAACTGTTTTGCACCAAATGAAAATAAAAGCACAACATATTGAAATTATGTTACATTTGTGCTAAAGTAGTACTTACAGGAGATATATAGCTGTAAGCACTTATATTAGAAAAGAAACAAGGTCTAGAATCAAATTTCTCATCTTCCACCTTAAAAAATTTGCACAAGAACAAATTAAATCCAAAGTGAGTAGAGGAAGGAAAAAATAAAGAGCAGAAATTAATAAAATAGAAAATGGACAAACAATGGAGAAATCCAATAAAACCAAAATCTGGTTCTTTGAAAAGATAAATAAAATTGATAAACCTTCTGCTACCCTGATGAAGAAAATAAGAGAAACCCAAATAACTGTTTGTAGGAATGAAAGAAGGGATATCACCACAAAGCCAGTAGATATGAAAAAGTTAATCAATACATATTATGGACAACTTCATACCAATGATTTTAACAATTAGATGAAATGGACAGATGTCTTGAAAGACATGAATTACTAAACCCAAGAAAAATAGAAAATTGGAATGGCCATAAATCAATTAAAGAAAGCGAGTAATTAAAACAAAACAAGAAGCAATTCCTTCAAAGAATATGCCAGGCCCAGATGGCTTCACTGGTGAGTCTTATTATAAACATTCACGGAAAAAATAGCATTACCCCATACAAATGCCCTCAGACGACAGAGGAGAGGGGACATTTCCCAACTCCCCTTACAAGGTCTATTAAACTGATTCCCAAACCAGAAAAAGGCATTTTAAGAAAATAATAAATATAGAAATAAAAAATTCTTGGCAGAAGATGAGTAACTTGTATCATGACCAGGAATGCAAGGTTGGCTTAACACTTGAACACTAACCAATGCATTCATCATATTAACATATATCGCTCAACTTTTCTTGCTGGGCATCACCAAGTTCTTTGCATGTGGTTTTTAGTGCTTTAAAAATGCATAAACTGTGTCTATATTTGAAATTAATTTAAAAAAATGATTTTCAGCATCCTCTTAGAGACACCATGGTGGTTCAGTCTTTTCTCCTGATCTGGACCCTCTGTCTCCTGCCAAGAATCACCCTGCTCAGCTGCTAAGTACCCAGCGTGAGAACAGAAGCACTGACGTTTATTGGGCACTTGCTGGGCATCAGGCACGGGCTGGGTGACTCACACGTGTTATTTCAGCTCCAGCATCATCTCTATTTTATAGATGAGGACACGGAGGCCCAGAGTGATGGCAGAACCACCAGACTTGAGCCCAGTTCAGCCAACTCCAAGGTAAATGATCTGCTGGCCATTCTTAGTGCTTAGTACCCACATGGCAGGTGTCCTCCTGTCCATAGTACAGACTGATCCATGCTCCCTGCTTCTTCATCTCTAACGTGGGGGCTAATGAAAGGCTCTCCCCCTGTGAGGATTAAATGGATTCATAATCGTGAAGTACATAAAGAAGTGCATGTTTATGTATCTGTTGTCCCTTTCTTCGTAAATAAATGTTTATATAAATATTTGTGAAATAAATCAATTGATCGTTAATTCTCATTCTAGTCCGGAGACAGAGGGGTTAAGATCCCACCTTGAAGATGAAGGAACCAAGGCTGAAAGAGATGAGCGAGCTAAATGTGTGTGCTACCTGGGCCACATTCCCAAACGGTGGGTGGTCAGAGAGAAAGACACCACTCGTTTCTGGATCCTTGGGAAACCAGCCCAAATGCTGGTGCCTCCAGGACATATCTCCTGCAGTCCCTGGGATCTGAGTTTCATGCCCCCAACCTGGGAACGGAAGGGCCCTCCCCACGGAACTACTCGGCTTCCTACCTTGACCGACTCAGGGCTCGTGACGATGACCGAGGTTTTGTGGAAGACATTGACCCGCACGACAGGGCCATACTTCTTAGCCCTAGAAACCAAAATGACCCAAAGGAGGCTGTCAGCTATGGGAGACGTGAATATCACCATCACCACCCAGCGGGAGGATCAGGGTGTCCCATCCTAGGACTCCCTGTTGAGTCACACACGCCCCCCCCCCCAAAACACACACTGGGTCTCCGTTTCCACATCCATGAAATGGGGTTGCTACACTTCTCCTTTGCTGGGAATCAAGCCAGATCACGTCTTTGAAAATGCTTTGGCAAGTGTAAAACACCACCACATACACTGACTATTACCGAGTCACACCCCCCACCCAGCTTACAGATGAAGAAACTGAGGCTCAGAATGTCTGATGGCTGGTCTCAGGTCGCACGGCTGGCGGAAGGCAGAGCTTGCCTTCTGAACCAGCCTCCTCTGCCTCTCCACTCAGGGGAGGAACTTTGGGGGTAGCAGTAACCTGGCGGGGGAGGGGGGATTGTATGCACTGGCCTGAGGGACAGGGGGTGGTGCCCCATGAGGGACCTGGGTTGGAGTAAGGGCAACAAATGACAACTGGGACCCACCAATCCAAAAACACATCTTGGAGCACGCGGCCACAAACCTCATCCTTCCTCCAAAAGTAGGGGAGATGTCCTAGAAGGAAACTAGAAGAAACGGGAAATATTAAGATCACCAGAAGTCACCGTTAAAGAGTGCCCCCCTTCCTACAGGACCCCGTGAGGTCGGCGTTATTAGGCCCACTTCGCAGATGGAAGGACTGAGGCACGAGGAGGTATGGTGCTGGCTCAAGGGCACCGGGCAGTAAGAATGAAGGCAGAACACAAAGTCAGGTCTGGCCAGCTCCAGACGTCTCCATAGAGAAGACAGAGAAGGATGAGACCATCTCCCTGGTGCAGGGGTGGGGGGCTGGCACGTGGAAAGTGGACAGTATTATTGTGCGCATTTACCTTGAGATATCCACTGAACATTGACTGCAGGCTGGACACCATCCTCCGCCTCATTCCAGCTGACCTTCCCTACTGCCGGGAGGTAGATCTGTTGTTAACCTGTCTTACAGGTGCGGCAGCACAGGCACAGAGGTGATCATCTGCTCACCGTGGTACGGTGGGGACCAGGCCACCCCAAAGTCCTTCTCACCAGGGGATTGTTTGGTGATGCTAAGTCTGCAGTGTGTGCATAAGTCTGGTGTGATCACCAGCATGTGATCAAGCCTGTTTGGCGTCAGCTTGTGGCAACTTTTAAGGTGCTTCCTATCCCCTGCATGACTTACTCCAGTCAAGCTCACTGACTGCACACCATCTAGAATGGACAACAAAACTGCAGATGGGGTTTCTGGGTCAGAGAACTCACCTCCTGGTGGGAGATGGAGAGCACATAAACAAATAGGTAAGTAAATATGCAGTCGGAGAGTGATGGGAGAAAAAGCTCAGGGGTGGATAGTCAGAGGCAGGGTCAGGAAATGGCCCTGTAAGAAGGTAACATGTGAGCTGCCATAAGTGAGGGACTTGGCTGCCCAGGTATCTGGGAGAAGAGCATTCCTGGCCAAGGAAATAGCAGGTGCAAATGTCCTGAGGTAGGAGTGTACTTGGTAAGTTCAAGGAACGGGGGGCAGGTGTTGAAGCTGGAGTACAGTGTTTAAGGGAGATGTGGTACAGAATAGGTTTCCCAAGGTAGGGGGCAGATCACCCATGGCCTTGTGGACTGCTGTCGAACTTTTGCTTTGACCTTGAAATTGGGGCCACTGGAGGGTTTTGAGCAGAGCAGAGACAGGGTCTGATGGGTTTTCAATGGCTCACAGTCACAGCTGCTGTGCTGGGAGTAAATGGGATGGATGGAGGGCAGGAAGGGAGGCAGGGGTACCAGCGAGGGGCTGTGAAAGGGGACACGGCTCAGACCCGTGCAGTCCAGAAGCCCCATTTCTAGTGTACATTGTAGGAAGAGCAGAGCGGACTTGCTGTGGCGGTGGGTGTGAGAGTGGTGTCAGGGCTGACCCGCGTCTCCTGCGCTGAGTGTCGGAAGGATGAATGGGGCTGCCATTTACTAAGGTGAGGAGGACTGAAAAGGAGCTGGTGGGGGGTGGCAGACCCCACCGTGCCCACCTCTGCCCTTGGGTATTTGAGGACCAGCATGGAGACTCTGCCGGGGGGTGCCCAGCTCTGCCTGCCGGAAGGGCGGGCCAGAAGTTCCTGCTCCACACCCCCAGGGCAGCCTCCACCAATGACCCTGTGCCCTCCATCTGGGTGCCCTCCCAGAGCTCCCCGGGGAGGGGGTGCCCCTCAGTTGCTCCCAGAGGTAGCTTGCTTTTTTGGCTTTCTGACCTCCTCCCTCTAATTGCCAGCTCCCCTCAGGATCACCCCCCCAAAACCACTTACAATTCCATTTTTGCCTCAGGATCGGCTCCTGGGGACCAACCTGAGACAAGTGGTTTAAATTAGGCATTGGGCTCTGAACGTGTCACGTCTGCAGAGGAAAGCTACTAAGGGAAGCAGCAGGTGAGTACGCACTTGAAGCCAGGCTACAGATGGGAATGTGACAGTCGGCAGCAGAGAGGCAGCACTTAGAGCCCGGGCAATGGAATCAGACCCCACCGGGGTTAGTGTAGACGGGGAAGAGACCCAACGACTGAGCCAGGCCATCAGGCAGCAAAGGGACCACCAACCAGGGAGACTGCGTGGGAGCTGCTAGGGAGGCTGGAGGCGAGCCGTGGGGAGTGGAGGGGGAAGGCTGCAGAGAGAGCAGGACAGGGAAGGGACGGGCGCCCCCCCAGGCTGCCCTGGGGCCAGGCAAGACCAGGACTGAAGTGTTTTTGTGCATGGAGCTACAGGGGTCACTGGTCACTGCGACCTTAGCCAGAGCAGGGTGGGCAGAGAGGCCGGGTGGCGGGCCCAAGAGAGGAAGAGGAGGAGGAATGGGGGCCCAAAGGTAGGTGGGCTTCTCAGGGGGTTGCTGAGGGGGTGCAGAGCCAGGGGGCGGCAGTTGGAGGGAACCGGAAGGGAAGAGACAGGTGGTGGGTTTTTTTCCTTTTTTTTTTTTTCTTTCATTCTTTCTTTCTTTCTTTCTTTTTTTTTTTTTAAACAACGTGTTATATAAAAATGGGAATGATGCAGGAGACAAGGAAAACCGCTGGCAGCGGGGGTGCTGCTGGGTGTTGCTGAACTTAGGGGCCGGCTCTCCTTGGCCGCAAGCCCTGAGGTCCGGGTGGGAAGGGCGCGTGGGCCCAGGGCAGGGAAGGGGCAGCAGCAGCCCGCGGCCCTGGAAGGAAGTTCTTCCAGGCTGTTCCATTTACTCGGGAGGTAGGAGGCAGGAATAAAGGCTGAGAGCGGGGATGGAGGGGGAGGTGGCAGGGACCGAAAAGAAGCACGAGCACTTGGAGAGTGGGAGGGCGGGTGCCGAGGAAAGAAGTGCCGCGTGGCCGCGGGCGGCGGAAGTGCGCTCCGGGTGAGCACCGTGAACTCACTCTGCTCCACCGCCGGAGAGACGGACCCTGGACATCGCACAGGACTGGCTGCGTTTCCAGAATAATCTAGGGTCCGTGGTCACTCGCCTTAGCTGCACGTGTCGGGAGAACGTTCTGTTTGGAATCGCCGGAGCGAGAACAGAGTCTCGACCCTCCTCACCCTCCCAGGCCTGTCTGAGCGCCTCCACTGGAAACACTGGGGCCCGCTGCCGTTTGGGGACGAAGGGCAGTGACCCCTCAAGAAGGCCCAGGGGACAGAGTGGCGTGGGGTCCCCCCCCCCCCGCAAGAAAGGAACTAAAATCCGTTCCTTCCAGGTCCTGCAGGGGGCGCTGGGGAGGCAAAGGCCGCGCGCGAAGCCCGGGGAAAGGATGCTGTAGCGCCGGGCCTGGGCTGGGGGTGGACGGGATGCGGCGGAGCCGCCCAGGGAGACGGGGAGGAGGGTGAAAATCCCCCTCCCGGCCCGGTCTGTGGCACTGGGGTTGGCACTGGGGCAATCCAAGGTTTCCTGAGGGCAGAGGAAAGTCTTGGCTGGTGGAGAAGCGGAGGTCGTCTGGAGAGCCCACTGGGAGGCGAGCCCCAGGGAGGAAGGGAGCCCCCACAATGGCTGAGTGAGGGTGAGGGGCCATGCCTGTGCCTCCTGCCAGAATGGGGTGGTGAGCGCTCAGCTGGGCACCCAAAGGTCCTTTGGACGTGCCACCCAACGGAGCCAGCAAGGGGTCACCACCATCACAGGAGCCAACTGGCAATTTGTTGAACAGACCCCACCTCGGGCAACCTGGCAAGTAGGAATGGGAAGAGGGAGATGATGCCCCCCAGGAGCCACCCTTGAAAAACCGATGCCAAAATAAGTAAAAACTGGAAGAGAGAGACCTTTTTGTTGTCAAGTTTACATCCATCCCACGCTACCGGGAGAGTGGGGGCTGATGAGGAAGTTGAGAGCAGTGAGAGAAAAATGAAGAAACCACAAGTATTTGTGTGGGATCCGAACGTGGGGTCTGAGTTTTCAGCTGTGACACGGAGGGTTGCAGTAGGATGTTGTCTGTGGGGAACTCCAGGAGGGCATCCTGGAAGAGAGGGCATCGTGGTGACTCCCGCTGAATAAGGAGGAGGATGGGCGGGGCGGGGGAGCACAGCAGCTGCCCCTTGTAAGGCTGAGGGATGCTTGCCTGAAAGTTGGCAAAGCCTGGAAGCACCAAGCGGCAAATGTTAGTACTAGACACTCGATATGTACACTTCTTTGCCAGTCATGGTGTTGCCAATCATGGTTTGAGGATCCAGCCTTTGAATAGCAAAGCAGCTGATCTGTGCTAGAAGAGGTTCCAGAACTTTCATTTAATGCAGTTTTATATGTGACCACCAAACAACTGTTAATCCCCAATCTTTTTGCATATGCCTCATTCAGTTCAACTCCTTAGACTAAAGCACCCAACTATAATTATATTTAATTATATAATTAAGGATTATATAATTAACCTCCTCCCACTCCTCCACCCACCCACACGCACCTGTAGGTCACACGTAGATTCTGCAGTGTAGGATTTGGGGGAGAATTCAGGCATAAAAGGGAAGAAATACAGACACATACTACTACAAGGACAAACCTGGAAAACACGGTACTCAGTGAAAGAAGCCAGCCACAAAGGGCCACATCTTGTATGACTGCATTTATATGTAATGTGCAAAACAGACAAATCTAGAGACAAAACAGATTAGTGGTTGCTTAGGGCCGGGGGATGAGGGGTCAGGGGAGATGAGGAGCAACAACTAGTGGGATTCTGTTTGCGGTGATGGAAATGTTCTGGAACCAGCAGTTAAGATTGAACAACTCTGTCACTATACTAAAAAGCACTGGTTGTACACTTTAGAAGGGTAAATCTTATGGCACAGTTTTATTTTTAAAATGCAACTTAAAAAAAAAAAAGAGATGGGCGAGGGGCCAAAAGGGGCTTGATTTAAGTTCTGCCTTCTCAAGACAAAGAGACTAGACCAGGTCTGCGGTGCTGGAAGTACATGGGTTTACGAGAAGACCAAGTCATGATGAGACCCAGCAGAATGAGCACAATGTTCATTCAACCCCAAGCTGTTCTTGGCTGATTTGAAAAGTTGGAAGGGTGACAGTGTACCTAACAGAGCTGGTAGGCAATTTCTACCACCCACTTTGAATCACTGTTTATTGAGTGTCTACTATGCATGTACCAGCTGTGGCTGTGCCAGATGTCAGGAACATGGTAGTGAACAAGACAGACACAGGCCTATGGGAAAGACAGACACTTAACAAGAGGTTGCACAGATAATTACCCAACTCTTACAATGACATAGAGTTTACAAAGCGAACATGATATTTTCAGGCATGGAAGCAGGTGGGACCTCCCTGAGGAGTTAGCATTGAAGCCAAGCCTGGAAGGTGAGGGGAAGAACCATCTGAGTGGCATGGAAGACAGAGCTGCTAAGCACGGGAAAAGGAAGACCCCAAGTGGGCGAGGGCACCTGGGAAGACAGAGAGCCAGCAGGGAGAACAATCACCTCCCTGTGTCACCAGCCACTGAGATCTTTCCCAAACCCACCAAATAGAGATTCAGGCTTCCAATGCCAGTTCATCTGGCTTGGGCTGGAAGTGGCCACCTTCCAGAATGTTCATATCCTGAGGTTTTAAAAAGTGTGTCTAATACCATTGTTTATTCATTCATTCAACAAATATTTATTGAGCATCTGCAATGTGCCAGGTGCTGGGGATACACGAGCGAACACACAGCGTCCCTGCCCTCCTGGGGCTCACATTCTAAAGGGGGGGAGACAGACACAGTCAACAGGTGAACAGACAGTCAACAAGTGAACAGAAGGTAACTTCAGGGGTGATGGCCCCTTAAGGAGTTTGCGGCTAGGTGGGCTTTTACACAGGGTGGATGGGGAACAGCAAGACCCTGGAACTGCAGGAGGGGGGGGGGGTTGCAGAAAGACAGGGGCAGCAGTGAGCAAGCTGGGGGGTGGGGGGGATGAAAACAGGACAGAGTGGGTTCTGAGAGCTCAGCAGGGGCCTTGCTGGCCATAGGGTGGACTTAATCTAGAATTAGATTTCCTTCTAAAGTGATGGAAAGCTTTTGGGGCAGAGAAATGACACGTTTGATTTAGCTTCAGAAAGGTAAGCTTCTGTTTGGGGGGGGGGTAGGTAAGTTGGGTGGGGGTGGGGGACAAGGATGGAATGGAAGTACTTAGGAGAAGACAAAAAGGATATACCAGGACAGAAATACGAAGGGGAATGTGACCAGAGTAGAGTGTGTTGCAATCCAGGTTGAGTGACCCCGTTCCGAGTCTTAAAGTTAAGAGTGCCTACTTCAGAGGCAAGGCTGACCCAGGCTTAATCTAGGCTTACCAACTGTGTGACCTTGGGCAGGTGACTTTGCCTCCGCGCGCCTCAGTCTCCGCGTCTGAACGATGGGGTAACAATAGCGCCTACCTAACAGGGTTGTCGCTGCCATCACGTTTGTGGGGCCCAGCAGAGCGCGGTGGGCGCCGAGCAGCTGCCGCGGCTGTGAGTAATTTGTTACTAAGAATAGTTAGCGCCCCTCTCCCGGCCGCCGTCTCCAAGCGGCCACGCGCAACGGCGAGGCTGGACCCCCGGCCCCGACGCCGGCTTGGACGCGGTCCCCCGGCCCCCCATTCGAGCGCCCCATCCAGGCCCCCGCCCCCACCCCCCGCTCACCTGGGCCGCGGCGGCCCGGGGATGTGCTCGTAGCGGCTGCGAGCGCGGTGCACGAAGGTGCAGCAGAGGCCGAAGGCGACCAGGACGGCGCTGCCGAGCAGCAGCAGCAGCCCGGGGCTCATGGCTCCCGGGCAGGCCAGGCCAGGGTCGGGGCCGGGCACCGAGGGGGCGGGAGGCCGCGAGCCGACTCAGCTGTCAGCGCCGCGCGCCGCCTCGGCCCGAGGCCCGGCGCGACCCAGCACCGCCTACTCCCGCTCGGCTCCGCCCCCGCCGGTTCGACCCCTCCCAGGGCGCTCCGTCCCCGCCAACCACGTCTCCGCCTCCAGCCCCCGCTCTCGGGGCCCGCCCCCGTCCCTCCCCAAGCCCCGCCCCAACCCCAACACAGCTCCAGCTCAGGCCCCGCCCAGAGCATGGGATTTCCGCCAGTCACAACGCCGTTTCTGGCTCAGACCCCCATGCTCCGCCCCCTCCCCGCCTCCCCAGGCCCCGCCCCCAGCCTCTCAAAAGCTCCATCCCCACAGCAGCTCCGCCCAGAACGCGTTGTCCTGGGCAACCCCGATTCCTCCGCGCTTCCTGCCCCGGCGGCCGCGCTAAGTCCCGCCGGCTGGTTCCGCTCTCCGGGGCGCCCTCAAATAACGGCGTTTTCCGCGCGCGGTCCTAGGCCCCCTCCCTTCTCCCTAAAACCTTCCTGGGAACCCATCCCAGCCTCCACACGCGCGTCTTACGCCGACCGCTCCCACGCCTCCCTCTGGAGCCCCCAGCCCCAAAGTGGTTCCCCCCGCCCGGCCGGCCCCCGCCGAGCGCCCGTGGTCTCCCTGCAGGGCCCACGGGCCAGGTGGCGAGGACCCCGGGGGCAGAGGGGGGCCGTGTCGGCGAGCGAAGAGCGCCCGGCTGGACCAGAGTCGGTCGGCCCTCCTCGCGTCGCGGCACCTCCGCAGCCTTCCAGACCCCGGAGAGTCGGGTCGGAGGCAGTGACCCGGGTCCCCGGGAGCCGGAGTCGGAGCGCGCGCAAATCTGGGTGCGCGAGGTCGCTCGCGACGGAAGGCGACAGATGTGCCCGCGGTGGCCAGAGGGCGTTTGTTAGGTAATAACCGAGACTTCCGTGCCGTTTATGTAACCCTCTTCTCGCCCGCTCGGGTGTGACGGCGGATGCCCAGCGCCGCACTTTCGGTTCTCGTTCCCGCACTGGGAGCGGGGGGCGGGGGCACCCCGAGCGCGAGCCGTGGATGGAAGGGCCGGCTGTGCGCGCTCCTAGTCCCGATAAAGCTCCAGCGGGCTGGGGGCTGGGGGCGGGGGGTGGTGCCCAAAGATGCTGCCGGGTCCTGAGAAGGGGACATGCCGCTGCCCCGCTCGTGGGCCAGTCGCGGAGAGGCTTGGGGGCTGGGCAACCGAGGTCTGTACCTCTTCCCAGGCGCAGCCGGGTCAGTCCGCAGCGGGGACATGACTGTGGGGGGGGGGGGTGTGGGATGCAGGGTGACGGAGAGGGCCACGCTTTAAGAACTGGACCCAGAAGAGACAGGAATTCTGTCCGCGACCACCGCAGCCTGGGCGTCCACCGGGGCGCGGGGAGCCGGGCGCATCTGCCGCTGGGGCGGGGAGACGCTAGCTTGCCGGGGCGCCCCCATGTGGCGGTGAGAAGCAGCCGCTGGCTGGTCCTGCTTTTGGTGGGGGGGGCAGGTTAGACAGACCCTCCTGGGCTGTGAAAGCTCCAGAGCCTGGGGGCAATTTGAAGGGAGGACCCCCGACCGTTGTTTTCTGAAGACAGGGCCAGATCTTAAACTGCTCTGGGCACCGTCTGGGGTCTCACATGAGGCAGGCATGGGGCAGCCTCAGGGTACATTTGTGAGCCTAAGCCCGTCCCACTAGCGCTAAGGACAGGAGTGGGCGTTAAATCTCTCCTGCGTCACTCAACCCCCATAACCTCTGGCTCAATGTGACCGGGGCTCACCTGGCATCTCTTTCAACAGAGCACCCCTGCCCCTGACCAGTGTCCCTTCCCCATGTATCAAGTCTACTGTTGTCCCACTGCCGCCTCATCTGATTCTCCCAGGTCTTCTGTGGTCACATGGAGAGCGATGAGAGAGAGGGTACCCCAATGCGCAGGTGGGTCTCCTGCCCTTTGCCTGGGCAGGCAGGACTACAAGCTGCCAGCAGAGGGCACTGCCTGGAAGCACGTGGCCAACAGCCTGGCCCTTCCCCAGGAAGGTCTGGATAGGGCTCTCCAATATGGTAGCCACTGGCCAGATGTGCCAGTCCTGCGCTTGAAACATGGCTAGCCCAAACTGAGGTGTTCTGTGTGCATAAAATAGACACTGGATTACACTGATTGCATATTTAAAAAGTTTTAAAAATCGCATTAACATTTTTATGTGGATTAACTGTCAAAATGGTAATTTTAGAATATGCTGGGTTAAAGAAAATATATGATTAAAATTAATTTCACCTATTTCATTTTGCTTCTTCAATATGGCTACTGGGAAGTTTAAATTGACCTCTGTGGCTCATATTATCGGACAGTGCAGGTAGAGACGGTGGTTCTCAAAATGCGGCCTGTAGGCCAACAGCATCAGCATCATCCTGTGTCACAAGGCAAATTCTCAGCCCCGTTGAGATCTACTGAGTCAAAAACTCTGACAGGCCTCTAGCCCCTCGTGTTTTCACCAGTCCTGCAAGAGTTTCTTGCTCACGTTTGACAGAAGACGTATTTCCCCAGCAGGTTCGCTGGGCGAGGCTGCAGACTCCGAAAGCTGGCTTCTCCAAAGCCAGGCTCTAAAGGGGCTGCCCTCCCTCAAGTGGTACAAAGCTGCTTCTCCCCTGAATACAGCACCAAGGCCTGGCCCAGCTCAGGCTTGCTAGGGGGAGACAAGCACACAAGGAACAAGCGAGGCCCCTCAGAAGCCTGGGGTGTTGCTACCCAAGGCTGACACCCCAGATGCCGTCCTGGGTGCCGGCCACCCCTGGACATCCCCGCAACACTGGACTCCAAGGGCTCAAGAACTAAGCTGTGTGATGCTGGGTAGAAGCAGCCCCTCTCTGGGCCAGGTTCTGAGAGGTTACTCTAACTGCTGACTGGAAGCCCGATTATGGGGGGTGATGGCCGAGGCTGATCCAAGGATCCAAAGGGAGACTTCGTCAGGGTCAGCCCCTATCCCCAGAGACAATGAAGGACTCCGAGGCTGGATCAAAGTCCCTGGGGACTGAGTCACTTGGGAATGCTCCCTCGGCAGCTGTAGGCAGTGGAGTGAAAGGAGCACTGGACAAGGAGTCTGAAGCCAACTCTGTCACTCTCTGGGTTTGTGTCCCCATCTACCCAATGACAGGGGCCAATGGGAAGGGGGGACACTGAATTCAATGCTCTTCAGGCAGCAGGGTGACAGTCCAAAGCTGGGGCTCCAGGACCCTCCTGCCTACTTTTCATATAGTCAAATATTGACTATATGACATTAAGCAAGTAACAAAGCTTCCCTGGGCCTCGGTTTCCACATCTGCACAATGAAGGGTGAGCAGAACACTGCTTGCATGGGTTCATATGACGATTAAGTGAGTGGGTGCTGAGTACAACTTTTGCAGCAGTGCCCGGCACGTAGTGAGAGTGCAGCAAACGTCAGCGGTCCGCCCTTGTTGCTATTTAAGGGACAGTGAGCCTGTGTCAACCTCCTTGTCAGGAGGCAGGCTGAAGCCTAAGCCTCGTTTGGAGCCTGAGGGGTCAGGAGGTAGGGACTGGAGCAGGGGAGTGCCCCACCCAGAGGAGTGGAGGGCCTGAGACTGCTCCCAGTTGCCTGCCAAACAGTGGTGACACACAGGGCCCTGCTGAGGGCTGGGGCACTCCACCACTTGAGGGGAGGTACCAGGAGCCCCAGATGGTGACTTCAGGCTATCACTGTTGAGCAGCTGCGGGAGATACCTCCTGTCACTTCCGTCCCACTTCCCAGGCCACACCCGATGGCATCGTGGCCTTCAGGCCCTGAAATGAAGAGGGGCCTGGACAGGGGGAGGAAGGGCAGGGAAGAGCACGGAGGAGCCCCAGGAAGATGTCGTATGATCCCCCTCACCACCACCACCATTCTGGGTCTGGGGAGCCAACAGCTTGGGTCACCCCACTGGATATGGCCACAGCACTACCCTGCTCTGGAGGGCCACCCCTCTACGCTGGGCTCTAACCTTGGCTCAGCCCCATCTGGGACAGGCCTGGGACACTCAGCACCCCCCGGGCTCCTTTCTCCATGGATGCAGTGAGGAGTTCGGCCCTCCCAGCTCCTAGCATGGTTCAGAATTTCCCTGTGTCTGGGCAAGATGCCTATTAGCTACTGCTGGGCAGTGGGAGGAGGCAGGGGTCTCCACCAGCGGCTTCCCAGCCCAAAGTGGGCAGAAGCCCCGGAGGAACCCCTAGGTCTAGCCCCCTTGACAGCTGGCATGGCAGACCCAGGTTCAGGCAGTGCAACGAACGGTCAGGGTCCCTCAGGTGCGAGAGCTAGGCCGTGTGGCCGTGTGGGTTCTCATCTGGCTTCCCCCTTCCCTGGCTGTGCACCTCAGTTTCCCCATCTGTAAAAGGAGGGGGAGAAGGGGCTGCTCAAAGGCTCCAGTGAGTTCAAACATGCCACACTGTCCTCAAAACGGTGCCCCGCACACAGGCCATGCTCAATGGCACGGCTCTGGTTTCTGCACGGGGCTCCATGGGGCCAGGCAAACAGTGAAGGCCCAGGGCCCTCACCAACCCCACTCAAGGCAGAGGTGTGAGGGGTCCGAGAGGTGACCCTGAGCTTTCTTCAGCAGTCCTGTACTCCACACTCAGCTTTGGCGAGCAGCCAGGAGACCCCCCAGACTCGCCCGCACCATTGTCTCTGCTGGGGGCACCACCCTGGGTTCTGGCTCAGCTCTCAGAATAATGGACGGGCTGGGCTGGGCTGACACCCCCAGAGACCTCACAGACCCTGACATGGGCTATACCCTGTCCCCACCGCCCAGAGACCATCTGCTTATCCCCTCTGCTCCCCTATCAGAGGCTTAGCCCAACTGTACTTGATGCATGGGGGCAGGATGGAGGCCCTTGGTGGGCAAAGGAACATCCCCCGTGAGCAGGAGGGAAGCTCCAGGCCTAGCCCCCTCCTCCACCCCCATCTCCAGCCCCCAGTACAGGTCAGAAAGAGGAGGCAGGAAGGGGGTTGTAAACAGTCACGTCTTTAGCACAGCTTCGGGTGACAGCATCAGTAGTCTTTTTGGACATTTGCGGGGGTGGGGTGGGATGGGAGATGCTGGAGGAATCAGAGGGTCCCCTGGGATTTCACTACACAGTGTGGGGATGGAGATAAACCAAGGTGGCTTCAGTGGCCTCAACATAGCTTTTAGAGAAAACTGCTACTCCACTCACTCACTGGGGGCCACGGTGCTTGGAGTGCCCAGGTGGGTGGCTGCTGTCCCACGGAGTCCCCAGAGCACGCCCGTGGAACCAGCATGACAATGAAGTCCAAGATGACCAAGAGGCTTCTCCCAGGGGTCATCCAGAAACCCCCGCCCCCAGCCACCCCTCCCCAGGCAAGCCTGTTCCTTGCTCAGATGGCCATGGCCCACAGTTCACCCTGGACCCATCTAGCTGACAGCTTCCCTTTGCCCCACTGGATACCTTCCTGTTCTCCTCAGAACCTCTCTACCTGCTGGGCCACCTGCCCATGCTCTTTGAGTCACCTTCCTTAGGCCATGTTCCAGATGGTCCAGGGCCTTCCATTCTAGCCCTGGGCAGGTCAGGCCTGATGCCCTCCTTCAGTCTGCCAGCTATGCCTCTGTTAATATGGCCAAGGACCATGTCTGCCCTTCACAGGTAGTAGCCCTCAGTACTCAGTGTCCATGGCCAGACTATATTCCTAAACGAACCGGAGATGTTTGGAGGTAAGAAAAGAAAACCTGGGGCCCGTGGCCACACAGACCCCAACACGCTGTGGCTTCTGGTCTGCGGGAGACACACAGGCAGGGACACAGAGCACGTGAGCACTGCACACACCTCACAGGCGTCCACAGGACAGCGTTACAGACGGGACGCCTCTGTCCGCAGAGTGGTGCGGTGCTGTGGGCACTCAGGGCGGGGAAGCCCTGCCAGGCTGCGACCGGATGCATGGTGCTCGCCTACAGGTCAGGGTCCTCGTGGCTGCACACGACGCCCGCGTCCTCCTGGTGCTCACAGTTGTGCGTGCCCAGGCCGGCGTGCGTGCACTCCAGCAGGTTGCGCTCGGTGCCGGCGCAGCGCACGTCATCCAGCAGGATGGGCAGCGCATGGCCTTGGCCAAACTCCGCGCGCTTGGTGGCCCGCTCGGCGTGAGCAAAGCCCAGCTGGCGGCACACGACGGCAGCCGCCTTGATGTCCCAGCCGTCGTCACACACGGTGCCCCAGCGTCCACCCGCAAACACCTCCACACGCCCGCGGCCGGAACTCAGGCCCGCGGGCCGCACCAGGCGCACCGCGCCGTTTGAGGCCGCGGGGTCCACTGTGCCTGGTCGCCTCCGCCGCCCCCCGCCACCCCTCCGGCCCCCAGGCCGCTGGGTGGGCCGTGCAGGCCGCGGGGTGGGCCGTGCGGGCCGGGGGGTGGGCGGGGGCGGGGCAGCTGTGGGGCGTCCACCGCGGGGCGGCTGGGTGGGTGCACGCGCTGTGGGCCGTGGGGTGCTCTCTGCCCTCTGGATGAACTCTGTGCAGAGAAAGAGCCTGCGGTCAGAGGGACCCCCGCCGCCCAGTTGTGCCAGTCGGCTTCTGGGATCTCCCAGCACTCCTAGTCTTGCCCTCCTGGGAGTCCCTCCTCTGCAAGCAGGCATAGGGGAACAGCCCCTCACACTGTCAACTCATGAGCCCAGTGGAAAAGAAGTGTGTAGGAGGGCTTCTGGGGCAAGTGACACTTTCTGGTTCCAGTCTTTGGTTTAGGGCTGAGGCAGCTGAGACCCACTAATGGGGAAAATCTGCTGAGGATCTAATGACAGGCAGGATAGGAACTGAGCTGCCAAGGGACGGTCAGGGCAGGCTGGAACTCTCCACTCCACACTCCCAAGGCTGCTCGCTGGCTGGGGGCTGGGGCCCACACTGACCAGAGCCAGTGTGAGGTCCAGGGCCCCCCATCTACCCCACCACAGGGCCTGGATACAGTGAGCACGGGGAGCCGAGGTGAGACCCCGTTTGTTCCTGCCGCACCCCGACATTCACACCCGGCCCTGGTCAGCCATGGAGATAAACCTCACCCTGCCTGAGACACTCCGCCAGGAGAGGTGAACGCCCAGACTAGTTCCTTACTATGGGGAGGGACCCCAGCCAGGGTCACCAGTCCGAAGTCCTCTACCCCCCACCGCAGTTGAGATGAGGCTGAGAAAGGGCCTTGATTCAAGGCAAGGAGCAGGTCAGGGCCAGGAGACAGGGACATGGGCCAGATGCTCCCCCGCCCTGCGCCCTGGCCCCCACTCTACATGCAGGGAAGGACTTCCGGCTCCGCGCGCTGCCAGGGAGCCTTCTGCTTTGGCTCTTGCTGGTCCAACTGCCCAGAATCCCCCACCCCCACCCCCAGCGCACCTTTCTCTATGTTCTGGCCTCAACCCTCAGCCTGCAGGAGCCCCCACCCCCGCCCTGCACGGTTCTGGGTCCGCATGGCAGCTGGCACACACTTCTGTAACAGCCCTGGGACAGTAACTGACTCCTCTGTCTGTCCCCGCCAGGACAGAGTCTGACTTCTCCGGTGGCCCCAGCATCCAGCACAGAAGGGGTGACTATCAAAAGTGCCAGAAACTGCTGAATGAATGGAAAACTGGTCCAGGCCTGAAACCAGCTGCAGCTAGAATTAACTTCCTCAAACACTGAGCTCATTCCTTCCTCCAACTGTCCTCTGCTGGGGACAACCCTTTCTCAGGGTCGCCTACCCTCAGCTGCCAAGTGCCCAGCCTCCCCCCTTGCTGCTCCCCTGCTCCTCAGTCAACCAACAGGTCCCCTATCTATTGGGCCACTGGACCCACTGAAGTGTTTCCTTTGGCCTGCAGGGTGATTTTTAAGCTTTTGAGCCAAAGGTGCCAAAATTTACAAATGGAGAGATTGTATGTAACAACCCAAGGAGGCAGGGACCTTGTCTGTCTGGCTGAGCGGTCTGTCCCTGGCAGGAAGCACATGTATGGGGTAAGTGACTGGACAGACGGACAGATGGATGGATGGATCCATCTCCCACTTCTCTTAGGACCTGGATGGCCGGGCAGCCCTGGCTCTATGTTCCCACACAGCCTGGGCCTAGGGGAACAGACCCGTCGTCATGCCTACCCTTTCGGTTGGCCCCAGATGCCAGGGGTCATCATCTGTGGCCTTGCTTGGCCCGCAGGTCCTGAGGGTTTGCGCCCACCTCCCTCCCCAAACAGGTCAGACAGGACCGGCTTCCTTCCAGCAGCCCCAGGAGGTGCCCCTCCCCCTACAGCACCTGCAACTAGGATGACTCGTTCCAGCCTCGCTCCCACGCCATGTACCGCGCTCTCTGTCTGTCCCAAGGGCTCTGAGTGTACCTGCCCTGGCACCAGCCACCCCTCCCCATCGCTTGTCCCCTCTGAGGCTTGCAGCACCCTTGGGGCCACTCACCCATGGCCTGGGTTCAAGGAGCTGCACCTACTTTAACTGAGCATCTCATGGGTGCCATTCCCAGGGCTAGGCATTGGGGCCCAGAAAGGGCCTCCAGGGCCAGCCGGAAGGACCCGTATCTGGGGGGGAGCAGCTGGGTCCTGGTCGCAGGAGCTCCCCTCCCCCGCTGTGACCGGGCTGGCAGGCACTTACTCTCTCTGGGCACAAACGGGATGAGGCGGCTCTTCACCTTCACCTGGGCAGGCTGGATCCGACACTTGCCGGGAGGTGCCCGTCTGCCAACACACGGAGGTCATGAGTGCCACCCTGGGAGCCTGCCCTGAGCCTGTCCCTCAGACGCCCGCTCTCCCCTGGTAGCCAGACACCTGTGCATTCAAGGGGATGTGAGCAACGACGGTGGCCACCGGCGGAGCACCTGCCGCGCGGCCCCAGGACAGAAGTCCTGATGACGCTCTGCCTCGAGTCCAGCCCGCATCTGCTTTTCAAGGGCCTGAAGGCCAGTGGCTCAGCCTCTCCTGAGCCGCCTCTGCTTCAGAGCATGAGCTGTCTTGGGAGCGTGAGGGGAAGTCACAGCCCTTTTCCTTCCACCACCAGCCCGGCTGCTGCCGGAACCGTGACTGCAGCCTGACCCCCGCACCCCACCCTGGCCCCCACGCCCCATCCTGGCCCCCGCACGCACCCCACGGCCTTTGAGGAGCTGTCTCTGTCTCTGCTCCTCTGGCCCTGGATTTTGGTGATGCCGCAGTGGAGTGAAAGGTAAGGTCATCTATAGATAAAGGGTCGGAGAAAGCCGCAGGGCTGGCAGCAGAGTGGAGGGATCTGGGGCCTGGAGGGCGGGGCTTCAGAGAGGAGGGAGACCCGCTTCTGAGAAGGGTTACCCAGTCTCTGAATCGAGTCTCCAGGACTCTGAGTCGGGTCTCCTTTGACATCCCCGAGAGGCACAAGTAAGGCAAGGAATTCCATTTTAATTAGCTTTTGGCTGTGGATCTGTGAGTCTTTGAATGGGACCGACACTATTCTGGGACTGGCCCACGTGGGTCCAGACTTCAATAGGTTCCAGCAGCACAAGGGAAAAGCCCCAGGGGTGAAGTGGCCATGTGACAGGAGGTAGCTTCCAGACAGGCTTGGCCAAAGAGGGAAACTGAGGAGGGGTATGGGTCTTCCCCCCCACCCCCGAGGTTGAAGAAACACAGCCAGGCACACAGGCTTCCCAAAGCTGCAGAAAGACTGGGTTTTGCTCTGAAGCCCAGATAATACCCACATGCTTCAGACAGACCCAGCACGGTTTTGTTCCGTAAGGAAATAATGTTTAAAAAAAAAAAAAATCTCTGTTTAAATGTTTAAAAAAAAAAAAATCTGTTAGGGAAAAGGTAGGAGATGCACCCCTAAATGCTACAGTGGTTTTGTCTGGGCAATGAGGGATGCCCACACCCTCCTCGCCCACTGCCCGCTCCCCAGTTCTTCGTTCCGGTGTTCATCTGCAGCCTCTTTGCAGGATGTTGTGGGTGCAAAGAAAGACATGCATTCCAAAAGAGAAACACGAAAGAGAGGAGGGAGGGAGGGAAGGAGTCTAGTTTGTTTCTGGCTCCCTTGAGCCAGAGAACCCCCTAAGCCTCAGGTCCCTTCAGTTGTACGGGGGGAATGAGCCAACAGCGAAAGAAAGGTGCCTCGTGGCAAAAGGAGAGGGTAGGTCGAAGGCAGCATCTGGCATGAATTACATGCTCCATATATGTGATATTTCCTTAGAGAAGCACTCTTTAAAAACAAAAATGGGAAATAAGCTTAATGTCCCCGGAGCGGGTAAGGTAATTGTGGCCCAGTGACTCACCAGCCAATTACACAGCCATTCAAGATGATGCTTTTGAGTGATGTTGCAACGTGGAAATGTTTACACAAAATAGGGGAAACGAACAAAGAAAAATGCCACGTTTGCATGTGGTCCCCCGCATTGCCATAAATCCCACAGGCGCTAACAGATAAAGCCAGAGGGGACCTGGGGAACATGGGAAGGAGGCATGACAGGAGGAAGTCCTTATGTGTTTCTTGATAAATAATGATGTCAATAATGACTAGATTTGTGTTAAAAAAAAAATGTGGTCAACAAGGAATGATTGAGAAGCTGTCACAGACCAGAGGAAGCTAAAAAAATGTTATGACCAAGAAATGTGAGATTCTGGAGAGGATCCTAGAACAGAAAAAGGAGAGTAGGGGAAAACTAGAGAAATCCTGTAATTAATAGAAATGTGGCAACATCGGTCCATTAACTGCGACTAGCATACCATGACTTCCAAGATGCTAATGACAGAGGACATCGGGGAGGCGGACACGGGAAACTCTGAACTATCTTTGCAAATTGTCCATCAATCTAAACCTCCTCTGATTTTTTAAAACGGTTTTTTGGAAGCGTGGTGGTGTTTCAGGATTTTTCCAAACCTAGGATGTTTCAGAGGTTAGGGCAACTGTCCATGTCGGGGGGCTGCTGAATGCTGGATGTAAGTGGATGCTTTGAGGGCCCTGGGGGGGGGGGTTAGTGCTGGGGGTGGGTGCCGATGTGCCTGTTGGGCTGGCAGGAAGGGCTACCAAAGATGGCGAAAGTTCCCGCCACAAGACCTGAGCTCGGACAGGAGAACAAAGGCCCAAGCAGGAATCTGAGACCCCCGCCTCGGGCTCCTGTGGACCAATGGGATCCCGATGAGCAGGAGAGATATCCAAATAAAGGAAACTTGCCAAAAGACCCCTGAGCTTTCCCCAAGACCCCTTAAAAGCCCCCTCCTCCCTGCCTTGGGCGCAACTTCCGCCACTCTGCTTTCCAGAGTCGCAGAACCTCGCCCGAGGGTGCCCACCTCCTCCCGGCACAACTTTCCTGGCTCCCCTTCTCCTGAGCCCTGAAATTTCGCCGGAGAGCATTTTTAATAAATCCTGCCTTGCACCCACTTTGCCTGGTGTTGTGTTTATCTTGCCAGAAAAAAAATCTTACATTTGGTGCCGAAACCCGGGAAGGAGATTGAGCCCCCACACAGTGGGAAGGCTCTCTCCTTTCCCTGGCCAAACCGGACCTGCCTTTCCGAACGCCACTTCCGAAGCTGTGGTGAGTTTCCCCGATTCCACGCCTCCTTCCGGAAAGCCCTGCCCTAATCGCGGCCCCGTCAGGGTGGACCCCGCCGGTCACCAGGTGACCTCCGTGACTCCGAGAGGCTGGGAGACGTCCTAACCTCTACGGCAGTCGACACAGTTTTTCCTAAAACATCCCGGGGGTGTTTTAGGCCTGCTGGCCAATCTTAAAACCCTGGAACTGGACCAGGACCTGTGAAAACGACGTTACTGTACTGTCGCTTGGCCACAATACCGATTAGACAATCAGTCCCAATGGCCTCCGGAAGGCACGTTTAACTATCAGATTTTCATGGACCTAAATAACCTCGGCAGACACCAAGGCAGATGGGCCAAGGTCCCTTATGTCCAGCTTTCTGGACTCTGCGCTCTCGCCCCTTCCTCTGCTCTCACTGCTCCACCTCTCAGGTCCTCTTGGCCTGCTCCCCTCCCCCTACCCTGCCACCCACTGCTCCCAAAGACTTGGACCTCTCCTCCCCGTCTCCTCTCTCTGAACCCCTGGAGAGCTTCACCCACCCACTGACAAGAAGGCCTCTGGTTCCTCCTCCTCCTCCTCCTCACCGCGATCCTTCACCCCAAGGTCCCTTAAATTCAGGATTTCTGAACCGGCGCTCTCGTCTACCCCTCCTTCTCCCCCTCCCCACTCCTATCCGAACTCCTGACAAATTTATCCGCAGTAAACGGGAAACTCCAATCAAAGTTTACTGAAGGTCAAATAGGCTCTTGTTATTTGTTAAAATCTGCTAGCAAAGAGATGACTAGAACTGATGGTTACTTGTGTCTCAGAGTTTTAATGGGTAATTCTTAAGGTAGCTTTCAAAGTCTTTGGTAACCTTTAACAGAATGGGATAAAATACCCCAGTGCTGGTCGCCAGAACTAGGTTTATGCTTTTGAAATCTGTTGGTAAACACCTTTTGTGCTTAATTGAATTCTGTTGTAACAGCCGCAGGGCTACTGTTTGAGCTAGATCCTTTCGTAAAGAATGGAAGGGGAGACTGATCACCTCCCATTAGCCAGGGATACCCAAAGGGGAGGGTGTCCAATCTGTTTGAACCTGAAGAGTGCCTGACTGCGTGAATGTGTCTGTATGGCTCCAGCCGCACTAGGGCTCGAAAGCCCCCCCCGCTGAGTTAGTCTGCCCCCCAAGGGAGGTTGCTGGAGCTGAGGGAGTTGTCCAAGTTCATGTGACCTTCTCTCTACAGGACCTTTCCCAAATTGAGAAACATTTGGGCTCCTTTTCGGCCAGTCCTGATAACTATATTAAAGAATTCCAGTATCTGGCCCAAGCCTATGACCTCACCTGGCATGATTTACATGTGGTCCAGACCACCACCCTCACCATAGAGGAGAGGGAACGCATCCAGGCTGCTGCCCGGGAGCACGCGGATCAGGTCCAGCTCACTGATGCTGGAGCCCGGGCGGTCCCAGCTGTAGAACCAGGTTGGGATTATCAGGATGGCCAAGATGGCCACTGGCGCCATGACCGCATGGTCCAGTGTCTCCTAGCCGGCATGCGGGCAGCCTCTAATAAGGCCGTTAATTACGACAAGATTAGGGAGATTGTCCAGGCCCCTACGACAACCCCACCATGTTTCTTAACCAGTTGACCGAACCTTTAACCCAGTACACTCGCTTGGACCCTGCCTCTCCTGCGGGGGCCACGGTACTGGCTACTCATTTTATCTCTCAATCGGCGCCGGATATACAGAGAAAGTTAAAGAAGGCTGAGGAGGACCCTCAGTGAAAATGGCATTTAAGGTCTTTAATTCCCGTGAGGAGGCGGCTGAGCTTAAACCCTGCCTCTCCTGCGGGGGCCACGGTACTGGCTACTCATTTTATCTCTCAATCGGCGCCGGATATACAGAGAAAGTTAAAGAAGGCTGAGGAGGACCCTCAGTGAAAATGGCATTTAAGGTCTTTAATTCCCGTGAGGAGGCGGCTGAGCTTAAACGACAAGCCATATTCCAGCAAAAGGTTCAGTTGCAGACCCAAGCCTTGGTAGCAGCCCTGCGGCCGGCCGGCTCCAGGAGCCAGCAGAGAGGGGCAACCAATCGCACCCCGCCGGGGGGCCTGTTTCAAATGTGGGGCCGAGGGACATGGGGCTCGCCAGTGCCCCAATCCAAAGCCGCCAACTCAGCCTTGCCCTCAATGCCATTTGATGGGCCACTGGAAATCCGACTGCCCTAACCTCGGGATATCTTCGGCGCCTCAACGTGGGGGATCCCCCGAGACAGTAAGTCTGGCCTTTCAACTGCTTGGATTGGAGGACGACTGACGAAGCCCAGACTCAGCCACCCCTCTCACCCAGGCCGAGCCCAGGGTTACGCTCCAGGTAGTGGGTAAGTCCATCTCTTTTTTGCTGGACACGGGGGCTACCTACTCTGTTCTGCCTTCCTACTCGGGACTTACTCGAACCTCACCAATTACTGTTATGGGGATCGATGGGACCTCCCCCAATCCTAGGGTGACCCTTCCCCTTACCTGTAGCCTGGATGGGTTTCCCTTCCCCCACTCGTTCCTATGATTCCTTCCTGCCTGGTCCCTCTACTGGATAGGGACATTCTCCAGAAACTAAGGGCAACTATCTGCCTCTCCTCTTCCTCCCCTCTATCCACCTCAACCCGTCTCATCCTACACCTCTCCACTCCCTCAACCCTCACTCCAGATGACCTACCTACTGTAGACCCTCAGGTGTGGGACACCTCGGAACCCATCATTGCTTCCCACCTTACCCCGGTTCAAGTACAGCTTAAGGATAACTCTAAGTTTCCCTCAAGCTCAGTTCCCTATTTCCTTAGCCTACCGCCAGGGCCTGAAACTATCGTAGAACGGCTTTAACGTCAGAGACTGCTGATCCCCATCATTTCCCCCTGTAACACCCCATCCTCCCAGTACGCAAGCCCTCAGGGGCTTATGGACTGGTACAAGACCTTAGGCTTATCAACGAGGTCGTGGTCCCCCTCCACCCAGTCGTTCCTAACCCTACTGTCTCGCGTTCCCCCAAACACCTCTCACTTTACTGTACTGGAGCTAAAGGACGCCTTTTTCACTGTCCCCTTGCACCCTGATTCCTATTTTCTTTTTGCCTTCACCTGGGAGGATCCTGACACGCATGCTTCTGGACAACTAACTTGGACTGTTCTACCCCAGGGGTTCAGGGACAGCCCTCACATTGTCGGCCAGGCCTACAGACTTAACAGCAGTGCGTCCTTAAGGCCAGGACTCTCCTACAGTTTGTGGATGACCTCCTCCTCTGCAGCCCCTCCCTCTCGGTCTCCCAAGACGACACCTCCACCCTACTTAGCTTTCTGGGGGCCAAGGGATATCAAGTACCCCCCTCTAAGGCCCTCAACATGACCTTAGGGCAGCCCATCACGGTCTACTCTCCTGCCGACTCAAGGAGCTCCTTAGCCACCGATCTCTGGCCCATCTGACTCCTCGTCTCCAGCTATTCCATCTGCTATTCCTAGAGAACCCGCATCTCTCTCTCTCTACCTCCCCCCCCCCTTAAACCCTGCAACTTTACTGCCTATACCCTTGCCAGATAAGGGGTGGATCTACATCCAGGACAGGATTGCCCTGCCAGGCAATCTGGTGCACACCTTGATTACTGACATCCACCAATCCCTCCATAGTGGCCCATAGGCTCTCCACTAATTTCTTCAGCCATTGTTCTATCATCCTTCCTTATCTAAGGTAATCGAAGTTGTCCACAGGGCTTGCAAAACCTGTTCCCCGTGAATTCACAAGGAGGAATCCGCAGACCAGGGCCTAACCAACAGCTCCGAGGTCATCAGCCGGGGGAAGACTGACACCTGGACTTCACTCCCATGCCTCGCCATAAAATACATTCACAGGCTGGATCGAAGCATACCTCATGGCCCGGGAAACAGTGGACGTAGTGGCTACAATACTCATTGAGCGCATCATCCCGAGGTTCGGATTGCCCCGGACCCTCCAGTCGGACAATGGACCTGCCTTCATCTCCAGTGTAACCCAACAGGTAGCTGAGAGCCTCAACATAACCTGGAAACTTCACATCCCATACCACCCACAGTCATCGGTAAGGTAGAAAAGGCCAACGGGCTGCTCAAAGCCCAACTCACCAAACCTACCCTAGAAACCCATCTTTCCTGGCCTACACTTCTGCCTATGGCTCTCACCAGACTCCTGGCTACGCCCCGCGGGTCTTCAGGCTTAAGCCCATTAGCCCTCCAGCCATTTCCCCGTCTCTTTTATCCTATCTACCTTACCTCACTCTACATCCTGGGGATACCCCTCCCTATTGACTGGCCACTCCCCAACTTCAGGGCCACAAATAATACGGTCCATATGGGCCCCATCGGGGGAAACATACCTATTATTAATGTGTCCTCCCTTAACACCGCAGCGGCCATATCACTCACTCCTCCCTCCTGGACTGTACTCCCTCGGGAATATTTCTCTTGTGCCCTCAGGGAATCCATCGCTGCCTGACCACTAACGACTCCCTGGGCTGTATATTCATCCTACTATCTCCTTCTCCCACCATCTACTCTGAATCCCAGCTGCTGTCCATCCTATTTCCCCAACACCATGGAGGAAGGGCTGCCTTCCTCCCATTCATAACAGGGGCAGGAATAGCCACAGGGGTGGCAACTGGAACAGCGGGGATAGGAACCTCCACAGACTTTTTTCTTACAAACTCTCCCAAGCCCTGAATGATGACACGGAACGGGTTGCTGACTCCCTCACAGCCCTACAGACGCAAGTCACCAGCCTGGCAGCCTTAGCTCTACAGAAGCAACGGGCCTTAGACCTTCTGACCGCCGAAAAAGGGGGGACCTGACTATTATTAAATGAAGAATGTTGTTACTTTGTTAACCAATCATATAGTTACCTCCAGGATCAAAGAACTCAGGGATCGGATCCAAGCACGGTGGCGAGACACGTCCTCCTGGGGCCTGGACCCCTACAACTGGGTAACCTGGCTGCTCCCTCTGGCGGGACCTGTATGCATAATCCTCCTCCTAATCTCAGTTGCTCCCTGTCTTTGCCGGTACTTGCAGGGTCGCCTACAAGAACTTGCCCGAATATCCGTCAATCAACTCCTCCTCCAGCCCTACTCTCGCCTGCCCACTTCCGACTACCCCCATGACGATGCCCCCTGTCAGGAGGAAGTAGCCAGAACCGAGTCGATGCCCCTGACACCATTATATTAAGCAAAAGGTCGGAATGTTGGGCTGGCAGGAAGGGCTACCAAAGATGGCGAAAGTTCCCGCCACAAGACCTGAGCTCGGACAGGAGAACAAAGGCCCAAGCAGGAATCTGAGACCCCCGCCCCGGGCTCCTGTGGACCAATGGGATCCTGATGAGCAGGCGGGATATCCAAATAAGGGAAACTTGCCAAAAGACCCCTGAGCTTTCCCTGCCTTGGGCGCAACTTCCGCCACTCTGCTTTCCAGAGTCGCAGAACCTCGCCCGAGGGTGCCCACCTCCTCCCGGCGCAACTTTCCTGGCTCCCCTTCTCCTGAGCCCTGAAACTTCGCCGGAGAGCGTTTTTAATAAATCTTGCCTTGCACCCACTTTGCCTGGTGTTGTGTTTATCTCGCCGGAAAAAACCTTACAGTGCCCACGTGGCGCAGCTCGCCCAGGTGCTGAATCGCGGCGCGAAGCGGTGGGAGCCCAGCTGAGAAGCAAAACTCAAAGGGCTGAGAAGGACTGAGAAACCCAATCACCCATTCATTGGCTAAACATGCCCGCGTCTCTGCTCTGTGCTCCCGACCAGGCCCAGGGCCCGCACTGCCTCTGAAGGGGTGGAGGGGCAGAGACTCTCCCGCCCTGGAGACTCTCCCGCCAGGGGAAGAGTACAGATTATGGTTCTGAGTGGTGAGAGCCACGGGGAGCACCGGACAAGGCCTGGCTGGAAAGGCCCCTCTGAGGCAGTGAGGCCTAAGGCTGAAGGGGTAGCTTCATGCAGTCATGGGGTCAGAGCAGGGCTCTGGAACCAGCTGCCCGTCCCGAGTCCAGCTCTGGCTCTGGCTGGGAGGGGGTGCCCACTTTTATAGGATTTTCACCTCTGTAAACAAAGCGGCTGAGCCGTCCAGGAGTTTTACGAGGAAGGAGTCAGAGCACTGCCTGGCACCGAATTAGCGACTCTACATAGAAGCAGAGCAGATGGAGACGGGCACTGGGAGGGCCAAGGAGGAGTTCTGGAAGCCCCAGCGTGTTCTAGACAGGAGCGGTGGTTTGGGTTGCCCAGGCAGAGGGGGGGCTGCAGCGGGAAGGGGAGCCTTGTGGTGGGGACAGGCGGAGATCAGGGTGCCTCAGAGGCAAGTCGGGGGCTCGGGGAGGTGGAGCAAGGGGTGCAGTGGCCCAGGAAATGAGGGGGAGGGGGGAGTCAGAGAGGAGAAATGACGGGGTCGGGTGGACAGCAGGCCAGAAAGCGAGGTCAAACCCATGATTATCTGGCCCAGGCGGCGTCCTTGGCACCCCCTACGGTGAGTAGAGCTAGATTTGAGGCAGTAGATCCAGGTTTGAGCCCCGGGTCTGCCCCTCACCAGAGCACTATGGGCCTGGCCGGTCACTACCCTACTCTGGGTCTCAGTTTTCCCTTCTGAAAAATGGGACTATGGATAACACCCTCCTGTAGGGGGTGGTGGAGAGGAAAACAGGGCAATGGAGGTGAGGAGTGCTGGCAGACAGCAGGAGCCCAGGCAGTGCGGTGGGCAGGGCTCACCTGGAAGGGTCGATCACCTTGTAGACAACCCCACGGGCCGCTGCGGCACTCGGCACACCTGTCGACATGAAGTACAGCTCCCCTTTGGGCAAGAAACCAGGCAAGGAGTGAGAACACTGCTTAGAATATGGTCCCGGCCAGGACCCTGTCCCCTGCCCTCCTGCCCCGCCCTGGCCAGCTCCCCTCAGGCTCTGAAAGGGACCCCAACCTCAAGGAGGTCTGCGAAGCCCTTCAGTGCCCAGAGCTGAAACCAGAGGCTGAGAAAGGCAACAGTGTCCCCAGCTGCCGGCCGCTCTGCGTGGACCTAGCCATGTTCTGGCCTCCTCCTGGAGACCCAGCCCCACCCTCGTCCCTGTCTGGTCTTATGCCGGGTGCACACCCCTCTGGGCACGAGTGAGGGTCCACAGTCCAGCTCCCCCGAGCCCAGACACAGCCCATGCGTGATGTGATGGCTCAGCCATGCTAACACCTCTTTCTCTGCAAGAGAGTGAAGAGTTCTCACAAAGACGGGGGCCGTCCCCGAGGAGAGACTAAGACAAGCAGAGAGCTGCGAACTCTGAGGAAAGCATCTTTGTGGGGATGAGTGCAGTCAAGGAGGGCTGCCCGGGGGTGGGGCCAGAGAGTCAAGGCCCCGGAAACCTAGGGATCTCAGGAAAGGCAAAGCCACTTGGCAGGGCCGACTTGTGTAACTGGGGTAGACCACGCTGCGGGGGGGGAGCAGGGGGCAGGGGAGGGCAGGGTGCTGAGTGCTCAGGGACCTCTGACCGCCCCCCAGAGGCACAGGCATGAATTTGCTGTGCAGTCTTGGGCTGTCACTTCCCTCTCTGGGCCTCTTTCTGGAGAGAAGCCTCTGGGAGCCACTGTCCCCTCCTGGGCTATGCAGCCCTCACACCAACTGTCCAGCCCTGTGGAGCGACCCAAGACTCCTGCACGGGCTGCTACCTTGGGCTGGAATGCCCTTCTCCAGGGCCTTCCGTTGGCTGACCAAGCTGAAGCTTAGGGCCCTCCCCTGGGAGGCCTCCGGGCGGCAGGTCCAGTGCGGTACCCCCAGCCCCACCTTGGTAAAGTGACCAGGCCCACTCCTTGGCCTGTCAGTCGCATCTGCTGGGAATAACGGCCCCCAATGCCATGCATAGGCAGGGAGCCTCCCCCTCCCCCACCCAGCACTGCCCAGCCCTACCCAGGCCACACCGTCCTCTTCTCTGGGGTGTAGACTGTCCCTGGAGGACATCGGGCCAGCAGAGGTCCTTGTTTTGCAATTTGCAAGTGTCAGAAGAACAACTGGAGAGCCAGAGCCGGTGGCTGGGGGAGGTTTGTTTGTGTTGGACCCCAGGGCTCTGTGCCTTCCAGGGGCTGCCTGCCCAAGCTCACTAGCACGCTGTCCCTGGGCCATGTGCCGTCCCTGGGCTGATTTGGAGGAGGCTCCTCCTGGCTAAGGTTACTTGATGTCATTCAGATGGCTGAATGAGGGCCCCTTGGGAACTGCACCTTCCAGGCCCTGCCCCTGGGGCACCTCCTTCCCAAACACATTAACCCCCTACTGACCGAAAGAAAGGGCTTTCAAAGCCCAGTGGGCTTGAGAGGGCAGTGGGGGCTGGGACTGCCCTTTTGAAAATTTAGACTGTGATGGTGTCATCCAACAAAGGTTTCCCAGACTTAGGCCTGGGGGCTCTGGGCACTGGGCCCTGCAGGGGACACCCCTCCAAAGGCCCCTGGGTGGGCGTTGCCTAGCAACCCTGCCAAGCATCCCCCAGGCCCCACTGGGGGCCCCTCAGCTTTTGTCCAGGGACAATCGGGGCCAAGGACAAAGGGGCTGGAGCAGGATCCAGTCTCCAGGGCCCTTCATCCTCTCTCCTCCCTCCCTGTTCCTTGCATCGAAAATACAAGAGCCTGAATGGGAACCCACTAACAAGAAGGTGGTGTCCACCCACTTTCTGAAGATCATGTGGCTTAATTTTACAGGCCAGATTTCTTGGCCATCAGGCGCCCAGGGCAGTGAAGGTCTGGGACACACTCTTCCCCCACCTGCCTGCATTTCCACCATGACAAACCCCTTCCTGGTCCCCTCACTCCACAGCCCAGAAGCAGGTCTGCTGGAAGTGGGGGTGGGGACTGTGCTCCCACCTTCCAGATGAGGAGACAGAAACCCAGGCTGCTGAGGACCGACACCTGAGAGAGGTCCGCCCACTTGCTCCCGGACCAGAAGGCCTGAGACTCCACCCAGGTCAGAGGACCCACGGGGCAGGGGAACCGTCCCAGGCATGTGGCCCAGAACGAGAGGCCTTGGGGCCTCAGGAGTGCTCACCAGCCTCATCCTCAGCAAAGGAGATGATGTGAGGGTAGTAGTTGTTAATGAGGCCCGGGAACACACAGGTCTGGCCTCGACCCATGCAGATCTCGCTGTACCGCCACTGGCCTGTCTCCACGTTCTCTCGGAGGGACATCAGACGCCTGCAAAGAAGCAGGAGCTGTGCGGTCAAGCCTGGCAGGGGGACCCCACCCACGGTCCATCCATGCACCCACCCACTCATGTGTTATTCATGAACCAGGACCCTAAAGCATTTGCAGGATCTGGTGTAAAGTAAGCGTGCAGGGCCCCTTGTTCCAAAAGTACTAAGGATTTCAAGATAGTGAGAGCTGAACATGAAACCAAGTGCGGGCCTTCAGAACACGGGGTCCTGGCAAACGCACGGGCCGCAACCCACAGTGCAGGCTCTCGACACTCCCCTGTAGTCTGATGGTCAGGATCCGCTGCCCTCATAAAGCTGGCCCAGCCTGCAGCCTTCCCTGGGTACCTCCTCTGCACCAGAGAAGGGCGGGGGAAGGTGACCAGCTTGTCCCCTACCCAGTCAGCTCAGCCCCAGCTGCTGACCCACGGGAGGCAGTCAGGAGCCGAGGAATTCTCCAGGGCTGGTGATCAGAAGTCCGGGCAGACTCTGGAGCAGCCTCCACTCCCACACAAGGTGGAGCTCGGGCATCTTCAGAGTATACCCATCTTGCCCTTAATTCCCTTCTTCTCCCGTCAGTCACCAGACCCTGCTTGGACGTACCCTCCTCTGGGAAGCCCTCCTGACTGCCCCTGCACTGGGAGCCCCCAGCACCGAGCACAGGCTCCCTGAGGCTGGACTGGAATGGACCAAGCATGGGTCTGTCTCCCTGACTTGGGCGCAAGGTGCTTTCAGCTCTGTTGCCCTGTCTGTGGCATAAAGCCGGACCCAGCAGAAGGGCTTGGGAAAAGCTAGCAAAATTAGTTGAATCTCTGTGGACAGGAGGCTTCAGCACTCCTAGGGGACAGCAGGAGGGGGAAAAGAGAATCAGGTACAGAGAGAGGCTTCGGGGCACCTGGCTGGCTCAGTGAGTGGAACATGTGTCTCTTGATCTTGTGAGTTCAAGCCTCATACTGGATGTAGAGATTACTTAAAAAAAAAAAAAAATCTTAAAAAAAAAAAAAAAAAAAGAGGGCTCCTGGTGGCTCAGTCAGTTAAGCATCTGCCTTTGGCCCAGGTTGTGATCCCAGTGGTCCCAAGATCAAAGCCTGCATCAGGATCCCTGCTCGGTAGGGAGTCTGCTTCTCCTCCTCCCTCTGCTTGCCACTCCCCCTACTTGTGTGCTCTTTGTCAAATGAATCAATTTTTTAAAAAGAGAGAGAGAGAGAGAGAAAGAGAGGCTTCATCGAGACCCATTCCCAGATGGAAAAGCTGAGCAGGAGAGGCAGACCCTAAGGGAAGAGGCCCCAGCACCCAGAGGCCCAGGTCAGGCTTCTCCCTCGGCCCCAGCTGGCCATGTGCAGGCCACAAACCAATCTCACAGCAGCAGCCTGCAAGAGATGGGAATTATCTGGCTAGCCTCGAGCTTCCATAGCTCCTGGTGTTTACTCCTGGGGACCCTGTCCAGGTGTCCTCATGTGGAGAGGCTAGGGTGGGAATAATTTTTTTTTTTTAATTTTGCTTTTTCTTTGAGGAGGCTCCACGCCCAGTGTGGGGCTTGAACTCAACCCTGCAATGAAGGGTCTCCTGCTCTACCACCTGAGCCAGCCGGGCGCCCCAGCTAGGAATAACTAGGAGCCACCAGATACTGAGCGCAAACTAGATTCCAAGTGGTGTATGTGTCTTAACTGACTCAGTCCTCCAACACGAGGAAGCAAGTACTGTTATCATCTCCCTCTTACAGATGAGGACACGGAAGCACGGAGAGGTGACGTAACTGACTCAAGGTCACACAGCGACTAAGTGGGCCAGGATCCGACGCAGCAATCTCAGATACATTTTTTTTTTTTAAGATTTTATTTTTAAGTCATCTCTACCCCCAACCTGGGGTTTGAACTTATGGCCCAGATCAAGAGTCACATAGTCTACTGTCTGAGCCAGTCAGGTACCCCATGAACTTAAAAAGAAAGGAAGGAAGGAAGGAAGGGAGAGAAATCTTTACTTGGAGCCCCTGGCTGGCTCAACAAGGCACCAGGGACCCCCACAGTCAGCCCCTGGCTGGAGCCCCAGCTTCCCCCTCCCCAGCAGAATGACCTCTCCAGACTCTTCTAGAGGAATTCTCCCCAGAAACCCAGTCAGTCCGTGAAATGAGAGGCAGGTCCTGGCTTCTGGGGAAACCAGGCGGCCCAGAGTCTGTTGAGGAAGCTATTCCTGTTGCCCCCACCTCCACCTGTGCCCTCCCTGCCCCCCAGCACCGCTGTCAGGCTTGGAGCCCATGACTGTCCGGTGGGAGGGGAAGCCCAAGGGGGCTGCACGTCAACAAGCCTCCCGTCTGTGGCTGGGAGTCGAGCCTTCATGGCGCTGCTCGAGGCAGCCAGCAAGGCTCGGGAAGACTATCCCGAGACAGGGGGCGGGTTAGGCTGCTTCCTGAGATGAGACTCCCGACTTCCTCCCAGAGGAGGACACCTGCTTGGCTCCTGCTCGGAGGTCCCAGTCGGAGGGCAGCGACCATGTGCCCCCTGCGGGCACCACACACAGCGCACCCGTACCCTGCTTTCTACAGCAAGCCAGGGGCAGCAGCTGCTTGGCACCGGAGCCCATGGGCCACTTACCCACTCATAAAATCGCCAAAAATGTAGAGGCCGTTCAGGTTGGGGTACTCACAGCCCCGGTACACATAGCCGCCGGTGACAGACTTGCCCAGTTTGTGCGGGTAGGCGAAAATGGGCAGGATGTCATCTGCAGAGAGGGGAGAAGCTGGGATGAGCTTGCCGGGCAGCCCCTCCCCCACAATGAGCGTGGTAGGTGGTCTGAGTCTAGAGGGGCAAGAAGAGGTGAGGTCACCGGGAGGGCTGGAGTTGAGGGCCCCACGGAGTCAGGAAGGAGGAAGGTGCTTAGGGCTTGGATAGGGTGGGGAAGAGAGAGCACGGGTTTGCAGGGATGGGGTGGGTAGGGAGAGCCAGGAGCAGCCCTGCAGCGCTGGGGAGGCGGGGAGAGGCGAGGGGAGATCCAGGATGGGGGTGCACCAGGTCCGGAGGCAGGCACTGGCGCACACCCCATGGCATGGGGTATGAGCATCTCCAGGAGCTCGGGGCGGTCTCGATGCGCCACGGGGGCGCGGGGGGCACAAGGGAGGCACTGAGCACAACCATGGGAGGGGGGATGCAGAGCCGGGGAGGTGGGCCCCCGGGGGCGCGGTCACCGAGGGAGGCGTTGGCGCAGAGCTTGCGGTCGTAACACTCGAAGCCTTCGCGGGCGCGCCAGCCGTAGTTGCCGCCGCGCTCCACCAGGTCCACCTCCTCGAACTTGTTCTGGCCCACGTCTCCGCAGAAGAGGCGCCCGCGGCCCGCGCCGGTTGCGGGGTCGCCGCGGTCGAACGAGCAGCGCCACATGTTGCGCACGCCCAGGGCGTAGACCTCGGGCCGCGCGGAGGGGTCGTCCACGAACGGGTTGTCCCGCGGAATGCGGTAGAGGGGGCCGCGCTCGTTGCGGTCCACGTCGATGCGCAGCACCTTGCCCAGCAGCGCCGACCTGCGGGGCGGGGGGGGGGGGGTGGACAAGGCGCAGCTCGGCTCAGCCAGAGCCAGGGTTCACCCCAGGGCACCCGGGGCAGCCTACGGAAGGTGCCGGGCCAGGTCAAGGCCAGCCTAGGCTGTGGGGCCAGAGACCCTGGTTCAAGTCCTCCCTAGCTGCTTACCAGCTAGGTACCCGCATTCAGGCATGCATGCGTTCATTCATTGATTCAGCATTTCTGGGGCACCTTCTCATGTGCCAAGCAGCGGGAAGCGTTGGACATACTCACCCTCTCCTGTCCCATCTCATCCTCACCACCAACCTTTTAGGTCGGTGAGTACCACTGTGATGCCCTCTTAGAGATGGGGCAGCTGAGCTCAGAAAGGTCACATAACGTGCCCTGTTGTCACACGGCTAGTAAAGGGTGGGCTGTAAAAGGTGGGCACACACAGCAGGACCCCAGAAACCCAGGCTCGCGGCCACAACACTCTTCCCAACTTCCCCATGCCTGTCTCCTCGCTGCCAGGTGAGGGTGCTCCCTTTCCCTCCTGTCTTCTTACAGGGTTGTCCCAGGGAGTGAAAACACTCCCCCAAGACTCAGATGGACAGTTTTCTTCCAACACTCAAGACAGTGACCGGAATGTGGAAGGGGCTCATTCAGTGTTTGGCGAGTGAACGGCCGTAATCGAAGTCAAGTGCAGAAGTACAGGGGAGGGCTCAGGCACGGGGAGAGAAAACGCTGCAGATCTCAGCAGGAAATGGGAGGCTGGAGTCCTTGCTTTCTCTCTCACCATCGAGGACATGAGGGGGCAGAACGGCCCCATGTCAGACAGGCCTCAGCAGCCCTTCATCGCACATGCCACACCCACCACCCCCACCTCAGAGATGAGGCCACCCAGGCTGCCGAGGGGGACAACTTGCCACTCCCCCAGGCAGCTCTGGGCTGGTTGGGCCACTCCCATGGCACCAGGCAACATGAGTTTCTGGGGCCCCAAGAGCGAGGAGAGCTCTCTAGAGCACCTCCTTATCACCCGGCTCGTGTCTTCGCTTTGAGCACTCTAGTGCCCCCCCATTCCTGCCCTGCCCCACTGCTTTTCCGGCAGGACTGAGCAGTGTGCACGGCTGTGTACCCTCATTCCAGCCCAGTGTCCGCACCTCAGCCTCCAGCTCACCATCAGACGTCTCAGCAGTGCCTTCTTTAACCCTGGAAGGGGCTCCCACCCAGGAATCCCCCATGGTTAATCCCCCATTTGTGGTCTCTTATGTCTTGCTCTGAGGAGCCCCC
The DNA here is from genome assembly GCF_011764305.1 of Mustela putorius furo. Classification (NCBI taxonomy): domain Eukaryota; kingdom Metazoa; phylum Chordata; class Mammalia; order Carnivora; family Mustelidae; genus Mustela; species Mustela putorius. Next base: position 48,113,484 of record NW_025421290.1, on the reverse strand, counting down.
TGACGCGCTCCAGCCAGCTGGGCACGAAGCTTCCGATCCCACCCTGAGCCCCCACGCCTCGCAGCCAGCTTTATGATGCAAGTGGGCAAAACTCATAGCAGCAAAATAATGTTTTAAGTTCCGTCCAATTATCCCCAAATCCTTAATTTCTATTTTCCCCACTACATCGCTAAACACATCCCAAACATGAGAAGGCTGCAGGGATTCTTACACTGTCACGTATGAAAGCGCACGTCACGGACTGCGAACACTTTAATTACTGTAATCAACATCACCCTCGCTATTTTTACTTTCTGGGCTAAGGAAGGTTTTGTCATTTTTGCTAAGAGAATGGAAGAGGCTGCCCTAGATATCCTCATTGACAGCGTGCGTGTGTGTGTGTGTGTGTGTGTGTGTGTGTGTGTAGGAGAAGATCGAAGATCAGCAGGCCATCTTCTCAAGCCCAGAAGTACAACAGCAAGCCTGAGCCTCAGTTTCCCATACAGCCCTGCTCTGACCAGCTCACACTCCCCATTTGGTCTGGGAAGGCTCCCTTTCCTTCCTCTGATTCGAGCAGGGCTGGGCTGACTTCCCAGAGGCTCTCTGATGTCCTTTATCAGGCATCCGTGACAAGTGGGTTCTATGCCTGCCCCTCGCAAACACAATCACCTTTACTCCTCATGACAAGCCTCCCCCTGGAGATTATATTCTTCTCTCCAACCGGTGAGTAGAAGTGACTTGATGGGGGTCCCCCACTGGCTAGCTGCAGACTGAGCTGGGACCCCAAGCCCTTTCTACTTACTGCCCTATGCTGCATGGTTGAGGAAGGAAGTCCCCCTGCAGAACAGTATATAAACCAACCCACTGGCCAGCCCAAAGCAGAACATACTTGTTTTGAGCATTTCCGAACTTCCCAAAGGGGTCTCCAGCCATCCCGCCATCACCAGTAAAGATGTAGAGGTACCCATCATCCCCGAACAGCAGCTGGCCCCCATTGTGGTTCGAGGCTGGTTCTTCGATCTCCAGGATTATCCTAAAAGAAGACAGGCGACACCCATCAAACAAAAAAACACCAACCTCAGCCAAAAACACAAAACAAGATCACACCAATAAAACCTCTCTCTTGGATGCCATTTTGCACTTGAAAAGACTTTTCATATATTTTGTAGCAGGTGATTTTTGTAAGGGTCTAGTAGGCTGGGCAGGGATAATTCACTCCATTGTGCTAAGGAGGAACCAGAGGCTCAGAGAGGTTGAGCAACTTGTCCAAGGTCACACAGCCCATAGGTAGCAGGGCTGGGACTAGAACTCAGGTCTTCCTACTGTTCCCCACTTCTACCTCCCCAGTGCCCAAGTCACTGGCACAAAAGGTTTCTTCTTAATCATAACTACCTGCCTACCAGCCACATGAGACGAGCACTTTCTACACACACCTGTCATTCGTTGTGTACTGTAATTTCTAAGGAGGTGGGCTGCACGGGGTGGGTTGTGCTCAGTTACACACTCAAGCCCTCAGGGATCTCCTTTAAGGCCGTGGCCTTCTGCTGCATGGCCAGCCAGCTGGCTTCTGGTTAGGGTTCCAGTGGAGTGGAAAGGCAAGAAGACAGGAGAAGTCGCACTTCGCTGGCTTCTGGCACTGCCTCCAGAAGGGGTGGTTGCAGGAATGGGAACAGTGGCTCGCAAAGGGGGACTCTTGGGTTCCACCCAGACATCTTGGTACCAGGAGCAGCAAACTTAGCAGCAGAAAGACGTCTTCTGTTCTGATCCCCCGGGTTCTTGCAATTACTAATCTTTAGGTCACTTTGACCTTCCCCTTTTCCTTCTCCAGATCCTCCCAGTTCCTTTGTAGCCAAATCCCTGTTTGCTTAGGCTTTCCAGGATAGGTCACTGACTTAACTAATCTCTTATTAATACTGAGAAGAAAAACCAAGGCACAGGAAGGTCAAGTAACTTGAACCCAGGACTTAAGGGCTCTGGAACCAAGACTGGAAATCTCTCCATCGAGGCCAATATACATCACTTGGGGGGTGAAACAGAGCCCCAGACACCAAGTCCTCCCTGGAAAGGACAGCTTGGACTGTGAGACGTCCACCTACCACGGGGATCCCAGCCCTGGGAACCAGGACTGACAGCTGACTTGGGCAAGGGTGACCACTTGGTCTTGGCCCCTCCCTGAGCCCCTACCTCTCCCTGAGTCAAGTTAGAGGCTTGTGCTTGACAGGTCCCCAGAGGACCCTCACTGAACACTCACTCTGAAATAGTCTCCTCTCTATACTGTGTGTTCCACCTTCTGTTTTTACCAGGAATCCTTTTTGAAAAGTTAGCAATGAAGCACATCCATTCTGTCCCTTTGTCTCTCGGTATGAGCCATGTGATAACTTGGTATCTCTTGGAGAACGGGTTGCTCAGCCTCGTATCAGATAATGAGAATTATGCTTTCTCCTTTCGCTCTGGCTGTCAGGATGCTCACAGTCAAAATTAACGCTGCATGACAAGACCTACATTAGCCTTCATGTTAGCCAGCCTATTTGATTCCTTCTCCTTTTTATACTTTCAATGTCAAGATTTTAGTTTTATTAATTGTCCAATGTGCCATTATTTGCCTTTTTGCCTCAGATCAGTCCTGTTCGGCCCCTACCTGCTCTCTAAGTCAAAGACTCGGATCCTGCAAACTACATTTCCCATGCTCCTTTGCTGGCTGGCCTGCAGCTAGGGACAGCCAATGGAAGGCTCTGGCAGGAGACTGGAAGGTGGGAGGAAGGGAGAAGCCAGGTTATTTCTCCCCAGCGCCCGCGCTCACGCGCTTGCCTTCTCTCTCTCTCTGCTGGACAAGCCTTGGCTGCAGCTACACTTCCTCCCTGGCTCCACTGCCCAGACCCACTGTGTTTCCAGCTGCCTCCTGCTCTGGGGCTCTAGCAACCCCACCTTCTCACCTCGACCCTCCAGCCCGAGAGGTGGAGACAGCTTCCTCCGGGAAATTCAGGCTTACCTTACTTCCTCCCCAGGTTGCTCTTTCATTTCTAATGCCTGAGGAACTAATTTCCAGTATCCAGTCCTGCCTGTTGACCTACTACTTGGCACGGGATTTATTTTCCCGTTGGACCCAGACTGATGCAAATGCCCTTCATGGGGGGCACGGATAATACACAGAGATGGGGCTCACGTTGAGGGGGCTGAATACACCTGCTGGGGTGGGGGGGCAGAGGGTCGGGGGAGGGGAAGTGGAAGGTGGAGCTCAGGAGACAGACACACCGGGATTCCAGCTCTGAGGCTTCCAGCTGTGTGGCCTGGCCGGTATTTCACCTCTCCAAGCCTCCACTTCCTCACCTGGGAAATGGGGAGCCTACTGCTACCCTCATCGGGCGCTAGGAGAATCGAATGCAACAAACCACCCGCAGTGGCTGATCCAGAAGTCTGGACATGATCCTGGGGTGCCGAGCCCAAAACACGGGCTCAGCCCCCCTCACCGGGTGTGATGGAGGGTTTAAGACCGGTGCAGGTCCACCCTGTGCGTACTGGCCCCCGCCAGCCCAATCCCAGCCCTGCCCCCCTCCCCGCCCCGGCGGGGCCCCTCCAGGGAAAGCACCTCTCCGAGCCGTGGTCCACGGTGTTCACGTCGTCCGCGGACACCCGGAACTCGCTGATGCGGATCCATTCGTCGAAGCCGAACCCCACGGAGTAGTAGACATAGAGCTTGCCGTTGTGCCGGAAGCTGGGGTGGAGGGCTATGCCCAGGAAGCCCCGCTCGTCGCCCTCCCAGGGCGAGGTGAGCACCGCCCGGCTGATGTTCAGGAAGGGCTTCTCCAGCCGCGAGCGGTTGGGCAGGTAGGCCCACACCAGCCCCACCTGCTCGGCCACGAAGAAGCGGTGGGTGCCATCCTGTGCGTGCACCATGGCCACGGGGTTGCGCAGCCCATTGGCCACTTCCTCCAGGCACAGCTGCAGGCAGCCCTTGGCGTCGGCCACCACGCGGCCCAGGTTGGAGTTGAGGTTCTCGTTGACCAGCAGGTAGGGGAAGCAGTAGTCCACGTCGTCCAGCGACAGGTAGCGGCAGAACTTGGCCCGGTTGCCCTCCAAGGCCCAGAGCTCTCGGTCAGGCGACAGGTGGCGGAACAGGCCCCGACACGTCTGCCACATGTCCAGACAGTAGTCCTCGCAGAGCCCGGGCACAGTGCGCAGGGGCGTGGACGGGTCCTCGGCATCGTAGAGGTGGGCCGCGTACGGCGAGCATTCCTGCAGGGACAGGGCCAGCCCCGGGATGCTGTGGGCAGGTGCATACCAGCTGCGTGACCGCTGGCCCGGTACCCACCTGCTAGAGCCTCAGGCTGCCAGCCTGTAAAGTGGGGACAACGCCATCTGTCTAGCAACACGGGAACTCTCCTCGCTGGCCGCAACCCTCACCCTCCTGTCCCCTTACCCTCTTCCTCTTGCCCTATTGCTTCTGTCGGCACGAGCAGCCACAACCACTACTACTACCGCTAGCGGCAGCAGCTGACCTTGAGCCCCTACTGGGCGCCAGAAAGGGTCTGAGACAGTTTTACATACGATGCCCCAGCCCTATATCGGCGTGACTTACTCCCCACTTAAGGGACAGCTCCTCAGAGAGCACACATCCCCCACCCCAAGTACCTCTTAGCCTCCGACTCTGCTTAAACTGCCCCCCACCAAGAAACCCCAAATAAAAAACCTTACCAGGACTCGGTATCATAATAAAACTTAATGTGTCTGAGTGTTTACTGTCTATCTTCCTTGGAACCTAAATCCTACGAGGGCAGGTGTTTTGTCAGTCTGGTCACTGTGTGTCCCAGAACCTCACAGTGCCTAGCACAGAGTGGGGCCAGAGTGAGTGCTTAGGGCGTGTGCTAGGCACTAACTTACCTGACCTGCCCTAGACAGTGAACGGCGCTCCTTCCTCCATTACTCAACCTTCACAAAGGCCCATGAACGGAAGAGTGCTGCAGACGGGGGACTGAGGCACAAGTCCCCCCACAGTGTCATTCAATGCCATTCGGTCAGTGCGGAGGGGTAGGGGTTTGGTCTGGGGTCAGCCCCGCCCTCCCCAGCTCTGAGGAGTCTGTCTTGTGGCAAGCTGGTTACACGCCTGCCCACGTGTCCCACCCCCCTCCCCCGCCAGCCCCAGCCCTTTCTTCCTCCCTTGCTCAGAAACCTCAGGTGGGGTCTTGAGCTGACCTCTTGCTCTGGGGGCAGATGGCGCAGCCACCCTCGGCCTCCCTGGCCCCTGCTGAGGGTCCCCCACTAATGAGACACTGGGGGCCCCACGCAGTACCCCTATGGGCACGATCTGGAATATGGAGCGTTCATGCCTCCTGGGGCCAAACTTGGAGCCCTGGGAGGAGGGAGCTGATGGATAAAGTGTTCTGCCCTCCACCCTGTCCAGCAGAAGGTCCTGATTCACGGTGGGGATGGCTTCTTCGAACCACGCTCCCCCTCTGCTGGCTGGGCCAGGCTGGGTTCCAGCAGGAGGCCTCCAGGGACAGGAGGGGGCAGACTGCCCTCTGGCGTGTGTGTTCAGGCCCTGGGCCAAGGGTGACGCCCTCCCTTTCAACGACTGTGGTCACACCACGGCCTTGTCCTCCTGGCACATTAGTGCTACTGTGAGGCTGAGGGCCACTTGGCGACGTGTGGTTGGTCTCTGGTCAGCCGCTGTCCCGGGCCCAGACACGAAGACCACGTTTCCCGTGTCACCCTTCGCTGATGAGGTCGCTACGCAGTACCATCTCCCTCACGGCCCCCCGGAGCCTCCCACATGTCCGGCCAGCAGCTCTGGCTGGGCTAGGAAGGGTCGGCACGCACACACGCCTCACTTAATTTTTGCAAGGTAAGGTCACTGTGACTCCCATTCTATAGATGAGGAACTGAGGCTCTAGGAAGGCCCTGTGCCAAGAAGTGGTTACACCAGGGCTCAGACCCAGCCCTCATGACTCCTGGACCGCCGCTCTCCCCGGATTAGTGAGCAGTGTTTCCTTTAGCAAGCACTGACCGGACGGACACAGACTATGTGCTAGACACCGTGCTCAGCCCCAGAGACATGACAGGACTAGAAGAGACTTCTAGAAGCCAGTCTGAGTGCCCTCCACTGGTCAAAGCCCAGCCCAGAGCTAGAGAGGGAGCACAGAGGCCTCCAGGGACAGCCAGGCTGGAATTTGAGCCTCCACGCACCCAACGCTGGGCCTGGCAAGCCCTTACTCGTGGCCTGTGTACTCTTACTTAAACACAATGCAAACTTGGTCCTCAGACCCAAGCAATCCAAAAGCAGGACAGGACAGGGGAGTGTCGTGATCACTGCTGGCAAGGACAATCAATGGAAGAGGCAGGAGAAAACCCAAGAAAAACTGGTACAGTATCACACTGCTCAGCCGCCTGGGCCATTCAGCACGGAAGCAAACAGCCTGCTGCCCAGAAACAGCCACTGTGGGCTTGGGGACATCCGTGACTCACCGCCCTGAGTCCCCAAAATTTCTATAGTCTACACCTGTTCCTTAGGAAGGCTGAGACCTTGCACACGGTGTTCTCTTGGGAGGATACTTCCTCCTCTCCCATTTCCACATCTGGCAAACTCCTATTTATGGCTCCAGGCCTAACTGAGAAGCCTTCTCGGACTCCCCCCACGCCCTCCCAGGACTCCCACCCCTAGCCCTATTGCATGCTCTCCTGGCTCTCTGCCCGCACCTCAGACACAACATCATCAGAATGTAACTGTGGCTTGTGGGGTGAACTTTCCACTTGTGCTGGCACCTCCCCATGGCGAGAGATGACTCAGCCGGTCTGTCTGCCTAGGACTTGATTATCTCTTGGTATGTCTATCTGTCCCGCAGACTATGAGACCATCCAGCACACAGTGGGGCTCCAAGAAAACAGGCAATATGAGAGAGTTATTAAGGGAAGGGCTTTGGAGTTAGAGTGTACTGCAAACTGAGTTTACTATTCCCTGTGTGACCTTGGGCAAGTTCCTTAACCTCTCTGTGCCTGTGTCATCGTCATCTGTAAAAGGAGAAAGGAATTCCAACCTCATAGTTGTTGGGAGGAATAAATGAGATGATGCATGTGTTGTTCAGTAAATGCTCAAACTAGATGAACTCTCAATGTTTCCTCTTCCAGGAAGGCTTCCCTGACTTTTCCAAGGAAAGTACAGCCTTTGTCCCCATGCCCCATAGTGTTCAGTCACCCTTGGGAAGGCTTTTATGTGTTCTGATAAGATCGGTGTGTCTGTCTCCTGACTTGAACAAGGGGACTTTTGAGGCTGGGCTTGTGACTTGCCAACTGCCTCTGGGCCCAGGACCCAGCACAGGGCCAGGTCCTAACAGGCTCTGGGGAAACGTTGGTCCAGTACATGTGCCCGCAGGAGATGTTCCACATAGATTTCCATCAGAAACCAGATTGGATGACTTCTGGTTACACAGAGAGGCAAGCTCAGTTATCCAGGAAGGTCGTGGTGTGCACACTAGGAACCTGGGGGCCATGTGTCCCAAGCTGCCTTTTTTCCTCTTGATGACACAGGCATTGGCTGGATAAGGGCGAAGCCCTCAGAAAGAGTCTGAAGGGGCCACAAGGGACAGTCACCCTCCAGCTAAGGAGCCATTCTGGGCGCCTGAAGGAGTTGCAGGGGCCTGACGGGGGGCAGGCTCTGGAGGGGACTGTGGGAGCGAGCATGTTTCCATGGGACCCCGCCTCCCTACGGCAGATGCGAATGCTTCAGTGCTGTCATTGACTGAACTTTGTAAATAAGGCCCGTGGCCACCTCCCAGGGTGGAAATCAAGAGGTGATGAATCCAGACAGGGCCCTGGCTCCCAGGCATCATGGGCCTCCCCCGAGCACTCTCCTGCCCTCCCTGCCAGAGAAACTGTGATCCAACCTCCACTCCCATCCAAGTTCACTCCAGACGTGAGGTCACTCTCAGAGACGCCTGGGGTAAAGGGCTAGTGGCCATTCCACCACTGGCTGCCCAAGGCCAAGCCCTGCTGGGAAGAGTCTCAAGGAAAGAGGAGAGCCTCCTGCAGCGAGGGGTAGGAGGACTGACCCTTCCCTTCCCCCTCCTAGGACCCGCCCACCTGATTTGCCCTGCTGAGCCTAGCATGTAGTAAGTGCTCAATTACCAAATGTGGCGTGGCTACATGAACCAGCGTGTGACCACAGGGGGAAGGGCCGGGTTCCAAGGCGCCCCCAGGCTAGTGAGACAGATGCTTGGCCAGACCATTCTGGCTCCCCCGAGATGCCCAGCACAGGGGCTTTGCGCTCTGGCGCTCCGCAGGGCTCCCTTCGTCATCCGCTCCCAGGCCTTCTTATTCCTGACCCCGATGGCCCACTCGCATGGCACCGAGTGTGCGCCAGGTGCCCAGCATGGCCATGCCTGAGCTGTGTGACCACTGAGCAAGTCCCTGTCTCTCTGGGCTTTTTCTGAATTGGCCTCTGGGCCCCACTGCGTCCCTGCCGAGGGCTGAGAAGCCACTGAAGGCCAAAGAGGCACTAGAGAAATCCCACCCGAATCCTCCACTGAGCCCTGAGTATGTGCCCTTTAGTCTGTGTGGCAACTCTGAGGGACGCCTAGGAGTGCCCCCATTTTAAAGATGATGCAATGATGTGCCGTGGTGACCTCCCCAGGGCTGCAGAGCCAGGAAGCGGCAGGACCCAGATCAACCCAGTAAGCCTAACTCCAAGCCTGCCCTCCTGCCCTTCCCCCGGCTGGCTGCAGGCTGTCAGCGAGGCTGCCTGGCAAGACACTTCCACCCAGGTCTCGCTGCCTGGACAGTGGGCCAGGGCCAGCCTAAGGGCTTTCTGGCCTCGACTCCATTTCCCCAGGGATTCTGGTCAGTCACTCCAGAATCAGACCCATGCAGGAGGAAAAGGAGCAGCCAGAGCACAGTCCTGTGGGGGCAGAAGCAGGGGCTCTGCCCTCAGAGGGGATGGGACTGAGAGGTTACACCAAAGGGATATGTCCCTCAGGTGGTCCGAAAGGATGAGAGCCCCTCTGCCTGGTGGGGGCGCTCCCAGGGAGGGTACAGCAGGAACCGGTTGGGGCGGGAAGGGCCAGAGACGTCGCCCTGGCTCACCCAGGGTGTGAGCGCCCCTTAGTTGGTCCAGGAAGGGGGCGGGGGCTCTGAGATGGTGTCCTCAGGGCAGGGGAGGGGCCCTCACTGGGAGCAGCGTCCCCCATACTCCTCCACAAACCCAAGTCTAGCTCATCACCCCGCTCCCTGCTCCCCGCAGGTCCAGACCGTTCCCGCCTCCCCTGGGGCAGTTGGGGGGGGGAGGGAAGCACTGAGAGGGACAAAGCCTTCCCATCCTGGTAGCCCCATAAGGGCGGGACTCCTGGAGGCCGGGACACTGAGGGGCTGACTTCAGGAGGTCCCGGAACAGAGGGGACCCCCGAACTCCAAGGGAGCGATGACATCGGTGTGTCTGGTCCTCTTGCTTCCCAAGGGGAAACTGAGGCCGGGAGAATGTCTAAGTCACGAAACTAATGAATGGCAAAGTCCGGCTCCCCGCCCCGCGCGGGATGACCCCGCCCGGGGCCCGCGGTTCCAAAGCCCGCCGCCCGCCCTCTATCGCCGCCCGGCGGGGGCTGTCCCCGGCGCCCTCCCGCCCGGCCACCGAGGCCCCGACGCGCGCCGGCTCACCTGGCACAAAAGGTCGAGCGCGTAGCCGGCGCACGCGGCCCACTCGGCGGCGTCCACGCGCGCCGCCAGGGCTCCGAAGCGGCCGGCCAGCGCCGCGTCCTGCTCGGGGGTGCAGCAGCCGAAGGCCGAGTACTGCGCGCAGAAGCGCAGCGGCTGCGGCGGCCGGAAGGGCGGCCTGAAGTCCAGGCACTGCGGGTGCGCCGCCGCCCCGAGCGCCCGCAGCGCCAGCAGGGCCAGCAGCGCCCCCGGCCCGGCCCGCCCGCCCGCCATGCCGCCGCCGCTCCGCCCCGGCCCGGCCCGGCCCGGCCCGCGGAGGAGGAGGAGGAGGCGGCGGCGGCGGGGGGCGGGCGTCCCGGCCCCGCGTGCCCCGGGAGCCCCGGGGGGGGGGGCGGGGGGAAGGGGCCTCGAGGTTGGGGACCGGCGCGGCTGGGAGGACACCCCTGGTCTGGAGACGCCCCGGCGGGGTTGAACGAGGAGGGGCGCGGCGCGGAACTCGGAGCTCGGCGCCAGCTCTGTTCCCGCTGTTCCAGCGGCCCCTACCTCCAGGACCCGGAGCCTTTCTTAATACAATGGCGACGGCCTGGCCTCGAGCGGCCCCAGGTGCAAACGGTTTCCCGGTTCCGCCCAGGCGGCGGCTTCCCAACGCCCCCCGACCCCCGACCCCCACCCCCGGCCCGCCCCCGCCCCTGGCGCTATTTAGCCCAGGAGATGCGGAGACTCCGTCCTGCCGAGTGGGCCGGGGAGGGACACAAGGGAGCCAGTGGCCGGGAATTCTCACCGAATCACTTAAAAATAGGAGTGCGACAGGGGAAGGGGCAGGCGTCCCTAGAAGTGAAACCGAGACCTAGATTGGGGAGGGAGGATGGGGCCGCTCCCCACCCCAGGCTTCTTCCCTTTCTCCCTGCCTGAGCCAGCAGATTTCCCTACAGCTGTGTCCTACTGGGCACCTCGCTCTCTGTCCTGCAGCCCCTGCCCCTGCTCCTGCCCTACATCACCCGCCTGGGTTATGGGTCCGGCCATACAGATGAAAGAGCACAGGCTCCAGAAGCTTGGAGAGCTCACCAGCCTCACACAGCAAGCTTGTCCAGGAGAGCCTTCCGCGGACCTGGAGAGTCACAGAGAGATCTGCTCACCTGCAGCCAAAGTCTTGGAAGCCAGAAACTCCTAGGATGGCTTGAATGGTCATTTTTGGGAACCGTGGGGGGCTGAGTATGGACTAGTGCCAAGTGAGAGGCTCCTGGGGGGAGGGCCACAGTCCGAAGGAGGAGGCTACAGTTTCGGGATTTGATCTCCAGAAAACTCTGCAGAGGACAAGTTACCCCCGTGAACCGTGAACCGTAGCTTCAGAGTTCTCGGTATCAAAGACTTGCTTTCCAGGGGAAAAGGCAGTACCAGAGACTTATTCACCCTGGGGGGTGGCATTTTCCCAACTCCGACCCCCTCTAAACTTGGAGGCTTACTAAGAAACACTAGTGAGTGTTACAGCCCAAGGACATAAGAAATGTTACAGAACATTTCTCCTCTCTCTTTACCGCCACCGAACAGTCTCCCAGTGTAGTAACAATGGTCACACACTTGATCTAAGGGAATCATAGGATCTCAGGGTCTTAGGAAGTCTCAAAGACAACAGGGGAGACCCAAACAAGGCCAGCAGGGGAATTTGAAGCTGAGAGTTCCTACAGCTATGCCAAACAGAGCCCAAAATGCAACCCCAGCCAAGAAAAGACACAGTCTGAAGAGAAAAAGCATTCAGAGCCAGACTCGGGTTAAGACACAGAATTTGGAACCATCAGAGAATTTAAAATAAGTATGATTAATATGTTATGGCTCTAATGGAAAAAGTTGACAGCGTGCAGGAACAGATGGGAAAGGGAAGCGGAGAGATGAAAACTTGATGAAAAAAACTTAAAAGAAACTATTTCAAAAGGAATCAAAAACACTGAAACAGAAATGAAGAATGCCTCTGATGAGATCATCAGAGGACCCGTCGCTGTCAAGGGGAGACTCAAGTTGCTCACGGAAGACGTGTCAGTAGGAACTTCCTAAACTAACATACAAAGAGGGGAAAAATGTTAAAGAGGCAAACAGAGCAGAACATCCAAGATCTACGGGACCATTTCAAAAGGTGAAACACATGCGTGATTGGAAAACCAGGAAGTGAAGAAAGAGACAATGTAGCAGAAGAAAAATTTGAAGTAACAAGGGCTGAAAATGAAAGTTAATGGCAAATACCTAACAACAGATCTGGGAATCTAAGAAAATGTAAGGCAGGATGAACACCGAACAAATTGACACCTAGGTGTCTCATATTCAGAACCAATGACAAGAAAAGCTTCAAAGAAGCCAGATGGGGGGGTTTGGGGGGAAACACCAACTCCTTACCTACAGAGGGACAAAGGAGCTCCATACCACATCGCTGATGCAAGCAGGAAGAGCACAGAGCAGAAGCTTTTCAGAAACAATAGAAAAAAAAACAAACCAAAATCCACCCAAAATTCCTCACCAGTAGACCTGCCCTACAAAAAAAATGTTAAAGAAATTCTTCATGGAGAAGAAAAATGATAAGAGTCAGAAACTCAATGTATCAGATGATGATAGCATATGGTTGGGTAAATGTGTGACGGCAGGACTGCTGGGCGCAAAGCAGGACATGGAATACTTCTTTACAAGGTACCTGCACCATGCAGGGAACAGAACGGTATCCATTGAAGGTGGACTTACATTAGATAAAAATGTCTATGTCCTACAGGGGAAAATTCTCTGCTGGACTTTTTCTATAAGTCTAAAATTGTTCTGAAATAAAGTCATAAGTAAAATGTAAATTGCATACTCTAGACCAACCACTAAGGTCATCCTAAAAAAGAAGCACAACTGATATTCTTTGAAAGGAAGTAAAATGAAATCATAGTAGTAGATGCTCAATTAAAATCAGGGAAGGCAGAGAAAAAGGGGGAAACCAAGAACATGTGTAATCATTAGAGAACAGTTTGGATGGGCGCCTGGGTGGCACAGTGGATTAAGCTGCTGCCTTCCGCTCGGGTCATGATCTCAGGGTCCAGGGATCGAGCCCTGCATCGGGCTCTCTGCTCAGCGGGGAGCCTGCTTCCCCCTCTGTCTCTGCCTGCCTCTCTGCCTACTTGTGGTCTCTCTCTCTGTCAAATAAAATAAATAAAATCTTAAAAAAAAAAAAGAAAGAAAGAAAAGAGTTTGGAATGGTAGTGTGTTAAGATATTAATCACTTTAAATGTGAATCGTTGATATAAAGCAATTAAAGTTCATAGATTGTCAGAGTGGATTAAAAAACAAGGTGCAGGCACCCTTGGGTGGCTCGGTCATTAAGCGTCTGACTTAAGCTCCAGTCGTGATTCAGGGTCTCAGATCAAGCCCTGAGACAGGCTTCCGCTCATCAGGGAGTCTGCTAAAGGTTGTCCTTCTCTCTCCCCGTTTTACCACTCCTCCCACTCATGCTCTGTCTCTCTCTCTGTCTAAATAAATAAATAGTAAATCAATCTAAAAAAACAAACAAAAAAACGAGGCCCAGCTGTTGGTTATGTACAAGAAACCCAATTTAAATGTAGAGACTCAGACAGGTTGCAAATAAAGGGGTTGAGAAAGATACTACACACTATCATTAATCAAAAGAAACCCAAGTCGCTATGTTAGCTTCAGACAAAGCAAACGTCAGTATTAGATCTGGGTTCTAGGGGCGTCTGGGGGGCTCAGCCGTTAGGCGTCTGCCTTCGGCTCAGGTCATGATCCTGGTGTCCTGGGATTGAGGCCCGCAGCAGGCTCCCTGCTCAGTGGGGAATCTGTTTCTCCCTCTCCCTCCGCTGCTCTCCCTGCTCATTCTCACTCTCTCTCTCTCTCAAATAAATAAAGTCTTAAAAAAAAAAAAAAAAAGCCTGCGTCCTCTGGGGGCGCCTGGGCGGCTCAGTGCTTAAGCATCTGCCTTCGGCTCAGGCCATGATCTCAGGGGCCTGGGATGGAGCCCTGAGTCAGACTCCACGCTGTGCAGAGTCTGTTTCTCTCTCTCTCGGCCCTCCCCCACCACCCCTCATGCTCTCTCTCACAAATAAATAAAATCTTAAAAAAAGAAAAGAAAAGAACTGGATCTTCTAGTCCCTGCTAGACTCACCTCCCCGAGGGCAGGTGTCGTGGCTGTTGACCCCCCCGGGTGGAGCATCTGGCTTGTGCCGAGCATTCTGTCAATTTTATGGACTCATCGGCACACGGGTTGGATGAAGGAAGGAGTGAGCAAGTGAATGAGCGAATGAATGAATGAATGAATGAATGCTCAGACTTTGCTGTCTCCGTGAGGCTTGAGCTCCTCCCACAGCCTTGGGTCAGGTGGACTGGACAATTCCACCCAATGCCTTCTGGGAGTGAAGGATGTTATGGGGACACAGGGAGAGGACACTGCCTGGGAGCAGGGACAAAGCTGGTCCTTTGAGCCTGTGTGTTCGCAAACCCCAGGAAACAACCATGGGAGCCAGCCCCGTGGCTGAGGAAAGCCTCTAGATTTCCCTCCCCCGATACAGGCTTTATGCTGTCAGCAAATGATTCAGGGCCCCTTGGTGCCCATCCAGAGGTAGTGTGGCATGAAGGGGACACAGCTCTGCTGTGGACTCCCCCGCCGACCCCATGCAGGACCGGACTCAGCCCTAGTTTTCCCGCCTCTTGCGTGAGCCCAGGCCACTGCTAGCCTCTCTGGGTCCCAGCCCTTCGGTCCTGAGAGCTGCCTGAGGGTCCAGGAGCTTTGTCCACATTTCCAGAAACCTAGTGGGCACTGTTGGCTGCCCAAACCAGGACACTCAGGCCAGCAGGACACCCACTTCTGTCCAGACTGGGTCAGTTGGGACAGCTATGCCATCAGCTCCTGGCGACCAGACCTCTGTTAATTACGTGGTCATTAGTTCCTTCTCCAGAATGATCAGAAGGCCATGGGCAGCCTGTTCGTCCACTGGGCGACCTGCCCTCCCAGTCTCAAGCCCTGTGTTGAATAGTCCTTTTCTTCCAGGCCCCAGGCCTCCTGTGGCCATCCGCTGCAGCAGAAGAACATGCTAGGAGGCACCTGGCGAGCCCTGGAAATGAGTCGGTCATTGCCACTCTGGCAACTGGACAGACTAGCCTGTGTGGTGTGGATTATGGCTGGACAAGACCTGTGGCCAGCAGAGGTCTCAGACCAGAGCTTAAGGGCTTTTGTAAACATTTCACACCTACAGAAAACTATAAAGAAGAGAGGAAAGAACACCCAAGATCACACCACCAGACTTTGCCAAAGTGACTACTTCGCTGCCTTTGCTCCAGAGGTCCTCGGTCATTTTAAGACATGAGGGTACTGTGAGCCACAGGCGGGAAGCCGTGTGAGTTAATAACCAAGAGCAATGCGCTCGAGCCCTGACTTGGCTTACTGTGACCTTGGACAGGCCATTTAACCTCTCTGTGCCTCGGTTTACTCATCTGTGAAATGGGGAAGGTGGGCGAGGCTGTCAGAAGAGAGCATGGCACAGAGTGTGTCCTCAGTGAGTGGGAGCAATTACAGACCCACGCCCGCGCCCTCCCACCAGCCTCATGGCCTGTTCCTCTGCCCGCACTGGAAGGTTCTCCTGAAGGTGCAGACCACAGGCTACACAGGTCACCTGCTATGTTCTTAAACTTTGTATAAATGATCTCTTGCTGCACTTTTCCTTTTGTGACTCGCTTCTTTGCCCTCCGTCCGGTGTTTGGGATCTGTCCCCACCAGTCAGGGCACCCTCTCTAACTGCTGTCTGCAGTGTCCGTCTTCGTACATGCCGCCTTCTACGGATGTCACAAATCCCCGAAAGGCAGCTCAGACTGTGCCTGAAGACCGGCCTGCTAGCCAATCTGCTGGTTTCTCAGAACCTCTATTTTTAAGTTTAAACCTGGAAAAAGAGGGGCGCCTGGGTGGCTCAGCGGGTTAAAGCCTCTGCCTTCAGCCCAGGTCATGATCCCAGGGTTCTGGGATCGAGCCCCGCATCGGGCTCTCTGCTCAGTGCAGAGCCTGCTTCTCTCTCTCTCTCTGCCTACTTGTGTTCTCTGTCAAATAAGTAAATAAAATCTTTAAAAACAAACAAACAAACAAATAAATAAATAAACCTGGAAAAAGAAAAGCAGAAGACAGAACTAGTGTTTACCACAGACTGTGGCTTGCCGGGGCCTCTGCCCAGACCACCTCCTGCCGGCCTCACACCCGTACTACACACTGTACGGGGGAGCTGCCGGGGACACAGATCAGCCCTCAGGTCCCAGTGGGGCCACAGAAACGGGGATCGTCCTCCCCCCAGATGCTACCCCACCCCCACCCATGGGCTGGCAGGACCCCCCTGGGTCTCCCTTGTTCTTCTGAACTTCAGGGGTCTCACAAGAACTTGGGGGCACATCTGCTGGTGTGCTGTGGCCCCACCATCTCCCTCCCTGCCCCACCCACACCGGGCTGGGTTGCCCCTGCTTTCTTCACCATGTGCAGATGGGGAAACTGAGGCACAGCTTGCTGACAACAAGGAATTGTAGTGGGGTCAGGAAGTGGAGAGGTCGGAATCTGAACCCGGGCTCAGTGGCACGACCCTTCCCTGAGGCCCCTAGGGTGAAAGCCCAGGTGGAGTCACAGAGGGCTGTCACTGGGGCCTGCTGGGTCCTCCCGCTCGCCACCAGCGTGGGGACTCAGGGCTCCAGCCCTCCGTGACACCTCTCAGGACTCAGGCTGGCCAGCATCCGCTGCTTCTTCACTGCTCCCTGTGGCTTTGACCGAGTGGCTGGTTCAGTTACGAGCACACAGGAGGTCTTGGCGCCAGCACTCTCGTCTTCCTTCAGAGTGGGCACTGCCTGCTGATTGTCCAGGGCCCTGGCTCCCCCAGGAAAGTGGCCCGGACACCAGATAGCCCTGAGCTTCGATCTGCACTCTGTTTCTGCCTTGACCTTGGGGGAGTCCCACCCTAAACCTCAGTGTCCACATCCGCACCACCAGACAGCCCAGATGTTCTGGGGAATTGAGATTTCTAGGGTTCTCCTTTGACATTTCCTGTGCTCTGTTCTGCGGACCAAGGGTTCTGGGTCTTCTTATCAGGGGTCGGGGCTGTATAGGGTGTCGCGGTCAGGTAAGTTGGGAATCGCCCCATTCCAAGCACCTTCGCAAGATTCAAGACATACCTCTGCATGCTAAAGGCTCTGAAAAGTCCTGCAGCCAAAGCCTTGTTCTTACATTTATTCAAGTAAGACATCTGATTCCCAGCATACCTATTAATACTCTTCTTCTCCATTGCCTTCATACACAACTAAGGCAGAACTCTCAGAGCTGTGTTTCCTTGTCTGTAAAAAGGAATTTTTGCCTGGCAGGAGCAGAGAAGAGTTAGGTGGAAGATGCCATGGCAGGGGCCCCAGAAGGGGCTGACTGGTGCTGCCTGCCCCCGGCATCTTGAGAGCAGAGGCACCTCCACCCTTTGCCCCAGACAGAGGCCCACCCTCGTTCCTGCACAGAAGCCCCGGGGGAGACCTAATGCAAACTCTGTGTCCTGCTCCATGGGCTTAGGGCTGGGAGAGTTTTTTGGAGGCTACCATGAGAGCTCCTGCCTCCTGGGAAGCCGCGTGCAGACTCCCCATCCTCATCCCCAGGTCCCAAGAGGAGTAAACACCAGTTTTGCTCCTGTCCTGTCAAGGTCCCAGACCTGGGAGCTACGGCCTTGCCCTACTTTGTGCCCAGTGCTCTTCTCACACACTGTGCATGGTTTGCTCAATCCTGTCCTGGGCATGCCGGGGAGGGGGAATCCCAACCAGAAAATAGCAGAGTACTTGTTTCACAACCAAAGTTCCAGGGAAAATCCATGGACATCAGCGCTGGAAAACAGGCTATTAGTCTAAACTTTTTAATTAAGATTTATTTATCTATTTATTTATTTGAGAGAGAGAGGAGGACCATGGGAGGAGGAGCAGAGACCGTTTCAAGCACTGAACGCAGAGCCCAACGTGGGGCTTGATCTCACTACCCTGAGATCACAACCCTGAGATTCCAACCTGAGCCGAAACCAAGAGTTTGACACTTTCTTCTTCTTCTTTTTTTTTTTAAAGATTTTATTTAT
Organism: Mustela putorius furo; assembly: GCF_011764305.1. NCBI lineage: Eukaryota > Metazoa > Chordata > Mammalia > Carnivora > Mustelidae > Mustela > Mustela putorius. The sequence continues at coordinate 48,095,776 of NW_025421290.1, read as the reverse complement.
TTATTTGACAGAGATCACAAGTAGGCAGAGAGACAGGCCGAGAGAGAGGGAAGCAGGCACCCTGCTCAGCAGGGAGCCTGATGCGGGGCTCGATCCCAGGACCCTGAGATCATGACCTGATCTGAAGGCAGCGGCTTAACCCACTGAACCACCCAGGTGCCCCCAAGAGTTGGGCTCTTAACGGGACTGCGCCGCCTAGGCGCCCCCAGGCTACCATTTTAAAGACAGGAACGGGAGGCTGCCTCTTCCCTCCTCTGCTTTCTCTCAGTCTCCCACAAGGACGGGAGCCCCGAGTCCGTGGAGACAGCTCTCCTTACCTGATGATTCAATAAGTGGGAGAGGGAAACCTATTTTAGGACATTTGTCAAGTCTCATCGGATTGTCACACCTCTGCCCAGAACCCTTCCACAGCGACCCATGGGGCTTCCCAAAAGCAGTTTGCATCATAATCCTCGCTGCAGAGAGCCCCTGGCTGGTCTCAGATCAGGCTCACCCCCACAGCCCTGGAGGGCGAGGCGATGCGACACCACAAACTAAGGAGACAGGGGTTTTGGGCAATAAGGCTTCCTCTCCATTGTTACAAACAGGGACCTGCCCCATGTGGGGAGGGTGAGTCCTACTTTGGCCTCAGAGTCCTGGCCATTCCTAAAATTCCAAAAACTGATCTCTGAGTTTGCTGAGAGCTGGAAACATGTCCCCTGACACCCAGAGAGTGCTCAGCTAATAGCAGACAGCTTACAGAGAGCCAGAAGTTCATCCCAGAAGAGGGAGTTTTGAGCAGAGAGATCTGTTCCAGCCCACAGAGAAAGGATCTCTCCAGACCGGGAGTTGCCCAAGTAAGGGGTAAGCTCCCCACCACCAGAGGCATGCAAGTAGTTGCTGAGCAGCCTCCTGTCCGTGCTACTATAACTGGGAGGAAATTCAGTCCCTCCCAAGGTTCTTTTTGTCACTGAAGATCCACGAATGTTCAAATCTTGCATGCATTTTTAAGTACAGGCAATATTTCCATATAGTTCAAAAATCAAAAAGCACAAACTAAACCCAGTGAAAATGGTTCATTCCCACATGTACTCCAGCCCCCCAGCTTGCCCTCCAGAAGCCCGTGGTGATGCCAGCTTCTTGCATGGTCTTCTAGAGTTTATGCAAGCATCTGCATGCTTGATCATTATTTTAAAAATAAATACACTTTCAGGGTGCCTGGGTGGCTCAGTGGTTAAGCGTCTGCCTTCGGCTCAGGTCATGATCCCAGGGTCCTGAGATCGAGCCCCACATTGGCAGCCCGCTCAGCAGGGAGTCTGCTGCTCCCTCCACCCCTCCCCCCTGCTTGTGCACGTGCGCTCTCTCTCTCTCTCTCATGGTCTCTCTCTCAAATAAATAAATACAATCTTTTCTTTTTTTTTTTTTCTAAAGATTTTATTTACTTACTTGACAGAGACAGAGAGATCACAAGTAGGCAGAGAGGCAGGCAGAGAGAGAGGAGGAAGCAGGCTCTCTGCTGAGCAGAGAGCCCGATGCGGGGCTTGATCCCAGGACCCTGAGATCATGACCTGAGCCGAAGGCAGAGGCTTTAACCCACTGAGCTACCCAGGTGCCCCAATAAATACAATCTTTAAGAAATAATAAAAATAAAAGTAAATACACTTCTTTCCTTGACAATGGATTTTGGGCAGCAGCCTGCTAACCCAGTCTCCTCCAGGGGTCCGCGTCTATAACATGGGGTAATGCCCACCTCACAGGGCTGCCGACGATGATGTTTCCCTGGTGGCACCCAGCCAGCTGCCTGGCACAGCGCTGGGTCCTGAGAAAGGTCCCACATCAGGGGATGTCCAGGAGCGAGAGCCTGTGCCCATGTGGCTGCAGAAACTTCTTGGGCCACCAGGGGGCTCCTTGGAGCTGCCCGGTTGTGCTAGTGGCCACACAACCACCGGAGATGGACAACCCGGGAGACTCCTTGAGGGAGGGAGGCACCCCGGCAGGCACCTGGGCTGGGCCTTGGCGTCTCCAATTCCCAGAAGAGTTGCCCTGTCCTCCTCCACCCTCCTGCCGTCTTCCTTGTCCATGAATACGGGGACGAGCCACTGAGGTCCCCTGGGACCCCCTCACTTCTCCTGAAAAGAAGTTCTCAAGCAATCGATTCTGTTGTTGCTTTCATTCAGAGAGACGAAGAAGAACAGGTGGTCTTACCCACACAGCCAGAGCCACCGCCTTGCCCTGTCCTATCCCCTCTGCGACACCTGGACCTCAGGCCCAGCGCTAGCGACACTCCCTGGGGGACCTCATGGCCTCGGCTCTGGCCCTTTGCCTATTCCTGAAACCTCCCTGCAAATCTACCTCTCCTGCTCCTGCTGGTGCTGGTGCCTCTGTCTGGGCGCCCCTGTCCCTCCCAACCCCATGCCTGCCGAGATGTCCCCATCCTGAGGCTGTAGACTCTGCCTCCAAGCCCAGAGCTGAGGCAGGGGAGTGGGCCGTGTCCCAGAGGCCAGGACAGGATCATGTGCTATTCGCATCTCTTTCCCTTAGCAGAACAAGATCAAGCTGGAGCCCTGAAGCCAGGAAGCTGGGAACCTGTTCTGTGGGCTCTGCTATGGCCTTGGGGGATCACAAAGCATGGGCCTGGGTCCCCACGGCCAGCAAGCCCCCCTGTACCCCCGCTTCCCCTAGTCAGAGCCAACACCTGCTGGGGCCGCGGGACTGTCCCCGCCTCATCAGGTACACGGGAAGCCAGCCATTCCAGAGTCAAACTCAGCCACAAAGTCGATCTACAGTCACATCCCAGGGAGCCCCGTGTCCCTCCAGCAGCAGGCCAACAGCTGCTTCAGGGGTACGGCCTGGAGGGGTCCAGATGTATGTCCTTCCTGGACACCAACCAGGCTGGGGCAGGCACAGTTTGAGCTCACCCAGTCCACCTAGGGGCTTTGGGGTGTGTACTGTTGTGCTAGGGCGAGAGGCAGCAAAGTGAGTCACTTGTCCAGGCACACACAGGGAGTGAGCAGAAGCCCCAGGACTTGAGGCCAGGCCAACTGGGCCTTGGTCCATACTCTTAACCAGCAGGAAGCACCGTCTTTGGGAGCAGGGGTGCTAAGTGTGTGCAGAGGGAGGGAGCGGTGCTTTATAAAAACAGTGATTGCCTCTGCTTGACTTTTCCTTCTTCCCACTCACAGATCTCCGCTGGTCTGTCACCAGACACATCCAGGGGCAGGTGGGTAGGAGCGGCTGCCTGGGTGCAGGGTCTGATGGGGGGCGGGGAGAACCCCATGCCGTGACCCAGGCTGCATGGCGGGGACCTCTGATCCTCAGCATCGTCCTGGGGCCGGCTGGGACTGGACGCTGCCCAGTTCTAGGCACTGGCCCAGGACGCGGCCCCAGTGATGCAGTCACCCAGATCTGCCTGCCTGCGGCACTGCCCTCAGCAATAATGCTAATTAGGGCCATCATTAACATTCTATTGGGATGATGGTAGTAACCACGGAGACAGTTTGGCGTCGTGGTCAGGAGACCAGACTCTGTGTCAGGCAGACGTGGCACACCTACCGCTGAAGGATCCTGGACCAGTGATTGGGCCTCCCTCTGCCTCAGTTTCCTCCTCTGCAAGGTGGGATGAACTTGCCGGGGGCGTTTGTTTCTGTGGACCGCCTGGGGCTCCCGGCCAGCCTGTCAGGGACAGAGCCTGAGCAAGGGAGGCCCTGCAACCCCCACTTTGGGCTTTCAGAGTGAGCCCCCTGCATCCCACAGAAATTGCAGTCTCAGAGTTCCCACAGCCTCCGCAGCTGCCGTCATCACCCGATAAGCAATTTCGGGCCCTGAGACGACAGCCCTCGGGCTGATGGCTTACATACTTCATCCTCAAGGCACCTTGCAATTTTAATTAGGTCAGATCTCATTATTTCTCCAGATCCCTTTCCTTCAAGAAGATAGGAATCGGACAGGCTGCCCATGTTAGAGATAGGGTGCCTGAGGCCCACAGGAGGCCAGTCCCTTGCATTTAGCCTTAGGGGCAAAAGCTCAGGGTTCCTGTAAGGATTCTGAACTTGGCCTCCCTAATGTAGTTCCTGAATTAGGCTCCCAGAGAAAGAATGGGACACAGAGAGTGCTCGCACACAGGATCATGGGTGGCTGTCGGGGGTCAGGGAGCTTCCAGAGCCATCCATCCCATGAACAAGGTCCCACTCCAGGCCTGTAGCTCCCACCGTCACCTGCTTTCTCTGCACAGATCCCAAGGTGATCCCACAGGGGACTCCTGCTGCTGCCCGAGTCTGAGAAGGGGCAGGGGTATCCCTGGGCTGGGGGCTGGGGCTGTACATTCCTGAACCTGTGTGAGCTGGTAAGAATACACAGGCTGGGGCTCCTGGGTGGCTCAGTCGTTAAGCATCTGCCTTCGGCTCAGGTCATGCTCACGGGGTCCTGGGATTGGGTCCCGCTTGGGGCTCCCCGCTCAGCGGGAAGCCTCCTTCTCCCTCTGTTTGTGTTCCCTCTCTCGCTGTCTCTCTCTTTGCCAAACAAACAAAAATATAAGCACACCATCCTTGACTTTACCAAGCCTCAGTGCAGACAGGGTGTCACCAACTCTGCATATCTCCTTCGGTCCCCACAATAGCCTGGGGCTGGAGCTCAGCGTCGGTGCCCTGACCATGCCATCTGCCATCCGCAGGTGGGGAAAAGCCCAGGAGGTGAAGGTTGTTCAAGATGCAGCTGGTGGGAGGCAGCCCCACCCAGGAACCCAGGGCTGGATGCCCCCAGAACCCTCGCGCTGCCCTGTCTCGTCTCCTCCTACAGGGAGCCGCGTGCCAAGAAGGCTGGGCCGGGGCTGTCCGCACTCTGGCCCTGCCGGGCGCCTGCCTGCACGCTGACCCTCCGCGTCCTGTCCTACCTCCTGCAGGGGCGGGGGTACCTCTCCCCTCACCAGGTTGCCCCGTGGATCCTAACGGCGGTGTGGCCCGTGCCCATCTCCCGCAGCGGGCACGCCGTAAATCAGTTCCATCTTCCTTTCCCTCAGTCGTCGAGCAAAGCGTTCCCTCTCCCAGACAAAATATTTACGTGTTCAGAGAAGCGCCTGTCCTAAGAAGGGGCAGGCGTGCTGGTGGGATTTGGGGCATGTCTGGCCAGGCGGCAGCTGGGAAAACCGCTCTCTGCTCCTCAGATCCCAGGGGCAGTAGCGCCCCCCCCCCCCCCCCCCCCGGGCCAGGCTCGGGTCCCTGGCCCCTCCCCCCATCAAGGGTGGCCTTTTCATCTCAGAAGGACCACTTCCCCCAAATCAGCCACATTCTCCTGGGCTGAGCTCATGTCACAATTCTGAGCTAATGAAGGACTTCTCTTGACTCATTCCCTAAGGGATTAGAGTTCTCAGACCCAGCCTTAAAGGGAAACAGATGCTCAGAGAAAGGCAGTTAGGTGTTCCAACACCCTTATACCGCTCTGAAATCGGACCCGCAGGGGCGCACACCAGTAAAACGACGGACATCCGCACTGGTGGGGCCGCAGGAAACAGCACATCCCCCAGGCTCTCCTCCTGATTTCTTCTTCCCCAGCTCCGTGACCTGTAAAACGGGGGAGCCCCGCTCAGGCTCAGCCACGCTTCTCCGTGACTGTGAAGCCCTTTCAGCCCCTGTCAGAATCACTGTGCCCTCCCAGAGGTTCCCGGAGGACATTGGCGTGTCCCTCTGCCTGCCCCCCACTCCAGCCACTCTCAGCCATTCATCGGCCGGTGAACACCGAGGTTGTGTGCTGAACACTTCATCGGTCCAGGGTCCTTCCCATAACCCCTCACGTGGTGAGGATCGTCCTGTGACAGAGGAAGAATCCGAGGGTCACTTGCCCAAGCCTTGGTGGGCCCCCACCTCGAGCACTGTGCCTTCTTTCCAGGGGCCTGACCCTGGGGGCACTCAGGAGACCCCGGGATGCCAGGGTGTAGACAGGGGTGGGGCGGGGAGGCAGACGGGGCCCGGCACAGCCCAGCAGTACCGCAGTCGGGGAACCCAGGGGCCTGCGGGAGCCGGACGGGCTGCCAGGGAGCCAGGGAGCAGAACTCGACAAACCTTTGTCCTGATGTGGGAGTCAGCCAGGTGCGGAAGAGGCACAGGATGCCCGGGACAAAGCGAACCCTGTAGGCCGAGTCCTGGAGGTGTGACAGATAATAGTGTGTCTGGGGAACAAGCTCTTTATGTTGTCCTTTCGGCAGAGTGGAAAGTGCAGGCTGGAGAGCGGGGCGGTTAGGAGCAGGTCAGCTCCCTGGACAGGACAGCCAGAGATGATGCTTTGTAAGTCACCGCAGCTCAACCGAGAGTCTCCAAGGGTCGGCCACCGGGCTCAGCCTTCGGGCCTGCCTGCTTCAGTCAAGCATCTGGACCGGGCCGTGGAGGCTTGCTGTGCTGATGTGCCGATGGACGCTTTGCATGGGAACATGGCATTTCCAGGAACCTCAGCAAACGGAACTAGGGACTGACACGGTCACAGTTGAAGAGGGAAAACCAGAATAACCTGCATTTGGGTGCAAATGGCCAATTGCCCAGACTGACAAGTTCCTGCCCAGACTTCTTTCTGGCCCCCATCGTCTTTAAAACGTGCATCTCCCGAGGCTAAGGGGTTTCCTGGCCCTGTGCACAGAAGGTCTTCTATAAAAAGTCTGTGGTCACAGGGTACCTGGGGGGGAATCAGTCGGTTAAGTGTCTGGCTTCAGTTCGGGTCATGATCCCAGGGTCACGGGATCGAGCCCCGCATCAGGCCGGCTCCCTGCTCAGCGGGGCGTCTACTCCTCTGTCTGCCTCTGCCTCTGCTCTCACGCTCTGCATCACTGGGTGTCCTGGCCTCGGGAGAATCCTTCAGAGAAGGTGGCCAACGCCTTCCAGCAGGGGTCCTGCCCAGCAGAGCTAGTGAGGCTCCCGCAGCTCGCAACGGCTGGGGCCCCCCGAGCCCACATACAGGCCCCCACCCCACCCAGGAGGGCATGCGGGCTGTCCCGAGACCTGGCAGCACCTCGGCTGGGTGAACAGCAGCTTTGGGGGTGGGTGTCGGGGGTGACTCCCTTCCTGCGGGAGCGGGCGGAGGGCAGCCACTTTTGCCTGTGATGGACTAGGAGCAGCGGCTGGACGGGCTGGTCAAGGGAGACTCGGGAAGCAAGAAGGCCTGGCACACAGCGGGCGCCGGGTGAACAGCTGATGATTCACGAGGAGCCCACCTGCTCTAGAGCTCCAGGCCTTTCCAGCCCCTGTGCCTGTTTGCTCAGCTGTAAGGGGGCATAAGTACTGGCCAAATGGTGGCGTAGGCTGGGCACTCAGCCCACGGGAACCCCCACCCAGCCAGCAAGCCGTCCCTCTCTGCTTCTGAGACATGTCCACACCATAGCTGTTTTACCTCCAGAGACGGAGAACTCACTCCCTGGAGTCTGAAACACCGCAGACACGGGTCCTGCCTTCAGAGCATTCCCAATCTTGTGCAGGAAGCAAACTGCATCAGGCTCCGTCAGGATGACCTCACAGGGCTGACTCCTCTCGTCTTGATAGGGGGTGTTCCCAGGAGAAGGTCCCGTCTCCCATGGAGAGGCCCTGGGGGAGGGGCCCTCCATGCTCAGGCGATTGCCCAGAGCCTGCAAAGGCTGGGCCCCCAACCCTCCTGTGGGGAGCCAGGGAGCCAGAGCCCCCCAGTGGGACTGTTCCACAACTCACCGTACCCCACCTTCACGTGCCGCTCCCTCAGGAGAGAGCGGACTCTGGGGACCCCCTTCCCCGGGGTGACCAACTAAAGGCATGTTTCAGGGACAGCAGTCAGGGGCTACTCCTGCCCTGCCCTGCCCCGCCAGTGGGGGGAAGGGACGGCCTTGGGGAGAAACCGAAGTGTTGGGACACCTGCCCCCAAGCTGAGGCCACGCTAACCTGGAAGGGGAGGCGGTGGAAGGCCACGGGGCCAGGGGCCCGGGTCAGTGCAGGGGCCTCCTTAACCCTCAGCCCCGGGGCCATCTCCTCCTCTGGGAACAGCAGGTCATTCCTGTCAGGCAGGTCAGAGGGGCCGGGGCCAGAGCCCTTTGTTGTCAGAAAGCACCAAAAATGATCTGCCCACCGGATTTCCAAATCTCCTTTCTGGCCTTTCCCGAAGCTGCCGACAGACAGACACGCTTCCCCAGGGAGCGAGGCACCCTTTCCTCGCTGGCCGTGACCGCCACAGGAGAGCCCATCCCGGCTGGTGAGCGGCCTGGGCGGGCCCCAGGAAGCAGGCGCTGAGTCACCTGGGCCCGAATCGCATCGCCGGAGCCCTTCCAGGAATCGGTCGGTCGTTTCCTCTGGAAGCACCAGGTGGGACGTGCTGGCAGCCCCTCCTTGAAAGCACGGGAAGGCCGATCCCCGTCCTGGGGCTGGGCTACTTTAGGTTTGGGGCTTAGGAGTGGGAAAAAGGCCATCTTCCACTCAGGAATCCCACTTCTGGGAACTTATCCCAAGGAAACAATCCAACAGGAAAACCATGCTGTGCACAAACATGTCCCACACAGGAGTTATTTATAATGGTCCAGCCCCGGAAATAACCCCCGTGTCCAGCGGCGGGGGAGCCGCCAAGCTCTTCAGCTGCTTAAAAACCACAGGGTTAGGAGATAGGGTGAGCTGGGCGGGAAGGGGGGCTTGGAGGCTCTGGATCAGCCCCGCTGTGAATCCTGAAGTCCCCCCTACCCCCCGCATCTCCACCCCTCCCTCACCCCCACTCTGGCACTCCTTGAAGAGCCCTCCCCCACCCCCAACCCGGCACTCCTTGAAGAGACCCCTCCCCTCCCGGGATTCACCCGGAGGGGGTGGGTCTGAACCTCCAGGAAAGGAATCTGGCTGACAAGCATCCCACAAGATTCTTATCACCAGGTATGTGTGAGAAACCCTGGTCCTGGCTCAAATCAAAGCTTCAGGGATGCCATTTGCTTAAGCCTTGTGAAGCCTTGGTGGTTGCATCTGTGAAATGGGCCTAGCTCCACAGCCTGCCCCTGGGGTGGGGACAGGGTTAGCGATGGCCCCAATGAGGCTGGGCTCTGGCAGCTTTTGTCACCACTCACTGAGCCTGTGTCTCCCTCTCTCCTTCCCCCTCCCCCCTCCCTTTCCTGGGGCTCAGTCTCCCTTCTCTCCCTGTCCTGGGACTGCCAAAGAATTTACATCAGTGGGGCGCCTGTGTGGCTCAGTGGGTTAAGCCTCTGCCTTCAGCTCAGGTCATGATCTCAGGGTCTTGGGATCGAGCCCCACATCGGGCTCTCTGCTCAGCGGGGAGCCTGCTTTCCCCTCTCTCTCTGCCTACTTGTGATCTCTCTGTCAAATAAATAAAATCTCAAAAAAAAAAAAAAAGAATTTACATCAATCCAGTCCACCCAGGCCACATGGACTTCTTTGAGGACATCAAATACCCCGGAGCTGTGGGGATGTTTCTGTGGGGATCTCCACCATGCTGAGAGCCCCTGGACCACGAGGGGTGACTCCATGTCTGAAATTCCTGTGTGCCGCCTCTCCCTGGCTCTTGGACAGGTTCTCCACCTGCGTTCATAGGAGGGTGCACCTGCCATGGGAGGGACCCACCACGGACCCCCAAATATGCGCCTGAACCTCAGCTTCTGGGGGTCAAATAGGCATGATGACTCCTGCCTCCCTAGCAGGCTTGCTGGGAGGACAGAAGGAGAAAATGGCCCAGGAGACAATGGCTCTGTGAACTGGACAGCCTCTGGGTCACATGGGGCTCGGTAGGGGCCCTCCAGCAGGCGAGACCCTGTGGCCTGGGGGCCGCCGAGGGGGCGGTCAGGTCTGGAGGCACCCATCAGGGAGCTCTCCTGCTGCTGCCCCTCCCTTGGTCCACATCCCACTGCCCTGAGGTATGTCTTTTTTTTTTTTTTTTTAATATTTTATTTATTTATTTGACAGAGATCACAAGCAGGCAGAGAGAGGAGGGGAAGCAGGCTCCCCGCTGAGCAGAGAGCCCGATGTGGGGCTCAACCCCAGGATTCTGGGATCACGGCCTGCGCCAAAGGCAGAGGCTTAACCCACTGAGCCACCCAGGCGCGCCCTGAGGTATGTCTTTTTGATAACTTAGAGAAATTATATTTATATTGTAAACGAAGTAATGCATGCAGTTAGGTTAAAAACTAAGTCAAAGGACACCAACATGATCAGAAGGAAATGAAACGCTTCCCTAGCACTTCCCTTTCTTTTCTGTGTTGTTGTTGTTTTTTTTAATGTGTTTCCTTTTTTTTTTTTGAAGATTTCTTTATTTGTTTGAAGAGCGAGAGGATGAGCAGGGCTGGGAGTGGGAGGGGAGGAAAGAGGATCCTAGGAGGGCTCCACCCCAGCACGGAGCCCGGGGCCCTGGAGCTCAGTCCCACTCCCCTGAGATCAAGACCTGAGCTGAAACCGAGAGAAGATGAACCAACGGAGCCCCCAGGAGTCCCCCCCCCGTCCCCCTCCCGCCACCTTCCTTCCCTTTCCTGCTCCCGGGAATAGCAGTTTCCACGCATACTTGTTCCCTCTGGTTTTGGCCTCCATGTTTCTCAGGAAGGCATTTCCATTGCTGCTTCTTGATTTTTCGATTCTAGTCATTTCGGTTGCCTCGCGGTCAGGACAAATGAGGCTTAGCTCTCTTCAGCGACCCATCTTCCCCCTCTCCCTCGCAGCCCCTGGAGGGCTCTACCCGCTTCTTCCTTAACCACTAGTCAAGGGTTTTATTAGGATTATGTAAATGTTAACTGGAGGTGGGGGAGTCACCAAGTGGCCCGTGACAGTTCCTTTTCTTGTAGTTCTGTTTGTGTGTGCCCTGCCATTAACGCATGAAAAACAAAACAGAACAACCTCGTAAGGCATTTAAATGTGTCTTAATTTTTCCAGCTGATGCAGCATACTCCTAGAGACAGTGGTGTTAAATGCTCAGGCATGTGGCTATCTCTCTCTCTCTCTCTCTTTTTTTTTCCTTTAAAGATTTTATTTATTTATTTGACAGATCACAAGTGGGCAGAGAGGTAGGCAGAGAGAGAGGAGGAAGCAGGATACCCTCTGAGCAGAGAGGATCCCCGCTGAGCGGAGAGCCCAATGCAGAGTTAGGGTTAGATGCAGGGCTCGATGCAGGGCTCAATGCCGGGACTCTAAGACCATGACCTGAGCTGAAGGCAGAGGCTTAACCACTGAGCCCCCCAGGCGCCCCAGGCATGTGGCTATCTTATCTAGTCTTCACCAGGGGCCCATGCAAGCTGAGGGCTCCTTTCTCTGCTCTGGGGCCTCTGAGCGCTGGGGGCTAGAGCCCAGCTAGCCTTGGGAAGCCCCCCTACCCCCACCCCAGGTTAGCTGTCCTGTTCCAGGGTCTGTTCTCAGAGTCTATGAGGGCATGTGCTCCAAAAGCTTCCTGGAAGATATACAGTAGTGACTTTCTTCTTCTTCTTCTTTTTTTGCGACCTTGCATTTCTGAAAAAGTTTATATCCAGCCTCACACTTGGCTGATTCTCTCTGTGGGCATAGAATCCAGGCAGGAGATCCTTTATCCCTCAGACCTTTAAGGCAAACTGATTGCTCTGGGACCTTCTAGCTTGCAGAGTTTTTAATGAGAAGTCCAATGCCGGGCTTCTTAAATATTTTATTAATTTAAAAACATATGCGCAGAGTTTCAAAAATCAAATAAAATTATATGACTTTAAAGGAAGAAACCAAAATAACCTAGTCCCCTGCCTCCTGTCTCCACCCCGATGTGTGCTTTCCAGAGGCAACTAGATCCTTCTGTGACTTACCCGCATATTTGCAAACAACACACACTGCTCTTCACGGGCTCTCCAGTACAGTGTTAGCACTGCCTTTCTCTTAGGGACCAGGAGGGTTTAGTCAATGCAGGCACTTGCTGTGCCCTCCCCTGTCCTCCTAGGATAGCTATATTGCCATTTTGTCTATGTAGTATACTCTACATATAAACATTATGGCCAACAGAGCCACCAGATGTCCTATGACTGCATATCTTTCCTTGCAGGACTTTCGGGTTTTCCAGGGGATTAATAATTGCCTCCTTGTTTGACTTGCTTGGTTTACTTTTGTGCTTATCACTAATACAACCACCAAACTCCGGCAGCGCTCTAATATTCCTTCTAAGACAGCCAAGCTCTGGGGGGAGCCCATGAGTTGTGCTCCCTTGCTTGGCCAGCTCCTCGGAGAGCCCTCACTCTCTGTCCCACTCTGCAGTGATTGCTCTGGGTTCCAGCACTTTCACAGTCTGGCTTCTCCTGCCCCATGGCTTGGGGATTTCCTGTTTCCTAAATTTCATTTCCTTGAGTCTTCTTATTTCTTGGTTTCATTCCTAATTTTGGAGAAAGGTTGTCCGGGAAAATTTTTCTTTTCTTTTTTCAGGTTTTATTTATTCATTTGAGAGAGAGAGAGTGAGTGAGCAAGAGAAAGAAAGGGAGAGAAAGAACATGAGCAGGGCAGAGGGAGAGGGAGAAGCAGACTTGGGACCTGGGAGTCTGACATGGGGCTCGATCCCAGGACCCCAGGATCATGACCTGAGCTAAAGGCAGATGTCTAATTGGCTGAGCCACCCAGGCGCCCCTTTTCTTTTCTTTTTTAATCTGAGAATGTCTTACCCTACCCCTTTGATGGCGTGGGTACTGACGTATTTTCCTCTGGACACCGAAGGCATCACTCTGTGATCTTCCAGCTCCTGGAGTTGCCTTGAGACTGTCCACGTTACTACGATTCCTGATCTTCTGTGTGTGGCCTCCTCTCTCCATCTCTCTTTCTGGATGCTTTTATTTTATTTTATTTATTTTATTATTTTTTTTTAAAAGATTTTATTTATTTATTTGACAGAGAGAGATTACAAGTAGGCAGAGAGGCAGGCAGAGAGAGAGAGGAGGAAGCAGGCTCCCTGCTGAGCAGAGAGCCCGATGTGGGACTCGATCCCAGTACCCTGAGATCATGACCTGAGCCGAAAGCAGCGGCTTAACCCACTGAGCCACCCAGGCGTCCCTTTATTTTATTTTTTAAAAAGATTTTATTTATTTATTTGACAGAGAGAGATCACAAGTAGGCAGAGACGCAGGTAGAGAGATCCGGGGAAGCAGGCTCCCCGCTGAGCAGAGAGCCCGATGTGGGGCTTGATCCCAGGACTCTGAGATCATGACCTGAGCTGAAGGCAGAGGCTTAACCCACTGAGCCACCCAGGCGCCCCTCTGGATGCTTTTAGGATCCCCTCAGTCTTGGTGTTCTGAAATTTCACAAGGGTTGTCCAGTATGGTCATCCCCCTGCCCCCCCGCCACCCAATTCTATGCTGGCCTTTTGTGTCCAGCAGTCCCTGATACTTGTTTGGTATTATATCTTTAAGACTTCCCTTCCCTCCATTGTCTCCCATTAGATACAGGACAAAGAGTAGGGGGTGTTAAGTGAACACCACAGAGACTCCAGAATCCCTAGCCCCCTTCCCTATCCTAGGCAGCACATTTGAGGATTATGTGGGGGAATTTGGGTAATCTTAGAGAACTATCTCTATATCCACCCCCTCCCCCACCTGAAGTAAGGATGTCTCCTGGTGCAGCCTGATGCCAATACACAAGACCTTGAACCTACGCAGTGCTTCTCCGCCCTGCCCACCAGGCTTCCCTCCTCTAGATATTCTTTTTTTTTTTAAGATTTTATTTATTGATTTGACAGACGGAGATTACAAGTAGGGATAGAGGCAGGCAGAGAGAGAGGAGGAGGAAGCAGGCTCCCCACTGAGCAGAGAGCCCAATGCGGGGCTCAATCCCAGGACCCTGAGATCATGACCTGAGCTGAAGGTGGAGGCTTTAACCCACTGAGCCACCCAGGCACCCCGTCCTCTAGATATTCTGATTGAATTGGTGGGAGGTGGGGCAAGGGCCGGGGACCAAGAACCACTGGGTTGACCCACTGGCCTTGTTTACAGAACCTGACCAGCTGCCTCATTAGGGCCTGACTTGCCTGCAGGGGCTCTGAACATGCAGGATGCTAAGGTGGTGATTTTCCATTGCAAAGCTGGGTCCTGGTGTTGGCTCTTAGCCAGGTTGAGGCTCTTCTTGAGAGAGGGTGCAGCTCTTCTGCTAGTTTTTCTGAGTCTCAAGATGCTCGTCCCATGTGGACTCCGGTGTATTCCCAGGCTTGTCAGCTATTTCCCCCAGCAAAACAGCAACCCACCTGCCTCACTGTGCGGCTTAGGGCTCCCAACAGCCCTTTCTTGTGCATTTGAATTGACTCCAACTCCAGGTGAGATCCGGAGGCTTGGAGAGGGGTGTGACTTGCCCAGGGCCATCTGCCAGCAAGTATCAGACCAGAGACCAGACTCTGAGTCTGGGCTTTTCTATTTAACCCAACTTACCCTCTCAACATTCACTCATTCAATGAACACTCAATGAATTCCCAGGCTCTATGCTGAGAGGGCCCTGAGAAGAGCGGTGACCAAATGGTGGCCCGATAGGACGGGACGGTTGTTAGAGTGACTCATCTCCCATCTTCTCTCTGCCCAGCAGTGGGCTCAACTGGAGGTGGGGGTGGAGGGAATTACTGTTACTGATGGGATTGTATCAGACAGGATGGGGGGGCAGCCTGGAGGGGGCTGGGATGCCGGCCCCGCAGCAGCAGAAGCTGCGGTAACAGTTAAGGTCTTTGCCAACTTCTGTTCCACACTCGGCACTGAAACATTCAGAGGAGATTGGTCCCTGATCTTTGCAGCGGGGAGCATTGCTGCTTGTAGACCCGGGGTGAAGGCAACACCCCCTGTCTGGTGTGCAGGGCACTTGGGGGGATGGGGGCGGGCAGGTGTGGTCCAGAGGTCTCTGACACAGATGGCGCGCCTGCAGACACCGCGGCTATTCCCGGAGGGTCTCAGAGAAGGGCCAGGTTTGTCTTCAAGGAGTGAGCATAGAGTTGGGGGAGGCAAGCAGAAACCACCCATCACGGGGGGACATGCCAACCTGGGCTTCACCCTTCCCAGGACGGTGGTGACAGTCACAGGGATACACAGCTGGGCTCAGAAACCCAGTGTCTGGGACCTGGAACTTACCACAGGCAGTAAACCCTCTAATTACCCTACAGTGTTGCATTGCACCTGCATCAATTCGATCAAAACAAACATTTCAAGTAAGTTACAAGTGTTCAAACCTGCTCTACTGTTTCCTCTTCTGTTGTTTTTGGTTTGTTTTGTTTTGTTTCCTAATATAGTGGGCACGTGGAGTGTGAAATTGAACTGGGCTTCTCATGTGCCCTGACAGCCCGAGGGAGGCGGAGTGGGTGTGGAAAGCACACGAAGGTTCGTCCACCAGAGTGACAACATTCAAGACCCTGCTGGGCGGGCTGTGGAGATGTTTGGCCTCAGCCAGTTGGACAGAAGCCGTGTGCCGTACGACCCAGCCACTCTGGGCCTAGGTCTAGGGTCCAAGTTCGAGCTCACGTACGTCGGACTGTACCAGAATGTCTACGGCGGCGTTGGTGTTTATAGCGAAACACGGGAAACGAATGTCCTTTAAGAGAAAGGTAAAAGTGACATAGGTATGCAGCAGATATTAGAAGAGATTTCCAGCTGGGGGCGATTTTTCCCCGGGCCATTTGGCAAGACCTGGAGGTCATTTCTGCCCCAGTGACCAGAGGCAGCGGCGTTACTACCACCCAAGGGATAGAGGCCAGGGATGCTGGTAGACATTTGAGGATGCACAAGACAGCTCCTCTCTGTCCCTACGCCAAAGACATAAAGTCTAAGATGTCGGCCTTGCTACACAGCCAAGCAAGTGAGCGAACTACAGCTTCTGTGTACCAGGGAAATAATGAGGGAGAAGCACGTGGCCAAAGAACACAGAGAGCACAATACAGTTTAAATAAGGTTCAAAAGCATGAACATCAAGCGGTCTATTATAAGGGGGAAATATAGGATGCTGACGGAATAATTAATGCAACGTTCAGACTCGTGGGGTCAGGTGGGCTGGGGCATGTGACCAGGAGGAGCCCCAGGGGCCTTCAAAAGTGGCAGTGGCTTCCTACGCGGGGCCGCGGCTGCCCGGCTCCTGCTGTGTCTCTGTTTGTTAGAATATAAAATAGTTCTTTTTTATTTTAATGTTAAGATTTTATTTTTAAAAATTATCACTTATTTTTTTAAAGATTTGATTTTTAAGTAATCTCTACGCCCAACAATGGGGCTCGATCTCACGATCCTGAGATCAAGAGTGGTACCAACTGAGCCAGCGAAGACCTTCTGAGATAGCTCCTAGTAAGAATAATGTGGGTTTTTAAAAAAATATTTTATTTGTTTATTTGAGACAGAGAGAGAGAGTGAGAGAGAGCATGAGCAGGGGTGCAGGGGCAGAAGCAAGCTGAGCAGGGAGCCGACGTAGGGCTGGATCCCAGGACCCTGCGATCATGACCTGAGCTGAGGGCAAACGCTTAACTGACTGAGCCACTCAGGCACCCCAAGAATAACATTTTTAAGTGTGTTAAGGTAAGAGGTAGTCCTGCAACGAGCTCCCTGACTCAGTTTCCCTTGTGGTGGAGCCTCCTTCCTGCCTTGCTCCTCAGGGCAATGCTATGAGGGGATGTCGGCAGCTGAAGGGGGAGGGGGGAGTTTCAGGGGCTCTAGCTGGGAAGGGAGGGGTGCCGATGGGGACACCTCCCAGTTGGTCCCTATTAGGGCCTTCCACCCCAGGAACCCAAGGGGATCCCTCTGTGCTGTCTCTGGCTGGCCTGGTTTTGCAGCCTAGCAGCCTGAGCTGACCCTCTCTGATCTGTGCCTCCCAACACACCTGTCACGCACTCTCTACCAAACAAAAGTCTGGCCGGGTTTCTGCTCTAGGACCCTGTGCCTCCCAGGGCCCTCTCCTGGGTTAAGCTGCAGGGTTTTGCCTGCCTGTGGTCCTGTGGCTTCAGCTCCTCCTGTCGCACCGAGAGGTCAGCGCTTCTAGGCATCGGTCCTGTGCCCTGCGGGCCTCCTGCCCCCTGTGGGCACACTGGTCAGCCGTGTGAGTGAAGGAGCCCACCTCCCCCAGACCTCCCACGGCTGCTCTCCAGGGACCAACATCCAAGCACTCTTTGAGTGGTGGCCCCACTTTCTGCGCAGTTTACTCACCTAGAAACGTGGGAGCTGAGACCCTTGATCACAAACTCTTATGTTCTTGAGGTTTCCCCTTTTCTGGGCTGCTCCCATCCTCAAAGGAGGCTGGTGGCAGCCCAGGGCCCCCCCGACATCCTTTGTAGCCTAGTTTGCCAGGGGCAAGCACTAGGTTCCTGGACTGCCCTTGTTTTATTGTACCTCAGTGTTGGCCTCTGGAAAATGGGTGCAAACGTCCGTATCCGAAGACTGTGCTGGTCCAGAGGATGGGAAGAACATGCAGGGGGCAGGGGCATTTTTCACCTTTCCAGGGCTTTGCAAGAGCTCTGCTAGGTGCTTGACACTGGCCCTGCTGGGAAGGGCTTAGAGGAGGAAGCCATGGCT
Source organism: Mustela putorius furo (assembly GCF_011764305.1). NCBI lineage: Eukaryota > Metazoa > Chordata > Mammalia > Carnivora > Mustelidae > Mustela > Mustela putorius. Next base: position 48,078,369 of record NW_025421290.1, on the reverse strand, counting down.
CAGAGAGGTTATGTAAAGGAGTGGCCTGAGGTCACCCAGCAAATGAGCAGTGGAGGAGCCAGGACATGGCGCTCCAAACCTGCAGTGATTTGTCAGCAGGAATAGCTGGGAAGCTCGGACTCTGGCTGCCATCCAGAGGCTTGGGGAGTCTCTGTGGCTTGGTTACAACACGGAAGGCCTGCAGCAGGAGGAAGCGGTGTGGGGGGCCGTGGGCCTGGCACAGTGCAGGCTCCCAACATGGTAGGACCACAGTCACAGTGCGGGATGCCCAAAGCATGTGGCCCACTTGCCTCTCTGAGAAGAGGCAGTAGTGTGTGAGGTCAGGGGCACCCTTGGGCTCAGGTGGTCCTGGGTTCAAACCCCAGCTCACCAGCTTGCAAGCTGTGTCACCTTGGACAAGTGACTCACCTAGGTTAACCTCAGTTTCCCCTCTTGTAAAAGGGGGATCGAGGGCTCCCACCTAATGGGGCTGTAGTTAGGACTCAGTCACATAATCCGCGCAAAGCTGTATAAAACCCTAGCAATGCCGGTACATGGAAAGTGCTCAGTCACTTTATTAATAATAATTATGATCATGGGTGGCTGGGTGCCTTGGTGAAGCGTCTGCCTTCAGTGATCTCAGGGTCCTGGGATGGAGTACCTCTTCGCTTCAGGCTCCCAGCTCAGCCATAGGTCTGCTTCTCCCTCTCCTGCTGCCCTTCCCCTCCCCAGGCTCTTTCTCAAATAAATACATAGAGTCTTTTTTTTTTTTTTCCTTAAAGATTTATTTATTTATTTATTTATTTATTTATTTATTTGACAGAGAGAGAAAGATCACAAGTAGGCAGAGAGGCAGGCAGAGAGAGGGGGAAGCAGGCTCCCCGCTGAGCAGAGAGCCCGTTGCGGGGCTCGATCCCAGGACCCTGGGATCACGACTTGAGCCAAAGGCAGAGGCTTAACCCACTGAGCAACCCAGGCGCCTTACACAGAGGCTTCTAATAAAAAGCAATTATGGCCACTATTCCATGGGCCCTGATTTCTTAGGCACGGAGGCCTTTCAGCCCTACGTGGTGACTCCCTGCTTTCAGGGTCCCCCAGGGTGAGCAGAGAAGAAAGAAACAATCAGCCATCGGGTAACCTTCCCCTGGCTGTCTGTACCAGAGTCCTTGTGCGTACACACGCCTCTGAACATTGCCCATAAGTTCACATGGTCATCGGAACTCGTGGAGACAAGCAAGACAAGACAAAGGACACGGAATCCTAGAAGGACTCACTAGCATCTTAGCGGGTTGCTCTGATCAGCGCATGTGGGCTGGCCTAGCATCCCTGGCTCGTTCTGGGTGCTGGGTAAGTGGTAGGTGGTTTGTTAATATTGCTATTGACTATTGGCCCCCTGTGGGAGAGGCCACACAGGTGTCCCCCTGCAGCTCCCAGAACCCGCTGCACCCCGCTCTACTGCCTCACCTCACGCTGATGCCCCCCACCCCGATCACTGTCACCTACCTTTGGGGTCTGGGCTTGTGTATTTTCCTCCATTTGGACTATCCCAGTGCTCTCCGCCCCCCTCCAAAATCTCACAAACTCCTACTCAGTGTTCAAGATTCCACTCAGGGGGCGCCCGGCTGCCTCAGTCAGGAGAGCGTTAGACTCTTGGTCTCGGGGTCATTGAGTTTGAGCCTCCTGTTGGGAGGAGAGATTACTTAAAAACAAAAAAGTTTCAACTCAGGTGTCACCGCCTCCAGGAAGCCCAGCCCGGTGCTTCAGAATGCTGCCTTGATTGTATGTCCTACCCGTCTCTCTGGGGTACTCACCGCAACGCAGCCAAGAGCATTTTCCATATATGCCGAAGCATATGTCGATGCGTGCATATACTTTCATGGAGACATACTACCGGATCATGCTATGTTTGCGTGTTCAGTAAGCCAATGAAGGGAAGTGACCTTGAGCAAGTCATTTCCCTTCTGTGGCCCAGTTGCCTCAACTTCAAAATGAGGCGCTCGGATTGAATCGGTCACGTGCCGAAGGGTCGTGCATTCACCCTGCAAACATCAGATGGCCTCTGCTCTGGGCTCTGTGCTCCCTTCCCAGTGGGGAGACAGGCTGCTTACCGCCGTAGTGTGGTCTTACTAGCAGTTCCCAGGGGCACAGACCCTGTGTTTTGAAATAGTTTGTCTATTATGTGTCCGTATACTGGCTCTCCAGAATAATTATGTGCTTTTAAATGGACACGCACTGGGAGATTTTGAAGGAAAATAAAATAGGAGAGTCAGGGGTATATCTCTATTATTTAAAAGACCCCCAACTATTTATATGGGGCATCGAGAGAATTCCTGTGCTAGAGAGCCATGATTCGGTTTTACCGTTTTCATGACAAAGCTGAGCTTCTCATGACCGGGAAGCTAGACACCAAGACATAGGACATTTCTGAGCTCATGGCTTGGAGTACAAGGTCTGTTGGACTGAGAATGTTCTAGGGAACTTGGCACCTTTTGCTGGACCGTGAGGGACACTGGGCCTTAGGGAGGGGGCCTGGCTTGACCAGTCCCTCTTGCTTCAGGACTCTGTCTTAGCTTGGCCCTCCCAAGCTCAGCTCAGGGTTACCCATCTCCACCACTTCCCTAGTGAGTCCACACATGCTCTTCTCACCGATCCCAGAAGCAGCTCTGTGCACAGCCTTCAGGATCTGTTTGATCTGGCTTCCTGGGCTAAGACAGGCTTGCAGCCTCCCAGATGTGAGCTGAAGCCCTCTCCAAACCCGGATTCATCCGGGCTGGGCTGGGCCTATGGAGAACTGGGGCTCACCTGGGCCAAGTCATGGGAACCCTGAACACTTCTGGGGCTTCACCCTCAGAGCTCTGCTCCTCCCACTTGTCCCCTCCCTACCACACCCTCCTGAACAACCACCTGGAAAGAGGGGCGCATGGGTGGGGAATGAGGTACTGAATAGTGACCTCTCTGTGCACCTCCCCATCCCTTCACTAGCTGGCCAGAGTGAGCCTCTTAAAAGGCAAATCAGGTCAGGTTGCTCCGCGCTAACCCCCTACTGCTTTCCCAGCTGCCTTAGACTCATGCAGTGTCTCATCTCTCAGCCCTTCCAGGCCCATTCCCAGCCCCACCTGCCTTCTTTGTAAGGGCGACTAACAGGCCAACCCTAGGGCCTCTGCACTCTCCCCCTTCACCTGGAGGGCCCTTCCCCCCTCATCTTTGTCCTTTCTGCTCAGGTCTCAGCTTAGATGCACCTCCTGAGTGGTCCTCCTTGACCACAGGATCTAAAGTAACTGATTATCACTTTCTGTGACAGCAGCTTGTCTTAATCCCCTGCACCGGCACTTAGGAGCCGCCTCCTGCTTATCTAGCGTTTATCATCGCCCTCTCCTCCTCCCAGGAGACTGCAACGTCCCCCCCAGAGGGTAGTGACCTCTGCTGTCCTGCCCTGTGGAATCTCCCGGGGGTTTGGAACAGGGCCGGTGTAGAGAAGGTGCTGGGTGCGCAGTTGGCCAGCGCATGGTTGAGCAACTGGAAATGGGGCCATCAGCTGCTGCGCGGGCGCGCGCTCCAGGCCGTGGTGGCTCCCAGTCGAGGGCGCGCGGGTTTTATCTTATTGCGGGTCTCGGGGGAGGGACGCCCCCCTCGGACCAGCCAGCAGCAGGCGCGCTGTAAACACGCTTCGGGGGACTCGAGGATAATGAGACAGACTCCCAGGCTGGGGGGCAACACCCCGGGTGCCCGGCGAGGCTGCCGGTGGGACGGGGTTTCTGCTGGTGGGTCGGCGACCCCCGGCCCTGCCGTTAAGGCCCCGGTGGGGAGACCTTCCTCCATCCCCTCCAGGGATCTCCTCCTCCGAATCCCTGACTCTCCCTCGAAGCCCGGGGACTAGCGGTCGGGTGAGCGGGGGAGCAGTGCTCTGTACGCGGCTCCGGCCTGGGGGCAAGTTCCCTGTGCCCTCGCCCCCCTGGGACAGGGGAGAGGGTACAGACCGTGCTCGGAGACACGTCTGGCGAGGCCCTGGCCCTCCCGGGCGCAGACGCAGGAGCCACAGCGCTGGGCTGGGGTGGAAACGCAGCCCTTCCGCGTGCTCAGGCAAGGGACGGGAGTGGAGATGGGGGCGGAGGAGTCGGGGACAAGGAAGGGGACAAAGAGCCGCCCTGCCTCCGGGGACAGCGACCCCCGAGTCAGAGTCCCATTGTTCGTCGTGTCTCTCACTACGCCGGGCTCGGGTGTCCGCGGGAGGGAGAAGCGGCGCTGTCCTTCGGCTCCCGGGTATTCGTTTATTTGGGGCGGAGGAGGGTGCGCGGGGGACGCAGGCCGGGGAGGGGGCTCGGCGTCCATTTCCGCGCGTCTCCTTTAAGGAAAGCCCTGCCCTACCTTTCCCACCGTCCCCCTCCCCGCAGCCGTACCTGCATTTTAAAAGCGCCCTGTAGCCCAGGGATTGGCCAAGGCCGCGTCCTCCGGGCGCAGAAACTTGAACCGCCCGGAGGGGGGTTGGAAGCCGGGTGGCTGGACTGTACCATCTCCTCGGCGTCCCCCGCGTGCGCCCCGCCCCTCCCACACACCCCCGAAGAGGCCCAATCGGATGGGCGAGGGGGCGGGACCGAGGCTCGAATGCGCCTCTGGCAGGGCGCCGGGCGGGCGGGCGCACGGCGCTGGGGGACGTCGGGGGCCGGCCGCGCCTCTGCCCAGCCCCTCGCTCCCCCCCGGAGGCGGAGCCGGCCGAGGCGCCCCGCCCCCTCCCCGCCCGGAGTGGGCGGGGCGGCCGGGGCTCCGGGAGCTGGGCCGGGGGCGGGCCTCCGCCTGCTTCGCCCGAACCCGGAGAGCGCCCGGCACGGCGGCCGCCGACGCAGCAGCGGTCCCAGCTCGCCGAGCCCCGAGACCCGCGGTTCCCGGGCGGCCCCGGGCGGACGCTGCGTGAGGGCGCGCGAGGAGGCGCGGGGCGGCCCGCACGCGCCCCCGGCCGCCCCCTGCCCGTGAGCGCACCGGCCCAGCGCCGCCCCGGCGCGGAGAGCGCCGGCCGGGCGAGGGCGCGGGCGATGCCGCGGTGACGGCCCCGCCATGGCGAAGCCCCCGGCGGCGGCGGCGGCGGCGGCGGCGGCGTCGGAGGAGCTGAGCCAGGTGCCGGACGAGGAGCTGCTGCGCTGGAGCAAGGAGGAGCTGGCGCGGCGGCTGCGGCGCGCAGAGGGCGAGAAGGTGGGCCTCATGCTGGAGCACGGCGGCCTGATGCGCGACGTGAACCGGCGGCTGCAGCAGCACCTGCTGGAGATCCGCGGCCTCAAGGACGTGAACCAGCGGCTGCAGGACGACAACCAGGAGCTACGCGAGCTCTGCTGCTTCCTCGACGACGACCGGCAGAAGGGGCGCAAGCTGGCGCGCGAGTGGCAGCGCTTCGGGCGACACGCGGCCGGCGCCGTGTGGCACGAGGTGGCCCGCTCGCAGCAGAAACTGCGCGAGCTCGAGGCGCGCCAGGAGGCCCTGCTGCGCGAGAACCTGGAGCTCAAGGAGCTGGTGCTGATGCTGGACGAGGAGCGCGCGGCGCTGGCGGGGGGTGGGGGCGGCGGGGGCGGCGGCGGCGGCGCCGGCTCCCGCAGCTCCATCGACAGCCAGGCCAGTCTGAGCGGGCCGCTGGCTGGCGGCGCGGCGGGCGCTGGGGCCCGCGACGTGGGCGACGGCAGCAGCACGTCGAGCGCGGGTAGCGGAGGCAGCCCGGACCACCACCACCACATCCCGCCCCCGCTGCTGCCCCCGGGGCCGCACAAGGCCTCCGATGGCAAGGCAGTAGCCACGCGCAGATCCCTGGACGACCTGTCGGCGCCACCGCACCACCGAAGCATCCCCAACGGCCTGCACGGTAAGGACGGCTCCGGTTCGGGAGCGCGGGTCTCAGGACCACGGCCCCTTCCTCCGGGGCGGTCGCCACTCCAGACCCCTCCTCCAGCTGGCATCCAGACCCAAGGGCTGGGGGATCCCGCGCCCACCCGCAGTGGGGTTTTGGGTGACGTTTTTCTGGTCAAGTGATGGAGGCGTGACCCTGCCCAGCTCCAAGTCCGCAGCCGGGCCGGAGACCCACTGGACCCCAGAAAAGTTTCTCTTCTGTGGAATTATCAGCATTCGTGTCGGCACTGCAAGGCCGGCTGGGGAGCCTCATCCCAACCTGGAAATCCTGGTTCTGGAGTGGACAGTTCTTGCGTGGGGGAGGTGCGTGGGGGCGGGGGAAGAAAGGCCATTTGAGTACAGGCGAATTTCCCTCTTATTTGGAGCAACAGGCAACCCCAAACCTGGGCCGCGTCGGTGCGTGTGGGGGGCTGGAATTTCACCTGCGGTTCTCTGTGCCGCCTGCGGGCTGAGACTGCCAGGCAGCCCCGCCAGAGGAACGCGGCCAGGAGCCTCCAGTTTGCTATCAGTCCTGAACTTCTCAGGGTAGACGGACCTTTCTCAGCCGAGGCTCTAAGACTTTCCAGAGGAATATGTGCTTGGAATGGGTCCTGGCTTTTCTTCTCTGCCTGCCTCAGTTTCCTTGATCTGTAGAGCGGAGTTGATCCCTGCCTTGTGGATTTGAGGGGGAGATAAAAATTCTCCCAAGGGACCTGTAAACTGTTGGTCGCCTTAGAGGAAGTGTGGTGGTGGTAGGTGGCCTGGGTGTGGGTGGAGGACCTTTGGCCTCAGGAAAGCTTGGCTAGTGTCTTCCACGCCCATGTGACCTGTGTGGCCCCAGCTTCGGTCTGTAGAGCAGAACCTCCGCTGCCATTCCCAGCCCCCGATCCGTGGCTCCGCCACTCGTGCCTCTCCCTACCTCCCTGTTCTTCCACATTTTTGGTGGCTTGGCTCCCAGTTCTAGTGGCAGTTGCTACTCCCTGAGCTATTTGCCTGAAGGTGGAGATTAAACAGCCCTTCCTGGTTCTCTTTAAAGGCTTTCCTGGTTCAGAGAAAAATGTGTCTAGGCTTTAAATGACTGTTCTTCCCCAGAGTGATGCCTGAGCAGAGGAGGGACTCTGTCTCTCTGGTTTGGTGGCTGAGTGGCCTATGTGGGGTGTTGGGGTAGGAATCGGACCCATGCAGGTGGGGTGCTCCACCAGCCGCAATTTTTCCTTTATTTACCTTCCCAGCCTCTGAGTTCAGAGCAGGACTGGGTTGAGAGGGATATTTTGTTACCGATTAGCAATCTACCACTAGCACTCGGGTTTCCCATTGTAACTCTGTATCTGACCCTACCTCCCACCACAGGCGGCTGGAGGCCAGAGGAAGCAGCTCAGAGTTTGGTGGTTTCATTTGTGGGGGTTTCTAGGCCTGGGGAGTCAGGAGTCCCTGTCCCAGCCCCTCTGGCCTCGCCTTCTTGCAGGCCTCGTGAGGGGCCAGGTTCTGGGCCTCAGTTTCTCCCAAGGGCCAGGAGGGATTGCTGCAGTCCTTGGCTAGGAAATGTTGCTAGTTTTTGGCTGCGTCATCAGTGACACTTGCCGCGAGTGACTCTTGGCACTGGAGTGCCCAGCGTCGCAGTGTCTTTGCAGGGAACTTCTGTCTTGCTTTGGACACAGAGACGTGGCCCCTGTGTGGCTCAGTGTTGGGCCACAGCAGGGGATGGTGCCCAGGGCAGGGGACCAGGGGGTGACTGGGACTTGAGGTGTCCAGTTTTCCTGCAGAGGCTGTGGCCACCCCATAGCCCCCTGTGCTCACTTGGGGTCCCGTGCTCACTCAGAACAGGCCTGCCACCGGTCTAGTGGTGGTCAAGCTTGACGTTAGGAGAGAGCCCTGTTTTCACCAATTTCAGTTACAGGCAGCTTGGTGTTTAGTGTGGTCTCTTCAAGTCGTGCATGGCCCTGAGCTCGTCTCCCAGCAATGTGAACAGGATGGCCAGAAACAAGGAGAGGCCCTTCTCTTAAAAATGCCTTTTAGGTAGTTTTGAGTAGAGGGAGGAGGGGGTTGGAGGTGGGAAAGATATTGCACCTCAGTCTGGGTGATGGGGAAAGTGGGGTCAGATGCTGGGTGCCTGCCCCCTCACCCCCCAGCTGGTCTCAGTTTGTCGTCCCAGGAACCTGGGAGGTAGTAGTAGTCCCATTTTCAGACAAAGCAAGTGGAGGCTAAGGAAGGGTCTGAGCCTTGCCTGGGGAAACCATGGACACGGGCAGTGTCTCCACTCCCCATTGCCTGGGTGGGGTTGCAGCGTGAGCCTGGGGGTGTGTGGGGGGGTCCCCCAGGGTGGGGCTGCTGGGCGTTGGGGGCATTCCTACATGGCGCAGGCTGACAGCTGCCTTACATCTCTGGCCTCTGTCACTGTCTAACACTTAGTCAGCGGACAGCACTGGTGACTCCCTATTCTGGGTTCCTGACCCAGGTTTGCTCTGGTTCGCGCATTCTGGGAAATGTCATTTCCTTATCGGTGACCACTGAGCAGATGTTTGATAACCCTGTCACCCGGAGAGGTCACACCATCTTGCGTGGGAATCCACCTCCTGCTTTTCTCTGGGGACAGGTTTCTTCTCTGGGCCTCCGCCTGCTCTTCTGCAAAGTGGGGCCAAACCCGGCGTTGCCCCCTTCAGCTGCCATGGCCAAGGGCAGTCAGGGTCTGCACGCAGTAAGTCTCAGTAGTTGTCAGAATCTTCGTCATGCTTGTGAAAAAGCAAGAGGGACCACTTTGGGGGCTTGCCAGGCAGACTTTGGTGTTGTCTTCAGAACTCTGCTGTTTAGACAGCTCGCCTGAGTGTTTGTGACCACAGCACCTGCTGATGAGCTGGGGGCCTGTGGCCTGCTAGTCCTCTTGGAATCTGTGGGGTGTGCCTGCAGCCACGGGTTGGGGAGGGAGGTAAGGAGGGAGGGGGTGGGGGTGTGAGGGGAGGTTCCCTGAGGCTGCGGTGGGAGGGGTCCATCTGTATTCTGGGCAGTCCTGGGCTGGGCTGGGCCTGGCCAGCGAGAATGCATATGCAAATGACCTCCCCCTCCCTTGTTTTTGACCAAGCTCTGGGCTGTGCTGACCCAAGGCCTGGACTAGAGTGCTCTTCGCCGTGGTTCTGGTGGGGCAGACTGAGGCAGGCCAACCCCAAACTCTCGAAAGTCAGGTTTGCCCCCTTGAACTGCCAGTTTTCAAACAAAAGCATTTTCAACAAGGTCTCTCCTGCCCTTCCCCCACCCTCCCCTCCCCCCCCGCCCAAGTCCCTGTGTCTGCATCCTGTCCTCCCCCCATTGCCGTGGCCCCGTCCCCTTTAGCTAGCGCAGAGAAACTAGGACCTCCAGCAAGCCTTTGTATGGGCCCTGTTTACTTTTAAAAGTTTGGATTAAAAATTTGAGCTTCTCCAAATAAGACGGTTTTGTCCTCCTGCTTGTGTTTTTGTTGGTTTAAAGGGAGGATGGAGCGAGGGTGGTCTGGACCTTTAAAAAAAGACAGCGGGAGTCGGCATGCTGGCCCTGAATAGGTCTTTCATTAGGGGCCTCCCAGCTCAGCGCCCCAGGGGCAGGATCACTAATAAGGCGGCTTTTCCTAAACCCAGTCAGGCCTGGGAGCAAAGGTCAGTGAAGACAATGGAGGTGGTTTAGAGAAGCCTTTCCCCCTCTCTCCCCAACCTGACCCTGACCTTCCATCCGGGCCCTTGGGGTGTTGGACCCCCGGAGCCATCACAAAAGGAAGACAGGCCTGGAGGGACTCACTGGCTCATCAGCCTGGGGAGGGCCAGGACATCCCCAGCACTTCACACTTATCAGACAGAGCCTCCTAGTCCCCGCTCCATTGTGGTCCAAGTTCCTAAATGGTCCCATATTGTAGATGGGGAAACCGAGGCTTGGAGAGAGCAGTGACTTGCTCTGGGTCCGGTGGGACTGCATGGGGGACCTGGGCTTGGTGTTGGGTCTCCTGTGTCGGAGTCTGGGCCTGCCACCCTGGGCCTGCTGCCCCTCTGGGGGAGGATAGGCTGGGTCTGTTGGGTTTGGGGAGACTCCCGGGGAAGCCCCATGAGCAACAGAAGACCTTCCAGAGCTTGGTCCTTGGCAGGGCCCCGGTGACCTGCACATGGACACGGGGACAGTTGGGGGTTTTGGGGGCTCCAGAGGCTGGACCTGTGTAGCAAGGGTATGGCTCCTTCTTTCCTGGGGAAGCCAGACCCGTGCCTCGTTCCTGCGTTCGCGCGTTCTGGCTTGAGCCAACGTGGCTCATCTGTAGAACCGGGAACGTGGGCTCCGGGCAGGCTTCTGTTCACAGGGAGTCCTTCCTTCCGGTATTTCATTCTCTCACTTCTGCCCAGGCTGGCTTCCCTCCTCCTCCTCCATGGCGCCGCCACCCAACACCTCACCACGGCCTGGCCTCTGAGCTCCTGGGGCACAACTTCATTTATAACCTTGTCCCCGGAACAGCATGATTAAAAGGAAATCCTCTGCTGCTTATAATCTGTGTTTTCCATCCACGGGGATTTTCTGCCCTATGCTTGTCGACGTCCTCAGCACAGAGAATTGAGCACTGTGGTCAGCACTGAGACCTCCGGGGAGTTCCAGAACCTTTGTGGGCCTCTGTTTTCTCCTCTGCACAGAGTGGGAGACTATTACCGGCCTTTGGGTTGAGGGAGAGAAGTGGGGACTGTCTCCCACAGGCCAGTCCCCCGCCCCCTCGAGAACTGGGCGTGGGGGTGGGGAGTGTGGTGAACCTGACCATTCACCTGTTGGGTGGGTGTGGCAGCATACTGAACCTGTAAGCCTCAGTTTCTGCACCTGTCCTAAGGATGTCACCAGAGTCACGTGGACGCCCTGCAGACCGGCCTCCTGTCACATGCTTGCAAGGGCAGCCTGTGCCTGCCCTGTGTCCGAGCCAGGTGAGCCCGTGTCTAGTTGACCAGAAGGGAGGCAGCGTTTCAGCAGGAATAAGGCAGAGGAAGGTCTGCACGAGGGTCTGACCACCGTTGCTGAGGGCACCAGGCCTGTGAGGTGTTCTCATGATGTGCGGGGAGCTGGGGTGGCCCCGGGCCTGGACCTGTGAACAGAAAGAACTGGGAAGAACTGTGGAGCCCCGAGAAGGAAAGCCTTGGGGCCAGGGAGCAGGCTGTCAGCCCAGGGGTTGTGTCCAGCCCCTGGTGCGGGTGGGGAGCCCTGGAGTGGCAGAGACCGTCCTTCAGGGACCATCAAGAAGAGGTCCTGGATGGAGGACCAGGTTGGCTCTGGAGGCGAGCAGCAGCCCGGGCAGCTGGAGAAGGGAGGGCTTTTTCATGCCCATGGCGTTGGGACAGCACAGACAGCTCTGCCAGGGTAGTGGTGCAAGCCGAGGGCGGAGAGGCAGGCGGCGGCGGGCGGGCCCGGTTTTTGGAGTTTGCCCTTCGAGCCGGAAGGGCCGCATCAGCGCGCGTTTATTGAGGTTACTCTGTCTGAGCTGTGGGCGCCACGCACAGTGATTCATGTGGCCTGGCTTGGGGAGTGGCCCGGTCAGGAGCATTTGTCCCCGGCTGTCAGGGTGAGGCCCGGCTGGGAGCAGCAGGGCAGGAAGCTTGGGGCTCCCAGATGGCCATGGTGGTCCTTGCCATGGGACAGAACCTTCTCTGCAGGTTCTCAGATCCAGTGAGGTGGCGAAGCTGTGTCCCCAGCCCCTGTTGGCTTCCTCGTGACTTCTGAGCTCTGGGCTCAGGCTGCCCTGCACTGCTAGGGGCTCTCGCAGTCTGGCTGCAGCCTCTTTCCACATCGACTCACACCTGCTGGCACTCTCTGTCCCCGCCTACAACCTGCGTGCCTGGGACCCGGGCAGGGAATGACTCTGGGATTTCCCAGCGGAGAACTAGGCAGTTCCAGCTTCCCGGAGCAGGATGACAAGGCAACCTAGGTGGCGTCCCCAGAGGTTTGGTGACCGGAACAAGCTTGCCTGCTGAAGGGACGTGCTGCTCCTTCGATCCTGAAAAGTCAGGAACGGTCCCATTCCTAGCAAGCACCTAGAGCTTGTCACGGCCACATATTCCCCTGCCACCGTCCCCTGCCCCTGAAGGGTTCTGGGGCAGATTTGGAGCTGGGCTACTTAGTGGGGGATACCTGTTTTGAACAAGTCACTTATTCAAGTGATGGACTCCAGCTTTCCAGGGAGCAGGGCAGAAAGCTCAGGACCGTTATTGTCTCTCCTCTAAGTGTTCTCGGGCTCACCCGGTGTGTGATGTTTAAATAAAGGTATATTCGTTAAGTGGGAAGTGGGGGTGGGGTGGGGGAAGGGAGGGATGTTGCTGTGTGAAGGTTTGTAAGCTGACCGCTAGCAGAGATCTCTGGATCCCCTAGGGAAGCCCATCAGAAGAGGTCGTAGCTGGAACTGCCTAGGGCCTGAGGAGAAGCCCTACCAGGGACTTGGGGGGGGGGGCGGTGGCAGGTGCAGTGGGAGGGGCTTCACAGATCCCACCTGGCCGGGCCTGTCCACCACGCAACCCCCAGTCCTGCATTCCGCACTGAACCAGATGTGCCAGACAAAGGCCTGCCTCGTGCCTGGGGGCCCCCAGCTGTTCCTTCTGCTGTGCCCGGCCTCTCCCCGGGTCTGTTTTGCCTGCACAAACCTGCTGTGCCTTTGAGGTTCATCTCATCTCCCGATTTTAGCCACCCTGTCTGAGCTGAGCTCCAAGCACCCCGAAGAGGGAGTGGAAGGGACATGACGAATAATCACACCCGCCAAGAGGGCCACCTGGGCATGCGGCCGGGAAGGTTCCAGAGTCTTGCGGACTGGACCTTCTCACCTCACCCCACCCCATACCCCCACGTGACCTAGTGGGACTTGCCTCACTGCTCTGAGCCTTTTCTTGGGCAAAGCTTCGATCTCCGTGGGGCCCAGCAGGACTTGTCCCTGCCATGGGAGCCAGGAAGCGCCCAGCACTGCTCCGGGCATGTCTGGTGCCCATCAAAAGTCATTTTTTGGAAGCTGCCCCTCTGTGCCGAGGCTGTGCGTCAAGAGGACCAGGGCTGCGGGCACACAAGCTCAGAGGTAGATGAGGGATGGAGGGCCCCCGGCAGGGCGGCCAGGAAGGGCTCCAGCTCCCACGGGGCCAAGCCCGGGGCGGGTCCTCTTTCCTTCCAGCTCTCCCCGGTGCCTTACGACTCCGGTCCGTTGGCTCAGGAGTTTCCGGCTTTCCCAGGCACGGCATTTCCTCCACCGCGAGATACCATCAGTCACAGATGCCCTGCGCACTTCCCAGCAGCTCCTGCCGGGAGGGGAAGACCCCACAGTGAGCGGCCGCATGGAGAGAGGCGCCCCACATTGTAACTGGAGGGAAGATGCTTGTTTTTGAATCCAGGAAATAACAAATGGCAGATGGCCAAGGGCAAAGGCCCCCGGTTGATGGGGCAGCCAGAAGGGAGGGAAACAGACCCTCCTCTACTCCCAGGGCCCCTGGGCTCCCTGCTCGGGCTGACACTGGCCCCATCAGCTGACACACTCCCCACATCTAGGGGTTTGAGGACACAGTGTGCCGCCCGGCGCTGTTCTGTGCGTTGGACAACACAGGCGGAGCCAGCGGCTTCGGCGCACTCCCGACCCCACTGTGTGCAAGTGCCCTCCTCTCTCCAGGCCCTCACGTTCTGGTCCGTAGGCTGGGGAGCGTGGGTGGGCTGTGCTGAGGCTGCCAGAGACCCTAGCCTTCTCTGGCCCCTTGACTCCCGAGTTTCCACAATGCACAGAGCCACGAGGAAGGAGCCTCCTGTCCTACCCTCCTGCCTCTCCGTGGTCATCGGTCATATCGTAGCTTCGTGTCTTGCCCAGTGGTTGGTCCTCAGCTTGGGCCAGGCCTCCCAGTTTTGCTTCTGGGGTGATGGAGGTGACCCGTCCAGCGCTGGCTCAGGCAGGCTCCTGCCTGGCCAGCCTGTCCTCATGAAGGGCTGATGGAATTACCTGCTTCTGCCATCTGATCTGCTCTTACGGGACTAGGTAACAGGTTTGGCACTTGGAGAGTATGTGGGGCTCCGGTGCCTGGTGTGGGGTCTCCCTGGGACAGAGCTGCCTGTCTTGGACTTGAGGTTCCCCTACGTGCAGTCCTGTTTCTGCCTGGTTCATCAGCTTCACAGGGACGTCTTCCTGGCATGCAGTAGGCTCTCAGTGTACATGGGGAGAGGGTCGGGGCGGTGGAAGGCACTGCATGTGGTGCTCCTTCTTGTTGCTTTTTTTTTTTTTTTTTTTTTTAAGATTTTATTTATTTATTTGAGAGAGAGAGCAGGAGCAGGGTGAAGGGCAGAGGGAGAAGCAGACTTCCTGCCGAGCAGAGAGCCCGATGTGGGGCTCGATCCCAGGACCCTGGGACCGTGACCTGAGCTGAAGGTAGATGCCTCGCTAGCGGAGCCACGCAGGCGCCCCCTCTCTTGTTGCTCTATACCGACAGTGGTCAACCCACTTGGGCCACCTGCCCCCCCCCCCGCCCCCTTTTCTCCATTTGCTCCATTTGGTGCCAAATGGCCTGTAGTTTCTTTAGGAAAAAAAAAAAAAAAAGCAACTCAGGCCTCCCCCCTGAGGGTGGGGGTTGCTTGTTTCCCCTTGCCTGTTTCTCCAAACAATTACTACCAACTACACGCTTGCGTTTACCAGTCGTTCCTAACCATGGCTGCATATTAGGTATCACTCGGGGAACTTTAGACAATGCCAGTGCCAGGATGGGCACCCCTAGGGATGGGCCCCACTGGTTCTGGAGGCTTCAGTGGCTGCAGAAGCTTCCTGGGGGTTCTGCTGGGCAGCTGGAGCCTCAGAGCCACGGTGGGAGCCACCGTGGGAAGCTTGGGAGAAAAGCCACTGGGCCTGCTGGGGCCACCCAAGCTTGAGATGGCCCGTCAGCAGGTGAGCGGGAGGTGGACGCCGCCCCACGCTGAGGCATGGAAGAGCCCAGCCGGTGGGACTGAGGCTAGTGTCAGCTCCTATTAGCGGTAGGGGAGAAAGGGGCCTGTTTGTGTCTCCCCTCGCTAACCTGGGCTGCGTGGCCTGGAGGGAGTGGAAAGCAAGGATTGAATGGGGATGAGTGTGTCCTGAGTACCTAGCCTGGCCCTGGTTCCCGACACCCCCCCCCCCCCCCCCCCCCCCGCCACTGTCACACTGCCAGGCGCCGCCTTCCCCACCCCCACTGGGGGGTGCTGGCCCGCCCCAGACAGAGTAGGGGCCTTTTCAGGCTGCATTCGAGGGGACAGATGCAGGCAAGGCCGGTGGCACCGAGACAGCAGCTACTGAGAAGAGTCGACCCATTTCCAAAAATAGCCCATCTACTGTCAGGGGAAGCGTCTCTTTGTCTCCCCAAATCAGTCTTTCCGTCTCCCGTCTCCCAGGTTGTAAGGTGGTAAGGAGGCACACTCTTGTCTTGGAATCAGAAGCTCCCCGAGCACCCGCCCCCCGCCCCCCACAAGGGCCCGATTGTGTGCGGGCCCTGAATGTGCCCGCCTGTCCCGTCCTCTGCCTAATGAGCCCGCTCTGGGAGTGGCCCTTTGTGATGGGTTCCGGCCTCGCTGCCTGAGCCAGGGCTCCAGAAGGCTCCATTTCCCCGCTGCCCAGCGTCCCTCGGAGCTCGTGGGACAATGGGAAGCTCCTGGCCTGCCCTTTTTCCTTTTTCTGTGTTTTCTGGAATACACACACACCACTTTTATACCTGGACCGAAAGTGAAGCAGCGAGTTTCTCCCTTGCGTAGCGCCTTCTGTCCTGGTTGGCCAGGGGGGTGCCTCCCCTCTCCGTCCCCCAGCCCCTCCTGCGGGACCTCCCAACACCATTGTCTCCTTCCTCTTGTGCTTCTTCCCCTGCAAACAGGCTCATGTTTCCTCGTCCAAAGCAGTAAACAAAATCCTGTCCCTTCTGTCCTGTCCCCCTCCCCCTCCCCAGACCAGCCTGCCTCTTTCCCACCTGCTGCTGCTTGCTGCTGGGCAGGCCCGGCCTGGAAAAGGTCCGGTGGCCTCTTGTCCTGGCCTCAGGTGGTGTTTGATGCCCACTCTGGGCTTGTCTTCTAGAACCAGGCAGTGTGCTGGTTACTTCTGTCTTCTCTGATGAGCTTCTGGCTCTTTCTCTGACGCTCCTGCCCTGAGCCCTCAGTCTGTCTCACTTGTTGCTGCCGACCTTCAGCCCAGGCTTCCAGTGGCCCACGGGTCGCCATCCTGAGTCGCTGACTCTGCTCTTTGAATTTGTGTCCCTTCCTCTCTCACCTGTGTGCGCATACCCTCTCCCTCACTGGTGGCCGCCCTGCTTCAAGGTTTCCCAGCTTAGGCCGTCCACGAGCCACAAGTGGCTGCTTCAGTTCCACTTAATTAAGATTCAGTAACACGGAAAGTTTCACTTCCTGAGTCACACTGGCCCCTTGCACGTGCTTTGCACCTGCTGACAAAGCACAAACAGAACATTCCCGTCGTTCTGGAGAGTTCTGTTGGGCGGTGCTGATCCAGGTAACTCCTTGCTGGGTCCTGCCACGTCTGCTTGTCCACAGAAGAAAGCTCTGATGCCTGAGCATGGGGTCAGGCGTTCCTCCTGTCCCCCCTCCTGTGGGCTTCAGGCACACAGCAGACCCTTAGGGCTGATCCCCCCCCCCAAATCCCAAGCTTCCTTTGAGGCTTGGGTTAGCCTCTGGAGGTGGACAGTCATGGGGTGCATGGGGTGCTCTTGTCCACTCGGAAGCCTCGAGCCCCAGTAGCTACAGATGCCACCTCTGCTGGTGGCCTTGTGTGGGGGTCCATGTGTATGCAGGGAAACCCAAGTCCAGAGAGGCTACCCGCCCTCCAGGAGGCTCTGAGCCCAGCCACCAGCTCCTGATCCTCCAAACCAGGCCAAGAGGCCTGCAGAATCAGAAAACAAAGAAAAAGAAAAAGAAAATGACTTTTTAATGCAGTAGAGTGCGGTGGGGTGGGGCAGGCGGGGGAATGTACCCAGGCCAGCCTGTGCTCCCCGCCAGCCCCCAAGTGGAAGCATTCTGGAGGGGCTGCGCACCCACCCTGGCCCAGGGGTGACCAAATTTGAGCATGGCTCCCCTCCTTTTGTTTAATTCAAGATTTTTATTTATTTTTTTATTTAGTTATTTCGAGTGCGAGCAGGGGGAGGGGCAGAGGGAGAGAGAGGCTCTCAAGCAGGCTCCGTGCGGAGCCCAGAGATCTTGCTTGACCTGAGCCGAAATCAAGAGTCGGACTCAGACGCTCACACTCACCCAGCTGAGCCACCCCTCCCCTCCCCGCCTGCCCTTCCAGATTCCCGGGCTGTGACTGTGCCAGGTAGTGGGCGGCCTCGCCGCCTCAACTCGGGTTGACGTGAGCTTCCTGTGTCCAGCAGTGGGCCCTTCCTGCAGCCCGTCTCTGGCAGATGTGACTGTGTGTGCCACACCTGGGGCTCTGGGCGTGGCCCCCTGGCTTGCTGTGCCTCCTTGTGTCCTAGTTACTGAGCCCGCTCTGTGTGTGTGTGTGTGTGTGTGTGTAGGGGGGTGTGTGGCCAGGGGGATATCTGTGAGATCACAGCGGGATGGAGCTCTCTGCCCTCTCCCCTGCCAGGTCCTGGGAAAAGGGGCTGATGTTCTGGCTTCGATGACCTTGGGGGCTGGGAAGGTCAGGGGAGAGCCCTTATCTTACTGTGGTAATTCGGACAGTGTCCATGGTGGGAGGAGTTCCGGTGGGTGGAGGACCCTTGACGTCCTGCCTTGGAGGTTCCCCCTACAAGGCTGTGTGAGGGGGTGGGCATTCTCCTGCTGCTGCTCCCTTCCCCGGCACGTCCTGCCCAGCTGCCTCTGCTGCCCAGCCTCAGCATCCCTCCTGCCCACCAGGGGCAGAGAGTGTGATCAGGACACCCTGGGGATGCCCCCGGCCCTCCCACCACCCAGGTCCCCACCCCAAGGGTGGCCTGATGCCTCTTTCATCTCGCCTTTCCCCCTGCAGAGTCCTTAATCCCGGTCTTTGGAGTTAAGCCCTTGCTCCTGTGCAGGAGGGCCTGGCCGTGGACAACGTGATCCGCTCCCCAGTGTGTGGAGCCGACCACACGCCCTGGGAAACGCCTATGATAAGACCCCTCGTTTTTTGGTGCAGCCCCGGGGAGAGCAGAGGCGGAGCAGCCAGACCCCTGGCTCTGCCCTCCTGTCCTGCAGCTCTTTGGCACAAGCTGGGGCCCTGGAACGTCCTAACCTGGGGCTTTATTTTAGGAGGGAGATGCCTGGGCCAGCTCAGAGCCTCATTCTGGCCCCTCAGCAGACCCCAGCTGCCTTCAGGGCAGCTTTGCCCTCCCCTCCATGTGCACCTGTCAGCGGGTGCGGTCACCGACTGGAGTCGTGCGTTTTTCCTGGGACATCACGGCCCAGCTCTGACTGGACTTCTGGTGCTCCGTGGCCTGGGAAAGGCCAGCAACCTCCGTAGGAGGGTTCCTGAGCTCCCTCCCCGCAGCCTTTCCTCCCCGCCTGCCCTCCCTCAGGAGAGTCCCCTCGGGTCCCACATGCAGCGGGGGAGGTGTGTGCAGGTCTCTTCCCTTCAGCTCTCTGGGCCTCCTGGACACGGGTGCTGGTGGCTGGCTGCCTGTCATCTGGCAGGTTTGGAGGACCAGGTCTGTGCCTGCCCCCGGCCGCCCCGTCTTTAGGGGAATCTGCTGATGTTTTCGTGTAAACGTTTGCTTCCTGGACTTCTCACTCCTTGTTTCCGTTTGGCCTTGATTTCTGCCCATTTTCCTGGAGCCTCAGTTTTTCCGTCTGTGAGATGAGGCCGTTGGACCGGGTCCTCAGAGACTCAGAGACGCTGGAAGGACTTGCTGGTGAAGTTCTAGATGCCTTAGCCTTCCCTTGGCATCAGCCTCGTCCCGTCCGTGAGGCTGCTCCCAGCCTGGCCCCTTCCCGTGAGGCCGAACCAGTATCTCTTGGGTTGGGTTGTGGGTTTTTTTTTCTTTTTTCTAGCCCCTCCCCCAATACACCTGTTGCTCTGCAGCGTTCAGAATCGATCGTGGCCCAGTTTCTAACCTCAGGCCCTCTCCATGCAAGTGCTTGCCCGGGTGGGGGAGTGATCTGACCCAGAATTAGAGCCAGCAGCCAGAAGGGGTCACTTGCCACCCTCCCCCCACCAAGGCTTCTCCCTCCCAGCCTGTCCTCTCGCTGGTCTCCCATGCCGCTGCCAGCAGGAGCAGAATAAAAATGGAAAAGTCTTCTCATTTTCTTCTTTTCAACGCGACCTTGATCCCTCCCTCCTCCTCCTCCAGACCGGCCCTCCGGTGACTTTTGAATAGTCCCGCATGGCTCCCTTTTCTCTGGCTAAACACACCCGCGTTGGTGTCTTGTTTGCCTTCATGAAAATGGCAGGCTTGGGAGCATCCAAGGGAGGCCCCGGAGTGTGGAGGAGGCGATCTGGGCGCTGGACTGACCCAGCCAAGGACGTTTGACTTTGAAAGGTGCTAATTTACTCCCATGCTGGCTGGTGTTTTCTGCATCCTGGGTACCGGGGCGGGGTGGGGGTGGGGTGGGGTGGGCAGGCGGGCTCTGTGGGGAGGGAGGAGCCCTGTATCCGCCTGAGATGCCTGTCTCCCCAGCCTCATCCCCGTGTGCCCCTCGGTGGTTTGCCGACTGTCCGCTGGAAGAAGCAGGAAGGAGAGTCCCCATGGGCGAATGCCGCTGGGCAGCCTGGGCGGCCGCAAGGTGGGCAGGGAGGGCTCAGTGAAGGGCGGCCAGGAGAGTGGGGAGGGCCGGGGGGAGATGGAAGCGGTGCTGAAATGGGCTTGCCCGGTCCTCCCTGCCCGCGAGGAAGCTGAGGCTTGGCTCGCGTGTGCTGTGGCTCTGCTCATGGGTGTAGCACACATTTCTGAGTCAGCTTAGGGCCTGGGGCTGCAGGCCGGCGGGACCGCCCGCTGCCCTGTCCTGCACCTGGGAGTGAGGTTTTGGGAGAGGTGGGCTCAGCCCACCGCCACGGCAGGGCCATGGGCGTGGGCAGGGAGACTCTCAGGGCACATGGAGGGGTAGTTCTGATGCAGGGGCACCTGCTCGGCCAGGACCACCTCCCACCAGGCAAGGCGCCTTCTGGCCCGTGGTTCCCCACCACACCAGGCTCACAACTGGTCCAGTTTGGTTGGGGACTCCCTCAGAGGGAGTGGCGAGTGGCAGTCTGGTTTGTGGAGGCCCTCGGAGGGGACGAGCCCGCCTTTCCTCCCCCCTGCCGCCGCCCCACTCCTGATTCTACTTTGTCACCTGTGAAGCAGACCCTTGGGTTGGGGACCCCTAAGGGCCACCTCACAGCATCAGACTAAATCCATTTTTTTTTTTTCTAATACATAAGGAAATTAACAAACGGTCTCCATCAGAGACCTTGAATGGGACTTAGTGCTGACCATTCACATCACTCGCTGAAGCTGTTTTTGGTCATGATTTGTAGAGGATGAGCCAGAAGGTCTTGGAAGGGAGTGACCGACCACAGTAGGGCAATCACACACCCCAGTGCCCTTTCCTCCTGTCCCTAGATTGTATCCTTCTGGTCCCGTGATGATTGGGCTACCTGGCCGGCACCTGAGCAGGTCCTGAGGAAGGGTCCTCACGCCTGAACTCTGATCGCGGGTCCACTGCTGCGATCCTAGACAAGGTAAACCCCCGGGTGCCGAAGTGGCATTTTCCTGGCCATAGCTTCCCTTCTTCCCAAATGACCACCCATTTGTTCTAGAGAACTTATAGAAACAGGCACCTTGGGCCCCAGCCCCGACGCGGCCTCTGTGAGCCACTGAGCTGCAGCCAGTGGGGATACTGTCAGTAACTGGTGTACTGGTGTGTTTCCTCGCTTCCCCTGGTGGACGGCCGTAGAAATGGGCGTGTCCAGGAGATGATCAGGGACATTCTCGTATCTGGTGCAACTTCCCTCCTCTCCGTGGGCTGGGGGGCAGGTGCGGGGACATGGATATTGAGTTCGGGTGAGCTCAGGCTCTGGGGATTTCTTCGCTCTGGGGACATGCTGGGTTTACTTTTGCCACATGACAGATTTCTACTGGCATGTCACGCCTGGGTGTCGTCTCTGTCTTTGGTTTGATGTGAGATGTGTAGTGCTGCTGATTGGTCCAGGGATCCCCTGACAGGGGTTCCACGAGGCCAGATGTCTGCTATGGGAACCCCGCTGGGGGTGGGAGGGGGGTGAGGATGCTCCCGGCTCCAGGCTCCAGGTGTCTCTCCAACAGACATCTGCCCCGCTGGGGGCGGGGGGCCCTCCTGCAGCTGCTCGCTCACCTGGTCCTTCCAGGCTGCAGGCTCCAGTTCCCCCCCACCCCACCCTGTGATTTATCACTGCTGGAGAGGCAGAGCAGCCGTCCCCCCTAAACAATCCATTGCTCACTGTGGAGAGCTTGGAAGACACCGGGAGTCTGAAAATTGAAATTTAAAAATCATCTATAATCCTCCCCTCTGGAGAGAAGTGATGTTAGCGTTTTGCTCTGTTTCCAGATCAGGGAATGCTGGGTCCAAAGGGAGCGCTACACACGTCTTTCTTTAGCTTTTTATTTTGAAATCACTACAACTTCTCAAGAGGTTGGTTGCAGAAGTGGTAGACAGGGCTCCTGTGTACCCTTCAGCCCGCATCCCCCCAGGGGCAACCTCTTAGCGTGGGATCCAACCTGGACCGTGACATCGGCAAGACACAATGGCTAGACGCAGATCTTAACTCGGATGGCATGGAGCTCTCCCTGCGTGTAGTGTGCAGAGTTTCATGAGACCTTGTCACATGTATGGCGTTATCTTGCTCTTTTAAAAATTAACTTTGCTGTTTGCAACTGTTTTTAGATTCACAGAATCCTTGAGAGGATAGGTGGGGCTCCCAGAAGCCTGCACGAGCGTCCCCGCCGGGACCTTCCCGCGGGGCTGTTGCACCTTGGTTGCGATGAATGAACTGATACTGACACATTAGTAGGAAGAGAATCCACCTTCCTTTCAGGTTTCCGTAGCTTTTACCTAATGTCATCTTTCTGTTTCGCATCCTATCTGAGACACACTTCTTATTTTTAAATTTTGTAAAGATTTTATTTATTTATTTGACACAGAGAGAGAGAGAGAGGAGGGCAGAGGGAGAGGGAGAAGCAGGCTCCCCGCTGAGCAGGGAGCCCGATGCGGGGCTCACTTCCAAGATCCTGGGATCATGACTTGAGCCGAAGGCAGACGCTTAATGACAGAGCCACCCAGGCACCCCCAAGACACACGTTTTAAAAGAACAGTTTGCCACATAATATCCCTGCAGTTGGTAATCTCGCCTTTTTTCCATGAGATGTTGAGCATATCTCACCACGTCACTAACTGTTCTTTGAACACGTCTTTGCTTGCTCCTTCCGTCGCGTGCACAGACCCCGCTCCTCTCCCCCTGCCAGGGGAGCTTCCCAAGGGGGGCCGAGCTGCATCTTGGCTTCTTTGGTCATGATAGCCTGTCCTGACAGGGTGGTCCTAGGGGCCAGGTCTGGCACAGCCTTCCTGGTGAGGAGGGGATAGCTTTGGAGGCACACAAGCCCCCTGCCCCCCGGAAGCCCCTGGGCCCCCTCCTGGAACGGCTGAACGTGTGTGAACATGAGGACATGCGTCTGTGACCGAATCTGGTCACTTGGGTGTGGAGCGAGGCGGTCGGGTGGGGTAGGGTGGAGGAAGAGGTCATCAGTGTACGGCTTTGCCCGCACCGGCCCCACCATCTGGGTGTGTCCCGTCGCCTCTGTGAGCCTCAGTTTCCCCCAGGGAAACCGGGCACACTCAGATGTCCTAAACAGCCTGTGGAAAGAGAAGCCCAGGCTGGTTTGTTGGCCGGGGGCGGGGACTTGCCGAGATGGGGTAACAGCTAGGACCGCAGATTTTAAGAGTCGGAGACAGAGCAGCCTCGTCTGTGACCAGCTCCCGAGTACTGCTGCACAGCCCGGAGATTGCTGGGTTTAGAATAGCTACTCCGATGAGGGCCATTTCCAAGGGGTCGTTGACCCTACCCCTTTGTGGCCTTTGAGGGCTGGGCCACGAGCAGCAGGTCCCGCCGACAGGATGTTTCAACGCCAGCCCATTGAGCGATCCCTCTGGAAATCCTCCTTTGGCTCTGGGGCAGGCAGGCGAGAGAATTGAGCACAATGGGGACCACAAGACAAAAGGCCCAGTTGTCGCCCGTCTGGTCAGGGTCAGTGGGTGCCCCGGGCCAGGGTAGGCAGAGCCAGTGGGCAGCTTGTTGGATTTCTGCCCACCAGTGGTGTGGCCACGAACATGCTCCAAAGGAGGAGCAGGCCAGATGGAGGCCAGACCCTGGGCCCGAGGTGCCGTGCTCCGTCCTTGCCTGGCAGCGCCGTCCTGTGACGTGGGGCTTGGCGTGTGACTTCTGGGGCTGTGTCCTTTGCCGGTGGGGTCCAGACCCACTTGGCGTGGCATAACGGGCGGTCTGCTCACAGGGCCCGGTGCACCCCGCCTTGCCCCGGTCCTCACTCTGCCGAGCACAGTGGTGTATGTGGACCTGTGCCGTGGGACTGGGGGGATCTTAGTTGTTGGGCTCACTTCCTCTCTCTGTCCATCTTGGTGCTGGGGTTTCGCCCTCCTGCTCCCATCCTCTGCTCCAGGATTGTTCCCTCCAGCTCTCACTCTGCCCTTCTGGAATATTCTTCTTGAAACATAGTCCCTGCCCTGCCCCCGACCCTGCAGGGACCCTCTCCTCAGCACCGAGTTCCGGCTCCTGGGAGGTGCTCTGGGCTCTGACCCACACTCCTTTTCCACACCCTCTCCGGTCTCTTCCTGAAGCTTCTGAGACCCCAGGCCAGTCCCTGAATACCATCCCGGCATTTCCACACCCTGGGCTTGGTCTGGCCTTGGCTGTCTTCTCCCTGACCTCCAGTTCCCGCCCCCTTCCTTGCTGCTCTCCCTTCCGCTGGAAGATCCAGCTTGTTTTCCAGCTGCGGCTGAAATGCCACCCCCCTTTCCGGATTTCCCCTCCCCCAGTGTCCACACGGTCCTCTTTCCTTTGGCCCCCATGCTCAGGATGGATCTCGGAGATGTATTTCACTCTGTCTGGGTTGTGACTGTTTCAACACGGGCCTCTGCCATGGATTCCGAGGTCGGTGCTGGTCCTGGGGACCCAGGGGTCTGGGCTTGCCATTTCCTGACCCAGTGGCTCTGGCCAACTGGATGGCCAGAGTTCCTGGAAGTGTGGCTCTCCAGTGGTGGCCTTGGGAATGTGAGGCTGGGGCGGGGGCTGGGTGGGTGACTCGCCCCAGCTGCACAGGGGGGTCTGGCCTCAGGCCACTTCGGGGCACACAGCCTGAGAGCCCTCTGTGCCTTCCTTAGTCAGGTGCCGGTGGTGATGTCAGGAGGGGCGAGAGCAGGGGGAGGCTGGTGCCTGAGCCTCACCCCGGCTGCCCTCCCTCTAGTCAGGGCCCCTCAGTGGGGGGGTGGGCGGGGCTTGAGAATCCCCCCCCCCCCCCCAGTCAACCTCTGTCCTACCCTGGCCTGCCTTCAGTGATCCCAAACCTGCCTCCTTGCCTTTTGGGCCTACACCGTTCGCTGTTTCTTGCCTGGGCTGTTTGGGGCTCGGTTCTGGGAAGGCTCAGAGGGGACAGGGGCTGGCTTGCTGCCCCTGGACGTCTGGAACACTCTGGGCCCTTATTGAGTGCGCTGTGGGTCCTGTGGGATGAGCTCGTAGGAGCCTGGGGGTGGGGGGGGGCTCCCCTGCCTGTCCCAAGCCCTGGTTCTCCTCACCTGTGGTGGCGGCCACCAGCTACTCAGAAACGATGAACTGAGCAGCCGACAATGACCGAGGAAGCCGAGGCGAGGGCTGCGTGGCCGCTCAGTGTTCTTGACCAGGCTCCCCGAGAGCAGGGCCCCAGCTTGTCTCCCGCCTGCCCTGTGCCCAGTGCCCGGCCTGGGGCAGGAACCGGGAACGGGTCCCTGGGTGGTAGGGGAGCTGAGGAGGTTGGCTTGGGGCAGACGAGGGGTGGGACAAGGCGTGTGTGTGTGTGTGAGAGAGAGATGCTGTGTGTGAGTGTGTGTTTACATGAGTGTGAGTGTCTGTGAGTGTGTAAGTGTATGTATGAGTGTGTGTCTACGTGAGAATGTGAGAGTGTGTCTGCATAAAGTGTGAGTGTGTCTACATCACTGAGTGTGAGAGAGCATGCCTGTGAGTGTGTGTGTGAGATCACGTTTATGTGTGTAAGTGTATGTCTGTACGAGTGTGTGAGAGGATGTCTACGTAAGTGTATGTGCGTGAGTGCGTGTGTAAGTGGATGTACTAGTGTCAGAGCATGTCTACGTGAGTGTATAAGCATGTGTGAGTGTCTACAGGAGTGTGCACGTGTCTATGTAAGTGTGTAAGTGTATGCATGTATAGAGAGCGTTTTTTTGAGTGTGCAGGTATATGCATGAGTCTGTGAAAGCGTATCTACATGAATAAGACTGTGCCTGTGGGTGTGTGTCTACGTGTGTGAGTATATGTGAGTGCGTGTCTGAGAGCATGTCTCCGTGAGTGTGTGAGTGTGTGTGTTAGTGTGTCTACACGGTGTGTCTGCGTGAGTGGACGTGTATGGCCACATCACAGCTTCTGGTTTTGCTTCCCCCTTCGGTGGACGGCTTGCCACCACTGGGCTGCTGGTGTGTGGCCTTTAGCATGGGAAATGGGAGAGAGCCCCATTCCATTTCTTTTCATATCAACGCTGCTTCTGTCACCTCCTCCCAAGAGCAGAACCGGCCTCCCTGAGCTCTTTCCCCACTGGGCGGTGTGACTGCACCCATGGAAGGGTCTAGGTGACATGTGGTGCTCATGGTGCCCCCCCTTTGTCCACGTGGAGGGTGACCCTCTGCCCAGCGCCCGGGCGGGTGCTGGAAGCAGCACTGAGAACATGCAGCCCTGTCCTCTCTCGTGCTTACAAAGCCTCATTGCAGGTGAGGAAACTGAGGCACGGAGCATGGCGGAAGCTGCCCAGGTCACGCCCAAGGAGCCCTGAGATGCCCCCGGGTTCCAGCGTGTGTGTTTCCCCAGTGAGATGGAGCCCAGGGGGATCCTGGACCAACATGTTGGAGACATGGGGGGTGGGGGCGCCCACCGTGGTGGGCACCATCCTCACTGCCGTGTCCCTGGGGCACAGTCTGGACCCCTCAGCCAGTGGAGGAGGAGGTGCCCTGGGGGTGTGCGGGGGAGGCCGGGGGTGCAGTGCAGATCGGGGTCACACCCCTGCACACAGTAGATTCTCAGATGGTTGTGTGTTCATTCCGTTTACTGAGGGCCTCGCACAGGAGTGACGGCAGGACGCAGGTTGGGAACCACACGGCAGGTGGGCTGGGAGTGTTGCTTCTGGGGAGGTTGGATCCGGCCTGGCTGGGGGCAGGTGCAACCACTTCCCTGGCTGATGTCTTCTTGGGCTCCCCGATGGGGGAGCGGACTCCCTGGGGCATCTGGTCCTTGGTGCCCCCTGTGCCCCCAGGCGGCCTGGGTGTGGTTGGAGAGCGCGTCCGTCAGTGTGGGTAGGGGCTCTGACGAAGGCATCTGGGGTGGTGGAGTGGGGAAGGTGGCATGGGAAGAGTTGCTGACTCGGGCATGTGGCCTGCCGTCTCTGAGCCCTGATTTCCTGCAGAGGGACTGACAGGGCCCCCGCCCCTGAGTCCTCAGTGTGCGGTAATCCCAGAAGAGGCCATGCAGGGAAATGTTCGGTGCTTTCCAGGCAGCCCTCCACGGAGCCTCTGAGGTTGGGTGGGACGGGGTGTGGGCGAATGGGAGGCTCTGCGGGGAGCTGCGGGCAGACTCGGGAAGCGCTCCCACCTGTCCTGGGATCCCATGTGGATATGGATGTGGACTGGGCTGCTTTTTGATAGTCCTCGGTCTCACAGGTTCTTGAAGGTGAGGCTGTCGTGGACAGAGGGACAGGGCCCACGGTGGGGTTCGTGGCATGTGTGTGGCCCTCCCAGGGACTGTGTATTACCAGGCCGAGGTGGGGGTGAGCCCCCCGGGGGCTCCTCCTGGGCCAGCTTCGTCCTGTTCAGAGCAGTTGGGGACGCTATGTGCTGTTTGGCCAGCTCACCTGACTTGCAGTGACCCTGCGACCATGTTTGCTGTCTCGGGGCTTCTGGCCCTAGGTTTCAGATGTGCTCAGTGGGGAGGGCTAGTAGCCACACTCTGAGTTTACTAAGGCGACTGAGCCTCCTCACCAAACATCACAGCTTGACTTAGTGATCCTTCAAGCCCCTTTGATGTGCCCTCATCCCCCTCTGTGGGATCACGGTGTTTGTGCGGGGGTGGGAAGGAGAAGGGACCATCCGTCTAGCCATCCCCACGAGAGGTGCAGGGACGGGGGAGGCCTGTGGGTGAGCGGGGATGACACTGGTTTTCCACTGCTCCTTGCGTTTGGGTGGGAGTGGGGGATCACCTCTGCTCACAGGTATCTGATTTGGCCCAGAGGGTGGCTCGCCTTCCTAATGTCTGTCCTGGTCCCCTGGCCCCTCAGCCATCAGCCGAGACCCATACACTGTCTGTGAGGGTCAGCCCGTGGGGCAGCATCAGACCATCAGTCCCGGTGTCCCAGCGTGCGCTTGTTCTAGAAGCTGCCTTCCCGTTGGCTCTGTGTTACCTTGAAGGCCTGTGAGGGTCCAGGCCAATCAAGGCAAGGCCAGGGAAGCCTGGAGTGGGGCGATCTCTTCTGCACGGTCCTGGCAGCCCGCTGTCGGGCCTGGAACTTAGATGTTTGCTGTGTGCCGAGCCCGGCTCAGAGGGCCTGCAGCAGGCCCGTCTGCCACTTTGTTGTCCAATTTGAGGGGAAGAAAGCCTCCCGCACAAACATTTGTGAGAGATTTCCTCTGATGTTGCCAGCAGGCATTTTTGTAATGCTTTGAGCTCTCCTGAGTGATCACTAGGTGCTGGAGCCTGCCGAGCCCTGCTCCGGTGGTACCCTCGCGACGGAAAGGAGCGGCCAGGGCCCCGCGTGAACAGTGGGGCCCTGATAGCAGAGAGGGGCCCCCAGGATCCGTGCTCCTGAGTCCCGGGGCCTCTGTGTCTCCCGAGGTCTTGGTCATGCCCCTTGCAGCCTGGGCTAACGCCCCTGGAACATCCTAATCCCGGAGTGCTGGCCGAGGGGCAGGAAGCAGGCCCCACCCCGCAGCTCCTGAGTCAGGGAGCTTGGGCAGAACAGGACGGATCCTGGGGCGGTGCCAGTTGAACAGGAAGGAGGAGGCACCGACCGTCCCTGCAGAGGCTGGGACCTGGCCCGATTCCGGGTGAGCTCCGCCGGGCCACCCTCTGGCTGTAGTCCCCACCCCCCAGGAAGCCTTTCCTCCCTGAATCTAGTTGAAGCCATTTGCTAAGTGCCCTTGATGGGCACCCACTTCTTGTTGGGGGGGCTCTGGGTGTTAAAAGTGGAATGACCCACGGGATGGCCAGTGCCCCCCTGAGCGGCTCCCATGGCCCGTCCCTGGGGGAGGACCTGACCTGTGAGCCCATTACCCTCCAGATTCCCCCGCTGCCGACCCTCTGTCGGTCCTGCTCTGCGGAAGTGGAAGTGGGAGCGGGCTTAGGAACGGGCCCAGGTTGCAGAGCTGGGAGTGGTAGGGCCAACAGGCCAGCTGACCCGGCCTGCCAACCAGTACAGCCCTTGGGACAGGCATGAGGACGAACCGGATCACTGCTTGCAGACGAGGCCCCCACGCTGTGCTTGGCACACCGACCGCGTCCGTTCCGGGCTCTCCGCTCCGCGTCCCTCGTGGTCCGTGTCTGTGCCCGGTGGACCTCCCGGGCCTCCTTCAGCTTCCTCTCTTCACTGCCCTGGGTCTGGATCGAGCTTTGCACGGTTCTCTGGGCCTCGGCCAGGGAGGGACAGGGAGACCCTGCCGGGCGTGGGTCCGGTCCTGGTGGGGAGGAAACGCGCTGCGGTGAGATGCTGCCCAGCCGTATCTCTGCCTCCCGGTCCAGGCAGGCTTCCTGCCAAGAGCCCCGCAGAGAGTCCCCAGAGCGGTTTCACTTCATCGAGCCGCCCCGGGGCAGGGCCCTGTAGTCGTCCTCCGAGGCCGTGGGGTGGGGAGAAGTCAGAGAGCGCAGCCGGGGCCGGGATTAAAGAGCAGGATTTCACCGAGGATTTGTCTGAGAATTTAACCCCTGCACAAAGCAGGCAGCCGGGGTGTCCTTTCTCAGTGAGGGTGTCTGGTCAGGATCTGGGGTTTCACGGGACGGCTCCTGCCGGTGGCTGGCGCATCTACCCTTCAGACACCAGGATGAGAGCCTAATTCTAGGGAGGCAGGATCTGGGAGAAGCCCTGGGGCAGCACCCTTGTACCTCCCAGCTTTTTTTTTTTTCCCCAAAGATTTTATTTATTTATTTGACAGAGAGAGATCACAAGTAAGCAGAGAGGCAGGCAGAGAGAGAGAGAGAGAGAGAGAGAGAGGAGGAAGGGGCTCCCCGCTGAGCAGAGAGCCCGATGTGGGGCCCGATCCCAGGAACCTGGGACCCTGACCCGAGCTGAAGGCAGAGGCTTAACCCACTGAGCCCCCAGGTGTGCCTCGCAGCTTCTGAGAGCGTGTGGCATCCTGGGATGCTCTGCAGGTTGGGTCTGATGTGGGTCCGAGGCAGGCATCCGCATTTCCAGAAATCTGAAGCTCAGAGACACCAGGAGTCCTGCTCACTCACTGAGAGGTGCAGGGGGCCCTGCCTGGGTGTGCCCGTCTCTCACCCCTCTGTGGGGGAGACACAAGGGGTGTGGAGGGTCTTGGGCGGGGGGTGGTGGGTGTAAGCACTGAGCTCCCCTGGAGGGCTGCCCTCCCCGCCCCCGCCCCCGAGCAGCCAGGCACAGGGCCTCCTCCCTGGCCACCTGCTGCCAGCAAGGCCCGCGTGGCCCTCGCCTCCGTGGGGATCAGGCCCAGATCTGGGGCGGGGCACCTGACGTGGACGCTGTGGCCTCTGCGGCTGCTTGCACGGCCCTGGCAGCTGACGCTCCCGGTGGTCGGGTGGCTCAGGACTGTCCTCTGTAACAGCTGAGGGTCTGGCGCTGCTTTGTGGGGGACTCAGTAACCTTCAATGGCGCTCCAAGTTGACTTCCCTAAGGTGCGGCCTCAGAGGCAGCACCCTTCTTAGTCTGCTTGTGTTGTGACAAAGCAGCACAGACCCGCGGGCTCACGAGGAACAGAAATGTACTGCTCACAGCTCTGGGGGCTGGGAGTCCAAGGTCAAGGCGCCAGCTCAGTTGACTTCTGGCGAGGGCCCGCTCCCCCCACAAGCCGGGGCCTTCCTGCAGTGTCCGTGCCGTGGCCGGGGCTGGGACCTGTCTGGATCTCATTTATGAGAGAACATCTCTTTTATGAGAGAACGTCCTCCTGGCCTGAGCGTCTGCCCGAGGCCCACCACCTCCGGATTTCGTGGGAACACACAGACCGTTGGGACACCAGCCCACGAGCCCGGCAGAGCCCCATCCTGGGCTCTCCCTTTCTTTGTGGTGTCTTGGCTTCCCGTGCCTCCTTACCCGGCAGGGAGCCCCCAGGATGTCCCATTCTCTGCCCTCGTCTCTGCACCTCTGGTGTTGGCTGATGGATGGCGCTGGGGACATGTTGCACGGTGGCAGCAGGGCCACGATGGGGATGTGGTAGCCAGCTCTGCCTGGCTTCTGGGTGCCCCCAGAAATGACAACGGCTTTGCTTGTCCCCTTCGCCAGCAGGCCGCATCCTTGGGCCTTCCCATGTTGTGTCTCCCACGGTCACCCTGATGCCCTGGGTCTGAGGTCGCCATCATCCCCTCTCACGCGCAGGGATGGGAGGCTCAGAGGTCCAGTAGCCTGGTCGGGGTGGTCTAGATGCCGCAAGAGAAACAGAACGGTAACCTGGCCTCAGTGCCCCTCCCTCCATGGTGTTTGGGGTGTGTGTTCTTTGTCGAGCACGCCTTTCCTGTGGGCTCCATTTCTATGCTGGGATCCTTCCAGAAGCAAGACAGACAGTGGTCTTGTTGGGGAGACAGATGAGCTAGCACTGAGTCTGCGGAGGGACAGCTTTGTACCCTGGTGAGAGCTGTCAGGGACGCGTCGGTGGAAGTGTCTGGAAGGGGAGGAGGGATGAGCAGGGTGAAGGCTGTCATGGCCGGACTCTGGTGACCGCGGGGACGGAGTGGATGGAGCTGTGGGAGTTAGGACCCCATCTAGAGGTGGGCCGCAGGGACACCCCCCCATTGACCCTTCTTGGGGCTCTGTGATTTCCCAGGGGAGCATGGGTATGGGATAGGATGTGCGGTGCCTTATTGGAGGCCTGTGACTTCCTGGTGACGAGGGCACAGCTGTCAGCCCCTTGGACAAGCTCTGAGGAGGAGATGGCCATGGCGGCATGAACACACCCAGCGTTTTGACCTTCGGACTTTCATGTCATTTCTTGCAAAAAACAGTTCATTTTCAGGGTGCTTGGGGGGCTCAGTCATTAAGCGGCTGCCTTCGGCTCAGGTCCTGATCCCAGGGTCCTGGGATCGAGCCCCCTATGGGGCTCCCTGCTCAGCAGGAAGCTTGCTTCTCCCTCTCCCACTCCCCCTGCTTGTGTTCTCTCTCTCTCTGTGTCAAATAAATAAAAAATCTTAAAACAAAACAAAACAAAACACCAGTTCATTTTTGAAGGAGGTGCCGCTGTCTCGCAGGAGCAGAGGCATTGGTTCCCAGGGCGGGCCGCAGGGTGGCCATTCACAAGCCGTCCCCGAGGCACCTGCAGGCTGGCTGGGGTGGCGCCGGGGTCGCAGGAGGTGTCCTCCAGTCCTTGCGGGGCCCACTGCCCTGCGGTCATGAGCCAGCAGGCTTAGGAGGGGATGTGGGGGATCTGACCCAGGCTTCTGACTTCCAGAGACTTCCAGGGGCTGGCTTAAGTTTAGGGCTATAAGGCACTGTGTGGGGAGGCTCTGGGCTCTGGCTTCTGGAGTCACCCCTGTGAGGGTAGGACGCCCATGCCCAGCGATTTCTAGTCTTGTTGCCTGTGTCCCTTCCCCTGCCCCCGTCAGCCCCTCTTGTGGCTCCAGGCCAAGATAAAGGGGCAGGAGGCTGGGCAGGTGTGATGCTCCCAGTGCCAAGAGGCGGGACAGAGGGAGTGGTGGGATCTGTTCTTCTCATCAGCCTGGTGGAGCTGCGCTCACGAACGCAGTCATGGGGCTTAGAACCTCCGCCAGCTCGAAATACTTACATCCGTCAGGTCCCTGGACAGGCCAGAAATTACTGTGTGCTGGGATTCCATTTCCCGCTCACCTTTTTCTCTCTAAGGAGCTCCGGGCATCATAAATCCTGCTGCCAGTGGTGGGGGAGGACAAGAATCTGAGGGGCTGCGGGCTGTTCGACCGGCCACGGCGGGGTCTGGCCCTCTTGGAGCTCAAGGCCTCAGCCTGTTCCCCTCCCGAACTTCTCTGCCCAGGGACACCCCCCGACCCCTGCCTTCCTTGGTCCCCGTGGCTCTGAGCCTCCGTGTCTCAGATGGGCCATGGGTGCCGCTGTCTTGTGCACATTTGGCGCCACATGTATGCATACATAAGGCACTTGGTCACCCCAGCAGGTGGAGCTGGGGTGTGTGTTATAAATTAGCAGCCGTGATTATTATGGGGTGTTGCGGCTGCAGTTGTGAAACGTTGTCATAGTGGCTCCTGGCCGCAGACCTCAGCGAGAGGTCCAGGGGCTGGGGGAGGCTGGCAAGTAGTTCTGGAAAGGCTGGTCTTTGGTGTCCCAGCCCCCTCCCTGGGGCCATATCTCTGGTGGCCTCCATGCCTGGGCTTCCTCTGTCTTCATCCCTCCTCTGTGCAGTTGCTGTCCTGGTGGAGTGGTTTGCTGTGGGGGGGGGCATGCTGCTGCTGTGGGGGGCTGCCTGGGCACAGGTGGGCATGGTGCTGGTGGGAACCTTCCAGAAGGGCCTTGCTGCTTGGAATCTGGGAGGTGGGGGAGGAGGAGTCCCTGTGTGTCCTTCTGGGACCACCCAGACAGCTAGCAGCCTCGCCTAGAGGCGTGTATGCCCACCACGCCGGGCCCTGCCCTGCTCTCCTTTTTGGCTTTTGTCACTCTGTTTGTGTTCAGCCTGGGTCTTCCTGCTCCTCCAGAGCTCCATACGCCCCGGAAGGTCTGTGTTTCCTGCGATGGGTGTCTGGGAAGGTTAATGTTAAGGACCAGATAAGGTGCCACTGGCTCCAGGAGCAGCGCTATCCCGGGCGCCTGCAAGCTGTCTCTCGGGGTCCTGGAATGCGCTGTGTGTCTCTGGACCAGCCTGGTAGGTTAGAGCTCGGTGCATTCCCTCTGACCCTCCCCTCCTGATGAGTTGTCACCTTCCAAGCCTCAGTCTGGTATGACGATCCCCAGCCCCACCCCCACTGCCCGGGGCTCTGCGTGGGCCCCTCTAGTTCCTGCTGTGGTTCCTTATTTCTAAAGCTGAATCAGTAGGAGACCAGTGTCATCGGGTCTGGGCACAGGCAGGGGCCAGGCACGCGGAAGCCCCTACTTTTCTCATTGTTCTGATCCTGCTGGGAGGAAGCTCTGTCCGGGGCCCAACCAGGCTCTCAGCAGGCTCCAAGACTGGCTGCTGTGTGGCCTTGGGCTTGCTGGTTAGCCTCTATGTGCCTCTTTCCTCATAGTTCAGTGGGTGAATGCTAGAACCTTCCTTACGGCAGGGGTGTGGTTAGGCTGCATAGAATGAGTGTGTTAGAGGCTTAGGTGTGTAAGGAGCGAGGCCACGGTGGCCGTGCGTGGACGTCACTGCAGGGCTGGCTGGGTCTCAGGAAGGCGCACTGCCAGCTTTACGTCAGAAATTCCCTCCTGGGAGCCGTCTCTGGGCCCAGATCCTTTTCTCCTTGTGGAGGCCGGCCGTGGGCTCAGGATGGCTCTCGCTGCCTCCAGCGTTAACACACCTCCCGAGTCTGCTTGTGGGTTCTGAGCCCCGCCCTGGGACTCTGATCTTCGGGGCGATGTCGCCCCATCTTCTGTGTGGGTACGCCACGCTTGGCACTTGGAGCTGGCGGGGAGCTGTCTCCGGCTCTGATGAGGCTGCCTGGGTTGCCGGTGCCCCCAGTGTGTGGCCGGATGTGTCTGCATTCGGACGTGGGCTCTGGAGTGTCCTGGCTTTCCCGCCTCGGATGGCCGGGTCCCTGTCACTTATCTTTTTGGAGGCCCTCTGGATAGACAGTGTTGGTCCCCCCGGCTGCGGGTTTGTCCCAGCCCCCGGGGCCAGCCTGTCCCTGCTTATAGGCACCAGGCAGGAGGGAGTGGTGTGGTGCCCTGGGACACGGATGACATTTTGGAAAACTTCCCGGTTCTGCTCAGCGCAGACCTGCTGGCCGGGCGGCTTGTGTGCTCAGGGACAGGAGCACTCCAGAATCCACAATGCTGTGCTGCGTGATCCCCAGGTTCCCGGTTTTTACCTCCTTGCCAGAGGGCCACCCCTGGCACTTAGCATTTGGATCATCCTTCATGATACCTGAGGCCTGGCTCTTGGTTGCGTGGCTGCGTTTGGGGACAGGGGCCAGATGGTCAGGCTGCGTGTTGGGATCTGACCTTCCATGTGTGCCCCCTGCCTCCCTGTGACAGCCTCTCTGCAGCTGCCCCCCTCCTGGAATCCCTGGGACCACCCCCCAGCCCCGTCCCCTGGGTCAGCCCACCTGTGTTTCTGAGGCCCACGTTCCCGCTTCTGTGCCAGGCACCAGCCTCCCCAGAGCCCCAGAGAGAGGATCCCGCCTGCCTTCAAGGACTGAGTTGGTGGGGGGGGCAGCGAGGGCGGGAACTCTGCGGAAGCCCGACGGCTCCCTCCCCCACCCTCATCGGCTCCAGTGCTGGGGATGACAGGGTAATCCTCCCCTTTGTTGCCAGCCTGACTGAAGTCAGGATTTATCTGCCCTTTTCTCGGAGCCTGTGTCTGGATTTTGGCCAAACCACTAATAACGCACCACACAGTAATTCTTCCATTTGTGGGATGTGTGGCCTGGCCTGCCCTGTCCCTGGCCCCAGGAAGGCCCAGGTTCGTCCTCCCAGAGGGCCCTGCCCGTGTCCTCCTCAGCTCCCTTGGTGTTGACACAGGGTCCTGCGGCCGCTTCTCTCCTGAGCAGCGTCCTCATGTCCTTTTAGGGTGCGCCTGCTAGCCCGTCAGCCGGGTGCTGTCTTCTGAATGTTTGCGTGTGTCCAGGGGTTCGTGGAGGAGGCCCCTGGGACTTGCCCCCCGCCCCACAGGGGAGCTGGGGTTTCGGGATATGCCTTGAGATGCCTCAGGCAGAGGTTCCGGTGTGAGGAGGTGCAGAGGAGGTCGGAGAAGCTGGCCTGGGCTCAGCCCATGGCCAGGCGCACACCTGGCCAGCAGCCCCCCACCTTGGGGCCAGAGACCCAGATTGCTCTTCGAGGCCACAGGCCCGTCCTGCAGCTGCACAGCTGTACAGCCGTGGACCTTCCCAGGAGCAGAAGACTGGCCCTCCACTCCCAGAAAATGGCTAAAAGCCCCCCAGTGGCAGAAGCAGAACTAGGCCCTGGACTTTGGCCCCCTGGTCCTAGACAGGCCCTCCTCTGGCAGAGGCATGAGGGGACGGAGGCAGCTCCGTGCACTGATGTGGGCAGGTCTGATCCAGTGGCCCTGCACAGATTTAGTCCCAGGCTAGTGGGCAGCAGGGGAAGGTCACAGACTCAAGCCCTTGAGGTTTCCCATCTCTATCCTAAATGAGCTTGGATCTCTCTGTCCCCGGCCAGGGGTCCCTTCTGCTGTAAGGAAGGCTCTTCCGGAGCTCTCTTGGAAAGCCCTATGAGCCTTAACCGGGCCTTAGCATGGGTGGTTTCTCTTCTGGCCACCCTCCCCCCAACCTGGAGAATGTCTGTCATTGCTGGGGTTCCCCAGGATGAACCCGGGTCCCCTTGGCCATGCTCCCATAGATCCTGTGGGCAGCTCTCCCTTAGCCGTCACCGTGCCGTGCTCCAGTGCGCCCAGAGCCTCCCATGACAGGACTGTGAACGTGCAGGGAACAGATGCCCTCCTCCAGAGAGCCCCACGCCAGCTCCTGTCCCTTCCTCCATATGTCAGCCTGGACGAGGATCTGGGGCACAGCTACCGTTCCTGCTTCTTGGGTGAGGGAGCCACGTAGAGGCCCAGGGATAGGCTGAGCTAGCCAGGTAGGCGGGCACCAGCAGCTCCAGTTCTTGGGGCAGCCGTCTGCGTGGCCTTGGCCTACCTCATGGTATTCTATCTGCGTTGGATGGTTCTGCGGCCCCTGACCTTGGGAGGCCGGGGGGGTGGGGGACGTCTTCTGCTGCTGCCGCCATCTGGGCCCTTCCCTTCAGTGGGGAAGTGACTGAGGACTTGGCCCCCAGGAGTCTCCCATCACCTGCAGGAGGCAAGCACCCTGCCTGGAAGGGACTCCTGTCCAGGTGCCAAGGCGGCCCCTGGGCACGGGCCAAGGTTTGCTCTGAGGCCTTTCCAGGCGGTAGCTGCCCAGCTAGAGGCGGGTGCCGGTGCAGATACCGTGAGGCTTTCTTGATATGCGTGGGTATGGAGTTAATCGGCCAGGCAGGGGAAAGGGCTTTTGTGTCTTGGGGGGCCGAGGGGTCTTGGCCCCTTGCTTACTCTTCAGGAGTGTGTAAAGGCTATCCCCCACCCTGGATTGGGAGAGAGAGGTGAGGAGGGACCCCGTGTGTTCATGCTGAAGAAGAACCTGGCTCTGGGTGGGGCAGTCCTGGATTCAAAATCTTAGGTCTACCAGCTGCCCTTGTGGGTGATGTGGGCAGGTTATCCACTGTCCAGAGCCTCAGTGTCCTCATCTGTGAAACGGGGCACCAAGAGTGCTACCTCAGAGGTCCGAGACAGTTGTTTGGCCGAGTGCCTGGCGTGGAGTCATCAGGTGTGGACTTTAGTGGTCGAGATGGGTGTGGCAAGTTTGGTGCTCAGGAAAGACCAGTTTCCTTTTATTTTTATTTTTTTAAAGATTTTATTATTTGACAGACTGACAGAGGGAACACAAGCAGGGAGAGTGGGAGAGGGGGAAGCAGGCTCCCCGCTGAGCAGAGAGCCCGATGCGGGTCTCGATCCCAGGACCCTGGGACCATGACCTGAGCCGAAGGCAGCTGCCTGACGACTGAGCCACGTGGGCGCCCCGAGACCAGTTTCCTCTTAAGGAACACGCTGCACGGGCGCCCGGCTGGGAGAGTGCGGACTCCCTTTTGCAGCTTCCTGTCTGGCTCTTCCGTGGTTGTGGGCACAGCCGTCTGTCCGCTGTTAGAGCCGTCTCCTCGGCCGAGTGCGGCTGCCTTCCCCGGCCTGGGGCTGGGACCGCCAAGCGTGCCCCTCGAGCATCCTTTTGCCTTTACTTTGGGGTCTGCCTTGGCCTGTCGGGTGCCTGTTTCTGTTTGTGTCTGCTCTGGTATCTTTTCTACCTGAGTTGGGATGTTCAGAGCAGACCCTCTGTTAATGGAAGAGCCAGACAATGGGTTATTAATCAGCAGGGGCTGGCGGGTGCTGGCGTCGCACTGGGCTCCCACGTCCATCGCGTGGCGGGAGGAGGCGGTGGAGGCAGCTGCCCGCTACAGCCTGGGCCGATGCACTCACAGCCCTCTCCCGTGGCCCTGTGAGTCATGGGACCCACGGTGCCCCTGGGTCTGTGAGTGTGGAGTGTGCCACCAGAGTGAATCGGAGGCCTTCAGTTATGCTAGAACTCGCCTTTGTCCCTGGTTAGTATTTCTCGGGTTTTGGATCCGCCCTCATAGGTGTCCTTGGTTGTCCGACTTTTAGGGAGTGATTGAAGTACCTTCTGCCTGTTTCTGCTCTTAGCCCAGTGCTGGGCCTCGTGTGCCAGGGAGGGTGCCCGCAGTACCCGGGGTCAGAGCTTCCCGGCACGTGAGTGCTCCGTGACCCGGGAGGTTGTTGTAGAGCTCGCGTCCTGGCCACAAGAAAGTGGCTGCGGTGGCCACAAGGAGGGGCCAGCATGTCAAGACACATGAATGAGCATAGAGGCCATCTCACTGGGTGGCTGGTGCGGGAAGGGAGGGTTGCTTAGGCTGCTTCCCAAGGCTCCTGGAGGCCCCTGGTGCCTGGTGCAGCCCTTGTTAGCTGAGATTTCAAATCAGTCACTGCCTGCTTGCAGGAAGGTCTTGGGAATGCAGAGGGAGCCCCTAGCTCAGCCCGAGAGCTGGACTCAGCTGCCTTTTTGCCCTCAGTTTCCAGGAGGAAACCCTGGGCTGCCTACAGTCCCATCACCCGTTGGGCTGCTCTGTCCCCATGTGCCAGGGACCCTGGCCTGGGAGCCGGCGTCCAGGGCTTGCTTGAGACCACTCCTGTTTTTAACTTCCGGGTGTTCAGTGAGGACAGAGCTGTACTCTGCTGTGCCATGTGGGCGGTGGTGCTCAGGTGCCCCCAGTCCCCTGTTTTACAGTGATGTTCACTCCAGTTGGCAGGTGGGTGTCTGTACCAGGCCGGGTGATCCTCTCGAGAGGGTCAGTCAGCCTCTCGATGGGGCACGGAGCTGCGCTGGGCCAGCAGGCAGATAGTCTGGGCACAAATCCTGGTGCTCCTGTTCATGCAGTAAACTCGGTGAGTCATGGCCTCTCTCTGAACGTCAGTTTCTTCATCTGGAAGATGGGGGAACATAATAGCAGCCGGTCAGTGGGCTTGTTGTGAGGCTCAAGCATCACGAGGGGGTAAGTGAGCCTTGTCTGTAAGTCCCGACCTTCAAGAGCCATGGAGCGTGCCTGCTGGGCTTCATGTTGTCAGGGGCGTGCACTCCTGCCCCTGTGACGGTGAGGTGCCGAGGGCTGGAGCCATGGGGCCTCGTCCCCAAATGAGGCCCAGGAAAGGTGGGGGTGCATGCTCGTCTCATGACCCCCGATGCCCTCCATGACCCCCCTAGTCACTGCCAGCCCAGACCTGCCCTGCCCCTCGGCTCTCCTGTGCTGTGGGGGCTCCCTTGCCAGCTGAGTCACAAGTCAGCTCCCCCTCGGTGATGTACCTGCACGCTCTGCCTCTCGGGGACCAGGTCTGGTCCTGCACCTGCCACCTTCCTGCAGGGTGACCCTGGGGAGCTAGTGCTAGTTCCTTCCCACCAGATGCGGCATCTTAAGCTGGGCTGTCGGAGGGAACCGGGTGGCAGTGGTTCATGTAGCGTGAGGTGACCAGGGACCTGGGAATAGGGTCCCCAAGTGGCTCTGTTTTAGTGTGGGCTGACTCTCGTTGGCAAAGCCGGCTGGGGGACAGTGTGCTCAGTGGCCTGTGACTAAGCCCAGGCACAGCCGCTTGGCTGCATGCTCAGAGGCCGGAGGCCGCCGGGGGAGGGTCTGGTTTCCCTTTTTTAAAGGGACTGCTTGTCTCCGGTGGCCGCTGCTGCCGCGCAGATTCCTGGTCGTTCCAGAGCATTCTGTGGATGAACGCACGTTCATCACTGACTGTTTTCTCCTGCATCTGCCCCCCTCCCCCTCTGGCTCCCCCTAAGCCGGCCCGATCTGTCCAGAAGGTCTCAGATTGGCTGGATGCCCATCTTTCTGTAAGGATGATTTAATTTGGACAGTCACTGAGGGGACTTAACAGGCTGGACATTGTTCCTGGTATCGTGAGATCGGCCTGAGTGAACCAACCACCAGCCCCCCGCTTTAGCTTTCTAACGGTCTTAACCAGGCACCTCCCACCCTGGGGACCCGTGCCAGGCACCATGCCAGACCTGGGGAATGCAACACACCTCAGAAGAAGAGTTCCTGCCCTCAGGGAGCTCAAGTCAGGGCGAGGAGGCTGATTTGGGGGTGGGAAAACATTACAGGAGGAGGTAAGAATCAAAAAAAGCTTAGCATTGCAGAGGGCAGGTAGAACACATGGCCTCTCGGGGCAATCCTGGAAGGCTCCGTGGAGGAGGGGCCTCAGAGGAGCACTGACTCTGTCCTGCTGAGCCTGACCCTGGGATGCACCTGCTCAGCTGCAAGGCAGGCCCGGGGGAGGTGGGTATGTCCTGGGGTCAGCTGGGTCTTGCTCCCCTGTCCAGCGACTCCAGTCACACTGCGTGATGGGGGAACAAGGAACAGAGGAAGAGGCACTTCCTGGCTTAAAAGACCAGAAAGCGATGAGAGGCAGCATGTAGAGCTCAAAGACCTCTAACTGGCTACCTCCTTTTCCACAAAGAACAAAGGACAACACAGAAAACTTTTCTCATTACATGCTAATGGGAGATGGACGCTCTCATTCACGCTAATGGGAGTGTGAATTCAGTGATTTTTAGAAAATTGCAAAGGCATGTCCTCTTTGGCCCAGCACTCCCGCTGCTGGGAACTTATCCTGCAGGTGAACTGGTACGTGTGCAAGTGGCACATGCCCCGGCCACTCACTGCCAGCAAGTCTGGAGACAGCCCTGGGGTCCCTGCCGAGAGCCAGTGCCCCCCCGCCCGGCATGCGCTCTGGGGGACATCCTCCGAGGGAAGGGGGCTCTGCCAGTCTGGTCTGGCTCTCGCCCAGGAGCAGCACAGCCCACCTGCTCTCTCGTGTGCCGTTCACAGGACCCCTTGTGCGCAGAGAAGTGTGAGGGGGGTGCTGGCCCCCGGAGGCTGGGCGGCCCACGGGAGGGAGTGATTTATTCACGTCTGCCTGTTGGCAAGCACCGCACCGTGTCTTCTGCCAGCGCTGGGGGAGAGCGGTGCCTGGCACGTCCCTGCCTGCTCTCCTGCCCTCCTGCTTCATCCTGATGTCGAACAGAGGCAGAGACACCACTGAGTCACTCGGTCTTTCGGCCTGCTCCCCTGGTGCACCTAGGTGCAGGTCAGCAGTGGCCCTAAGCCACTGGTGCCTGTGAGCGGGGGCCTGGGAGGCAGACAGGGCAGGGGGAGTGTGGTGCAGGCCGTGGCTTGGGCCGGTGCCCAGGTGTCCTGCCCGCAACCCTGCTGGGTCCCGACAGGATGAGCGATTGGCTGGAAGAGGCGGCTCGCCACGCCGCGCCATCTGGCGGGGCCATTGTGGAGAGCATAAAGGAGGGAGCATGGTGGGCCGGGGCCGGGGCCGGGGCTGGGGCGGGCGTGGTCCAGCCGCAGGGGGGAGGACACCAGCCTCGGAGAGCGCACACCGGCCGCACACCGGCCGCACACCGGCCGCAGGAGCCAGGCGAGGCCACCGCTGCAGAGCTGAGGTCTGGGTCATCGCTTCTTGGGGGGTGACGGATGACTCCCTGTCCCCCTGAATCTCAGCGAGAATGCTTTAAACAACTCTGGTTCTGAGCTGATTTATCGCTCTGCTAAGATGCAAAGGCAGTTTTATGTACTAGGTAATTAAGTGGCATTATGGACGGCTCGAGAATAAGTGGCTGCCGTTTTAATAATTAAAATAAATGACCCTTTGACTGCTCTCGACTCGATGGTGTTTTCCCTCAGTGTCGAGACCCTAGAGAAAGAGACGGCATGAGTGTGTGAGTGTGGGCACCTGTGTGTAGGTGCACACGTGGGTGTGACTGCATGTGAGCATACATGTGTGTGCATATCTGTGTTTGTTATGTGCGTGGGTGTGCGTGAGTGTGGCTATACATACCCGTGTATGCATAACCCCGCGTGTGCGTATGTGGGTGTGCAGTGCTGTGATTGTGCATAGTCATGTGCATGCACACGTGAGTGTGAGCACATGCGTGTATGCCTGAGTGTGCGTGCACAAATGGTATGAGTGTATATATGCATGTGTGTGCAGGTGCGCATGTGTGTGTACATGGGTGTGAATGTGTGAATAGGTGTGTGCATGTGTGCCTATGCAGGGGGTTGCCGGAGGGGACTCCTCTCGGATCTCTGCTTTCCAGGACCGCTCCTGTGGCACACACATCACCCCGGGCGGGCAGGGCCCTGTCACCGGCTAGCTTTTGGATGTGGTCTCCTGTGTGAGGGGTGGCCCTGATTCCGACCTCAGCTCTTGGTAACGTGTGGCAGTGGCCGGGCTCGGTCTCAGCACCTGGATAAAGAGGGGACCACGCCTGTCCCACTGGGGGCTGGGCACCCGGGGCACATCAGCTGTCCTTTGCTGATTGAGAGGCGTGCGGACTCCAAGTCTGTGGATGACCCTGGCCCCCCACTGCCCTTGAGGTCTGAGTGACCAGGAGGGGTGCTATGAGGGGACAAGGTCATGGGCAGCAGAGATAAAAGGGGGAGCAGGACTGGAGGCCTGTGGGGGGCGATCTTACCCCCATCCAGCCAAGGCATCTCCACCTGCCAGGGTCGCGGGAATCAGCCTGCGGGAGAATGTCATTGTTTTCTGCCCCAGACTGTCCTCCTGTTTGGAGGAAGGGTGGCCTTCCTCAGACCGTGCGGACCGTGGCACAGCGTGTTGTGCTGGCTGGCCATTTCTGGGCAAGGGTGCCGTTGAAGGCAGCTGGAGCCCCAGTTGGTGGATCTGCACCAAGGCGCGACACGGGTGGCCCCGGGAAGCGGGGTGAGGATGGAGGGGACGCACGGACTGCTGGGGCGCAGGCCTGGTGCTAGGCCCCGCACATGGACCGGCATCTCACCAGCGCTGCTGCGGAGAGGTCTTCCTCTGACAGCTGAGCAAGTGGCAGCTCAGTGACCTTCAGGTGCCCCAGTCACGAGGCGAGGCCGGGCACAATGTGCTCTTTTCCCCACTCTGCCTTCTGGATCCCAGTCCGAGCCTCCCCAGTCCTCCTTCCCAGTGAGGTTTCCTAGGCCCCAGCCCCAGCCGGACCTGGTGCCAGGACCTTGTGGGTCCCCAGGCTGGGCTGACCCTGCATCCTCCCCTCACGTCCCGTGCCCCCTCCCCCCGACCCGGCCGGGCGCCCTGACGGTGAGCTTAGCACCCAGGCTGCCGTTCTCCCGAGCTGTGCCTGCGTGACCAGACAGGCCCCTCCCATGTCCCCGGCCTGGGCTGTGCTTTCTGAAGGCCCCTGGGAGTGTCTGAGACAGCTTCTCGCCTTTGTTGGGCCCAGCCACGGCCATGCTGTGTTTGTGGAGGAGTGTGGCACGTGACGGGCCCCGCCAGGCCTTTGGAAGCTGCTTCTGTCTGTGGGGCCACCCCTTCCTGTGGATGCCTCAGCCTGGTGCCTCCCCTACCCCCCCCCCCCCCGCCTTGGCTGCTGTGAGCTCCTGGGACAGACCCTTGTCTTCCGAGTTTGTGACGCCAGGGCCTGGCACGGAGGAGGCAGCCACGAGCATCTGGGCCTGGGTCTGTGCCCCTGAGATAGCTGTGGGTCCCCGGGCTCCTCCCTGTGACCCTGCCTCTCCGGGGGGGCCCGTCTGGCCCCCAGTGCAGTTTGCCTGAGCGAGTCTCTTTCCAGGCTGGGGACGTGGAGTCATGCCAGCGCCGATCGGCTGCCGGAGTAACTTCCCCAAGCTCACGCTGTCCCCATGCTCAGATCCCAACACGTGGAGGCTTAATTTTGCCTGTCATGTTAGTGGCGCCGTGAGACCGTTGCCCTGGGGTGCTCCGGTTTGCTGAGGCCCCTGGGGTCCGGGGGAGATGGACCTCCGGTGGGCACAGCCCCTGATGCCGCCTGGTGAGCGCTCCTCCCCACAGAGCTGCAGGCTTGGGTCCTCTTCCCCCGGGAGGAAGGGAGGCACCTGCTGGCCCAGGACGGAGGCTGGGGTAGGGGGCTGACCCGACCAGGGCCGCCTCGCACTGTGGCTCCCTGTGGACTTGCTGCCTGTTCTGCTCTGCCCCATCTCTGTGATCCCTGAAGTGGAGAGGCTGGAGGTAGTGGTGGGCCTGGGGAGGTGGGCCCCCGTGGATTGTCCGGAGGATCTAGGACCATGTCCAGTGCCAGGAAATGTATACTGAGCCTTCTCTTCTCTCCCCTCTGAGCCCACGACAAGCAACCATGCTGCTCGAGGCTTCTCTCCCATGGTTGGGTGGGCTCGGGCCCAGGCAGCATTTAGGGGTAAGTGGTTGGCTGCGGGTGGACCCCCAGAAGCCCCTGGGTGGTCCTCGCTTGGTGAGGGGGCAGAGCAGAGGCTGGGATACTCTCAGGGCTGTGGGTCTGTGACCGTGGAGGACCCCACCTCACGTGGGCCTCTCACTGGCTCCCTCTCTGGGAGCTCCCTGTGCTCGTGCAGGCCCTGTGCTTCCGGGCACCAGGGAGGGGACCCCAGCAGTCACACACATCAAACGTGTCACCGCAGGCTTCTATCCAGTGGACGCAGGTCACGTCTCCAAGTGACCGACTGGGGACACCATAGTGGGCAGCCTCGGGAGGCCCGAGGGTCGGGATCCCCCAACGCCCTCTTGACCGGGTGTGGCTGGGCAGGCAGACGGGGCCCCTGCACGCTTGTGGGGGCTCTTTCCTCGTCTACGAACTGAGGACTTTGGGGTCTGCCTGGTTGTAGTGAAGTCTCATCGGGTAGCAACGAAGGTGTCCCAGCCCCTGCGTCCAGGCTAGGTACCGAAGCTTCATGCTGCCCTGATTTTTCCAGTGGGAGGGCCCCGGCCACCCCCTGAGCCACTGGCCACGTGCCGAGCTCCACCGAGGCCACTGGCGGGGTGAGGGGCCTGCTGGTCTCCCTAAGGCCTCCGGGTCAGGGAACATGGGTCTCCCTGCCTCTGCGCTGGGCCTGGGTTGCGTCTTTTCATATCTGTCCTTTCAGAGGCTCTTCTGGCCTTGGGTCCCAAGGGACCATAGAGTCGCCCGTTCGGGGGGTAACTGCCCATTTCTGGCCCCCACCTTGGTCTCATGGTTAAGGTCGATCTCGTTGTTTGTTATGTGATAGAGCAGCTCCTCAGCACCAAGGTGACAGTGACAGTGGCTCCTGGGCTGCGCGGAAAAGAGCAGCAGAGCCCCCTTCCACAGTGCATCCCACCCCTGGGGAACGCTCGGTGCTTATCCCAGTGCCCAGTCCAGGTTTGGGCAGCCCTCCCGGGGCCAGGCCGTTGGGGGCCAGGCCTTGTAGTAGGAGGATCTCGGCCAGGAGTGGAGAACCACAGCAGAGGTCACCTGGTCCAGCCCATGTGCTGGCTGGGGCCACACGGCGAGGGGCGGCAGGCCAGGGCTCAGCTGGCCTAGTGCCGAGAGGCTGCCGATGCTCTTCGGGGACCATGCCAGGGAGCTGGACGGAGGGCTCTGGCCTGTGGCTGCAGTGGGATGTGACCCTGGCCAAGCTGGGTAGCTCTCCAGAACACGGCTCTCTCCCTGGTAGGCTCTTTGGCCGTGGGTTGGGGGTA
This sequence comes from Mustela putorius furo, assembly GCF_011764305.1. Taxonomy (NCBI): domain Eukaryota; kingdom Metazoa; phylum Chordata; class Mammalia; order Carnivora; family Mustelidae; genus Mustela; species Mustela putorius. The sequence continues at coordinate 48,033,501 of NW_025421290.1, read as the reverse complement.
GTAGCTCTTTGGCCTGCTCCATACAGCTAGAATCCCCCTGAGGTGGGGGCTTGATTTCTCTTTCTGGCTCTGTGACTCCCAGGGAGGCTCAGCTCCTTTCCTGACTTTGGTTTCTTCTTGTAGAAGGGATTTCTCAGGTTCCCATGGGCTCTGGCATTGGGGTAGAGCTGGGCCATGGCTATTGATTAACCAAACTGTGCCCTTGTGGGGTATGTGACCAGCGTGGCCCTTTCTCTCTCTGGGCCATGGGGCTGGTGGTGGAACGGGGCGTGCTTGAGTCCCTGAGCTCCCTCCTGGGCCTTCCAAGAACGCTTCTCCTCTGTATCTTCATGTGATGGGTTTAAATGGCCACATGGAAGGGGCTTGGGCAGGACCCCTGGATGTCCTGAGAGGCAGAATTAGGAGTGCTGGGGGCCGGTCTGGCAGCTGGTGTGATGGAAGACTCTGGAATTGTAACAGGAAGCTTAGTTCCTTACGGCGATCCCACCGTGTGTGTGTGTGTGTGTGTGTGTGTGTGTGTGTGTGTGTGATCATCACTGTTTCACTGATGGGAGAATTGAGACTCAGTGGGTTCATGGGCCATCCTTCCCTAGGCCTGACCTTGGCTGCCTATCTGAGCTGAGACCCCTCCCACGCTGCACGCGTGAGCAGATGTGCAGACCGCGTGTGCCAGCCACCCCCGTGCGCCCGTCTGCTGCCGGGACAGGAGGGCAGCGTCCAGCCATGTCTGCAGAGAGGCTGCTCTTCCCCCAGAGCCCCCGGGACCCCGTCCCCGGGATGGCGGCGGCAGCTGGCGCGAGCGGCTCCTGCAAGGGGAGAAGAGCAGCTCCATGCCGTGCGCCCAGGAGGCCCGAGGCATTTCCTTGCTTCTGAGAGGATGTGCGTTCGCTAGAGACAGGAGGGTTTGGAGGAGTAGCAAGAAAACCAAAACACACACCTAGCGCCGTCCCCCAGCTCCTGCTCTGAGGTTTCCCTCTCTGGTTGAGCTGTTGTTCTCTCCGTGATGGTGTGTTTGGGCTGCTGGGTATCTCGCCACAGGTTTAATGTGGAGCCTGAGTTTTTGTGCTCAATGTGGCACAGACCCTTTCCTCCCTTGGTCTTCGTAAAAGCTTCGGGTGGGCCAGCCAGAACTTACGGACCCTCACCTGTTGTGGGACAAACACGGATGGTCGCCTGATGTACTGGCTGCTCCCTGGTGTCCCCCGGACTGGTTTCCATGCTGGGCCGTCCGCCTCAGGCTGGGCGCAGGTGTGGCTGGCGTCGGGGCTCTTGCCGGGGCTCCCAGGTACCTCCGGGGACGTGGCCATGTGGTGCTAAAGATCGTCGTGGCTGGGTGCGTGCACTGCTTTTCCCGAACAAACGCTTGCGTTCACTCCCGGGGCGACCTCCCGGGGGTCCTCGCCAGCAGGAGGAGCGCCCGCGCTGCTTGCCGGACGCGGAGCTCTGCGGATCCGGCCCCGTCCCAAGCCGCACACCGCGTGCTCTCTTCAGCCTCTTCCCCGCGGAGCCGTCCTGTGACGTTTCCTCCGAGGTTTTGAGGAGCGGGGACCTGCCGGGTGTTTGGTGTGTCTCATGTTGCCTTGCGATTGGAGTCGGAGTGTGTGGGTTTGGGGCAGAAACCACGGGTGGGGACACCGAGGGATGACACGTCCGGTCGGGACGCACCTGGCCTGTGCCGTCACCGGTCCCAGTGGACTTGGTCCATCGGGTTCTGAGGTTTCCAGACGGTCTCCGCACTGCGAGGCGAGCACAGTAGATCTTTGAGACTCATCGGTAACCCATGGGGGCGCGTTGAGACGGCGGTGCCTGGTCCTCACCGGACCCTCGCGTGCCTGCACTGGGTGCCGCTCTGGCTTGTGAGGGGTGACTTCTGGCTCCCCCTTCCCCTCTCTACTTAGCTGTCGGCACTCTGCCAGGAGGGCCTCCCCCCTCTCCACACGGGCGTGTGTGCATGTCGTTTTTATCAGTGTGGACACAGGGATTCTATTTTATCCAACGTGGTTGTAGTCCCCAGCGCTCATTAGGATTGTCATGGTCACCTTGCCTGGGACAGACCGCTGGCTGCCGGCCAGAGAGGAGAGGGAGTTGGAATGTGACGTGTCCTCATAGGGTCACTGTGGGGCCTGGGGTGCCTGTTCTTGTCCTGGCCGTGCCACGGATGGCTTGTGACCTCAGACACGTGGGGTGGATAGTTTGGGGTCCCTGGTTCACCCTGACGTCAGAAGGGGAGGTTGGACAGGCTGACCTTGAAGGCCTCCTTGTCCTGACCCCGCCCCCAACCAAGTTCCCGTCGGGGTCCCCTGCCAGGCCTTGTGCTGTTCTTCTGCTGAGACCTGGAGTTGGTTGTGGGGCAGTTCCTGGTGGCCAGCTGTCCCCTGTCACCGGTGGGAGTGATGACATATTCCTTCGTGCCCCACCCCGCTGCCTGCCTTCCTCCTGGCGCTTCCCCAGCTGAGGGGAGGGAGGCTGGCCTGGAGGGGGTGGAGCTTCCTCTGCAAGACGGAGGCATGCTTATTCTAGTGAGTAACCAAACATTGACCTCACCCTGGCACCTGGTCTCCTGACCTTCGGGTCTGTTCTTTTCCCAATCGTCCTTCAAGAAACACAGCTGCGCGGGCAGGTGGCGTGCAGCAGTGGCCTCCACCGTGCCCGCCACGCCCCCCCCGTGCCTACCTGCGTTCGAAGGGCCCTTGAAGGCTTTCACCGTCCTGGTTGTCCAGAGGGGTGTTCCGGGTCCCAGGGAGGGCAGGGGCCCACCCAGGGCCACACAGCAAGTGGGAACACAGCCGGAACTGGAGCTTAGGCCCCCAGTGCTCTGAGTGCATCCCTGACGGCAGGTGCCTGGGTGTCTGTGTGCCCTTCTTACAGCGACAAGCCTCCCTGGGCACCCTGGTGGGTGTTGGACCCTGCGGAAAAGGCTGATGATTTCCACTTTGTCTCGGGGCGGGGCTTCGAGGATCAAGAGCAGGTTGCAAGGGGGTGAGGTTTGCTGACAGTCCCCAGACCCCAGGAGGCTTGGTGTGTGACGCTGCCCTGCTTTGGACTCTGCCTGGGCTCTGCATGTTTAGGTGGGGTCTGGCCTGCCGAGGCTGGGGGGCCTGGGGGTCTCTCCAGAGTTGTGTGGGAGGGCTGTCGTGTGGGGCCGAGCAGCCCTCCAGGAAGGGGTAGAGGAGGAGCAGCGCCACTGGGTGGAAAGCAGTAGGACAGCTCCATGGGGCAACAGGAGCAAGACTGCCCCTGGGGTCCCAGGTCAGTGGGGGGGGGCGGGGGAGTTGGGGTCTGCCTACAGGTGCTCAGCCCACAGTCCCAGAATCACCAGGTGCCACCCTGGTGGGACCCCCAGTGTGGGCTTCCTCCAAAGGATAGCTCTGAGAACGGGGTGTCCCTCTGAGATGGTGACCCCCAGACCTCAGTGGATGTCCCTTGCTTAAGTGCCATGAGGGGACTCGAACTCCAAGCTTGTGCTTGGAAAGGCTGTGGAAGGACCTGTGAGGAGATTGCCAACCGCCCTCCAAGTTCCCGAGCTGCCATGGTGTGGCCCGCATATTCCAGAGTCCTCCTGGCAGCCCGTGGGGGGCATCACTCCTTCCTTAACAGAGGACGGTGCAGAGGCTCAGAGACGTTGATGCCTTAGTGCGAGGTCACACAGCTGTGATTACAGAGAGGCCCAGCTGGCCCCCCTCCTCTCCTGACCTTTGTCTCTGCGTCTGCCAGGGTAGATCACTCTTCCACTGAGGAGCCCACCCCTGGCCTGTGCTCAGCGACCTGGGGTGACCAGGTGCCTGGCAGGCAGGATGGTTGGCTTTATAACCAAAGAGGACTCTGCTTCAAATATCCTAGGAGGGTCCCAGGGCTAAATCGGATTCATACCCCACTTTCTAAGGTTTGTGGTGACACCCCAGCCTGGCTGAGATCTGGGAACAAGGCTGTAGGCCTGGGTGAGCCCGTGGAGGTGGGCGTGGCCCCAGGTGGCACCACTGTCCCCAGGCTCATCCTGGCTCATCGTGGAGGCGGGGAAGCTTCTGCTCGCCCCTCCTTCCCATCAAGGTCACGCTGTCTGCCTGTGGGGCGTGGAGCTGACACTGAGTGTCTGCTCTGCGCCCGGCCCTGTCCCAGGAGCTTTCCGACCCTTTCCTCTCTCAGACCTCACAAGCCTCCCAAGCTTGGTTTTTATCCTATTTTTAAGTGACACGTGGAGTCCGTGGGCCTGGGTGAATCAGCGAGTCACAGTCGCGACTCTCGGCTCCTGGGGCTGTTGTCACAGACACCCCACGTTGGTGTCTTCACACAGACGTGTTGTCTTCGGTTCCAGAGGTCGCCAGGGCTGAGGTGGGGGTGTCGGCGGGGGCCGTGCTCTTCCTGGAGGCCCGAGCAGGGCTCTGCTTTCCTGCCTTTCCCTCCAGTCCTCGCTCGGGGCCCCTTCCGCACCCTCCGGGCCCACAGCCGGCCTCCCTCCCCGCTCTGTGCGTGGTCACACCACCCTGGGACCACTGCGGGGAGGGCTCTGTCTCCGCTTAAACATTTGGCCCCCAGAATGGGCCAGGCGGTCCCCCCACCTTGGGTTCTGCAGCCTTCGTCCCCTCTGTCAAGTCCCTGCTGCTGGGGGAGGTCACTCCCAGGCTCCCAGGCTCCAGGGTTCAGGTGTGGGCACCTTTGTGGGGACGCTTGTCTGCTGAGTACACGTCACTAGTCCGGGCTGCGATCTCCATCCCAAACAAGTCCCCGGGACGTCACATGGGGAAGTCAAGGCCACGTGGACGGAGCTCCTGGGGACGGGCCCCTCTGCGGTCCTCCGCGCACCACTCTGCCTCGCCCCTGCAGGGCCCTCGGCGGCCGAGGCCACGGCACACGGTGCCTGTTGTTGGCGTCGCCCGCCTGGGTCTTTCTCTGCGACAGACTCCAGGCTCGGAAGGGGTTTGTTTGGTCCTCCGGTGGCAGGAGGGGCGCCGCCTCCCCAGAACTTGGGGGAGCGGTGATGGCCTTGAGCCTGTGACCCTCCCGTCAGTTGTTGTCCTGCTGGGGGTCGTATGTGGAATGGGAGTACGGTCTGCTGTCCCCCGTGCCAGCTCTGTGTCATTGAACTGGACGGCTCCTTGTTGCCCCACCTAATTGTAGGGACGCCGTCTTTGAGGGCTTCTGAGTCACCCCTGTCCTGCCAGGGAGCCCCCAGGACATCTGGGACTCCTGCTCCACTTCTCAGGGGCCTAGGAGGAAGGGGCCTCTCTGAGACGGCAGAGCAGGTGGGACAAAGGGGTCTGCTTTTGTCCCCCAACTAGGCACAGGAGGGCGACTTCCACCTGTCAGCCTCTCCATCCTGGGGACCCCTCCCCTCCCGATGGGCTCCTGACCTGCTGAGGTTGGACTGCTCCCATGGGGTGGGGATGGCCCCCAAGGAGCCCAGGGCCGGGGGCGTTTGGGGGTCTTCTGAGACAGCCTGGTCACCAGGAGCCGGGGAGGGAGATGTGCTGAGCCCAGGAGTTTGTGTGCTGCCCTTTTTCCATTTTACTTAAAAAGCATTATTTATTATTATTTTTTTTTTTTTTGGTTAGGAATTCTACAAAAAGCAAGAAGCTTGGACAATAATGAGGCAACTATTTTTTCCACTGCCTACCTTCCTCAGGTTGTTAAAGAATACATGTCCGCTCCAGAGCCTTTCCTTGCAGGAAACAAGTGCCACAGGTGTCGATGAGGGGCTCCTGTGTCCCCGCCATCCCCCCGAGAGACCCTCAGCCTGGAATTCAGTGCCTATCACTCTCCTGCAGAGCTTTCTACTTCTCGTCCGTCACAGGTCCATGAACCACGTGTGACGGGGAGACTTTGTAGGAACGAGGTCCTTTCTGCACACGGCCTTTCGCTACTTGCGCCCACTGTGCTTCGGAGACCTGTCCCCGTTGGTACCTCTAGCTCTTTGTTTCTACCTCTACTGTTTTGTTGTTGGTTGAAACCAGTTTTTCCTGTTTCCTGGGAAGACATTTAGGTGGTTTCCAATTTTTTGCCGTGGTAGTGGGTGCTGGGGATATGCTCTTCTACCTGTGTCCTCCCGCACCCGTGCCGGGCTTCGCTGGGGGCGTGTGCGGCGTCTAGAGCCCGCAGCCACGCCGGGCGGCTCTCCGATCTGCCGCGCCGGGGGGTACCCTGCGTCCCCTGGTTCTTCAGCGCTCGCCGAATTCCCACGGTAACACTCTCTGCTGCTCCCTTGGCTGCAGTGGCATCTTCCTGTCTTCATTTGCATTTCTCTGATGAGGTGCTGTCAGGTGTCCTGCCGCTTGTTTCCCCTTGTGACTCACCTTCTGTGGAGACTTTGCTCCCAGTACCCGCGGACTCCCGTACTGATCCGCAGGAGCATTGTGTGTCGTCCGTGCGACCCTCCGTCCGCTCTGCACCCGACTTGCACGCAGCCCTTCCCGGACGGCCGCTGCCCTCCTGACGGTGCTCACGGATCTGTTTGCTGTCGGGAGCGGCTGTGATGCTCCCGCAACACAGGCTGACAGCACTTCCTTTGATGGTTTGTGCTTTTGTTTCTTTCTTTTCTTTTCTTTTTTCTTTTTTTTTTAAAGATTTTATTTATTTATTTGATAGATAGAGATCACAGGTAGGTAGAGAGAGAGAGAGAAGGAAGCAGGCTCCCTGCTGAGCAGAGAGCCCGATGTGGGGCTCGATCTCAGGACCCTGAGATCATGACCTGAGCCATAGGCAGAGGCTTAACCCACTGAGCCACCCAGGCGCCCCTGTTCTTTTTGCTTCTTGACGGAGAAAGCCTTTTTACCTGGAAGCAGAAGTTGTCCTTTTTAATAACTGCTGCACTGACACAGAATTCACACAGTTTGTATATATATGACAGTTGAGCATTGTTGAGTATAATCACAGAGATGCGCAACCATCGGAACTAGTTCCAGAGGGTTTTTATCACTCCAGAAAGAGGCTGTACCCGATCGTTGTCACTCCCCAGTGCCCCTTCCCCTCGGCCCCTGGCAGCCGCCGACCGACTCTCTGTCTCTGTGAACTTGCCTATTCTGGACATTTCAGACACATGGAATCGTACCAAATGGGGTCTTCTGGGACCGACTTCTTTCCTAGAGCATCAGGTTGTTAAGGTCCGTTCCGCATGTTGCAGACTGTGTCAGAAAAGCCCCAGTTGTCCCTCTGTCCTTCACGTAGCCCGCTCTGACCCAGCTGGAGCTGCTTTCTGTGTGTGGTGTGAGGTTGGGATCCAATTTTGTTCTCGATGGTGGCCGGGCAGCGGCTGGAGCTCCGCTCACGAGACACTCCGTCTTTCCCCCGCGGGCGCAGAGTGCCGCATGGGCCACATGGCAGGTTGCGAGCTTCTCTGGGTTCCTGTCTGCCCCTCCCCTCCCTCCCCGCCCCCACCACGGGGGTTTGGCGTCTTTCCACGGAGTCCGTTCCGCATGGAGCTCTCCGGACGGTCACCGCTCCTGCAGCCCCACCACCTGGCTCGTGATAATTTATTCTTGTTTTCACTGAATCACGGAAGCCCTGTCCGGAGGGGATGCTGCTGCCTGAGGTCACCGCCGGGAGCCCCCACCTTCTCTTGCTCCCTAGCCTTGGAGCCCCAGTGTTGCTTCTCATGCACGGGGTCACAGCTCTCAGCCTTACCTCTGGCTCCCCAGTGTCTGGGAACAGGGACCTCCTGGCTCTGATGACCCTGCCCCACCTAGATTTTCCCAGTTTCCTGGGCTGGCCCCGTGGGCCACACGTTGCCTCCTCTGCCCATGACTGGAGTCCCCTGGTGTCCTGCCCCCGCCAGCGCCTCCCCCACTGTTCCTGTCTCCTCTGAAGGACAGTTGGCCCCATCATGCAGGGCCTGGCACTCAGGAGACACCTGCTTGACAACGAATGATGAAAACAAAGCCCCTCCTTTCCCCCCAAACTAGTTGAGGTCTCCCTTTCTTGTTACCAAGGGGCTTGGTGTGTAGATGTGGGGCTCAGTAAATATTCATCTCCCCACCCCACTTCAGATGTGAGTCCTGCGTACCTTAGCCCTATCCAAATCCCTGCATTTCGGCGGTGTTTGCAGGGGTTTTTAGGGCCCCCCCCCCAGTTAATAATCAGGGCCCGACGGGGTCCCTCAGAGATGGAGCTGAGAGGCGGACGGTTTCAGCAGTCACCGCTCAGCATAGATCATGGATCAGGGGCTCTCGGCCTCACTTGTGTGTTAGAATTACCTGGAGGGCATCTAAAATGCATATGGACATCCAGGAGCCTCCCCTGGAGTCTAATACGGTCGGTCTCACGGGGGAAGAGATCAGATGTTAGAAAGTCCCCAGGGAGGGTACGTGCAGCTATGCCAGGAGCCACTGGCTGCATGTGCCTCGACCTGTGTGGCTCGGCGACCCTGCCGGACAGGCTGGTAGACTTCGATTCTTGGCCTCTCTCAGTAACTTCCAGTCATTCAGCGTGGAATTGGGGTTGCTGGGAGAGGAGACTCACAGTGCCCGCCACGGGCACACACAGGTTAATTTCTGGGCATGAAATTAACAGGAAGGGGATTCTTTTTTTCCTCTTCTCCTCTGGCTGGAAATAATGGCACGGTTTCATTTGGAACGACCAGGTTTCCCAAGCACTAGACGGAGAGATGAGGTTGAATGTTTGGGCCAAGAACACCAGAGGCTATCAAGCAGATCCAAAGTGGTCACGTTTCCCATCAGCTAAGCTGGGCACAGCCCCCTTGACCTTGCAGTATGGTGGTGGGGGTGGGGGTTGTAGTTTTCCCTGGAGTTAAACGCCAGGCACTCCTGAGGTCCTGAAAAGCAGGGTGCTGATCCACCGGGGTCCCTGGGACTTCGCATGGAGCCAGCAAAGGGGCAGGTAGGTAGCCAGGGGACGGCCATGGGTTTCAGGAGAGGCTGAGAGCTCCCCGTTTTCATTAATGCAATTGTTTTTCACAGCCCCCCCCCCCCCGTTCATTTTCTTTCCTTCGTGGATGGAGAGGGTGGGGCTCCTGTTGTGGTCATTCCCTTTCATCTCTTGCGTTGGGGGAATCTAAGGTTTCCGTGATCCTGCCTGTCTTGGCATGGACGGGTCGGGTACCAGCCTGTTGGCCAGAGGCTGCTGGGCAGTGTTTTTACTGTGTGACTTGGGGCTTGGTACTTAACCTCTCTCTGATAACAGGGCCCAGCCCATCGGCTTGCTGTGAGGATCAGGGGCGACTGTCGGGGTTTTGCTCGGTGCCTGCTGGCATCCGGTAGATGCTCAGTAGAATTTGTGGGTGCCCAGGGGAGGACGGGTTCCCTTCTCAAAGCCCCGCGTGGGCGAGAGAACTCTTAACTGCGTCTAGGGCCCTGCAAGTCCATGCTGAGCTTGTGACTGGCTGTCTCGGCCCAGGCGCCTCTGTATGGGTCTGAGGCAGCTCGGGTGGGCGGCCCAGCAGAGGAGGGGGCAGTGGGGGCCAAGGTGCCCGGCTCGGTACAGCCACTCCTGGAGGCATCCTCCTGGGAATCTGATGTCCCCCTGATATGCCTCCCTCAGCCCCCTTGTCTTCATCCATAAATAATACATGTCTCACGTTCAGCCCACATCTCCAGGGCCGCAGCGCGTGCCAGGAAGCAGACGCTAACGAGGTCGGCTCTGAGGCTCCTGCGCCTGCCTGCCACGGTCCTACCCCTGTGCCTTTGCTTCTGCTGTGCCCTGCTCAGACTTGCCTTCCACCCCACTGTCTGGACCTGCCTGTCAGAGTCCTGTGTGCTCTTCAAGGCTCAGCTCAGATGCCTCCTCCTACAGGATGGAGCCCCTGATTTCTCCTGGTCAGCTCCTCCTTGCCCTCTGCCCCCTCCCCCGCCTGTACCTCTGCTCTCTGCCCTGGAGCACATGTGGTTATTCCTGCGGCTCCTTCACTGGGCGGAGGCATCCTCACAGAGGGGGACCATGCCCCTGGACCAGCAGGTGTGACTGCTGGGCCTGCCGGGGACCGGCTCTATGAGCTTGGGCAGACCCATTCCCTCTGTGAGCCTCTGTTCCCTCCTCTGGAGGCCAGGCTTTCTGCCACCCTCCTGGCAGAGTTCCTGGGAGGGGCAGAGCGAGCCCACTGCCCTGGGGTCGGAAGTGGCTTCTCCTGCCTCCTCACCTGTGTCTGGAGCCTTCAGCGTTCTAGGGGCTTCTGTCCAGCAGAGGCCCAGGGAGTTGCTGGGGTTAGAACATCCTCGGAGTCCTTTAAGGAGATGGACCATTTCCAGCTTCTGCGGGATCCGTGTCTGGGGCCTTGCTGAGGGACACCTAGAAGTGCCCTGGGTCAGGGGCAAGGGCAGCTGGAGCAGGCGGCTCCAAGACCTGTTGAATGTGGTCTGTGGTCAAGGTTGGGGGGACAGAAGCCACTTGGGGACCGAGCACCCGCCAGCAGGACCAGGTGCAGCAGGAAGTGTGGCCTTTGCTGCTGTCTAGAGCCCGGGGCTGCCCTGAGCCCCTGAGCCGGAGGGAAGGCGAGGCCCCTGCGTGGTCTCTGACCTTCCCCTCCCCTGGACTCGCTTACCTCGTCTGGAAGTTGCCCCACCGCCCGGGCCTGCTGTGACGTTTTGACTTCCGCGACCTGACCTGCGGGTACCGGTGGACACTTGCCTTCCCCCTGGGGCTGAGTCCTGGCTGGGGGCTCCGGAGGAGAAGGGAGCAAGCGAAGAAGCCGGCTTTCAGGAGTCACGAAGATGCTTTCAGGAATCCTATCCGTCCTCTGGGGACAGAGATGGAAGCCGGGAATGATGAGGGGGCCTTGTCCGAGGAGGCGTGTCTGCCCCCATGGAGCCCCCGGCCTGAGCCGACCCCTCTTAACGAAGTGGAAGGAGAAGGGAATTGAATCACCGAGTGGCGGCCGGGAAGTGTCAGCCACTCCCACGGAGGAGGCCCGAGGCCGGGTGCGGCTGGCTGTCCTGCTGATGACCTACCACAAAGCCTGCCTGTCCCCAAGACCCTGTGGGCAGCCTCGTTACCAGGAGGAGGCTTAGAAGGGGAAGCAGCTAGAGGGTCAGGCCCTGTGTGTCACCATGCGTCATTGTGCGCCCCCCCCTCCGGCCCCCACTTCTTCCTCTGGTGGGGTTGGGGGCGGTCCTACTTTCTCCTAAGGAGCGACAGACATGGTTGGCACTCTGCCCAGATCCCCGTGGCACTTCCTGCTTCTGTGTCCACGGCCCGCGGCACCTGCTGGAACTTGCTGGCACCTGCCACTCTGGGAGCTCATCCTGTCCACTGCCCAATGGGGCAGTGCTGGGAATTAGCCCCTCTGTCCCCTGTGAGCAGCGCCTCCCCCACCAGTGAGCCCTGGTGCAGGGGGTAACGCTGAGCCCCGCAAACTCCCCAGCAGAATGGAATTACTTTCATCCGCTCCTTCTGGTCCCTGCCTTGTCTCCCACTCCTGCCCCTGGGCTTTCCGGGGTCACCTTCCCCATTCCCTGTGGACCCAAACCTCCGCCTCACCCCGACGGAGACGTGGGCTCCTGGTGTGGCCACTGTTGCTGCCGAGGGACATTTTGAGTGACACTTGCCCTTCGCACCCAGGATGCTGTGCCGTCTGTGTCTCTGGCAGTGCCGTGTCGGGGTGCTCTGTGCGGGCCGTGGGTGCTGTTTCAGGCTGGGCACCTGCTGCCGGCCGGAACCTATAGGCTAGGAGCCTGACCCCTGGCACGATGCCTTCCTATTAGGTCTTCAGGCTTTTCCCACACAAGAGGCTACTACGTGCCTAGAGCGGAGTTGACAAGGAGGGTTTCCGGGGCTAATGGGATGGCGTGACCCGCTCTGGCTGCCAAGTTCTTACCATGAGGACTAACAGGGAGGCTGTGACCATGCTGCCTACCTGAGGAGGCCATCAGGATATCAGAGTGGGGAGCGATGGGACCTGGCCCCAGACTCAGCCTCTGAGAGGGCAGGGGGACTGGGGAGCTCGCAGACCTGCGGGCTCCATGAGTCCCTCCCATCCGTGGGCTGCACGGCCCTCCTCCTTCCCCGGGGAACACAGGATCCTCTAGGAGGCCGAAGCGAGGGCTGACGTTCCGGCGCTTTAAGCAAGAGCATCGCCTGCCCCGGCCCCTTGCTGCCACCCTCTTCCCCCGCCCAGATGGAAGCTGGATTGTGACTCCTCCAGAATTGGTGCAGGGGGGCCTGGGGAGGGTCTGAGGGGACACATTGGCCAGCCCATCCTGGGGTCCCTTCTGTAGTCTCCTCCTTCATTTTCCCTGCAAGCAGCCAAGCCGGGAAATGACACATGCCTCCCTTGGGGCCCCGTTCCTCGCCACTGCAAACCCTGGGATTAATTTAATTACACGCTCATCTCTGAGAGGCTGGGGCTCCGAGGCGCCCCGCGGGATCACGAGTTGCCCAAGGCTGCTGGGAAGGATCATCCTCCCAGGGAGAAGCCCTCGGGGGCCTCCCACCCCTGCCCCAGAAGGCCCGTCTTGCAGCCACCCTGCCCTGCCGCAGGACACCTGCTCTGACCCACGGGTAGCCCGGGATCTGGCTCCTGGGCCCCGGGCAGGGGTCAGAGCCTGGTCTGGGGAGCTGCATGTGGCAGAAGGAGAGGAGGCCCCTCTAGGACATGGGGACACGGGGAGGCAGCCCCGAATCTTCTTCACCTCCCCGGGAATGGGCACACCCGGCTGTCCCTGGGCCTCGGGAGGGGCCCCCAGAGCGGAGCTGGGAGAATTCTGATGGGCTGACTCCGGCCACCCTTCCGCTTCCGTGGTGTCACCGGGGGGCCCTGCACCACGCCATTGCCGTAATTTAATCTTTTCTCCTTTTCTATAAAAGAAAGACTTTCCGCCTATATTGGAAATAGATTATTTGAAAATTAACGAGAAGGGGTGTGAATAAATAAAAACCCCCTTGTTCCCTCCTGTGAGCACCACCGGCCACATGTCCACGCGCCTCCTTCTGGAATTCACTTCAACGCAGAGGTATCTGTACACGTTGAGAGCAGTTCTACCTCTCGCTTTGGGTCCGGAGCTTTCCACCGGCGTGTGAAGGCTTTTCTGTGTTGTCGAGCAGAGAACCTTCCCGAACATCTTCTGAGTGACGGCTGGACCCTCCGCTGCTCCCAGACAAACAGTTATTTCCATTTCTGGCCGCAGCCGTTACACCGTCTTTATTATTAGAATTCGTTCTTTAGGATGGTTGCCATTGGAAGCACCGGGTGATTTAAGATGTTTCCAGACTGCCCCTGTGGTTTGGAAAGCCCACCAAAGCCCGACGGTCTCAAGTGGACTTGGTTCTCTGAAGCTGCTTGGGGTTCGGGGCTGACAGAAGCCGGCGGGTTAGGGACAGCCCCTCAGCTGGTGCCCGCATGTGGCCTGTGAGTGAGGACAGCCGGCCCGTGGGCCCTGGCGGCCGTGGGTGGGCAGGTGGGCTGATGTGGGGTCATTTGTCCCCCACGGTGTTGCCTCTGCCCCTTCCCCTTGCTCCGGCCCTTGGCCTCCCCTCTTCTGTCCTCACTGCCATCCTGGGGAGTGTGGTGGACCCTGCTGGGGCCGGGGGACCCCCTTGCTCTGATGGGACCCGCGGTGTGTCAGACCCGCCTGCTGCCCAGCGAGGGTGCCGGGGCCGGTTGGTGCATCTGCTGACTCCGGCCTGGTCCACGACTGTGGCTGCAGTCCGACCGAGAAAGGAAGTGCTGGGAGCTCCCTGTTGACCCCAGAGGAATTGGCAGCGGATAGCTAGAACTGTCCCTGTATCAGGGAACTGGGGGCAGGGGCAGCGGGCCCCTCTTCCAGTGGCTCAGTGTCCGCACAGGGCAGTGAGTGAGTGGCCGGGGTGCACACAGGGGATGGGTCCTGTCCTGTCCTGGGTCCTCTCCCGTGCCTGGCAGCGTGGGCCCACGGTGGGGGCTGCGGAGAGCGGGGTGGCGGGGGGCGGCTTGTCGTGGCGCCCGAGGACTGGGCAGTCGTGCAGCGTCCCGGAGAGAGGCGTGCACAGGAACCTGTCTTCTTTCTGGGACCAGTGTCTCTCAATGGCTCGATGCTGTCAGCTCCGCTCAGAGCGGCCAGACCCTTGGGGTCCTGAGCACTGACCCACAGGGGGGTTGGGGGCGGAGCTGGATGGTGGGGAGAGGGTCTGGCAGGCTGGGCCCGGGGCTCCCCGGCTCACCTGGCAGCAGGTGGGGGACACTGTCCTCTTAGCCCCCTCCTCTGGAGAATGGGGAGGTCTGCTGGACCCTTGCCAGGTGGGTGGTGGGTCTCCCCTCCCCCACTGGGCCCACCGGAGGGAGACCACGCAGGGGTCTGCTAGGTATTTGGGTCTCCTTGTCTTAACGAGTGAAAGTGAGAGAGCTAGGGATCTTGGTCGTTTTTGTCCTTTTTCCCAGTGGGTGTTCCAGGGAACCCTTCTTGCGGACAGCACGCAGAGGAGCCAGAAAGGTGGGGAACCCAGGCTGCACCCATCTCCCTCCCAGGGCCCGGGGGGGCCTGGCACACCGAGCGATGAGGCCTTTCCCATCAGGCGCGTTCTCATGGGAGCGATGTGGGAAGAAGTGTTTGTCCGTCCCGGCTGGCTGAGTGAACGGAGGCCCTGGGGTGGGCAGGGGAGGCAGGCACGGGGCATGGACTGGGGACCGCCGGCTGGAGAAGGGTGCGAGGAAGGCCTGGCCAGGGTCCCCTGCCTGGTCAGGTGGGATCGCCGATTGCCAGGCATGCACGCAGGGTCCACGCGCGGAGGCCCTTGGGGTCACCCTCCTGCTGCCCTGAGTTGTGCCGTGAACAAGCCCCTTCAGCTCTAGAACCGTGATTTCCTGGCTGTCAGCGGGAGCTCTGTAGAGCTGGGGGCTCAGCGAGGTGGTTTGGGGGGCACAGCCCCCTGCTGTGGGAGGTTCCCCAGCCCAGCTGCCAGATCCTTACCAGTGCCGTCCCCGAGGCTGAGGGTGGCAGGCCTGGTGGGGAGTGGCCCTTCTCCCTCTCAAGAAGGCCCGGCATTCCTGAGTGCTGACTGGTGCTGACCTGGGGCAGGAGGAGCCGGTTGTGTAATTCCCCAGCAGCTAGTGGGTGGGCCCGGCCGCCCCCAATTCCTGTCCCAGGCTGGGCTGCTGCTCCTGGGCCTGGTCCAGCGCTGGGTGGGCGGAGCTCCTGAGGGGCCTTGGATAACAGAGTGCCCCATAGCAGGTCGCTCACTGGGCGGAGGGGCACCTGTGTGCAAAAGCAGGGGTGCCCTCAGAGAATGGCCTTCCCGATGGGCAGGAGCTCTGAGGCCCAGGCCGAGCCCCCGTGGAGTGAGGTCATGGCATTCTGGGCAGGGGGCCGCCAGGTGAGCACCAGTGGGAAGGGCATGACATCCGTGTCCCCAAGGGCCCGGGCTCAATGGCTGTGCCAGCTGTGTGCTCGGGATGGACAGAGTCTTCATTTTCCCGCCACTGCATGATAGCCCAGCGCGTCCTAGCACAGCGCTCATCCCCTGGCCCAGGCCCACCCCGGTGTGTTCAAAGTCCTGTAGGGTCCATCTCCCCAGGCTGCGGTGTAAAGAGGTGGCTTTGGTCGAAATTCTGGTGACTTCTGAGCTAAAAGGCTGGTGTAATGGGCTCTGTGTCCTGTCGGGTGGAGGTGGGTGCAGGAGTGGAGCCGTGACTGGCCCAGTGGACGGGAGTGTAGGCCGTGTGAGCTCCAGTGAGGTGTTGGTATGGACGAGAGGTGCCTAGCCTGTCCCATGCTGGGTGGCTGCAGACCAGGTGCGGAGGTGCCCCGTGCCTCTGGCTTGGGACCTGATGCCCCACCTGCACGACTGCACCTGCCGAGATGGTCTGGTCGCCTCGCCTTCCCTGCGCCATGGTCCGCATCCATCCCTGGGCCCCTCTGTTTCTGGTTGCCCTCGGGTCCCAGCCCAGTCGTCCCCCTCACCCAGCCTGGCTTGGAGCGACTCAGTCCTTGCTTTTCTCCTCTGCCGGCCGAGCTGATCTGGGAGTTAGGGTGGTGGAGTTTTGCCTGCCTGTCTGATGGGATTGGAAAACTGGTCAGTGTGGTGAGGGAGGGTGGATTTCAGGAACCCTGCCGCATTCCGAAACTGGGGCTGCGTGGTTGGGGAGTGCGTCACTGGCTTGGCCCGGGCCCCGGCCCCTGGCTCCTCTCGTTCTTAGAGTCCGTCAGGAAGGATGGCATCTCACCTGCACTACGGACAGCCCCTCCGGCTGCAGGTTGTTGAGACGCTCCTGTGTGTCAGGTGTGGGGGGAGCAGAGGAACCCCGGATACTGACCCAGTATGCTCAGCAGACTCATTTTCCCCACCGTGCTGGGGAGGGGGCTCCCTGGACCCCATGCCCTGCTGGGCGCTGCCCCCTGGCTGTGAGGGTCCCGTCAGGGGATGCTGGGGAGTACTTTCTGGATGTGAAGCAGCACAGAGGCCAAGGGAACAGGCAGGGAACCCCGTCTTTCCTGCAGGTCCTGGAAACCCTGGCCGGGAGGCTTCAGGCAGGCGTGTGGGTGTCTCAGTGGAGACCGAGTTGGCCGCGACTGATGTGCTCCCCACTTGTGTCGTTACAGATCCCTCGTCCACCTACATCAGGCAGCTGGAGACCAAGGTGAGGCTGCTGGAGGGGGACAAGCCCCTCGTACAGGTAGGCCGGCTGGGGGGAGACTGCAGGCGAGAGTGCTTACTGCACCCGGACGTCCAGCATGAGCCCTGCCCCCCGCCCCCACTCCAGGGCCCACCCCTGTCCCAGCTGACCGGGGCCTTCCTTCCCCCCCAACTCCCATAAATGCCCACCTGACCCGCAGCCATCCGAGGCATCCCCTGGAACTTGGGGGTCATGGACCTAATCCTCCCTCCATGGCCTTGGGGTGTCCCCTGGTGGTCTGTGAGCTCTTGGGGCCAGCACTGGGCCTGTCCCAGAGATGGTGTGGAATGCACAGTTGCTGAACAAGGGGCTGTTTTGGCCCTCAGGCAGGCAGATTGAGGCTGGGAAGCGGGTGGCACACCCCCACTGTCACCCACACGGAGACCTCCCTGCTCCCGCCACGCTGATCCTGTCCCGTCTGGGGCGCACCTTGTTCCCTCCTGGGCCTGGCCGGTGCCCACAGGCAGATGAGGCTTTGTCTCATCCCCAGCACGTCTGCAGCACAGGGACGGCGGGTTAGAGGCCGGAGGATGAGGGCAGTGCAGCGGGGGGGCTGGGCGGGGGGACAGCCTGCACGGGGGACAGGCGGCTGTAGTCCTGCTGAGTGTGGCTGGCACAGAGAGGGGTCGCGGCCGTTAGGACGAGGGCCTTCTGTGGTGTGGGTGAGGCGGGGATGGGAGGCTGCAGTCAGCCCTGCACAGGTCCGGGGGCCCAGCTGGCTCGGCCAGCCCCTCCAGCCTCCCTCTCCCTTGTACCCATCCTGGGCTTAATCTCCCCTCCCCCTCCCCTGCCATACCCCCCACCCCCCCATATGTGGCGGCCAGAATGCCCAGAGCGTTTCTCTGGGAACCAACCCTAGGGAGGGCTCAGCTGCCTGGCCCTGTTGCTAGGCGACCGGCAGGCTTGGCGCCGCTGTCCTGGCTGTCCTGCTCGGAAGCCCGCGGCACCCTGTCTGCCCGCTGGGCGGCTGCTGGGAGGCTCGGGGCCCCGGCACGGAGCACGGCCCCCACCACTGCTGCCCCGTGTCTCGCCCCTGCCTGGGCCTTGGGGGCAGTTCCCAGAGCCTAGCAGGATGGGGCAGAGTGCATGGTTCACCCCCGACCCCCACATCCCCGCGGCCGCCGCGCCCTCGCTCAGGTGTAGAGCCAGGCATCGAATTGCAAGGCTGGTTTGGGAACTTTATATGGTTTTCAGTCCTGTGTGGCAGAAGGGCTTGGCCATTGGCATGCTGGCTCCCTTGGCTCCTGGGGGCTGGGGTCTCACCCGGCTGGGGTCTGGGGTACCATTCCACAGGGGCCTGGCATGGGTTGGGGACGGGGTGTGGACTGGGCTGCAGGAGCAGAGGCCGAAGTGGCGCCAGGAGGAGTGGGGGTGGTGGGGGCTGTTGTTAAGGCTCAGGGGCCTTTGCTTTGGAGTAGGTGCCCATCCTGCTCGCTGCAGCCACTGGACAGCAGAGTGGAAGCCAGGACCACGATCTGGACCCGAAGCCTCGGGTCAGTGGCCTTGTGAGTCTTTCCCTGTTGTTTCACGGTTCCCTTGTAGAAGCGGGGTGAGCACCCGAGCCCTGGGTTCAGGGTGCTATTTGCCATGTTGTTCTGTGGTCCAACTGGGCCTTGCTTGTGGCCTCTTTTCCACGAAGACCGGAGTGTCCCTGACCCCGTGGCCCCCGCTGTCCTGGTCACATTGTCCCATTGGGAAAATACACCCCAGTTACCAGTGGTGGACCTGGCCGTGGACTTGGGGGAAATGTGCCCATGCTCAGGCCACAGAGGGGTGGCCCTTCTACTCCATCCTGCCTAGGGGCACCCCAGGGTCACAAGGGAGGCCCCCCATAGCTGTGTCCACTGGTCCCATGCCCACATGTATGGAGGGGGAGGTTGTCAGGGTGCCTGTGTGGGCATCTGGGGGCTGGCAGCTACCTGGGCAGTGGGTTTCCTGCCCGCCCCCCTCCCCCTCCCCCATGCCTGCTCAGACCTGCTCCCAGGGGTCAGATGTGGGGTCGTGGCCCCGAGGCAGCCGCAGAAGTTCTGTCGGCCTCCTGTGCCCACGCCTGGCCTGCTGGGGAAAGATGTCTATCAGACGGAGGGATGCAGGCCCTCGCCGGGATCCCGGCTTGCTGCTGCAGGCTGTTGGGATTCGGCACAAGAACGAGCTTTTCCCTGGCTTACGGCCATGCGCAGGCGAATGCTGGGAGCTCAGACCCACCACATGGGCCCCAAGTCTCTTATTTCCCTGATAGAACTTTCCTTTCTCCTGAATGAACGGAAACTCTCGAAGGCAGGCTGCCGTGATGGTAGTTATGTGGGCTTGTGTGGGTCCTGGGGGGCGGGGCACCCAGGGCCCTTCTCCGGCCTCTTCCTCCGTGGGGCCTCTGCTCCCAGTGAGAGGGGTCAGGGCCACACCCAGCACCCCAAGAAGGGGGCAGCCTCGTGGTGCTGGGGCCTCGGCGCCCCACTCCCCTCCCAGGGCCTTGTGCACCTGTCCCCTTCTTGCTGTGGAAGTGTTGGCCCTCCACCTACAGTCTGCAAAAGCTCCCAGGAGCCATGACCATTGGCAGGATGTCGGTCCCTGTCACCTGCTGTCACCAGAGCTTGGCCTTAAGGGTGGGTCGGTGGAGCTGGCTGCAGAAGCAGGCGCCGCTGTTCTGAGCCATGCAGGAGAGATGAGAGAGAGCGACACGGACAGCGGGGGGCCCCCAGGCCTGCTCCTGGCTTCCTGGTGGCACTCAAATGTCACTTGCTTCTGTATTCCTGTGGCAGCTTAGATGGCACCGCTCTGCTTCCTCACCTGGAAAATGGGCGTGCACATGTTACGTGTAACTGATGGTCCTAGGGGCATGGGGGTGACCAGGCCCAGGCCTGCCCACCTCCTTCCCCAGCTAGCAGGACTTGTGTGCACAGGGGGCTGCTGCAGGCCCACGGTGACAGTCCTGGCCCCATTTTAGGAGAGTCCAGAGAAGAAGGGGTTTACTTTTTCTTCTTTCTCCTGGCCTCTAGCTCAGGCATGGCTTCCTACCGACAGCCTCCCCAACCACCTGCAGGGGGCTCGGCACTTAGTCTGGGTTCTCAGCCCTGTGAGCTGCTAGTTGTTGAGATTCTCCCTTGGGGAGCCCAGCGCCCAGGTCTGCTCGGCTGTCAGCCACTCAAGTACTGGGATGCTGGCTCTCAGTGGTCACATCGGCCTCTCCAGTGCTTAGCACAGCTAGACTGGGGTGGCTACATCTTGGGGAGGCCCTGGCCACTACCCACACAGAGTCCTAGGCAGGAGGGGAGGCTGGCTCTTGCCCAAAATAAGGAAGTTCTGCTTCACTAAGGTAGTGAGTATGCCATCTTTGGAGGTAATCAAGGGATTGATTTGGGAATCCTGGAGAGAGATTTCTGCCTGGACCTCATGGGCCCTGGCTTGTCTGACTTGATGATGCTGGCACATAAGTCTCCTCACCGAAATCAAATTGCTCAGAAACCTCCAGCTCTGCAAAGAGCCGAGAGCACCTCCCTTTTGGGGAAAAGCGGGAGAGAGCAGGATTCGTCTTCGAACCACCTTCAGGGGGCGTGGCTTCAGGGTTTGGGCCAGAGGGCGGAGATCCTCTGGGGGCCCCCACTTCCCACTGCCCCCGCCCCTCCCCTCATGGCCTCTATTTAACTCTAAAATAGCTTTAATTAAAAATGTGCCGGCGTGTTCACAGAACTAAATTACTATATTGCAGTTCGTGTTTTCCTTCTCGCGTTGGCTTTAAAATTTCATCAACACAGCTGCTTCCTCTGTGATGATTCATCTCGAGCCCCCTGCACACGTTATTATTTTTCTGGGGGATTCTGTGCCCGGCTGGGTTGGGGTGGGGGCGGCTGGCATTGATGCTGGGGCTTGGCTCTTGGTTCCCTCGGCCCCCCCCCACCCCAACTGGGCTGATGAATGAAGCCTCCCCGTTTGCCCAGAGGCCGAGAAAACGTGAGCTGCCATGGAAGGGAGTGGAGGCGGCCGCGCGGGTCCACCCCCTTCCTCCTCACCCCTGTGTCCCTAAATGAATGGCTCCTCCATGGCCCTTGTCTGCGTTTTGAGCCATCTGGGCTGGGGGACAGGGGAATAGTCTGCCACCATCTCAGCCTGTGCTGGGACCTACCTTGCTTCTGTCATCTGAGTCCCCGAGGAGGACGGGTGATCCCGAGGGCGGGTTACCTTGCCCAGGCCCTCCAGGGAAGCTGGCCTCCGGCATTTCCGCGGTCGCTGGCTATCCGGCTCTGAGCCGTCCCCGCTCTGCCTGTTTGCCGTCGAGGGTGGTGGCCACGTCCTGTTCCCTCTGTTGGGGTGGGGTGGTCTCTGCACCCCTGGAGGGCTCTCATTACTTTGTTAGCAGAACCTTCCAGCTGGTCCGGCCTCTCCCTGAGCCAGAGAGGAAACCCCTTCTTTCTGGCCTCCGAGCACATGGTCTGCTAGCAGCGTGGGCAGAAAGAGACGGGGAGTTCTACCTCTGTCCCCGAGGCTTAATCATTGTCCACTGTGAGCCCCATGCTGGGTGGCAGAGCCACAGGGCCAGGTTCACATCACCAAAGTGCTGCCTCACCAGCTGGGTGGTGTGGGGCCCGGGGCTTCACCTCTCTGGGCCTCAGTTTTCTCGTCTGTCAGATGGGACACTAAGAGCACCTGCCCCGGGTGTAAAGAGACGGCGATCCCGCAACGCCCGAGGACCAGGGCTGGCCAGCGGTGGGAGCCGTGGGCCACCCGGTGGCCGGGTTCCCTTCTTGACCCTAATTTCCGTGCAAACAACAGAGCCCTGGAAAGCTGAGGAGTTGCCCTGACTCCCCCAGCCCGGGTGGGATTGGGTTTTCATGAGTCTTTGCCCCCCAAATCCCTCACTCCTTCTTGCGGGGTCCTGCGCCTGTCCCTCGCTCACCTTATTGGAACAAGTACTGGGCTGTCATGGGGACCCGTGAGGGCCGATGATGACTGTGGCGGGTGAGACCACACGCTGTCCCGTCAGCCGCAGCCACGAGGTCCTGGCAGCAAACACACCCCTAGGGCCAGAAATGGTGTGGGGCGTTGGGATGTGGTGCCATCTCCCTGCAGAGAAGTCCTATTAGCCACACATGGGACCTCCCCGGCTCGCTCGGAGCACTCTCGAGGCAGAACTTTCGGGGCCCCCAGCCACGTAGCAGCCACGTCCTTGATGGTCTGCAGACGGGTTCTCTGAAAGCTAAGGGAGATTGAGTCCGGCTGGTAGGTAGTAGCAGGTGCCCTTGTGAGCAGCCTCGCAGTGCCCCTTCCTAGCCTCTGCCGGCTGCCATGCCGGGATCTTGGGGCCCCTCCAGGCCAGTGTAGTGGGCTGGCCTCTCGGGTCTGCGGGGTCCCCGCGTGAGCCCTGGGAGGGCTGGGAGGGGGCCAGGTTCCCGGTCAGCCCTTGGAGACACGGGGGTTTCTAAAAACATGGGGGCTCTCCGGAGGTGCCCACCCCGGCCCAACTGAGGTCCCGGCAGCTTTGGGTGAACAGGTATCCGGGGAGGGGAATGGGGAATGGCGGGGAGGGGGGTCGTGGCTGGCATCTGCTGGGTGACACCGCTCCTCTTCCTTCCAGCTGCCCCGTCCCTACGGCCGCCCGAGAAGCTGGCTTCAGGTAGAGCTGCCTGGCGGGACATGTTTGCAGTGGTGTTTGGCGTGGGGACTGCTTTGAGTGCTGTGTGCTTCTCTGTCTTCTGCGGGTCCCCTGCTGTCCCTTCCTGGGAGCTGGCCACCACCAGGGTGCCTTGGTTCTGCCCTCTCCGAGCTGGCATTCACGGGCAGCTTTGCACATAATGGCAGTAGAGCGGGGACCCCCGGCCTCCCATGGCCCTTCTCACCCAGCTCTCCCAGCCCGTGCCCGGGGGTCTGAGTGGTCTCCGGATGTCCCTGCATCAGGGCTCACCCCGGATACCCCACGGCAGTCCCCGTGTCCCCTGTCAGACACTGCCTCCCTGTTGGGTGCACAGTGGAAGTGCTCTTGCGGCACGTGGTCCCACGGGGACCCAAGCCGTTTGGGGGCAGGAAGGAGAGGTGAGGCTAGCTGCCCGGAGTGAGCCCGCCCGCAGCTGCTGCCCAGACAGGAAGCCCCAAGTAGACAGGTGGGGGAGGTGGGCAGGGCCCTTCCCAGGAGTCCTCTGGAAGGCGATGGCTGGGAAGCTCGCTGCAGGACCCCGGGGGTTCAGAGAGGCTGGGGTAGCCAGAGTGCACGGCGGCCCGGAGCCTGGCGGCGGTGCAGTGACAGCCCTGGACAGAGGCTCTGTGTCCTTAAGTGGAGTTGGGAGCCCTGCGGCCACCTGGGTCTCTCCCTCCCTGCCAGAGGGGGCAAGTCTGTCCGCACGTGATGCTTCTTTTACTTTCAAGGATGTGGGAGTCCCGCCACTCTGTGTGACAGATCCTTTCTCCCTGTGTCCTGAGGGACCCATGTTGGGGACTGTGGCGGGGCAGACCTCCTCTCCCTGCTTCCTGAACCACCCTGAGCCCCCCGCAGGTGCAGGCCCAACCACCCCAGAAGGCCCTTTCAGCTCCACTGCCCCTCCGCGTTAAAAACCTCGGGATTTCATTCTTCTAGGGCACCGACAGGCGCATCCCAGGATTTTTAATTTGGGTTTAAGTGCAATTATGGTCCCTCATTTTGATGCATCATTAGTCACATTGCCCCTAATGAGAGAGATTGTGTGTTTTTCCCGCCAGCTTTTTGGGTCGCTAATAAAGTTCTGTGGACGTGCGATATTTATAGATGATCGCTGAAGGCAGGGGTGGGAATTGCACGCGCTGATTTAAACCCTCCCCCCGCCCCCCTGTGCACACACATCCTCCCCAGGAATTTATCTGGTGTGGAGGGAGGAGGCCGCACAAACCTGTTTTGTTTTCAGTAACAGCACGTGAGTTGCTTCTGAACCTACTGGGTCCTGGGCCAGAGGAGCTGTGTGGGAGGTGAGACTGAGCACAGAGAAGGATCTAGACGGCGAGGGGGAAGGGCAGGGCAACGTCCAGCTGTCCCGGTGCCAGGGGCCGGTCGGAGAGAGCGGTGGCTCAAATCCTTGGCCATGTGGCCAAATGTCAATGTGTGTGCGCTGGGCTGAGCCTTGCGCCTGGTCCCTTTCTGCCGGCCTGGTGAGGCCAGTGAGGCGTGTTCCCGCAGAATAGGGTCAGAAGGCCTGACAAGGACCTGGTGGCACTGGACGCTGATGCGCAGTGTCATTGGGTTCAGAACACACACCGCTGGAGAAGAGTTTAGAACTGTCGCAGACGCCTGGCCAGGGAGAGAATTGCCTTCGCCTGAAGCTGGGTTGACGCCCCTGCCCACGGTGGGCGAGTCAGGGAGGCACAGGTGCTCTGATGGGCAGAGGAGCCCCCCAGGGTGGGCAGTGAGGGTCAGCACTGTGGCCTCTTTCTGGTGCCTGGTGATGGGGCGCTGCTAGATCGGACCGCTGGCTGGGCCGGGGAGGGCTAACATGGCTCTGGCTAGAAGCCGTAACCCCGGGGTGGGGGGCAATCACATATCAGGGGTTCTTGGGGATACCCTGCCACACTTCAGGGGCCATCCTTGGAGGGGGCGTCTCCACTTCTGTCTTGTGCCTCTTGGTGACCTCTGTTCACACTCAGGTTCTCCCGGAGGCCATGGGAATCCTTCCGCTCTGGCCAGGGTGCCTGGGTGGGGGTGGAGAGCAGGCGGTGAGGGCTTGGATCTGCTGTTGGCTGTTTGCTCTGGAAGCTTCCAGAGCAAGGGGCACCTGCCTGCCTTGCATTTTTACTCCAGTCTCCCAGACCCTTACAGGGAGCTGCTCTGTGCCCTCTGACCTGGCCCCTGGGACCGAGGGGTCGGGCCTGGGGCTGATGGGGACAGGAGAGCAGATCGCAGGGAGTCGGTGAGGCTGGAGACTCGTGAGACCCGGGTCAGGGTCTGGCAGTTGGCAGGAGGGGAGCAGGCGGGGAGTGCGGCGGAGCGTCTTCGGGGGGAGCTGGTGTGTAGGAGGAAGTGACCCCCCCCCGGGGCGTGGCTGCTGAGCTGTCCTGCTCGCCACCCACCCCTGCCCTCCAGGCTTTGTTTGGGGACTTCCAGGACCTTCTGTGTGTTTTGTCTGCCCCCCAGCATGCCCTCTGATCCTTTGAAGTCGAAAAGGATGTCTGGGCCAGAAACACCCCCTGGGCTCTGAGTGATGCGGAGGGCCCAAGAGGCCATGATGGCTCCTTCTCAGAGGGCCTGTGTCGGATTAAGCGTGACCCCTGGGTCCCCTCCCTCTGCCGATCCCGGCTTCCAGCTCCTGGGGGCATTTGCTTTGCCCTGAGGGAAATCCCGTGGCCAAATAGATGTCCGTGCACTCCTGCCTTCTGTGCCTCCCCGCTTCCTAAGCAGGCCCTGGTTCCTGTGGACATAGAGGGGAGGACGCAGGGCTCACATTTGGGAGCTCCTGTCCGAGGGCAGAGGCTGAGGGCAGCCTGAGCACCTCACAGGGACAGACTCACCTGTGAGAGGCGGGAGCACCCCCACCCCCGCCGGGGCTGGAGGGAGTGTTCCCCAGGCCAGGCGCGGGGGGCCCAGTGCAGGATGCTGGAGCAGAGGAAGGAGGCGGCCGTGGGAGGCCACACTCATTCATTCGTTTCCTCTGTTCGAGAAACCTTGATAAAGCACGCACTGGGGGGCAGCTTGAAGCCCTCCGGCCTTGTGGCACCAACACAGGGTGGCCGTGAGGACCGATGGGGCAGGGAGAGGGGAGGGAGGGTGTAGCCCACTGCCGGTGCTGGGGGAGGGGCAGGCAGGAGCAGCTGACCATGTCCTGACAGGGCAAGGCCGTGGCCCCCTTGGCACAGCCACTCCCCTCTAACTTGTCCCTCGGCACAGCCACTCCCCTCTAACCTGTCCCCTTCCCTCGCAGCAGGCAGGCCCTGGAGAGTTCCGGACGCTGCGGAAAGGCTTCTCCCCGTACCACTCGGAGTCCCAGCTGGCAAGCCTCCCGCCCACCTACCAGGACTCCCTGCAGAACGTAAGAGCCCCTCCCTAGGGCCGCACCACTCACTTGGGGACCCCGTGCCTCCAGGGTCCTTGGTCCACATTGTAGGGCAGGCGAGAGGCTCAGCCCTTCTCGTGACCTGCCGGGGCCAGGGGAGGCCCAGAGGTTCTATAGGAACACTCTTGGGGAGCTGCTAGGGCAGCAAGCCCTTGCTGGGCCCTGGAGGGACCCTCCATGCCTGACGCTGCTGGGGGCCCAGATCTCCCGCACCTGGTGTGTCTTCTGTGAGGTCCTGGGCGTTGGGGGACAGATAGCCCACAGGTCGGAGGATCCCATGGTGAAACGGGTGACCCTGTGGGGAGGGACCTGGACCCCCTTTCTTCACCAGGCTTACCCCGCCCTCTCTACCTCTGTCTCTGTCTACTCTCCCTCCTCCCTGCCCACTTGAGTCAGAGGCTGCATGTCGGCCCAGGGTCCCCGAGCTTTTCCCTGATGGGGGTCACTGGCCAGGGTGCCGTGGGGCAGGGTCCAGCAGGCCCTGGGACTCCAGGCCCCGTGGAAGGAGCTGGCCGCGGGAGGGGGCTGAGTACCAGTCTCCCGGCAGCAGGGGCAAGGCTGTTGACAGTCCCTGGGGGGAGACTGGTCGTCTGCCTTTCTTCTTTTCGAGTCAGTTGACTTTATTTATTTATTTTTAAAACATTTTAAAATTTATTTATTTTGACAGAGGGACAGCAAGAGAGGGAACACAAGCTGGACGAGCGGTAGGAAGGGGGAGAGGGAGAAGCAGGCTTCCCGCTGAGCAAGGAGCCCAGCGCAGGGGTTGATCCCAGGACTCTGGGATCATGACCTGAGCCGAAGGCAGACGCTTAACCTACTGAGCCACCCAGGCGCCCCATCAGTTGACTTCATTTTTGAGGACTCACTTAACTGGTTTTTAGCATATTTGCAGATTGCTGTAGTTATCACAATAGAACATCTCCTTACCCTACAGAGGAACTCTGCCCCCTTTAGCCACCCCTCCCCACTCTCCCCTGCCTTGGCGGGGCGACCCCTGGTGTGCTCCTGCCTCTGCAGACTTGCCCATTCTGGACATTTCTTAGCAACAGAGCCCTGTAACAGGCCACCCTCTGTGACTGCCCGCATCCGCAGGGTGCTGTGTTTTGGAGGCGATGCCGTGGGCTCGAACCTCCCTTTGTGTTGTCGAGCGATATTCCATGGGTGCGGGCACCCCCTCCCCCACCCCTGCTCAGCGGCTGGACGTCTGGGCGGTGTCCACGCTTTGCCCGGCATGGGGAGCACCGTTGCGAATGCTCTGGACAAGTGGTCGTGTGGTCGTGTGGCTTCTGTTCTCTTGGGGACACACTCGGCTCCCCACTTTGGCCACCAGCTCTGGAACCCCAGACCCCGTTTGAGCCCTGCTGTGAGCCTTCTGTCAGACCCATGGTCCTGCCCTCATCTGTCACATGGGGGTGCAGGAAGATAGCAAGTCAGGGGGGTTCTCGGGTGGGGGGGGTGGGTGCTGAGAAAGTGGGAGGTGTCGCCGGGCTGGCCCTCCCGCCGCAGCCGGAGAGGCCTTTGGGAGAAGCTGTCTGTGGGGAGCGCCCCCCGCAAGCTCCAGCCCCACGGCGTTGACCTCTGACCCGTTACCCTTCCGGTGTGGGCTTCGTGGGCAGGACCTGCAGCCACGTGCTCATTGGCGGCCTGGTGAGGCGGGTCAGGGAAAGGCTGTCCGGGCCACTCCTGGCTTCCTTCCTGCCTTTGCTCTGGGAAGCAGCCCCCGGTGCCCTTACGGAGGGAGCAGGCTGTTCAGGGAACCCTACACACAGATTGGGACAGGAGGCGGGAGGTGCCAGGGGCCAGGCATCTGGTACCTCCCAGGGCTGAGCGCGTGTGGCTGTTGCCCCCTGCTGGCCAACGGTGGAGGGCGCCCAGCCTTCACCTCAGACTGTGCACCTGCTTTCCAGCAGGCATGTGCGTGCACGTGTGTGTGTGTGTGTGTGTGTGTGTGTGTGTTTTGCACCCATCGGACAGCGTGCCAGAGCTCTGCACACAACCTGGGACACCGGAACCCTTTCCATCATCCAGATGAGGAAACTGAGGCATGAAGTGGGTTGGGCCCTACTTCAGAGCCTTGCCCAAGCCCACACAGCATGGCTGGGCTGAGCAGGCTCCCCGGGTGATGGCCCCAGAAACCAGTTCACCAAGTCCACCTGGTCACTGGGATTCAGTGACTGAGAAAGAAACTGAGACTCAGAGGAGGGATGGATGTGCAGGGCACCCCGGCTCCCCGGCCTCTCCCCGGCTGCTTGCACCCACGCTTCCCAGGGCGCTTGCCACTTTCTGTCTGGCCTCCCGCACTTGCTGGCTCCCGTTAGACCCACTCCCGGGTCTTCTGACTTCCCGGCTTGTGTTGGCCCCAGGGAGCTCCATCCTCCAGTCCTCCTCCACTGGGGCCCGAAGTCGGGGCCCCCCTACCGCTTGAGGCACACCAACGCGTCCAGTAATTCCATTGAAAAGCAGCTAGGGGCCCTGGGCAGACACAGGTGGGGCCTCTGACACAGGTGCGCCTGACTCCAGAAGGCGGACTCCCCTCTTCACCTGGCCTTGTCCCCTGCTCCCCGGGCTGTGCGGAGCTGGGCGCCGGGTTGCCATCTGCAGTGCTTGCTGAGGGGCGCCTGGGTGGTTGAGTAGGTTAAGTGTCTGCCTTCGGCTCAGGTGGTGATCCCAGGGTCCTAGGATCGAGCCCCACCTCGGGCTCCTGCTCAGCTTCTCCCTCGGCCCCTCTCCTCCCACTGCTTATGCTCTCTGCTCTCTCTCTCTCTAAAATAAATAAACGCACTCATTATTTTATTTTATTAAAAAAAAATGCTTGCTGAATTTGGTGGCACACCTCAGGTGGCCAGACGGGCGGGAAGCTCAGGGCTAGAAGAGTGTCCCCGCGGGGGGAGGAGTCTAGCCCACTCACCTGGAGTCGGGGGAAGGGGGCAAGCCCTGGGGTTTGCTGGGAGATCTTTGCCAGCCCCCGCCCTTCTCTGAGCTGCCCTCACTTCCTCTGGCAAACAGAGAACAGACCCTGCACGTGGGCTGCGGAGAGGAGCCTGCGAGTTGTGGTGGGGTTTGGGGCGGCCCCCTGTCCTCTGCCCCGCACCCCGTCTCCTCACCAGCAGCACTCGGCCCCCAGCTTCTCCGGCGTTAGTCAGGGACCTCTCCCTGCCGCCGGGTGCCCCTCTGGCCACCCCCCGGGGGCCGCTGGGGCCCAGCTAAGCCCCGCGATTCCTCCCCACAGGGCCCAGCTTGCACGGTACCTGAGCTGTCCTCGCCCCCCTCCGCCGGCTACAGCTCTGCGGGACAGAAGCCCGAGGCTGTTGTGCACGCCATGAAGGTGAGGGCCAGGCCCCGCCCAGGTCCCTAGTGCAGTGCGGACCCCAGACCTTCCACACTGCATGTGCTCTGAGTCCGCGCGTGGCGGAGCAGCGGGGCGGTGGGGAGGGGCCCTGAGCCGGGAACACCTTGGGGGAGGGAGTTGGAGGTGTCGGTTGGCAGTAGGTTGTCACCCATCTGCCATCCCAGTGACAGAAACGAACTTGGGCCAGGTAGGGGAGGGCGGGCACCCCCTCTAAGTCAGAGAGGTGGGGGCAGGGTTGGGGTGGGACTAGGCTCCGGCCTCCGAGGCCCGTCCTCGCTCGCAGGTACAGCTCCCGGGGGGGCTGGCTCACTGGGCCACACCCGCCGTGGCCGTGCCCCCCGCCCCTCACCCGCGGGATGCCCCGGGTGTGCAGGCCTGTCTGCACAGATAACAGCATTCTTAAACTGGTGCGGACAGTGACTGGGACACATACACACACACTCACCCTGTGTGTGCAAGTGGGTGCTTGCTGGGGGCCCTCGGCTGGCATGAGCGCACCTGTCTGAGGGTAGTCCCCTCCCCCCAGCCTGTCCTCCCTGCCCCGGGACGGGACGGCTTCAGCTTCACCCCCAGCTGTGATGTTATCTTGGGGGAGGGTCGCTAGGGTGAGGGAGGAGGACCCCCCCATGGGTCTCTCTAGGCCCCTCATGCTGGCTGGGACCCAGTGGCTCGGGATCCTTGGCGTCTGTGGGCAGCCTTCCCCCTGACCCTGGGGCCGGTTCCCCGCAGGTCCTGGAGGTGCACGAGAACCTGGACCGGCAGCTCCAGGACAGCTGTGAGGAGGACCTGAGTGAGAAGGAGAAGGCCATCGTCCGTGAGATGTGCAACGTGAGACACTTCCCCGGGGCCTGGTGGCGGGGCTCTGGGGTCTGGGGCCCGGGGCCCGGGGGGCGGGGCTGTGAGCAGGGCGGGTCCCGGAGTGACCTGGAGGCCTGGGGGAAGGCACCGGAGCCTGGACAGCCCTGGCCAGTCCTCCCCCCATTGCCTGTCCCACTTCCTCCTGAGAGTGGGGGCCCTGACCTCTCCAGGCCTGTCCGTTCCCGGGGCTCTGCCCCCAGCCCCCTTGGACTGGGTCCGTTCACCCTGCATGTCCCATCCCGTGGCCCACAGCGGCCCTCAGTGCCTGCTGGCCACACAGGTGGTGTCTAGACCAGCGGTGCGGGCCGGACCCTCTGCTCTGAGAGCCTGCAAGGCTGGGGCCGCATTTGCTTCTGGAAGCTGGGCTTTCTGTGGCTGCCCGGAACGGGGAGCTCAGCCCTGACCTGCCTGCCTGGGGTGTGTTATCTCTGGACCCTTTTAGGAGGCAGCAGGGGCAGAACCTGGGCCTCACCTGCGGCCAGGTGTTCTGTACCCACCTCCTCTGCTGTCTCCTGCTTCTCTGGGCCTCACGTGGCCTCAGTTTCCCCTCCGGGCCCCACGGCTGTGGGGACTTTTTGGGTGATTTTGAGGGGCCCGAGGCAGTGTGGGTGCCTGGGTCAGCAGGTGGGCTCGGGTGGGCTCTGCAGTCACAGCTTACCCCATCCACAGGTGGTCTGGCGAAAGCTAGGAGACGCGGCCAGCTCCAAGCCCTCCATCCGGCAGCACCTGTCTGGGAACCAGTTCAAGGGGCCTTTGTAGGGCTGCTTCTCTGTGGACGTGGACTGGCCCTGCAGGGCTCCCAGGATGAGTCACAGGCCCCCGTGTTTGTTTCCTGTGGTGAATTGTACATAGGACACTGCCCGCCGTGCCCCGGCTCCCGTGGGTCCAGCGCGATAACAGCCGGGCCTCCGTCTCCCTCCTCACGCACCAGCACACGAAGACAAGAGGCTGCGGCCACGCCCCATGGCAGAGCGGCCCAAACCGCCTCCTCCCTGTTCTGGGGCCCCGCTGCCGGGAGGCTGAAGGCTGTGTGGGGACTCAGGGCCTGGCATCCCAGGCTGGGCCCGGCCTTGGCCAAGGGGCACCTCATCGAGCCTTCTACCCGCTGGCTGCTACCCACGCTGGACAGAGGCCACCGGCAGCTGGACCTGACACAAGGGGCACCCCTTCTCACCCGTCTGCGGCCTGAAGCCCAGCTCACTGAGCCCGCGTCCGATCGTGGACAGGGAAGCTCATGGTGTCTGTGGCCGGCTGGAGGCCCTGAGGCCCTTCCTCTGGCACTGCTGCCCCCCTGCCCTGCCCCGCACCCAGCTCCCTGCTACAAGCTGCTGCTTGGTTTCAGGGTGCTTCCCCCAGCCCCGAACACATCACTCGCTGCAGAGTCTCCTCTCCCACTCCGGGGCAGGTCATGCCCTAGCTTTTTGGGTCCCTCCTGCCCAGGACCCGAGGCATCTCCATCTCTGTGGTTTCACATGATGGGCCAGGGAGTTAGGAGGCTGTGTGGAGAGTCTCTGGGCCGAGCCCCACGCTCTCTCTCCAGGTGGGCAGCACCGGGCCGAGCTGGGCCTCTGGTATCCCCCAGAGCCCGTCCCCAGCCAGGGTCACTGTGGACGGAGCTGCACGGGCTGGCCGGTGGGGGACTTCTGCCCTTTCTGGAAGGAGCCCGACCTGGCTCTGGCTTTAACTGGCTGTGTGACCTTCAGCAAGTCACTCAGCTTCTCCAGGCCCCTGGTGGGAAGACGAGGTCTCAGGTTCTTTGGGCCATGCTCACCACCCGAGGCCACCAGCTGGGTTCAGCCCGGGCCTCCGTCGTGGCCCGCACGCCCGGGTGCTCCCACTGCTGCAGAAGCCGCTGCTGGCTGGGCCGGACGGAGCCGGGGACCGAGTGGGGTCCACTGCCTTGCTGCCTCTTCACAGGTGCTGCCACCTCGCTCTCTGAGCCTCAGTGTCCTCCACTGGGAAGGGACAAACTCAGGCCCTCTTCGTGGGGCTCGGGATCAAACGAGACCTTCCGTGTAAATGACCATATACAAATACAGATGAGATAGAGAAATGTTGAAATTGCTGAGGAAGGTGAGGCCCAGAGGGTGGGTGGTTGGGGCACATTACAGACGAGCTCACAGATGCTGGGAAGTGGTGGGGGGCACCGGCCGTGATGGCTGCTCGCTCCCGCCACCTCTGCTGGCTGGTGGGGCTTGGCTCCATGCCTCAAGCACTCGAAGAGCCCAGGAGGCCACTTTTGCAGCGGGCAGGCCTCATCCAGGCCCGCACAAGGGACGGGGGCCAGGCGAGGGGATGGGGGAGGCCACCCTGTTCCTAGAGCCCCAGGGGGGACTTTGCGCCATTCCCACCGCCTGTCGGCCATCGGTGCCCGTGGGGGAGTTGTACACTCTCAGGGGAAAGGCTTATAGCCCCCCTTGTGCCCAGGAATGCTAAGTGGGTGTGGTGACAGCAACAGGCACGTTCCTCTCACCCTGGGTGTTACAGGGGGCTCTGGGTTCTCCCTGAAGGGAGCTTGCCCGCAGGTCAGGTGGTGAGTGCCCTCTCACTAGGGTGTGCATCGAAAGCTAGGGAACATCCTTGGTCATGGTACCAAGTAGTTCTTGCCCTAGTGGGCAGTGAGCTGGGGGACAGAGGCTCCCCTCTGGATCTTGGGAGTCCAAAGAACCACAGAGCGGCCCGAGGTGGGGGGTGGGTCCATTTTGGGTGGAACCCACATCTGGCAGCCCATCTGTCATGTCTGGATCAGGCCGGCCTGGCCACCACTGAACATAAGCAATAAGTCAGGGCCCTGGTGTCTGTAGGTCTCCTGCACACTGGCCCAGAGAACAGCTTCGAAGGGACCGTCCCCGCCTCAGGGAGGTGACCCTGTCCATCATGCTGTGGGGTACCTGGGGGGTCAGGTGGGGCGTTTCTGCCTGGATCCTCCTGTGCGCCACACAGGCAGCAGAGCCGGGCGCAGACCTCTCCTTCCCACCGCTGCTCGTGTTCCTGAGCCAAGTGCATGGGGATGGCTTTCAAGGACAGAACTGTACCTGTGACAGTCATCTGACGTAATAAGCTGTTAAAAAATTAAATAAAATAAAAAGCCAGCAGCACTTCTGCCTGGCCCCACAGGGCAGGGGTTGGGTGGATGCAGTGGGAGCCCACAGGCTGGAGGGGATCAGAGGAGCCTCACCGCAGGGACAGCCAGGGGCCAGGCAAGCACGAGTCCCAGCCCTGCCAGCAGCTCGGACATGCATCAGGTGATGTGGGGTGATCTCCCCTCTGGAGCCTTAGCTGTCGAAGCTCGTGGTGGGGGACGGGGGTTGCTGAATTCGGTGCCCTTTCACAAAGGTCCCTTTACGTTTCATACTGATTCTAGATCTTGAAGCCCCGTGTGACATCTGGACTGGGGCTTCAGTTCCCACTGTGATGGATGTCACCCTTCCAGCCTCGCCCCAGGTGGCCAAGCCCTTCCTGGGATCAGAATCTGCTGAGCACATTTTTTTAGGGTGGCACATTTTTATCCAAAAGTTATTAGCTACACTACACATCAGTGTTTAAACAGAAAAAGTGACCTTTCATTTTTTTTTTCTTGGAAACTTGAGAAGAAACAAAATACATACTACTGATTTTTTTTTTTTTTAAAGGAAACAAGCGAAATGCATGAGCGGAGCGGTAGAGGTGTATATTTTTCATACTGTGGGTGGGTGGGTGGGGGGTATTTGTGCTGCTTTCTGGAATCGGGCTGGAACGTCTGGTTCCCGGCCCCGGGCCGTCAGCCATGCTGTTTTCTGTGGTGGGTGCCCGCCGTGAGAACCGGGGCCGGCCCCTCGCCCGGCTCCAGGTGGAGCTGGGAGCTATGGACCCCTGTGCCCGTTTCTACCTTCCTTCCACTGAACCACTTTGATTTGGGGAGAGAAAAAGCGCTAGAACTTTTGATAGTGTGGTAAAAACACTGATTTGAACTATTTTAGTAAAAGGAGTAACAGAAGATTGTGATAGTGTATACTTTGCGCTAGATAAATAAAGGCTCTTTGTAAGCCTCTGTGGTGGGTGCGCAGTGCTTTTCTCGGGTTGGGGAGCCGCTGGGTAGAGGGCCATAGCCCTGGGGAGCACCTTGGGCATGGGGGTTCTGCCCAGTGTTGGAGACCACAAACGGCTACTCGGATGGTGCGAGTGGAAAGAAATTTCCAATCCGAGCCCCCGTGGGACCCAGGAGCCCATCTGCATGGGTGCATGTGAGAGCTCCAGGCTGGTTCGGAACCACCCAGGTTCCTCTGAGGGGAGCCCATGCAGGCATGGGGCGGGTCTAAGAGCTCGTCTGTGAGGGCAGACCCCTGGGGGCGCTGCCTTGGGTGACATGGGGTCAGGTCTGGGGCTTGCGAGGCCAATGTCCCTCTGCTGCCCGCCCCTCAGCCCCCAGGGCCAAGGGCAAGAACTGCCTCTTGGGGCCCCACCTTCTGTGCGGAAGAAACAAAACGGTCGTTTCACAACAGGTTTATTTGGATAACTGACCAAAGGAGCCGCGTCTGTAACCAAGATGGAATTCACAGTATGTTGTTGCATTCACACTTAAAAAATATATCTCTATGTACAGGAATTTGCAAATTGATGTAAACATACATTACTTTCCAAGTACATTTCTCCCTTTCTCTCTGGAAGAAAAAGAACAAAGCCATCCAACAAGGCAACCCCTTCAAAATAAGATTAATACAAAGGACGTAAATATCTCTAAATCAAAACTGTGGTTCGTCTGACCTACTGGGTGTTGGGAAAAAACGTCACAGAATGAACGTGATGACAACAGTGTGACTTCAGATGGGACTGGACTATTTAAAATGGATTTTCCAGGAAAAATAGGCACTGATTTCTAGAAGGAAATTCACTCCTTACTGAAGCTATTTCTTGAGCCAATATGGCTGGTTAACGTTTCCATGAGTACAAAGAACCCAGTGCAGGACTCCACCAGCTGAGACCAAATGTGCGGTGGGATCGAGACTGGCGCTGCCCAGGCTACGCTGAAAGCCGCTGGCCCCATTCTCCAGATGTGGAGGACCAGCCCAATTTCATGTCAGCTCCGGTCCGTTTCTTCCCATACTGCAGCTCTCTAGCAATAGATAAGGTACCCTGCTGCTTACCCACTTAAACTACTCTTCAAGTTGGTTAGAAAAACATTTGTTAAAAAAACAAAGGGAAAAAAAAAGGCATCACGTTATCTCATCCAGGCTGCCCGCCCCAGCCCCCCAACGGGAGGCATGCCAGGTGGGGGGATGGGTGGGGGCACAGGTGGCTGTCCTCCTGGGGGGACAGCTGGAGGTGGGTAGCTAGCAGGTGGCAGGCCCAGGCCTGGAGGAGGGTGAGGGGGGACTGCGTGGGTGGGGGGCAGGCGTGGGGGCGGGGGTGGGAAGTTGGGGTTGTAGGTGGGGGGAGGCGGGGGATAGCCAGGAGTTGGGGGAGGAATGGCAGGTGGAGGGAAGGAGGCTGGGGGAGGGGGCACTGGTGGCGGGGGTGGGTTGGGGGGGTAGACATGGGGGTGGTAGGGCAGGTGAGCTGGCGGGCCGTAGGCTGGGGGCAGGGCGCCGTAGGAGGGGCCCTCGGTCTTCATCATGGACTGCAGGCTCTGGTAACCCTCTCCGGACATGTAGGAGCTGGTGGTAGACATCCCGGTCATGTAGCTGGAGGGTGGCGGCGGCGGCGGCCGGTGTGGCAGCGGTGGCGGCTGGTGCACGGGGGCTGGGTGGGCCGGAGGAGGA
This sequence comes from Mustela putorius furo, assembly GCF_011764305.1. Taxonomy (NCBI): domain Eukaryota; kingdom Metazoa; phylum Chordata; class Mammalia; order Carnivora; family Mustelidae; genus Mustela; species Mustela putorius. Next base: position 47,998,029 of record NW_025421290.1, on the reverse strand, counting down.
ATCTGGACTTTGGGAAGGTCACTGGCATCCACGGGGCCCGGGGGCTCTGCCTCACCTAAGGGAGCTGAGAGGGGAGGCTTCCGGTCTGCAGAGAAGAGACAAGTTACTGCCTGGCCCTGGGCTGGCTCCTGGGTCTGCTTGTGCAGGGGACGTGTCCACTGATGACCTCAGGGTGGGGAAGGCCGCCCCGGAAGCCAGGAGCTCCACATAGCAGTTCTCGTGCTCTCCCCGACCCTCCCCCACTTTCTTGCCCCCATTATAGCACTGGCAGGGCTGCTGCTCTTCCCCCATGGCCAACTGCACAGAGAACAGCAAGCAGCCGTCCCCTCTGTGGCCGGTGCCTGATCCCATTGCAAAGGACCCCCTCCACGCAGCATGGCCGGGTCTCCCTCCCTTGGTCCTCACCACTCGGGCCAAGGCAGTGCCTGCAGTGCATGGAGCCCCCCTGCTAGTACAGATGGGAGCGGGGCCCTGTGCCTGCCTGTCTCTGCCTCTAGAGACCACGAGGCCGGGGCCGCGTCACCTCCCTGTCTGCAGCACCGGCAGCAAGCGCAGAGCCTGCGAGCTGGTCAAGTGAATGAGGCGACATTTAAAAAACACAATGAGCAAGTCTCTGACATTCCCGATGAAGCCACCAAAGGAGGAATTCTGGTTCGAGTTCACTAAGAGAAGGGACATCAGCCCCCAGTGCGTACTGTCAGGGAGCACTGCCAGGGAGCACTGCCGAGCTCTGGGGGGCTGCCCTCCCATGGCGCTTCCCAGCGCAGCCCCGCTCCCTCCGTCCGCAGCCTCCCTGCACACATTCCCCCTGCGATTCCCCTCTGCATTCACGACCAGACACCTGGACAAGGACACTGGAGACATCCCACCAGGGGAGGCCAATCACTGCGGAAGTGTGTTCTTTGGGTAATTCCTACGGCAGCCCAGAGTCAAAGACAAATCACAGGAGCCAAGATCTCAGGGTCCAGAGAACACAAGAAAGTGAGGGCCATGAAGGGGGTTTTGGGTCTCTTAGCACTTGGCCTCATGTGCTCCCTGGAGCTCGGAGCAGCCCCGGCTGCACAGACACAGATGTGTCACGTGCCCAGGGCGGCGCTGCGGTGTCTGCGGGACCCTCCCTGCTCTCGCCCCGTGCGTGAGGGCAGCGGTTCCGGCTGGCTAGCGCATCTCTCAGCACCAGCCACGGCCCTGGGGCCCGGCCTGAATGAACCAGCACGCCCAGCCAAGTCGGAAGGTCGGGTAAGCCTATGGAGAACTGTGTCTGGGCTCCAGGGCAGGGCCAGTGGCCTCTTAGTTCCGAAGCTGATGAAGGAACAGAGTGTGAACTGGAGGCCTGTGGACAAAGGGTCCACCACCTTGAATTCCTCCTGTGTCAGTCTAGGGCGCCTGGGTCCACGAACACGCTTGTCCATCTTTGAGATGTCACTTCCTGTCACACCGTGCCGCCGCCACAAGTCACCTGTTCACTCGCCTGTCCTCTGTAACCGAACCCGGAACAGTGGTCTGGGCAGGCACCTGCGTGCTCTTCTCCTCGCTCTGATGCCTGCCGCCACCCGCCGCCCTCTGAGACATCCCTGGGGAGGATGTGCCTCCTGCGCCTCATCAGGACCTGTGGCTCCCCGAACCACAGACCCCTGCTCCTCCTGAGTCTTCTTTTCCATCTGCCTCCCCTCGGCCACAGGCCCCTATGAAGCAGTGATGGGACCTTGCGGGAATGAGCCCCTGCGGCCTGGCGCACCGACCCCTCCGCTTCCACCTCCGCCTTCAGCACCTGCAGCTGCCAGACTCCACCGCGGCCCTTCCGGCTGCCGAGCAGGCTCCCACCACCTGCCACCAGTGCCTTCACCCCTCCTGCCAGCTTTGTGCATTCTGCGGGGCTCCCGACACCATGCTCAGGCCACCCCCGCCCCACAGTGTGCAGCTCTCCCTACCTTGGGCTTCCCAGGACCCCACACCCCTTCTCAGCCACACCCCTGGCACAGGGGATGCGGGTCCGTGCCTGCTTGTGGCGGAGACGCCACGGAAGTATAGAAATGACCCACTGTAGGTGTCTTTTTAAGCAGGCTTCATCCTAGACTGAGGACTATAGGATTTGTCCCAAAGTAGCAAATGATGCCCCTACTTTCCCCAATCTTCTCAAGTGCTAGGACTGACCATAAGCAGAAAGAAAGAGAATGCGTGGTACCTCTGCCACAGGCACGTGGCGAGCCCCTGGGTGAGGCAGGCTGGCCCAGCAATGCTCAGAACACACACGACTCCTGCCCACCCCACGGCCTGCTCCATCCTCCAGAGCGCTGTCCCAGGAAGAGAATGCTACATCCCTCACAGGGCTTCTCCTCCAGGCTTACGTGGCACCAAGGAAGCTTCCTGGTTCCCTGAGTCCGGGTGGGAACTCCTCACGCTTTATTCTCCGCTCGACTCCGAGCAATTGCTCCTTCCTCCAAATGCCCCCGGACGGCACCCCGCCCCCAGGAAGCAGAGCGAGGGAGACTGGGGTCTAAGACCCACAGCGATCCTGCCGGGTCAATGTTCCTAAGTTGCCAGGGCTTTGTCTTCCTGAAGCTGATTCTACATTTATCCTGCGTAGCTTAGCCCTTCTACACATGACAGGCCAGAGAATATCCAGATATACCTGGAATTTATAACATCCTCAAAAGATCTGGTTTGTGAAAGACAAACACACACCATTTTTTGAAAGATACTTGGTCACTATCTTCTTTTAAAATTTTGGCTTACCAAGTCTCCCTTCGGTGGACTTGTCCCAGGCCTCCCCAAGTCAGCCCTCTGGAAGAGCAGACGGGAAGGCCGGCCTCCCACACTGCTTTGAGCAGCCACTCACCTGGAGGAGGGTGGGCCGGAGGCAACGGAGGGTGAGCGGTCTCCATCTTGGGGATTTTAGGTGGCGGTGGTTCTAAAAAAGGAAAAGGATATTGACAAACTTACTTCTTCATGAGAATAAACGTGGCATAGAAGACAAAAAGGAAGAAGAAAAAGGGAAATGTGCCATTCAGAAGTGTCTTTGGGGAAACAGAACCAATGTAACCAAGGCTTCAGCAAAGTGAGGGAGGCCTCAGCCTAACCGTGAGCTGCGAATCCTTTCACCAGAACCAAACAAGTCTAACACACATCCTCCAGCCCAAATAATCAGGCCGCTGGCTTCTCACAGCTCTTTCCACATCTACCCAACTCCCTTGCGGACGGTCCTGGACAAGGCCTTCCAACAAGGAGAGAAGCAGAGCACCATCTCAGTTATGGGGAGTATGTCTGTCCGTCTGTCTACCGGGTCTACAGGATTAGAGCACAGCCCTATCACCCAGCCCCGAGGGCTCACGGGAGAAGCCACCACCTTTGTATTCTTCATTGTGCACACTTTAAGTCTATTTTCTTCCTCACAGACACATGCTCCCGATGGCAGCATGTCAGAAGCAGGACATTAAGGACGCCAGGAGAGACCCAGAGGCTGCAGGCCACCAGCACCCACAGCGACAACACTAAGCCAGGCTATACCAAGCCCAGTAGCTGGGGTTTATGAGGGTAGGGAGCAGGGAAGGCACACCTCATGGAAAAAGAACTCTCGTCTTTGTGCTAGCTTGTATGTTTTGATGCTTTCTTCCAGAAGCTCACATTATTCTGGCTTCTACACTGTTCTGAGGGGATTCTGCTCTAGCGTCGCTGAGCCTGTCCTGCTTCCTGTTCCAAACAGGCCAAATATTCAAAGTTCGGGGATATGTCTGTATTCGCTTTCTGGGGGATCAAGTCCCCTCTCCTCTAGGTGGATAAACTGTAAATCTATGCCTCAAGCTGCTCTCTCTCCTAGAGCCGTGGACCTGACTTCTGAGCTCCACCCAGCAGCTCACATGACGCCTTCCCCACCTCTGCTGTGACTGCCGTCACTGTCACATCAGATGCCTACCTGCGACCCTGCCCTCCAGCCAAGCTGAAGCTGTCTAGATCAGTGCTGCCCCCAAAGAGAAGAGCCACACTTGTGATTTTAAATTTTCTGGGAGTCACCTTAAAAAAGATGTGAATTAATTTAATATTTAACCTAATGTATAAAAATTTGATCACTGCAGTGTGTAATCAACATAAATATTCATCAGTAAGAGTTTTTACACTTCTTTTCTTAGTAACGCTTAGAAATTTGGTGTGTATTTTGCACAAAGGGCACACCATGATTTGGGATGGCTACACTTCCAGGGCCCGAAAGCCACCTGCAGCTAGTCACACAGGGCAGACAGCCTGCTCAAGGTCCTACCTGCAGGCTGTGTCCACACCCTCCGTTTGCGGGCCCCAGGCCGTTACCCTGACTGCCCTCACCACGTCTCACTCAGAGACCTGCGAGCGCCTCCGCATTCCCAACCATCTGTCCTATAACTGCCGCCAGCAAATTTTTTAAAATGAACTCAGACTTTGCCATTCTCCTGCTCAAACATCTTCAGTGGCTCCCGCTGCCTATGCAAACATCCACACTCCCCCACATGGACTCTGGCTCCAGTCTGGTTCCAGTCACACTTTAAGTCCCCGCAGAGCTCCTCGCTTTTACCTCTTCATAGAGTAAGACCTCCTGCCCACCTGTCCCGCTCCTGTGCCCACGTGCATCCTTCCACTTACAGGCTCAACCCCCCAGCTCAGCCCCAGGTGCTCAAAGGCCCGTCTTCCTCCAAGGTCGCCACTGGCTTGTTTCTGCCTTATACCGCACACCAGCTCAGCTCAGTTTATATCCACATGGCAAGCAGCACAGCCCGATCTTGGGTCTCACACTTACTTTCTGCCCAGATGGAGCAGAAGAAAAATTCACCTGTACTGAACTCAGCACTTCCCCAAAGACCCTGAGAGAAATGTAGCTTTATTGTAACTTGGAGATCTCACAACAGTTCAATAAATCATTCACTGAACTCCCACCCTGGAACTAAGCAAAAGAGAAACAGAAATGAGTAAACACTGTCCTGTCTTCCAAGAGTTCAGCACATCAGGGCCCAAGACACATGGACAAATGCTTCTAAATTTCTGTTCTGTGATCTTCTAGATTTTACTTGCCCTTTCCATTTGTTTCCGATGTAGAAACAAATTAACCAACTTTGGGCTCTACAAAAAAACCCCAAACCTAAACCTAAGCTGTATTTAAAAGAGGTCTGGCCCACATAAGCAGCAGGGCTGGCACACAGGGTGGTTCTCTGGGCACCAGCATTGCCTGTCACTGCCATCCTGTCCACCCCCCACTCTGCCACTTGGTGTTCAAGATGGGGACCCCAGGCCCCCATCAGTCTACTGCGGTGGGCTGAACCAAACCTCCAGTAAGGAATGCTGCTGCATCCCCGCTCCCTCGCTCGTGGCCACATGTGTACACAGGCTGCGAAGTACACTTTTATCGCTGCTCCTGTTTTTTGATAACTTTGGTCCGAATACAATCTGAACACACAGGGCACTTTTTCTGGCAGGCAGGGTGAAGTTTTGGATGGACCATAATGATAAATTTTAAGGGCAATCTAAATCTTGCAGAAATGTTAACTAAGAATCTGAAGTTTTGATAAACGGACATAGAAACTAAAAAAGCCCCCTTAGAACGGGAAGTTACCTGCTGCTTTGTTCTCTTCTTTGGGAGAAACGACCTGTTACAAGAGATAATACACGCGTGTCAACCAAGACTGGGGGCACAGGGAGGACGAACAGATGACCCAGGACCGAACGGACTCACAGCAACAGCCGCTCCGGCTCCACGCCAGAACCAGCTCCGGCTTAGGGCCGCAGGGCAGAGACCCCTGAGAAACCACCCTCTGCTTCCTCCCTCCTTCCCTTTCCCGGGTCTGATGGGACCCCCGAGGATTTCCAACAGTGGCTTCCGACCAACACTAAGTTTCAGGGCCTCTAATGTGCTGGCCTAAATTCGATCAGTGGTTTGCTGACATGTGTTTGTCCCTCATGGTCTCTCCTACTGGCTGGGCTGTTGCTGGGGGAAGAAACTTCCACAAACTCTCCATATCACTCAGAGCACCAAACAGAAAAGCCAGAGAGACTGGAGAGACTGATGTTAGCAGGTAGCACACAGATGTGATACCCTGCCGGTTAGTGGGACACGCATGCACACACGCAAACACGCACACAAACACGCAGGCAGTGATGGCTGGAGGGGGATGGAGCTCTCCTCGGCTGCCTGTGCCCCGCCCCCCCTCTGACCGCAGTTCTCAGGCTCCTTGTGGATGCGCAGCCAGAAGGAGAGGTCGGGGTGCCCCTGGCTCAGTGTCCTGTATGAGTCCTCAGAAGATCAGAAGAGGGGCTGTGCTCGGTTGTGGGGTTGGCCACTCCCCCACCCCGGAGAGCCGGTTGCTCCCGGGGCCGCCTGGCCCACTCACCACGGCTCGCTTCGCTGGGCGGGGAGGACTGGGCTGTGGGGACGGCTTCTTGGGCTGTGGGGCCTGTTGCGGCGGGGGCTGTGGGGCAGGCGGCTGTGCATCCTTCTGCTGTGGTGGGGGCGGGTCGGAGCCTTGAGGCGGCTGGGGCGGTGGCACTTGTGGCACTTGTGGTGTAGACTGGAGAGGTGGGGGCTGCTGCAGCTGGTGGGGTGTGTGATGAGGCATCTGTTGTTTTCCTTGTGAGTACAGATCCAGGATTTGGTGGCAGATGTCTGAATGGTGGACAACAATTACATTTGTCACAAATTCATCTGCCTAGGGAAAAATCAGCCCATTTCCCTTTCAGCTAGGATTCCCCTACAGGGACCAATGAGAGGGGATCACCTCTGCAATTCTCCCAAACTCTGCTGTGCACAGTGTGGGCAGAGCAGGTGTTAGGAGAGAACTGAACTAATAAAGGTGCTTCTGAAGAATGGCTTACATTTACCTATGTGGGGAATTCCCTTCCTGGGACTTGAGGCTGACAGAGAAGGATCCCCCAAACGTGGAAGCCCCTTAGGAAAGTCCAGCATGCCAGTACCTTCCAGAACATCCACAGGGACATCCTGCACAAACTGCTCCCACCATCTCCTATACATGGGTTTGGAGGTCCATTCTTGTATTTCGAATTTGCACAAACGTCCTGCGAGATACATCACTGCCACTGCTATAATCTCTGGTTCCCACTGCAGTGACAAGGTCGTGCAGAGACTAGTTCAACAAGAAAAAGAGGTGACGTGACTTGGAGCAAACAGCTATGTTATCCAATGAATGGAGAGCAGATGCCACACGTAATGTCGGTTTGCTCACTCCTCTCTAAATGACCACATAAAGAATTAGAAATAAAAGCAGCAAGTTTTAAGTCTTCTAAAGGTACCAAAATAAGTTACTGGCCCACTCACCACTCACCAGTTACTAATACGTTCTTTGAAGAATCAGAATGCTAGTACGTTAAAAAATTGCTGTACCACAAAATACAAATGAACAAGCTTATGTCCGTTAAACTTGAAATCCTCGTCACTGAACTGTGATTTCAGATGACAGCAGCTCCACGCAGAGGCCTTCTGTCCGCACACACCACCTCATTGGACCCCTGGCTCTAAGAACAGCAAGGCTCTAAAACCATTTACAAGGCATTCTATTTGTGCAGAACCAAACGGGTTCTAAGTATTTAGCTGTCACAATTCTCTGGTGTTCTGGACTATGTTTTAAACTGGGGATGACATTTTTGCTTCTTCTATCCAGACATGGCCATGCATCCCTCTGCTGGGAAGCCAAATTCCCGGACGCTGGCCCCATCTCTGCCATTAGCTGGCCCTTCAGGCTGGGTGAGTCAGAGTCCTTGACACAGAGTCCTTGACACAAACTAGGGAGCCTGGATCCAATCAGCCATACAGTCCCTGCCTATTTTAAGAACTACAGTTAGATCGACACTTGAACACACGTACCTGTCATTTACAAATGTCCATGCCATTTGAACCAACTTTTGAATTTTGTTTTTATCACCTAGAAACAGGAAGAAAAAGGCAAATTAGTAGTGATAGCAACAGTGAGAAAGTGCATAAAAAGCAGCATTTAGTTCAAACCCACGCTGCGCTCCGCACCGCCCCAACACACAGCAAAGGGCTGCTGCCTGGGAACAGAGGGCACACGGGTGGGTCTGAGTTCTGTCTACTCTCTTCCCACACGACCTGCGCCGAACCACCGTTTATGGGAAGCCTGCTCCAAGGCAGATTTTATTAGGCTATTTAAAAAACTCTGACTCATTTTCCTGCCTCCTATCACTTGGCAACTGAATCGCAGAATCTGTCTGTAGCTGACAGGAAGCGGTACTAACAGTTACAGTAATACCGGGCTGTCTGGGAGCCTGATGTCCCAGGCGCGCACACGCACACTCACAGACCCAGCTCTTCTGCTTTCGAACTCTTTTGAGAAGCATGATCTGAACGCCATCAAATCATAAAGACTTGATTTCACAGTGAAAAGTTCTTTAAGTAACTTCTCCCCCTTACCTTTGAGTTGTTTTGCATATTTGAGGAGGAACTGGTACGGGTGTTCCACCTGTAGGTCAAACTTTATGGTCTGGAGTAGGATTCTCTCCAGGACCATCACTTCTTCCTAAAAATAAAATAACAACTGTTGGGATAGGATTTCCATCTCAGGTCTGAAGCCGCATTCGGCTTTCCCACTTCCTCTCTTCTAGCGCCGGCTGAGCATCTCTTTTTCATCCCTTCTCTCCTCGGCCCTCCCAGGCTTTCACCTTGCTCAGAGACAAAGAGAAATTCTGAAAAGAACTAAAAGGAGGAAGATGAAACAATCGAAGCTGGTTTTTTAAAAACACTGGAAACATTCTTAGGAATATTATATATAATCTCTAAAAGATTTTTTTAAAAAAAGATTTTATTTATTTGACAGACAGAGATCACAAGTAGGCAGAGAGGCAGGCAGAGAGAGAGGGGGAAGCAGGCTCCCCGCTGAGCACAGAGCCCGATGTGGGACTCGATCCCAGGACCCTGGGATCACGACCTGAGCCAAAAGCAGAGGCTTTAACCCACTGAGCCACCCAGGTGCCCCCAAAGATTCCAATAAATAAATTAATTAATTAATCAATCACTTTTAAAAGATTATTTATTTATTTATTTGACAGACAGAGATCACAAGTAGGCAGAGAGGCAGGCAGAGAGAGGAGGAAGCAGGCTCCCTGCTGAGCAGAGAGCCCGATGCAGGGCTCGATCCCAGGACCCTGGGATCATGACCTGAGCCGAAGGCAGAGGCTTTAACCCACTGAGCCACCCAGGCGCCCCCAAAAGATTTTATTTTTTAAAGTCATCTCTGCACCCAGGATGGGGCTCAAACCAAGAGTCATAGGCTCCCCCAACTGAGCTTGCCAGGCACCCTGGAAATGTCATTGTTCTGCATATACGAGCCCCTCTTTACAAAACAGACCTTCACTTTATAGACAATTTAACTTTAGTTTCTTTCCAGACTTCCATCAAAAACCACAATCCTTCAGGGATTTCTACTGAAAACTTAAAAGCAAACAAGCAATGACGATGAAGCAGATTCACGCAAACTCAGACTCAGTATCTGATACATCCATACATAGCACGTGTGTTTTTACAGAGTATGTCGTCACTTGCTCTTCTAGCAAACTACATTCTTAACCTGTCCATACACACAAAACCTTTTCTGACTACTCGTATGTTTGTCTCCTTCTGTCCGAGGATCAAAGGAATGTCATGTTTGGAAGGGAGGGTGTAATCATTACTCCTTGTTTCGCATGTCACCCCCCTACCTACTTTTTAAGTATAATTTTCCTTTTCCTGTTTCCAGAGGACAGTTTTTCTTCAGTCTTAATAATATCTTGCTTGGCTCTCACATGGGCTTTGGTGGAGGTTGGGGGCCAGCACCTGAGGGTCTACACGGGGTGGAGGCACTTGGTCCTTCCAGGAGTCACGAGAACGATGCCTGTCTCACATAGAAAAGGAGCTTCCTATACAGCACGGGTGGGACAAAGGCACTGAAATCAATCATTTTGGAAATGTCCCTGACAGTGGCAGCCACTACTTTGGTTCCAATAATGAACTTCATTTTTTTTATTTTTAGAGAGGGAAAGAGAGTGTTTGTGCATAAGTGCAGGGAGGGGCAGAGGGAAAGACGGAGTCTTAAGCAGGCTCCATGCTCAGCGAGGAGCTGATGCAGGGCTTGATCCCGCAACCCGGAGATCATGACCTGAGCTGAAATCAAGAGTTGGACGCCTAGCTGACTGAGCCAACCAGGCGCCCTTCCAATAATGAATTTCTTGATGGCACTGTCCCTGGGCACACAATGGGTGCAGTTGGTGTGGTGAACAGGCTGCACGTGGCCACGGTGCTTTTTGGAACAACACTTTCCTTCTTTTGTTGGTCATCTTGGCAGTAATGACTCGTGGCGGTCCCCCACACTTCATTTTGGTATTGTTTCACTTAGTGTCAGTCCAGAAGAAAAGGAAGCTATCAGTGTTCTGACTGGGAACTCATCAAGTCCTAGGACAATTTAGGGAAAATGGAGATTTTTAACTTTGAATCTTCTTATCAAATATTTATTTATTGGAATTTTTTCATTCCTTCAGTGCTTTTAAGTTCCTTCCCTCAGCTCCCATGTTTCCACAGTTTCTTACAAGGCTTCATTCCGGACATTTTATTTTACTGTTGCTGTTGTAAATGGAATCTCCCCTTTCACTGTGCTTGGGAACTAGTTAACACCCACAATTAGGTACCTCCTGAGCCCAGCCTCTGTGCAGCCTGGCCACACCCGGCACTGAAAGACAAGGGGCATCCCAGTCAATGCGGTCTGCGCTGACAATGACTTGTTTACACCTGGGAAGACAGGGCTTGGTAGAGGCCTGAAATCCCATCACCAACAGATGCACAAGTCCATTAACTTCAGAAAGAGAAGAGGATCCGGGAATGGCTTTCACACTGAGGTTGGCCTCACTTGACAGAACACAGACGGTTCTCTCAGATTAACTATTCCAAGCAGCATGGCAGGACAAAGGTTCTTCTACCCTAGCACTGCAAGCATTCTCTCAAGAAAGCTTTCTACCACCTCACAAATTTCCCCACAATATAAAACATCCTGCTAACCTTGGCGTGTTTTTGCCTGGTTTTGTCACCACCTGTTTCCCAGAAGTCTCACCATGACTTCTAAATTAGGAACAGCCTTTCACCAAGTGCACCTACAGGTTTGGAGGCTGTGGCCCATACAGTATTACAGGATAGCCCGAGGCCTGGCCTCCCTTTATGTTTCCCATATTCAAGTAATGGGGTAATGATAGGTCTGTGTGCAGCATCCTTCCTCGGGGAATCTGCCCTCAGCCCCACAACACTTGTCTGGGGGGACCTGTCCAGGTTCCCAGGTTGAACGCCCTCGCTACACTATTAAATAATCTTTTTATAGCATTCACCACAGCTCATAATCAGATAGTTATAGGATTATTTCATTAAAATCTATCTCAACTCCACTACAAAATGCTCAAGAATGGCAAAGGCCACGTCTATTTTGCCACCTCTTTTAGGTCTAGGGCCTCACACAGCGGCTGGAATAAGTATTTGCTGAACACACGAGAAATTAATATGATGGGGGGGGAACCACACAGTTGAAGCAAAGCTAATCAAGGCAAAAATGACCCACACGAGCCCCGATCTTCTTTTTCCTAACCGCTCGCACTGCCTCCCCACGTTCACGGGCCGGCTCACTCTCCTCTCAGGCAAAGGAGACCTCCTCCACGGCGGCTTCACTGCTCCCAGGTCCAGGGTACTTTCGTGTGGCCTTGTACTCCAGATCGTTTCTGGGGAGACTGTGCATGATAGGGAAGAGGGGCAGGTTTCAAAGCCCCTTCGTCCACTTGGGACAGGCTAGGTCCTGCTGTAAAGGTCTGAACCGCACGGCCATCCCCCTTCCCAACCTCTGGGGCCCTGGAGCCGCAGGCCCTCTAGCTCACTCTGTATGACCAGGCCCTAGTTTCTGCGTCTGAAAGTGGAGCGGGCGGGTAAAGGCTGAAGTCAGAGGGGCTTCTCCAAAGGCACCGAGCGTGCTGCACGTGCCCGTGACGCATTCCCACAGCGGTCTGCTATGGCGTCAGAATCAGACACCCACAGGGAACCGATGGTTACATTACTTCTATTAAACTGCATTTTGATCATTGTTAGCAAGAATTCCTAACAGACTCACATTTTCATAAACAGGTGAACAGATTTATAAATCGGTACAAGGAACAGAGTTAGGCATATGGACAATACTTATAGAGTTGTTAGTACTCATCGCAGCCACAATATATGCAAAAGCATTCTGAGCCTCTGTAACCTCCTTGAAGCAAGGAGAATGAACATGTGTTAATACACACACCTATCAGCACTGCTCGGCAGACAGCGGTGTCTACTGTGGCGGGCAACAGCAGCGCGGTAGGAAAAGCAGGAGCGGACGGCGTCGGACCTCCCTGCCCTGGTCAGGTCTGCCCTACCTGCGCCTTTGAGTTTCTCATCGTTCAACAAGCAGCTGCTGAGTGCCCACCCTGCCCAGCCTCTGTGCCAGGCGCCAGGCAAAACAGACATGGTCTTCGCTCTCTCAGATCTTACAGTCGACAAGCGGGCAGTTCTCGGCACAATTATCTGATTAACATCTACCCCACCACCAGCTGCAATCACTGTTGTGAAACATGACGCACAGGAGCCGAAGGGTTACAATGGGGGGACCCTGGCAAGAGTCAAGGATGGAGGAAAGCTGCCCCTGGGCTCTGACACTGGCCTTCTTACACCTAATGACAGTATGTGTACAGCTATCTCAGTGCCATCTCCTGACGCTGTCAGGGACTGTGGGGAAGGGACAGGATGGATGGTATGTTCAACAGCGGTGTCTCGGTGTCTGAAAATAGCAGCAAATGTTAATATTTGCCAATATTCTTAGAAAGCAAAAAGACACACAGCATAGGCAGACCCAAGTGCATGTCCATCTATCATGTGTACTTTCTGCCTGCCCAGAGGCTGGCTGGAGACTGGGCCCCTGCCATCATTGCTGAACTGAAGAAACCAAACCACTTCTGGATCTAGGAGAGCCAGTGGTCATGAGGGGACTTTTGTGCATATCCAATGTGCTCTGGCCCCCCCAAAGTACCCAGCACGGTGCATTAGCAAGTGCTTTAAATGTAGGCCCATTATCTTCCTCCCTCTGACAGAAGCAAGCATGAGCACCCTCTGCATAGGGCCCCAGGGCTCAGGGGAATGGCAGATCCAGGGGCCACACAAGGAACTTTACCACAATGCCGCTACGAGAAATCAAGATTTGAAGGCAAGAAGTTAAGATTCTTACCTTTGGGTCATCTCCAAACTGGCCAAACTGCACATCATTTAATAAACTACGAGCTGTTTTGATGATATCTTTACATTTTTTTGGCGTTTCTTCTACTTTCCCAGCCAGAAAGAGACAACAGGCTCCCGTCACCTAAAATGGAGACAGAATCTCTTGAGATATTGTTAACAAAACTCACAGAGAAATAGAAGCAAGAATTTTTGGCCTTCCCCATTTGACTTCATAAATTATTTTAAATCTAATTTTTTAAAGAAAACAACACGTAAACAAAGTAGATGCCAGGAAGGAGAAGACTCACAGGAACAAACTGTCATTTTATATCACAGTCTTAAAGATAATGGCTCCCTGAATAGTGAGCTTGGCTGCAGAGAAAGAGCACAACGAATGCGTGTCCTGTGGGACCCATCTGGACAGCACTGCCCACACTTGCTCCCCCTGCTGCGGCGGCCCGGACCCCCACGCCGGCCCTACACCGCCGGCCTCTCGCTGCGCGGCTTCTGGCTGTTCTCCGCCTGCGCCAGCCTCCTCGGCACGCCCCTGTCCACGGGACCCTGAGCGCAGTGGGCGTCAGACGCTGCGCGGGGCAGCAAGCTGATTCTGCTACAGGCTCCTTCCTCTAGAACTTCACAAACTAGTATGGCAGACGTACACAAAACTCGGTAAAACTGTAAGAGGAAGGATCTCCAACAGACCAATTTCCCGGTAAGACTTCTGTTGTCTTCCTCCTGAAATCCTTCGATACCTTCCCAGTCTACCTACTAAGGTCGGATTTCCCTGGTCCAGCTTCCAAGGCTCACTACGGGCGGCTCCATCTTCCCTCGCCACCGTTCGCCTCCTGCCAGGCGGACCCCTGGCTGGGCCGACACTGAACAGCATCCTGCTGTCGAGGCTCACGCCAGCTGCTGTTGGACTAACTGCTCTGCCCCATTTCAGCACGTCTACGCCCTACTTGCAGTCAAGGCTTACCTAACTGCCGGCAACTTCTCACTGGCGTTTCCCCCTAATCCCTCTAAAATGTAATTAACCTCTCCTTTGAACGCGCCAACCTTCCTTCCTTCCCTCTCCTGTGGCTTCACTACTGACCGTGTGTTCTGTACATGTCATACTATGCGTGCTGGCTACAGGTTCCCTGTCTGACTCTCCAAAGAGTACGAGACATACAACGTTTTTAAGGAGTAACTGAAGAATGAGTGATACAGCATAAAGAACTTCTCTTCCATCTTAGCCTTTTTTGGGGTGTGTGTGTGTGTGTGTTAATTATAAGCCCAAATTTATCTTGTGAAAGGTAAGAAGGAAGTAAATCCCACACAAAGTACAATATGATTATGGTCCACAGTGGCCTAAATAAAAAAAGATTTAAATATAGTTAATTGGAAAAAAACAAAAAACTCCCAACTTGATTGCTTATAGATAGCACGTATTATATAAAAATAAATACCTTCTGGGAAAATAGAATAAAAAGAGACTACTATAACCAGTCCACTAAACTGTGAAAATAATAACATGTGATAGAAAATTATAATAAAACTCAAACACTTACATATCTTGGGAATTGCTTGAAGGAATGAAACATATAGAAGCGATGAAAATAAATTATTCCAGTTGCCAGAGTATCATAGTGACTGTTGTTCTGGTTAAGTACTTTACCAAGAATTTTTATTGGTTATGTTTTTAGTTAAAAGTAGAAAAATAAAGACAAATAATAAAAACAAACTCAGTGTTAAAGTACATACTACCTGTGGCCAAGTGGGCCGAGGGGGATCTTAGGGTGTCAGACACAGCTATCGTCAAGCTGAAGTTTATACTTACAACAAGGCCGGGCTTCACCTTCCTTTAGGTACCATTTCTACTATAGTCACTGGGCCCGGTGGCCATTCACTCAACGGCTAACTCTACACATTTAAATGATGAATGGCAAACAGAAAACCCCTGAAGAGCCAAGTAAATGAGAAGTAACATTTAAATAAAAATATTTAAGGACACCTGGGTGGCTCAGTCGTTACGTGTCTGTCTTCGGCTCAGGACATGATCCCAGGATCCTGGGACAGAGCCCACACTGGGCTCCCAGCTCTGCAGGAGGCCTGCTTTACCCTCTCCCACTCCCCCTGCTTGTGTTCCCTCTCTGGCTGGCTGTCTCTATCAAATAAATAAAATCTTAATAAATAAATAAAAATTGAAGAACTGTTTCAGTACAGAGACAGTACTATATACTTTGTCTATAATATCTAATTTAATTCTTGGTGGTGGTGCGGTGGGGAGCCTGTCTATAACACATTCCAGGGAGACTCAGGATACAGTCCCAAGCGTGTGCCCACATCGAAGATGAACCGAGCACCCTCTCGGCGGTAGCGGGCCTCAGTGGCCGGATCGAGTCCTTCCAGCTGTGAGGGTGTGTGAGCCAAGTCTTTCTTATCCCAGTACCAACATGGTTTTGTGTGGTCCAGGTTTGCTGAGGTTACTGAAGGGCTTGAGTTTTCTTTATTCTCCTTCATTTATTGAAGTAGACTTGTTCTTTCCAAAAGATTTTCTGAAAATGTTAGAACCCTAAAAGAGAAGCAACAGCAAAGCAGGAAAGGAACTTTTCATATTAAACAATCCTGATTATTATAAACAGTCTGCAGTCACAGATTATACTTAATTTTGGAACAAAATTTCCCAGAGAGGCAACACTACTGAGTGACTGATAGAGAAGCCCAGGTTCACCTCCAAAGCCAACTTAACACCTAAGTGACCCACACCATAATAAATTCCAAATTTCATGGTAGCTTATAAGGAAAAGCATTTCTGTCTCATGTACCTTTCTGCCTTTCTTCAGTAGCTCCAATCCCCTCAACACTGGTCTAGTTCTGTTCTTCAGTAAAATCTGGGCCTGTCTTACCCCACTAAAAAGACTTAGGCTTTAAAATTATCCATCTCTTCCATTTACCACCCAATCAAAATTCTGCTTTTTTGGTTTACTTCATTTCACTTAGAAAAGCCACCCGAGGGGCGCCTGGGTGCTCAGTCATTAAGCATCTGCTTTCTCAGGTCATGGTCTCAGGTCCTGGGATGGAGCCCCACATCAGGCTCCCTGCTTGGCGGGAAGCCTGCTTTTCCCCCTGCTTGTGTTCTCTCTCTCGCTGTGTCTCTCTCTGTCAAATAAATAAAATCTTTAAAAAAGAAAAAGAAAAAGAAAGCCACCAGATTGGATGATTTCAGATCTGCATGAATCAGTGAACTGAGCAGCACAACTCAGGTATGGGTGCAGGGATTCTGAGGGAGCGGGAGGAAAGAGGTGGCCCACAAGGGAAGGAGGAGTTCCTTTAGTATGTTCTAGCTTTCTCATCCTCTTTTTCTCTAAAAGTGTCAGCTGGGGTGCCTGGGTGGCTCAGTGGATTAAGCGTCCGACTCTTGCTTTTATCTTAGGTAGTGATCTTGGGTCATGAGATCGAGCTCTGTGTCTGGCTCCATGCTCAGCAGAGAGTCTGCTTGAGATTCTCTTTCTCTTTCTGTCCCTCATCCAGCTTGTGTGCACACATGCGTGTGCGCTCTCGTGCATGCAAATGGGTAAATCTTAAAAAAAAAAAAAAAAAAAAAAGGGACCCATTGAGAAAAGAAAAGAAAAAATAAGGACTTTCATCAACAGGCTACTGGAATATGTAAACTGTAAATGTGATCAGAGAATAGCAATCTTGAAATAGGCCAGTGGAAGGATTTTAGAGGCCATTAGATCCAGGTTGGTCCGCTCAGCAAGAACGTATCTGTTCCCTACCTTGGGTCTGGGCCAGAGGCATCAGTTAATCTGGAAGCCTAACCTCTTCTGTGTGCTCCCTCATTTCTGCCTCATTTCAGCAGGTTGAGTACATCCCTCCTCTTCCTTGTACTTGGGAACCCTAAAAATCTGATTGTTCCCCCAAAAGGAAGAAATTAAGTTTAAGGAGAAGTACAATCTTCTTCAACTAACATGTACTTGTGTGTGTGACAGAACTGGGCAATGACTGGGGGTTGAGGGGGGTCAGTTAGCCTAGGTAAATATGCAAAGGGCACAGAGAGTTGATCAGTACATATGAAGAGTTCACAGTCAGATGTCATACTGGGATACACTTCTCAACTCGTAGCTGGCAGAAAATCTAAAAGCGTGACTACTCTGTTGGCAAGGCCAGGGAGAAGCAGGCAATCTCATATAGCGCTGGTGGGAACACAAAATGCACCAACTCTCACAGAGGGGAATTTGGCACTACTTAACAAACTTGCATAAGCGTTTGCTCTTTTACTTAGTAATCCCACTTCGAAGAATCCACTCTGGAAATACCATTACAAGTATGAAACAACATATGCACAAGATTCTTCACAAAAATGTCATTTATAATAGCAAAAACTGTAAACAACCCAAATGTCCCTCAATACGGCACTGGCTGAATAAAATACAGTTAACATCAACACTAATGGTGTACCAGGCAGGTATTAAGAGACTGAAAAGGATCTTTCTTTAAGTACTGGTAAGGAAACATTTCCAGGAGCAGCCAGACACAAGACAGTGTAGAGAGTATACATGTAAGAAAAGAGAAGAAATTAGAATAAATATCTCTATTTTTTTTTTTAACTCATTACAAAGAAAAGATTACTCTAGGGAACAGAGAAGAACAGAATGGAAGAGTACTTCTCTGGGTATACATTTTTAGACAGTTTTGACTTTTTAAGGTATCTTTTATTTGAAAATAATTATAGATTTACAGAAGAGCTGTAAAGACAGGAAAGAATTCTTGTATACCCTTCACTCTGTTCCCTCCAATGTTAGTATCTTAAGCAGCCATAGTACATTTACCACAACTACGACATTAATTTTGGTACATTATCAACTACAGCCTTGATGCAAACTTTGAGTTTTTCCAAAAATCCCTTTTCCATTCCGGGATCTAATCCAGGATGCCACACAGCATTTAGGAGCTGTATTAGCATCTTCTGGTAAGAGTTTCTCAGTCTTTCCTGGTTTTTCATGAGCTCACCAGTTCTGAAGAGAACCTAGGGTGACTGAACTGTCTCTGGTTTAGGTCTGTCTGACGTTTCCCAGGAACAGCCTGGAGTTCCGAGGAAGACTGGCACAGATCTGAAGTGCCCGTCACCTCACCTCACATCCCCCTGCTGATATGAAGTTGGGGTTGTGCCCAGTTTCTCACTGTAAGCCACTGCTTTCTCCTTATTGCCATTTTTGATTCCTTACAAATGAATCATAAGATCTAGCCCGGCCTAGAGGGCAGGGAATTAGGCTACATCTCCTGGAAGGAGGGGTATCAAAGAATGTGGGGACACAGACTATCATTACCACAGTAATTAGTAAGCATTTTAGAGAAAACATTTTGCAATGCAAAATACTAAGCAAATTACCTGTTTTTCTTAAAGTTTTGCCTATTAATTTTAGCATCCCTTGGAGGATCTTGCCTGCAACAATTACCACGGTGCTCTAATGATGCCTGCCTTTCTATTTCCTTTCGTACTTCAACATTATTTGGTTTCTTTTTAAAGAAAGATCTGTTCCTTCTCCCTCATTTATTTATTCAATCATTTACTTATATTAGTATGGACTCAATACTATCTGTTTCATTCTTTGAGTTATAATCCAGTATGGTCATTATTTATTTTGCTGCCCAAACAATTCCAGCTACAGCCCCTGGAAGCAGCTCTTACAGGCTGGGTTAGGAGTCCTTCTGCAACTTTGTTTTCAAATCATGTAAATACTGAACATATTCTTGAACTTAACTAAAAAGAAAAAAGCAAACCCTAAAACTCAAAATAAACCCAGTGTATAACAAATTGGAAACAAAACCACCAGAAAATCATCGTAATTCCTGATCTCGTTCCATCCTAAGTGAGATATATTCTAAGGACTAAAGAACTGCAAAGAAATCCTAAACTTTCCCGTAAGTATGTGTGTGTGTGTGTGTGTGTGTGTGTGTGTCTATTGTAGGATAAAGCAAAGATATATAAATGTTAATGTTGTTAGGAATCAAGATTTTCAGCTCAAAGGAAACATATATGCACAAGATCAAAGGTTAAGGGATAATCTGTAAGGTCAAATATTAATTGAAAATATCACAATAAATCATGGCTAAAATACACACACACACACACACACACAGATAGCGATATCTATATCTATATCTTAGCCCTGTCCACTGGAAGTATCTAGAAGCAATGACACTCCCATAGTCAGAAACACATCAGGGCCCACATCTTGTTACCCTCTAAAAGGAACCACGTCTCTGCTCTCCTTTCTGGTTCGGGGTAGGGGTCTGCCTGGGATGAGTTCAGAATAATGGAAGCTTACGGAAAGACACAGGAGTCAGCCATCAGCTCTCACTGGACAAACTCAGGGAATGTGAATATTAAAAAGAAAAACTGCAAGGATTGATTGTAAAAGATCCAAGAGTCTTCTTTGCTAGCACTGGTATTAGTTATTGTGGAAAAAAGTACCTTTACCTCAACAAAAACAATCAAGCTTGGCAAATATCAACCACCTGTGGATTCTTACCTCCAGAAAGCTCAAGCTATATCCAAACAAGCTACCTTGGTTAAACCTAACTTCTAGTTTACCGTAAATGCTGGGAGTAGAAGAACAAGTTAAATGGCACAAGGAAACTATTAGTCACATCCAGAAATGGGACACGACCACATGACTGACCTGGTCGGTTCAAAAGAGTCATGAAAAAGCAAGAAGATGGGAGGAACTGTCCTAGATCTGGAAAGACTACAGAAGCGTAATGTTCAAACTTATATGTGAATCTTGATTGGATCCTTATTTTTTAAAGAAAAAAGAAAGCTATAAAAGGAATTTTGAACAAGTAGGGAAATTTTAATATGGACTGTATATTAGAGGCTATTAGGGACTGTTAACTTTCTCAGGTGTAATAATGATATTGTGATTATATACAAAAATGACTGTTCTCAGGCCGGATGAAGTATTTAGGGGTAAAGTATCATGTCTGCAATTTACTCACAAAAAGTTCAGCGACAACGCAGGCCTGCACAGTAAAGGTAGTAAAGCCTGACCAGGTTTCTGGTCTAGACCACAGGTAAACAAGGAGTCCCTGTACTCTTCTTTCCCTTCATAAAAAGTGGGAGAGACTCAGGTCAGACGGCTTACCAGACCAGGTCCTCCTTATCCCCTCTGGATCAGACTCTCTCAGCAGCCAAAGAATGCTTGCTTATGAATTTATAAATTCAAACAATGTGTAACTGCATTACATTTTACAGAAAGAAAATTTTAAGTGTATGGTTTACTAATGTTCACAAAGTGAACACAATTGTGTAACACCATCCTGCTGAGAAGCAGAATACTGCCAACACCCCGGGCATTCTCTTTACTTCTCTTCTAATCCCGGGTCCCCCAAAGATAACCACTATCTTGATGTCTATTCCCAGCAACTAGTCTTGCAGGTTTCTGAAAGACTGTGGAATGGCAGGGTATCACTCTGTCTCAACTGTTTCCTTTCGATCAACATTATGTTTACCCTCATTGCATAAAGCACACCATTCATTCATTCTGATTTTCAAGGGCAATTTGTTCCCCAAGGACATTTGTCAATATCTGGAGACAGTTTTGGTTGTCATAACTAGGGAGTTGCCGCAGGCATCCAGTGGGTAGAGGCCAGGAATGTTGCCAAACATTCTCCAAGGCAAGAAACAACCCTCCAAAAAGAATGAAATGATCCAAAATATCAAGTGTTGAAGTTGAGAAACTCTGTTGTACAGTATTCATTCTATGAATAAAACACAATTTACCTATCCATTCTACTGTGAATGAAGACTTAAGGTATTTCCAGTTTTTCATTATTAACAGTAACAAACATTCATGCACACTCTTGTGGAGCAGAAAGCAAGTGGCCAAGTGGCTTGAGGGAATCAACATCTCAAACTATCTGTAACTTATTCATAGTACACAAGTAGGGAATACTATGTTAGGATACATTAACCCAACAGTTCTGCATGTAGTTACTCATTCAACTATTTACTGAGTGTTTACTACAAGCCAGGCCTCAAAGACACAGCAGGAAATAAGAGGCAAGGTCTCTGCCCTACCACAAGTTTATGCTGTCGTGGTAGAAACAGAGAGAAAACAACTATGTTATTACTTGTCAGGGAGTAGCAAGTGCCATGAAAAATAATAAGGTATGGTAAGGGGAGAGATGGATGAAGCAGAGGCTGTTTGGAGATTTGCAGGAAGAAAACCAGTTAGGAGACTCGAGCAGCTGTAGGAGAAATGATGAAGGCTTTGTCCTCACAAGATGGTGTTGAAGAAAAGAGGAAGCGCCACAACCGGCTGTGGGGCAAAAAAAGTGGCAAGAGATGATTTCAAGTTTGTTTGCCTGACGGAAAAGGTAATACTAAAAACACACACACACACACACACAAAAACGGGAAGAGAAAGAGTTAGCTTTGATGGTTTTGATGGGGGGACCTGGGGCAGGGAGAAGTCTGTTTCCAAAAATATTAGGTTTGAAGAACCCATAAGACATTTGTGTGGAAACACCCATCAGACAGATAAATGGGACCGTTGAAATCTGAAAGAACACATCTATTTGGGATTCATCTATATAGAGTCGACAACTAAAGTCATGATGACAGGTGGAGGGCTGGAGAGTGAACACAGATGGGTCTGGAACAGAACCGGAGAAAGCAGAAGAATCAGTAAAGGAAAGAAAGGAAAGGAATGGTCAAAGAGGTGGGAAATCTGCGACTTCAACTGCAAGAGAAACCAAGGGATACTGGCCATAAGCCAGATGTGGTAGTCAACAGTGACGATTGCTTAAAAAAATGTTAAAGAACCAAGAATTAAGGAAAGGTTACTTTGGTGATTAGTTTAGAGACAGTGAAAGTAATGGCCGCACAACTCTGTACTAAAGACCACTGACTTACACACTACTTCAAACAGGTGATTTGTATGGTATGTGAACCATCTCAATAATTATAGCAGAAATATACACATGCACAAATAGAATCTTTACAGAAGTGCAATGGGGGAGAAGGAAGACTCCAAGGGCAAGGAATGAATAGGCTATGAAACAGGTTATTCTTGTTTATTCAGCATAAAGTAGAAGGAAGAGTCTGAATCAAGAAGGGAAAGAGCCACTAGGTAGAGGCTGAATAAGCCACTGAGGGCTTCACTCGCTAAGGAATCATGGAAAGCATAGTTAAAAAAAAGTTAACCTTAGGAAGGAAGCTCTGAACCAGAGGGAAGGAAAAGTTTGAGGAAGATACTGGAAAAAACTCAGTTAAGGGGGAGGAAATAAATCATAAAACTCCACTGGGAAGTAGAGTGCCAAGTCACCCACTGAGACGACAGAGGCAGAGTGAGGATGAGGGCTGGGACCCAGTGCGGATGAAACATGGATGGAAGATAATCCCAGTCCCAGCAGATAAACCACAAACAGATTTCAAGCCTGTTGTGCCTGCTGTCAGTGGCCAAACCCCATGCTAATGATCCCGTGTAGGTGCCTTTAGACTCTGGGGCCAAACCAACCAATACCTGAGAGGAAGTGAAAATAAATGTACACAAACAGAATAAAAACAGCCCTCTGAATCATTCATCCCCTGAAAAAGTTCTTACATCAGTTCTATAGCACTGTTCCAGGTTACTCTTTATTTTTTCATGAGACCCTAAAGTTATAGGTTTTCTCATTAGCAGTTCATGATTACCATGAAAATGACAGAGAAGTTTATGAGCTCCACAAAGTAAAAATCTCTCAATAAACAAGTAGCGTGTCAAAGCATTTTGGCAACACTTTTCAGGAATGTGCTTTGGATGTATCATTTTACAAGATGAAAGAATAAATGCATTTTTAAATTTAAAATTATGGACACTTACAATTTGGAAACAACAGTGTAAGTCACTAATCAATCTTCTTACTTAGTACGGAAATTCTCTCTAAAGTAACAGTAATACGGGAAGGCTCCATAGCTCAGGGGTAGAGCACTACTCTTGTAAAATAACAGTAAAATTTGGTCACTAACCTTCATCTGGCCACTTTTATTAATGGGATGTTAATTGTTTAGCAGGCAGCCTATAGCACTGCACCTTAATTCTTGTATTTATCTTGTATTGATCTTTCTACCTTTCAACAATGCTCTGAAGCTCCTACCTTGCTCTCTAAGCCTTGAAAATACCTTTCCCTTATCTGATTGCCTTTTGAATATGTGAAGAGAATTTTTTCATTCCCTTCTCTTCTCCAGGGTAAACAAACATCTCCATTTTCTCAACATGGTTTTTAGTGTTTCAAGATAACCCCTAAACGTTAGCAACCAAAATGGAAAACAGCACTTTTTATATGATCTTCATAGCAAATGGGGGAAGGGAGTTACTAATATTCAGCACCATGTCCACTGTGTGCCCACTGAGACACAGCATGCCTGCAAGCTCTATTTTCTTATTCTCATAATTTATCGCGGAGAAAACAGAACTGAAGAGACAAGAAGCAACTTGCCTAATTCACAAAGGTCTTAAATGGCAGAGCCACAATTTGTCATTAGATCCTTCAATCTGGGGAAAGTCTACACTTCCCTTCCACATATGGAACATTACATCCTAGAATCCTTTTTTTCAAGGCAAGTCTTCCTTATCTCAAATTCATGTAATTGAGTTTCTGTAAATTCAACTTGGCAAATGCACATCTTATTAGTTTTGGTCTATTGTTTCAACTTTTAAGGATTCTTTATAGCTACAAGTTTTGGGTGCATTGATTATAGAAGCATGCCTCATATATTTTAAGTTGGTAATAAGAAAGCATAAGACCAGAGCCCTGTAGGTCATCTCTGAAGACCTCTCTTAAGGCTGACATCAAACCATTAATCAACATTTTGGGTTCAGTAATTGGAAAGGATATAAATCTATCCAAAAAGGCCTTACCCAGGGCACATTTATCTCTTGTGCCTACTAGGAAAGAAAGAGAGATTACGTTCAAGATCCTAAAGAAAATTGAATGGATCCGTGTCTAACAATCCCTCATTCACCACCAGGGTACAGTAAACTTCTAAGAAAAGTAATTAGATGCCAGTTTGAGGGAATCAGCTCTCCTCTCCTAAGTATTCACAAACTCTTTTTGCTCTCCCCAAAATAATCCCCCAAATTTTAACAAGTTCTAGCACCCAAGAGCCATCCATCTAACTGTTCTCTGCAAACACTGAGACATTTACCAGACTCTGGTCTTCTCACTAACTGTGTTTTTTTGATTCCTCAAAACCTATGAATAACAATTTTACAATTTTACCTGCGAATACTCTGGAATATAATTTATCTGACCCTAAAAATATGAACTGGATTTAACCCAGCTTAATATCTTTTTAAAAGATTTTATTTATTTATTTGACAGACAGAGATCACAAACAGGCAGAGAGAGAGAGAGGAGGAAGCAGGCTTCCCGCTGAGCAGAGAGCCCGATGTGGGGCTCGATCCCAGGACCCTGAGATCATGACCTGAGCTGAAGGCAGAGGCTTAACTCACTGAGCCACCCAGGTGCACCCCCCTCCCCCCCCCCCCCGCCCCAGCTTAATATTCTTTCTAATCTCCTAAATTACCTTGAACTTAATTCCTTTTGGTTGGTTGTCCTTACTCCGTTTTTAGAGAAAGCAAACAAAACGTTTTTCTTCCTCAGTGAACTCCATGCTTTTGAACATAATCTCCTGAAGTAAAGTAGTTAATTTAGTAGGCCAGAACCATGACCAGTCTTTTCTTCAGGACATTAAATTTCAGAAGTGGCATTTAAGGACCTTATTAGCAACTAGAACGTTTCTTTATTGCTTGTTGGCGCAAACTACATTTTCAAAATGAAACAAATGTTAAGTATATTTTATGCAAGAATCAACTAAAAAAAATCAACTAATATGTTTGAATAATGCATCCCAATATAATCAAAATGAGACAACAACCTCCCCCACTTAAAAGTAGGTATCAGTAGTTCTCACTGTGAAGAAAGTAAAATAATCCAGGATCACTCTTACATTTATACTCGAGATTATTTAACACGCAAGATCCCAAGGACACTAACGATCTTGACAAAATGTCTACCAATACCGGCACCACCACCGTCATCCAGCGATCCAGAAAACTTACTACAGCTCCCGCGGCGTTCTAGGTGCTCCCGGAGCTTTCGTTCTAACAACATCATGCCCACAAACCTGTAATGAGCGTCTGCAACTGAAAGGCACTAGGCTAGATACCTCTAAAGAGCGATTTAGAGCAAGACACACGAGCTTCATCAAGTTTCCCTTAAAAACACAGAAGACCACCCACCACTCTCGAGCAACTGCTCTTAGAAACCGAGCCTGAAGTCGGATGATTTAGCGAAGGCTCGGTGTACCTGGCGGTCCAAATTTAGGGAGCTCTACCCACCACGCTTTCGTGCTGGTGGTAGTCTAAGAGCTTCTCGACGAGCTCCGGACTTCGGCCTCAACTGGCTCAAGGACAGTTCCTTTATAACAAACCCAACCCAGGCAAGGATCGGTTAAGGGCCGCGTCTCGGCGAGAACGAATCTGAGCGCGGAAGTGCCTTTGCCTTATCCCCAGTCCCGCCCTGCTCCAGGGTCCTCCGGCTCCCAAAGTCGGAGCGCCCCGGATGCGGAATAATTCGCGAAGTCCCAGGCCTCAGCACCACAGGGACCCGCACGCGGCCGAAGAACTGGTGGGAAGCCGCGGGTGGTCCGCGCTAGCGCGGCTCCGAGCGTGCCTGCGCGTGCGGAAAGACCCCCGCCCCTCCTCCCCACCTGCTAGAACGTCCCCGAACCCTAGCCGCCCCTCAGTCCGAGGGTCGCTCTCTGTCGTGAGGGTCCGCGCCGGCCTCCCTGCCTCGCGCCCGAGCCTCAGACCCTCTCCCGAAGCCCGTCCCGCAGCCCCGCCGTCGCCCGCTAACTTCGATTTGCACGGGGGATAGCGGAGCGAGGCGGAATCCGAGAAAAGCGACTCTGCCAGTGGATGGAGGAAAGAGGTCATACCCTACTCCGACCTCCAAGGAAGCGGAGGGGAGCGGCGCCGCCCGCGGTCCGTCGGTCACTCACCCCTCGCCTCAGGCAAGCCCCTTAGCGACGTCTCTCCTCGCCGACTGTGGCCATTTTGGACATGGAATGTCGGGGAAGCACGTCATCGCGCTGCGTCCGCGTCGAAAAACAAGCGACCGGGCGCAGCCCCGCCCCGCCCCCCCCAACGGTTCGGCTAGGCTTCCTCCCCAGCCATTGGGCCTGCGGGCCAGAGCGGTCTCGGCCCCCCCGCCCCCGCCAGCTTCGGGGCCACAATTGGCTGGGCTGCACCCATTCCAGGCGCTGATTGGGGAACGGGCGGCTCAGGCCCCGCCTCCCGTATCTAAGTTCCGTTAGCATGTTCGGTTGCTCCCGAATTCCCTCTCGCCCCGGGGGGCGGGACCGACAGGTTGGACCCCTTGACTGGCTCCTCCTCCGGCCCGCGGCGACCGCAGACCCGCGGGGAGGGGCCTGGGAGAGACTGGCGACACTTTCCTCTTTGGAGAGCTCTATTTTCTCCTGATTGGCTGACGGGCGCCCCCATGCGTCGGCGCCGCGGGCCAATGGGCGGCGGCGGCGGCGGCCCGGGGGCGGGGCCCGGGGGCGGGCGGAGCCGGGTTGGGCCGCGGCGGCAGGGCCGTCTCAGGCCGCCGTCCCGCCCCTCCCGTCCGGCCGCCGCCGCCGCCTGGGGCTTGGTTGAGGCGGACGGTGGGTCCGGGCCCGAGTGTGGCGCCGCCGCCGCTGCGCGAAGGGGGCCACCGGGCAGGTGAGTGCCGGCGGCGGCCCCTCGGCGCGCGCGGCCCGCGGGCAGACTCGCGCGGGGAGGCGGCCCCTCGCCCCGGCCCGCGCCCCTCGGCCAGGGTCCTGCGCGCGCCCCGCCGGCCGCCCGGCCCGAGGTGCGAGGTGCGGGGGGCGGTGTGCGCTCCGGGGGCCGGGCGGGAGGGCTGGGTGCGGGGGCCCGGCGGGTCGGGGGCGCCGCTCGGCCTCTGGTTCCCGGCTCTGCCGGCGCGGGGGGCGCGCTGGCCCCGGCCCCGCGGCCCCTCGGGGCGCCCGGCCCGGAGGCGGAGGCAGGTGCAGGGAGCGGCGGCTGCTGGACGGCCGCCGGGTGGGGCCCGGGCCGCTCTGGCTGGCGCTGGGCGGCGGGCGGCGGGCGGCGGGCGGCGGGGCGGCCGGGCTGTGCGTGCGGCCGCCCGCCTCGCGCTCCCTTCCTTCCTCCCTGCCTGCCCTCGCCGCGGTCCCCCGCGGGAAGGCTGTGGCTTCTGTGCTCAGCTCCCCAGACCTCAGGTGCGCGCCGGGGCGCCGGGGACCCGTCCCTGCTTCTCTGCTCACTTCCCAGTTATAAAAACAGGCGTTGAAAATAGGTCATCTTTCTTCCCACGCGCCCTGGCCGTGGTCCACACGCTCGGCGCCCTGCTAGGGAGAAGAATTCGGGGCTGTGGAGTTTGTCATTCTGGCCGTCAGCTCTTCCTCCTCGCGGCTCCGGCGCTGCAACTCTGCCTTTGCCCGGCTTGTGCTCGGGGGACGCGAGCCGCCGGGCAGCCGGGCCCCTCGCTGCGCGGCCTCGCCCCCGCCGCGCGCCGACACGTGTGGGATCGCTTGCGGGGTGTTGCTTTGCTTTTCCAAAGGAAGGAGGGGGTGTTTCGAAAGCAAACGTACGTGCGAAGTGTGTTGACAGATACTTGTGCGTTGGGAAACCCTCCGAAGAGTTAAACGTTGAGCGATGAACCTGCTCGTCGCTTGATTGCGGTGCACGATTACACAGCTGTGTGCGTGTGTCACCCCGTGTAGACGTGGACACCGAAAAGTGAGTTTTACCTTTTCCTCTCCTATTTCTCTTCTCAGTGGCCCCACTGGTATTTCAAAATTGGAATAACCAGTAATAATCTTGGGGAGGTTTTTCTTGTTATTTTAGGTGAATGCATTTAACTCAAGAATATAGCAAAATAAAAGCAGCTTTCCCCTGTTAGAGTTTGCAGGACTTTTGCTGGAACCATGATGTATTATGTCTATACGGGCTACCATGTATGCAGTCCCGCCTTACCAACTTAGTCCCAGGGACTGCTGTGATTGATATTCTGGTCAAGTTCCAGCAATTTAAGGAGGAGGTTTTTCGCTGGCGGGAGAAAGCAGTTTGCAAAGCCAAGTTCTCAAACGGCTACAGAACCTCTTCATTGGAATTCCAAACAACCTCAGTTTTTAGCCTTCTGCTACCCCTTCCTGTCTGCCCTCCTTTCTCTCCGTGGAATTGGAAGTTAATGTCTGAAGTGCAGCTCTAGCCCCAGAGGGTAAAAGGGTTGCTGCTTCTCATCTCTTCCGTTTGCTGACATCTCTTGGTGCTTTTGCTCCTGGTGGGGGAATGGTGTTGGCTTTGAAGACTGAAACATTTATGCTATGGAAATGAAAGTTTCTGTTCAGTTCTGTCAATGAGTGCAGTAAATCGTCAATAAGAAAGTAACATTTACTGAACTTCTCTTCCATGTGGTGAACGTTAGGCCATGTTTTAAGTAGGTAAATCTTTGCTTTAGAAGCTCCTGGAAAGTGAGGGAAATGTAAAGGTTGTACTCAGACATCTTCCCGTTCTAAAGTTCAACCACTGGGAAACTTGTGGTTATGAGCACTCGCAACGGCCTCCTAAAAACTTGATGCTTTCCTGTCTAGAAGAGCGTGACAGATGACCGCTAGAGGAAAGCGTCAGCATCAGCACAACAGAGGCCTGCTGGTCCTGGAAATGTTTAGCAGACAATGACTGAATTCAGTAAAACCAGGTATGCAGTTTGTACCATGTGGAATTTTAGCAGAAATAGTAAAAATCTTACTAGCAGAGGGCTATTCTGGATACTAGATGTCCATTTACTTTGAGGTTTTCCAGTTTCTTAAAATGTTCGAATTACATGGTCTCCTTTTTTTCTTATCTTTAATCTGAAGTAGCTTTTAGAAATGTAACTAATCATAGTGTATCTTTTTTTGTGTGTGTAGTTTGGGGACTGTCTTGGACTGGGAGGTTTTTTCTTTAGAAACTGGTTTTCTTGTCTCTGGCCGCTGTGCGTGGTGCTTCTGTAGGGACGAAGAGTTTCAAGTGTGTCTCCTCTCCTTGTACCTAAGTCCTGGGAATAAAGCCATGATTTTGTTCCCCTATTAGAGGAGCAGAAGTCATTTATTACTATGGCATTAAACATTTTTAACGAGACAGCGAATATATCTTTGTTCTTACGTCACCCTGGAAGTTGCTTGTGGCCAGTTATTTTCGCAGTTAGCTAACACTGTATTTGGGCCAGTTATTTTACCATTGAAGAGTGTTTTGATTTGCCCTGCAACCTTTTTCTCTTGCTACAGTCGTGGATGCGTTTATCTTGGACATCAGTTCATTCTGAGTTCTCTTTAACCAGTTAAGAGTAATGAACTAAGGGTTCCTTGCTTTCACATGTTTCTAGGTTTCGTTCTTGTTGTGGTCATAGGTGTACCTTACTTGGCAAAAGTGTCTTCTGTACATTGGCATGCCTGACATCTTGTATTCCTATTCCTAAAATTGGGGATGTTAAATGTTTTGATGTGGAAATAGAATTAATTTGCTTCGTGTTTATTAAGGTAAAAATGATTTTTTCACCAAATATTAATACATATATAATCTTTCTACTATAATGGAATTGAGCTTTTTTTTTTTTTTTTAGTCACTTACTAGTATTATGTAAAGAAAGCTTAGTTAGCGGAACTGGCAAGATTAGAAGTCCTACTTTTGTTGTTAAATTTATCCAGTAACTCAAGCCAGAGATTAGCTGTCTCAAGTCTATTTCCATTTGGGGGTTTCCTCTAGGTTTTAGAAATAAACAGCTTTAAAACAAGAGGTATAAACACAAGTATTGACAGTTTGCTACTAAAATATATTTGAATGGAAGAAAAATAATTTCAAATGATTATAAATTCAAATACCAAAGTTAAGACCTTGAAATTCTTTCTTATTTTAGTACTTTCTAAGTAGAAGTTAATTAATAATCAGGATAAGTCCAAGTGGATGACAAGTCCAACCCTGAAGTTAAGATTTTGAAAGGCATCTGAGTGATAACTGATCACCAAGCCACGTAAGACCCTAACCTGTCACTTGTCTAGCTTCAGTGATGGGGATGTGGAGGGGGGGCAGGGAAGAGGGACAAAGCGGAACAGCCGTTCTCATTCTTTTTCAGAGAATGTGATCAGGTGTCCACACAGAACTCTTAATAAATACGCAGGGTTCTAGGCTTATTACCTACCTACGATCCTGACTTTCACTTTTCACTGTTTTTTTTTTTTTTTAAAGATTTTTACTTATTTGTTTGACAGAGAGAGACACAGTGAGAGAGGGAACACAAGCAAGGGGAGGGGGAGGGGAAGAGGGAGAGGGAGAAGCAGACTTCTCTCCAAGCAGGGAGCCTGATGTGGGGCTCGATCCCAGGACCCTGGGATCATGATCTGAGCCGAAGGCAGAGGCTTTAACCCACTGAGCCACTCAGGCGCCCCCACTTTTCACTTTTTTAAGGATATATTTTGTTAGACCATAGCAAGGTCTAAAAAAACTGTATGACAAAGTGATTTAAAGGTTTCAGTCTCAGAAAATAGGCTTGACTCTTCAATATCAATGCTTTTCCAGTGAGTACAGTTAAAAGAAAGTAAGGATTAGTGTTGCAAAATAATCATTAAAGTTTCTTCTGCCATACTTACTAATGATTAACAAAGTTTTCCATTTATGGATTGTAATGACTTAGCATTGCTACATGTCATAGTCACCTAAGAGGTTACTAAGAGGTTACTGCAGTTTCTTTCTTTCTTTCTTTTTTTTTTTTTAAATACTTTATTTATTTATTTGACAGAGATCACAAGTAGGCAGAGAGAGAGGAAGAAGCAGGTTCCCCCACTGAGCAGAGAGCCCGATGTGGGGCTGGATCCCAGAACCTTGGGCTCATGACCTGAGCTGAAGGCAGAGGCTTGAACCCACTGAGCCCCCCAGGTGCCCCTGCTGCGGTTTCTTGATCGACGACAAGAGTGGAGCGTTGCAGATCTCAGCGTGGGCTATGTGGTCTCGGGCAGAAGTTTATTTGGAAGTTTTGCTCATAGTTTCACATTTAAGCTGAGGCCACTCCTGTTTATTTGGACAAGGCCAGCAAGATGGCTCTATACTTTTCAAAGGCCAAGGGGATAAAACCTTTGTGAAGCATGTTTTACAGCTGTAAAGGGAATACTGTTATGTTGAACTTCAGAGCCTTCACAAGTGGGTTGATTTTGAGCTGAATCCATGAAACACTATTGAGTATCAGTAAAGTTTGCCATCAAGGTGTGCTGGTGAGGCTCTATCACCAACTGAGTCTTCATTTTGCATAGAATTTATTAACTTCTCTAAACTTCAGCTTGCTCATCTGCAGAGTGGGTATGACAGCTATCTGTTGTGTAGAACGCTTACCTTCGGTCCCGTTGTAGTGGCTGACTGATGCAGTTATGGTGAAGAAGATCAAGTTCGGTCCTGCCATAGGACTCTGTGTGGCAGGGACGATGGCTTCAGTAGCCTGGAAACAAGCAACATAATAGCATGAAAAATTGCATTTGGGTTCAGACACTGGTTTGATAGAGCATGTCTGTCTTGCTGAAGATAGCTTAGGTGACAAAGGTCTTAGCTGATTACCGTCTTACCCTAAAGGCTGTAGGACATGCACGCATGTGTCACTCATCTGTGCATTTCAGATCAGATGCTTGAGAAGTGTGCACTGAAATGACGCACTCCTTTGTTTACCTGACTCGTGGGAAAGCTAGGGCAGTCTCCGAGTATTATCCCCTTGATAATATCCCTTGATTATCCCTTACCCCTTCGAGTAAGATCCCCTTGGTTTGAGCTCCGGGAGGCGATTCCCGTGAGCTGTGTCCCTCTCAGAGTTCATCTGAAGGGTTTTGTTGCCTTGGGAAAAAGCTATTCACCACAGTGGTTTTGTCCACTTTTGAGAAAGGATACGCTAGGCCTGGAGAAGAGAAGACTTTGTTGGGGGGACAGAGCTGTCTTCTGAAATTTGAAGTTGTTTTGAGAGGCGGAATTGGGAGGTGTCAGGATGATGAACCTTCCGACTATGTGCCGGAGCAGCTCACCATGTGGAGGTGCACCAGCGGCAGCTCGCAGTCAGCGGCGCCACGTGTGGGGGAGCAGGGGGCGCTGCCAGGACCGCTCAGCAGCAGCAGGCCTCCGGGGGTGCACTTCTTGCCCTTGGCCGTGACATTGCTCCTCCCTGCCTCTCCCAGGGGCTTTCAGACTGGAGTTTGCTAGTGGAGAGCAGGGTGCTCTGACACCTGTCATTGCTTCCTGCCTTAGGTGTTGTTATTTTAAACATGTGCGAGCTGGAGGGTTAACACAGCTTACCCCGAAAGTCTCTTCCGAACCTGGTATTCCACAGTCCTAGAATCTCGAATCCTTATGGGAGGAATGTGGGTGGTTTG
This sequence comes from Mustela putorius furo, assembly GCF_011764305.1. NCBI lineage: Eukaryota > Metazoa > Chordata > Mammalia > Carnivora > Mustelidae > Mustela > Mustela putorius. The sequence continues at coordinate 47,965,366 of NW_025421290.1, read as the reverse complement.
AAGGTAATTTCTTGACAGATTACAGCTGTTTCTTCCCTTAACATTTTTCTTTTTTCTTTTTCAAAGAGATAATAGGAAATGATTATTCATGATAGCAAATGATTCTTTGCTTTATGAGAGGTTTTCTTTTTTCAACTTCCTTTAAACAGGAGCCTCATTTTAAGTGTATTTACAATTTAATTGAACAGCAGTTTAAACTGAAACTATTATGTATTGAAAAGTCAATCAGAAATAGCTTAAGCGCTTCTAAAATTACCATGTAAGTTAGTGGAAAATTAGCAAAAAACCCTATAGAAAGCAAGAAACATCTGTATTTTGTTAAATCTCAAACTTGTATGTATCTTTCTATCCTTATTCGTCTATCTACCTATTTATATGACAGCCCAAATTGTTCTGTATAGAGATGGAACTGTTACTTAGAGGCAACTTACAGCTTTATTCATCCCCCTACTTAAGTAGCTACTGACTTGAAATTAATTCCACCTTCTTGCCTGCCTGCTTGCCCTGACTTCTTGGTACTTTTGAGTTGTGGCACATCAGCACCTCCTTTGATAGGGACTGGGATGAAGGATGCTAGGTATCTACTTAAAATGGTGAAGTTAGTATGGCTTGAGTTCACTATTAGGCTCTGCTACCGTGTAGAGAGTACATGTTTCTCCTGCATTCTAGTTCCAGTTAACATGGCCGCAGGAGCACAGGTCTGTGGATGCCTTGTCAGTTTCTGTAGGACAGAAAACACTGCAAAAATACTTTTCAGTTTAAGAGTGCTTTCGTTTTCCTAAGCCATCATCCTGTAATTGGTATATTTAATTCAGAGTGTAGTGATCTTATTCTAATGGCCTGCCAGATATTTTAGTGAGATTCTTTTCTTCCTGCACAAAAATTAGGCAGGCTCTCATACTCCCTTCAAGTACTTTTACAGCTGGGTGCCTGAGGTAGGAGGAGGAAGCCATAGGACAGTTCTCTGCTTTAGTTAATCCAACTCTAAAGTAGGGTAGTTTCAGGTTACATTGAAAAACAGATGCTGGGTTAGAGCTAAAATTTTTGGTTAAATTGCCAAATAAGTGTAATCAAAAATGTTTATTCTATTTGTATCTAGTTGAAAGCAACTTAAGAAAAATACTAATTTTTATACTTCTCATTTAGAATTAAAAAAAACACAAAAACTACCCAGCTGAATCATATCTCCCTGTGTTCAGTGTATGTGAGCTAGACTTTCTAACGATGAGTAATGTAGCTCCCTCTCTCACTGCCCCTCACCCATTAGCCCAGTTTCCTGAATGTGCTTTATCTTATTCCTCTGACTTTTTATTCCACTGTACAGATTATACAAAGAATCACTTGCTTGGTCAGAAGTGGCTATTGATTATAGATGCCAGTTTGTATTAGCCAGTAATTTAAATAATTGAATATTCTACAGTTGTACTTATTTTATGGTTTTTAATGTATTTAATCTACTAAAGGGAGAGATTGTTGGTGGGCTTCCTATATAGTTTATAGTGTCTTCAGGAGCCACATATTGAGGATTCTGTAGATTTTTAAAATATCTTGATGATGAAGAAATGTAGATCTGTGTGAAACTCCTGGCTTCCTGTTTATTTTCATAGATTCCCTTCCTTTGAACTACAACTGTAGAGTCTGTGTGTCTAGCAGTCCTATATTGCTTTTTGCTTAGTTTCTTTTGTCTTATGTATTGATTAAGTTCTTTTTTTTCTGTATAGTTTGGTTTGCTCCAGGTAATTCCATAAAGATTTATAAATGGTACCTAATTTCAGTCTAAACGTTGGGGAGAAAACCTTTCAATTAGTGTTGTACTTTTTGGGTAATATCTGGAATTTAACTTGAGTGTGTGTGTGTCTGTGTATACATGTATGTACACATACTTGATTTAGACATCTTTATGCTTACATAAATATTTGAAATAAATATTCAAGGTAAATATTTGCTCTCCATAGGAATTTGATGAATTTCTAATAGGAAGTTTTTCTTTTCTAGTGGGGTATAAAGGATGCTCAGGCTACTGGTTTGTGCATTTGTTGAAACTTGGAATCTAGCCCCAGATCAGCTAAAATCACAATGAAAATTATTCATTGTATGTAACACGTTTTTGAATCATAAATGAAAAGGGCAGGTAGTGACTTCTAATCCATAATGTGGAGGAAATGTTCATTAGCTAAAAAAGGTAGAAGGCGGTTGACTTTAGGACACCACTCAGACTGGATTCTGACACCTTTTCAAACTGCGTCTTAAAGTTTAGTCATTCTTCTTTAACTGTACTTTTCCCCTTGCCCCTCTCGGTTCAGCTCCTTCTCTTGGGTCTTTGAGGAATGCCCCGTGCTGTGAGTCTCGGTTCCCCACCTCATCATCCTTGAAGCCTGCAGGCCTGGCCTGCCTTCATTTTGTGTTCTCCAGCGGCTGGCGTAGACCTAGGCCCACAGATGCAGGAGGGCTTGGGTGAGGGAGAGCAGGCTCTGTGTTTAGAGCCTGCCTGGGTGCCGGGTTTGAAGCTGTGGATGGTGGTTTGGTGGTTGTGGACTCTTAGCCAAGTCACAGCCATGTTGAAGCCCCCCAGCATGTCCGCGAGCAGTGCTGACCTCTGCCAGCTGTGGCCGCGAATGTATCTGGCCACATGGAGCACCCTGGTCACGAAGGCCCACAGAGTTTCAAGCTGTGTTTGGGCCATAACTCTTTTTTTTTTTTTTTTTTTTTAATTTAAATCCTATTGGAAGTGGACTGGTTCCTGCTTTGTTGCTTTCTAAGAGACCAAAGACACTTAAAAAATTTGGGTTTGTGTTTATCAGAAATTTTCTCTTATGAGAATATCTGAAAACTTCTAATGATAAACTGTGGGACTTCCAAACGAAACTGTCTTTTCATTTTAAGGGTAAATTCTGTATATTTCATGTATACATAAAAATTTACATTGTTACCTTTAAGAGTCCTCTTAGTTCTTTAGCAGAAGTAGGTAAATATTTAGGAAATGTTGCATTTTGACTACTGTTTTATTCACAGATGGAAGAACATAGGGAAGTGGTTCTTTGATACAAAATGTTACTGCTGTGATGGGAGGTAAACCTCATCCACAAGTAGTAACACTGATATATCCAAATACGATATGCTGAGATTTTATATCATTTAACAAGTATTTGACCTTCATCTGTGTCCATGGCACTATGCTAGATGCTGTAGGTAATTTAGAGATGGAAGCTTTGGTTTTCTTCCTGCCATGAGACAGCGGGCAAAATAGGCACATCAGTAATGTAGATGGCGGTGGACAAGCCCCTAGAGGCTGCGGAGCTGGGCTCCTGCAGTGCAGGGAGGGCGACCACAGGCATGGTGGGGTTTTGGCGGAGACTTGGACACATGGTGTTCACCCTACGGGAAAGGCATGCAGTCCTCAGTGATGGAGGAAAGAGTGAGGGTCAGGGAATGACCGCCAGGCCAGGGGCTGAGGGAGGGCAGTGTGTAGGGGAGCTGGTGGACTGTGACAGATGTTGGCGTGGGGCAGATGGTGGTAGCGATGGTCTGTGGGATGAAAGGAAGTAAGTATGTATATTTCCAGGTATATTTTAGTTAGTGGTATCTTGCAGAAACTAGAATTGGTGCCAAACCATATCTGATCTAGAGGTAAATGTGTGTCACAGACATGGATGATGGCTGAGCAAGTTCAGAAGATTGGCTGCTGGGCTGTAGAGCTGGGCACAGAGAGCCCCTCCCTTTGGAATCCTGTGTTCACTCCAACTAAAGGCTGGGTGATAAGCCCGTGACTCCTTCTGATTCAGTGCACAGGGGCCCGAGCATGGTGGGGGCTCCCAGGCAGAGCGAGTTCAGGGCAGCTGGGGAGCTTTCTGGGAGGGGTCAGTGCAAACCCGGTTTCTGGAAGGACAGATTGAGACCTGGCCTGGACCTAAGATTCTGTACCCTTGGGAAGTACATTCACTAGGGACAAGGACAGACAACTGCCTCACCTTAATTAAGGTGAAGGGAGTTAACGTCTATATGTAAGTTTTTTATTGCCTTTTCCAAGCAAGCCGCTTTCTCTCCAGTAGGGTCTGTATCCCCGTGGGAGGGAAATAGTCCAAAGAGAATTGCAAAAGACTGAATCTCAAGGTAAGCCAAGAATTTAGCATCTGCTAATCACCTTGAACTTGGCTTGTTCTTACTGACTTTCATGGGTTCCGTCTATGAAATGAATAGAGGAGCCTAGAATTTCCTCAAGGACATTGGGGATGTTTTGGCTGCGTCTTTAAGTTTGTAAAACTTTTTGTCAGGAGGAGACAGAGGGGGTGGTGGAGGATAACTTCTTTCCAGTAAATGGGGGGAGCGAGCAGATCCGGGAGTATGCCGTGTAAAGGGGTGATGGGTAGGGGCACCCGGATGACTCAGTGGGTTAAGCCTCTGCCTTCGTCTCAGGTCATGATCTCAGGGTCCTGGGATCAAGCCCCAAATCAGGCTCTCTGCTCAGCAGGGAGCCTGCTTCCCCCTCCCCTCTGGCTGCCTCTCTGCCTACTTGTGATCTCTGTCTGTCAAATAAATAAATTTTTAAAAAAATAGGGGGTGATGGGTTGAGTGAAGGCAGGCGGGTAAAATGGGGTGGGGTGTGAAGGACCTCGAGGGCTGTGCTGGGGAGGTGGGACCACCCTGTGAGCTGTGCAAAGACCTTGTGTTGAGCAAAAGAAGCCTGCATGTTCATGATGGGAAGTTCAGGAACAGACCAAACTAAGTGATGGCACTCGGGTCAGCACAACGGAGCCTTGCTGAGGATGGCTGTGACTGGGAAGGAGCCTGGGAGGCTCCGTGAGGGCTGGCGCCTTATTGAAGGTGCTGCCCCAGCACTTAGCCGGCAGCGCATGTTATATACCTCCATGTATAAAGGCTGACTGCCCATGTGGTGGGGAAGGAGAGTGGAGGCGGGAAAATGAAGCGGAAGGATGGAAGGAGCTGGAGGTGACGGTTTTAACTGGGTGTGGCTTCGCAGACCGTTTCTCTGAACGGAGCACCCCCAAGCCCCCTCTCCCGCCTTTGAAGGTTATGCTACATGTACTTGCTCTCCCTGGGGCTACTTGATGGTTGTGTTTGGAAATTTGGCCTGCGTTGTATCTCTGTGCCTTTTACTCATTTCTAAAAGCCAGCAGTTTTCTGGCTTGAGGAAAAGAAATTTTGAGAACAGTTGAATTTTAAGCATTCAACACTATAGAGTATTGCTCTGCTGCCAAAGGATTCTGTTGTGTGTTCAAACCACTGTGACCAGATCTTTAATGGTCTCTCACCTGCGATGGGTCTTAGATATGAGCTAGAAGCTTGGGTAGGAGCTTCGGCAATCCATATTCTGACCTAAGAGCTGCCCAAAGGAGGGGATGCTTTTCCCCGGGAGCTCATGAGCCCTGTGCTGAGAGCCTGCTGTGTGCTCGGTTCTGGGCTGGCAGTTGGGGAAACAAATAGAAATAGGACAGGGTGCCTCAAGGAGCCTTTTATCCAGGAGGAAAGCCAGTGTGTGAGCAAGTCTTGCAGTGCAGTGAGATCCAGTGGTGGTAGTGGTGGTACAGAGCGGGGAATAGTACAGCTAGGAGGACCAGGAAGAGGTGAAACCCAGGCTGGGCTTTTAGAGAAAGCTGGTTACTGAACAAGTGACTCAAGTATTGCCGGTAAGGGGTGGGGTGGGGAAGATAGAGGGACAGGGCGAGGAGGCAGGAGAGGACACTTGTCTGAGGGACTAGGTGCCGTTGTTTGTGGTGGAGCCTGAAGGGCTGGCGCAGATGTGGGTGGGAGTGATGGGCTTGGCCACAGAGACCTGTAAGAGGCTAGTGTTACAGTGTAAGCTAGAGACAAATTCAGGAGGCAGGCAGGAGCAGGTGCCGGGCAGTTGGCTACATCCAGGGGGGTGGGCCCTTGGCAGGGTGTTGTTGAGTGTCACATCCAAAGAACTTTCAGCCTCTCTGCCCCCTGCAGTGTGCTGTGCTTTTGCTCTGCATTTAAACAGAGACAGTGGGGCGGTGGCCAGGCTTTAGTCACGCAGATCTGAGTTCCAGTTCTAGCTTCATTTCTTACCTGATGTGTGTGTGACATTGGACAAAGCTGAAGGACTTTGCCTTTCTGAGAACGCCATCTAGAAGATGAGGATGTGATCTGGGGCACCTGGGTGGTTTAGTCACTTCAGCATCCGACTCTTGGTTTGACTCAAGTCATGATCTCAGGGTGGGTGGTGGGACCAACGCTACATCAGGCTCTGCACGTAGGGTGGAGTCTGTTTGGGGATTCTCTCCCTCTGCCTCTCCCTCTCTGTGTCTCATATATATAAATCTTAAAAAAGATGAGGCTATGATCTACTGATAGAGGCCTGAGAAGATCCAATGAGATGTGTCTTAGCCCAGCACGCGGCAGATTGTAAGCACCGCATGCATATAGGGTCGTGGGTGCTGCTTTCATTAATGACCGTTATCTCTGGACAGGTGTCTACGTGCTGGGAGTGACAGCAGCCTGGGAATCCCTGCACGAAGACCGGGGGAAGGTAGGGGACTGCGGGCAGAGGGAAGAAGCCTGTTTGCTAGTGGGTCCCCACACTGTGGGGGCCAGTGTAGGCCGATGGCTGTCTCGGGCTCACTTTCCCCAGGCCTGCTAGGGGAAGGCGAGGGTCCTGGAGTCTTCATCAAAGTGATGTTTTCACATTGTTTGGAGCCTGATATGCAAAAGTCTTGCAGGCAGGGCTGAAGGGCGAGGCCAAAGCCATCACTGGCGGTGGCTGGTTTCTGTGGTTCTTCCTGCAGAGCTGTATTTGGACGTCTGATTAAAGGCCTTTTGAAGGGGGGATCTGGGGCGGGTAACATAGAGGAAGGGGATTAAAAGGCACAAGCCTCCAGTTATAAAATAAGTCACAGAGGTGTAATGTACAGCATAGGGAACATAGTTAATAATATTGTAACAACTTGGCGTGATGACAGCTGGTGGGTAGATTCATGGTGATGACTTTGCAGTGCATGCAAATGTGGAGTCAGTATGTCACACCTGAAGGTAATCTGATGTTGTATGAAGAGCTGCTTACGCTCTTCCAAAGAAAGAAAAAAAGAAAAGAAGAAAGAAAGAAAGAAAAAGAATAGAATTAAAAGAAAAAAAAATCACCACACTAAGAAAAGTCTTTCTCTCTAGACTTCTGGGTGGTTTTAGTTATTTAGGGGTCAGGCTCCACGGGTTTCCGCAGAGAGCCTGAGATCGGAGAAGAGCAGCGGTGCCCCAGTCAGCCCTGCCTGCGCTCTGGGGAGCCGTGTGCTCCTTTGAGGGGCTAGTCCTTCAGTTCCGAAAAAGCTGCTTACGCTCTTCCTCCTCCTGCCCACCACCTCCGTTTGTTTATTTATTTATTTATTTTCTGCTTTTGATCTCAAAGCAACTAATTCCGTGGGGCAGACGTAGCTATTCTTCCCTGTTGCCTTTGATTTCAGGAAGACATGCACTGTGTATCGCTCACTGTTTTAGAAGGCTTATTAGATACATAAAGTTACATGTTCTGTTCCACACCTTAGAGATGGAAGAAACCTACCCCGGCCCTTTGAGGTAGGCGGCTTTCTCTAACGTCAGCACGGGGGCCAGCACAGGGGCTGTGTTTGCATGCCTAGGGTTCCCATACAGTGGGACAGTCTGTCTTTCGAAGCTTTTATCCCATCCTTCATCTCCACACTCTAAGAGTCATTTCCTTTTGCAAAAATAAATGGGTCAGAGTGTGCTTTCTGGTTCCCCTTTGAGGTCACGTGTGACTTGAAGGGCTCCACGGAGAGGCCTCGCGGTGTTGGTTATTAATGAGCGTGTGGACTGCTGCAGTAGCTTCTTGGCTGAGTACCGTCTGTCTTGCTGGGCTCTCAGCCTGGGGCGCTTCTCTCTGGAGGAGGACCCCTCGGGCCAGACTCCTCAGGCAGCACCCGTAGCCCTCCTTTAGGGGGCGGACTCGTAGGGCAAGCTTAGCCCCCGCTGCTCCCCGGGAGCCTCTTGTCCTTGAGGCAGGCGTGGTTCCTCCTGGGGCTCCGTCCGGCCTCCCCCATTCCTGACCTTACCTGGGGATCGCCCTCCCCTTTCTTCCCACATCCCAATCCCTTACTTGCCCCTGGTGGGAGGTGCTGGGAGACCTTGCTCCAGTGTAGGATCTGCCATCACCTTCCCGTGCTTCCCAGGGCCTCGTGCCCTGAGTTTCCCAGCGAGGCCGCCCTGCAGAGGTGTGGTGGCTCTCAGGAGCGGCTCGGAGCTCCCCATGTCTGCAGCGTTTGTCCCCAGGCCTAGTCCACCGCTTGTGGTACAGCCGCTCTTCACGGGAGATGACTCTTCCAAAGAATCTAGTCTTCTGAAGATTCTGTCTCCTCCTGGGGGTAGGAGATGGAGGTTTTGGCGTCCATATGGCAGTTTGTGGCACATGTGTGTATACAAAACCTGTATCATTTCGTGTCATGGGAAACACATTTTAGTATACACAGTAGAATCTGTGTAAGCTGACCAAGTTCCAGAGTAAAATTTGCCTGTACTGCAGTTTGTGTAGGTGAAAAGGAATGAACTTTTCTTCCAGAGACTACAAATTGATTTTTTTTTTCATTTGAGAGTCTCCAAATACTAATATTTAGTACACATTTCTTTTTCTGGAAGTAAACTTCAGACTGTGGCACACACAAGAGGTAAGATATTACCTCTCGAGGCTAAGCCACTGCTGTGCCACATTTTATTATTTGATTTGATTCTCTGGAGATGTAACGCTTTTTGTCTTTCCTCTCTCTTCTCTACAGTCAGAAAATGGGTAAGAAGAGTCGTGTGAAAACGCAAAAATCAGGCACTGGTGCTACAGCAAGTGTGTCACCGAAGGAAACCTTGAACCTGACTAGTGAGCTGTTGCAGAGTAAGTTCTGCCCAGGGCTTCCTGTCTTCCTGAGGGGCAGTATGGCTTCACGCCTTCATGCCTTCACTTCCTTGGGCTGCGAGGGACAGTCTTTGGCGCAGTGAGGAAGTGAAACAGGCTTGGGTTCAAATCCCAGCTTGCTGGCCATGCGACCTGGGCAAGCGTCAGAACTTCTCTGACCCTCGGTCTCCTCCTTCTGTAAAGCCGGGGATATTGGTAGTGCGTAGCGATTAATGAGGGTTGGATGAAACACCGAACCACCCAGAACATGGGCTTCTGGGGGCTCCAGGGACCTACTTGACTACCACGGACAAATCACGCAACCCCTCTGAGTCTTCGTGTTTACAGCAGAAAACCATCTCGGGAGGGGAGGGCCGTGCGAGCTGGGGCACATCAAGGTGCTCCGTGGCTATCAGGCCCCAGGTGCAGACCTTTGGAGCTATGCCCCCTTGTTCGAATGTCTCCCCTTTAGTTTCAGTGATTCAGTAATAGTTTTCCAGTTTCTTGGTTCAAGGAAACTAAGTATCTATTAAGTGCTTGTACTTGGTTTAGTAAGTTTGTATAACTTGGTAACTTCTTAATTGTGAATGTAAATGGGTGCTGTCTAGGTTGCGGACTTAGCTGTGGCCACTCCGCTCACCCCGCTCACTCCGCTCACTCTGCTCACCCCGCTGCCTCCGCTGCCTCGTTTTCCTTGCCTCTGTTCACGTGAGACAGGCCAACCCCCAAATAGAAATTTAGCTTTCTCTCCCTGCCCGAAGCAGGCAGCAACCAGGTCGGGGTTAGGTCTTTCCTCAGATGCTCCTGTGGACCCCTGTGGCCCTCAGAGCAGTGTGGGCCCCCTGTAGAGCACTGAGGTACTCACTGCTTACCGCCTCTGTCCCGCACTGGACTGCGGGCAGCTTGCAGACAGGCTCTGGCTTCTTATAGTGCAGGGCCAGCTGGTATTTGTTGGTGGAAGAATGACTGTTTAACCTTAATAGTTAGGAGTCAGCCCAGCCTTATGACTTGGTGGTGGTAATTATATACCACATGTACTCTTTTCTTCAGAGAACAAAGATGGCCATGGGAAGAAGCCTTTCTCCTTAAACTCACACAGTTGTTTAAAAAGGAAAGATCATGTGATAGGCCAGGTGTCCCGGACCCAGCCTTCCAGAACCACCGGCACCATTCTTGAGGGCTGCTGGTCTTTGCTTCTGGCCCTCCAGCAGAGTCTCCGCTTCCTTTTTAGCAGTGCCTGTGCCATCTCTTTTTGCGACTCCCCCAGAATGCTTAATATAGAGCCTTACACATGGATGTGAAATGTTTGTTGAGTAATTGTCCTTATGTCCAATTTAACTGGTTGCTTTAGAGAGCCATTGTTCTAGGATTTAACTAGAAAGAAACGTTGACTTTTAAGATTACCTTTTTTTTTTAATCCATCCAGAAGAGTTTTTAGGGAAATGTTTTGCATTTTTAGCCTTGCTTTTCAGATTTTCCCATGTTCAAGTATATTATGAGGAAAATTTTTCAGAGCAGCAGGAGGAAGATAGCTGCGGGCTCCGTGCTCACACGTAGGCATGGCAGTCCCAGCACAGTAAGTGGCACGTGGATGGCTTTGGAGGGTTTATGTGCTTTGAAAGTATACCTGGTTTATACTTCCCACGTTTATCATCATGGCTGTGATATCTTTGTCCTTTAAAAGGAAATCAGCAGCAGTAACAAAACCCCAGCCCTCTTAGTGCTGCAGGCTAGCTGGTGAAGTTGAAAGCAAGCAGTGTTTGAGTGCCGCGGCTTTCGTTGTGTTACAGAATGCAGTAGCCCCGCACCTGGCCCAGGGAAGGAGTGGGAAGAGTATGTGCAGATCCGGTCTCTAGTCGAGAAAATACGAAAAAAACAAAAAGGTATGTTTTTTCGAGTAATTATTTTAATAGAATCATGTAAAGACTTGACACAAGTCAGACATGTTTTGAGGTTAGTGAAGGCCTCGCTGTCATTCTTGCATGTGGAAGATCACAGTAGAAGGTCACAGCGGAAGGGGCTCGGAGTTTGGGAGGATGGACTAGGAAGCTGTCCTGGGATCTCTCCCATTTCTGAGGTGCTGCTTCCTGCATTGGAAAGGGTAAAACTGTTGAGCCATAGTGGGAAAGTGTTTGTATCTAGGGGCTAAACTGACAACTTTTGGGGCACCTGGGTGGCTTAGTTGGTTAAGTGCCTGCCTTCGGCTCAGGTCATGATCTCGGGGTCCTGCGATCGAGCTGCACATTGGGTGTCCTGCTCAGCAGGGAGCCTGCTTGTCCCTCTCCCTCAGTCCTCTCCCATCGCTCATTCTGTCTCTCAAATAAAAAAATCTTTAAATAAATAAAATGACACAACTTTTATTTTTTATGAAATATATATTTATTTATTTCATTTATTTATTTATTTATTTATTTATTTGACAGAGAGAAATCACAAGTAGTCGGAGAGGCAGGCAGAGAGAGATAGGGAAGCAGGCTCCCTGCTGAGCAGAGAGCCCGATGCGGGACTCGATCCCAGGACCCTGAGATCATGACCTGAGCCGAAGGCAGTGGCTTAACCCACTGAGCCACCCAAGCGCCCCGAAATATATATTTAGATCTGCTTTTTCCACATTGTGTTTCCTTGAGGGTTTGAGGTGAGTACATAATGCCATAAGTGGTCGACACACAGATACACACTGATAGATTAATGTCTTAGCAGGATTTATGAAGAACTCAAACCTGTCTTGGTTAAATAAGAGATATAGTTCTGTTTCTGAAGCTGTGTTTTTACAGGGTGTATTCAGTAGGCATCTTAATGATTCTCAGCCAGGCCGGCAGTGGGGCCAAGTGTCAGCTTGAAAAAGCCTATTCAATATACCTATTGTTTTTGTTCTGTAAAGCACAAAAAATAAAGATTGGTATGCAGGACCACATGGAAGGTGGAAGGAGAAAACATAATAAGTAGCCTGCGTCTAAAAGGGTGAGAAGAACCTTCTTAGGGTTAGGGTTTTATAATTTTTATTTACTGCTATGAAAGTGAGTCAGAAGAGGGTTTGTTTTTTTTATTTGCTCCCTGAGCTTTCATTGCTCTCCCTTGTACTTCTGTAAACATGCAGTCTTTAGCTTAGATGGTCTTGAACCGCAAATGGTGGCAGGTTCCTTTAAAATGTATTTCTTTGCTCTAAATGGTAGGCTGCCAATCTTGGCTCTCCAGATCTATAGTGTGGCAGTTTTTGAATGTCCTGAGTGTCTATTGTCAGCAGCGACCGCTAACTACAACTCACCCTGAGGTTAGAGTGTTCCTGAGTTCTCAGCAAAGAGTGACTTCAGTCTCAGCATGTCCTGAACAAAGTCAGCTTTCTGCATACGCGGTGTGGTGCCGCCTGTGCCGGGCCGTCCTGCTGCCCAGAGCCAGGTGATGACCGATGGTGGCGTGTTGGCCTGGCCACAGGCACCTGGGCTGGGCTCCACACCCTGCTCCTCACGTTTGTGAAGTTCCTGTTCCTCTCCTTTTGTTTGTCAGATAAACCTGGTTTTTCTTCGGCATGGCTTTTCATCTCCTTGAATATCACAAACATGCCAAAAAGTCCAAAAAATAACACAACGCCTAAGAATCTTCTACCCAAACTGTATTAGTCCCGCCAGTCAAGTTCTCCCTCCTGCCCACCTGCTGATCCGATCCCGGTCCCTCCCTCCGTCCTTTTTTCTCTTTTCATTATTTGCTTTTTCTAAAGATTTTACTTTTTTATTTGACAGACAGAGATCACAACTAGGCAGAGAGGCAGGCAGAGAGAGAGAGGGAGGCAGGCCCCTTGCTGAGCAGAGAGCCCGATGCAGGACTCGATCCCAGGACCCTGAGATCATGGCCTTAGCCGAAGGCAGAGGCTTTAACCCACTGAGCCACCCAGGCGCCCCTCATTATTTGGTTTTAGGAAATAAACGTTGCGGATGTAGCTGAAGCCCCGTGCTTCTGTCCCAGTCCCTTTGTGCTCTCTTGGGAGTTTGTCTAAGTGGAGACTATCGTTCTCTTTCATGGATAACGCCACAAAAATGAAGGGTATCAAGTGGTCTTTTTAAAAAATTTGCATAAATGGTGTGAGAGCACTTGAATTTTTAAAGATTTGTTTATTATTTTAGAGGAGGAGAGTGCTTGCTCGCAAGTGGGGTAGGGGCAGAGGGAGAGGGAGAGACTCTACAGCAGATTCCCTGCTGACCGAAGAGCCTGAAGCGGGACTCCATTTCACGACCCTGAGATCACGACCTGAGCTGAAACCAAGAGTCAGGCACTTAACCCAGGAGCCACCCAGGAGCCCCAGAGCACTTGAATTTTTAAAAACACAATGTTATATTTTGTTACCTTTGTAGATACGTATGATCCAACTCATTTAAACTGTTCAACCATGGTCAGTTGCAGAGCTGACTAGTTCTGTGCTCTCAGAATCAGGCCTGTAGTGCGCCTCCTGTGCCTCCTGTGCACATGTCAGCTACTGATTTCTGTTTTCCTGGGAATTTAGTTGAAGCAAAGCTGCCTGTGAGACTGGGCATGCCGGCCTTAACATGACTACTGTTATGTGTGAGCTGGTAGAGCCTTCCCCTTTCCACCGTGTCGCCTCACCTAGCCCAGCAGTCAGTAGTCCTGTGTCCTGGGCTCAGCACATGCTTCTCCACAGCAGACGGGAGTTTAGGATTGTAATTCACCTTTCCTGCCACTAGTTAGGATGTATACTGTGCTTGGTGACTTATTGTTCTGTTGTTTCGTTTTTTGTTTCCGTGTGATTCGATTCTCCTTTTGCCTCGGGGCTATTTAGAAGTGTTCTGTTTAATTTCCAAATATTTGGTAATTTTCAAGATTTTTTTTTGTTCTTGATTTCTAATTTGATTATGGTGTAATCAGAGAATGTTGTATGACTTCAGTCCTTTTCAGTTTATTTAAGCGGTTTTTTTTTAAAGATTGTATTTATTTATTTGATAGAGATCACAAGTAGGCAGAGAGAGGGGGAAGCAGGCTCCCTGCTGAGCAGAGAGCCCGATGCAGGGCTTGATCCCAGGGCCCTGAGATCACAACCTGAGCCGAAGGCAGAGGCTTTAACCCACTGAGCCACCCAGGTGCCCCTAAGCAATTTTTAAACAATTTATTTTTTAAGCTTTTCTTTCAAAGATTTATTTTTGTAATTAAAGCTTAATTGTCATAAAATATTGTATTAGTTTCAGGTGTACATCATAGGGAGTCAGTATTGCATACATTACAGAATGGTCACCCCCATAAGTCTCTACCTGGTGATGAGTTTTGATTTCAAGATTATAGCATTACCACTATTTTCAGTGCGTGATTTTTAGTTTCTGAGAGCAGAAAGAATGGTATGGGTCCTAAACGTAGCTCTTTTCTGACACATGGATTGAAACAGGTCTGTCTGTTACTTTTGATGGAAAAAGAGAAGATTACTTTCCTGACCTAATGAAGTGGGCCTCTGAAAATGGAGCCTCCGTTGAGGGTTTTGAAATGGTCAACTTCAAAGAAGAGGGCTTTGGTTTGAGGGCGACGAGAGATATCAAGGTGAGTTTTGACTGTTTGGTTCGGGGACCCTCAGCATGCTTGGATTGTGCTACGGGGCAGACACAGGTTGTGGAGACCGGTGTCTAGGCTGATTCTGACCTCATAGGCGACAGGCAGCGTGCCATTAACACTCCGCTTCCTGCCGCGGGGTCTCTGGGCTAACCAGGGGCCTGGAAGAGCCTTGCCAGTGTTCTAGGCAGCCCCCTCTGGTGTATCGTCCCTCGGAGCTGTGCTGTTAACCAGTGAGCTAGGGCAAGTCAGCTCATGTTTCAGAGACTCTATGTTAGGAGACCACAGAACATGCCTCAGAGGATTCTGAGGCTTCAAGAGAAGGATGTGGGCTCAGGCAGTTAGGAGGAGGAGCGCACAGGACCTGTGACACAGGGGATGGGGAGGTGGGGGCATTGGGGTGTAGGCTGGGCAGGGTCTGGGGTGCTCACTGCTTCTGGAGGGGGTAACTGAGTGGTCGGCAGTGCCACCTGCTGACACCGTCCCACCAGAGCGGAAGGGGAAAGGGGAGCAGCGTACGTCTGCTAAGGGACAAGTGCTTTTCCTCTGCTCTGGGTCTTTCCTTACAGATGAAGGCAGCAGCAGCACCCTGACGTTCCCAGCCTCTCTCTGCCCCTCAGTCCTGCCTCTCTTAGTGAGGAGGTGTAACCTAATCTGTCTGATGATTTGGGAAGAAGGAACGGGTCTGGGCCTGTTTCTTGGTGGGAGCTGGTTGCCCACATGCATCCTTTACAGGGCAGGCCACACGTGGGGAGGCCCGTGGGGCTCCAGTTCTGCCTGTAACTAGGTGGGGGAGTCGGTCTAATTCTGGGATTCAGTAGGTGATATTTTGGGTGACCATCTGTTGTCGTCTTGTGTCTCTCTCAGTGGGTTCAGAACTTGGATGGAGGAAATGAGTGTTATTTATTCGGGCCCCCTCAAACCTTGGCAACGCTTTTGGTCAAGTTGTAGTTAACCTTTCATTGATACGTTGATAAAGCATATACCCGTTTACTAGATACCTATCAGATGTCTAGTATGTGAAGAGTACCTTGCTCATTATTTTACCAGCCTTCCAAAAAAACTGCGGTCTCTTCCTTCATGATGTTTATAATCTGTAGTAGGGGAAGAGACACGCATAAACAGAATCCAAATGGTAGACCTTGGCAGAAGGCGAGGGTAACCAGGATATTGCACATTCTTCTCGTATATCCGAGAAGCGTCATATCTGTGGACGCCGCCCCAGTTATCTTAGCTGTGGTCTGTCTTCACCATGTGCATGTTTAAGCTTTATTGAGGTAGAAGGGGGAAACTGCATGTTCAGTGTTGACACTGTGAGGGGTTGGACGTGTGCACATGCTTGTGACATCGTCACCACAGTCAAGGCACTACTCTTTGCATGTTGTAAGCTATACATATACAGCACGTACCAAAAAGAAACCTCTCATATTGGCAAGAAATAATATTTCGGGGAAAAAACTCAGTAAACCAAAATATGTCCTAGAGACCTGTGCTTTTGCTGGTAACCGTTGTACAAAAGACAAGCATATTGAGGAAGGAATGTTCCTCTGGCTTCAAAAATGCAATAGCAGGAGCAGTTTACATAGACAGGTTCAGATTTTTGTTGGAGATCGAGGTTTTGTTTTGTTTTGCTTTTTTTTTTTTTTTAAAGATTTTATTTATTTATTTGACAGAGAGATCACAAGTCGGCAGAGAGTCAGGCAGAGAGAGAGAGAGAAGCAGGCTCCCGCTGAGCAAAGAGCCGGATGCGGGGCTCGATCCCAGGACACTGAGATCATGACCTGAGCCGAAGGCAGCGGCTTAATCCACTGAGCCACCCAGGCGCCCCTTGTTTTGCTTTTTGAACTTTAAAAAACGCAAGTGCGGCAAAGAATAGTTTTGTGCTTCACTCCAAATGGCTATGTTTACTTCAGATTAAAGTTGAAAGTCCCGTTTTTTTCATCTGTTTTCTCAATATATATGGTTAGTTTTTCTTTCTTTTTTAAAAAATATTTTATTTATTAATTTGACAGAGAGCACAAGCAGGGGGAGCAGCAGGCAGAGGGAGAGGGAGAAGCAGGCATCCTGCTGACTAAGGAGCCTGATGTGGGGCTTGATCCCAGGACCCTGGGATCGTGACCTGAACCTAAAGCAGATGCTTAACCAACTGAGCCACCTAGGTGCCCCTATGGTTAGTTTTTCTCTTGGAAGTAGGATTTTAAACCCTGCTTCTACTTATCTAAGTAAACCACAAATACTTACATTTAAAAATACATTTCGGGGTGCCTGGATGGCTCAGTCAGTTAAGCATCTGCCTTTAGCTCGGGTCGAGATCTCAGGATTCTGGGATAAAGCCCCACATCAGGCTCCCTGCTTAGTGGAGAGCCTGCTTCTTCCTCTCCCTGTGCCCCTCCTCCATGCTCATGCTCTCTCTCTGTCTTGCTATCTCAAATAAAATCTTAAGAAAAATAAAAAATAAAAGTACATTTGATAGTTAGAAACAGAGTGCTAATGTGCATCCTTAAACAGTATTTCATGTGTGGTTGTGTGATTGGCTTTCTGACTGCGGATGAAGGGGACTGAAGATTGTGACATGTTTTGATGATTATATGATTTTCTTATTTTTTTTCTCCTAGGCAGAAGAATTATTTTTATGGGTTCCACGAAAATTACTAATGACTGTTGAATCTGCTAAAAATTCAGTGTTGGGTGAGAATAATTTCTGACTGTTCAAGGCAAAATGCAAATGATAAAAATATGAAATTTTATTTTATGGTGCTAAGGACCATATTTGGGTGTTTTCTCAAACTAGCGAAATATTCCCCCAAATTCACATTGTTTGGCATGCTTGTAATGCGACATAGTAGAAGAATGTCAGAAGAAAGTTGCATGTTACTTTAAATATTACAAAACTTTCCAGTTATTTCTGTAACTTTAATGTATATTTTGAATGAATACTTTTTAAGGTGCTTTTTTAACTTAACGCTGGTAACCTCTGGGTTCATTCAGGGCCCTTGTATTCTCAAGACCGGATTCTTCAAGCTATGGGAAATATCACACTGGCCTTTCACCTGCTGTGTGAGCGCGCCGACCCGAACTCTTTCTGGCAGCCCTACATTCAGACCCTCCCCAGCGAGTACGATACTCCTCTCTACTTTGAGGAAGATGAAGTCCGAGACCTCCAGTCCACACAAGCTATCCACGACGTCTTCAGCCAATATAAGAACACGGCTCGGCAGTACGCCTACTTCTATAAGGTCATTCAGGTGAGTGGCTGCTTACTGTTCACATGTACACTTAACAGAGTGAAATTGATGGCCTAAATGTTCTGCCTCACATTTTATTACACATGCTTAAACTTCGTGCTTCTTTAAGGTAAAAGGCATTCTGATTCTAGTCCACTGTCTGTTTTGGTACAGAAATATCCCTGAAGTGTGGTTTGAACATATCTGATTTCCGGTGTTAATATAAGCAGCCCTCGTTCCTAAGTTAGGAAAGTCTCCAAGCTTTTCTGAAAAGGAAAGATTACAACAGAACTCGAGAAGCTGTAAAATGTGTCTAATACAAAAAGGTGCTCCGTGTATAAATTTTCCAGGGAAATGAAAGACCCTTTCTGGGTTTTTCATATAAAGGTTGACATGTATTTTACTAAATTATAGTGACAGTTAATTTGCTAACTTAGAATGCCGAGTTCTTTTGTCTTTCAGAGTGTGCTGTGTATTAATTTTAATTAGTTCTAAGTGAAAGTGTCCTATAAAAACTTCCGTATGGTTGTGCACATTTGAGTTTTACCTGGTTACTCCTTTCTGTGTCTTGGCAGTTCAGCTGGTGTTACCTTTCCTCTCCTGTTGAACTGCCATGAGACGAGTCAGAGCAAGTGTCATGGTTCCCTCCCGAGCTGAGACCAGGGAGTGTCTCTGCCCCGACTCTCCCTTTTCTCAGTTGCTCGAGAACTAGCTCCGGGGCTGCTGTATCTGATACGTGGCAGTGGGGGTGATACTAAACTTCCTTGGATGTATAGGGCAGCCCCCAAATGGGGAATTTTCCAACCCAGAATGTTAGTATTGCTAAAGTCAAGTAATCTTGCTTTGTGGGTATATATAGCACAGAGTGTCTCAGGTGCCAGTGTGATGCCGAAGATTGCCATCATTCCTGACTGATGATCTCATCAGGACCTGACTGAACAGACAGAACTCAGGCTTCGTCGTAAGATGAGCCCGAGTTGAAATCTAGATTCCATATCTCACTTGCTATTGAAATAGAATTTGGATTTACAGTTAACTCTTGAACAGCACGGGTTTAAGCGGTATAGGCCCCCTCATACACGGTTATTTTCGATAAGTACGGTGCAGTGTTGTCAATGTATTTACTCTTATGATTCTCTTGATAACATTTTCTTTTCTCCCTCTTTACTATGAGGATACAGAATATAGTATGTATAACATACATAAACCAACTGTTTAGTTTATTGGTAGCACTTCTGGTCAACAGTAAGCTATTGGTAGTTAAGTTTCTGGGGAGTCAAAAGTTATATGTATACTTAAAAAAGAAAAGATTTTGTTTATTTATTTGACAGAAAGAGAGAGAGAGCACAAGCAGGCAGAGGGAGAGGGAGAAGCAGACTCCGTGCTGAGCTGGGAACCTGATGTGGGGTTCGATCTCAGGACCCCAGGATCATGACCTGAGCCCAAGGCAGACGCTTAACCCACTGAGCCACCCGGGTGTCCCAATACGTAGATTTTTTGATTGGGTGGGGGTCAGCACCGCATCCCTTGCATTAACTTGGAGGTCAGCTCTTGGTGCTTTACCCCTCTGATTGGTTTCCTCATCTGTAGGATTAAAATATCTGCCCCATTTTTCAGTGTAACTATCGTGAGCCCAACTAGGGCTATTCATCAGAGCACCTAAGCGCAGTGCCGGGCCTCGGCGCCTGTGGCCGTTAGGAGTGCAGTTTCCTTTGGGAACCATGAAGGATATCTCAGTTGAAGCCACCTCCATGGGGGCGATGTGTTCCTTGGAGTGCTGGGCCCCAGAGCTGGCCTGCCAGGGTCCAGACCCCACAGTACCTTGAGAGCTGCGCCATTTGCCTGTGTCTCTGTGCTCCTGTTTCCTTATCTGTAAAATGGGATAATATAGCAGACTAGATGAGTATGTACGGCCCTTGATGACAGCAGTGTTTGCTGTAGAAATTCTCAGTTTGGGTTACTCTTCTGTGTCTTGTTCCTTCAGACCGTGTCACTCAGTTCGAGTTCTTTACTGTTTTTCGTGGCTTCTCCCCCTGTGTCTGCAGGGACTTCCATTAGTGTGTGTTAATCTTCCCAACTGAACACCCTCGCCACCAAGAACGATGAAGGGTATTCCTGCAAGATGAGGGTCCCCTCCTCGAGCGGCCCATTACAGACTCCGAATTGCTTCAGAGTCGTGAGCTCTTGTCATTACTGTTGCTGGCTTCAGTTTCACGTTTTAAAATATCAACAGTTCATGCAAATGTTTGTTTGCTCTGGTTTAAAAACCTTGTTCAGTGACATACCATCAAGTCAGGTTGGGATTGTAGGAGAACGGCCCCGGGTTCTCCCGGGACTGTACCTGCCCCTGTGTGTGCCTGGGGGGCCCCCATTCCGGCTTTGCCTGTAGTAAACACTTTTACCCTGACATCGTGGTTCGTCCAGCTGTGGTCCTTTTTTAGAAAAACATGGGACACCCCCTTCACATTAGTAGAAGGGAATCATTACAAACTGAAGTACATCCTAACAAGATTTTGTGGGAAATTTCCTAGTCAGCGGTTTGATTTAAGTGCCAGTTGAGGTAGGAGCACAGGAAGCCTGATGGGGCAAGTAGCCATGGCTCGAGAAGGATCCAGGCTGGGGTGGGGGAGGGTTCCCCTCCCATGAGCATTCTTCACCAAGTAAAACAGACTCAAGCAGAAGTTACCTTTTTAAAAATTAGAGCTTGAGACCAACTGCTCTTCTGGTCTTAGAATGTTCTCATTGCTCGTGGAATCTTCAGTAACGATCCAGTGTAAACACAAATGTTAGCATTGTTTGGTAGGTCAGGTTTTCTCACCTCGGCACCAGACTCTGCCTCTTTCTCATGCTGTCCCAGGACCAGCTGTGAGGCTTTTGCTCCGTTGCAGAGGGTCGCTCCGTCAGTGCGTCGCCACTTAGGCAGAGAGAGTGAGCCGTGTAGCCTCAGTTCCTATCAACGTCTTCCTTGCGGTGACCTGCCCTCACTTTTGTTTTGTGGGGCACCGTGGCTCTTAACCTTTTAAGGGTCTGGCGTCCCTCTCCCCCGAGAAATGGACGCATGCCGTCTCGCATGAATGTTTATGTACCATTTGAGGGAGGGTCCCAGTTCCTTTCCGGTGTCCCATTTACTGTCATTTGCCTGGGCCTGGGCATTGCACCTGAAACCCGTTATTTTTCTTCTGAGCTGAATGCTGGCTCGGAGGTCTGCCAGCCACAGCTCTTAGCCACTAGCTCTGCTCGCACCAGCAGCGTGAGTGCAGGCATGACTTGGTTCCGGGCGTCTGCACCAGTGATCCCCAGACCCTGGGAAAAGGATGCAAAAAAGGGCAGTATGTGCTTCGGCCTTACGTCTTGCTTCCGGTGCTGGAGGGCTTATCAGTGCTTCCTTCTAGTCATTGTAAGTTCCTTTAGGTAGACTTCTCTTCATTGAATTTCGTTATTTTCATGTTTGTTTGTCTTTCTCTTTGGTTGTTGTTAGCTAACCACTAGAAGAGTAATTCCCTGCACTCTTTTCTGCCAGAGGTATTTTCATAGACGAGGGAGTTTTAGAGCGGCCGGGTGTTAGTTCAGCGTACTTTGTGTTCCGAAGTGTTTGCAAGCCTCTGCTGGTTCTCATGGGTAGAGAAGGGGCTTGGGCTTTATGGTCTTTCCAGTTTTTTATCCTGTATTGACATGGTGTTCTTGAGATGTTCAGTATACAGGGTTTCCTTTACGTGTTCAGCAGAGGATAGCGTGTAACCGGGAGCCTTGGACTCAGGGAGCCAGGGGAGCGGACTGTGGACGCAGACAGAGCGCCTGCTGGTAAAGTCTTGTACTGCAGCCCAACAGTTGAGAAGTGTCCCCGCTCAGACTCGGGAAGCTAAATTAGGAGCCGTGGCTCAGCCAGATCCTGGAAAAGGCTCGTGTGGTTTGAGAACCGTAAGGGGTGGTAAAATTTCTGTCAGTCTGTGAAATGGGGACCAGCGCAGGATAGAGGATTAATGGTAGAAGGCAGAACTTGGCCCTTTAAAACCAGGGCAGAACTTTGAACCCGTAAGAGTCACTTAGCAGACCAGGACGTTCGAAAGTTCAGCTCTAAGGTAAGACTCCTGCCTGGAAATATGGGACCAATGTTGGGACAGACATCAGTGGAACAGCAGGGTTTGGCTTAAACCCAGCTCTGAAGTAGTGTAATTGTGTGAAGGGAAGAAATCCCATCAGATTTGACCTGACTTAACACAGATGAACCGTAGCTTGTGTATCGCTTCCCCGCGCCAGTGAAAAACAAATGAACAGGTCCTATGAGTGGACAGTGTGATTTGTAGTCCCACCTGCTGGACCAGGCCCCGCGCTGTGGGGTGCCCGCTTGTCCTGAGGTTAAGAGCTCTCCGGGGACATGCACATTTTCCTGAGTGGCTGAGCCTGAATGTGATGCTCGCGGAAGGAAATGCAACTGTGTGAGGTTTGTTAGAATAGAGGCATATCTGTAGAATGACTGGTTTTCCATTGATCTAATTTGCATGATTTGTCCACCTTACTTGGGTTTTGTCCTTTGTGTCGCTCAGACAGCGCGAGAGGTCGGGCGGAAGGGATGGAGATGGAGGAGCCCACTTGTGTGTTAGCTGCCGTGAGTTTCCATTGAGCGAGCTTCCACTCTGCCTGTCCTGTGCTTCGGGACGGAGTTAGGCGGCCTTGAGTTGGCTTTCTTCCTTGAACAGGCCACTTCTCCCACCTAGCCTGGGCTGTAGTGGCAGAAGATTTGAGCAGTCATACTCACAACTTGGCCGCAAACAGAGCCTACCAAGAGGCAGAGGAAGATGTCACGCTCGGCTCTTGGCGCTCCGTGACGGCTGTGGCCTGGTACCAACAGTTGCTCTTCCCGCTTCTCGCCGTTCTAACCGTCTCTGACGGAGGCACACAAGAGTAGCACGAGATGGGCGTTGTCGGATGGATTTAGCCTATGTTTTCCTGAAGCTCCAGTCCGCTCGTAGACTCTGCTCCTACACAGTGCCTTCGGGGCCGGGTGTCCAGTTAGAGCAGAAGGCTCTGGGCCCTAGCTTATTCTGAAGACCCCGGCACCCAGAGCCTCTCGGGAGACACCCCTCACCACGCAGAGCTGTTTGTAGAGCTGCGTGTAGGTAACGTGTGCCGGAGCAGCACCGAGAGGGAGAACCTGCGTGTGTCCTCCTGTCACTGTCTCCTCTGGCGGCAGATAGCCTGTGGGCAGGCGGCGTGGGGTCTCCATGGTCAGCTTCTCCTGTGCTGGTGGTCCTCCCCCTCTGCCTGGAAACTGCCCTTAGAGTCTTCCTTTGCGGGTACACCAACCTGCCGCCTCCTCCCAACCTTGGATTTACTGCCCTGTCTTTTGTTTTTAGCCTGTGTGCCCGCTGGGTTATTGCATTTTTCAACTGTACTTGAGTGTGTGTGGTGGGGTGGGCAGCACACCTGGATCTCTGGGAATAGAGATTTTCTTTTTTCTTTTTCTTTTCTCTCTCTCTCTTTTTTTTTTTTTTTTAAAAAAGCTTGTATTTACGTTAGATAGAGAGCACAAGGCCGGGAGGAGCAGACGGACGGAATAAGCAGGCTCCTGGCCAAGCGTGGCCCGATGTGGGGCTCGACGCCAGGACCTGAGCTGAGATCAAGGGTCGGACACTCAGATGACTGAGCTATCCAGGCATGCCCAGAGATTTTCTTTTTCAGTGTTTTGTTCTGGAATGGACTTTTAGGCTTACAGAAAAGTTGCGCACGTAGCACAAAGTTGAAAATGGACCCATGAGGATTCTAGCCTCCTGACCTCGTTCCCGTGTGGGTGTTTTTCCTCAGAGGCAAACACGTTCCGAAGGGGACATTTTTGTTCTCAGCCAGCTTCACGGCAACGCCACATCTGTGAATAGCCACATCTGTGAATAGCGAAGAAGTGAAGAGGGAGGGAGCAGAGTCGCAGGTGATGGTGACGGGGAGGGCAGAGGAGGCTGATGGCTAGGTTTGGAGGTGTCGGATGCAAGAGCATTTATTCCTTGGCTGTCATGGTAACGGGCTGGGTAGAGGCTGCGGGATGCAGAGAGACAGGAAGATTTCTGTTCGCAGGTTGCTCGTCTGAGTTGACTGGGGCCTCTTTCCATCAGGTAAGGACTTTCCGTGCTCTGTGCCGCCTGGGACTGGCGGAGGAGGCTGGGCCGGGCCGAGGTGGGTAGGAGGGCTCCGGAACACAGGGCAGGAAACCCTGAGCCCAGCCCATCTCGCTCTCTCTGGAGGACTGTCATCCTTCCACTTACCTGCGAGGGGCTGGTCGCTCACCCTTTGCAGCTGAGGACTCACAGCTGTGAAGGTGTGGGGCAGCTGGCCAGAGCCCCAGGGCGCCCACACCCTGGGCTGGGGTCAGAGCAGGTCTGCTAGACCCATGCCCGTGCCTGTGTCCTTGAATCTCTAAGGTTGTTTCTGGTCTTAATTTTGAGACAAAGAAGTGTTCTGGTTTTAAGGGCAGAACACTTTTTTTTTTTTTTTTAAGATTTTATTTATTTATTTGACAGATCACAAGTAGGCAGAGAGGCAGGCAGAGAGAGAGAGGGGGAAGCAGAGCTCCCTTCTGTGCAGAGAGCCCGATGCATGGCTCGATCCCAGGACCCTGAGATCATGACCTGAGCCGCCCAGGCGCCCCAGGGCAGAACACTTTTATTTAAAATCTCCCTTGGGTTCTCTTACAGAAGCTGGGGGAGGCCTGCTGGGTGTGAGGCCACTGCTGGTTGGGGTCAGGGCAGGAGCCCGCATAGGGCTCACCTTCTGGTCACTTTTTCCAGCTGTAGAGATGCCCCTCCCGGCTAGCCTGTCTCGTGCTGTGCAGAGGCCGGAGAGGCTCCCTCTCAGAGGAACCCACACCACTGCCGCTGGCTTTCCTTGCAAGCTGTGGAGAAGCTGGCACTCCTCTCTTACTGTTATCTTTACTGATTCCATTTGTAATGATGTGGAAAACGTGAAAACACTAGAGCTTTAGGAAATCAGTGCAGCTTGCGGATTCCCTGGAGAGTTTCCAGTGCCCTTCCAATCTTTGTTAGAGCCTCTGGCTGTCTCCCTGAAACGGCCTGACCTGCATCCTTGCTTGTTCCTGATAGCTGACCTTGACCGTTATTAATTTGTGTTAAATGTGCAAGAGTGTTGTCCTTATCATGCCCTTACCTAAGCTTCCTGATTTTATAAATTACCCATTCTAAATGTGTATGTTATTTTCATCAAAAGAGGCTGCAGATAGGTCATTAAAAAATCTAACTTGTGTCTTTAACTCTGTTCACTTGTTTTGCACCCCGTAGAGCAGGGCAGACGGGCGTGGACCTCACCTTCCGGAATCCGTGAGTGGGCCTTGTTTCCTCTGGTTTTTTTCCAGCTTAAGTTTCAGCAGCCTTTGGGGAGCTCAAGGAATGAAGTGCTTTTTCTCTGTATTCGTGGTTCTAATTGTGGAGAGTGGGCCTGATACCCTGGCAGTGGTTGGTGTTCCTGTCTTGCCGACTGAGGGAGGACGTTGCCGGAGGGCGCTTAGTGGTGTGTGTACAGGGGAGGCTGGGCAGCCCCATGTTCCATGTCCTTCTGCTGCAGTTCTCACATGCAGACTTGGCATCTTCCGTCTGCCCTGCTTGCTAGAGCTGCCCCGTCTCCCACCCCTGCCTGTCCCTGCAGCCCTCCTCCCGGGCCACAGCCTCCCTCGCCTTTCTCTGCTTGCCTGACTTGGGATCCTGGGATCCTTCAGAAATCTTCCGTTGTGCCTGATCAGGGTCAGGAACAGAAGTCCCACAGAGCAGACCCGTAAATTGTCCCCGTGTCCTACTTTATGTATCACCCAGGCGTAAGCGTGTTCTTAGAGGCACCTCCACAGGTATGGCGGACAGAGCCACGGGGCAAGATTGTGCATACATGTCCCTGGTGGCAGGACGCCTGAAGGAAGGGGAATCCGCATTTGTGGTCATGCCTGCTGTGTCAGGCACTGTGACGGGGACTTTCTCTCCTGTTACTCTCGTGGTGAGGAGCAGCTGGGAACTGGTGTCTTCCCATATGAATCTGACACAGAATTAGCCAAACTAGATTTCAAAGAAACCCCCAATGCCAGGACCAGGTCCCTGGTAGTTAAATTTGTGTGTGGAGTAGTTCAAGCCTCAGAGTCAGAGACGGGGCCTCGTTCCTAAGACACTGTTCACTGAGCCTAGGCCTCTATGTGGCACTGGTGGGCCAGGGTCCTTGGTGAGGCTCTGCTAGTCCTTCTTGTTACCTCGTCGCTGGGCATCACCCTCTTCGGGGAGGAGACAGGCTGAGGGTGGGAACGCTGGCCAGAGCTGCTGATGGTGAGTCAGGACTGACGCCCCAGAATGCCCCACGCACCCACCCTGGGGGCTGTGTGTCCCACTTCCCATCGCTGCAGACCCGTCCTTCTCACAGTTCCTTCCGTCTTCCGGCCCCGCTTGACCAGCCCTGGCTCTTCCCACTGCTCGGAGCAATAGAACTTTGTGAAATCCCTGCAAGTTTAAAAACAAGCATCAAAGAAAAATCTTTCTTGAAACCTGCTTTTTTCTATCAGTCTCCCCTAAGGTCTGGATTTGTAAATTCCCTCACCTATGGGTTGGTTGGTTTTTTCTGTATGCTGGAGAATGAGACTTGCTCCTGTTTCTGAGACCCAGGATAAGCCCCCTTGTGAGTAAACGCGTTTGTGAGCGCCCTTGTTGGCCGACCCAAGCTCCATTCCTTCCCCGCAGAGCTGTGCTGTGCGTGATGTCTGCTGGCGTGAATGGTTTAGGCTGCAACCGCTGTGTAGCCATCAGCTGCTCTCAAGGAAGGCGACAATATGTACTTACATAGAGAAGGAGATGTATTTTCAGGAGTTCCCTCAAGTAGTTCTGGAGGCTGGTAGCTCTGGAATTTACAGGACGACCAGCAGGGGGAGACCCTGGAGGGAGTGGGCGCTGCGGTTGGATTCCAGAGGTGCTCTCCCGGAGGGTTCCCTCTGGCTTGCAGCTGGCTCTGCGGAGGCCTTCGCTGATTGAAGCCCCCCGCATTAGGTAGGGCAGTCGGCTTTCCTCCTACCTAACCAGTTTACATGTTAGCCGCACCCAGAAGAGCCTTGTAGCAACATCCGGAACAACCAAGTGTCGGGGCACCGAGGCCCAGCCAAGTTGCCACGTAAAGCGAGCCATCACAGTGAGCATACTGTTTGCTTCTCCCACGGCACCTGCTCTCGGATTTATCCATTTCTTCTCTGGAGCGCGAGCTCCACAGGCAGGGCCCTTCTGTCCTGGGCACTGTGTGCCACTGCTCTGCACAGTGCCCACCACACAGGAGGTTTGGCCGTAGCTTGTTGAGCAGGGGGACCAGGTGCCTTCCAGATCTGCACACGGAAGCCAGGTGTGGCCAGGGCCTCTGGGGGAGGTGAGGGGCTGGAGTCTGGGCTGTCCTCACTCCCCAAGTTGGTCTCTGCAGAGCTGTGTCTTTATAGACAGGCAGTTTTTTCTGGTTTGTTCCCTGGCAAACACTCTTCTCCCTGCTGGGACACATGCTAAACCTGATGGGATGGCAGAGGAGCCCACGTGAGGACTGTCCTGTGTCTAACAGAACATTCCTCCCTCTGCTTGAGGCTTCAGTGGCCATGGACATCCCTGTCCTTCCTTCTTTCCTGTGTCTTCCCAGAGAAGTTTGCAGTGAAGGAAAAATTTATCAGATCCTCTGCTTTTACTTAATTTTTTTTTAGAAGATTTTATTTTTGAGAGAGAGCATGAGCAGGGGGAGGGGCAGAGGGACATGGAGAAGCAGACTCCCCGCTGAGCAGGGAGCCAGACCTGGGGCTGGATCCAGGACCCGAGGATCAGGACCTGAGGCGAAGGCGGCCGCCCAAGCAACTGAGCCCCCCAGGCGCCCCTCCTGTTTTCTCGTCCTTACCCCGTGTTCACTGCCTGGCCTTATGCTCGGATTCCAGCAGTTCTCTGAGGGTAGTTCTCCCAGTTCCAACTGGGCCATTTTTCTACCCCTTCTTAGTGGATCTTCTTTTAGATGATGCACATCCTCCCGCCACTGGGTCCCCTGGTGAGCCTCCCCAGCAGGACTTGTGAATGTGCTGAGCCTCATGGGGGCTCTCTGTGTCACGCCAGTGAACCACCCCTCCTCCGCTCTGCTTGGTGACCTGGAGACACCTGAGGCGGGGATGTTCTTCCTGACCCTCTTGCTGAGGGATTCCTCCTGGAGGTTGCTGGGCGTCCCACCTCACGTGAGACTGCCGCAGAGTGCCCCGCGACCATCAGCGCGTGGAGAGCTGTTGCATTTGGCCCCCTCTGTTCTGTAGTCCTCAGGCTTTGCCACATAATTTGATTTGGGTAGTTTTTCCTTTCGCAAGTCAACTGTACTTTTTCAGCCTAAAAGAAGTGAGTTCTAAGGAGTAGTAGTCCGAAACACAGCATGAAAACTGTGTTTATCTTCTTTATTTACACTGAATCTCATCAGGGAAAAAAATTGTAAGAGTCTCTCTTTTTTTAAGTAAGTCCAATAACTATCTGAAATATTTGCTGATAGTAATGGAGTTTTACGGAGTGCCTGGGTCTCCGGTTCAGTGGCAGGTGCTACAAGGAGATCAAAGAGTAGGAGGTCCTTGCCTTTTCAGAGTTTATGTAGAGACAGGAGGCACCCAGTTGGCAGGAAACACAGAAGAACACAAATGGTAAACTGAGGCAGTGACAGCTCTCTGAGCTCTGGGATGCCTGGGCTTGGCTTGAAAGGCAGGACTGTCTGACCGAGGGCAGTACTGAAGGTCTGGATGTGGAGGTTAGCAGGGCGTAGCCAGAGGAGCCTGGAAGGACAGCCCAAGCCCAGGAGAGGCCCAGCCCCCGAGTGGAGGGAAGTCACTGCAGGTTTGTGGGGACCAGCTCCCAGAAGTCTGACGCCTGAACCCCTGCAGGGTGTCTGTCGCTTCTGTGGCTCAGGCCAGTGTGCGTGGGACAAGAGGGCTGTCTGTGGCTTAGGTGGTTGGTCTGTGTGTGATACCTGCTCACATCGCCCAAACTCCCCGAGCCTCAGTTTCCACAATTACAATCGAGCCTGTCCCAGGCTGTCTTTGCAAGTGCAGCTGAGATATCAGTGGATATAAATGTGTTTTTACAGTGCCAGCCTTGGGGCAGCTCATTTGGTTAAGTGTGTGCCTTCGGCTCAGGTCCTGATGAGTCCCACGTCGGGCTCCCTGCTCAACAGGGATGCTTCTCCCTCTGCTGCTCCCCCTGCTTGTGCACTCTCCCCCCCCCCTCTCTCAAATAAATTAAAAAATAAAAAATAAAATGCCAACCTTGCTCTTGGTGTCATTAATGAGCTGCTGGGTTTGAGTGCCCTTCAGCAATGTTGTGAAGGGGATTTCCTGCACTGGATATAAAAAACAAGAAGATGCAACAGAATGGCCTGCTCACAGGAGTTGGGTTGGAGGGCACAGAGGGGTAGGGATAGACAGAAGGAGGGAGTGAACAAGGCTGAAAATGCGGCAGGAGCCCGGCTCGAGGGCTGTTAGCAGGCCTTGGGATTTGTGTCCTCATACGATGGGGAGCCACGGCAGCCATCGGGCCACAGCGGCCTGGGTTTGCTTGCTTGCTGGTCGATGACCTCAGAAGCGGGGAGACCAGAAGACCAGCTAGCCTGAGCAATGTGAGAGGTACTCAGAGGTAGAATTGGTAGCATCTGTGACACACTGGATCCGAGGAGCTAGGATGACCGTGAGATTTCTAGAGTGTGCTGGCTCAGGTGCGTCTTCTTCCCCTCGCTCCTAGACTGACTCTACCAGCCTCTATTTATAACTTCTGTGCTTTAGAAAGGACATTTTTTTTTTAAAGATTTTTATTTATTTATTTGATAGAGAGAGATCACAAGTAGGCAGAGAGGCAGGCAGAGAGAGGGGGGGAAGCAGGCTCCCCGCTGAGCAGAGAGCCCGATATGGGGCTCGATCCCAGTACCCTGAGATCATGACCTGAGCTGAAGGCAGAGGCTTAAACCACTGAGCCACCCAGGCGCCCCTAGAAAGGACATTTTTGATCCTAAATTTCTAACTTACTCTAGCTTGTTTCAACCCGAGACCCACCAGAAATAACTTGTATCTGAGTTTTCCATCCAGACAGCTTTATTTTGTATTTTGGAATACATAATTTATGCAGAAATCTTTTGTATGCAAAAGTCAAGCCTGGAGCAAATGTTTATTGTGAACGGAAAAGCTGGTGAAAGTGAAGGTTTTAGTGGAAGTGCTCGCCCCACCTTAACCGCAGTGGCGTGCACACAGTGGCACATCTGAAGGAAAAGCTGTCCGAAGAGCAGCTTTCAATTTAAATATATCCAGCATCTCAGGACCGATTGTAACGAGTTTTAAAATCTTTGTGCCGGCTTCATGTTTTTTCTTTAAATCATTTTAAAATTAATAAACCAGTTCGTATTTGACAGCGTCTGCATCAGAAATGTTACCGTCGGCTCTGAAGTCTTCACTCTTGTGTGGTCCTACCATTCCCCTAGAGTGAAGTAGTGGCGTGGCTTCTAGAAATGCTGGACATCGACTTCCTGGTAATGGGGGCCAGCTGACTACCCGCCAGACCACCTAGATCCCGCTGCTGTGTCTAAATACCGACACCATCACCTAATGTGAGCCATGCAGTGACAAGGGAGGATTCCAGGGACCGGGCATGGCCTGGAGTTCCCCTGGGTTAGTGAGGTGCCAGAGCAGGGTGCACTGGGGACCTGTGGACAGCATTCCAGAGCCCAGGAGGCTTTGCCGGGAAGTCCGTCTCCTCGCACTTCTCCCGCACCAGAAGTCTCACCGCCTCGGGGCCTTCCTCTGGCAGCTCTGCTGAGACACGAGCACACGTGGGGTGCTGCTGGGCCATAGAGAGCTCACCACGTGGGTTCTGCTTTCTCAGAGCTCCCAGCCTGGTGGAAAGCCCAGTCAGGACAGGGACGGAATGGCAGTTCTGAGGGGCCGGGCTAGCCCAGAGGCAGGGGCAACAGCAGGAAGAGTGGGTGTCAGGAGGGGCTTCGCGGAGGGGGATGGCCCCTGGCCCTGAAGAAGGTCTGGGAGTTCACCAGGCAGAGGGCACAGCCTGGCCGCCCGGGGAGAGGAAGAGAACGTGGAGGGACAGAGGGCAGGGGCAGGACTGGCACGCGGCTGTCAGGGCCGTCTGCATCATCCCAGCTGTGCCCGACCCTGCCAGCAGCCTCATAGGCGTCCGTTGGCTCTTACTCCCGTTTGGGGGGTGACGAAATCGAGGCCCATTGGCAGGTCTGCCTGTTCTAGGACTTAAATGCAGACCTCACTGTCGGCACGCCAGAGCAGGGCTTCGCGTCCGACTCCGCGGTGTCTCCTCCCCCGTGCCGTGCTGACTTCTCATAATTGTGGGGGCCTGGCACTCATCCCGTGACTCTTCATGCCGTGAGCGCTGATCGAGCCGCCGCGCCGTGAACCTGGTGGGTATTTCAGCAGGGGCTGCTGTGATGTTCCAGGCTTCGGCTGCTGTTCTCTGGAGTCCTGCTGAAATGGAAGCTCACAGGGACAGGGGTCGGCCTGTGTTGTTCAGGCACAAGACAATGAGTGCCATCACAGCGGAGGACTCAGCCATCAGCTCCAGGCTGGGGCCAAGAGGGGGTGGTGACTGAGGTCGCACTCTCCGCAATTGGCGACACAATTCTGCATTTTTCTCCAGGGTGGGCAGGCACTGCCTTCTTGGAGAGGCAGCTCTACGTGCTAAAGGACCCTAAAAACAGGACCACGGACCACATCAAATGTGCAAGAAAAAGGCATTCTAAGCCAACCTTATTGACTTTTTTTTTTTTTAAAGATTTTATTTATTTGACGGGGAGAGATCACAAGTAGGCAGAGAGGCAGGCAGAGAGAGAGAGGGGAAGCAGGCTCCCCACTGAGCAGAGAGCCCGAGGATCCCAGCCCAGGACCCTGGGATCATGACCTGAGCCGAAGGCAGCGGCCTAACCCACTGAGCCACCCAGGCGTCCCCTTATTGACTTTTTAATTTAAAGAGGTGCTTAGTCCCAGCAGACAGGACTCATCCAGATTCTGTAGTAGAGTGCTGTGTGGATGCAGTTAGGGAGGGCTGATGGCAGGCGTCAGGCCACAGAGAGGCCCCTGAGGCTGACTTACTGGCCTTGTCGTGTTTAACACTTGGTGGGATAGGGGTGAAGACCTAGGAGGCACGCCGCTCAAGTTTCTGGATGGTAGAAAACCAAGGAGGCTTTGTAAGTGGATCAAGTCTGTCTTGGTTCAGAAAACTCTGATCCGCAAGAAGGATGGGATTGAGCCGGAGTCATTTGGAGGCAGGAGGTGTGGTGGGGGAGACTGGGGACAGGACGTCAGAGCTCTGGCCCCTGTTCTCCATTGCTGGCTCACTTGTGACCACAGGCAAGTCACAAACTCGGCTTTGTGCCCAGTTTCCCCTACAGAAATAAGAGGCCGGGTGAGAAATGGAGGGGAAGGGGTTTTAGATGGGGAGCATTCTACAAATGCGTATTTATTTTTTAAAAAAAGCTTGCGTCTTGGGTGAGGTACGGAAGGCGCTGCTGGCCCCTGGTGGTTCTTCAGTGCATTGAACTGCGGGAGGACTGTCCCTTCAAGGCACCTGTGTGCATAGAAGGCACGCACTTAACCGGTTTCTCCACAGTCCCTAGCTCACAAGCTAATGGGGGAACTTCGTAAGTGAGGGAAGCTGGCAGTACATCAGGCTGACAGCTGATGGCAGTAGGAGGAGTTCACTCATTCGTATAGGATCAGTTACCAAAATTCTAGGGGAAGGTTGCTAAGAGAACTTCAGAATCCGGAAGATTTTAGTGATTTAAGAGTTTACCACATAAAAAGCAGTACTACACTTTAAAGGCAGTAAAGGTCGACAACAGCTTCGCACGTTGAACGTTATAAACTTTTAAAGATAAGATTAATGAACCGTCTCTCCAGACATTGTGCATGGCAAGAAACAGAAAAAGGTGAGTTATGTGTGCCTACGGATGAATGATATCCTGTCAGACTGAGGTGGCTTTGGACTAAATCAGCTATTCTTGAAAATGGCCCATAGTAACAGAATAAATATATTTAGAAAAAAAGCCTGGGGACATTTAGTAACCCCCTGTAGTAAAGAAGAATAGTTCGGGTCATTTTCTGTTGATTTTTGATTGTCTTTAATTGAGGTTTAACTTCCACATGTCAAGTACATGGATTCAGTGTCGATGAGTTTTTATCTTAAGTAACCAAAACGGAGATCAAGCTGTGGCCCGTGTCCGGCCCCGGAGGAAGCCCCGCACCCTGTCCTAGCTGGTACCCACCCTCCCTTGTCGAGAGGGAACGCGCTTCCGGCTGTCGGGCTGTGGCTGTCGGCACAGCTGAGTGTGCAAATGTGAGTGCTCCAGTGGGAGACCCACGGAGGGCACTTGCCCGCCTCTGGCTGCTTCCGTTGCCTGCGCTGTCCGTGGGACTCCCCACTCCTGTCCCTGCTGCACGGCTCTCCATCATGTGCACCCCCCGTCCCGTGTCCACGCTGTGCCTCGGCGTTTGGACGGTTTCTGGTCTGGGGTTACCGTATAGGAAGCTGCTGTCAGAGATCTTGTGTCATCTGCTTGCGGACACGTGTCCCTTTCCTCTGGGCCCTCTCTGGGGAGGGGAATCGGGCAGTCACATGTGCAGTTTCAGTAGAAACTGGTAAACTGGTTTCCACACTAGCCGAACCAGGGCTTACGCCACCAGCAGTGCAGGAACGTTCTGGTTGCTCTCCCCCCGCGCCCTCAGTGCTCTGTTCGGCTTTCTTCTGCATGTGCAGGGGCGTCTCCTCAGAGCTCTGACTTCCCTTCCGTGGTGACTGCTGGGGTCCAGCGTGTCTGTGTTTGCTTATTAGCTACTTGGATTTCCTCCTTTGGGAGTGCCCAATCAAATCTTGCTCATTTAAGACACGATTATAATAATGTATTTTACCTAACTCAGTATATATGGAAGAGTATTCTTTAAATGTACTATTAATATAAAATACTTAATGATACATCCTACATTTTTTATAAGAAAATCTTGACAGTGCAGTGCTTTTTTTTTTTTTTTTTGGCAGGGAGTATATTACATGAAGTTTTTTAATTGTGGTAAAATATATGTAACGTAAAGTCTGCCAATTTGACTGTTTCTAAGAGTACAAGCCAGTGGTGTTGCTTCCATTCATAATGCCGTGTGTCTGTCACCGCTGTCCGCCAGACTTTTTTATCACTCCAAACAGAACCTCTGTAAACACTGGGCAAGGACCCCCATACCCCTGCCCCCTTCTGAATCACTCATTAGTAATTGGTGTTTTCTTCTGGGTCTGTGTCCTTTATGATTTATGCCTGTGTCGTCCTGCTGGCGTGCCCCATCCCTTTCTTAATGAAAGCTTTAGACGATCGGAGTTTCTTCATTTTAACAAAGTCCGGTGTATTGGTTTTATTTTTCCAAATATGGTATTTTTTGTGTCTCTTTAAATAACTGTTTGCCTGGCCCCAGGGTTCTCAGCTGAGAGCGGTTTGCCACTCGGGGGCAGAGACAGTTTGGCTGTCACAGCTGGGCCAGGGATTCTGTTCACCTGTGACGCACAGGACAGCCCACAGCAGAGCATGGTGCAGCCTGACAGGGCAGTGGTGCTGCAGTTGCGAAACTTGTCTAGCATGGGACCATGAATGTGTGCTTCTGGAAGCTTCGCGGCTTCACCTTGCACAGGTAGTCCAGGACCCACCTCTCCTTAGCCCCTGTGTGTGTGAGGAGAACTTGAGAGAAATCTGGATTCTTGCACATCTGTGTCCCTAACCTGTTATTTAACCCAAAATTCGGTACATGATCAGGAACTTTATATGGAATGTAGTAACGGGCAGAAGGGAAATTTGGGAGTTGGTGGCCGAAGAGCAGTGTTTGGAGCATAAATGTCAGTGGAGTGGCATGTGCAGAAGATGGAAGGTTTTCCTTCCAGCGTGATTAGTAAGGACTTGATTTACAGCTTTGTTGTTGCTGCTTTGTAATTGTCAGGTTGCAGCCATAGGGCAGACGCCACCAAAAAGTACAATTCATGAAACACAGTGACCTGCCAGTGTGCCGTTTTCATCAGACTCTTACCTGGTTCTTGGCGTGGAACTGTCGTGGTTAACTAGGCATTTCCCAGACTGATGGGAAACAGTTACTACTTTCCCTGCTGTAGTTCGGTTGTGTGTCTGCTCGTCAGATCTTCTGTACCGCGTGCGCCTAACTGCGCAGATGTTTTAGGATAGTTGGGAGCAGGAGGAAGTACTTGCAGGAGTGGTGTGCTCAGACATGTGGAAGCTGTGCTCCATGAGGATGGCAAGGAGGGAAGAGTTGCTGGAGAACTTTGGCCTCTGTTTGATGATGATGCCGACTCTGTTCACAGCATTCTCACATTAAACTCTAATGCTGGAGCATCGGCAGGTGGGAAACCACCTTGTCCAGATGTGTTGTCGGCTGCTAATTGCTCTTCTGTTGAAACGGACAAGGGGGTGAGTTGATCGAGGGTTACAGCCTTTGGTGTTAACTTTAAAGTCACTAAGAACACATGTTGCTGTTTTGGGGGCATTGCTAGTTCCCCTTTTACTAACAGTTGTGAATGGCGTGCACTAGAAAGTGCTGGGTTTGAGTCACAGCTGTGCCTCTAAGTGACCCAAGGGTTGGCAGGTCACTCAGCCCTCCTCTGGTATTGGTGGCACCAGCTGCTGCCTCATGTTGGAAGTGGGAAGAGTAAATGAGAAGTGGAGATCCCTTCCGGAAGCGCAAACCTTCACACAAATGGAAGGTACCCACCTTGTGGGCCCACCCCACTCTTGAAAAATTTCTCCCTCCAATATGTGTTCTATTTGTGGAGAGACCGCACATGGAGGGGTTCAAGGAATGGGTTCGGAGGCTCCTCCACTTCCCAGCTGGGTGGCTGGCCCGTCATTTATCTGTAGCGTGAGGGTGCTCTTCGTGCCTATCTTAACAGGGTTACTGTGAGGTTGAGAGGTTATCTCTGTCAAATGGCTAGGACAGTTTATGTGCCTGGTGCACACTAGGTGCTCAGTAAATGTTAATTCTTATTTTTATTGTTGCTATTCAAGTTGATTTGGAAAAGTGGAATTCAGGTCCTGCCTCAGTCAGCACTTTCCTCAGTATACTGACCAGTCCACTGAAAACAGGTGGGATTAGCTGTCGAAATACAAAGCTGTGGTCGTCAGCATTGTCAAGTTGAGTAGGGGCTGTGGGCCACGAGGCGTCTGCTGTGGGAGAGAAAGAGATGAGAGCCAGACGCCCAACTTGGCCTACCGCCTCACTGGGGAGCTGGTTCAGGAGCTGGATGGGTCCTTGACACCACCTGCTTGGTCTCACCAGTTTACAGGGCTGTTCCGAGCCCCAGGAAGGGTGAGAACAACTCGCTTCCGTTCTGTTCCCACACTAGCCCGATGTTTGGCACAAAGTCAATGTCTGTTGGATACATTTTGTTCCTTTGCAGGTCAGGTCCAAAACTGTATTCGCGATCTTGAGGAAAAAGCAATGTGGCAAGAATCTTGGGTCATATGGCGTCAGAGACCTTTTCGACTTTTTCTTAATGTGAAACTTTTAAAACATTCTAAACCGCACATAGGTATAACAGAAAAATCTTAGAAAATATTAGTGTAATAGCTTAAGGAGGAAACCGTAAGTCTTACTCTGTTCGGCAGGGTTTCAGTGACTCAGAGCCTCGAGCAGGCTAATCTGGATGAAGGGGCCAGAAGCCCTCATGGGAAATGCAGCTTCTCTTAGCATTTTGCCATCCTTCATATGTGTGTCCGTCGCACATGTGAAGAGCAGGGAGAGGTTTCATCAGATAGCAAAGATCATTCCTGTTCTCTTCCTTGGCGGCAGCTGGCAGTAAACCCAGGTCCTGGCTTCAGCTTGAGTGAGCATGTGTTGCTGGGACACTTGTCACACTCAGTGCCTCCAGGACTCCACTCTCCGAGTCCGTCGGTCTAGACCGCGGGCACAGCTGCAGCACACCGGACATCAGTGTCCTGGGCTGTATGACCTAAGGGTAGCAGGGCTCTTGCTGTCGGAGCCTGTCTGGAGTAGCTTACAGCTTCCTCTATGCTTCATGATTTTCATCTGTTTCAAAGGAAAAAACAGGTGTATGGAACTAAAGAGACCAAAATAAATTCATAGGTATAGAAGGCAGGCCTTATGGAGGCCTTCAGGTTGGCTGTTTTCCCAAGAACTTTAGAAATTAAAGACACTTCGAGGGCTTCTCTGGATTTGAGGCTGCCAAAGCAACCGTCTCTCTCAGTTTAGCTCCTGTGTCTGTCTTTATTCAGAGCACTCAGCATCGGAACCAGAATGCAGAGAGCTCCAGAAGCGATGGCTTTGGGATGGAAATAGTCTTAGTTCTCTGGTGACTGAGTGCTGAGCATAAGTGGGGGCCAAAGGGGTCAGAAATTTTATCACCACATGAATGATGATCATAAAACAGACCAAATGCCGCTCATTCTGAGCAAAGTCTCCTGCCTCTGATTGGAAGAGAATTGGGGTGTCTTGTTACTTTAGCTTCCTTGGCTTCTGTCTGCCCCTCTCAGTTTCCCCCTTACCTGCACGCTTTCTCTTTGTGTTCCCTCTTCTGTCCTGTGCCCACGGTGGTTATCCTGCCCCCAAGTCTTTGTTGTGTTGCTTCCTCCCCGCCCTGCATCAACCTCGGTTTCTCTGGCAGATATGTTCATTTCCTTTTTCCTAAAAGGCACAAGGGCATTAGGGTGTGTTGAGTGCCTGGGGCCCGGACTGAGGATGCTGCAGAGCAGAGGCACAGCTGAGCCATGGTTGGCCTGAGCCGAGCGAGAAATAAAACTTCGTTGTTTGAAGCCCCTGGGATTTCAGAGACATTCGTTACCACAGCAAACCCCAGCCTGTCCTGACTGATACCATATGTATACGCTCCTGTGAATTATTTGCAGAAGTTAGGCCTGGCCCACGTTTGTTTGTTCATTTGTTTGTCAGGGCTTAAAAGAACCCATATTTATAATAAACCCATATTTATTATTTCTGTGAACGGGAACCCAGGCATGGTCTAGCTGGGCCCTCTGTTTCAGGGCCTCTCACGGGCCGTGGTCCCGTCTGAAGGCTCAGCGTCGGAAGATCTGCTTCCAAGCTCACTCACGTAACTGGTGGCAAGTTTCCCTTCCTAGGACCTCAGTTCCATGCTGGTAGTCGGCCGGAGGCTGCCTGGAGTTCGTTGCCTTGTCAGACCCATAGTCTTGATCAGATTCTTGAACTCCACCACGCCCCCCCCTCCCCCCCGCTTTATCTGCTTCGCACCTGTTCAGAGACCCAACTCACATACCTCTCTCCCACAACTCATGGCCAGATCTCTCTCTTTCCAACAATGTCTGCAACCTCTTCTCTGTAATGCCGACACATGTCGTTTATTCTGGTGCGATGCGTCATATTTTATCCATCTGGACTGTCTGCGACGACGCTATTAGCTTCTTGGGAGTAGGGAGCCCATCTTACTCACTGTTCCCCCCACAGTGCCTTACATTTAGCAGACAGAGATGTTTGAAGAACTGATGGATGAAGCTTTGCTAGAATGCATGGAAGGTACGGGAATATGCTTTCAAAGATCTGGGGTGAAAGTGTGGCCCTTTTATGACTTTACTTTTTTATCATTATTTTATATGAAATAATAGCTGCTTCACCTTCACAGCTTCCATAAGACTGATCAAAATGCTTTTTTTTTTTTTGTATTTAAGTTTCGTAACAGTTGTTCCTCTTCCTATATATATATTTTTTTTTTAAGATTTTTTATTTATTTATTTGACAGAGAGAGATCACAGTAGGAGAGAGGAAGGGAAGAGATCACAGAGAGAGAGGAAGGGAAGCAGGCCCCCTGCCGAGCAGAGAGCCCGATGCGGGACTCGATCCCAGGACCCTGAGATCATGACCTGAGCCGAAGGCACCGGCTTAACCCACTGAGCCACCCAGGCGCCCCCCTCTTCCTATATTTTTGCAGATATATTTCATCCTGTAGGACACAGAGCGTCATGGTCAACACTACATTTATTGCATTATGTCCTGTTTTTTTATGGACATAAATTTTAAGCACAGTGAGGAGGCTAAAAGATGTGATTAATTTGGCTATTCTTATGATGCGTGCCTTACGTCCACTCAGCATCAGTGGGCGTTGTTAAATCAAATGTGAAGTTGTCCTCTTCTCTCCAGAGGACATTTTCCTTGTCCGCACCATGTGCCCGTTAAGTTACTGGGTGTAAATTGAAGTACTTAGCTTTATTTTTCAAAGTAAAAGATTAATCTGCAAAATGACCACACTTGGAGTAGTTAGTATAGTAGCAGTAGCGGCAGTAGTAGGAATTATAGTAACAACTGGAGGGAGACAGGTCAGTGCCCAGGATGCTCCCGTCTGCACACTAAGCTCCCCGGATTGCCCGTACTTCAGAACCAGCCAGAGTGTCCCCGGCTCCCGCTGACTGCGCCCACCTGCTGCCCCTGGGGGACGCGGGTGCCGCCCGCTGGAGCACGGCAGCCCATGTGATTCCACTCCCTGTATCTGACAGGTTCAGTGGGAGAGCCCAGTCCTCCCTCTGCTGACCCCCTCCGGCCGCCTAACCCCTGCCCTTAGACCACCTCCACCTGCCTGGGGGCAGAAGCCAGAGCTGTCATGCTCGCTGTGTTCCGTTCCTGGCACAGGATTACCCCCACAGACGGGCGCTCCGTGAATCCTGCGGAGCGATGCCCGGGGCAGCACAGGGCAGTGTGTGATGTGCGGAAGTGGGTACAGGTAGTGTTTTGCCAGGTGTGTGTGTTAGAATTTCAGAGGTCAGGAGGTCATATGAAGGTCATATTAAGCCGTCCGAGGGCTAGTGAATCAGTGCAAGGGGTAAATTATCCTAAGTGGTAAAATAATATCAAATACTAGTTGTGAACATCCAGTTGACCCTTGAGCGACATGTTTGAACTGTGTGGATCCACTTCTATGTGGATATTTTTCAGTAAGTGCAGCCCAGGTGTAAGTGTATTTTCTCTCTCTCAGGATTCTCTTATTAACCTGTTCTTTTCCCTAGCTTTGCCTGTTGTGAGAACAGAGTATATAAAAACATACAAAATGTATGCTCATTGACTGTGTCATCAGTAAGGCTCCTGGTCAGCAGTGGGCTCTTAGCGAAGTTTGGGGGAATGAAAAGTTGGATGCGAATTTTTGACAGTGTGGGTGGGTTGGTGCCCTTAATCCCATCTTGTTCAAGGGGCGACTATGGTTATTTTCCACATCAGATTTTATCAAGGATAAATAAGGTTACTTCCAGATTTTGCAACTTTTTTTAGAAATTGAAGGATAAATCGGAAAAAAACGCGCAGTGGTCATTTTGCCAAGTGTGGAGTCTTAACTGACAAAGCTAATGATCTAGAAAAACCTATGTTGGAAAATGTCATTTATTATATGTGTCTGGAAGTGCAGATGGGAAAACAGATTTTTTTCTTTTTGCAGTGGATTCATTAAGTGTTTGGGAAGAGGCTCTCTTCCACACCTTCCCCAGCCTGCGTAGTTTGAGACTAAATCTGAGCTCCGCTTGCCTCCTGTCTCTCAGGGAAGAGGCGGCTGCTGCTCTTTACTTACAGGCTCGGGCCCGTCTGCAGGCCTGCGGCAGGGCATCTGCCGGCACAGCCCGGGAGCCTGAGCGCCCCCTGCCACCGGCATGGGTAGCGCCGGTGCTGCGGGAATGAAGAACAAATAGCTGGTGACACTGACTGCTTGCACAGAAGCCTCGGCGCTTGCCCCGGTCCTCCGCGCAGCCTGGCCCTGGCTGTGAACGCATGCCTGGGGGCCCGGGCTGGGGCTGTGCGCGCGGTGCTGTGAGCAGGGCCGTGAGTGCCCGGCAAAGGTCCTGCCGGCCACCGCGCACCTCAGAGTGCCGTCTGCTTGCCTCCTGGCAGGCCGACCTGGGGGTGGAGCGCTACTCTGGGGGTGGTGTGGCAGTTTGCCGTCCGCACCGAAGTCACATCTAGCCTGGTTGCTTTTTGTCACTGCGGGGTTTTTTTATTTGCTTTTTTGTTTTTTGTTTTATGATTTTATTTTTTATTTGTCAAACACAGAGAGAGAGAGAGCGAGCACAAGCAGGGGGAGCATCAGGCAGAGGGAGAAGCAGGCTCCCTGGTGAGCAGGGAGTCCAATGTGGGACTCGATCCCAGGACCTTGGGATCATGACCTGAGCTGAAGGCAGACGCTTCAGTGACTGAGCCTTCCGGGTGCCCCTTGCCACGGGTTGGTTTCAAAGTCGTGGGGCATAGTTGGAGAACACCTGGCCTTGCCAAGGACATGGCCAGTCACACCTCGCCGTGGGTGACTTACCGCAGCCTCCATGGTGGTCACCCCACAGCAGTCCCCAGTTTCTCCTGCCCTGACTTCCCTGCGTATTGCTCATCCTCACGGCCCACTTTCTCAGCTCCCGCCTCTGAGGGTCGTGAGCTGAGTCAAAGCTTTTCAGCCCGGCGGAGAAACATGGTGTCTCGGCCTGCCAACCTGGGTCTCTCTCCCTGGGGGTTGTTTCAGACGCCCTGCAGGCTCCCCTCCGTCCTGCTTCTCAGGGGAGACCTCTCCTGCCAACTCTTGTCTCCATGTCGGAGTTGTGTCTTCACCTTCTTTCGTCCGGCTGAGAAAGAACAGCCTCCCCCACCCCGCCAGCCAGTCGCCAAGGCAAGCTGGGGCCCATGCCAGGAGCTCTCTGATGATACTGTCCTAGCTTTGTCCCATAGTCCCTGACCTGCTCTCCTTCTGCCTTTAATGCCATTTATCAAGAATATTCCACACTCGAGAGTTCATCTGGCCCCTGTAGCCCAGGTCCTTCCCGCTGCCCTGCCGTGCCCTCTGATGGGTGCTGGGATTGTCAGTCACCCGTTCCCGCGTCTGTTCTCGCTGCCCAGTGTCCTCGAGTTCGCCAAGTTGCAGGACTCTGGGTCAGGAGTCAGATCTACATTTCAAAACCCAGTTCGAAAATCTCTTCTCACTGTGACTGTAATCAAAAATCATCTTGTATCAAAAGATGACTTAAGTCAACATATTGGATTTTTACCTCTCTGTTCCAAGTGAAGAGGCACTGATTAAACTGTTCCATTGGAGGGGCGCCCGGGTGGCTCAGTCGGTTAAGCATCTGCCTTTGGCTCAGGTCGTGATCTCAGGGTCCTGGGATCAAGCCCTGTATCAGGATCCGTGCTCGGTGAAGAGTCTGCTTCTCCTCCTGCCCCTCACCCTGCTCATGCTTGCTCGCTCTCTCTTTCTCACAAATAAAATTTTAAACTGTTCCGTTGGAAATTTGTGTCCAGAAACTGCTCCATCAAAATAGCATTATTCTAAGGGTGTGAGATTGCATTTCTTCCGAAGAACAAAAAACAGAAAACCAAAAACAAAACAAGAGTGAAATCCATTCCATAACTGTTGATCAGTAAAGCATTTAATTAAGAAAATATAAGGCAAATTGTAATTTTTTTGGAGAAGGAACCAGTCAGATGGGACTTTTCTGCCTGGTACTACTTGGCTCTGCGTGGCTCTCACTAGTCTTGCCCTGACACGGGAGCCGGTAAAGCTCAGGGCAGTCCCTGCATGGCCTGGCCGGGTCCTACATCACTTCATGCCCTACACTGTTTCAGGGTGAATCTAACTCTTCTATTTCTCACGGAAGAATTTTTCTTAATGACATCTTTATTTTCCCCTGGGAAGTGTTAATACTGATGGGGAAATAGCCAGTACGTACTGATGGCATCTTGGGGCCTGGTTTTTGTTTTTGGGTTTTTGTGGTACAACTATGTTTAAAGAGTTTTGGTACCTATTTTGGACTCTAATGAGATGAGAGAGGAAATTTTATCAACCAAAGACAAATATCAGATCTGTTTGCTTCTGAGCTACTCCATCCAGAGTCATGGACACTTGAAATTACGTTTGGTTAGTCAGTGAGTGTCCTGACTGAGTGTGAGAATGTTTTGTTCTGACTCGAATAAATATAATCTTATAATTCAGTTCATTGCAGTTTTAATGGGGATATTTTTTACCAGTAATGTTGAATATTTGTCATATCTCAGGGTCATACTTTTGAAAGTCCTC
The DNA here is from genome assembly GCF_011764305.1 of Mustela putorius furo. Taxonomy (NCBI): domain Eukaryota; kingdom Metazoa; phylum Chordata; class Mammalia; order Carnivora; family Mustelidae; genus Mustela; species Mustela putorius. The sequence continues at coordinate 47,922,650 of NW_025421290.1, read as the reverse complement.
TTTTCAGGAGGTACAAAGGTTATTAAGACTTCTGAGCTAGACTTTTTATCGGCAACCTGGTTCGCCAGCGGAAGTTCAGAGGCCTCTACCCCTCTCTTCCCTTGGAACTTTTGCAATTTGCTGTCCGACCAGTGACCCAGGGAAATAGTGCTGGGGCAGTTTACAGCTGACACGTCCACGAACTCTCTGTGGATAGAAGCGGCTGCAGGGGCCGTGGGGACACCAACTTCACCTTGGAGCTGGGTTCTCGGACACGCATCCCCACCCTCCTCTTGTGAGGAGGCACCTTTGCCCTAGATTTTGTTGTGTTGGGATTGACCAAGTAAACTTGTGGCAGCTGGTGACAGCATGTGTGGGGACTTCAGTGGTATGCCCGAGAATGTGGGCGTTTCACAGGCTCCGACTGTGGGGGTCCTTTTATGACATTAGGGTCGATTGATCCTGTCAGCGGTTGGCCCATCTTTATCAGAATCCCTCAGTCTGAGCGCTGCGGGGTCTCAGCTTCCAGGCTGCACTCTTGGAGTTCGGCCTTACTCGCTACTTCCAGACTCCTTCAGTTTCCTTTGGGCCTACAGGCAGAACATTTAAGGGGCCAAGGTTCATTTCCCTAACAACATGATAACTAGGAGAGTTGAAAGTAGCCAAAAAGATATTGTTGTTTAAGAACTTGGAGATAGTACAGGTTTAATGATTGATACACCTGTGGGGTGTTTTAGAGGCTGTTCAGACTTATCACGCGAATGATGGGAATTCCAGATAATGGGATATTGGAAGCTGTTGGAACACTAGTGTGGTATAATTCTAGTGAAGAAAATACTGGAAATACTGGAAAGAAATTCCAATATCCAAATAATACCAAATAATATCCAAATAATACCAATTATTTGGTATTGAATACCAATACAAATTCCAAATATAATGCAGGGAAGGGGAACATATGTATCTACATGTATTTGATACACACGTGATTTCTGGGGCCAGCATTCTTCTGTCCGACATGAAGGGAATTGGGCCAGGTGATTTCTGAGTTACTGTCTAGGTCTGGGATTTTATGACAGTGGAAGTTACTTTTAAGTAAATATGGTATCCTTCCTGATGGTTGCAAAATCACAGATTCACTGTCTAGTCTCACTAATATCACTTACCTCTAAGCTTTATATTGTCCTTAGGAATATCTCTTGCATTTTATTTTTATTTTGTTTTGTTGATGTGTAATTGACATACAATATTACATTAGTTTCGGGTGTACAACATAGTGATTCATTTATATACATTACAAGATGGTCACCATGATAAATCTAGCTACCATCCATTACCATACAAATTTATTATAGTATGTTCCCTAAACTGTATGTTGCATCCCCGGGTCTTATTTATTTGATAACTGGACGTTTATACCTTTTAATCCCCTTCCCCAGTTTCATCCATCCCTACCCCTCTCCCCTCTGGCAATCACCAGATTGTTCTCTGTGTATGAGTTTGTTTCTGTTTTGTTTCATTTTTGGATTCCACATATCTCGACACCACATGTGTCTTTCTCTCTTTGACTCATTTCACTTAGCATAGCATTGTCTGGGTCCATCCGTGCCGTTTCAGTTGGCAAGATTTCATTCTTTTTTATGGCTGCATAATATTCCATTCTCTCTCGCATGAGCTCTCTCTTTCTATGTATATGTATATATATATAATTAAAATATTATGTATTATGTTGAAGGGTATAATAAATAATATGTGATCGTATCACTATAATTAATATGTTATAATGGATATTGTACACATACATACACACTACATCTTGTTTTTTTTAGATTTTCATTTATTTGAGAGAGAAGGAGTGACAGAGTGAGAGAGAGAGTATGAGTAGGGACAAGAGGAAGAAGCAGGCTCCCCACTGAGCAGAGAGCCCGATGCGGGGCTCGATCCTAGGACCCTGGGATCATGACCTGAGCCAAAGGCAGACACTTAGCCAACTGAGCCACCCAGACGCCCCTCCACACCACGTCTTTATCCACTCATCTATCGATGGACACTTTAGATTGCTTCCGTATCTTGGCCCTTGTAAATTACGCTGCAGTGAACATAGGGTTACATATATCTTTTTGGATTAGTGTTTTCATTTTCTTCAGATAAATACCAAGAAGTAGAATTGCTAGATCATAGGATACTTCTATTTTTAATGTTTTGAGGAATCACCATACTGTTTTCCAGAGTGGTTGTACCAGTTTGCATTCCTGCCAATAATGCAAGAGGGTTCCCCTCTCTCTGCATCCTCGCCAAGACCTGTTGTTTCCTGTGCTGTTGATCTTGGCCATTCCGACAGGTGTGAAGTGGTATCTCATTGTGGTTTTGATTTGTATTTCCCTGATGATGAGTGATGTTGAGGATCTTTTCATGTGTCTGTTGGCCGTCTGTAAGATTTCAGGAAATGTGTATTCAGGTCCTCTGCCCATTTTCTAATTGGTTTATTTGGCTTTTTTAAAGTATTGAGTTAGGTGACTGCTTTATGTATTTTAGATATTAACTCCTAATTGATTATGTGATTTGAAAGTATCTTCTCCCATTCAGAAAGTTGCTTTTTTATTTTGTTGATGGTTCCCTTCACTGTACAAAAGCCTTTTAGTTTGATGTAGTCCCATTTTGTTTATTTGTACTTCTGTTGCCCTTGCTTGAGAAGACATACCCAAAAAATATTGCTCAGACCACTTGTTCAAGAGGTTACTGCCTGTGGTTTTTTTCTCTAGCAGTTTTATGGTTTCTACTCTTACATATAAGTCTTTAATCTGTTTGAGTTTATTTTTGCATGTGGTGTCAGAAAGTGGTCCAGATTAATTCTTTTGCATGTAATCGTCTAGTTTTCCCAACACCATTTATTGAAGAGACAGTCTTTCTCTCCGATGTGTATTCCTGTCTCTGTTAAAGATTGACCGTAGAGTTGTGGATTTATTTCTGAACTCTATATATTCTATTCTGTTGGTTTGTGCATCTGTTTTTTGCCAGTACCATACTGTTTTGATTACTGTAGCTTTGTAGTATAGTTCAAAACTTGGGATGGGTATGCCTTGTTCTTGTTTCTTAAGATTGCATTGGCCATTTGGGCTCTTCTGTGGCTCCATACAAATAGAATTACTTGTTCTAGTTCTGTGAAAAAGCTTTTGGTATTTGATAGGGATTCCATTAAATTTGTGGATTGCTGTAGGTAGTATGTACATTTTAACAATATTAATTGTTCCAATCCATGAACACGGTATATCTTTCCCATTTAGTAATACCATCTTTAATATTTTTCTAATATCATCTTTAATATTTTTCATCAGTGTTTGTAGTTTTCAGAGTATAGGTCTTTCACCTCCTTGGTTAAATTTATTCTTAGGCATATTCTTTTTTTTTTTTTTTTAAGGTTTTATTTATTTATTTGACAGCGATCACAAGTAGGCAGAGAGGGAGGCAGAGGGTTGGGGGAGCAGGCTTCCTGCCGAGCAGAGAGCCTGATGTGGGGCTCGATCCCAGGACCCTGAGATCATGATCTGAGCCAAAGGCAGAGGCTTAACCCACTGAGCCACCCAGGTGCCCCTATATTATTGTTTTGGATGCACTTGTAAATGGGATTGTTTCCTTAATTTCTCTGTCTGATAATTTATTATTAGAATTTAGAAATGCAATGGATTTATGTACTATTAGTTTATGTGTATTATTTATATCCCAAATACAAATAATTTGTATTTATTTGTACTGAGTTCATTTATTACTACTGATAGGTTTTTGGTGGAGTTTCATGTTTTGACTTCATATTGTGCCTATCTTATTTTGTATATCCTTTGATGAATTATTGTAGGTCTAGATGATTTTAGTACTTTGTTTTTTAACCTTTATATCAGCTGTGAACTCTACATTTACCTTTACCAGTGAGTTGTGTGTGTGTGTGTGTGTGTGTGTGTGTGTGTGTTAATTTCTAGTTATGGCCTTTTCTGTTTAAAGAAATCCTTTTAACATTTCCTGCAAAGCTGGTTTGGTAATGATGGACTCCTTTAGCTTTTGCTTGTCTGGGAAGCTCCTTAGAGATAACGCAGCCTTACTGGGTAGAGTATTCTCGATTGTAAGTTTTGGCCATTCAGGACCTTGAGTATATTGTGCTACTCCCATCTGGCCTGTAAAGTTTCTGCTGAAAACTCATCTCAGAGTCTTAGGCGGGGGCTCCCTTGTACAAAACCAGTTGTTTATCCCCTGCTGCTTTTAAGATTCTCTCTTTAACTGTTGAGACTTTAATTATAATGTGTCTTGGTATGGGTTTCTTTGGTTCATCTTATTTGGAACTCTCTGTGCCTCCTGGATCTGATGTCTGTTTCCTCAGCAGGTTAGAGACATTTTCAGCCATTATTTCTTCAAATAGATTTTCTATCCCTTTCTCTCTTACTTTTCCCTCGGGGAGCCCTGTAGTGTGAATGGTAATGCACTTTATGTTGTCTCAGAGGTCCCTTAAACTATCCTCATTTTTAAATTTCTTCTTTCTTTTTGCTGTTTCGGTTGGGTGGTTTCCACTACCCCGTCTTCCAGACTGCTGCTCTGTTCTGCATCTTCTGATCTGCTGTTGATTCCCTGAAGGGTGTTTTCCATCTTAGTTACTCTATTCTTCAGCTCCCAGTCTTTTTTCTATTTTCACCTTTGTTGAGGTTCTCATTGTGTTCGTCCATTCTTCTCTTGAGTTCAGAGAGCATTTTCATGATCATTACTCTGAACTCTTTCTCTGGTAGATCACTTAACTCTTTAATTTATTCTTTTTCGAAGGATTTGCCTTATTTTATTTGGAACATATTCCTCTATCCCCTCATTTTGCCTGACTCTGTTTATTTCTATGTATCAGGTTGATCAGTTATGTCTCCCGGCCTTGAAGGAGTTTCTTTATGCAGAAGGTGTCCTGTGGGACCCACTAGAGCGAACTGCCATGGTCACCCAAGCCAGGTGCCCTAGGGATGAGCCCTGTGTGGGCTGCCTGCACCCTTCTGTTGTGGCTGGGCTGCAGCTGGTGCGCACCCACTGTGTGTAGGGCAGGTCTCTGGCACGGCTGGTAGCACGGTCCTGGCTCTGGCTGTTGTAGGCATTCTAGTGCACAGAGGGAGTTTCCCAGAGCAGGCTGCTCTGCTGGGGTGGCAGGTTTGGGTTTATGCTGAATTTTCAGTTTGTTTGTTTGTTTAATTTCTATACCCAATGTGGGGCTTGAACTCACAACCCTGTGATCAAGAGTCCTATGTGCTCTTCTGATTAAGCCAGCCGGGTGGCCCAATATGCTGAATTTTACTTTTTTTTTTTTTTTTTTAATTTTGAAAAAAAATTTTTTTTTTCATTTTCTTTTTTTTTTTTTAATTTTTAGTTTTTTATTAACATATAATGTATTATTAGCCCCAGGGGTATGGGTGTGTGAATTGCTAATTTTGAAAAAGATTTTTAAATTTTAAAAGATTTTATTTATTGAGAATGAGCACAAGTTGGGGGAGGGGCAGAGGGAGTGGGAAAAGCAGACTCTGGGCTGAGCAGGCCCCTGAGATCACAACCGAGCCAAAGGCAGACACTTAACCGACTGAACCACCCAGGAATTTATCCTGAATTTTAAATGATAGAAATATTTACCAAACATTTTTCTAGAATTCCATCAAGAAAAAAAATGTACTTACCATATCAGAGCTTACACTGTATTTATGAAAGTAGGACAACTGATTGTCCTTTGCCTTAAAGTAACATCCAGAAAACAGTGGCCTGAGTCTTTCCCCAGTCCCACCAGTTATTACTGGGCAACCTTGGCCATACTGTTCTGTGCCCATCAGTGATGGCAGCAGCACAGGTAATAACAGTGCCTGTTTCCCGACCATCACGATTAAATTATAGTTGGCCCTGGGACAATGCGGGGGTTAGGAACACTGACCCCTTCCACCCCCAATGAAAATCCACTTACACCTTTTTACTCCCCAAGAACTTAACTACCAATAACCTGTTGACAGAAGTGTTACGGATAATGGAGACGGTTGATTAGCATGTAGTTTGTTACATGTATTATGTAGTGTGTTCTTACAATAAAGTAAGCTAGAGGAGAGAAAATGTTATTAAGGAAATACCAAGGAAGAGGAAAATACATTTATAGGACTGGACTGTAAAAAAATCCGTAGATAAGTGGACCTGCACAATTCAAACCGTGTTGTTCAAGGTCAGCCGTAGATAAATACATGTAAAGTTCTCGAAAGAGTTCCTTGCACAGAGTGCTTAGCGAATGGCCACCGCTGGTATCAACCTCCCTCCCTCCCTGCCTCCTCTCTGTCTCTCTCCTGGATGCAGAGAGCCGTCCTATGCACCAAACATGGTACTAGGACAAGAGTTTCTATGCATGCTCTGAGTGTCAGTCATCCCATCAAGGAGATCGGTTTCGCAGTGGTGGTCATAATGCTCTCATCTTACAAGTGACAGGGGACTCTGACCATGCTGGATTGATTACTTTGACCAGAGTCCAGAGTCTTTATCCTCAATCACTGAAATCTGAAATAGCTGAAATGAAACATAAGGTACTAAGAAGCTGATGACGAGGAATTCCGAGCCTGCTTCCTTAATGCAGATGTGTCCTTCGGAAACAATAACTGATTTTTACTGTTCTGTGTATCTCCCCTTTCATTACTGATAAGTTGGAGGAGCGGCAAGTGTAAGTACCTTATCGAGAAGCACAGATTATGTGCTAGAATTGTCTTCTTGATTAGGGAGTCGAGTCCTTAGCTTAATCGGTAGATTGAGATAGGTGGGGAGTGTCAAAAGACAATGAAACAAAGGATTTTAGAACTTAAAAGAAGATAGAGGTTACTTGTCCAGCCCCATTTCCAAGCAGGGAAACGGAGGCGCAGGGTGCTGGGCTGTGGTGCGAGATGACACAGGAAGGGACGGGCTGACCTTTGCACAGGTACGCACTGCTGGGAGGAGGGGTGCTCGTGACCATCCGGCACAGAGGACTGCGCGCGTGGTCCCCTCTGCTCCCTCCTGGACGCTTAGAGCAGAGCGCTCTCAGATAGATGTGTTTAAAGGTAGATTTGGGGGAAGAGTGGGAGGAAGCAAGAATATTCTCTGACCCCTAGATGTTGGGAGACTATCCTCCTCACACTGGATGGGAGGGGGAGGAACGGAGAAGGAAGCTGTGTTTCTGCAGCCTGTGTGACGCCTCTCAGACCAGGAGGGGGAGGTCCCGGTTTCCCTGGTGGGAGCCGCACTGCAGCCAGCTCACCTGGTCCCTTGGCCCTGCCGCTCACCGCCCCCCCCCCCCCCCCCCCCCATGGAGTCATGGTGGTTTGGGAAGTTGTCACCTGTGTCTTGCTTCCGGTCTGGGCTGTTAGGGGAGCCATAGAGAGGAAATCTAATTCCACAAGGTCTGCACCTCCTCTGCCACCCAGCAAAGGGTAGAATGTCTCCTTCGCCCTTGAAGGAGGCAGAGTTCTTTGATTGAAGCACCAGGCGAGCCCCTGCAGAGTCTCTGGTGGTCGGAACAGGCGAGGCCCCTGCCTCACTAGAAACCTGCCTGAGATGCTCTCACGCATGCACATATGTGTGCACACGTGCACTTGCACACGCACAGTCATGGGGCGGCAGGCTGGGGTCGGCCCGGAGGAGGCAGAGCAGGGAGCCCAGGGTGGTTGGTGAGGGTGGCCCTGGAGCGGGGTCTCCTGGCTTGTGTTAAGGGACTCACCTACCTGACTGCCGCTGGGCAGAACCCCCGAGGCACTGCCATGCCTTTTTGTCCACCCGTCACACGGCACCTGCCAGAGCATCTTCCGTTTCACATGGTCAGCAAATAAAATATCTGTTCAATGAATGAATTTCTAGTCCTAACCTATCTTCATTTCTTTTCTACCCTGAGTCAGTAAACATTTGGTGAGTGGATACATGGTTGGCGGTCAGAAAATGCTGATTGATCATGACTGTATTTGGTTCCTGGTTGTCTATCTTCAGGGTTTACAGTTGGTGACTAGTAAAGTTTTTTGAGGAGGCATATCTTTTGCAGTGTTTCAGCAAATTTCAATTTAATTTAAACTGAATACAGGTTACAGATTTCAGTGACTTCTAATAAAAAAACCAATTCTTCCATCTTAGAGTAATTTTGTAAGTTTATTGAATGTTGATATTTTTTCCACTAATCTTATTTTCTTAATTTAAACATTTTTATTTCAAGGTAATACACATTTTTCTAGAAAAATTAAATATATGTATATAAGTGAAAAGCAAATAATTTTAATTTTATGTGTATTGACATATTTATTTGATCAGATTGAGTGAATTCAAAGAACTTTATGGTGGAAAATCCCCTGAAGAATTGAATGTAATCTGCCTTTGAAAAATAACAGTCTTAAAAATCGATTTTTTTTCCCCTCAAGAGCCAAATACACGAGCCCTGCTGTGATTCGGACGTGTGGTCATCCGAGCCAGCTTTTACACCCCGTGGCTCTTCTGCAGTTTGTCCTTCCGTTCAGCTGTGTTGTGTCTGCTGAGAGAACGCAGGGCGGGTGAGCTTGAAAGTGCTGCCCGGGCGGCCTTCCTGGGCCAGACGCGTCCGTGTTCCGTGGAAAGCTCCGTGGAAATCTCGCTTCGGCACCACCGCCCACCCCGCTCTGCGTTTTCCCCTTCCTCGCCTGCTGTCCTCCCCTGCCCTGACCACGTTCCCCTTTTTTTCTTTTTTGTTTCCCTCCTGCCCTGTCTCCTTCATTCCTCCTCCTGCGGGGGAAGCCCTTCTTGTCTTCGGATCACCCTCCGGCCTCCTTCCCTCTGTGACGTTGTGGAATCGCGTCGGAGAGCAGGGGTCCGCCCCCGCGCCGGGACCGGGGGGTAGAGCTGCCTTCGCCTCGCTCTTCTCCTAGTCTGCGCGGACCTAACATTTCTGTGAGCCCGAGCCACGCTGGGCTTAGGGAGGATGCCATGGGGCTGCTCTGTGGAGGAGTCTCTCGGGGCATGGAGAGCACCAAAGAGCTCTTGCTTCTGTGAGGAGGGGTCACGGCCCTCAGACGTGTCATTGTGTCCACCCACAGTTCAGATCTGAGGTGCGGGGACGGATTTTATCCTTGTAGAAATGAGAGAAATGGACCCATCACCAGAATTAGGTGTGACTGCCCACAGCTAGCTAACTGTGGTGTCCCTTTCGATATAGACTTAAGAAGTGAAGCTGAATATAATCTTCATCATATTTTAGTTGGAAAATTTTAATTGCATGCTATTACCTTTTTTTTTTTTTTTTAAATCAGCCTAAACCAGGTACAACTTCTGCATTACGTGTTTTGCCTTCTCTGGTACTGTGGAGCCATTACTGAGTCACTGAACTACCACATATATTTTTGAAATTAACAATTACATATTCTAGTAGGCTATAAATTGTTTAAAATACAGTATTTAGGAGTCATTTTTATGAACTGAGCCACTCTCCTTTTAGTATATTTAAATGCCTCTGTGATTATTGAATGTGTTCAACTTGATTTCCTCATAAAAGTCTGCATAGGGGGAGGTGAGTGTTCTTTAGAAAAGTAAAGATCTGATTTTGAAAAGTGTTTGGTGTTTGTGTCTCAGGGGCCGTTTGTGTGTTTTAATCCTTTTTTTTTTTCCCCTTAGAGGGTTTTGAATCTTTCCTCAGGTTGAATACATTCCTTCGGAGAATTATTTTAGGAAATGCCGCTCTCTCTGTATGTGGGAGCATTTAACTTTGGTTTGGTTTATTTTAAAAATGCTTTCTGTTAGATGTTAAAAAGAAAACAAACTTTAAGTCAAACGCATTTTGTTCGTGTGCAGAGCTGTTGCAAAGCTGTTTCCCATACTAGATGTTTCTGAATCAGGAATTCACATAATAACGAAGTCTGCTTATTTTGGTTCTCCACAAAGGTTTGTTGTATGAGCTTAAAATAAGGCTGCAGCTGATCTGTGTAACACATATTAACTGTTGATTTAGTTTAAGCACGCGTCTGTGTCTCTCATTTCGGATCAGCCCAGCAATCGGCATGCCAGGCGGCAACCATCTTCTTTTCTACTTTATTAAATCTCTGTCAATTATAAATATCAAGGTTTTACATTAATGTCAAGATAGTGCATCAAAAATTCATGGAATATGTGACTTTTTCCAAGGGTATTTAATACTTAATGCATTTGTGTCATTTTTCTTTCCAGAGATATTGACAGGTTTTATTAAGTGTTTGTTAGGGAGATTTCATTTTTATCAAGGGACTATAAAGAGAAGCTGCATGCTAAATCAATTTTTTAAAGCCAGAATATTGTTCATTTTTTCATCTTCAAACTCTTGTAATCCATAGGTTTTATTTAAATTTCCTCTCGGTTTATTTTTGTTTTATGTGACTGATAGTTCAAGACAGAACTTTAATAAGGATCAAATATGCTGACTGTAGTGGTTTTTAATTTCCTTAAGCATAGCTACCAGACCCATGCAATATGGTAAATTCTTCAAAATGTCATACTTACATATTTAGCAATATTACTTCTTTTTATTGAAGCCAAACAAGCGATTTTAGATATTAATCTTTCCCAAACACAGTGATTATTTTGTACTAGATACAGTATTACTGTGTCTCATCTGGAATACCTCCTTTTGGCAGAAAAGGGAGTGGAAGAGGACTTCACTGGGTTGCCTGTTGGCGTAAGGAAACTGGAGTCTTCTTTCAAGAGTAAAAGCTCTTTCGGGCTTCAAGACTGATTGTGAGCTTCGCCACCTCTTTATTTCTCCAGCTTCAAATATTTATAATGCTCAAGAAAGCAAAAATATCAGTCATTTGAAAATCTGCAGAAAATTCTGTGGCTAGTTTCTAACCCTGTCTTTATGGGGGTGGGAGGTGGGGGGGGGAGCGAACGCTTCGGCAGATCCCAGACCTGCCCTGACACTGCGTGGCGGCGCTCCTGCCATCCCACGTAGATCCGGGTCTCGGAAACGAGTCACAGCTGAGACTAATTGGGCACAATGTGTAACCTTTCTGCTTTAATAAACTTTTTTATTTCTAAAGTACAAGTTAGAAATGTGTTCTCTTGGAGAAGATATGTCATGAAAAACAAAGTCTTGATCAGATTTTGCTTTATAAAGCGAGGAACGTTTGTTATCTTGCCTGTAAAGGATGACCTTAAAGACTTACTATCTAAGGACATTTTAGGAGCTTTCAAATAACTTTGGGTTAGTATTAACATTTTTGCAAGATGTGGTTTTAAACCTTAACTTGATCTTCAACAGGAAAAAGACTTGGTGTTTAAAAAAAAAAAATCATTCTGTCCAGAGCTTCAAGAGTGTTTGAAGGAGGTGTTTTTCTTATTCTTGTTCATTTTTTCAGGATATGTGAAAATAGTTCTTTTCAGAGTTCAATGTTTTTCACACGCAAATCATTTTCAGTATTTCAGTGGTTCAGGATTCTTGTAAAAGTATTATACAATACTTTTAAGAGATAGGGTAGGTTTTTTGTTTTGTTTTGATTTTTTTTTTTTAACAAAACAAATTTTGCTTGAGTAAAGCTGTAACAGTAGCTCTTCTAGATAAACCCTAGTTTGGGTATCCTTAAGTTGTTATGTAGGCCTTACCCAGGGAAGGAATTCAGGAATCCAGGAACTCTGCGGCTCTGCCTATTCTAATCTGAGGCCAGTAGGTGGCGATCGTGCCACAGTGGTGAGAGCCTGTTGACATGGACGGCGTTTGCCTTTCTTGTAGTGTCAGATTAAATTGGGCTTCAGCATAACTGTTAAGTGCCTGTGTTCTGTGGCAGAATAGCTTTTTATATCAGAATTACGTGCAAGAGGCACACCTTAATTTTTAAGCATGTAAGAACAACTATTTCTAACAGATTCGGCAAATATTGTGTGGACAGCCAAAATACTTGTCACAATTAATCTGAAGAAAGCATTTATTTTCCCCCGTGAGTTGTCTTTATGACTTCATCAGGACAATGAGTATGAACTTCTGTTTTTGGTAAGAAAGGCATTTAAATAGGAGGAAGGGAAACATTTTGGAGAGTTTGTTTTCTGTCTTTTTGGCCTTTTTGAGGAGGTCGCCTTATTTGAGTAAGGTTGCAGATCGAAAGAGGTTTCAGAGTCCTGAGCGGTGGGAGACCCTTGCTCAGGTCGTTTTGACATTCAGCATTCTAGTTCTGAAAATTGTCATCCTTCCTCTCATTCAGTAAGTCAGACTTTTTTGGGGAGGGTGGATCAAATTCTTAGTACCTATGGGATTTAGTGTTGGAATTTACCAACTCTCAAATACCATAGTGCATTCCACAGTTTAAGTGAATTAAAGCATGTTAAAATAGCAGAAACAATAATGCTTCCCACCTCCTAGAGTTTGAAGAGCGATGGTGTGTGCGCGCCATCCTGCCCCCGTCCGCGGTGGCACAGCTGTGAGGTGTCACCGTGTTGTAAGTGAGGGGGTTTCGGCAGCCGAGGCCCTTTTTGTGGTGCTTCTTACCCGCACAGTGGTTCTGGGTTTGTGGAGGGGCAGTTCTTACCTCCTGAATTTGTACTTTTATAAGGAAAAACCTGAATACTGTTACGGTTAAATTTTATAAAGGTAAATGGACAGCATCTTTAGGGCTCTTAGAACATGGCCTTTGCATTTTCATTCATTACAGAGAAAAGGGAAAGAAGCTTCAGGCTCTGGGATTCTTGCATCTTCGCTGGGGTTGACCAGAGCATCAGGTTTTGGTTTTTATTTTTTGTTTTTCTCTCTCTCTTTTTTTTTTTTAAAAACAGAGGTAGAAAATCCCGATCTATCACCAGCAGCTAGAAATTTACTCTGGGCGATAAGTCATTTTATATATTGACTTGAAACCTACCTTTTTAAATTTCATCTATGTTCCTGCAGCATTTCCAAATTACACACATATAATTCTATATTTTGACTTTCCTTCCGAAGGGTTAAAACTGGGTGAAGAATTAGAGGGGAGCGCAGGCACCTGGGAGCTAACACCCAATTGGCAGCCTTTTGTAATATATAATTTGCCTAAAATTGCGCACTGAGCACAAGCTTTTGTTTTCTAATTGATTTACGGTTTGAGCCACTTTTACCTCATCCCCTACTGTCCTGCGCGCGGTGCCAGCGAGTACATTACAGGGAGCGATGATAAATGGCCGTGCACTTGTGATGCTAATGTGTCAGGAGTCCAGACTGTGTGCACACTGACTCCGAGCATGAACCAGCGGTGCAGAGACCGGACCGCGGGGTCTTGTCGTGGCGCAGAGATGGCCGTGTGCTCCCTTGGTCACTTGCTGCCGTCTGTCTGTCAGACCGGAACTGGAGCCAGAGATTAAAATTATGCTGTTACAACTTTTTTCTTTTAAAGATTTTATTTATTTATTTGATAGAGAGAGATCAGGACCAGGGGGAGCAGCAGACAGAGCAGGGAAGCAGGCTCCCTGTCAAGCAGAGAGCCTGATGCGGGCTCGATCCCAGGACCCTGAGGTCCTGACCCGAGCCGAAGGCAGAGGCTTAACCCACTGAGCACCCCCAGGCCCCGAACAACTTCTAATTTCTTAACTGAAACAAAGTTTTTGTCCGCTCTAAAGGCCCAAGGTGGGAGGGTTGTTGTGATGAGAGAAAAGGAACAGATAAAACATTCTCGTAAGTGTGAGGTTTGGGACATTTTTACCAAATGTTGTTTTGTCCAGAGGGAAAGAAAGGTAGCCAATCTCTGTTTTATCTTTGTCTTGTTTGTAAAATTTATGATTTCACACAGCGCGTTTCTTGATTCTCCGGACTTGAGCCACACTTACGTCTATGATTCATCTGCACATAAGTTGATTTCCGTCCAAATGATTTAAGTTGGAGATAAATGAGAGAAGCCTCAATTTATTAGAGTGCCTTTAATTGTTCCTTTTATCGATATAAGACGAGATTTGCAATGTATTCCTGAGGGATGTGCGGCTTGTTATGGGGAGAAGATTCGAGGAAGGCCAGGACAGCCCCAACTTTGGAGGCTCCCGGTTTCCGTTTGGATCAGATTCTCAGAATGTGGGTTGCCCACCGCTTGTAAAGTCAGTCCACCTTAAATCCTCTTTCTGTGGTGTCTGTGGGTTCTGGTATCGAAATATGAGGAAGCAGATTTATGGCGGCTGCTGGGCACAACAAATTAAGTTGACAGTGATGTATGAGAGCCGGAGAGCATGGTGATCCCTCAGTAGTGCGGCTGGACGCCTCCTGCTTCATTTGGCTCTTGTTAGGATCTGTTAGGCAGCTAAATAATGAAATTCTGCTGACTGATTTCTGTTTTCCCCTTTTCTCTTTGCACGTCTGCTTTCTGAAACTTCTAATTCCCAGACCCATCCTCATGCCAACAAACTTCCCTTGAAAGATGCTTTCACTTATGAGGACTACAGGTTGGTGTGGGGAGGATGTGTGTGTGTGTGTGTGTGTTTATGCGTGTGTGTGTGTGTGTGTGTGTGTGTTGGGGTTTGGCAAGGGATCGATGCGGGGTGTGGTTGTTTGCATCTTTGGTGTGTGTTGTGTATTGTGTGTGTTGGGGGGTGGTTTCTGAGTGATCTGGGGATCTTGGAAGTGGGAATTACTTAAATACTTAAGTACTTACTTGAGTATTAAGTAAGAGGTGACCTGCTGTGACCAGTTAAAGCCCTGGGACAGGGTAGTCTTGCCGAAGTTCTAATGGCAGCTGGGGTAAGGATCGGCATTTTTCTAACACACAAATAGCCCTCCCCTGTAGTGGTGGGGTTAGCTGAGGTGGGCAAGTGATAGTGGAGATGAACTTTCATGTAGGGTGGTCATGAGGACTTTCCCCCTTTATAGACTATTTCAGTGTAAAGTGAATTTTATGAAAATTTAAATTCAGTTAATTAACATATAGTATATTATCAGTTTCAGGGTAGAATTGAGTGATTCTTCAGTTGTGTATACCATCCAATGGCTACTCCACCACGTGCCTCCTTTACGGCCCGTCACCCGGCTACCCCGTGCCCCACGCCCCTCCCCTCCGGCAGCCGTGTGTGTTTCCTAGAGTTAAATGTCTCTTACGGTCTGTCTCCCTCTCTGATTTTATCTTATTTTATTTTTCCCTCCCTTCCCCTATGATCCTCTGTTTTGTTTCTTTAATTCCACATATGACTGAAATGATACAAAAGACTTAATTGTGCAGCATAATAAAAAATAGCACGCCTCATCTGATAGACTCTTAGGGGGTCTCTGGTCAAAAAGGAGTTACGTTGTTTGCCTTTCACTGAGGCTTGTGCAGGTGCAGAGTCAGCATTTGGGTAGGAGAAGGTGGTGTGGGCTCGGGGGCGGGGTTCCCGGCCCTGGTGAAGACCGGAGGCCTGGAGATCTCTGTCCCCGGCCCTCCTTCCAGACCCTCTGTCTCCCTGGAACATCCCCCCCTTAATCCTCACCCCTGAGTTTTCTCTGTCTCCGTTTCCCTTCTGGGTCCCCATCCCTCCCCTCAGCCCTAGATTAAATTTTAAATGATGGCGAAGGCGGGCAGCCATCCCCTGGGGCGCCTCGGAGAAGGTTGTGAGCGTGGGTGAGGCGTCAGGCAAACCGTAGTTTCTGGCTGAGGTCTCACTGCACTGGGCTCTGCCATGTGCTTGCCGCAGTTCACCTGTCTTCTGGTCCTTACAGGTGGGCAGTCTCTTCTGTTATGACTCGACAAAACCAAATTCCCACGGAGGACGGTTCCCGGGTGACCCTGGCGCTGATTCCGTTATGGGACATGTGCAATCACACCAACGGCCTGGTAATGACCCCCTCTGTGTTGTGTTTAATCCGGGGAGCTGGGGTGAATAAGCTTTAGAGGGGACATTCCACCGACAGATCAGGCCCCTGTACTGCCGCTCTCCATAGGGAGCAAGCAGAACCAAGCCGAGACACCCCTCCAGCCTCCCACAAAGAGAAGCTGGTGTTTTTCTCTTTCTGCATTTGCTTAATCCTAAAAACCAGGAACTTGAATCTTACTCCACTTTCAAAAACCACAGTGAACTGCATTTATTTGCTAAGCCATAATTCCAGCCTAAACATTCATTTTCTTATGTTATTGAACCACAGGCTAAACCAAAGTTTTTTTTCTTACTCTCCTTAAAATACTGATGATTGAAGAAAAAAAAAAAACACAACTTTCTTCTTTCTTGTTTTTCCTTTTCTGTTCCTTGTTTTCTTTCTTTGCTGACTACATTCCCGGCTGTGTGCCTTCTCTGATTGCTTCCTGTTCCCTCTCCCTCCGCCTGACACGCCGCCACATCCTCGGCCCGCTTAGTAACCTGCTTTTGTTCAGGAGCCGCTGCTGGTTTCCCTGGTGCTGGGGCAGGAGGAGGCGCGCCGGGGCGGCTGGCTCCTGGCCTCGCCTGCAGCGCTGGCATCTCGGGCGTGGGAAGCATGGGTAGGAGACACTAAGAAAATAAGGGAATTGGGGGATGATTGTTAATTACGATGCGGGAGGGGAGGAAGCCGTGGAAGCTGGCTCCCTGTTCCTCCGCGGTCTTTGGATCCCTGGCAGCGGCAGAGGTTGACGCGCGCTCTGTGCTGAGGTGGTTGTCTGAGATTTCTTGATATCTGCGCCCAGAAATGTGATCAACTTCAGAATATTGTGCATTTTTAAGCATTATGCGGGAACACCAGCTGGGTCACCTTCTCGTTCACTCTGTTCTCAACATCAGCTCCCTTCGGTACTATTAGCGGTCCTATGAACAGGCTTAAAAAATGCTGTGAGTATTTCACGTCTAAACCCACAGAACGGCCAGAACACATGTTAACCTGTGCCAGACACTTGAAGCTAGAATATGCTGGTGCTAATTTGGAAAGGTGTAGCGGCAGGCGCACTCGTGCAGAGAGTGAAGAGACACCCCCCATACTTGTATTCCTGCCTTAGTTCAGCCGCGCTTCACTCAGTCAGCCACAGGAAGGAGCAGCATGTTTTATTTACTTCCATTCTTTTTTTTTTTCCCTTCAGGGCTACCTTATACTGGTTATAAGATCAAACTTTTAAAATTTTTCAAAAAGCTTTTAATGGTTGACTATAGTATTTTGCTTCACTGGGTCCCAAACTTGATTGATCATTCGAGTTTATTTTTTTATTTCTAAAATTTAAAAAGCTCCGTACTCTATTGTAAACAAACAAAAGGAGTTTAACGGATGCTCCTGTGGGAATGGAATGCGGAGGCTCCCTTCCCCGCCAGAACCTGCTAGCACCCGGCCTCCCTGTGGCCCGGGTCCCTCCACTCAGCACCCTGCAGGTACACAGTCTGTGGTTTTGTGCAAGCCTTTCTCTCTGTGTGCATTTTTGCCCTCACACCCTCACACCCATGCTGGTGCTGGTGTTGCTTTTGTGTAAATGGGATTAAACTATTCACTCTTTGCCTCTAAGAGTAAAAAACAAAAAGTTAGTTCATCTCAAAATAAAAATAATGCACCGGGGACAAGCACGAATGCTGTCTTTCTCTAGTGCTGTTCGTGAAGTCTGCGTCCCGCCGCAGAGCTGGCGAAGCCTTGCTGGCCTTCAGCAGGTCTGTGCAGGATGGTAGTGCCTTTCCTTACAGCGGTTGTTTTCCCTGAATGCTGAACTCCGTACACCTCGCCTGAACCATTTTCCGTGCTCATCCCGAGACTTCAAGGGAGATTGTGTCTGATAGAATTTGAGAATCTATTTTAACACTATGAAGTATAGTATATCACATTTGATAACATTTCATCTCTTTTTAAAAATAAGGTCCTTGAAATAAAGGCCTGGCTTTTCAGACAGTCGACTGTCTGTCGTGTGTGTGTCTGTCCTGACATTCGTTGTCTGTCTGTTCTGTCACCGAGGGAGTAGGTAGAAATTTGTAACCCAGCAACGCTGTGCTTCTGACAAAAACCTGGTGCTGGGAGTGGAGATGGGAGAGCCGAGCATGTGGCAGTAATTCCAAACCAGGAGCGGCAGAGAATCGGGGAAGAACAAAAAAGGCAGGGTTCGCACCTGGGCCAGAGGTGGCGGCACATGTGAACCCATTTCCTAGCCACTTGGAGAAACAGATTGACTCAGACGAGTTCATGGACATCATATTAAATTGTAAGATGTGATGTATTTTTCAGTTCTGCGCGGCTGGTTTAGAATTAAGCTGCAGGTTTCCTTTCTTGAGCTCGTTCCATTTGTGCAGAGAGCGACACACCAAGTGGTTTATAGGCCGCTGTGTCCATTCCAGTAGTTAAAGTGTTTTGGAGGAACCAGCCCTTGCACTGACTGTGTAACTCTCCCGGTCGGGATAGAAGGGCGTTGGGAAATTCAAGCAGAATTGAGAGAGTCTCTTTTTCAAGGTCTTTCTGGTTGAGTATTAAAACATCCAAAACATTTAGGTTTATATAAGACTTCCAATCACAAAGACGTGCAGTCTCAGGTTTTTGTAAGTAGCAGACAAGGCTCCCTGCTCAGCCTGGCCCCGCTATACTCCCAACACACACAGCTCTGAGACCCTGGGCTTCCTCAGATGCCAGCACACGCCCACCTCAGGGCCTTTGCACGGGTTGTTTCTGCTGTCTGAAACACTTACTCCTCTGATATCCGCAAGACCACTCACAGAATTCCTCCAGGCAGGCTGCCCTGGGTGCCCTGTATAACATCGCCATGCCTCCCCTTCAGTGAGCCTACCTTCCCGACCTGTTGTCTGTCTCCTGTGTTTCTCCCTATTTTTTTTTTGTTTCTTGTTGGCCCTTCCCTGTCCCTCCTGCTTCCCTGACTGCGCTCTTGCTGTCTGCTGCTCCTGCCAGGCCCCGTGTAAACACACTGCAGCTGCAGACTTTCAGGGCTGGGAGTTCATGGGCGGTTCCTATTCCATCCTTATTATCAGAATCCTGTTTTGAGTGATTTTGACATTGGGCAGGATCTTCACAGAGCTGATTTTATCAAGTGTCTTAACTGTGCTGTGAGTGAAGACGTGCCGGATACCTGGCTGCGTTCATTTGTCGTGGCTTTTGTGTCTCTGTTGGTTTGCAGAGCAGCAGCGTGAGGGATTTCTACGGATGCGGTTCATGGACCCTTAGTTCTGGGGATACTGGCTTTAAGGATGATCGTCACATGGCCCTCCCTCCTAAAAATGCCATGCCCTGGACTCAGAAGTAGTTTTTTGGATCCAAGCTGTTGATACCTTTATTAGCAAGTAGCAGTTGTAATGGTCTGAAATGTTGATTCTCAGGACAGAATGAGGAGGTCAGAGTAATTCATGAACAACGGTTTCAGACAATCTGAGAGATTGGGGGGCTGCTCTGAAGGGCAGATGTCTTAAGAAAGAGCTTTTGACGTAAATCGGGGATCCTGTTCCTGACCTGGTGGTTCACGCATCAAGTAAATATTCTCAAAGTGTTTCAGGTGTCGGGTACAGAGTACTCAGCCCTGGGGACAGAAGTGGCAAGGGAGCTCCAGGTCTGGCTGGTGGGGCAGGTGTTGGGTGAGAGCGGTGACAGCACAGGGGCTCTGGGAGTGCAGAGTGGTTGGGTAGGGGGAGGGCAGGTACCCCTAAAAAAGTCAAGACTCAGGCAAAACAGGTGTGAAAGGTCCTGGGCATGGGGGAGCTGGAGCAGAGGCCGGCGGAGCGGGGGATAGCAGCTCATGAGGCCGAGGGCGACAGGGGCCACCTCCTCCTTGGCCATGCTCAAGAATTTGGATTTTTTTCCTGTGGGTAGAGTGGAGGCCCCGAAAGGTTTGAAGTAGGAAGTCAACACTGTCGTGTCACTAGAGATGCAGGAGGGACAGTAAGGAGTTTGAAGGTAGTTGGAAGGTTTGTGCAGATGATAAGGACCTCGGCCATGCAGGGGAATGACAAGGAAGGAGAGAGCCCAAAGGATAATTTGGGAGTTCAGGTGCTGACCAGGAATATCTTTGTGCCTTATGTGTCAAGATGTGGCCTCGCCTGGCCGCTCAGAACAGGAGAGCTGGGGGAGAGATGCAGCTGCTGGTGGAGGGGGCAGGTCTGGGGCAGGTCTGGGGCAGGTCTGGGGCAGGTCTGGGGCAGCGCGCAGTTCTTAGAGATGCTAAGAACATAGCACACAGCTGGAAGTGCTTCTCTGAAAGTTTCAATTCCTCTAATTTCAGGGTAAAATATGTGCGTAATCTAGAAGTAGGCTTTTCTTTTTCCCTGATTCTTTATCCAACGGAAGACACACTGTCGTTTCTTGGTGGCCACACGTGGGAGAAACACTTGCGAGTCAGCTAGCGTTCTCCAGGAGACCTCGCTTCTATCTGTGGGGCTTGCTTTGTGACAAGTGACTGTGCTTGCTGGAGGCCAGTGAGTGAGAACCTACACACCGCATTCTCCTAAGAGTGAGCCCTTACTCAAGGGGTGGAATCTCATATAAGAATTTCTCGCAGTTTAGTAAGGCATGCGGGGTGCGGGACGTTTGGTTATCCTTTATCTTCTAACTGCCGACAAAGACCCTCATGAGTGAGGGGACCGCAGACCACGGTGCTCACAGCTGTCCCCCACTCCTCTGTCTAGATCACCACCGGCTACAACCTGGAAGATGACCGCTGTGAGTGTGTCGCCCTGCGGGACTTTCGCGCGGGAGAGCAGGTAGGTGGCAGAAGGTGGACTGGCCACTGGGCACAGGGTTAATAATGCGCTGATCGGCTTGAGAGGGTGTTAAGTCAGACAGAAAATGGGGGGTATATGTATTTAGGACTGCTTAGGGAATATATCTTGTGACCTAAAGTTGTAAGAAATGTACTGTGCTTTGGGTCCACAAAGAAAAAAATGGGAACACATGTATTTGCACAGTTGACCTAACATTTGTGATCCTGTCAACTGAAAATAAACTTTGTGTTATGACAGTAGAACACAGTTTTCGATTCCATAAGCTGCATTGTACTCTGTGTTGATTAGAACCTTGTTTATTTATGAACAGGCTGTTTATATCGATGGCAAAAACAAGGGGACGGAGCCGTGGGTCGGGTACTCCACTTTAATCTGTGGATTTTTCTCCCCTAACCTGGGTGGGGGCAGGGCCAAGCCTTTCTGTACGTTTGAAAATGCGCATCTTTGAATGCCTGCTTTCTGCCTGTTGGGCTTATGACCAAGCAGTTAATCCCAAAAAGCGGAACTGACGTCGACCGACGTTCCAACTGAGACAAAACGAACAATCATCCTCTGACAAAGTGCTGATGGGCTCTTCCTGCAGAGGAGTTAGAGGCCCTCCTGCTAGGTGCGACAGCGTCCGATGGACGTTGTCTGACACCTCATTCCAGAAGAGACCCCTGTATTAGAAGGAGGGGGGAGCGGTCGCGTATTGTCAGGTGCAGCCGTCAGGAACTAGTCTCGCTGTCCCGGGGACCGCGGGAGGGGGCAGGCAGGGAGCGCCCCTGGCCCAGGCTCCTCTGGGAGGCAGTCCGGCTCCTGCGGTGGCGGGAGGGGATGCCCTCCGTCACCTGTCTCGGGCCGGGTGGCGGAGGGTCTCGGGACCACAGGAGAGGTACTGTGGTGTGTGTCCCTAGTGGGAAGGCCAGCTGAAGTAGAGAACTGATCCATCGCCCTGCTCTGTATCGAGAATGATGTTAAATTTCTCTTATATCCCTTTATTTTTTCTTTACCGCATCTCAGATTTACATTTTTTATGGCACTCGGTCAAATGCAGAGTTTGTGATCCACAGTGGTTTTTTCTTTGACAATAATTCACACGACAGAGTGAAAATAAAGCTGGGAGTGAGTAAGAGTGACCGGCTGTATGCCATGAAGGCCGAGGTCCTGGCCCGCGCCGGCATCCCCACGTACGTATAAAAATGCGCACCTCTTCCCTGTGTCCCTTGAAGTGTTTCCGGTTGCGTAGTGTTTCGTTGGTTTGTTAACACAACTTCTCCAGAGTGGTTTGTCTCCGTGTCTTTGTCCCTGCTACACAGCACGTTTAGCCAGAGGCGCCGGGAGACTTAGCAGCGTTTTAAGAGAAAGCTCATGGTGTCGCTGGGAGCACTCACGGTCCGTTCCAGGGCACGTGGCCTGAACTCCTCGTTCAGTTAAATAAATACTGTGGATCATTAGTGTCTTTCACCTTGAAAAGGTTAATGACCCGGATCAATTTGTTTCATTTAATTCTTTGCCACCATTAGTTTCTTTTTTTTTTTTTTTTTTTTTTTAAAGATTTTATTTATTTATTTGTCAGAGAGAGAGTGAGTGAGAGCGAGCACAGGTAGACAGAGTGGAAGGAAGAGTCAGAGGGAGAAGCAGGCTCCCTGTGGAGCAAGGAGCCCGATGTGGGACTCGATCCCAGGACGCTGGGATCATGACCTGAGCCGAAGGCAGCTGCTCAACCAACTGAGCCACCCAGGCGTCCCTGCCACCATTAGTTTCTGTAATGAAGTCATGATCCCCAGTGATTTCAAGAATTTCTGGCTAAATTCTTGAGGATTTTCTTGCATTTGAGGTGCAAAATGATAAGACAAGAATTATGATTTATTAGTTCTCCAGGGATTGGAGGAACCATTCTTAATGAAAATGGATTATCCGGACCTATTTTTATTGAACTTGTCAATATTTAATTAATGATTAAAATGTGAACTCAACATAACTTATTGCTAACATTTTTTTTTTTTTTTTAAATATTTATTTATTTATTTGACAGAGAGAGATTACAAGTAGGCAGAGAGGCAGGCAGAGAGAGAGAGAGGAGGAAGCAGGCTCCCTGCTGAGCAGAGAGCCCGATGCGGGACTCGATCCCAGGACCCTGAGATCATGACCTGAGCCGAAGGCAGCGGCTTAACCCACTGAGCCACCCAGGCGCCCTATTGCTAACATTTTTAAGAACCATGGGCACTCTTGAGTCTGTGAGTGTGTTGTGTGCACCGGAGGTGAAGGCTGGTGGAGGCGGCCCCGCCGTCCCCCGCGGGAGCCTGCCCTATGTGCTTCCCGGGCAGCCAGGGCAGTACTGCGTGTGGTTCCGGCACGGGGACAGGCTCAGTCGCACGGGTTGGCGCCCCTCGAGCGTGACCCACCTGTTTCTTGGTTTGTCTGTCTCTCTTGTTTCCCTGTTGTTGGTTTGTCTTGTTTCTTAAGTTCCATGTGTGAGGGAGATCGTACGGTGTGAGTGTGGCGTGAAGGGCTCTCGCTTGCCGGGAGCAGGTGCCCAGGCGGGGGGACTAACGCGGCTCCCGCTTTTGTCAGGTCCAGTGTGTTTGCGCTGCACTCCACCGAGCCGCCGGTCTCTGCCCAGCTCCTGGCTTTTCTCCGCGTATTCTGCATGACTGAAGGTAAGTGATGTCGGTGGGGGGCGGGGGGGTGTTGACTTTTAAAAAAATGAATGAACTGTAAATCATAGATTCAGATTAAAGATACACGTGTTAAACTAGAGCGCTTTTTGGAGAGGGGGAGGATGGCACCGTTGCCAGAGTGGATCTGTTGGACTCTGGAAACGTTTCATTCAATCCTTGATGTGTCGGCAGTATTCATTTGTCATAAACAACGGATTCTCTATTGCGTTGGAAGAAAACTTAAAACATCCGGGATCGCCTGAGTGCATGTAAAACTCTGTGTCTGTGGACGGTAGTCTCTCTGTCACGGTGCGCTGACATCTGTGAGTGCCCCGGACGTCGTGGGGTCAGTGTGGTGTACGGGGGCCACAGGACTTCACTAGGCAACCGGCTCTGCTTTCCACATCCGAAGCTGCCGGTAAGCTTTTACCGTCAGGCATCCTGAGAGTCGTCAACGCCGTAAACAGAGTCTGTTTACATCACAAAATGTTCTGCAGACTCTGATTTCGGGTACAGAAAGTGTTAAATTTATGTATTGAGCCTCTACTTTTTATGTTTGCTTAAGACAAGCCATTTGGGGTTTCTTATACTGAGATTTGACCTCTCGTGGTTGTGTGTCCCTTTTTTTTTTTTTTTTAAAGATTTTATTTATTTATTTGACAGACAGAGATCACAAGTAGGCAGAGAGAGGAAGGGAAGCAGGTTCCCTGCTGAGCAGAGAGCCCGATGTGGGACTCGATCCCAGGACCCTGAGATCATGACCTGAGCTGAAGGCAGCAGCTTTAACCCACGGAGCCACCCAGGCGCCCTGTGTTTTCCTTCTTTGTCTGGAAATTTACTCCCCCTCCCACAAATCCCATGGTCCTGAGGTTTCACTTCAGGTTTCTACTTTTTTTAAGTTCTTATTTAAATTCCAATTAGTTAACATACAGTGTACAGTGGACAACATAGTGGTTTCCCGTATGCCGTGTGCGGTCACAGGTGCACTCCTTAATCCCCATCACCGATTCCCCGTCTCCCCCGCACCCCCCACTTCCCCTCTGGTAACCAGCAGTGTGTTCTGTAGAGTTCAGAGTCTGTTTCTTGGTTTGTCTGTTTCTCTTGTTTCCCTTTTGCCTGTTTGTCTTGTGTCTTGTTTCTGAAGTTCCACCTGCGAGTGAGAGCATATCGTATTTGTCTTTCTCTGACTGACTTATCTCAGTTAGCATTATACTTTTTAGCTCTGTCCATGTCGTTGCAAATGGCAAGATTTCATTCTTTTTGATGGCTGAGTAATATTCCACTGTGTATATATACCACAGTTTCTTTATCCATTCATCAGTCTGTGGACATTTGGGCTCTTTCCATATTTTGGCTATTGTAGATAATGCTGCTGTATACATTCGGGTGCCCGTATCCCTTTGAATTCGTATTTCTGTATTCTTTGGGTAGATACCTAATAGTGCAGTTGCTGGGTCATAGGATAGTCTAGTTTCAACTTTTTGAGGGACTTCTCTACTGTTTTCCACAGTGGCTGCACCAGCTTGTGTTCCCACCAACAGTGCACAAGGGTTCACCTTTCTCCACATCCTCACTGACACACATCGTTTCTTGTGCTGTTGGTTTTAGCTGTTCTGACAGGTGTGAGGTGGTATCTCTTTGAGGTTTGGTGCATTTCCCTGACGCCGAGTGATGTTGAACATCTTTCCATGTGTTTGTCGGCCATGCGTGCCTGTCTTCTTTGGAGAAATGTCTATTCATGTCTTCTACCCATTTTTAAACTGGAATATTTATTTTTTGGGTGTTGAGTTTGTTAAGTTCTTTATACATTTTGGATACTGACCCTTTACCAGATATATTCTTTGGAACTATCTTTCTCCATTCAGTAGGTCGCCTTTTACTTTTGCTGACTGTTTCCCTTGCTCGCCAGAAGCTTTTAATTTTGATGAAGTCCCAGTAGTTCATTTCTGCTTTTGTGTCCCTTGCCTCAGAAGTTGCTATGGCTGATGTCAAAGAGGTTGCTGCCTGTGTTCTTCTCTAGGATTTTAATGGTTTCCGGCCTCACATTTGGGTCTGTGATCCATTTTGAGTTTACTTTTGTGTGTGCTGTAGGAAGATGGTCCACTTTGATTCTTTGGCATGTTGCTGTCCAGTTTTCCCAGCAACATTTGTTGAAGTAACTGTCTTTTAACATTGGATATTCTTTCTTGCTTGGTCAAAGATTAATTGACCATGTAGTTGTGGGTTCATTTCTGGGTTTTCTGTTCTGTTCCATTGATCTTTGTGTCTGTTTTTATGCCACTGCCATGCTGTTTTGATTACTGCGGTTTTATAGTATAACTTGAAGTCCACAGTTGTGATGCCTCCAGCTTTGTTTGTCTTTTCCATGATTGCTTTGGCTGTCCGGGGTCTTTTGTAGTTCCATACACATTGCAGGGTTGTGTGTTCTAGTTCTTGTGAAAGATGCTGCTGGCATTTTGATAGGGATTGCACTAAATGCGTGGATTGCTTTGGGTAGTGTACACACTTTAACAGTATTTGTCTTCCCAATCCACGAACATGGATTGTCTTTGCATTTCTTGGTGTCTTCCTCAGTTTCTTTCGTACGTGTTCACTGGTTTCTGAGTACTGATCATTTCCCTCTTTGGCTAGGTTTCTTCCTAAATACCTTACTGTCTTCGGCGCAGTTGTAAATGGGATTGATTGCTTAATTTCTCTTTCTGTTGTCTCATTATTGGTGTATGGAAATGCAGCAGATTTTTGGATGTTGATTTTGTATCCTGCAACTTCAGTGAAATCACTTACCAGTTCTAGCAATGTTTTGGTGGAGTGTTTCGGGTTTTCTATATATAGTATCATCTCTTCTGCTAATAGTAAAAGTTTTACATCTTCTTTGCTGGTTTGGATGCCTTTTATTTCTTTTTGTTGTGTGGTTGCTGTGGCTAGAACTTCAGGACTATGTTAAATAACCATGGGGAGAGTGGACATCTCTGTCTTGTTCCTGACCACACAGGAGGACCCCTCAGTGTCTCCCCGTCGAGGGTGATGTTAGGTGTGGGTCTTCCATGTACGACCTTTGTGACATTGAGGTTTGCTCCCTCTAAACCTACCTTGTGGAGGGATTGTTACGGTGAGGAGGCTGTACTTTGTCACATGCTTCTTCTGCATCTGTTGAGAGGATCAGATGGTTCGTACCCTTTCTTTTATTAATGTGGCGTATCACGTTGATTGATTTGTGAATATTGAACCACCCTTGCAGCCCAGGAATAAATCCCAGTTGATCATGGTGAATGATTCTTTTAATGTACTGTTGGATTCGATCTGCTGGTATTTTATTGAGAATTTTTGCCTCCGTGTTCATCAGGGATACTGGCCTGTCGTTCTCTTTTTCTGTGGTGTCTTTATTAGGGTAATGCTGGCCTCATAGAATGAATTTGGAAGCTTTCCTTCTTTTTATATTTTTTTGATAGTCTGAGAGTAGGTATTAACTCCTCTTTATATATTTGGTAGAACTCGCCTGTGAGGCCACCTGGCTCTGGACTTCTGTGTTTTGGGAGACTTTTGACGACTGATTCAGTTTCTTTGCTGGTGATTGGTCTCCTCAGTTTTCTGTTTCTTCCTGTTTCAGTTTGGTCATGTCTTTCAGTTACATGTGTCTAGGACTTACCCATTTCTTCCAAATTGTCCAGTTTGTTGGCTTGTAATTTTTCATAATATTCTCTTAAGAGTGTCTGTATTTCTGTGGCAGTGGTTGTTACATCTCCTCTCTCGTTCGTGAGTTTACTTACTTGGGTCCTTTTTCTGTTCGGTAAGTCTGGTTAGAGGTTTAGCAGTTTTACTAATTTTTTCCAAATAATCAGCTCCTGGTTTCATTGATCTGTTCTATTGTTTTCTGTTTTTGTTTTGTTTCTTATATCATTTATTTCGGCTCTGATCTTTATTATCCCCTTCCCTGAGGTTTCACTTGTGTGAGTGTGTGTGTGTGTGTGTGTGTGCGTGCGCACACGCGCGCATGCATGTTTGCTCTTGTAAATTAACTTAAATCCTGTGCAAACCAGATTGGGTAGGAAGAAGTGAGCAAGTGAGTTACCATCTGACTGAACAGTCACTCCTCCGAAGGAAGCTGCCCTAGCGGCCGGGAAAGGATGGACTGGTCCCAGAGGCAAACTGTGGCCTGTGGTGGGGAGTCTGCTGGGCTCTGCGGTCCTCGGGCCCCTGTCCTCACGTCTGGATGCAGGAGAAATGCTGGCCAGTCCAGGGTTTGACATCAGGGTGGAGGTGGTTGAGACCGTCCCCAGACAGAGGCAGCGCAGACGCCAACTACAGAGCCCACAGAGTGGCGAGATGGCACTTGTCCCTTCTGAGGGGCCACATTGCTGGAGACTCACTATCCCTCAAGTTAGAGCTTCGGCGGGTGTGTACTTTGGGGCCCATTGATTCATTTTGGCGAACCCAAGTCAAGGGTGTCCTGTGGGCTCTTCTTGCATACAAGGCAAGGTAGAAAATCGAAGGTGACAGTTCGTATCCTAAAGGAGTTTATAGCTAAGAGAGATGACAGTGATACTCGTCCCTCTCATTTGTGACGGTGCTCAGTTGTGGTGCGGACTTCATGTAAGTTCCCGTCAGGCTTGTGGGGCGTAGGGATTCCCACCGTGACTGATGTGGGAAGTCTGGTTCACAGAGCAGGAGTGACCTGGCCCTCAGCTAGCAGGTGGAGGCCCCATGCCAGGACTGGCGCTGCTCACCCAGAGCCCACGTCCCAAGCATCCCATGTGGCTCCTGCTGGTTTGCAAAGAACAGGATCCGTGGAAAAGATCTGGTACCCCGGGGGTCTAGACGAACCAGCGTTTGACACGGAGCCAGGCTCAGGAGCGAGGGCCCCGCCCACTCTCTGGGGTGACCACACAAGCGCTCCTGTGGTGCTGGGCAAAGACGCAGAGCCCCCGTGGGGACAGAGAGGATCTGTCAGGGCTTTGTTAGCTGCAGGCAAGCAGGGGAAGGGGCTACTCACGAAGCCTCTGGTCACATGGTGACGCGGCCTCACGTCCCCCCGTGGGGTTTCATGTCCCCAGTAGAGTGAACGAGCCCAATTTCATTGTTAAAAGTAGCAGAGAGAGAAGGCTCTGTTCCTGCCCCTTAGTTTTCCAGCACTGAGGGCAGAACCTGGGTGGGCTTAGGAAGAAAACAAAACCGGTGACCTTGGTGAGGGGCTTCTGAAAAGAACTCTCTACCACTGAGGAAGCATGTTTAAAATTTTCAGGGCTTTATATAAACTAGGATCCAAAATATAAAACCCCTGAATTTTATCATGATCTTCTGCTAACAAATGCTACTTAATAAATCTCCTTTTTGAACATTAGATTAACTTATTTTTTCCTTAAAAAACAAACGGCTGGAACCCTTTAGGTCTGCTCATTGTCTTTCGTGTCTCTTTAGTCATAGAAAGACAATTCGTCGTGTCAAGACAGTTGATGTATTCTTCTTTGAATTCCTCTAATACTAATAAAAGTTTGGTTTGCTGGCAGCACCGTCTTCAGTTTGAATTGTAAATAGTGACAGCTGTGGGGCACCGCTCGGAAAGGGGTAGTGTCTCGTAATTACATAAGGAGTCGGGGCGGATTTCCTGAGTATGAGCAGGATCGGCACGTTTGGGTCTCGAAGATCGCGTGCCGGGAGCGGGAGTGCTCCGAGCGCTTGCTCAGTCCTTTCCTCTTCTTAACTATGTTTCGAGGTAATTGAGGTGTTCACTGGTGTTTATTTGTAATTTCTGTTTAAATTCCTGACAAGTGAGGGATAGAGGCACATTTTTCATTAACTAAGGTTCTTCTAGTCCATTTTCTTATTTCTTTCAGTTTGTGGTTTATGTGTTGTCAGAGGAGATAAGGAGCTTTGTCGGGTCCCCTGCTGCCGTGAGCACCAGTCTGACTTAAATTTAGAAGGGTCGCTGGATCAGGTGCTGTCACCTGTTCGTACTGTTGACATTGTGCACCGGGACGTGTGTCTGACCCCGCTGGTGTGACTGAGTGTGTGAGCCCGCTGTGGTCAGGATAGGGGATGTGTCCCTGTAGATTGTCCTTAAAATGTATCTTGTGAAACTGCCTAAAAGCTCTCAGTGTCCCCCATAAAGGCTACGAGGGATGGCGGATTGCGCCAAGGCTTGGTCGGGACCCCGACTCAGGCAAGCTGGGCCTGACTTTCTCTGGAAGAGCCTGCGATGGCCAGGCCCATCATCCGGGGGAGCTTTTCGCCACAGGAGGGTGACGTCGCTGGGGAAGATCTTTTCCAAGGTGGGCTGCTTGTTAAAATGAGAAGCCGTGCTGTTTCCTCCCTCACAGATGGCTGTTTGTATTTCTGCAGAAGAACTGAAGGAACATTTGCTGGGAGATAATGCTCTGGACAGAATCTTCACTTTGGGTAATTCTGAATACCCTGTTAGCTGGGACAATGAGGTCAGACTTTGGACATTTCTTGAAGATCGAGCCTCGCTTCTTTTAAAAACATACAAAACAACTATTGAGGTAATTCGATGGCTTCAATGAGGATTTGAGCTTTGGCATGTTTTCGGGGATTTTTAAGAAGAGATTCTGTCCTAAATGTAACTGGCTTTTATCAGCAAAATTGTTGTATATCTGACATTGTTCATTCAACTTATTAATATTTTCCTACTTAACACATTTATACTTGACCAAAAGAATTCTACTGAGGCGTTGTTGGCTAGAAGGAGAATCTTAAAAATGATTCAACACTTGTCTGGAATTTTAAGTTTTCTTTTGTGCTTTCTAGGTTTACCATTGCCCCACTAACTTCACCCGTTCCTCCGTCCTTCCTTCCTTCATTCAGTCCGTCGCTGAGCCTGGGGCTGGCAGTGCACGAGACAGACACTGGAACCATTTTTAAATAAGTCAAGTTCCTTGTTAGATGTGGTGGGACCCCATTTGATTTGGGCTCATCGTTGTGGTTTTATGATCACTTTCTTGGGATGTAAATAAATACAACACAACGTACGCTTGTAAAGTGTACAATTTGATATAAGCGCATAGTCCTGCAGCCACCGCCACGGTCAAGTTCTAGAACCTTCTGTCACCCCTTGCATTTCCCTGGTGACCCCATCCCTGGCAACAACTGATCTGCCTTCTGTCGCTGTGCTTTTGCTGATTTAGGCTTCTTATAATTAATGTTGCTCATTTTCATTTCCCAGGAAGACAAATCCTTCCTGAAAGACCACGACCTCTCTGTTCGCGCAGCAATGGCCATCAAGCTGCGCTTAGGCGAAAAGGAGATTTTGGAAAAAGCGGTGAAGAGCGCAGCTGCAAACCGGGAGCACTACCGCAAGCAGATGCAGGCGGGGGCCGCGCTGCCCCGGTGCGAGGAGAGCGGCGCGGCAGGCGCCAGGCTGCCCCTGGCCTTGCGGAACCTGGAGGAGGAGGCCGGCGCGCAGGAGGCCCTCACCCTCACGGAGGCCGTCAGCAGGGCGAAGGCCGTGGAGAACGGGCTCGTGAATGGCGAAAACTCTATCCCCAACGGGACCGGGTCAGAAAAGGGAAGTTTAAGTCCGGAGGAAAGTAAAAGAGCGACGGAAAGCACCAAAGAATGTTCTTCGGACAGCACGGAGGGCGGGAGCGCGCAGTAGCCCGCAGAGGGCGCCGGCGGCGGGGAGTGCGGTTGAGCGGAAGTTCGCGAAGCCCTGTACATCGCTGTGTTTTCTTGTTCACTTTCTTCTTTCTGCAGAGAGGAAAACATGTTTTTGCTGCTTTATATAAAAATGATTTTTTTTTAAGTTATTTAAAAAAAATCTAGCTTCCTTCTTTAAGATTGCCATCTTGCTTCTGGGCAAAACAAGTTATCAAGCCACCACGAGGTGCTTTGGAAGATTCTGTAGACCCATTGTGGGCAAATGTGTTTTCTTCCTGGGGAAGAATGCGGTTCTGCTGTCAGCTGTGCTTTTGTGGGCCCGTCATCCTGACAACCGAGGGAGCTGCTGTGCCTCCTGCAGCGGGACTGGGTGGCGGCGCTCTGGGGGCTCAGCGGGGGCGGGGGCGGCGGGCGGTTGCACAGCACAGAACGGCCTTGGGGTTTGGCAACTTGAGGGTCGGGGCAAAACCTTTTGTTCCCCCCTAAAAAAATAACACCTGGTACTGAAAGAAAAGTGAAGGTGGCAACCTTATTTTTAATAGTTTTAAATGTTGATGATAATCCTAATGATATAAAGACACACACACACATCTAGTGATTTCTAAAGATTCATCTGCCTTTTGTGTTTTGTTTTCCTGTGTTAAGAACTTGTCCTTCCTCCTTGAATCACAGTAGGACATGCATCATTCTAATTTCCAGCGTTGACTCTGATTTTACGGTGTCGCGTTTGATTGCCCGCGTCGTCCTGGAGCGGCTGCGGACTGCGGCCACCCCCAGCTCGCCGTGGCGATGTTCAAAGTGAGGCGGCTCCCTGGCTTTTCTGGTTTTCACAACAAGCTAGAGATTTTCAAAGCTACACTTTTGAGTAAAAAGCCTTATTAAAAGGAAAACATGATTAATATTTTCTGTCTATTCCTTTTCTTTAAGTGGGGACAGAGCCTTTGAACTGAGCCTTGATGCAGATGTCCTGCTTGCTCTCGGAGCAGGCTAGAGCCGGTGTGAACGCGGAGCAGGCTAGAGCCGGTGTGAACGCGGCCTGCGCCCAAGCTCTACCTGCCCTGGGGAGGCAGAGGAGCAGGATGGGCCCCAGGTCGCCGCTCCCTGGCCTGCAGGGGGAGGGCCTGGCGGCAGCAGGCACACACCAGCAGGAGGAGCTCTCTCACGTTTTCGGGGAGGCCAAGGCCTGGGATGGCGAGCCCCGAAAGCCCCCAGTTCTCGGGCCGCGGACGGCCGGTCTTCCTCAGCTGTGAGTTCGCACATGGTCTCTGAGGTCCGTGAAGGGCATCACTCCCGTGTGAGTGACTAGCCCCGCCGTCTTGGGACCAGTGCTGCACGCAGGCCGTCTTCAGAATGCGCTCCGTTTCTCCTCGGAGGAGACGCGGTCTGCGGATGAGTTGCTTGATCCTGCGCGAGGATGCGTTGTCTCCCAGAGCCCAGGGGGCGGCTAGACACGAGGGGCAGGTGTCACTCTTCCACGCCGCTGGCCGCGTCTTCCCGTGTGGGCTGACACCCGTAGCCCCTCGTCGACGGGTCTGCAGCTCCGGCCTGCGGCTCCGACCCGACAGCAGACTCGCCCATCAACTCGCATCGGAGCGCTTCCCCAAGGTGCGTGGCGCCTGTAAAACCCACGGGTCAGCTTTTGAGGTGCTGTCTGCCCTGGCGGGGAAGCCCCCCGGAGACCAGGACTTGAATCACCGATACGTAGATATATTTTCTCGTTGGTTTCCAAGTTAAGTCTTGGATTAAATACAACCTTGGAAAAATTATGTACAGCGGAGATGTAAAATAGTGTCAGGAGATTGGGTGGTTGTCAGAATATTCCCCGGAAAAGACGTGAGTCCAGACGGAGCCGGCAGAACCGTGGGTGGGAGTCGGGCTCCGGGTCCTGGCCGCACCGCACCGCTGATGGGGCTCGTCACAGCCCCCGGGACTCTGCTTCTTCTCTTCCTTGCACGGTGATTATCAGAAGCCCCTGCTTAAAAATGTGAAGATTGCTCTGACCACTACCTCCCCCCGTGGCAGGTCTGTTTGTGCAGAAAATTGGACCAAAAAGTGATTATATAAATTAGGCTCTGATTCAAGGACAGTCTTTGCATTTGTGACCTAGAAATGACCCTCATAAGAACTAAACTCTTTTTTTTTTTTTTCTTAAGATTTATTTATTTGAGAGAGCGAGCCTGAGTGTGCACACAGAGGGAAGGGGGGAAGCCGATGCCTCCCTGAGCAGGGAGCCCAACAGGGAGCCCCACCCCAGCACCTCAGAATCATGACCGCTGAGCCACCCAGGTGCCCCAAGGGCAGAACTTTTGCGGTAGGAGGACAGAGTATCTGTCGAGCAACCTCGCTTCCCTGAGTTGGCCGGCCTTGCCCTCTGCTGACGGGGAGGCCGCGGCACACGTTCGTCACCCTCCTGCCCCGTTTGGGCGCCGCAGAGCCAATGCTGGTGCAGACACTTGGAACCACAGCTCAAGCGTTTGAAAATCGAGGAAAAGTGATTAAATTGGCATTGAAGAACCCTCATTGCCATCTGTCATGAAAATAGACCTTTCTCTCAAATCATTTTAACAAAGTTTACTTTTTTCTTAATGCTTTTGGATATGAGGCTGTTCAGGCTAGTCTCTGGACGGATGCCAGCCTCTGCTTCTGTTTCTCAGCTTTGTGTGTTATTTGTGTAAACACTTAGCAATTAGATTTCACCAGCCTAGAAAAACCACCCAGTTTCTCCACGCAAACTGGCAATTGATAGGTGACTTGCCCCAATAGTTCCTAGAGCAGGCTCACAACGACGTATGTATGTATGTATGTGTGTATGTATTTTGAGAGAGAGATAGGGTAAAACATTAAAAATATTCTCATGTTCCCAGTGCGATGCACAGGGTTATGCTAAATTAAGCCTCCACTAAACGTAGTGATTTTTCTGTAAATCGTGACTTACCGTATTTCTTTGGTGGTTAGTATGTACTTGTTGGAGTGAAAGAATTGAGAAAAAAAAAACCCAAACCCCAAAACGAAGAAACTACCTGTGACTTGAACTTAGCACTAAAAACAGGATGGTCCGTAAAGAAAATGAGGAGTCATCGCGGTGTCTGGTTTGGGGGGTGAGTTTTAAAAAGCCCAGATCTTAAAGTGCTGTAACCATGGCTACAGGAAGAAGCCTTTTATGGGATACACTGTGCCGTGTTCATATTACTGATCTGGCAAAGCGGCCCATTCAGTAGGGTGTAGCGGATGCCCCAAGCCGGGATGTGGGCTCAGTCAGCTTTGCCTGTCAGCTTCGGGCAGCACAGAGTAGAATTCAGTCGCCTCACCAGGGTCAGCCGACTGTTCTCATCCGCAGCCCCTTACGTAATGTAGTCCTAAAATCCTGGGTGTAAACCGAAACGGAGTAACTGGGATTGTGTTTCAATGCACTGGCGGACGGGTTATTCCCATGATGGGCGCTGCAGTGCTGGTCCTGGGTGCGCCGGGCTGAGGGGGAGGAAGTCGTGATGTCCCTGGAGCAGGGGGCGGTGGGCTCAGTCACAGTCTCCACAGAGGCACAGCCGGGGCCATTGGGTGGGGAGGCAGAGGGCCCCCGAGGGAGGGAGCACTCTCTCAGGACAACCACCAGGGTGACTGGTGAAGACGGCGTTCTAACCGTCCCGGTGCTCTGGTTGTACTAACGGCTTTGCGGAGGCGTGGGGAGGCCAT
Source organism: Mustela putorius furo (assembly GCF_011764305.1). Taxonomy (NCBI): domain Eukaryota; kingdom Metazoa; phylum Chordata; class Mammalia; order Carnivora; family Mustelidae; genus Mustela; species Mustela putorius. The sequence goes on along the minus strand of NW_025421290.1, from coordinate 47,888,172 downwards.
CCGCGGTGGCTCAGGGTGTGGATTCCAGTAGGTCCGGGCCCAGCAAGTGAGCTCCTACCCAGGCTGGTGACCTGCTGAACATTCAGGAAATGTGTGTTACTGCCCTGCTGTAAGTCTGAGCCGTCATCAGGACGCGGGAAATGTTCAGGGGACTACGGGTAGCAAAAACGATCCCCGCTCTGCCGACACGCAGCTTGCCTCTGTCCGTGGGTTTGAGGAGCTTCCGACCCGGACTCAGCGGGAGCTGTGACCCTGAAGCCATGGCAGCTCCTGTGAGTCATTCGAGATTCCCAGGAAACCCTTGGCTGCCCTCGAGGTGGGGCGGCCGCTTGAACAAAGGATCGGGCTGACCCTGCCACAAGTCATTAGAGGGGTGGACTGTGCTCTGGTATTTGGGGATGGGGGGGGGGGAATGCCAGAGGGAAGACCTCCGACGGGCTCTTCGGGGTCTGTGCACCTTGCGGCGGGGACAGGGACAGCCAGGAGGTCCCCGCCTCCCAGGGAGGAGGGATCCCACAGGGACTGAGTCCCGAAGCCTGTGCCCAGCTTCCAGCAGGGGTTTTACCGACTGGGAATGAAGAAGCTTCTTGAGGTGGAAGGAGGGACGATCGCCAGCCCCGTGAAACACAGGTGCTGCCGCTGGTGTCTCCTTCAGAAGCAGGAAGGCAGAGAGGCTTGTATTTGGGGACTCAGCATGGTTTCTGGAGTCGGGGGCGTTCACGCAGGTTGTCACACTTGTATCGGCTTGACTCACACGTGTTCGTGTGCGTGTGCGTGTGCGTACATTTTATGGTGCACACTCGCACACAGACACGAACGTACGCATACGTGCCCGTGGCTGCGTGTGTGCGTACGTGCGCATGTACAGCACTCTGTCAAGACGCGCATCTACACGTCCGGGCAACAGAGACCCCCAGGCATGGCCCAGGCCCGCCACACCCCGGCTCGCGGGCACGTGCAGGTGGTGCTCCGCGGTCCCGGTGTCTGGCTTAGGAACCGGCCCCTTGGGCGCGCCCTGCACGGCTCCCCGACGAAGCGGACGCCTCCTCCTCCTGCAACCAGGTTGGCGTGGAGTCTCTCCCCTTGTTTCCTTCTGCACCCCAACCCTTCCAGAGTGTTCCAGTAGAAGAGGACTGTGGCGTGGCTTGAACCTCAAAGCAGCCTTTCCTGTCTGAACAGGGCATGGCTCTGAAGAGGCTACTTCTAGGCTAACCAGGGCTGCTGAAGTCGGGGTGCCTGGCCGGGTGGTTGCTCTCGGGGCGTGGTGCCCTGTTTCCTTCCCTTCTGCAGACGGGGCCAGGAACCCCCTCCCCCACGTGCCCCGCCCCCGCCAGAGCTCTTACCCCATCCTCACATGCTGTCCGTCTTTCATGCACGGGACATTTGCTCTCTGGGAAGGAAACCCTCATATGAACGTCTGCTCCGCTGAGGCTCCGTCGTCCAAGAATATCTGCATCTGAACCTACAACCCACATTACAGACCTGAAGAAGCTGTTCGTCCAGAAAACCCGACGGGCGCTGACACTGGGCAGACCTAACGCGGAACCCTGAGCGCTCCTTTCTCCACGGCGGTCTGGGCACCACGGCAGCCTCTTGAGTTCAAGACCTTGATTTTCTTCTCCGCAGCATGGGCTGGCGACGGTGGTTGCCGGGAGGAGGAGCCGTGCGTTTCTGGGGGATCCTGGCGCGGTGCCAGGAGCAGAGTAGGTGCTCAGGGATGCGCTCCGGTGTCATGGACGTGTCGTGGCAGTGAACCCGGGAGCTCCACCGGCAGTGGAACCCCAGGCTCCACATCCTGAGGGAGTGGACGCCACGTGTTCCCATCAGGCCTGTGGTCCGGGAAGGCGGACCCGTACCGTGTGCCATGGTCGCATCCCCCAGGCGACACCCCAACCTGGCACATCTCCCAAACTGACAGCACTTGCTTCTCTCCCACATGCCTGTCCTGAGCAGGGAGACCGTCCTAGCACAGGCACGTCTGACTTTTTTGGCTCTCGGTTCTCAAGTAAACCTCGCAGGCAGCTCAGAGCAAACCCTCCCCAAAGCGCAGGCCCCGTGACAGGTGAGGGCCGCCCCCGAGGACCCCCCTGTGCCCTAGCCGGCTTCGGTCCTGGTGTCGGTGAGTCCCGACCTGCACCTGCAGAAACACCTCCTGCTTTTTCACAAGAGACTTACAGGGCAAGTTTGGGTCTCTTCGGTCCCCGGCAGTAGTGACGATGGCAGCTTCGGGTTACGTCCTCTCACGAATTAAGTATCACGCCGTGGAGGCCACAGGTCACGGCGGTCCGGGAGCGCCGGTGGAACACGCCTCGGGTTTTCCAAGGACCAGGACGGGTGTTCGGGGAAGTCGGAGCCGGGGAGGGGGTTTGGGATTTCCTCCCCCGCTCTGTGCTCGGTGCCGGGCGTCAGGCCAGTCAACCAGGGCACGTTCGCCGCCGCTGTCCCATGTCGCCAGCCGCCTCCCCCCCGGCAGCAGGTGCTGCCCTCACCGTATCGGCCGCTCCGACGGAGGTGGCCTTCGACAGAAGAGCCCTGACCTAGGGCTGTTGTCCCGACACTGGGGTGCTCGGCGGGGGTGGGGTGCGGCCACCTGCTGCGGGCTTTTGGCCGCACGCGCAGGGAGGTGCTGTGGAAGCCGGGACCCCTGCGGCAGGGACGTCCACAAAAAGCCACCAGCTCGGCACCGGGTTGCAGACACGGTGGGCCTGGCCTGTTCGCTAGTAACTGGGGTGAGCGCACGGCGTGCCGGACCCCGGGAACACTTAGCTTTCAGCTCTTACTTCGCCGTGGCCGAGAGGCTGTCTCCTTCAGGGACGCACTGGGCCATTCAGTCGGATGTGGCCAGGGGAGGGGCAGGGGGTGAGGAAGGACGTCCAGTGGGCCAGGCCGTCTTCTCAGGGGCTCGGGACAGCGGGGGTTTAACTGAACAGGCTCGAGGGGCAGGGGCTTCCCCACCAGGACCCAGACAGACTTGACCTGCTGCCTAGGTGGTGCCCAGGGACCCCCACCCAGGTGGCAGAGGCAGATGGCCAAGGCCCAGTTGGACAGACGACAGAGTGCGGGTCCGGTCATGATGTGGAGCTCACAGGTGGGTCACCCCGGGTCTCAGTGCCCTCGGGACTCAGCCCCTGTTGCTTCCTGGATGCACTCTGGGGCAGTGACCAGCAGTGACCCAATACCAATCTGCGCTGGGCGCCACACCACGCTCCGGAGTACACGGCGCAGGTGCTCGCAGACGACCGGGGTGGGGGCTCACGGAGGACCCCCCCGGCCCGGCCCGAGGATGTCACAGCTTCCCTTTTCCTACTCGTAACAGGAAGGAGCCCACCAGGGCTCTCTTTCCACCACCTACAACATCACACATGAGCTGCTCTTTCTCCGTCTGACCTTACCCCTTCCTCTCACTCCATCACCCCTTCATTTCTGTCACCAAACAACAGAGAATGTGACTCTGATTTCTTTTCCCGTCTCCACTTCAGTGCTCTGAGAACGTGTCTCCGGGAACAGGGGTCACCTTCAGGTTTTCTGACATTCTGGGATGTTCAGAGTGAGTGGCGGAACTCCAAGAGGGGACCCGACGTCACCGCTTTAGAGGGACTCCATAAGGGACAGTGAGGTCCCTGTGTGCTTTGCGGAAACAAACGCGTTCCGAGGCTGGCCTGGGAGAGCGTACCCCGTGGGGATTTTCTCCCCTTTTCCCCAGACCTGTCGGCAGACGCCCGTCCCCGGATGAGAGCATTTGAGAAACGACCTGTTGATCCCGCGGGGTGTTGACCTGACTGTCTACCAGTTAATGGGACAAATCACAGGGCCTCCCCATCCTCCACGGACCGCTAACAAGGAAAGGAGAGGGTCTGGGGTCAGCGATAGACTGAGTCAGGCGTAGAGGCTGTCCTCAGTTTCCGCTTCATTCCTGGGGCTCGTCCTGTCGTTCATGGCTCGAGCCACCTTTGGTCGAAGTGGCCAGGCTCTCTGTCCGTGAACAGTGTCTTGTAGTGTCTAGAACCCAAGTGAACAAGCATGCTTCCCTGAAACCAATACAAGACGACTTGCGAAGGCATCAGATAACTGCAGCCTCACTCGAAGGAAGCCGGGACTTCCAGCAGCAATTAAATTGCGTGATTGGATACAGGGAAATTTTTATAATTGCCCACAGGTAGCAATTTATTAGGATAGATGTTACTTACGACATGTGTCAGGAAGGTCAAAGTTTATACTTCCTTGGACATTAACCTAATCTTTGAAACTCTTAAAGTTACACTTTTTGGTCATTAATTTTTTTTACAAGCAGAGATTTTGACAATTAACCCAGTTAATAAAGGTCAAATTTCAATTTTTTTTCCAATTTCTGGAGCACTTAACTTATTCCTTTTTGGAAATGGGCAGATAGAGGATGATAAGTAGTTATTAAATGAGTGCAGGCTGTAGTCCCGCTGTCAGAGTGACGGTTGTGAAACAGCCGATCCTGGGAGAAGGGAGCTGCTGTGTATCTGATGGCCGGGGGTAGATTACAAGCTGAGGAAATAGGAAAATTAAGCCCCAATACTGTGCAGAGTTAGTAGGATAATATGAGTATGTGCGCTTGTTAAATCACCGCCGGGTCCTAGCCATTCAGCTACGCAGACTTCAGGCTTCAACGGTTGAATCTGCACATTTTAAAATAAGCGATTTCTGCAAACTCGCACCAAGTACGACGTGAGTTAAGAACCAGCGTGTCACCTGCCAGGCTGCGTCCTTCAGATGCACCCACAGATGGGCCAGCGGCAGACGAGGCAGCCGAGTAGCCCTGACCAGAGGGCGGGCGCCGTCGGAGCCCTGCGCCCCCCTCCTCCACATCGCCCCCGTGGGCACCCCCACCCCCCAGAACGGACAACGGAAAGCAGAGAGAGCCCACAAAGCCCTCCTTTGCCACCTAAACAAGATAAAGCAAACCGCCCTTCCCGCTGCCATGAAAACCTCCCAGCGCTGAGGCTCAACTCCCCACAAGCCTTCCTGCCGACTCCTACCTGCAACCCCCCAACCCCGTTCCCTGTCCCCTGCTCCGACAGCGCCCCCTGGAGGCAGCGTCCCCGGGACCAACCATCCCCAGGAGGCTGCCCAGAGAAAGGGAGCCCAGTGCCTGCATCCTGTACCCTGGGGAGCAGGTCCCTTTCCAGACGTAGCCAAGAGCCTGACCGGAAGGCAGGCTTTGTTGTTGCTGCCGTTGTGCTGCAGAAATACGGCCTTCTTGGTACCGATGTGCTCAACATTCAAGAACCAGTACGTCAAAAACGCGCGCATCTTGCACCTGTGCAGCCCGCTACACCAATGCCGCGCACGGAGCCAGCGCCCTGCGTCCTCCGCCCGCCCCCACCCTCTGGCCCTCCCCCACGTCCCCACCTGCTTCTCTGTACTTAAACTCTAGAGCAGAGGCCTGGGCTGCCCCTGCGTTGCGCGCTGACCCTTTGCAGTGGCTCTCCGAGGCCCTCCGAGCAGCCCCGTGCTGTCCTTGCATGTGGCGGGGGCCACAAAAGGGCAAAGTAAAAGGAAGTGCAAGTCGTGAGCCCAGCCAGAGGGCGTGAGAGTGTGACTGAAACCAACACCAGTCCTGCTAGAGATTGTTAGGGGTGACGTTGCCTTCCTGCTCTGCTCCCAGCGATGCCACCAGCCCGCGCCGGCGGACGGTGTGCCAGGGCGGAAGCGGCAAGTCCTCGGGAACGGGTGGCATTTGCAGCGAGTGCCACCTGCACGGACGACACAGGGAGGAAAAGCCGGGGAGCAGAGCAGCATCTGCCGATCCCCGAAATATCCCCGCGGGCTGCAGACGTGGGTTCCATCTGAGCGCACCTGATGTCTGAGCCCTTTGGGGGGCTTGGTGTTAAAATAAGCTGTGTGTCCTCGCCAGGAAAGTGCAGGAAAGATGACTTTGGTCTCGCAGTTTCCTTCCTTCGGCCCTCCAGCACCGCGCGGGACCTGCGCTCTGCCCTCCTGCGCTCTCTCCTCCTGGCCTCCTCGGCCACCTCCTCAGCCTGTCCGCCCCACGCCGTTCCTCCTCCCTCTGTGCTACCCCGACGATGGCTCCTGTTGCTACAAACGGGATCACCTCATGGATTTTATGTGACCTACAATTTGCTCAGTGTTTACTGGGACCCAGACTCCCCACCACCCCCTCCTCCCCCAGATGGGACCAGGGCTGGTCTGGGCACATCAGAAGGACAAGGGACCACATGGAGGGTGCCCCACCCCAGCAGAGAACCAGGGCGGTTTTCCCGGTGGGCAGGGAGGTCGGTGGTGCCTGGCCATTCTGGGGCTGGGGGGCTGATCCAGGGGCTGAGTGCAGTAGAGGAAGGGCCCTCCAAAGGGACCCTAAGCCCTGTCACGGGACTGTCCATGCCAGGCAAGCTTGGCTTTTCTCCAGGGAGGGACTCTCTGAACTTCTCTGAGGTCCCTGTGGGGCCCTCTGGTGCACTGGGGGGACTAGGCTGGTGCACGGCCGTGTCTGGGTATCTGCAGCAGTGGACATGGGCAGGTGGAGAAGGAAAGGCCGCCCTGGGGGTTGCCTCAGACCCCTCTTCCACCACTGCCTCGTCGATCGAGGCAGGGTCTTTAACTGAACTCAGGTTTCTCGGTCTGTAGAATAGGAGCGAGGTCAGGAGGGTGGAAAGCACCAGCATGAACCTAAACCCTTGGGAGGAACGTGAGGACTGGCACAGGCGTGTCTCACCAGGAAACACAGCACATTCTTCATGAGGAGTGGGTGTTTCACTCAGTTTTGGCAAATTTACCCCAATCTGAAGTGTTTGTGGAGCCACTGCTGTGAGCCCCTTCATCAGCTCTTCAGAGTCACAGTGAAGCTGCCCCGTCTTCCTTTTCCAGCAAAGCCTCCACCTTCCTCTTGTCGGCCCTGCTAGTGCTGGGGTCCGAGGTGAAGGCCTGTGCGCATGAGAGGAGGGGCTGGGACTGTCCCTCAAAGCCCAGGGACGATTTAGGATGAATAGATGGGACTTTCCCCCTTTAATCTCATAGAGGAAAACTCCACCATAATGAACAAAGTCCAGGGGAGCCTGGGTGGCTCAGTCGTAAGTGTCCGACTCTTGGTTTCGACTCAGGTCCTGATCTCAGGGTCCTGAGCTGGGCTTGGAGTCTGCTTGAGATTTTCTCTTTCCCTCCGTCCCTCCCCACCTGCTTTATGCTCTCTCTCCCCCTGCCCACCCCCCAAACAAAAATAAATAAATCTTTAAAACAATAAAGTCCAAAGTCAATAAACTGGGAGGAAGCATCTACAACATTTGCTGTGAACAAAGGACTAGTATCTCTATTACATAAAGAACTCTTACTTGCATGGAGCACTGGGTGTGGTGCATAAACAATGAATCTTGGAACACTAAAAAAAAAAGAAAAAAAAAAAGAACTCTTACAAATTGAGAGACCGAGGACCAAAAACTTGAAAGAAAGTGGGGAAAAGATGAACGCACATTTTATACATAAAGTCTTCAAACCTGGAAAAAGCCTCTCAACCCACTCATTGTTCAGAAATGCAATCAAAGCAGCCCTGTGCACCGTTTCTGTCCTATCAGACTAACAAACATAAAAACGTGACCACACTCTCTGTTGGCGAGGCTGTGGGGGCCCCCCAGGCATGCAGCAGCATGTGGCTCTCATGCGAATTTGCACAGAGCTTTTAAAGGGAAACTTGGTGACACCAAACAGAACCGCACACGTGTGCGTGGCCACTTACCTCTCGATACTGCAGTCCTACTCCTGGGGCTCGGTCCTGAAGACACACTTGCAAAAATACAGAGTTACACAAGGTGATTCGTGACAACATTGTAGGTGCAAAATAAGGGAAAGAACCCAGAAGTTCACAGATAGGAGAAGGGCTGCGTAAGTCTGGTACCACACTGTGGAGCATGACCCAGCCGTGAAGAAGCAGGGCCAGAGCTCTGTGAACTGATGTGGCGTGGCTTCCAGGACATACCGTTAAGTGCAAACAACAGAGAATGAGGGAGTTCTGTGGCACCTGATCCTTGTAAGAAAGAGGGAGATCTATGGCAGGCCACACGCACCTGCTCATTTGCATACCATCTATATGGGAAGGATAAAATCCACACTAAAGACACGTCCAGCAGCGGGAGGGCTGGCAGGGCTCTGAGTGCCCTTCAGTTTGGGGCTGACTCGCCAGCTGGGCCATGTTTCCTAGCCCTTCACACAGCCCCCCAAATAACACAAATATGCCGGGATGGGGGGCGCCCCGAATGGAGTAAAAGCCCCACCATGAGCCACACAGGTGAATTAGGTGAGCACCCTGGAAGGCAAGGGGAGGCACCTCTAGGTGGCGATGTCTTGGTGGGGACCGCGGGGCCGCGGGCCGAGGAGCCGCACCTGCAGGGTGCACCGCTGGGCCGCTGGGCTCTTTCTCACGGCGGGGCAGGTGGGCCGCTCTGAAACCGCCCTCGAGAGTCACGGGCACTAGATGACGATGATGAGTCACCAAGGGGGGGTTTCTCTCTGTTGGAGAAGCAAGCTACAGCTGCGGAGAAGGGCGCCAGGCCGTGAGTCCCTGTGAACTCACAGCTTGCACAGTGCGCTGTGACGGGCGGACGCGGAAGCACGGATGCGTGTGCCTGGGGCTCCGCGCAGGGCGAGCGCCTGTGTGCCCAGCTCCGTCTGCCGAGTGGCCTGGAAGCCGTGAGCCGCAGGGACAACGGGCACCCCCTGGAGACCTGTCCTGGCTTCGAAGGAGCACCCCCCGTAAGAGCTCGTTGGAGGGGTGGTCTCAGCCTTGGGGCAGCAAAGATACCAGAGGAGCTTGGGGGAACCTGCGGTGTCAGGAAGATGGTGGGGCTTGTGGAGAGAGCACAAGAGGCCAAAGGAAGCGGGTCCCACAGCACAAACGGGGACAATTTGTGCAAGAAAATAAATAATAACAGGACTGGATGAGAACAGACAATACAATGAACAGCCACACTGATTGCATCAGGTCGGTGAGTACATGGGGAGCAGGGACAGTTCTTCCTTAGAGTCAAGTTCCTACGGTTACCAGGAGGGAATGAAAAACAGCCACCATTTTGCAGACAGTATAGAAGCAGTAACTGTTCTGGACAAAATCTGCCAACAGGAGCTAAAATCCGCGGACCAAAGTTTGGGAATTCTCACGGTATCTCGCTCAAGACATTTGTAGTTACCAAGGAAAGATGGAAGCTTGAAGGTGGGGAAGCCTGGCAGACGCCACCAGGGCCGGCGAACAAGGTCATCATCACGGTGACCGCACATGGACACCACAAACCCCGACAGCCAGCATGAGCGAGACACAACATCGCCCCTGTGCGGTTGTTGCCAACAAAGAACCGCCCAGAAAGTGTTACAGCCTTGTGGAGGGGGGCGGGAGACCCAGCACAAGCAAAGTGGGGTCCCCGTGGTGTCTTGGGGTGGAAAAGGACACCAGTGGAAAACCTGTGTTTGCTGACCACACTCTGGACACAGGTGGAAGCTGAGGGCTTGAGAGGTTGCTAGGTGAGGTATGTACGGACACGGCACCATTCTTAGGGCTTTTCTGTAAGCCTCAAGGCAGTTCTCGAGACCAAGACAAAACCCTGTGTCCTGGCTGATACAGCAGGGTCTGAACCCTTTCCTGCCACTCAGCACTGTGCCTCAGGGTCCCCGTCTTGCCCATGGGGACTGGTCTCAGTGAGAGGGCAGAAAGCTCTCAGAGCAGGACCCTGGGCCTGTGGCTGTCATCAGGGTCCCAGTGGTGCTTTTTTTGTTTTTCAAATGAAATGTGGGGAGGCTGGTAGACCACACAAAGGAAAAAGGACACAATCTTTAGGGCACAACTAAAAAAAAAAAATGCAGCCAATAGCCTGCCAGTCTGGTACCGCAGCCCTCCTGCCCCAGGACCTGGGCAGTGCATGGGGGCTGGCTTCTGGTCTCCCTCTGAGGCCACCTGGGTTCCCTCCGTGAGCAGCAGAGACAGGAGGAAGAACTAATTCTGGGACCAAGTGGCCGCCCATGTATCAGGCATTTACGGGGGCCAGGCTCGCCTCTCAGAGGCTCCGATCTCGTTCAACAGCCACGGGAGCTGGGGACTGGCGAGGTCAGTGCAGGTGTGTGTGTGCACGCGTGTGTCCGAGTGTGCTTCTGCCAGTGCACGACACGTGCGCCTGGGACCCAGGGGCTCGCGGCAGAGCCCCACAAGGCACCGCAAACCGGATCACCTGCTTTCTCCAGGGCGAAACTAAACCCCACGAGGGGCAGAGACAGGGAGAGGCCCAGCGGGGCGTCCCTCCAGGGGGCATGCCCTGGATCCAAGCCGCCCCTGGGGTATTAGCAGGCCCTGCGACCATGACTGAAATGATCAAGGAGCACCTTGTGGTGGCCACAGAGACCCTTGTCCTCCAGGATGTTGCCCAGATGGCCCTTCCTCAAAATCAGCAGGTCCCTCTGGCTGCCCCTTCTGTTGGTCTTCTCAGCATGCCTTTGGTGATTTGTGCTCCCGTCTGCCCCCGCCGCCAAACCGGACACCTCCAAGTCAGAGACGCGACGGATGCGGCGTTGACACGGCCACGTTTCTGCACCCCGTGTCCTGCCCACCCCGGGGTCCCACCCCGAAGGCCGTTCGTGTCCGCACCCACGGGTGCTGAGCACGGCGTGGCTCTTGCTGTCCCCCAAGTCCTCGCGGCCGGAAGCCTCTTCTCCTGCCTCCTTCACGTTACAAGCCCTCCTCTGCCCCCACGCCCTGGAAGGACGATGCGAAACCACTAGGCCAGGAGGAAGGTAGATTTTATTACCCCATTTTCTGGAGGTGGAAACTCAGGCCTCAGAGGTCAAATTCGTTCCTCGCATTTGATGGGAAGATGAAGCCGTGATTTGCCGCCTGGCCCCGGGACACTGCTCCCAGTCTCCTTCCAGCACATCGGGACCGGCCTCTGGAGCTCCCCACAGGGCCGTGAGCGCCCGGCCTCGGCCTCCCCGGTGCTACCGGCAGGATGAAGTTCTCACCTCTCTTTCCTCTTCTTCAAAAACAAACGAAACTATTCGTCACCACCCACATGCTGCATCCACCTCTGTTAAAACGCTCCCCTCCTTGGCTGTGTTCTATTACGCAGTGTTGCTTTCCGTTCGCTGTTCATCTTGGAAAAAGAAATCATAATCCTGGAGATGCTTACTCTCCATTAGAGAAAAGAGGTTCAGCGTTTACTATCTAAGTGAGTCCGTGAGACTGAAGTTGATGGTCTGCCCAGATCGCCGAGGGACCGGGGAAGCAGGCGCAGACCACAGGACGGAGAAGGGTTTCTGCGTGGGAGCGCTCCTGCCGAGCACAGAATGGGTACCGGTGGGGCCTTTCTCAGCTTTCAGGGGCAGCTCAGCCCAGAGAGGCCAGCGTGAGGCTGGTTCATTGCAGAAGCTTCACAAGCACACCCCGCGGAGACTTGCGGTCCCCCAGAGACAAGTGGGGGCTGGGAGGGGCCGGCCAACCTGTGGATGAGGACACAGGGCTCCGAGAGGCGGGCTGGTTCTGGACTGCGGGACCCCAGCTCCCACCCGGCTGGGCGGGGCCGATGCCTCACCCTCCTTGGGGAGCTCCTGGACCACGTGGGTCCTGCATCAGGGAGGGCAGGGGGCAGCAGTCCCAGGCCCTCGCGAGGTTCCCATCTGGAGGGAGAATCCTGCAACAAAGCAGTAACAGGTAAGATGCTTCCAGACGACGACAGGCTCTGAAAGGAACAGGAAGCAGGTTGGCAGGTTGGCAGGTTGGCAGGTGGCTGGAGTGGACAGGCCCCTCGGGGAAGGAGGACACCTGGGTGGGAGGTTGCTCAAGCACAGAAAGGCCGTCCTGGCCTCATGGGGGTGGGGAGCGGGCGGTGTGGGGCCAAAGCTCCAGACTGCAAGGTGGGGGGTGTGCTGGGGGGCAGGAGGGGCATGCTGGTGCTGCTTCTTGGGGGGAGGGTGAGGAAGGTCAGGGGGTCTGAGATGAGCTGGAAGGGGGGCTGAGCTGGTGGGTGAGGACTTGTCCCTGAGGTGGCCGTGGGGACCCTCCAGAGACAGAGAGCAGCATTCCAAGCTGACTTCATTCTTTGTTTGCCAAGGACATCATCTGGCTGGGCCGGGAGAAACCCACCCTGGACCAGGGTTCCCCGGGCACGCGGCCTCTCCCCAGACCAGGGCCCAGCTCTGCAAACAGAGCTGGCAACCCCAGCCTCATGGAAAATGCTCAGTAATTTCTGGTAATGACCAGCCAGAGCTGAAGAACAGGCTCTCCCGAAAGGTCACTTCTCCAAGAGAAGAAAATTATTCCTTTTCCTGGAGTCTGTCATCTTTTGCTTTAATTAATATCAAACGCGCCCCTGCTTGGCAGTGGCTTCAAGGGTTCGAGTGGACTTTCCATGACATTTCTAATAAAAAAATGTGAATCTTCTTGGACGAATGGAGGTGTTGATCAGACCCTCCTCGGGGGCAGACAGGTGCCGGCCCTGCCAGGACGGCCCGGCCTGCGTGCAGGCTGCAGGGAAGCGACGGAGCAGGATTCTTCGTCGTGGGATGAAGCAGGATCGCCTGTGGTCGCCTCGGAGCTGCCTGGGCAGGTGAGTCAGCCTCTCCAGGCCTCAGCTTCGACAGCCCCGGAATCACGAGGCTGCTTTACGGAGGACATGGGAGGCGTTATAGGGACGGCTTAGCCCAGAGCTGGGAGCCCACGGACGGCGGTCGGAGCCAATGGTCACTTTGTGCACCCCTGCTGAGCTGGACAGGACGCCCTGCCTTCCAGCTGAGTCTAGTGGTCCTGCACTTCCGACCCCGGGCAGCTGTGGTCTTCCCCCACCTGCCCCCACCCCCGCCGGGGGTCCCCAAGTCAGGGCCCGCTGTGTCGTGGTTGCTTCTGTGTCTGCTGCCTTGACCAGACTGAAGCTGGGACTTGTCTGATTTCCCCTGGTCCACCTGCGTCCTGGGGCCTTTCCTGGGGGAGAGAGGAGCCGGCACGGACTGGGTCTCTGAGGAGTAGGAAGGAGCTTCTCTGGTCCAGGGGTCCAGGTGGGGAACAGCCCCTCCTCTCCCCACAGAAACTGTGACTTTAGCTTCTCTCCACGTAGCTGCAGAAGACCAACCAGTCCAGTTCTGGTGTGGTTTCCATTTTCCCAACGAGAAAGTTGAAACCGAGTTACAGGATTTTGCCCCAAATCACAAAGCTGACTTATTCCTCAAGGAATTAAGAGATAAACATCTGTTCTGTCGTCCGGACACCCCCTCAGCCCACTCGGGCCGTTTGATGCCCCGTATCATTGGCCTTCAACAAGGAAAATCGCACCCAGCGAGGGCCCATCTGGTTTCCCACACCCACGCTGGGCCACCAACTCCCTTCCTCCTTCAGGGGTGAGGGCACATCTACCCTGCGCAGCCTCATCGAAGGGCTGCAGGTCTGAATGTGCAAGAAAAAACCCCAGCAGGCAAGCTGCATATTAAATTTGAGTAACTGTTGCCAAATCGGTCTCCAAAGTGACTTTATCCATTTGCAACCTCACCAGCAGTGCATGAGCAAACTCTTTTCCCTACATGCTCTCTAAAAAACTCGGTGGTGACGCATTTAAATTTTTGCCAATCGAGGGGAGGGGAAATATGTCTAATTAATTTACATTTCCCTTTTTTAACTAATAATTTGAGAATCTGTTATTACGTGTCTTAACCCTTCATAATTTCTGTTCTGCAGCTTGTCTATTCAGATTCTTTTCTATTTTCTTATTAAAGGAATTCTTTATATATATATATATATTTTTTTTTTTAATTAGCAATTCTTTATGTATTTTGGATACTAATCCGTAGTGTGTTACATATGGTGCGGATATTTTCACCTTATCTGCTACTTCTCTTTTGACTTTACATTATCTTTCTTCATACAGATGTTTAAAATCTGTAGTTAAATTTATGAACTTTGCTTTTCTTTAAATCTTGCTTAAGATGCCTCAAGTTCATAAATATATCCTCTTAAGCTTTCTTCTATGACTCCTGTAGGGTTCTTAAAAAAACACTTATGTCTTTATTCCATTAATTTTTGTTAATGGCATGAAGTCAGAATTTTATTTTATTTTTTTCCAGGTAGTAAATTGTTCCAATATTTATTGAACAATCCACATTTTCCCCCAGTGATTTGAAATGCTACCTCTGTTCACATACTAAATTCCGGTATATACGTGGTCTATTTTTTTTATCTTCTATTTTTGTTCCAAGGATCTATTTATCTATTCATGTGCTAATATCACATTATATTTATTAAAATTACTTTATAATATGCTTTGACATCTTGTCGGGCAAAATTCCCCTCTTTGTTTTTTCTTTTCTCAAGCTGTCTTGGCTATTCTGGAACATTTACTCTTCCATCTGAATATTAGAATCAGCTTGTCAAATCTTATTAAAATCTTGATCAGGTTTTGATTAGAATTGTGTTGAATTTATAGATTTATGGGGGGGGTAAAATGGAGAAAAAATATTAATGCTTAGCATTATGATAGGGTCCGGGAAAAGGCTGCAGTGAGGAGCAGGCTCTCTGTTGAAGATGGACAGCCTGAGCCCACTGGGCCTCTGAGCCTATCTCAGGCCCTGGGGCCCAGGAATGAGCCTCATAGTGAGTGGCCCGAGTCATGCAGAGCCACCAGAACTCTTCTCGTGGGATCTCATCAGGATGTGACATCCTGCCCTGGAATGATCGATTCCAAAACCGCTCATTTACTCAACACATGCTAAGTGTCTGCCAGAGGGTGTCCAGGTGCCGGGTGCAAAGATGACCCAGGCAAGGGCCAGGCCACAAAATCGTGCTTTGTGGAGGACGGTGTGGGACCCGTGAGGAAAGAGCCACTGACTGCTTCCTGAAGGGGACAGCGAAGACGGGCTTTACAGGCCGGCTGAGTTTCCCAGGCAGCGCTGGGAATGGGGCTGTGCAGCGAGGGGTTGGATGTTTCGTGCGCGACGTAGCCATGTGGCTGGGAAGTGGGAGGAGTGGGGTGGCCGGCGTCAGGGGAGGGGCGGCTGGTCATGCCAAGGTCAGTCCGGGAGTCTTGTATGCCGAGGAGGGGGTGCCCGGGGACCTGAGGTGGGATGCCGGGACCTGGATGCAGGAGACCTGGGCTGGGTCCCTGTGGCTGGGGACCCAGAGGAGACCCACAGCTCTGCGTGGGGAGTTGCTGAGTCTATGTGCTTCTGCGGCGGATGGAATTTTATTTCCACGTAGACTTCCACGTTTAGGCAGGGGTAAGGAATAGCACGTGCTGACCTGACCTTGCATGTATGACGATGACAAAGCTACTCCAGCAGCCGTTCAGGACTAGGGCCGGCGGAGGACTTTTCCCCAGGGAGGGCTCCTTATCACTGACATCGTGGAGAATTTTGTGAAATATTTGTGTATTATTTGTGAAAATACATATGGTAAGAAGAGTAACAGTAGAGGAACCCTCATGACCCACCACCTAGCTGAAGACAGAAGGTGACGCATCAACGTTGAGGCCGTCTGTGGACCCTCCCCGTCCCGGCAATGCCAGCAATCACAAGCTTTGTGTCATCAGAACAGTGCTGCTTGCACGGGACCAGTCTCCTAGTGCTCATGGGCCAGAGCCTTCGAATTTACACATCCTTGGGTGGGAGGGGTCATGATGTAAGTGTGTCTTCTCGTTATTACATAATGTAAAAAAAAAAAAAGTGTCTTGTAATGTAGACGCCTGCCAGTATGAAGTTCCAATTTTTCATATCAAAAGGACACACCAAGCTTTGGGTAGGATTAGCCTGGGGAAATCCTTAAATTCCAGAGAAAAAAATTTTTTTTTAAGATTTTATTTATTTATTTATTTGACAGTCAGAGATCACAAGTAGGCAGAGAGGCAGGATGAAGCAGGCTCCCTGATGAGCAGAGAGCCCGACGTGGGGCTCAATCCCAGGACCCCAGAAAACTTTTTTAAAGCCTTCAAAATTCCATGGGGCACCTGGATGGCTCAGGGAGTTAAAGCCTCTGCCTTTGGCTCAGGTCATGGTCTCAGGGTCCTGGGATCGAGCCCCGCATCGGGCTCTCTGCTCAGCGGGGAGCCTGCCCCCCCACCTCCTGCCTGCCTCTCTGCCTGCTTGTGATCTCTCTCTCTGTGTCAAATAAATAACTAAAATCTTTAAAAAAAATAAAGCCTTCAAAATTCCAGACAGATGAATAAAGTTAACTTACTAAGGGAATCTAGACAAAAATCAGACTTCTCTTTGACACCCTGTAAGTCAGAAGACAGAAGAAGAATATGGTCATCATACTGACCCTGTAATATAGGTCAGTACTGCTATTAGCCCTGCTCTACAGATAAGGAAACAGAAGGACCGAGTAAGGTCAGAAATCTAGTAACGAATGTACTTATGACTCAGACTTACATCGTCTGACTCCAGAATGTGCACTTTTTTTTTTTTTAAGATTTTATTTATTTGACAGACAGAGATCACAAGCAGGCAGAGAGGCAGAGAGAGAGAGGGGAAGGGAAGCAGGCTCCCTGCGGAGCAGAGAGCCTGATGTGGGGCTTGAAACTAGGATCCTGGAATCATGACCTGAGCCAAAGGCAGAGGCTTAACCCTCTGAGCCACCCAGGTGCCCCTAGAATATGCACTTCTAATTACTATGCTCTTTGAAGTAAAATGGAATATAAGAAAAGTACTTAAATATGTAAAGCCCTTTTACCCAAAACCAAACAGTAAACAGAAATTCTAAAGCCACTACCATTCAAATTAAGACCAAGAGGAGGTGCCTGTTATCACCACAGTTATTCAACACTGTTCTACTTAGGCAACTGGGAAGGAAAATGAACAAAAGCAATCTAGATATGTGAAAAGAAGTGATAATATTGTCTTTATTTGCAGGTTATATAACAGCGTGTCTCAAAAATTCAAGCAATTCAACAGAAAAAGCTAAGGTGGCTGGTTACTAGATAAATAAACAACAAAAAATAACTTTTCTTTATATTAGCAATAGACAGAAATGGAAATAGAAAAACCACATTCACAGTGGGAATAAACCTATTTTTCCAAAATATTTGAAGAAACTCTCTGCAATATTCCATGTATGATAACATCAAAAAGAATAAAATATGCAGGAAATAACTTTTTTTTTAAAAAAGCACACAAAACTACAAAACATTGTTGAAAAAAATTAAAGACCTAAACAAATGGAAAAACATCTCATATTTGTAGACAGTTAAGATTTATTATTGTCAAGATGGCAATTCTCCCCAAATTATCTACAGATTCAGTATAATCCGTAGCAGAATCCCAGCTGACTTCTTTATAGAAATTGCCAAGGTGATTCTAAAATTCACGTGGAATTACAAGGCACCAGAACACCTAAAATAATTTTCAAAAAGAGAATCAAACCTGGAGGACTCACATTCCTGCTTTCTAAAGTCACTAGAGAGCAGCAGTAATGAAGACAGTGTGGTATGGGTATGAGGATAGACATGCAGATAAATGGAACAGAATTGAGAGCCTAGAAGTAAACCCATGTGTCTATGGGGAACTGATTTTTCACAAAGGTGCCAAGACCATTTGATGGGGGACAGTCTTTTTGGTCTTTTTAACCAGTGGTACTGGGACAACTAGATGGTCATGTGCAAAAGAATGAAGCTGGATCCTTACCTCACACCGCATACAACAGCTAACTCAAAAGAACTCTCTGAGTTAACCCAAACCAAACCAAAGCCATAAAACTCTTAGAAGAAAACACAAGGGTAGCCCTTCAGGACCTCAGTTTCAGCGATAGATTCTTAGGTACGACAGCAGAAACATGAGCAACAAAAGAAAGACTAAATCATTTGGTCTTCATCAACATTAGAAATTTTTGTGCTTTAAAGGACATTATCAATCAAGTGAAAAGGCAACCCACCTCGAATGGGAGAAAATATTTGCAAATTATCTATCTGAGAAGGGAACCGTGTCCACAACCTATAAAGAACAGACTAAAACGTCAGCCAATAACAAGTGATGGTGAGGATATGGAAAAATCAGGACCGTCGTAGATGGCAGTTGGGAATATAAAACGGGGCAGTGGCACTCAAAAATCCTGGCGGCGGCTCCTGACTGACTCCATCAGTGGCTTGAGTGACTCTTGATTTGGGGGTTGTGAGTTCAAGCCCTATGTTGGGTGTGGAGATGACTTAAAAATAAAATCTTTTTCTTTAAAGAGTTTATTTTTTTACTTGGGAGAGAGCGAGAGCATGAGCAGGGGGAGGGGCAGAGGGAGAAGGAGCAGGCTCCTCATGACAAGCAGGGAGCCGGATGCAGAACTCGATCCCAGGACCCCAGGATCATGACCTGAGCTGAAGTCAGATGCTTAACCGACTGAGCCACCCAGGTGCCCCTAAAAATGAAGTCTTAAAAAAAAAATAGCCCGGCAGTTTTCTTGAATGATTACACAAAGTTACTGTACGACCCAGCAATTTCACACATACGTGGTTGCCAAGAAGAATGAAAGGATTTGTCTACACAAAGCCTTCGTACAGATGTTTATTCACATGGACTTTTATTGCATCATTATTTATCAGAGCCCAAAAGTGGAAACAACCCAAGCTTCCACTAACCAATGATGGGGTAACCAAATGTGGTCTCGCCGTACAGTGAAATGAATTCCACAGAGAGGAAGGAAGGACAGACACCTGCTGCCACACGGAAGCAACTTGAACACCTGCTGCCCAGTGAAAGCATCCAGCCCCTGAAGACCACAGTCACATGGTTCCCTTTATACGAAATGCCTACAATGGGAAAATCGGCAGAGACAGAAGGTAGGTTAGTGGTTGGTGGGGGGCGTGGATCAAGGGTAAACTTAGCAAGGGGGTGAACAGTATGGGGAAGAAGATGTTCTAAAATGCTTTGTGATGATGGTTGCACATACCTGTGTGCGCACTAGAAACCACTGAATTACATGCTTTAGACGGGTCCGTTGTACGGTGTGTATATTATATCTCAATTAAACTGTTCATGTGTATGCATGTGTGTGTGGTTTTTTTGGTTTTTGTTTTTTGTGTGTGTTTAAAGGATGAGTTGTGGCAATTATACTGACCTGGAGAGATTTTTATGATAAACACTTAAGTGAAGAAAGAAAGTTGCAAACTGTTACAGGTTGAACTGTATTCCACACCCTCTCTCCACGCCCCAATTTATACATTTAAGTCTTAACCCCTCAGAATGAAATTGACTTGGACATAAGGTTGTTGTAGAAGCAATGAGTGTTGATGTAGTGTGGGCTCTAATCCAATGTGATTGGGGTCCTTATAAGAAGGGGGGGACACAGCAGGTGGGGATCAGAGTTAGGCTGTCACAAGCCAAGGAGACACCGGGAGTTGGGGAGGGGTCTGGAGCACAGCCTTCTCCAGCGTCTCAGAGGGAGCAGGGCCCTGCGTGTACCGGATCCCCGACTTCCAGGGAGGCCAGGTCACCCCGAGACAACACGTGTCTGTTTGAGTCACTCCGTCTGTGGTACTGGGGTACGGCAGCCCTCACAGATCCATGTGGAGTAACAGCGGAAATAGAAATGAATTTGTATTAATTCACTTTGTTAACATTGGTTATCTTACGGGATTGCACTGGGGAGAGAAGAGGCTGTTAAGTATGCATTTAGTGTCTGAATTGTTGTAACGAGCCTGTCCCCCCCCCCTTTCCTTTTTGCATTTGTAAAATAAGGATTTTAAAAAAGAGAGGTTTGCTTGCAAAGTTTGAAGACTCTCCATTTTTTCTTTTACTTTCTAGGATTAGACATTTTATTTATTTATTTAAGATTTTACTTATTTATTTGAGAGAGCGAGAGCGTGAGAGAGAGAGAGAGAGCGAGCGAGCATGAGCAGGGGGGCTGGATGGAGGAAGCAGCAGGCTCCCCTCCGAGCAGGGAGCCCAGTACCTGGGATCATGACCTGAGCCGAAGGCAGACACTTTTTTTTTTTTTTTTCAAAGATTTAATTTATCAGTTTGACAGAGAGACAGCGAGAGCGGGAACATAAGCAGGGGAAATGGGAAACGGAGAAGCAGGCTTCCCGCCGAGCAGGGAGCCCCACGCGGGGCTTGATCCCAGGACCCTGGGATCATGACCTGAGCCGAGCACTTAACGACTGAGCCACCAGGTGCCCCAGGGTTAGATACTTGAACTGTCCTCTGTGAGGTTCCTCCTTCCCATCGTCCAAATTGGTTGGCTGTATTCTCTGAAGCAGTCAGGAAAGTTCTGTGAAACACAGGATATGGTGAAAGCAAGGCAGGAGCATGGCTCTTGGTGCCTGGGACGGAGGACCGTCACCGTGGGGTGAGGACGAGGACGATGGTGAAGACGCCGGCGACGGCGATGGAGGAGAGGGGGTGGACTCCGGCTGAGGATTCCGGCTGGCACGCTCCCTTCTCCATCCCCCCGCGTGCAGTGCTCCAAGGAGGAGCTTCCATGTACAGATTTGGAAACTGAGGCCCCCCGAGGTCAGGTGACTTGCGTAGGGGCCACCACCAGCAGGCCGGGGAGTCCGGATCAGAACCTGAGTGGGCCTGGCTTCAGCGGTCTTTGCCCTGCAGCTCAGCTGCTTCCCACAGCGCAGCGGCCCGGGGAGGAGCGGCGCCCCTCCCGCCCACGGTCCCCAACCTGCCCCACGGAGCAGGCCTCCTCCCCAGCATCCTGGGAACCTCCTCTACTTCAGAACGGTCAAGGAAACAAATCGGGAGCCCCACCCCCACCCCCGCCGGCTTCCTATTGCAGGTTCCCGCCAGCCCCGGTAGGTTTGCTGGGATGCGGGAGGCCTGCATTATTCAAGCCCATGGAATATTCAGGCTGTTGGACAGAGCCTAAATCTGTCAGGGCTGGCGGCGCTGCTCCCTCCCAGAGGCCCCCGGGGGCTGGAGAAGCTGCAAGGCTCTGGGGCAGAGACGTCATCCTGGCCCGACCCAGGCAGGGGCCCACGCTGCCTCTGCCACCTGACGGATGTCCTCATTTGGGGAGAATGTATTATTGAGCACAGGGCTCTTTCCAGCCAGACTCCTGGACCAAATGGCGCAGCTGTGTCCCCCTGGTGGGAGCCTCAAAGAACCCACCCCCAGGGGGAGCTGGTCGCTGTGCCAGACCAGTGGGGACCAGGGAGGCAGAGACTCCTGGCTCATTTCCTGCACGGAGTTACCTCTAGCAAGAAAACCAGGCACTCGGGGCAGACACCCTGCTTGTAGCGCTGTGTCAGCCATGAGCTGTGGGCATGCTAGAACCGTCAGGTTGCAAACCCTGGTTCTCTGTGACAGTTGAGCTCTGTGTGAATGGGGCACCCAAGAGAGAATAGCAAAGCCTGTGCTTCCAGAATCACCTTGGGTATGGCTCTCGAGAGCCCAAACGTCATGGCGTGTATAGTTCTGGAATTCCAGAGTCATGGGCTCTAGAATCCCGATGGGCAGTTCTAGGACTTTGGGGCAATTTTCTGAACCTCAGAGTGGATGGTTCTAGAACCCGGGGGAGCCGCCCAGGCTGGAAAAACTGAGCCACACTGTGCGGAGCTCACCTGCTCCCTACTGAGCCTCCTGGGGCAGAGTCCATCTAAGGAAGCCTGGTTTATGGGGCCCCTGGCTAGAGGGAAGGCCCGTGGTTTGCCATTAAAGACACGATTAAGGAAGAAATACTGGAAAGTTCTTCAGCTATGACATAGTTACTTGCAGTCAGTCAGGGCTGTGGGTGTCTCTGCCTTTCTGTGCTGACTTATGGGAGGGGCAGGAGACCTGAGAGCCACAGCTCACTCGTCTGCTCCCTGGGCAGCTGGGGGAGCACACCTCCCCCGCCGGGGGGCACCCGTTGTTCATGGGTGTCTCTCCCTTTCCCTGCCCTCTGGGCAATGGCAGGTTTGGGGGCCTTGAAGGTTCCTACTTGGTGGGAGTCTCACCGTGTTGTGATCCTCTTGTCCTCTTCCTGGTTCGCAGAGGGGGACTCTGAGCTGCCCTGGGCTAGTCCAGGTCTTCTCAAGCTCAGCGCTGAGACATTTTGGACCAGCCAATCTTCTGCTGTCATTCTGGAGTCTTCGGCCACAACCCTGGCCTCGGTCCGTTAGAAGGCAGGGGCTGTCCTCCAGTGTGACAACCAAAAACATCTCCAGACATTGCCAAACGTCCCCTGGGAGGACAAAATCTCCTCGGGTTGGAGCCACTGGTCTAGGGGATGGATTCCTGAGCTCTGCGGTGATTCCCGAGGTGGGTCTCATGGTTGCCCTGGCAACCGTCCTGCTGCCTCACTGGCCCCTGTTCCCGACTTGAAGATGCCCCACGAGGATCCCAGAAGAATAATCGTGGTAGCCCCACTTTGCAGAGAAGGAAACAGAGGACCGGAGAGTTTTAAAAGGGATTTAAATTTTCAAAGTCACACAGCACGTCAGCGGTAGAATTAGGATTCAGACTCCCGTCCGTCTCTTGGAAGTCAAAACACCATCCTCCTCTATCCTGAGCTTGCCTCAGGATAAAGATTCCAACAAATCTTTATGGGGTACATACTGTGGGCCGAGCCCTGTTCCAGATGCTGCAGCAACAGTAGCCAACAAACCGGACAGGGACCCTCGCTCTCATGTCACTGATAATCTAGCAGGGGGAGCCGGGGAGAAACACCCGGCCCGGCATCAGGATGAAAGGGCCCCATGACTGCTCAAATGCCCCCTCTTCAGCTGGGCTGGGACACGGAGCTATAAAAGCTATAATATAACCCGAGGACCCCTTTTCACCCTGCTGTCCCCAGCCACGGGGGCCCTGGGTCATGTTAGCGCTTGGCCTCTCCTCCAGCCCCCGATGATTGGTTTCCTAAAGAACAGGGTGGAGGGGCCGGGTCAGGGCGGCCACTCCCGGCAGACCCCCTCGGGGTGCTTTTCCATTCTCCCACATCCGTTCCTCTGTGAGCAAGCGGGCGCCCAGCCTGGCTGCGCAGACCCAGACCCCCATAAATTATGCACATCGCTCCCATTTCTGGATGGAGAGCCGGAGGAATTATAACTCCCATTAGCGCACATGGCACAGGCAGCCCCGCTGTTTCCCTCACTCTGGCCTTTCCGGGCTGGAGGACGGGCTTGGCTGCGGGAGGGCCGGAAACGCACCGCCACTCTGGGGCCTTCACGCGCCCCTGTTGTCATTCGTTGGCAGAGAGGAGCCTTGCATCCACAGCAGGTACGGCGCTGGGGCCCGGCGAGCTGGGCTGAGGCATGCAAAGCCAGATGGGAGAGGAAGCGGGCACGGAGAGGCCAGACGACAAGGCGCAGGTGCTGCCCGTCCCCCGTCTATATAAGGGGCTGGGAGTGGGCATCTCCTGCTCTCCTGAAGACAGTGCCACACTATGACCTGCCTGCAGAGCTGGGCCCAGTCTTGCTGGGGTAGGTGGGGGAGGGGCGGAGCCAGAGGCCAGCATAGGTGGGCGGTGGTGGGTATGAGCTCTGTCCCGTAGGAGCTGACCCTGTTCTGGAACGCTGTAAAAACTCAGGGATGCCCACATGCGCTGCGGCTCACCTCCTCCAGGAAGGCCACTGTGTAGGAATCCCCACCATGGGTGGGGGCTGAGCCCTGTCTTGTGCCCTGCCAGTGCTCTGGGACTGAGTTTCCCCAGGGTGCTGACACTCCCAGGTGAAAACACCGGGCGTCCCCGGACCGGCCCTCTGAAGTGATCAGAGGCCCAGAACAGGGCAGCCAGCCAGGCACGGCTTCGCCCGATGTTGCCACTAGTGAACTCCGGCGTCCGCAGACAGCCCGGGAGGTTAGATATGGCAGGACGCGGTGGCATTGACCCGCATCAATATTTATAAAAGAGACGGCTGTTTCCGTGCGGCGGGGGCCTGTCTGCTGGCCCTTAAAGATAGTCATTCCCGGGCCCAGGGATGTCAGAGCCGAGAGCCAGGAAACCTGAACTCCCCCTTCACTGGCCGGAGCCGAGCCCGGCCCCCACACACCCAGTCCTCCGCTCACGGGCTCCTTTGTGTCTGAGGGACCCCAGGGCCCTCTCCTCGCACCTGACCTGTATTCTGTGGGCGGCAGTGAGCGGTGCCCCACGGACGGAGTGTGCCCTGGCTCCCGGATTGAACCAGACAATATACGTAAACACTTGAAATACATGAAGCCCTCTTTGGTGAGCTTCCTCACCCTCTTTATAAAGACGGGGCAACGGAGGCCTGCAAAGATCAGGTACCTAAGACCCTGTCTCTGGGACACGGCAGAGCAGGAGCCTGCAACTTGATTTCTGATTCCGAAGCCCGGCTCTCGTGGCCCGTCAGCCCCCCCACCCCCGCGTCGGGTCTGGACGGGGGAGGCTGGAGAGCATTCGCTTGCTCACGCCTGTACGCGCTGGTTCCTCCGGCGCGCGGATCGCACAGTTCTTACAATGTCCTTCTTACGCGTCGTCGTCTGTCCTTTCCTTGTTAACCCGCGCGTCTCCTGCAAAATGTGAGGTCCCCGACGCGAGGCTCTGTGTGTTTTGTGGCCCCCCGACCCCGTGCCCAGCACTGGGCTAGTCCGTGAGAAACTCTGGCTGAACGTTGAATGGATGATAGGAAATTAACAAGTCGAGATCATTCGTCGTGGAACGACTGGGTGCGTGATCGAGGCCGGCCGCGTCCACGCGTGAGTGACCGGATGAGACACGACCCGTCTCTGAGGCTGTCTTCCCCGTGAAGGGGGGAGAGTAGCCGTCGTAACGACTGTCCGCCTCCGGCAGGGAGGGTCAGAGAACACGTGTGGCAGTCATTACGGCTGGTCACAGATTTTCTAGATCCTTCTTTGGGTGGATGAGGAATGTAGTTCCCTGTCTCCTTGAAGTGAGGCGTGGCCCAGTTCAAGGTTTGGTGAATGAAAGGTGAGTGTAAGTGTGTAAGTGAGTGTAAGTGTCTTTTCTGGGTGAAAACTGTAAGAAGCACCAGTGAGACATTCTGTCCCCTCTCCATGCCCCCCCCTCCTTCCTGCCGCAGGGCAACCGGGCAATCACCTGCGTGGCCCCTCCAGCTAATCCCCTCCTGAAGGATGACGCTGGGTGAGCTCGTGGGCAGCCTGTGTCAATGCCCAGTGAATAAGTCAGTTTTGTTGAGTTAAGCCACGAGGGTCTGGGTGGCTCCTGCATCCTCGCGTAGCCCCCCGACTTCGTGGAGTGGACGCACCCAGCCCACGGGGCCAAGGGCAGAGTGGGTGTTCCCCAGAAGGCAGCAGGACTGACCGTCCTGCCCGTCACAGTGAAGGGGGCTTCTTCTTCCCGGATGCCAGGGTCCCTGTCTAGGGACAATGGAGACATTTTTCTCCAGCTCTTTCCCAGTTGGCTCTGCCACAGGAAAACAGAGAAACCCAGACATGAAGTCACCGCTTGTTTTCAGCGAGAGAGCAAGAAAAAAGCTGCCGCAGTATTGTGTTTGCCTTATTAAGGCTCATTTTCTCATTACAATTTTCCCTCCTAATTGCTAATTTTTCCAGCTTCTCCAAGAGCCATTCTACTTCCGCCTTGTTCCTTTCCCCCCTCCAAGAGCTGGTGCTTCGAGAAACTGCCACAGATGGGCAAAGGAGAAACACACATGCTTGTTTTTAATTTACTTGAAATCCTCTTCTCTTGGTGCTACTGGGACGGGCAGCTGCCAGGCTCTGGTGGCCACGCGACTGGGGACTCAGCCCTGAGGACCAGCCTGTGGGGGGAAGGGGCCTAGGCTGGGTTCCCAACTCCGTGCCTCTCCCAAGGAACCAGTTTTTTGGCGGCCAAGTAGCCCTCACCTGACCAGGACTTCTGAGCATCCGTGGGCCTTGTGCTTCACAGAGAGGACGGGGGTTGTGAGTCCTCGGATGGTAGGACTCTCCGAACACCTACGGTGCACCCAGAGAGGGGCCCAGAGCTGCTCCCTTGTGCCAACAGAGCACCCACTGTCCCTGCAGTGGGAGAGAGTCGTGGCCACCTTGTTTTCAGATGGAGATGGACTCCAAGAACCCAGGAGCCTCGGCTATGTCTAGGTCAGTCTGTCTGTCCCTTTCAGGGGCTTCTTTCACTCATCAGCCAAGGAGCCCATCACAAGTGACAGAAACCTGATCGTCTGTGGGATGGGCCACTGCGCCCTGGCCATGGGACCTAAGTAAGTTCCTTCCGGCCTCAAGGTCATGGTTCCCACCTTCTGACTGAGGGCATGGGATCACGTGATGCCTCTAGGTCTGGTATTTGGGACCTGGGGCATCCTGGTCTCCTGTTTCTCCCGACCCTTGCGAGGCAGGGAGGGAGGGACCTGGGGTCCCAAGTAGAATCAGACCGTGAGTGGCGTGGGGAGTGGCCTGCAGTTGTCCTGTGGGCTCTGGCCCCGGGGGAGGGGGCTCCGTGAGTTCGGGCCCACCATCTCCCCTCTCCAAGCCTTGGCTTCGCTGCCCACAAGAGGAAGGTAATAATCCCTTGTCCCTGCATGGAAGGAGGGAGCCCAGCGTCTGGCAGCAGGGAAGTGTTCCTAAAACAGCAGCAACCACCATCATCGTCATCGTCTTTGTTCTTAGATGATTGGAGAAAATCACAGCTGTCATATACCAAAAGGTCACTTGGTCCAGCCTCTATCATTTTAAAATTGGGAAACCAAGTCAGGGGAAGGGGATGCCCGCTCCACCTGGGCTCCACAGAGACGGAGTGGGGCTGGATTCATGCTCCTGCCTCCTCTCCCCTCTGCGTGGACAACCCAGGACACCAGGCTTTGCAAACAGCCGGCGGGATTCATCCGATGTCTGAGGGGAATGACCCTTGGGGCAATGCCTGCTGGACGATGTGCTGTCATCAGAGCTGGGGGAGCCCTGTGCCCGGTCAGCAGAGGCCTCTAGAGTGGGGTCCCTGTGGTCCGCATTGGGGAGCTTTGGGGCAGGGTAATGTCATGGGGTGAGGGAGGGTCCCACCCGAGATGTCTACGGGGACCCCCCCGAACAGGTGGGAGGCAGCTGCTCTTCGAGGAGCACAGAGTCACGTCATTGCCACTGACAGACCGGACTGACCTTGTACTTCTCACAATCACAGCGAGCATGAGGGGGACGGGGCCTTCAGACCCTGCGTCCCCGGGTCCAGCCCAGCGCCTGGTACTTCACCGGGACTCGTCAGGATGCAAGAAATGAATCAGAGGTGGCTCTGTGTTCCTCAGCACGGGAGGCCCGTCTGGTGGCCCCACGGGGCTATTGCAGTTAGAATCCAATAAACTGCAAACGCTCATGTCCTCCGCTGTGCCGGCCGCACTCCCAACGCGGGGTCGGCACCTGCGGCTCCTGGCGGGAGGGGCAGGGGGCTCTTAGAAATTCTCTGGGCCTGTGGTTTCCCATCAGGCACTTGGGATCCAGAGGGCCACCTTGCTGGAGCAGACGGGTAGGCACGAGAGTCAGGAGAAATCTCTCATGCTTCCCCATCATTTTCTAGGAAACAGCACACATTCCCTGATGGACAGGAGGTCTCGAGCCTCCGCCTCGGATTCTGCTCGTCTTCCTCCAGAGCCGGTCAGCCCGGAGCACAGGCCTCCCCAGTGGGCACCCGTTCATCTTCCCACTCTACCCAACTGGACAGATTCTGGCTCTGAGCGCTGTGCTCCCTCATGGCGTGGCCTGTGCTGCCCAGAATCCTCCTGTCGGGCTGCTGGAGGATGGGGGGCCTGCCGCTGCCCATGGGAGGAGCCCTGTGCCCACTTCACCGGGCCAAGCTTTGCCGCAGGATTTGGGGCTCTGCACGTCAGCCCCTCAGGTGGCCACAGTTTAGGGGACCCATCAGAATTGGGCTGGGCCCGGCCTTCGTGGGACCATTTTCTTTTCTTTTTTCCTTTTCCCCTTCCTTACCCTTGGGACTCAGGAGTCCTGATTGGTTTCTTTCTGTCCACCTTCAGGGGACCCAGCTCTGCCCTCAGGACAGGGAGCTATGACAACCAAGGGGAGTCTTTGACACCTGTCCCTAGAGTAGAGAAGAGCGGGACCCCTTTCTATACACCTGGGGAGGGGGTTTGTGGAATTTGAGTAAAGGGTTGCTTCAAAGGACAAACTCCGGGGGTGCCTGGGCAGCTCAGTCGTTACACGTCTGACTGTTGACTTCCGCTCAGGCTGTGATCTCGGGGTTGAGGGGTCGAGCCCCGTGTTGGGTTCTGTGCTGGGCCTGGAGGCTGCCTTGCCTCTCCTTCTCCATTTCTCCCAAACCCCCGGCATCACTCGAGTGTGTCTGTGTGTGCGGTCTCTCTCTTAAAAAAATAAGTAAAAAATAAAATAAAGTAACAAACTGAGAAGCTACTGGTCTTGGTCTTGTTCATCTCCCTTGTTTTACGGGCGGCAACGGAACCCGGGGAAGGGCAGGGTCCTATCCGAAGCCCGCGGAGACCGACGGAGACTGACGGAGACTGACGGAGACCGATGGAGACCGACGGAGACCTACGGAGACCGACGGAGACCGACGGAGGAGCCGGCTCCGGCGCCTGGGCCATCCTTTTAGATTCTCAGGAAGGTATTTCTCAAGAGCGGGTGACCTCACCTTCCTTCCTGACCTTGGGCCCCACCTTGTGCTGATTTTCATCAACCTTAAGACGTCCGGGTGGCTCAGGCATTGAGCATCTGCCTTCGGCTCAGGTTGTGATCCCGGGATCCCGGGATCGAGCCCATGTCCCTGCTCAGTGGGGAGGCTGCTTCTCCTGCCTCTGCTGCGCCCGCGGCTCATGCTTGCGCGCTCTCTCTCTGTCAAATAAATGAATAAATAATCTTTACTTTCACCAATGCTGCGGGCTGCCCTGGGGCCCTTCTCGACAGAGGGGCTGTGAGGACCCTGCCCAGGAGGCTTGGGGCCTGAGCCTTAGTCTTGGGGCAGGGGATGGCTTGGGAATGAAGCATCTGGAGGGGTCATGGGTTCCCTGCCAACCCGTTATCTGCCCAAACCCTGTCCTGCCCTCAGACCCCAAGCGTGATCTTAGACGCCTCCGCTGCTTCTCCTTCCCTCCTCGCTCACCTGCCCCTGGGCGCCAGGTCCTTGAGCACCTGCCCCGCCTCGCCTCTCCTCTGTCTCTGCCTCCTCGGTCCCACCCTCCGCCGTTTGATTTATTGCTACAGCCTTGCCTGGTTCTCTGTGTCTTCCCAGGCTTGCTCCCAGCAGCCGGCGCGCCGTGCTCACATCCAGACCAGACCAAGTCACACCCTGAGGCCAGGGGGTGGGGCGTGCCGCTCAGTAGCTCCCCGTCATGGGCGACAAGGACAGCAAACGGACTTGACCTCATTTCCTACCTCTAGTCAGCCTAGAGCATTAGCCGTAGGAAGGGATCCAAAGCCGTGTCCCACCTCAGTGGGGAGGAGCACGGGGGTCAATTAGAAGTGCCTGCCAGGGGCCTGGGAGGGAAGACCAGTGTGTGTGTGTGTGTGTGTGTGTGTGTGTGTGTGTGTGTGTATGCGTGCGCGCGCGCGCATATGCTTGCCATCCCTTATTTTAGACATTTATCCCTTACGTGGCACTTAGGCCTTTTATGATCTGACCCTGCCCACCCCCCTAGCGCTCTCTCCCCCTGTTCCTCTCACCCCACCATGCACATGACACCAGGCCTATCTTTCCCTCTGCAGCCTGTGCTTGCTCTTCTCCCCCTGCGCGAAGCCCCTCCCTGTGTCCCATGTCCAAAGCCCGCCTGGCTCTCCTGCCTCAGTACCAGCACCGCCTCCTCCAGGAAGCTCTCATAGTCTGTCCTAACGGGCCTCTTCCTTCACGGGGCGGCTCGGCCCTCCTCTGGCCTCCGTGGGCTCTGCCTGCTGTTCTCATCGACAGCAGGTTCCCTCGTCCACGCGGCGGGGCGAGATGAGCAGGGCGTGCGGGTCCCCCCCGGAGCCAGCTCCGGCAGAACGAGGCCCGGTCCAGTTCACGCGCTGCGTTGTGGGAAGGGTAAGGACGCAGGAGGGAGGCAGGGAAGAGTGGCCGGGGTAGGAAAGGCCCCCAGGGCATTGACGCCCCATCTCTCATCTCTGCCCCTTCCGTGTTCTGGCTGGATCCTCCGTCTCTTCCGAACCTTCTCCAAAGACTCACAGCTTAGCAGGCAACACAAGACGATTCTCCCCACCCTCCCTATGGAAGAAAAACCCCAGGGAAGAGCTCTGATTGGTCTGCCTGGGCCGGATGCTCACTGCTGGACCCGTCAGCTGGGGAGCGAAGCCATGGGGTGGGGGACGGAGACCCCGGGGCAGGGGATGGAGGGCTGCCCGCTCCAGCCCTGGGCCCCACACGCTGGGTAGACGTGCGGCTGTGCCCCCTGTACCTGGAGCACAGGGTGTGGGAAGTGAGAGTGAGGGCTTGGGCGAGTGGGCTTGGAGCTCCGGCCAGACACAGGTGCTGCTACTTCCCTGGGGTAGAGACTCTCTGCGTACTAAAGGGCCTGCAGCTGATAATAAGCCATGAACTACTAGCACTTAGGTGTCTCCTCGGGAAGCATTTTGCTATCCCTCCTCCTCAGATGGGAAGAATGGGGTGCAGAGAGGCTGAATGACTTGCCCCAGGGCGCGTGGTTAGCAGGTGGCTGAATCCGGATGCAAATCCAGCACTGTTTGACTCCCTGGCCCGTGGCTCTTCAGACAAAGGAGCCAAGACTTTTTTTTTTTTTAACCTCACAGCTCTGTGGCTTTCAAAGCTTTGAAGGGTGTGGGGCTATGGGAAGGTAAGGTGGGACCTTTCTCCAGATCTGGGGGTCAGCCTGGAGCGCTCTCCTTGCGATTCCTGTTTCTGCTGCCCTGAAGTTTTCTCTGCCTCCGTATGTTAAAAAGAAAGAAAACAATTTAAGGACAACAACACAAAAAAACTTAGATCATTTGAAAAAAAAAAAAAAACACAAAAAGTCTGACTTATGTGAAATTTAATTTAATTTATTTTTATACCAGCAGCTGTCAGTTCAAAGAACAACAACAAAGTAGCCATCTGTGCTTAATTTCATCAATCCACTGCCGATGGTCACGTGAGCGTGGCTTTTGGACTGAGGCAGAGCACGTGGCCAGATCACAGCAACCCCCCCCGCCCCGCCCCCACAGGCCCTCCGTCCAGGTGGGGGTCTAGTGGCTCCACTGGAGCAGGGGGGAGGCGGCACCTGGACAGTCGGGCCAAATTTGTTGCCAACGAGGAAAACCCAGCAGTCTCTTCTCCAGACACAGCAGTACCCCCACCCGACTTTTCGTTTTTTGAACCCTGAATTTTCTTACCGACTCCTCCCCGTGGTGAATGGGCAGTTCAGCCCTGCTGAACAGGTGGGGAAACTGAGTCTCGGAGGTCTGTCTCCCCCCAAGGGCACACAGCCGAGAAACAGATTCAAACCCTGGTTTGCTGCGTTCCACGTTCCAAGTAAGCCTGGCAGCTTCCTGAGCCTGGACTACTGCCCACTTTGCTTGGGGTTCGGGGATCAGAGATGGGCACAGGGCGGGAGGGGTGTCTGGGTCACCGATGGAAGCCACTGTCGCACAACAGGAAGCGCGTGACAAAAATGGGGTGCAGCTTGTTCCCCCCGGGGGGTTCCCTCCGCTGGGAGCTGGGCAGGGCAAATTGGGGCTTTGCGAGGAAGGTGGGCGCTGTCCTTCCCCGTTCACAGACCCCAACCAAAAGCCTGTCCATGTGTGGGGAGCCTGCCCAGGGCATGTGAGGAGTGAGTGATGGACGCAGGGTTTGCTCTTAAATACTGGAACATGGTGCTCATGGAAACCGCTAGAAAGTGGAGGAACAAGAAGCCCAACTGCAGGGCTGATCTCAGGACCTCACAGCCCAAGAGCTCAGAGATCAGCTCGGGAAGGAGAAGGACCTGCCCGGGGCCAGTGGGGTCAGCTGTAGCACACTCCTGGGACAGGCCGCCTGGGGCTCCGTCCTCGCCTCGAGGCCAGCCTGTCACCAGTCATGAGGCCATGGCAGCCTGTCTTCTCTGGAGGGGGCTGGGGCTGGGGGGCTTTGCCAGGCCCCGTTTCTTTGTGATTCAAAGACCCAACTTTGGGACTGAGCTGGTCCCTTCCAGGGGCAGTCACGAAATGGGCGACCTGGCAACCCCCCCCCCGCCCCCATATAAAGATCCCAACCCCCTAGGCAGAATCAGAAGTCCCTGTAGGAATTCCTGGGCAGGTCACAGCTTTATTTACTGCGGAATTAGGAGAAGTAAGAGCGAGCAAGTCAGAATCATTAAAATATAGATCAAGAGAGTCACATTTTTCGATTTGCCATATTAAAGAGAAGGGGGGAAACACGCCAATTGGCTTGTCATCTTCTCATTCAATAACAGATGGCGGCTGAGTCACCGCCCCCGGCAGTCAAGACGCCGCTGTCTGCCGGCTTCCTCGCTGGGGCCCAGCCACTTGGGACTGAAGGGGCCTGTGGGGGCAGAGGAGGAGGCCCACTCCTCCCACCTCTTTGACCAGCCCCATTCCAAGCCCTCACCCCCCTGTACTTTCTTCTCACGGATGGTACTGAGTCCCCGCATGTGCCCACCCTGTGCCCCTGCACCCGTGGAGCCCCAGGCAGGTGGGGGAGATGGAAATTGGGACAAGAATGTGGTACCCTGATGCTAGGGTTGTAGGGGAAAACAACCATGGGAACCAGCAGAAATCCTAACCCAGTCTGAGGGGACTAGGACCAAGGCCCATATAGAACTTGGACAGGGACTTCTTTATCCTAAGGACCATGGAGACAGCCACTCCTGGACCCTCTGATCCCCATGGACTCTGGGTCTTCTTGCCTGGAATCTGCTCCTTTCTACCAAATTCCCTGCCTCCTGCCCCCCATGCCTCTACCCCCCTGTTCCCCCACTCACCATTTCCTCTAGTCCCTACCACATGTGCTTGCTGGGCACCTGCCACCTGCCTGGCCCAGGGGTGGGCTCAGAGACACACAGTCCCTTCCCTGCGGGCACATCCTGACCCCAAGACAGTCATTTGCATGTCCTTCTCCCTGGCCTGCGGTTTCCCATCACTATTGCTCTGGGGCACTTGTGTGCACACCCCACTGCTGCGGATGTCTCCCAGGTGGGCAGTATGTGTTGGACGCCATCCCACAGAACTCTTGGTGGGCTGAGCAGAGCAGTAGCCATGGCTGCAGGGTCATTTGGAGAGTGGGAGAGGGTCTGTGATGGGCCAATGACTTTTAACGAGGTCTCTTTCAAGGACAAATTTGGAACATTTAGAATTTGTGTAGGAGTTGCATTGAATCTGCGGATGGGTAGTATGGACATTTTAACAATATTAATTCTGTTTCATGAACATGGGCTATCTTTCCATTTGTGCCTTCTTGAAGTCTTATAGTTACCATTATTTACAATGGAATGGAAAGGATCTTTCACTTCCTTGGTTAAATTTATTCCCAAGTATTCTATTATTTTGAATTTGAATGGAAGAGTTTTCTTTGCTTCTTTTTTTGATGTTTCATCACTTGTGCATAGAATCCCCACCAATTTCCCTACATTGATTTTTATATCCTGTAACTTTACTGAATTCTTGGGCTAGTTCCAATGGTTTTGTGGTGGGAACTTTAGGATTTTCTATGTATAAGAGCATATCATCTCCAAATAAAGACAATGTTACTTTTCCTTTCCGATTTAGATACCTTTTATTTCTTTGTCTTGCTTAATTGCTCAAGCTGGGACTTCTAGGACCAGGTTGGATAGGAGCAGAAAGAGTAGGCATCCTTGTCTTTCCTGATTGTAGAAGAAATGCTTCCAACCTTTCAATGCTCAGTGTGATGTTAGCTGAGGGCTTGTCATATATGGCCTTTATTATGTTGAGGTATGTCCCAGTTTGTTGAGGGCTTTTATCGTGAAAGGATGTTGTATTTTGTCAAGTCTGCATCTATTGAGATGATGGTATGATCTTTACCTTTCATTCCACTTGGGTTACACTGATTGATTTACAGAGGTTGAACCATCCTTGCCTCCCTGGGATAAGTCCCACTGGGTCATGGTGTATGATCCTTGTAATGTGCTACTGAGAATTTGGGCCACTGGAGATTTGCAGCTTGTACCCCCTGGTCCCTCCCCAGGGGGTCACAGACTCAGCTGGAATCTGGGCCCCATGAACGGAGAGGTCTAGATTTTACAGGACACAAGGCTTTGCCGTGATGGACGATAAATGTCAAAACTCTGGTTTCTGTCACATGCACAGGGAAATAATATCACCTGTGTAAGACAGCCAGGTGCCTCTTACACACCATCACAAGTGCCATGGACACCAATCCAGCTTCATAGAGTGAACCTGGATCTGGGAGTCCCAGCTGAGTTTTAATTGACCAGACATTTCTTTTTTAAGCACATTAGAAATAATAACTTATTTGACCTCCAAAACGTGTGTGGAAATGGGCTTTGCTGGGTCCCAGCAGTGGGAAC
The DNA here is from genome assembly GCF_011764305.1 of Mustela putorius furo. NCBI lineage: Eukaryota > Metazoa > Chordata > Mammalia > Carnivora > Mustelidae > Mustela > Mustela putorius. Next base: position 47,853,907 of record NW_025421290.1, on the reverse strand, counting down.
GAACAAATACCTTCCTTCTCGATCACTTGGACTCCTCTCGAGGCAAATGGAAGGAGCAGTCCCTATGGCCTGAGTTGTGGGGGGACCCAACAATGTAGGATGGGCCTGCCCAGCAGGGGGTCTGGCCCCCTAGAAGGAAGACAGTAGCAACACTGGGTTTTCGGATCACAGGTGTCCCTGGGAAAAGTGTTCAGAATGTCTGGGTCATAAGGCTCCCCCCAGGAGCCCAACGTTGGGATGTTTGTATCCAGATGTTGCTGCTTCTCCATGGCAGTGTCTTTGCTCTCAGCGCTGGTGTCACAGGAGGAGCAAGTCTGACCCCACCTGGCATTGGTTGGTAACGGGCAGTCACTTTCGCCACCCCTCCCCCGCCTGGACGTCCTGCTTGGCCTGGAACTCCGGGCTGCCTGCTCCGGCCTTAATAGACTCTTCAGGTCTCTGGGATGAATTATGAAATTCTTTGCATTTTTTCCTGCAGCGACATCTGGTCTTGTTGACCCACAGCCCTTGATGAATGGGTGATGAAGTCTTTTTTCCCGTCTCCCTTGCTGGCTGTGTCTCCCACCTGTTTGAAATCAATATTCTCTGGTCAGTATTCCTCTGCACTGTGCCATAGTCCAGTCTCACTCCAGACAGCTCCCCATTAAAGCATTGGCGGGCGGGTCCCCTCCCTGCTGGTCCAGCCGGCGACACGGCTTCTGGGGTCTCAGTTGGAAGCTCGCTGGGCCCAGTGTTGGTGGGCATTCCCTCTTCACCCAATGTCCCCCGACGCTGACAGTCCAGCAGCTCCAAAACCTCACCCTCTCTCTCCAGGTCTGCTCCTCTTGGCTTTCTGATTTCTGCACGGGTCCCTACCACCCACCCAGTCACCAACCAAGAAACCTGCATGCCTACAAGGTCACTGACACATTTTATGGGGTTCCATCCTAAACGTTCTAGGCCGCTCCCTCTTTTCTCCTGTTTGTAAATCCTGTTGAGGAACTCTGTGGTTTCCCCATCTCTGACCGCATTCCTTCCTGAGCTGTCCTCCTGACAACGACACGAATAACCCGAGACACACATCTCACACATTCGCCACCCCACCCCCCACCCCCAAAGGTGAAGCCTGGGGTCATGAGCATTGCGTGCACCTTGCTTGGGACCGTCCTTCTGCTCCCAGCACGTCCCACTCGCTCCTGGTCTTGAGGTGGGCTTCTCTCAGTTAAAAACACCCTTTCCACCCTCTTGAGTCTCAGAGATGCCAGTGACTCTTTCAAAATCTGCGTCCTTTCTGGATTTAATCCGTATTCCTTCTGTGTCTTACAGACGGATACTTCTGGTGATTCCCCTCCCTCCAGCTTAGAGCAGAGAGGCCAGGAGTTGACTCAGGGGAGTCACTGCGGTGGGGACTTTCCCAGGCCCCTCTGCTCCTCAGTGGAGCCTCAGAACTAGCTCTTGCCAAGGGACCCGAGGGAAAGGGTGCTGTGCCCTTCCAGGCTTGGCCCCTAGCTTGTAGGACTCCCACCTCTCTTCTGCCCTTTCACGGGCCGATGAGCACAGAGCTCAGAGTCTTGCTGGAAGATGCTAGAACTCCATAGGGGCGCGAGTCTGGGAGTCTGAATCAGAGCTTAGAGGAGAGCTGCCCACTAACCAGAAATGCCTATTTGGGGCTTTTCATCAGAGAAAGAAAAACTTCTTCTATGAGGATGCTTTTGAGTTGGTTTATGGCAGCAGCTAACATTACCCTACATCAAGGATAAGCAAACCACAGCCCAAAGTCCGAATCTGCCTGCCACTTACTTTTATAAATAAAGATTTATTGGAACACCTGCCCGTTCACTTACTCGGGGTCTAGGGGCGCTGTCCAGCTACGACGGCGGAGTCAAGTAGCTGTGACAGAGATCACGCGACCCGCAAGGCTGGAAACTCTCTGGCATTTTACAGAAAAAGTTTACTGACTCCTGCTTTCAACGAATGTACTCTTCTGTATTATTTGATTATTTGATTCAAATCAAGTCGGTGTTGGATTCCTCTACCTGATGAAGCTCTAAAACATAATCAGTGAGTCTGTCTACGTCATGTCCGGAGACCACCTAGCCCGGTGTAGTTCGAAAGAAAACCGTTTCGTGGGTGAACGGATCATGCTGGACGGTCGTGGGTCCCACTGACACTCCACGGCTGAGTCTCCCAGGAAAAACCAACATTTCCTTCCTTCATGCTTTACGCCTCAGATATTGGGCCATGCAGAGGGTCTTCCACGGGTCTGCCAGCCTCCCTCGTGGGGAAAGGTAGCATAACCTGGGGAGAAGGCTTCTCCCACCTCCTCCCAGAACCGTCTGAGAGGCCAGAGGACACTTCCTGCTGGCGCTCAGAGTCCTGGTGCACGGACGGGGGGTATGACGCTGTGTTCTTGCGCACGAGCCTCTGTAGGACCCCTCCAGGAGGGATTCCCCCAAAGACTCGCACGTGTGTGTGTGTGTTTGCGCGTGTGGAGTGGGCTGATTGCGCAGTGCTAGGGCCCCAACATCAGTTGGCAGGAGCAGAAAACAGTGAAATGTGGGCCCACGTGTGTTCACTAAGCGAACATATCAGTGGACGTCTTACCAGGCTTTGAGCACAGTCTCGAGCTGGGCAGGTTGGGGGAGGGGGTTGGGAGCGTGATGAAGCTGGGCCCCTGGTCTCCTGACGCTGGGGTTCAGTGGGGTTAGACCATGGACAGAGGACAGTGGTTCTCTCTTGGCTTAATCCAACCCTTGTCCCTCCACCCGATGTCCCATGTTCTGGAAATAGAAGGCTACTCTGCATACAGAAAAACCTTTCATATTTAATTTGTTCTTGGGGTTTTTAAACAAAGATATACAAAACTGTCTGTGGGCGCTGATGTAACCAGATTGAGGAAGGTCCGCTAAAAGCAGGGTCATGTATTATTTTAGTGGGCTCGAGAGGCTGGAACACGGGTGAGCATTGGACTTGCACTCAGCCCCTTGGTCTTGGTGACTCGCGGCCTCCGTGCACAGAGCCAAGCCCCTGGGTGGGAGAGGAGGGGGCAGGAGGGGAGGGACCGTCCATGAGTCAAGGTGGGGGTTGGGAGTTGAAAGACTAAGAATAAAGGATAATACTATAGGCTTGACTGACCCCGACCCCTGACCCCTGGCATCTCGAGCCCTTGGAATCTACCACATGCCCAGACCAGGGCTTCTGGGTTCCTCCCACGTCCCATCTGAGACCAAGCGGGTGCTCTCTCTCATCTTGTGGGCAAGAGAGAGATCTCCCTTGGGGAGATCTCCCACCAGCTCCCCCAGAACACTGGCAGGGTTTCTGAGAACCCCACGAGTGTGACCCAGGACACCACGTAGAACCCCATCCCCATGCAGGTGACAATATCACGTGTCAAGAAGCCCTGGCAGAGTGCTAGAGCATTCTGTAGTCTTGTTTTGCTTTAGACCTCTAGAGGATGGTCCTCAGGGGCTTACAAAGAATGCATTGCTTAAACAGGGTGATGGAGTCAAAACGGACAGATGGCACGGGCCTCACCTTTTGCATCTACCTAAAGGGACTTACAACTCAAGCCAGCCAGGATGGACCCATAAATGAGCTAAAGCCAGGATCAGCAAGACAGATGCCTCCTCTGGGAACATGAGTGGGTCCACAAGGCACTGAGAGTCAACTAAGGCACAAATGTAATCATGAGTGGGCCATTCTAGATGCTACGATACAAGCCTCGCCACCCACCCTGCAGGGTGGAGAAGGACAGTCGGTGACTTCAGCAAGACGCCGTGCTCCCTGCAGGCTCTGGGACCCCGTCTCTGCACGGCCTCCTCCGGCTGCTTCCCAGGACTCTGAGGCTCTGGTGAGCAGGAACCTGGCTTGCAGAAGACATGAGCGCAAGGAGCCTTGGGGCCAGTCCAGCGGGGCCAGCCTCCCCCTGGAGCAATGAGAAATCAGAGATCGGAGAGAAGAGCTCACCCAAGGTCACCAGACTGAGCCTGCATTTCTCCATTCTCCATCCAATTAGCTAAAAATAAAATCTGAGAACTGCCCACCTGTGCATAGTGCTTAGTGGCTGGCAGGTGGCAAAGCATTCTGCTTCCGTCCTGACAATGATGCTGGGAGGTAATCGGGGGGGAGACTTTCATCTCATTTTGCTGATGAGGAAACAGGTATATGGCGAAGAAACGGCTCCTTGGAGATTGAAATTTCGATGCCAGCGCACAGACGTCCTGGATGCTTCCTCCCTCTCTCCCTTCTCCATCCTCGCCACACCCGGACCCTTCCTTGCTTCCCGCATTAGGCTTATACCGTTCCCACTGAGCTCCCTGCAGACAGCAGAGCTCTCAGAGATGTGACGACATTTGGGGACAGTGGGTCCAGACGCCTTGCATGGAGGATGAGGGCAGAGTCTCGGAAACACCATGTGACCTGCCGGAGACTCCTTGGAGGCCAGGGTCAGGTCCTTGGGTCCTGGTGCAGCCTTCTTTCCATCAACCTGCATGCCCCACGGGACAGACACGGAGGAACATGGGACACTGGGTTTGGCACATTTTCAGGACACACTGATGTGCCCTGTAGTCACATGTGGTCACACTTGGTCACTCCTCTACTTGGAAGCTGGCCGGCCACATTTGCGTCTCGACAGATTTCATTTGCTGAATTCCAAGCTGGGCTCTATGGGTGACCATCATCAGAAGGTGTGACATGTGACCGTCATCAGGAAGGCCCTGGATGCCCCCTCCCCCTACTTCCTTGGGAACTGGCTGATCTCTCTTCAGGAAGAATCATCTCCCACCACCTTCCCGATCAAACGGAGGTGGGAGTTCATCTCCCCACCTTGGTAGCTCCCAGTAGATGCTGGCCTGTGCCACCCCATCCGGGTCTTTCCCTCTCTGGCCACGCTGCTCCCCTGTAAAGGAAGGCTGCATGTGTGAGTGTGCATGTGTGTGCCTGTGTGTGCACGCGTATGGTCCACAAGGGCCCTTCTCGGCTCCAGACTTCCTGGAACGGGCTCTCTGTATTTCTGGGATAAGGTGTTTTGGTGATGGTATTCGCACATGCAAATGTGTCTCAGTTGGCCCCATCACACCCTCCTGCCTCCAACCTGAAGAGGCCCCACCTAAAGGGGCTCAGGTCCCACAAACATTCAGACCCAACCCCGCATTTCCACCTGGAATCGCTCATTTCTCTTTCAGCAGACTGGGCTACAAAAATGAACCCACAGCCGTGTAGGATTTATATTAACCACTACGAGCCCCTCCCGGTGGTTTCTGGAGTGCCCTGTGCTGCTTCCCTTCCTAAAGTCTCCCATCACCATCCAAGAACTGCCCGTGTGGACTCTGCGAAGACCTTGGTTCCTGAGTCCACACTGAAATCCGACTCAGACACTCCCCCTTGAGGCCAGAGGTCTTCATCGCAGCCACTAGAGAGGGATGGCCCCGGGTGGCTGAACCAGACCATGTTCCAGCAACAACCGGTGCCCCCTCAAGAAACCAAGGGTCACCTCGCAAGATCTCTTGTTCCTCACCGTGCTTTCCCCTTCAGGAGTCCCTGGAATTTTCTGTCAGTGGGCCTATGATTGAGCCATTTCAGTACCTGGAATTTTAGTTTGTAAATGGCTACTCATCCGAAAGACTGTTTCCCAGTTTCCCTTGCAGCTAAGTGAATAATTTATGGCCAGTGAAGGGTAAGCATAAATATCCTGTGGGACTACCAGGAATTTCTCTTAACAAGTTAGAAGCATGCCTTTCTTTGATCCTTCCTCTGTCTGGCTGTTTGGAATGTAGATGTGATGGCTGGAACACCAGCAGCCATTTCAGATCATAAGGGTCACACCATAGTAATGGTGGAACAGTATGCTAATAGAGCCCAGATTCTTGATGGCCCTGTGTCCCTTACCAGTTTTGTGCTTTCTACTTCTGGATCTCTTTAAAGTGAAAGAGAAATAAATTTCTCTAGCATTTGAATTACTGTTTTGGGGGGTTTTCAGGCACATGTGGTTGAACGCAGGTCCAATAGATATACCAAGCAAACTTGATTTCTAAACAAAGGGGAACCCTGAGGGTATTTGCGGACCTCACATGTTCCCTTCCCTGTGGTGGCTCTCGAGGCTGTCTTCTGCAAGGGGACACACAGATCCTTGTGTACCTTGCTTAAGAACAAGAGACAATAGTTACAATCTGTTAATCCCATCTGTTTTCCGTAAGAGGGGGAAATGGTTAGTTACATGGTGATAGAAATTCTAAGGCCGGGTGGAGGGGATGTTCTCTGAGTGTCCCCTAACAGGGACACTGGAGAAGGAGAGGACCCAGAGAAGAGATGTTCATGGCACCCATCACAGGGGGCTTTTCATCTGCACTCACAGAGTTTGTAATTTCAAAGCCCATTTTCATTCTTTATAAACATATTAACTCCTCCTTCTCCGTCTCTCAGCGAGTGCTCCTGGTGAGATCAATATTAGGCCCATTTTACAGGGACAAACTTGAGGCTGTGGGGTGGTAAGTGGTGAAGCTGGTCTGCCCGGCTCCTTTTTGTTGTACTTTCTCTTAGCGGAAGCAGAACAATCTAGAAACCACATATCCTAGCCTTCCCAGAAAAATTTAGGTTCATTAAGTGCTGTGTTCTCTTCTGCTCCTCAGAGCATATTTGTTCTGGGAAGAACACACACACAATGAGGTCTGGTTTGGTGAATATACCGGTCATTGGGAAAACTTAACCTTTTAAAACCATCCTTGAAAGTGGCATGCATTTCTGAGAAGCAGAACATGCTGGGGAGTTCAGAAGAAGTCAGAGAAGACTTCCTGGAGGAGGTGGGCTCTGATCAAGGTATAGAAATAATGCTGAACTGGGATGGAAGAAAGGTCTTGCGGGGTGGCTGGAACTCCAGAGAGGAGGTAATGACAAGGAGTTGGTCATGGAAGGTAAGAACATTCTGGAAGAAGGAAGAGCACATGACATGCAAAGACCTTTCTGGCGAAATATCTGTGATGCTTATGAGAAATCTGGAAAGGCCAGGAGGTGAGCAGAGTGGACGAGACCAAGTGGCGGTCCCAGTGAGGGATGGGGTGATGCCACAGAGGGGGAAAAAGAGAGGACAGGAGGACAAGAGGCTGAAGAGGCCTCGAGGAGGCCAACAGGAAATGGTTGGCCTGGTATCGCCGCACAAAATGACAGATGGCTTTTTTTCTTCACGGCGAGGCCTGTGGTCAGCACACACAAATTCATCATTAATGCTGCTCCCCAGGGCCATGCATCTTCTTTAAATATTTGCTTCAAGTTAAGTTTGTGAGCTCAAAGAGAAGGTGATTTTCTATTAATAAAAACTGTATTCAGAAACAGAGTCACTTGCTAATTCTCTTCCAAGTCACTGAAAATTTTAAGCAAACATTTCCTACACTTTTGTTGTTTGTAGTTCTTCTCTGGTCAGCTTTGAATGCGAAGCAGTGTCTTACCTATGGGGGGGAAAAAAGATTGAAAAGGCGTTGAAGTATTTAAGTCTTATCCATGGTTGGGGTGATTATAGGTGATCGGTTATTTTTCTTTGTGTTTCTTAAGTTTCTTTCACCGAGCGGAGAGGTAGTAAAAAACAGGCTCCCTAAGCAGGGAGAGAACACAGGTTGCTCCAGATTTCTCCTCTGATTACTGCAGGATAGAAGCAAATACAAGCTCTCTTCAGACCTTTGAGGGGGAAACGTTTGGGGGCCAGCAGCATGTGCCTGCCACGTGTCTCTTGCGAATGAATGGCACGGGGACATATCCTTAGATAGGCAGAGACTGGGGAACAATGGCTCTTGTCACCTTCCTGGGAACCAATTATCCAAAGACGCCGTAGCCAAGGGAGAGAGAAGTCACAATGAAGACGGTGGTGTCCCGGGCCGGCCCCAGCACTGAGGCCAACCCAGGCGGAGGTATGAGCGCTGTTCCAGGCAGAGCAGCATGATAGAATGGAAAAAGCCCCCCAAAATTCATGAAAAAACATAGATTTATAAAATTAAAAACTATCTGAAGAAGGGACTGGATTTGAAACCCCGAACTGGAGCCACCAAGACTTGGGGGCCAGCCAGGAAGGGAGGCTTTGGAGCAGGACTCCAGGCACAGAGCACGCAGCCAGGCTCTGCTACACTGTTCTCGACGTGGGCACATCTAGAAATAGAAGCCGGGGTGTGCGTTCGCGTCTCTTAAAGGAGAGCTAGCTGCTAGAACCCGAATCATGACGAGGTACGCTAGATGAAGAACGCCGCGACAGGGGTGTCTTCATGTCTGCCCGAGAAGGGAAGGTCCCCCCGCTAGTGCTGTCCGCAGGAAGGGAGGCTGCCACGGGGAGGGGCGAGGGGGGCTGGGGTCCCAGGGGCGCATCTCCAGGGACTTGGCAAATCTTTAACAACAAGGTCACAGGCATTTTGAATCAGCTTCCCTGGGGCGCCTGGCTGGCTCTGTCCGTGGAGTATGGACTCCTGGTCTTGGGGTCGTGAGTTTGAGCCCCATGTTACTTAAATTAATTAATTAATTAATTCAAAAATAAAAATCATCTTTACTGACATATACTAGAATGTGCAAACAACAGCTCGATGCTTCAGCCTACAGTTTCACACGCTCTGGCCCGCACACCAGAGCAGCCAGCGCGCTAGTGCCGAAGCCGCCACCCCAGACGCTCCCTCCACAGCCCCTCCCCTCCCACAGAACAGATAAAAGTGAGCAAAACATCTAATAAAAGTTAAAGACTCGCAGAATAATAGTCACAATGAAGTGTCTCCTTTTGTGCACAGAAATAAAGAATTCACCTTATTTTTAGGCGTCCATGGGACATGACCAGAGCCCTGGATTTGTTAGGTCTTAAAAATCCAACTGCATTCCAAAAAACCCCAGCAAAAACCACCACCAACAACAACAACAAAAGAAACAACCCCAAAACCATAAATTTCGCAGGTTCACGGTATTAAATGCATTATTTATCAAAAAAGAAAGCTAAAATAGGTATGAGTGAAGCATTCAATTCCATAATCTAGAGAAGCAGGAAGTGCAACCAGAATAAAATAAAAAAGGTAAAGCCCAACTTAATGCAGGAAAAAAACACAGTTGACAGGGAAACGTGAGTGGATCTGAAAAATAAAAATAAACTTTAATAATCCAGGGACCCTAATTAAATAAAAAGACACAATACACGTGCGCCATGGCTAAGATGTGACTGCAGAGAGGGAGCTCACGAAAAGAATAATATATGGAATTGTGCTAACGCTTTGCAAATCTTGATGAAAATAAGCAATTATCTGGAATGCTATAAATTACCAAAAATCTTGAGAGAATATCAAACTCTCCCATGATTATAGCACCCATTGAAGTTTTAATAAAAATACTTTCAAAAGAAGGTACTTTCCTAGGCCTGGTAGTTTTGCGTATAAAAGTTATTGAGAATATTTAGGATCCGACGTGTAACTTTTCCAAAGCACAGAATAGACCAAATGCTCCCCAAATAATATTCTTGCAAACCTGAAATAATCTCATCACCAAAATCTATCAAAGCTAACCTCAAAACAAGTGACCTGTCTCACTTACGAACACAGATATGACGATTCTTAATAAAACACGCACATGTCAAGTTCAGGAGCATGCTAATTTTTCATCAAAGTCCAGTAGACTTTGTCCCAGGAGTGTGAGAATGGTTTCATGGTGCAGGTAATCTATCGTAGAAGAACCGCATCAATAGGTCATATGAGAAAAATAAAAATGTGATGATCTCAACTGATGCCCAAAAACATTTGGCCAAAATGATCATTTATTCCCATTCTTAAGCAGCACCATTTAACAGGAGAATAGTTTTTCCTGGGTGCTGACCACCCAGCTAAGTACTAATGGGGTTCATAGTATTAACTATCTATGGTGACCTTGACATGGGCCTGCTCTACCCACAGCCTGACCCTCCGCCTTCTCATTAGACCCTAACTCCTTCCCAACTCAGGGACCTCATACAACCCATTAACTACCTCTTTCCTATACTTGCACCTTTTCCGTGCCCCCCCCCCCAAATCTGGCTCTTTCCCATCAATATTTCAACACACTAAAGATCTTTTTAAAATTTTTATCTGGAGGCACCTGGGTGGCTCAGTCAGTTAAGTGTCTGCCTTTGGCTCAGGTCATGCTCCCAAGGTCACGGGATCGAGACCCACATCGGGCTCTCTGCTCAACGGGACGCCTCCTTCTCCCTCTGCCTGTGCTCTCTGACTGTCTTCTCTCAAATAAATAAAAAAAAATCTTAAAATTCTTTCCTTGACCCCCTGTGACTCCCCCCATTGAAGACTTCCTGAAAGCTTTGTCTGTCCGTCCTCTTTTCTGGTGTTCTAACCCTGGGCCCACCCCGGGCTGCTTCTGCTTCTTTCAGCCCCGGAACCAGTTTGCCGGGTGACCTGCACACTGCCCGGCCCGCGGGACATGAGGCTCTCAGGGAAGGCGCGTAGCCCGGGATGGTGAGTACAGAGGCACATGCCTGACCGGGGGCAAACCGGGCTCATGAAGAGCCCCCGATCCAGGGACGCCATGGAGACAGGAAGGGGGTCCGGCGTTCCCGCAGGGGTGTCTCGTTGGGTGGGCGGCTCCGCTCCTGGCAGTGACTCAGGCATTCGGTTCCTCCATCCTCCTGTCACTAACGAAAACAATAATCACTTATGTGCAGATGGTGTTTTCCACTTTACAAAGCACGGATGTTGTACAAAGCGCAAGACCCCTCTGAGCGATTGATCATTCTCCCAGTTCTGTAAATAACGAGCCGAAGCTCAGAGCCCTCGCCGAGCGGACCAGCCCCCCGCAGCTACAAAGAGGACGGGTCCCATGTCACATGGCAATGGACAGGGGTCACTTTCTTGGATTTATGGCCTTGCCCGCGGCGAACCCCTGATCGGGGGAGCCTGCCAGCAGGTGCTTTCCTGAGATTGCAGGCTCAGAAAGTTCCCTCGCTTTCTGGAAGTCTCTTCTCTCCCCCGCTGGAGTCTTTCCAGTGGGCCCGGCAGCCCCCCCCCCCCACCAACCATGTGTATTCAGGGTCCTGCCAAGAGCTTCTCAAATGTTCCCCAAGAAAAGGCCAGACCTGTTCATTGGGCTCCGGGGCTGGCCAGACACCACCCTCTTATTCGCTGCATAGAAATAAAACACAGAGGTGACAAGCAGCTTGGAGGAGTTGAAATGTCAGCGCGACACCCCGCAGTCTTTGCCGAGCGTGCAACTCAGAGATGGTAAAGGTTGCCCAAAAAGCAAACTGTCAGCTAGGAACCGAGGGAAGTTCCTCCTCTGGGTTCTTGGCGCCAGCAGCTCCAGAAGAAGCGGTTTGGATGCCAGAAGCCCACCCTGACTCCCAGGCAAACTGCCGGCAAGCGCCAGCAGCCCGCTCCGCCCACCGCACGCTCTTGCCTCAAACCACTTGTAGCTTCTGCAAGCTCTCCTGTCCCCGTCACCCCCTGCATCCCCTTCCTGAATGCCCCTCCTGCCCCGCCCCTGTTCTCCCCGCACGCCTGCCCCCCTCCCTTTGTTTTCCACCCCCAGGGACCCCGGCACACAGGAGGGGTTCAGCCAGTCTTTGTGTCCAGGGAGCAGAGGACACTTCCCGGAGCCCAGCCTTTGGAGTGGACTGGAGCCCAAGCCCAGAAACCCTTCCCACCGCCTCTGGCAGCCCATCTCTGGGACTCAGTTTCTCTTTTTGTAGAAGGATGAGACACCAGCTCGGGGCCCAAAGGCAGAGCAGTCTCAGTGTTGTCGCACAATTGCCTCTCCAGGACCTGACTTCCCAGCCTTGACTCATGGCTCCCCTGTGCCCACCCATCCTCTGCTCCCTCTGGGGCTCCTGGAAGCTTGAGCTTGTCCACAGCACAGAACGGCCACCTCAGAGCTGGTGCTTGTACGTGTGCCGCCATCGGCCTGCGGGCGTGTGCTTACACATGTGTGTACATCTCAGGGAGCGAAGAGGGTGCGTGGGCGTGTGTTGGTTTGTGTCTTTGCACGTCACCTTGTAGATCTGGCCAGAGAGGGGCCAGAATCAAGAGGGGAGCACTGGGGCAATGGACAGAGGGTCAGGTGGGACACCACCCAGGAGAGGGGTACGTACACAAGCGGATGATCTACCTGCCATGCGCCTGGCCACCAGCCGTGCCTGTGCCCAGGTGATGGTGTGTGTGTGTGCGCGCGTGCGCGCACACGCATGTGTGTGTGGCTGTTTGTGTGTGTGTATGTTGACACATGTTTCTCTGTGAGTACATTTGCACGCATGCTCATCATGTGTGTGTGCACGTGTGTGTGCACGTGTGTGCAGGTCCCACCTTGGACCTCTTCAGAAGCCAGGGGAGGTGTTCTGGAAGGCAGGTGGAGGCTTTGGGAAGCAGGCAGCCTGCCGGCACCACCACTCACCTTTCTGCTTTTACCCGATCTCAAGTATTGATTGTCACGTCTGAAAATGCTGGAATGGCAGCCGTGGTTCTCTGAGCCAAAGTGCCGTGTGAACTGTGAAAACTGTCTACCCCGTGTGGGAGGCAGAGACGGCTTCCTATTTTAGTCTTCTGTGAGACTCCAAAGGTTAGTTAGTGGTTTCTGCAGAGCAGACCTCAGGGTCACACATGGGAGCCCTTCACAGATGTTCCTCCTGGCTGCTGTGGCCAGGGAGACTTTTCCGGGGTGCGTGGTGGCCCCGGGAAGGGACTTCGCAGCCTGTGGTCCTTCTGGCTTTGGAGTCACAGAGCTGTGAGGGACTTCAGAGTCTCACGTCTTGAATCTTTCCCACTCAGAGCTGGGGACAGACATTCAGCAGCATGTCTGAGGTTACACGGAGCAGACAAGTAAACCCAGCTGTGTCCTGCCCTAAAGGGGACATAGAATAAGCAGAGGCTGTAAGCGGGAGCGGTGGGGGGTGGCCGGCAGCAGGCCTAGGGAAGGCGGCAGACCAGGCGTGGACCTGGGGCTGTCCCATAAGCAGTGGGAGCCATGGATGGTTTTTGAGCAGGAGAGGCACGCGCTCTTTGGCATGTTTCAGGGAACCTCAGCTGACCTCTCCTCGGTGCTGAGTAGTTCTAGGTGGGACGGTGAGACCCAAGCTGGGAGGTCCCCTGGCACTCTGGGAGGCTCTACAGGGTCAGGCCTGTTGAGGGGGGATGGAGGGAAAGCAGAGCCTCAGCAGGTGAAGAAGGGCAGGGGGGTGATGGGGCAGAAGAAACGCAGGTGTTATGGCAGTGGGGGCCGCACCCGGTGTTGGGGAAGCCAGGTGGCCCATGAGGATCTGGGGGTCCCCGCCAGCAGGAGGCCAGGCATGAGGGCTCTGAGTGCTGCTGGGGACACTGGCTCTCCCCCGAGGGGTCCCCAGATCCATACCAGCAACGGGGAGTCGGATTACTGGAGGCGGGGGGTTACCACTGCGGGGGCAGTGGGCTCCTTCTGCAGGGGCTCAAGACCAGGTCGCCAGCTGTGAGAGGATGCAGAGCCCCCCCCCCCAACCCCCCCCTCCTGCCCAAGCTGTCTTCAGACATGCCTGAGGGGCTAGAGAGACGGCTAACCCCTCCCTGGCAAGTCCTGCATGAAATGGGGGAGGGTCTGTGGGCTTGTGGGTCCTCCCTGGGGGTCCCAGGGAACGGGAGCATCCAGCATGCTGAGGTCAGAGGGCAGGGGTCTAAGCACGGAAGCCTCCTGAATGTAGCACTTCCCAGGGAAGCCCTTCTGCAGGCTGGGTCCTGGGCTCTCCTCACCACCTCTTACGGAAGGCTGGGGTGGTTCCCTTTTGCAGATGGGGAGACTGAGACTCAGAGCAACTCAAGGTTGACTTGCTCAAACAGCACAGCTGGAAGAGGCAGAGTGGGGACCCCCCTACCTGCCCAACAGAGCAGGGAGTGTACTGTGAAGATGGCGGGCTCTGGGTTGAGCTGCCCGTATTTGAATCCCACGGCTTCCCCAGCAAGCCAGCCGCCGGCCTCTGCTTCCTCACTTCTGTGAGCCCAGCGCCCACCTCGCAGGTTACGGGGGTGGGGCGGGGTGGGCAGGTGAGGAAACACGGAGAGCGCTGGGGAATTGTCTGCTGCACAACAGTGCTCAGCGAGTCCCGTTGTTCTTAGGGTCAGTATCTGACTCCGGAGCCCTCCTCCCTCCGTCTGAGGCGGGATGCTGGCACACACGTCATTGCCTTCTGATTCCCACCAAATTCTCACCAAAATTTGCTTCCATTTGCTAGGTGTGTTGTAACAAAGCAGCACACACTGGGGGCTCACCCAACAGTCCCACAGTTCTGGAGGCTAGAGGCTGGAGGTCCAGGGTCAAGGTGTCCGCTGAGCTGGTCCCTTCTGAGACTGGGAAGCAGAATCTGTTCCTGGGCTGGCCCCAGGTGGCTGGCTGGTTGCCAGTGGTCTTTGGTGGTCTTGGCTGGCAGACACATCCAAAATGCTAATTTCTGCCTTCACCCTCACAAGGCACTGTCCCAGCAGGTGCCTGTGTCCAAATTTCATCTTTGATAAAGAGGAGGTCAGATTAGATTAGGGTCTACCCTCAGGACCTCACCTTAACCCTATTCTTTTTTATTTATTTATTTATTATTATTATTATTTTTAAAGATTTTATTTATTTATTAGAGAGAGAGAGAGGGAGAGAGAGTGAGCACAGGCAGACAGAATGGCAGGCAAAGGCAGAGGGAGAAGCAGGCTCCCTACCAAGCAAGGAGCCCGATGCGGGACTCGATCCCAGGACGCTGGGATCATGACCTGAGCTGAAGGCAGCTGCTTAACCAACTGAGCCACCCAGGCGCCCCAACCCTATTCTGTTTTAGCTCTGCCTGTGAGCATTATGGTCTGCTGGGAAAATCAGACACACCAAAGGTTGGTTGAAGATGGGGTGATGTGTGCCCCGAAAGAGAGGGCACAGGGTCCCAACCCCGGGAGTGGGTGGGGAAGCACGGCTGTGCCCCGCCGGCCGGGGTCACAGTAGGCCCTCACTTGCCTCTGTGGACGGATGAATGAATGACCACAGATCAGAAGAGGACATGCGGACGCCAAGTCCCAGACGCACAGAAGCCATTTAAAGAGGCAGGAAGGAATTTCTTGCTCTAGGCCCCAGCAACTTGGGTGTTGAAAGATCAAATTCCTGGAATTCATCTCGTCGGTCTATTTCCGGCCATCCCTTTGTCAAACTCAGAGACCCGGGAGAGTCCGGTGGCATGCGGGGGCTCCAGGGAGGGGCTCGCTGGGCTCCCCCTGCAGCATCGGTTCCAGACCCCGCCCAACCAGTGCGATGTCTATGTGGTCTCAGCAGAGAAATCTTTCCATCGTCTAACCATCACCGTCTAAACACTGGACAGAGAGTCCCTTCGAAACGGATGTCTTGTTTTCTGGAGCCATTAGGTTGATTCCTGGGGTGTGGACCCCTGCTAGCCAGCAATCATGCTCTCAGTTTGAAGGTTAGTGGTTCTTTAGGGCTTGAATGACTTATTTCTGTGGCGGAGGATCTGAAGAATTTATAGGACGCTCTTATGGGGGAACTTGGTAATCATTTGTCATTTGGGGACAAAATTGGCAGCACCAAGATGGTGCTGAACGTCGCGGCAGATGGGGGAGTCGATCCCTGACCTGCTGACCTGTCCCTCAAAGATTCACTTTATATCCTGTGTGGTCCAGGCAGGAGAGAGAGGACGGTCAGCGGCCTCCAGCACCAGCCCTCGGTCTGCCTGGGACCCTTTCCTCTCTGCCGTTGGTTCCTCTAAACACGAAACGAACAGAGTGGCAACACGTGGGGTCCACCTAAGGTCAGGGCTCACCAGCTCCCTCTGGCATTAGCCAGAGAGGCCTGGCCAGTGTCTAAACTTGGAAGACCAAACCAACCTTTCCGATATTTCCACCATTAAATTGGCAGCCCTGGAAGTCAGCATTTGTGAGCATTTCAAGTGTGTGGGTGATTCGTTCTGTGCACCACCAATGAGCAAACCTTTGGTGTTTGTTGAACAAATGGATGAATGTTTATTCTGGGGCAGACTGAATACTGGTTGAGGCTCTCCGTCTTGCTCATCTTGGCACCAGCCAACTTATCTGCTCTACCCCTATATGGAATCACAGATTTGGGGTAGAAGGACAAACTTTAGAACGATCGACAAGCAGGACCCTTGCCGATGGCAATGAAGAAACAAGGGTGGTGTCATTGCTGAAATTCACGCAGTAACCTGAAGTGGCCGGTGGGGTGTGGACAGGTCTGCCCGGATTCGCACCTCTGCTGGCTGGTCACAAGCCAGGCAAGTCTGTCTGACAGGGTTTGGGGTTTGCAGGTCCCCTAAGCAGACGCATCTTCTCCACCAGGTAACCACAGCGCTAGCGTTTCCATCAGACTCTGGACTCAGGGCATTGGATCCTCAGGAGACACTCGGGGGTGGGGGAAGGAACCAGCACAGCTGGGGCTGCGGGCCGGCGATCAGGAGGAAGGAGCCTGTGCTCAGCCAGCACGGTCTGATTCAGAGTGAGCACCAAGGGAACAAAGCCCTTGGCGCCAAGGAGAGCGAAGAGAGAAGGACAGAGGCAGAGACAGAGGAGAGGGGGAATTCTGCCAGGGCGGAGGGAAGGCCGAGGTGGAGAACCGCACGGGGGTCCTGTGGATACCACGGGGCCACGTTAAGGGTGATTCACGCAGAGTAGGGCAGGGTGAGGAGGCTGGCCCCATTCCTAGTCTCTCTGTCCATCCCCTAAACCTGAAGACAAAAGAAAGTCAGAATGAAGGAAAACCAAGTGAAACCATGAGTGCGGAAAGCACGTAAGAGGCAGGCACGGGATGTACTTACACTAAAACCGTGTGCATCATCTACCTGAAATTTACATTGATGGAGCGTCCTGCATTTTTAAAAATCTCTCTCTTTTTTAAAGCAGCTCCACGCCCAATGTGGAGCCCAGGGCAGGCCTGAGCTCACAGCCCCGAGGCTGAGACCTGCGCTGAGATCAAGCGTCGGACACTCACCCGGGCACCCCTTGTAGTTTTGTTTGCTAAATCTGGCAGCCATCACCCAGGAGAGAGAGGGGCATGGGGCTGCCGGCCTCCTCAATGCACTCACCGGCAGCAACTTCCTGTCTTGTCTTTAATGTGGGACGGGGGCATGACGCACAGTGGGGTTCTGCCAGGCCCAGTCTGCGGGTGCTCTGAGACTGAGTTCCCGTGTGGACACTTGGCGGCCGTGATGGCTAATGTTATATATCAGCTTGACTGGTTCACGGGGTACCCAGATACTTGGTCAAACATTATTGTGAGTGTTCCTGTGAGTGCTGAGCCTGAGCACAGCAGAATATTGTCCCGGAAGTGGGTGGGCCCCACCTAAGCAGGTGAAGGCCCAACGAGCGCAAAAAACACGGGCCTCTCCTCCGAGTAAGAGGGATTTCTTTCTCCTGACCGGCTTTATGCTGGGACATTGGTTCTTTCCAGTCTTTGAACTTGAACTGAAATGCAAGCTACCACTGGGCCTCGAGCCTTCCAGACCACCCGGGAACCATCATTTGGCTTCTCTGGGGCTCAGGCCTCAGGTTTGGACTAGAGTCATCATGTCGACTCTCCTGAGTGTCCCGCTTGCTGACTGCGGAGCTGAAGACTTCTCAGCCTCCATAATCATGTCGGCCAATTCCTTATCATAAAATAATGATTCCTTATGATAAATATAAGTAATACATAAAGGCTAATTCCTAAATATTACGTATGGGTCCCGCCTGTCTGGGGAGCTCTAACTGGGACAGCAGCCATGGTGACGGGGAATCAGAAGCTCCCGTCCTCAAGGCCCCCAGGAGCTGCCGCTGCTCCCTGTGGCGGGCCCCATGTACGTGAGTGTGCTGAGGGCCGGTGGGCACCAGAGGGCAGCTGAGGTGCTGGGGGGGGCCCAGCACAGGCCGGCGCAGTGGGCGCTTGTCTCCGGCCCGCACGGCCACTGAGGGGCTCTGCGGTGAACACTGATTCTTCGGGAGGGAGACGTGCTTCTCTTCTCTTCTGTAATGCACCGGGATGGCACAAATCTGCCCCGTAAAAGCAAGGAAAATGTCATATAGCAGGAAGGCAGATGGGGAGGAGGATTCACTTAGTGCCTTCTGTGAGCCAGGCTCCCCGCAGACAGCGTTGCATTCTGGTGTCATCTGGCCAGGGCCTCCAAGCACAGGACGGGATCCCGAGATGGTCGTCGGTGTACGCCACACGCTCGTGACCGGCCCGGTGTGTTATGGTTTATGTACGTCAGTGAGAGACCCTGGGACCCACGACTGAACATGGGAACCAGGACGTTGTCCATAACTTCCTCCCCCGACCCAGGGCCTCTGCTCTCCCCTCCCCCCCGGGGCCACACTCCTGACCTCGTGTGTGAAATTAAACAAGAAAGTGATCCAGGTCTCCACACGGAAGTATGAGAAGAGGTAGGTCTGGTTTTACATTTTTAAAACTTCAGAAAAAGGTATCTCTTCTTGTGAACTTCCCAGGAGCCACGGGGAGCAGGCTTGCTGTGCCCATCTCACAGATTGGCAAGCAGAGTCACGGCATGAGAGGGGCCGACCTGGGATCTGAACCTGAGTCTGTGCAGTTGGTTCTAAGGCCGTGTTCCTGCAGCTCCGGGCGGCTGGGCCCCCTGAGTGACAGGGAGCCCTCCTCGGGCAGGGCCACGCCGTCTGCCTTGCTCGACACAGAATCATCACGGTGTGGCCTGGGCAGAGCGTTCAGTAAACATTTGCTGAGCAAATGAACAACATCTCTGCTTGTAGGTCTATGTGGGAAAAGGGGCACCGTAGTGACCATCCTTAGGCACACAGAGGGGCTGGAGGTGGTTGGCTTGTCCTCCCGGGAGCTGAATTTCCCAATTAACTTTCTTTTTTTCCTCCTAGTAAGGAAAAACAAAAGTGTTTTCTATTCCACAAAATCAGGGAGCACAAAGAGTTAGGATCCAGGAGCTAGGCGGTGTCTCCATGGCCCCACGCTACCTGCCGTACCTGTCTTTTTCTGTCTCCTCTGTCTTTCTCCTCCTCACTGGCTCTGGTCCCCTCCGGGGATACGCTCAGCTACAGCGTCCTGTGGCTGCCAGGGCCTGGGCCAGCTGCTCCATGACCCCGGAGGCTGAGTGTGTCTCCGGCAACAGCCCACAGAGGTGCGGGCAAGGCTCTGCCCTTCGTGGGTGCCACAGTGGGCTCTCAAGGTGAGTGGGGATGTCTGGGGAGCCATTCTAGGGGATGCTGGGCCCTTGAACCTGCCCGTTAAGATCCCGGTGACTCAGACCCCATCCGCCGACATTCCTTTTCAAGTTCCTGTTTGCTTCTGCAAGTTGAGGTTCTTAAAAGCCAGCTATGAGTCTTGAAACTGTGGGACAAGGGCAGGCACTCAAATTTGGCAGAAAACATCGTCAGAAAATGGCAACGGTAGCAAAACGTAGGGGAGGGCGTAGGGAAACATGGTCTGTGTGCTTCCGTGTGATCTCCTGTGTATACATGGCCACAAAACAACACGTGTGTCCCCAAGAACACGCCAGGATATCCCCCAGTGCTTGCAGCCACACAAACAAGCATCAGTGTGCTCGGGCCATTCCTGTGTGTGTGTGTGTGTGTGTCTGGGAGGGGGCCTGTGGGGTTGGACACCCAGGTGGTCAGCCCCTGGCCTCCCTGGGTTGAAAATCCAGGGAACACATGAGGGCTGGCAGGGGACGTTTTGGGGCACCGTTCTCCCTTGATTTCCCTCCTGACTCTCTTGACAGCGGGGGGCATCTTAGGATCTGAAAGTGGCTACTACGGTCCGAATGTTTGTGCCCCCTAAATGCACGTGTTGAAGCTCTGATGGCCCGGGTGCTTCTATTTGCAGATGGGGCCTCCTGGGAGGTAATTAAGGTTAAATGAGGTCAGAAGGGTGGGGCTCTGATCTGATAGGATTAGCGTCCTCAGGAAAAGGGCCTCAGAAAGCGGGCTCTCTTGCTTCTCGTGCTAGGAAAGTGGGCACGCAGTGAGACAGTAGCCACAGATCCAGAGAAGCGCCTCAGAAGAAACCAACCCTGCAGGCACCTCGACTTCGGCCTCCAGGGTTGTGCGAAGTCGATGTCTACTGGGTAAGCCCCCAGGTCAGTGGTGTTTCACGGGGCATGCAAGCCGACAAAGACACCGGACGGCCTGCCCTTCGTGCTAATGCATACATTTTTCATGTCTTCCTGTGAGTGACATACATATTCCCGGGGTAGCCCCAAGCAGCCTGTCCTCTTGCCAGCCTCCTGGATGCCTGGTTTTAGCCAGAGGCCAAGGCAGACTCGGTGTTCCCGCTGTGGTCTCTGGTGCGTAGGAAGCTGGGCTGGACCTGAGCCAGCTGGGCCGCCCTGCTGCCCTGGCCTGGGCTCTGGGCTCTTTCGTGACCGCTGAGCACCCGAGTCACACTGTAGACCCACACAGCCCATCTCGGGGCCGTGTCTGCTGGCCACGTTCTCACAGCCCCAGACGGAGTGCTTGAGCTCCTGGGAAGAGGAGACAGGCCGGTGGACTGCTGGACGGACCGGCCCAGGACCGGAATTCAAGGAGGGATCACCAGACAGCTTTTCTTTAAGGAAGACAGGCATAAGAGGGAGAAGCCTGAGGGTTCGGGCTTTCTTTTTAAGTTGCTGGTTATTAAATGCGTGCCAGGTGCGGGCCAGGTGCGGGCTGAGCGCCCGGGGCAATCCTTGTGGATTCTCACTGCCTTCTAGAAGGCAGCACCTTTTTATCCCCATTAGACAGGGCAGGAAACCGAGGCTGAGATCAGAGAGGGGAGGAGTCAGGGCTCCTTTGACTCCCTGAGGCCCGAGACACCCAGACCAAACCCCTTATGGGCCGCACACAGTGCTTGGCCTTGAGCCAAACTCCTCTTGGCCTTCTCTTAATTTCTTGAGAAATTAATAGGGGAAGAGTTTGAGGAGGACCAGGCCATCCGGTGAAGGCTGGGGCTTGATGCTGAGTAGGGCGGGGCTCAAGGGGAGAGCCGTCTCTGAGGCTGGGCTACCGGAGGGCTTCCTGGAGGAGGAGACACCAGAGCGGGGAAGGAGAAGAGGATGGGCTCCAGGGTGGGTCTGGCCAGAGTCGGGGTGCAGGGGTGGGTAGGCTGCTGGCCTGTGCAAGGAACAGAAACAGCGCGGGAGGAATGGGAACAGGTTCATACCTGCACACTTGAGCCTTGCAGTCCGCCCTGGGTCGGGGTCAAGGTCCTCGTTCTGCATGGGAGAACGGCTGAGGCCCAGGTCTCACAGTGACATAACAGGTCAAGGTCAAACCTCAATGTCTCATTTGTGGCCTACTCCCCTCCCTGCAGCAGCGTGGTTTCCGAGGCCAGGGCCTGGGGTCAGAGCTGCAGCCGGAGAGAGAGGTGACAGGGTGTAGAGGCAGCTGCAAGAGGTTAGGTCGGGTGCCCGCCCCTGAGAGGAAGTGGGCCGGGACACAGGGGACAAACCCAAGGCAGGGGGCACCCTCAGCTGTGGCAGGCCTCCCAGGGCAACGTCAGGTCAGGGGCTTTGGTTCAGGCCAGTTGGCCCCTTCCCAGAGCTTCCCTCCAATACTCCAGAGAACCAGAGGCAGGAAACGGGGGTACCCGGAAGGGAGAACCACCTTGGGAACGGGGAGCCCCCTTCACAGGATCCAAACTTTGTTGGGCAGGAAGATGCTTCCTGGAGCCTTGGAAGGAACTGAGAAACACAGAGTCCTGGGGTCGCTGCCAAAACCAAAGTTCGCTCCTCAGGCGAATGCCGTTGGGGGAGAGACGGGGGGAGAGAAACATATGGAAAAACCGGCGTCTTCCACATTGCCGGGAGAGGCAGCCGCCCCTCCACAGCCTGCTGTCCCATTTCCTTTCTGTTCCCTCTGGTGCCTTCCGGGGACAGTGACTAGAGTCTCTACGGCCTGGCTCTGAGCGGCTTCTGACAATGGCATCAGGGTCACCCAAGCCCTCGCCTTCAGGGAGTCACAGAGTGTACAGGGAGACACAGGAATAAGAGGTGACAGGGACCAGATAGTCAGAAAGCAAAGTCGCTGACTGCCTGGGGAGATCAAGGAGGGCTTCCAGGAGGAAGCAGCCATGGAAGTGAGCTGGAATTAAGCCAGAGGAAAAGAGGGGAGGCCAGTGTGTTTCCACCCATGCATCTATCTGAGATGTTGAAATGCCAGCACAAAGAAGTGGAGGCTCAGAAGGGTTAGGTGAATTTTGCCCAGCAGCACACAGGAAGCAACAGGTCGGTGAGGTCAGGATTTAAACCCAAGCGCCAGCCTGAGACCAGGGTCTGTGTCTGGGTGTGTGGAGCCAGTCTGATTCCTGAAGAGACTTCCCAACAACCAGGCCATGGAACCAGGGGGATGCTGGGAAAGAAGAGGGGCTTACCCATATTGGGACTTGACCTGAGGAGTGGGTCTTGGGACAGAGAGGAAGGGACATCCTCTGTCTCAGGGGCTGGGCCAGTGAGGTGAGAGGCAGCGGTGGGAGAAGGAGTTGGCTGGGGCTCCAGACACATCGTACAGCAGGACCTGGACATCCACAGGCTCTTCCTTCCTGAGGCTGCCAGTGTTCGCTGGGGTAGGGAGTGTGTGCATGTGTGTCTCGGTGTGTGTGCCCATGCACAACTGCGTGTCTGAGTGATGAATGTCTGTGTGTGCATGCGTGTCTGAGTGTGTGTGCTTGTGTCTCTGCACGCATGCCTGAGTATGTGCATGCATGTCTGAGTGTGTGTACGCATGCGTGGCTGAGTGTGTGTGCATGCACGTCTGGCTGTGTGTGTGCATGTGGACAAGAGTGCCCTCGATAAGCAGTGGTCAATGAACAGATGCATGAAAGGTCCAAGTTGGGCAGACCAGTGTCCGTGGCACCAAGAGCGTGTCTGGGCACAGACTGGGCGGGTGTATTTGCTCCGCAGGCATGGGACTGTACACTCAGGGCGTGGTGGTGGGCTCACGCCCTGTAATCTGCTGATCACTTGTGAGTGGGCGAGGACAGCATGTAGACAGCTGGTCACCCGTGCTTCGGTGGCAGGGCCCCGTGACTGTAGGATCCACGAGGGCTGAGGCGAGCCAGGTGTCCTCAGCTGGCTGACCTCAGAGATTCTGGCCTGTCTCCCAAGAAAAGAGGCCAGAAGCAGGGCAGGAACACCTGAGGAGGCGGCCAGGATCTCAGTGTCACTATGGCAGACGACCCAGGGCAGCCAAGGAGCCGCCTCACTCCGAGCAGGCAGGGGCTTGCGTCTGATCCTGGAAATGTGAGCTCACCTTGAGCCCTGACAGGTGGAGCAGGGAAGCTGTGCCGGGTGAGGTGCCCCCTGGCACGTCTGGTCAGGGGAAGCATGTCCTTCCTCCTGGATGTCCTCCTAGGGACACCAACAGAGTGGCCTGCCAGGGCCAGATGCCTGAGGACAGTCCAGGGAGGAAGTGGAAGCAGAGGCCACCTGGGTGGGCGGAGGTGAGAACGCAGCTCAGCTCCGGGGTGTTTTCTCACCCCTCCACAAAGGCCCGGCCCGGCCGCCCATCTGTGTGGTCAGCCAGCCGGCCCAGGCTCTGACTCCGGAAGGTCACCCTTCTGTGGCCCCCCACAATTGCCCAGCACTGGCGGGGGCGGGGGCGCTGCTCTGCTGGGGCTCACATAACAGTTCTGCACACCCCACCCTGCAGCTGTCCCAGGCCTCTGACCTTGGCCTCCCTGGGCCCCTGAGAAGCCTCCTGACCTCCCTGGGACTGACTATTTTCTGCTCGTCTGCCTCCCAGTCTGTCCTAACCAGCCCCAGAGGGTGTCCTCCTGGAGCTCCTCCACCTCCAGGTGGGCCTCCCACCCACCTCGGTCCCCTGGAACCACCCACCTGCTCTCTGCACCCCGGTTGCCGGTCCTCAGACCTCCCGCCAGCAGGGCAGCTGGGACCAGGTTCTGGGACAGGGAGTACCCGCTAGAGTGGCGCCCCCTTGTGGCAGATCAACAAACACATTCACAGGACCCTCTGCCCCACCCGCGCTGAAATTCTCTGGTTCCTTGAGGAGCTTTTAAATGGGGGGTGGCATGGGGAGAGTTTCTCTTAATTTCAGTCTTGTCCATTCGCTCCGACTTCCTTCATGTGGCCAGGTCATGCCGCAGCAAATCCTTGTATGGGAGGTTCCTGGAAGATGCAAGTCACCTGTATGTGGGCTTAAATTCTTCTTGAAAATCGTAAACCCCAAAAAGATTGATTAAAAAAGTAAAATAACTGGATTCATTATCCCAGAAAACACTTTCCATAGCTGCTTCCTTCCCCATGTTGGGCCTAATCCATGGGGCTGGGGCGCCAAAGACACGGGGCCCACAGCCCTTCAGAGGAGAGACACTGACAGACACTCCATTTCCAAAGCATTCCAGACACCAGGGCCCCACATGCTCAGTCCAAGAGGACATGGAGGCTCAGAGACATGCGGTTGCACAGCAAGGGGAGGCCCCGGGTCAGTTTGGTATACAGTAGGTGTATATTAGGTGCTTAAGACTAGCAGACAGGTACACAGTGACTTCATCCCCCACGTCTTCTGACATTCAAGGTCAAACTCCTCACCCCTGTGTGGCGCCCTCCTTCCTGTGGGCTCTACCCAGCTACGAGGCAGCTTGATTCAGCGGGCTCGTGCACCAGCGGCCCCAGGAGTAAAGCAGGTGGCTCTGAGGCCGCTGCTTTGGGAAAGGACAGTGTGGCCACAGGAGGGGACTGAGCACAGAGGCGAAGGGACAGTGGGGCGCCGTGGAGGTGCGCAGTCATTCTTCTATTCTAGCTACACTGGCTGGGATCCTCTGGGCTTAGGTTTTTCAAAGCGGAGGGTTTGGAGCCTTACAGGAATTACTCACCAGCCCCAGCTGGGCGGGGCTCAGACGCAAAACGGCTGTCCCAGGCCGTTTCTCCACTCTCTGGCCCCATCTGGACAATGCCACATCTCCCCTGACCTCTTGGTCCCAGGGCAGCTGGCGCCGTCCAGACGCTGGCTTTCACGGGGAGTGGGGGGAGTAGAGAGGGTGCGTGGGGGCTGTCCCACTGCACCGTTGCTGGCCTGGCAGGGCTGGCCTTCTTCAGCCTTGTCCAATGCAGCCTTATTCAGCCTTGTCCCATGGCCCGTGGGCATCCCCTCTCCTCGAAGGTGGCTGTCTCGGGTGAGCTCAGACCTCATCACCTTGCTCTGCGCACAGTGCACATGGTGCGTGCCTGCCCAGGGAAGGAGTCATGCCAAACAGAATTCCCTCTGCTTTCTCCCCACGGCCGTCATCTGCCTCTTCTTCTCTCCCCCTGCGGGGAGACGGGCTGGGGCCAGTCAGACAACCCACTGCCCCAAAAGACAACCGACCGGGTCACTCCCTGTTGTTTCCTGGTGGTGATGGCCAAGGACAACGGGGTAGCCACCGGCCTCTCAGCCTCCCTGAGGGTGGGCTTTGGTTCTCCACCAGCCGAGGTCCCGCAGGAAGGGACAGTTACACCGAGACATTCTACAGACGTGTGAACCAGGTTAAAGGCACTAACAGAGGCCAGCAGCAGCAGGAGGCTGGGAACCCCGGCTCAGGGTGGGGGGTGGGGGGTGTGTGTGCGGAGGTGGATGTCACCTGACAAAGCTGCAGTCGCGTGAGGAGAAAGCTAAGTAAGCCGAGGATACCCCGACCTCAGCCATGACCCACCATCTCGTCCCCAGCTGGGCTTCCTATTGGCTGGTCCCCAACAGGAAGTCAGAGGGCAGAGCTGCCTAGGAAGGGCCGGCAGTTGGCCCCTGGGCCCCAGAACAGGACGGAGGAGGGCAGAGAGTGACTCATGGGGTGGGCAAGGGGTGGCACCTGGGAAACAGTCCGCAGAGTCAGTCTCCTAATCCCTGGGGGCCGGGCCATCAGGAAAAGGCTCATTCCACATCCGTGACATTCCCCATGGTTTAAAGAGGTGTTAGAGGAGGGGGGCCTCCACGGTGGAAGTGAGGACCCTGTGGGTTCATGCTTCAGCTGGAGCCGCCTGTGGGAACCCAGGTCTTGGCCTTAATGCGAATGCGGTGGTGACGGTTTCCAGAGCACCACAGGGCATGGAGGGTGGGGAGTGGGGGTGGGGGGGGGGGGATGGAGGGCACAGGTCCATCCGGCCGCCTGACACTGGAGGCCGCTCGGGGCATTTGCATGGGCTCCAGAGAGTAAGGCCCGTCTCACAGGCCTGGCACAAGGAATACAATGAGGAAAAAGCATAGTGACCACTGATTGTGTGTGTGGGATGCCTCTGAGTTAGTGGTTCACAAAATGCACAAAGGGCTGTTCACACAGTAAGGATTGGTCCCCCCTTCCTCACGATCCTGCAGGCTAGCCACATTTTGTGCCACAAAGGATGACCCCTGGCAATCTTCACCACCCAAAGGAGGCGGTTCCTTACCCCAGGGTGCCCATCACCCACACAGGGTTTGCCCTGGCCTACAAGAGACTATGTTCCACTGGAAACATCCAGGGCCCCTCACTCAGCAGCCACGGGTTCTGAGGCCCCAGGGAGGGAGTCGAGCAGCCCAGGGCCTTCCCCACTGTGGGTAGAGCCAAGCAGAGCCCCTCCGTCCGGGGCTGCCTTGTCCCCTGCGGCTCAGCACCCACTGGTTGACCAGTACAGGTGTGTTTCTGAGACCAGTAGTGGACTCTGGATGATCATTTACAGATTGGAGGGGAGATAAACCTGCTGTTGATGCCTGTTTATGTGCCCTTTATAGGTCATAAAGAGATGGTACCGCTGGGGACCACGCTTCTGTGCCAGCACCGCACCCCCCCACACACATACTGTCTCTTTCTGACTACCTTTTATGGCCCACTCCTATCTTTCTCCCTCCCCAAGCCCCACCCCAGTGCAGATCCCAAGACCATAACCTTCCTCAAATTGCTGCTGGCTTTTCCTGACCTTCTGCCCCAGGCACAGAAAGTAACTTTATTAGCAGGGCTGGTGAGGGCTTGGCTGGGGCCCCAGCCCAGGATGGTGGGGGGGGGGGGAGTAGTTCTGCCAGTGCAGCAGAGACCCAGAGCTGCCCAGCTTTTAGAAGGAAAGGGATTAAGGAATCCAATCCCTATCTCTTGGTGTATTTTCCAACTGTCTGTGGCCCCTACTCCTTGGGGGTGGGGACAGGGTGAAATTCAGCCCGGTTCTCCTTGTCTGTCCTTTCCCTGCACAGGGACAGTGGCGCTGATCAAAGAGTGGGGTGGCTGATTGGGACAGGCACTCCCATGTTACCGGGGCCTATTAGGGACCCCCAGGTCTCCTCTTTGCACCTTAAAATGGACTCAGACCCTGGCTCTGTGTCTAAACCTTCTCATGATGGTGATGATCACTGCCCATGGGTGTGGGCAGCCCTCCTCAGTTTGATAGGAAGTAAGGGGACATGGAATCAAAAGACCCAGGCTTCAACCAGAAGCCTGTTCACTTGCACAGGAGCCGAACCTCACTGTCCTCATCCTCCAAGTCGAGCCATGATCCCTACCTCACAGCCGCCATGAGAGGGCTCCGTGCATGCTTGCTGGAAGGGCTTGCCATGTGCAGTGAGGTGGAAAGAGGACAGCTTTACAGTCATGGAGACTTGGGTTCAGCTCTCGGCATCGCCATTGGGCAAGTCAGCCCTCTGCACGACGCTTGCCAGTTTGCAAAACGGAGACAGCGAGACCCACTTTTTGGGTGTTGTGAGTTGGAGCAAAGCGTGTCCTCAGTGATAGTAAATGCTCAGCAATGGTGGCAGCCCGTACTGAGGCTGAGAGGAGATGTGAGCGGTCGCATTTTACAGGGAGGAAACTGAGGCTCCAGATGGTCAGAGGAATGGTGGAGCTGGGCCAGCCAGGCCTGTCTGATGCTCGCCCATCCTATTGTCCACCCTGTGCCTCTCCCCCCTTGACTGACCCTAGCAGAAGGGTTGCTCCTGGAGTAGGCCCAGCTAGACTTGCATCTTAGCCACAGGCCAGGGGCAGGCAGGGCCGGTGTGGCATCTGCTTTTGTTCCCTAAACCTGCAGTGACAAGCTAATAGCCATTCTCCAGTGTCCTGTGTTCCACCACCAATAAGGGACAGATGTTGATGGCATCTCGGGGGTGGGTCTCGGCACTTGTTCCCCAACATTCAGACCAGTTCTGTGGCTTGGGGATGTTGGGAAGGCATGGCCGGCGGGTTGTGGGGGTGCACGGTCTTCCTCCAGTCCTGATTCTCTTGAGTCATTCTACTCTGGTGCCCAACCCATGTTTGTTTTGTCTTTCTGGGTTTCAGCCCTTTGGCCAGTGGGAGGTTAAAGATTACTGAGGCAGCTGACAATAAAAGTGCCCGGTGTGCTGGCCTTTGACCATCCATTAGAAGGCAGTGGGATCACATTCTACACAACTGCCACAACGGTGAAAGTGGCGAGGGTGTGGGCAAGGGGCACACCCTCCTTGTATTAATATTAAGAGGACAGTCTCTGCTGCTTGGGCAATCAGGCCAAGTTTCTCTTTCATCTGAAGCCAGGGCCACAATGTGGCATTGTTCTCTATCTCAAAGGCCACTGTGTGGCCCCAGAGTGGACCCAGATGGACTCCACCTGGCAGAGTAAACACTCACCCAGAGGTGGCCGGTGACAATGCGAAGAGCTTTCTTTTTCTCCTGGAAGAGATACTTTCTTCCAGGTGAGTCTGCAAATCAGAGACTTTGAGGCATTGTTAGACCCCCTGTCTAGGCTTCAGATTCCTCATCCAGACCATGGTGGTCAGCCTACAGTCCACACCCCAGGAAGGTTCTTAATCTTTCCTATGCTGTTGGAAGCTGAAGGACCTCTTCCTAGAACCATGTTTTCTTAATGCATAATATACAACCAGATGATTGCAAAGGAAATTGATTATATTGAAATACAATGACCAACATATTAAAATCCAGTTTGAGATATAGAAATACATGCGCTACATTCTGAGTGTATTAAATTATAAGCGCTTACCAACTACTAGATTATCAACTACTATAATTTGAAAGTAAGGATGAACGAACATCACATGATATTTGCAAGAGCAAAGTTATAGGCACTATTTGTACCTCAGAGAGGGTCTCCCCCCTCTGTTTTTTGGCCTAGATTTCTTTGCAAACAATTTTATTTTGAAATACGTATAGACTCACAAGAAATTGCAAAAATCGTAGAGAGGTCTCATTTACCCACCACCCAGCTTGCTCCAAGGGTGAAATCTAACATGATTATGTACACTGTCGGAACCAGGACATTGGTGGGCACAATATGATGAACTAGACTAGAGAGCTTCACTCAGATTTCTCCAGTGTGTGCGTGTGCTGTGTTTCGGAGCACGTTACTGGAATAGTCCTCTGACATTTTATCACACCTGTAGATTAGTAATGCCACCGCAATGTCAAGATGCAGAATTCTCTTCCATAATGGAGAAGCTCCTTCATGCGGCCCCTTTTTAGTTCCATCCACCCCTTTCCTCACGACCCCCTCCATCCCACTAATCTGTCCAGCATCATGCACAAATAGCAATAGTTAACCTGTTCCAGGTAGTGACCAAGCACTTTTCTCTTCTCCAAAGAGGTCAAAGCAGAGGATCAGAGAGGTTGGGTAATTGCTTGGGGTTGCTCAGCAATAAAAAAGGTGGCAGAACGGGGGCCGCCTGTGTCCATATCTCCGTTTATCCTCTGCTACGAACCTCCTAGTCTCCAGAAGAAATATCTTGGACACAAATTGGGAAACCCGGCCTCAGTTTCCAGCTCCACCTCCTGGTAGCTGCTTGGTGTGGGGCATCTGAACATCTCTGAGTCTCAGTGTTTTTGGCTGGAAGATGGCGGTCTCAGTGCCTGGACAGCGCAAAGGGAAGTCATGAAAAGCTCACCTTGATGAGGGTGCAGGGTGCATGCCGGATGCACTTGGAGAGAACGGGGCTCTCACTCTGGTGGAGCTCCAGGCATCTCCTCCCGGTGAGCTGCTGCCACCTCGGTGGAATGTGTGTGCAGGTGTGTGCAGGTGTGTGTGGGGGGTGTGTGTGGTGGGGTTCAGAGCCAGGGTAAGAGCCAGAGTCTGGGGAACCTCAGTGACTACACACACACACACATGCACACACGTACACACAGAGTAAGAACAAGAGAGCAAGAGTGAGTGAGAGAGAGAGAGAGAGAGAGAGAGAGAATGGTTGGTGATCAGAGCACCTAGTCTGAGTTCCTGAGTTATAGGTAGCTGCAAGAAAGTGGAGGTGGTGTCTGGAAAACTTCTGTGCTACTAATTGCCAGAGGAAATTGATGGAGAACTGTTTGCATGTAGACTACAATTGATTGAATAAACAAAGAAGCCTATATATGTCATCAAAGTAACACACAATACAGTTTTCTGAATTCATTGAAATCTTTTGATTACAAATGATGGACTTCCAACTCAAATTACCTTAAGGGAGAAAGAGTTCCTGTGATAAAATGTCCTTCAGGGCGGGGGTACAGCTGCCCTCGGGATAGTTGGAGAAGGGAGATGGGGGCTTAGACATCACTGTTCTCTCCCCTTCCCATCTTTCTCTCTCTTCATCTTATAATCTCAGTTTCTCTCTGCATTCTGCCTCCATGGGCCTGCAAAACAAATCCGGGAGGGAGTTTATGACCCCAGCCAGTTCCTGAATCATACCCTTCCATTTAGTGACTTGAGAGGGAAGATGAGCCTTCTCTATAAGCCATGCTGGAGAAGGACCCAACTGGCCATCTTGTATCCCACAGCCATGCTTGGACCGATCACAGTGACCAGCAGACTCAGCCTCGACTCTTAGGAGGTGGGGCCAGTTCCCCTGCTACCCAACAGGGGAGCTGTGCTAAGCTAAAAAAGCAGTAAGATAGGAGGCCTCAGGAAAGTGTGTAGATGTCCAGGGAATTGTCTGGGAATGTCTAGAGAAACTCTTTGAAGATAGCAAGGGAATTTTGGAACTGCCAGTGAGTAACCAACAGCAACACAGATCACTCAGGAAACCCCTGAATGCATGCTTAGAAATGTTTATTAAAATTATTTAATGTCCCATCCAAATATTTGGCTACAAAGAAATCCGGGCTAAACTATCAAAGATACATAATATGGCTTCAATTTAAAGAAGCCAGACCAAGGATGCCTGGATGGCTCAGTTGGTTAAGCAACTGCCTTCCGCTCAGGTCATGATCCTGGAATCCCGGCATCAAGACCTGCATTGGGCTCCCAGCTCCATGGGGAGTCTGCTTCTCCTTCTGACCGCCCATCTCAAGCGTGCTCTCTCTCTCTCTTTCAAATAAATAAATAAAAATCTTAAAAAAAAAAAAAAAAAAAGAAGCCACACCAATAGACTTCACCCATCCACCCATCCATCTATCCATCCATCAAATGTTTGTTGAGTGCCACAATGTGCTGTGTTGGACAGAAATTGATGAGTGAAACAGACATAGCTGCTATCTTAGTTTAACTCACAAACCTGCCAGGACTCCCCAGTGCCTAAGAGCAGGGAGGGAATTGTTCAGCCTGGTATTTCAGACATCAACCACCCAGCACACACCTTCCCTTCTAACTGCAACCTCCCTCCCCTCATGGGAGGACCTGTGGTTCCCTGCAATCGCTCTGCCTTTGCAGGCCTCTGTGCTTCTTTTGGTGCTGTTTCCTCTGCTTGGCATGCTCTCTCCCAGTCTCTTCCTAACCCAGTCTGAAGCCCCTTCAAGCCCTGGCTCATATCCCACAATGTCTCTGAAGCCTGTGTGTGTTCCCGCAATCTTTGCAGGGAATGGAGTGTCATGGCACTCAGATGCCAAGGGTCTCAGTGGGCAATGCAAAGGGTTTCTGTGGCACGGAATGACTTCCATTTCTTGGAATGAGATTCACTTGAAGCCCTGGACTTTGGGCCTTTGTGTGCATCCCCATTGCTTTCTGAGGTGTTTGACCCTGTTTTCTCACAGATGAAACATTGGTTTACAGCTTATTTACAAAATTGATAGCTCATTTGGTCCTCCAACCAACCCGGAGAGTAAGGATGGTAGCCCACATTGAAGATAGAAAAGCTGAGGCCCAGGAATTTCTATTTCTAGCAACACTGTAGACCAAAAGGATACTTCTCTTACTGAAGCCAACTAAAAGTCTTGGGTTTGAAAGAATCCTAAACTCATTTATGAGTTGGCAAGGAAATAAGGTATACACAGCCAGTAAATAAGTGAAGACAGAGACTCAGGAAAGTGAGCAGAGCGCCGAAGCTAGCTTGGACTTGAGGATATTTGTTGAGCCAGATATAATTGAACATTGATTTTACATATTCTGAGTCAAGGAAGTAAAAAGTTTAAGAGTCAACTAGAAATCAATATCCCCTCCTAAGACCACAAGGAGCACTGCCTGTCTTGAACCTGGGGACTGAGTGGAAGACAATTCTTCTCAGAATTTGTCACCAAGACAGTTTGTAGCCTCAATTAACACAATCTGGGAATCCAAAGAACTTCAAGTCAAAACTTTATCTTAAAGTGGTCCCATCCTGGTAGTGATCCCAGGTATTGACAGAAGAGAACACAAATTCTCTCAAAAGGAAATGACTCCCATCCTAGGCTTTAAACAATTTCTATAAAGTTCCATGGAAAACGAGAAATCTGAATTAAAAATCACTGACATACCAGGAAACAGAAGAGAGAGACAGACAGAACAGAATCAGATAATCAGACTTTGAAGAACTGCAGATATTAGGATTATACAATGAATGAAAAAATATATTTAATATATCTGAGAAGTAAATGGAAGTTTAAAGCAAGTGAGTAGGGATCCCTGGGTGGCTCAGTTGGTTAAGGCACTGCCTTTGGCTCAGGTCATGATCCTGGAGTCCTGGGATCAAGTCCCACATCCAGCTCCTTGCTGAGCAGGGAGCCTGCTTCTCTCTCTGTCTCTGCCTGCCGCTCTGCCTGCTTGTGTTCTCCCTTCCTCTCTCTCTGACAAATAAATAAATAAGTAAAATCTTAAAAAAAAATAATAAAACAAGTGAGTAAAAAGTAGATTA
Source organism: Mustela putorius furo (assembly GCF_011764305.1). Classification (NCBI taxonomy): domain Eukaryota; kingdom Metazoa; phylum Chordata; class Mammalia; order Carnivora; family Mustelidae; genus Mustela; species Mustela putorius. The sequence continues at coordinate 47,821,037 of NW_025421290.1, read as the reverse complement.
GAAAGTGAACTTCTGAAAAAAAAAAAAGAAAATGCATTTAAATGGAGTTACAAACTCAAAGGACAGATTTAACACCAGGTTAGATGAAGGATAAGAGAGAATTAGTGAATTTGAAGATGGAAATAAGAAAATTATTGATAGTCAGCCCAGATAAAGAGACAAAGATGAAAACATTAAGACTGAGACTTAAAAGATACAGTGAGGAATGAAATGTAGCCTAGTCACATCTCCAAAAGGAAAGGAGAGAAGAGAGTAGAGGAATAATGGGAGATTAAGGAGGGGAGGGAATGGAGCAAAGCCAATAATATGAAGAGATAATAGCTGAGAACTTTCCAGAACTGAGAGAAGAAGAATCCTCAGAAGCCCAATAAATTCTAAGCAAGTTAAATTAAAAGAAAAACAGTGCAAAGAAACTGTAGCAAAAACAAAGAAAAGATTTTGTAAACAGGAGAGTATAAATAGATTTAACATAAAGGAAGGACAAGGTGACAGTTGACCTCAACAGAAACAATTAGAGCCAGGGTACAGTGGGATGATATCTTAAATGTACAGGAAAAAAAAAATACCAATTCTATACCCAGTGAAGGTATCTTTTAACAATGGGAATTAAATACAGGTATTTTTTTTTTACATAAACAAACCCCAGAAAATCTGTCACCAGTAGACCCTCACTACAGGAATTCTAAAAAATAGACTTTAAGCAGATAGGAAGTGATCCCAGATGAAAGGTGGGAAGTGAGAGAAGGAATGAAGAACTAAGAAAGTGCTAAAATGTGGGTAGAAAGGGCTTTATATGGAGTATATAAAACCAAGTATGGGAACACCAATGTGTGCATATAGAATAGGTGTTCATCAGTGGTTGTGATGATGGTGATGATGGTGATGATGATAATGGTAAACACAAGTTGCAGGATGGATACACAGAATGAGTGCAGGGTTAGTATAAGAAACACTTAGGCTTGATCATAAAACTTCCATTTTGAGCTGAGTAAGTTTGAGAAAATTGAACTGTCTGTATTTTTGTAATATATTAGATAGGGATAAAAATAGTGTTCACATGATTTTTGTGAGAAATAAATTAGATAATATGAGAAATAATCAGATAATTAAAACACTAATCACAGGACTTGGTGCATATTTGAAACTTTGATTTCAATTTGAATCTCAGCTTCTCAAATAGAGGGATAAGAGGCTGAGGAAGGTGGATAGGGGACCAACACTTGTTGATGTTTACAATGAAAGCTACCATGCATTGAGTATCTACTATATACTAGGCACTATCCATGAACTTTGTATACTTTTTCTTACTGAATGCTTATAGTATCCTTGGGAAATAGTAGCATATATGTGTGTTTAACTCCTGCAGCAGATGATTTTTTTTAAACATGTTCCCTCCTCAATATAATAAAATTATTTTCAGTAACAATTATGCAATAATCAGTAATAGTCATTATTTTGTTTATTATTTTTTAGTTCTAAAATAATTAACAATTAAAAAAGAAATACCAATGTTAAATATATTTAAATTCAGCAAAGTCTTTTGTGATCTAAAATTTTCATTTATCAAACAAAACTGCTACCCATTTCCAGTTTACAAGCTTGAACAATTACCCCAACATTATGAACTCACTTTCCAAATGAACACATGTAACTGAGTGCATGTGTGTTGGGGTCAAATCATTTAACTAGAAGTTCTTTGAATTAATTTCTTTGTAGGATGCAATATTCAAGAAAGGATAAGTAATAAAGATGTTCTAATTTGAAACTACATATTATTGAAACTCAAATGTAATAACAGCAATTATTTAGAACTTAGACCAACAAAAACCTTTTTTTCCAAGGAAAGTATTTTATTACTGACATTATTTAGAATAGACAAAGCCTGATGTTAATAAAAAGCAGATCAACTTTTTGTTGGTTTTATTATTGTTTTAAAATTACCTGTAGATAATTGCCTGTACACAGGGTAGAATATGTTCATGAACTTATATTTCATATGCCATGATATGCTGCTGACTTAGATATTTTCTTTGAAAATTTTCATATTGGTTGGGACTTTTCTGAATTTCAAATTTATTATGTTTGTGCTTCATTCAAAACTATCTAATTAGTACCTCTTTTTTCAGCTATCCACCCTTCTAAAATGAATGTGTGCATATACACACACACACATGCCTATGTGTGTAATAAATAGATCATTCTAAAATTTAATATCATGCTATATGATTTTTTCAGGGGGGTTATTTTTCTTTAAGGTATGTAAAGAACATTTCAAATTAGTACATAAAGGGAAAGTTACTGCATTAAAAAATAGTTACATGACAGGGAACCTGGTTGGCTCAGTGGGTTAAGCAACTGACTTAAACTCGGGTCATGATCCTAGATTCTGGGGATCGAGTCCTGCACCGGGATCTCAGCTCCATGGGGAGTCTGCTTCTCCCTCTGACCTTCTCCCCTCATGCTCTTTTCTCTCTCTCAAATAGATAAAATCTTTTTTAAAATGGTTTACATGACATTTTATAGTGTAGATGCAACATAATTTTTTTCTTTCTTAAAGTTTTTATTTAAATTCAATTAAATTAACATATACTGTTTTATTAGTTTCAGAGGCAGAATTCAGTGATTCATCAGTTCCATACAAAACCCAGTGCTCCTTACTTCAAGTGCCCTCTTTAATGTCCATCACCCTGTTACCCATTCCCACCTCTCCTCAACAACCCTCAGTTTGCTCCCTATAGTTAAGAATCTCTTATGGTTTGCCTCCATTTCTGTTTTACTCTTATTTTATTTTTCCTTCCCTTCCCCTATGTTCATCTCTTTTGTTTCTTAAATTCTGCATATGGGTGAAATCATATGGTACTTGTCTTTCTTTGACTTAATGCACTTAGTATAATGCCCTCTAGTTCCATCCACAGCATTGTAAATGGTAAGATTTCATTCTTTTTGATGGCTGAGTAAATATTCCTCTGTGTGTGTGTGTGTGTGTGTGTGTGTGTGTGTGTATTCTCTTCTTTATCTATATATATTTTATACATATATATCTTTATATGTATATTACCTCTTTTTGAACTGTTAATTTGTTGATAGACATCTGGGCTCTTTCCATATTTGGCAATTGTGGACATTGCTGCTATAAACATTGGGGTACATGTGCCCCTTCAGATCGCTATGTTTGTATTCTTTGGAAAAATACCTAGTAATGCAATTGCTGGGTCATAGGGTAGATCTATTTTTAATTTTTCAAAGAACCTCAATACTAACTAAAGAATCCATCAGTACATTAAAAGGATTATTCACTACAACCAAGTGGGATTTATCCCTGGGCTGCAAGGGTGTTCAACACCCACAAATCAATCAATGTGATACACCACATTAATAAAAGAAAGAACAAGAATCATATGATCAACATTAGTCAGCATCAAGGAAATACAAATCAAAACCACCTCACACCCATCAGAATAGCTAAAATTAACAACTCAGGAAGCAGCAGATGTTGGTGAGGATGCAGAGTAAGGAGACTACTCTTACACTGTTGGTGGGAATGCATTTTCACATGAAAATGATAGACCTAAACCCTCCAAATGGGTAATTACATTAAATATAAATGGATCACACTCTACACCAAAAGGCAAGTCTGTCAGACTAGATAAAAATGCAAAACCCAGCTAACTACTATTTGCAATGGATGTACATTAAATGAAAAGACAGATAGTTCAAAAGTAGATAGTGAAAGGTTACTTTAAAAGTTATGGTGCACTGCAAAGGCAGTCCTAAGAGGGAAGTATATAGCAATATAGATCCTTCTCAAGAAACAAGGAACAAGTCTCACATTCACAACTTAACCTTACACCTAAAGGAGCTGGAAAAAGAACAGCAAATAAAGCCTAAATCCAGGTATCTTTGCGGTAGATACTCAGTAGTGCAATTGCTGCGTCATAGGATAGATGTATTCTTAACATCTTGAGGAACCTCCATACTGTTTTCCACAGTGGCTGCAGCAGTTTACATTCCCACCAACAGTGTAAGAGGATTCTCCTTACTCTGCATCCTCACCAACATCTGCTGTTTCCTGAGTTGATTTGTATTTCCTTGATGCTGACTAATGTTGATCATATGGTTTCTGTTCTTTCTTTTATTAATGTGGTGTATCACATTGATTGATTTGTGGGTGTTGAACACCCTTGCAGCCCAGGGATAAATCCCACTTGGTTGTGGTGAATAATCCTTTTAATGTACTCGTGGATCCTTCAGTTAGTATCTAGGTGCAAATTTTTTTCATCCATGTTCATCAGGGATATTGGTCTGTCATTTTCCTTTTTGGTGGGGTTTTTGTCTGGTTTTGGGATCAAGGTAATGCTGGCCTCATACAATGAATTTTCCTTCCATTTCTATTTTTTGAAACAGTTTCATAAGAATAGGTATTCATTCTTTAAATGCTTGATAGAATTTCACTAGAAGGCCATCTGGCCCTGGACTCTTATTTGTTGGGAGACTTTTGATTACTGATTCAATTTCTTTGCTGGTTATGGGTCTGTTCAGGTTTTCTATTTCTTCCCAATTCAGTTTTGGTAGTTTGTATTCTTCTAGGAATGCATCCATTTCTTCCAGATTGCCTAATTTATTGACATAAAATTGCTCATAATATCCTATTATAATTATTTATATTTATTTAATGTTGGTTGTGATCTCTTCTCTTTCATCCATAATTTTATTTATTTGGGTCCTTTCTCTTTATTTTATGTCTGGTTAAGTGTTTATCAATCTTATTAAATATTTCAGAGAACAAGCTCCTAGTTTCATTGATTTATTCTACTTTTTAAAAAATTTATATATCATTGATTTCTGCTCTAATCTTTATTATTTCTCTTCTCCTGCTGGATTTAGGCTTTATTTGCTGTTCTTTTTCCAGCTCCTTTAGGTGTAAGGTTAGGTTGTGAATGTGAGACTTGTTCCTTGTTTCTTGAGAAGGATCTATATTGCTATATCTATATATCTATATATATATGTCTATATCTATTGCTAAGATCTATATTGCTATATACTTCCCTCTTAGGACTGCCTTTGCAGTGCAACATAATATTTTTTAAAGTAACCTTTCACTATCTACTTTTGAACTATCTGTCTTTTCATTTAATGTACATCCATTGCAAATAGTAGTTAGCTGGGTTTTGCATTTTTTAAAAGAGTTTATTTATTTATTTGACAGAGAGAAATCAGAAATAGGCAGAGAGGCAGGCAGAGAGAAAGGAGAAAGTAGGCTTCTGTTGAGTGGAGAACCCAATGTGGGGCTCGATCCCAAGACCCTGAGATCATGACCTGAGCCAAAGACAGAGGCTTAAACCACTGAGCCACCCAGGAGCCCCTGCATTTTTATCTAGCCTGACAGACTTGCCTTTTGGTGTAGTGTGATCTATTTATATTTAATGTAATTAAATACATTTGGAGGGGTTTAGGTCTATCATTTTCATATTTGATTTCTATATATATGTCTCCTCTTTGTTCTTTTGTTTCTTTTTATCTGTCTTCTCCTGTGTTAATTAAATTATCTGATATTTTATTTAAATCCATTTGATGGCTTTAGAGCTCTATATTAGCATTATTTTTTAATTGTTGTCCTAGAGATTACAATAGACATCTTTAATTTATCTACTTAAAGTTTATATTGAAATACTTCAGATAAATATAGGACTCTTGAAACAATGGTTTTTTCTAAAGCTATCATCACATATATCACATCTGTTTTCATTGTAAACCCAACAATACATTGTTAGTAGTTTTGCTTATACAATCATATGCCTTTCAAAGACATTAAGACAAAAAATATATACATCCCAAAATGTATCCACACATTTGCCATTTCTGGAGCATTTTATTCTTTCCTATAGATCTAAATTACCAACTGGTGTCATTTCTCTCCAGTTTCATTTATTATTGCTTGTAAACTGGAACTAATTACAAATTTTATTTTGTCTCTATTTTGCTCTTATTTTTGAAGGACAGTTTTTTGGTTGACAGTTTTGTTTTTCTTTGAGTACTTTGAATATGTAATTTGAGTACATCTTAGTCTTCATTATTTTTGATGAGAAGTCAGTATTTAATTGTATTCTTTTTCCTCTCTAAGTAATGTGCCATTTTTCTTGACTGCTTTCAAAAATGTCTCTATATCTTGGATTTCAGCGTTTTTATTATGGGGTGCTTAGGTGTCATTTTCTTTGTATTAATCCTGATTAGGATTTGTTTGGCTTCTTGGTCTACATTTTTCACCAAATATGGGAACTTTTAGACCATTGTTTCTTTAAATGTTTTTTTTAGACCACTTCTTTCTTTGTTCTCCTAGATTTTTTTTTTTTCAATTATACATATGTTGGACTTCTTGATATTCTTTCATAGTTCGCGGACACTCATTTTTCTTCCATCTTTTCTCTCTGCTTTGGATTAGATAATATCTATTCATTTATTTTCAAATTCACTGATATTTTTCCTTTTGCCATCTCCAATATGCTGTTAAGTACCTCTAATAAATTTTGATTTTTCATTTCAGTTATGTACTTTTCATTCATAGAATATTTGACTTTTTAATAGTTTCATCTTCTTTGTTAAAGTTTCCTATTTGTTCACTCATTAAACTCACATTTTTGCTTAGTCTTTTAAAATACTACCTTTCTGGGGCCCCTGGATGGCTCGGTCAGTTAAACACCTGACTCTTGATCTAACCACAGGTGTTGATCTCAGGTTCACGAGTTTAAGTATGTTGGGCTCCACGGTGGCCATGGAGCCTGCTTAAAAATAATCAATATTTTGTCTTTGTTTGCTAACCCAATGTCTGTGCCCATTTGGAGTTTCTATTGGCTTTTTACCCTGCATATGTATCACATTTTCCTGTTTATTTGCATGTCTAGTAGTTTTGTTGAAAACTAGACTTTATAGACAATACATTGTAGTGATTCTGGATTCTGTTTTTAAAGGATTTTTAGGTTTTTATTTTCCTTTTGTCCTAGAAGGCAGTTAATTTGGCAGGACTCAGCCTTTGAACACTATACCTTTCATCCTCAATTTCTCAAATTCTAGCTGTATTTTTAGCTTGGTTCTCTGGACACACTCCTACCGCACTATAGTTTTGTGGTTGGCCAAGGATTTGAACAGAGTTCATACCTACATTTTGGTATTCATTCTTTGTCTGACTTTCTTGTTCCTTTGGTTTCTCTCTTAAATTTTTAGCTGTCTGTCAGTCCTGAGGTGTGACTTCTAAAGCCAGTAAGGATTCAATTTTCTGCTGCCTGAGCTCTCAATGTTGGGGAATAACCTTAGTTTAAAAAAAAAAAAAAAGCAGCAAACTTACAAATCTTTTCCAGTGTAGTTCTCTCCTTCAAAGGAAGATTCTTTTGTGATTTCTACCTTTTTATTTTTTTCTGGGCTCGCTGAATTCTCTATGCATATAAAATTAGCAATCAGCCAGGGATTGGGGCAGAGTTTACACTGATACTTTTGAACCTCATTCTTCTGTTGCTCTTTTGCTTTCAGGACCCCCCCTCCCCTCCAACTCCCACGGGTAAATTTCCAGCTACTCTGCTAGCCCTGAGCTATCTCCCCCATGTCCTCAAACCTGTAAGCATAAAGGGTTTTTGCCATAGGATTTTTGAGGATTGGAGATCACTCTTGGTCACCTCAGAGGAAAAAAAAATCCATATATTTGCAGTTCTTTCCTATTACAATGGTCATCTTTTTTGACAAAAGTCTCTGGTTTCTGCCTTCTTTTGATTGCTTTACAATCCCTTTGATGGAGGTATTGGTTGAACACCTAACTCTTGATTTTAGCTTGGTTGTGATCTTGGGGTCCTGAGATAGAGCCTTACATTAGGCTCTGCATCTGGGTATAGAGCCTGTTTGGGATTCTCTCTCTTCCTCTTCTTCAGCTTGTGTTCTCTCTCTCTCTTTCTAAAATAAATAAATAAAATCTTAAACAAACAAACAAACCCAATACCTTTATACCTTAAAATGGCTTTTCTTTTGATAAGTTTTCCTTGGACCTTATAATTGTTACCTTTGCAAGTAGTTGCCCAACCAATTCACTCTGCCATTACAATAAGCCAATAATTTAAGAGGTATTAATTTTCAGAATGTTATTTTCTGAAGGAAAATAAGAAATAAGCAATAAGAATGATAATGAATAAGGATGATATCTTTATAATAAGCTAGTAGCTAGCAATCTTGCTAACTTCCCTTATTAATTTTAGTATTTCATCTATGGATTACTTGATTTTTTTACATATGCTATTGTGTTGCCTGAGAAAATGACCGCTTTATTTCATCTTTTCCAATTCTTATATCCTTTCTTTGTCTTATTTCTTCTTTAAAAAGATTTTATTTATTTATTTGACAGACAAGAGATCACAAGTAGGCAGAGAGAGAGGGAGGAAGCAGGGTCCCCTCTGAGCAGGGAACCCTATGTGGGGCTCGATCCCAGGACCCTGAGATTTTGACCTGAGTCGAAGACAGAGGCTTAACCCACTGAGCCACCCAGGCACCCCCCTTTATTTCTTTTTCATTCTTTATTGCACCATTAAGGATCTCCAGAACCATACTCATCTAAAGAGTAGTAGTGCTATCCTTGTCTTCTTTTCTATATTAAAGGGAAAAGATAGAGATGATAATAACTATAGATTTTAAATATACTCTTTACCAGAGTATGGAAATCTATTTCTATCCTGTTTGCTATTTTTTTTTTTTAAATTAGGAGAGCATGTTGAATTTTATCAAATCATAATAAATCCTTTTCCTGCATTTTCTGAGAAATTAGTGGATCAAATGGATTGATTTTCAAGTATTAAGCCATCCCTGCTTTTCTGAAGTAAATAATATATGGTCGTGACATATCTTTTTTTTTTAAATAAATCATTTGATGCAACTTGCTTAAATTTTATTTAGGATTTCAGCACCTATCTTCATGAGAAAGATTGGCTTGTAATTTTCCATTTTCTCTCTTTTTTAAACATTTTATTTATTTATTTGACACCGAGAGAGACAGTGAGAGAGGGAACAGAAGCAGAGGGAGTGGGAGATGGAGAATCAGGCTTCCCTCAGAGCAGGGAGTCTGATGCGGGGCTCAATCCCAGGACCCTGGGATCATGACTCGAGCTGAAGGCAGACGCTTAAAGACTGAGTCACCCAGGTGCCCCTGGAATTTTTTTTAATGATTATTATTTTTTCCCCCTTTCTTACTGATTTCTGACTTAATTCCACTATGGCCCCAGAACAAACTTTGAACAATTTCAATCCTTTCAAATTTGTTGGGAATTGCTTTATGGTCCTCACTATGGTTCCAATATCTCAAAAATGTTTTTTAAACTTTATTTTGATTTTCTACTTGTTCTTAAAAGGCACATTGGTCTCCCAAAAGCTATTTCATTCTAACTGAAAGCAGAATTTCATTACCTCATAATTTAATTAATCATACTTTTATTGCTAAACATTCAGATCATTTCCAGTCTTCTGTGACATTAAAAACCATGCAATGGACATCTTTGTAGCTCCTTTTTGTACACTTCTGTGGCTCTGTCAGAGAATCAGAAACGCATAGCACCGTGGGTGAGGGCATGGGCTCTGAGCCAGATTTCTGGGTTCAAATCCTGGTATTTTATCTTGTTAAAAATACACATTCCTGGGCTCTCCCTCAGGCTGATTGAATCAGTAGTATCCCAGGAGATTCTCGTGCTTCTACTAGTTGGAGAAATAGTGCTCTAAAATAAGGGGTTAAAATGACGAAGATACATTGACTAGGATTGCCAAAGCACAGCAGCTGATTATAAATGTTCTGGAAGGGAGAAGAGAGGGAGAGAAAGCGGGAGAGAATAAGAGAGAGGAGGGGACAGCTACACAGGTGTTTTCTCTGCAGCCTTAACTCCCTTGGATTCTTTGTCTCTTTCCAAGCTGTTCCCAAACCTGTGTTATAAACCAGGCATTTGGGGATCTTCCTCTGTCCTCCAGCCATGCCTACAAGTAAAAGCAGAGTATCCGTGGAGATAATATTTAGGGAGATTTAACTCACAGTCTTGGGTCTTTGTGGGTTCTGGTGGCTGCCAGAGAATTGATTTCCATTTCACTTTGGGGGCTAAGGAGAGCCATGTGTCAGATACTTCTCTTCGGGCTGTGCCAACAGCAGCCTCATTTCTGTTGGAGGTGGGATTAGGCCATCAAAACAAGGTTAATTCACTGCACAGGTTCCAGTGACATCCTTGGGGGATCCTCTATCAGGATCTCTCCATTAATATTTGTTTTCAAATACTAATTTTGAGACCTTCACCCGAGAGATGTCTTGCATTAGAGAGGACCTCATTTCTCAGGCCCCGCTTGACATTCACTTTTCCCACTCATGCACTCAACAAATAGATATGAAACACAACTGTGCAAATCATAGACTTAACAAATATTTATTTAAAAAAAAATCCTGTGGTAGCTACTGTCCTAGTGTCTGGGAACACAGTAGGAAATAGAAGAGATCCAACTCTCTGCCCTCATGGAGATTATATTCTGTTAGGTGAAGAGAGACAATAAATAAAATGAGTGAAATATGCTATACTGATTTATCAAGAACTGCTACACAAGAAAATAAAGCACAGGAAGGAGATAGGAAGTGACAGGAATGGTTTGCAATTTAGTGCATTGACTAATTAATTACTTGACATTATTTTAGACTCACAGAAAATGTGCAAGAATAGTACAAATATTTTTCAGGCACTCTTCATCCAGACTACCCACATGTTAATATTCTACTACATTTGCTTCCTCTCCCTCTCTCTTCTTCCTGCCTATTTCTTTCTCTCTCCTCCCTCTCTTTCTCTCTCACGAACTATTTAAGAATAAAATGTAGATATTATGCTCCTTTACCTCTAAATATTTCATACTTACTTCCTAAAAACAAAGACTTCTCTTGCCTGACTATAGTCCAATCATCAAAATCAGGGAACCGATATTGGTACAAAACTGTTATCTATGTTCTCATCCTTCTTTGGATTTCATCGACTGTCCCAATGTTGCCTTTTGTGCTGGAAGAACACCCAAGGTCATCCACTCTACCCATTTGTCATTCCTCTTCAGGCTCCTGTTTCATGGTGCTGACACATTTGAAGAGTGCAGGCCAGTGATTCTGTAGGGTGGGTTTGTTGATGGTTCTTCAGAATCAGATTCAGGTTAGGAAATATTGGTGGGAAAATCACAGAAGGGATATGTCCTTATGCATCATATCAGGATGCATATATTGTCATTTAACTGTATTGGTGGTAATGGGAGCTATAATCATTTGGTTAGCATGGTTTTCACCAGGTTTCTCCAATGTAGTTTAGTTACTCTCATCTTTTGTAATTAAAAAAAAAGCATTACATGGGGATGGGGTGTCTGGGTGGCTCAGTGGGTTAAGTGTCTGCCTTTGGTTCTGGTCATGATTCCAGGGTCCAGGGATCGAGCCCCATATCGGGCTCTCTGCTCAGGGGGGAGCCTGCTTCCCTCTCTCTCTCTGCCTGCCTCTCTGCCTACTTGTGATCTCTCTCTCTCTCTGTCAAATAAATAAAATCTTAGGGGAAAAAAAGCATTATATGGGGGGACTCTTCGAGACTACATAGATATCTGGTTATTCCTCAAACTTTTATCCACTAGTTTTGGCATCATTGATAACTTCAGGCAGAATTATTTATTAGTGTTCTTATCATCATCATCATCATCATCATCATCATTATTACCAGATGGTGATTTCCTAGTTATGTCATTCTTTCTACTTTTCTTCGTTGGCTTTCTACTGTAAGGAAGAGTTTTACTTCTCATGTATTTATTTTTTATATGTGGATCTGAATGGCCTCAGGGGCCCAGCACGCTTCCGCTGCGCAACTCTGCTCCGAATGGCCTCATAGATTCTTAGTTTTATCTGCAGGTTATATCCCTTGTTGTCATTATTTATTTTGATGTTGATTGTTTATTTTGATGCTTTATTTCAAATTGGTCCAGTGAAAGCCCCCCTTAATCTGGCTCTGTAATTTTCACATATTTCCATCAGTTTGGGGTACTTCTTTACTTTTTGCCACAAGAAGATATTCAAGCTCTTCTCGTACTTGCCCTGCTCCGACCCTGGAATCAGCCATTGATTCCTTTTAGTGAAGAATGGGTTACTTATAAACAGAGATTTGGTCTATACATATGCTGATTGCTCCTCAGCTCTGTTAACACACAGAACTGGGGAATTTTATGCACACACATATACTCACAATCTTATATGCAGCCATACACATTTTTATTTATTTCTGTATCTAGTTATCTATGTACATTAAAACTGAGTTCACGTTAATAACTGCAAGTCCAAACAATGCCTCATGGTCCATCTTATATTTCACTCTCTCAGTATTTGCAATTCCTTTCTGGACAGTGAGGACCCTGGCTCCCATTATCAATATATTTACTTATTTGTTCTATTCTGGAATGTTCAGAGAGTAGTTTCAGAATTGATAACCCATTTCTTTACAAAAAGGAAGACTACTAATTCGAATTCAGTATTTGTTTAAAGTTCTTATTTTTAATTGTCTGAGGGCATATAATGCAAATACTAGGTTCAACAGTCACTTAGTTCTTTCCTTTCAGTATAGTTGTTATTTGTTTGAAGTATCACTCTGTATTCTGTTTATATTCTCACTTAAGTCTCCTTCCTTGTTCATTTTCTTTTCTTTTTTTGAAAGACACATTAACATGATCAGGATTATACAAAATATTATAGTCAGAAAAGTAAATTCCACTGTCTCCCATCTTTTCTATTCTTCCCATTGCATCTGCGCCCAAGCCCTGCTCCTAACTGTTACGGACTGAATGTGTATCTTGGAAGTCTGTATGGTGAAGCCTTAACCCCTGGTGCCTCAGAATGTGACTTTATTTGGAAGCAGGCTCTTTAAAGAGGGTAATTGAGATTAAGTGAGGTCTTATGGGTGGTCTGGTTCCTTTGAGAAGAGGAGATTAGGACAGATGAGCATAGAGGGAAGATGGCCATCTACAACCCTAGAAGGGAGACCTCAGAAGAAACCAACCCCATCAACACCTTGATCTTGGACTTCCAACCTCCATACCGTGAACAAATAAATTTCTGCTGTTTTGTTTCCCACTCTGTGATACTTTGTTATGGCAGTCCCAGCAAACTGACACAGTAACCAACCTCACTAGTCCTTGGTTTCTTATTTCTCTTTGTTCAAATGAGCAGATGTGTGCATATTTCCTTATTTCTCTTACACTTAATGTAGTATACTATGGTATGCTTCCATTTTTCACTTTGGCTACATCCTAGAAATCACTCCACATCAGTATATCAATTGCTGAATAATAAATTAACCAAACAATCCAGGAATAGGGCTTATTTAATCAGGACATATCATTCTTTTAATACATTATGGTATTAAATTTTTTAATGATTTGTTTGGAATTTTCACATCTGTATTCATAAGTGATAAAGGTCCGTAATTTTCTTTTCCTGTGGTATCCTTGTCAGGTTTTGGTATTACTGGTATTTGTCCTAATAAAAGGGGTTAGAAAGTGTTCCTTCTTTCTCTACTTTTTGGAAAATAATTATATAAAATTGGTGTTCTTTATTCCTTCAACATTTGGAAGAAATCGCCAGTGAAATCATTTGAGTTTTGTTTTTTTTTTTTCTTTTCACTGTTTGTTTTGTTGGGGAAAGGTGACGAAAGAGGAGGAGAGGAGGGTTTTAAATTACAGACGTTTAACAGACATGACTGCTAAAATTTTCTGTTTCTTCTGGTCAGTTTTTATTAGTTGTGTTTATTATTAGTTTATTAGTCGTGTTTTTTAAGGAATTTGTCCATTTATTCTAAATTGTCAGTGTTTTAAAGTGAAATAGGTTGATCCAGGAAAGCCCTTCTGAGAAAGCTATATATTAGCAGCGACCTGAAGGAGAAGCAGCAGCACACACAATGAAGACGAATGGGGAAAAGTACACCAGAGGGGTGCCTGGGTAGCTCAGTTCGTTGAGCAGATGCTCAGGTCAGAATCTCAGGGTCCTGGGACTGAGTTCTGCATTGGGCTCCCTGCTTAGTAGTGAGCCTACTTCTCCCTCTCTCTCTTCTCTTTCTGGCTACCTGTGCTCTCTGTCTCTCTAGCTCTCTACCTCAAATAAATAAGATAAAATAAAATAATACCAGAGAGAGAAGAGAGAAGGTACAAAGCCCCTGAGGCATGCATGTACTTGGTGTGTTGAAGAACAATAAGCAGGCCAGTGGAGAGCAAAAGTGAGAGTGAGAGAGGGAGTGAGTGAGTGAGTGATGATGATGGGGTAAGCAAGGTAATGGGGGCCAGACCACTTAAGACCATCTAAGCCATTGTAGGGTCACTGGTTTTTATTCTGAGTGATTGAGGGTTTCAAGCAGAAGAGTGTTGTGATTCGACTTATGTTTCAAAAGTCAGACTGGCTATTGAGAATAGACTGAAGGATAGAGAGAGAAGGACCAGACTGGATGCCCTTGGTCCAAGAAGGTGGCTGTGCAGGTAGTGAGAACAGGCACATCTGGAAAACCTTTTAAAGCAGAACCAGTGGGATGCTCTGATAGATTGGATGGTGGGTGTGGGATAAAGGAGAAGAACAAGGAAGACTCTGAGGGTTTTAGTCTGAGCAATGACCATTGACTCATTAGGGAATACTGCGGGAGCAACAGGAGGGAGAAAGTTCAGACCTTGGTCTTGGAGAGGTATTATTAGTTTATTTTTGCGTACCCAGTGAGGAGTTAAAGCAGGTGGTTGGTATGTGTAAGAAGAGTTCAAGGGGGTAGGAATACAAATTTGGGAGTGATTGGCATGAGGACACTAGTTAAAGCCATTTGACAGGTGGATGTCACCAAGGGAGTGACTGTAAATTGACAAGAGGTCTAAGGGATGATTCTGGAGTTGTCCTATGTCCAGAGATTGAGAGATGAAGAGGGACCAAGAAAGAATCTTCTGGCCAATAAGATGGGAAGAAACAAACGAGGCATATGGATTCCTTGAAGCCCACTGAAGAGCGTGGAGAGGTCAGCCTTACTATAGCCAGCGGGTCTGGTACAGCGAGGGCTGAGTGCTGACCTTTGGATTTGGCAATGGAGGTCACTGATGACCTTGACAAGGGCAGTTGGGCAGAGCTAGAGAGCCAAAGCCAACAGAGTGGCTTCAAGAGGGAATGGGAAGATCGGAATTCAACCAAGTACGTACAGACAACTCTTTTCAAGAATTTGCTCTTCTTGGAGAAATGGGGTGGCACCCGGGGGAGATGTGAAGGAAGTACAGCATATTTTTATTAAAACCACAAAGTCAAGAGCCATTTCTCCATACGTAGAGTGTGTCTTCGCTATGACACTCTAGGGACGCAGAGGTGAAGGAGACACCATCTCTGTCCCAGAGACAGGTCTACTGAGACAGCCCAGTGTGAGATGCACTGTGATGGGGGAAGTCCAAGGGCCAGCGGGACCTTGCAGAGGGGCCTGAACCATCTGCGCAGTCCGGGAAACCCTCCTGGAGGAAGTGGTGCTGCGCTGAGGCTTGAACAGCTGGGAAAAGTGCCTCGACCCGCCGGGGGGTCATGGGAGGCTTTTCCACGATCTGCTCAGTCAGCTACCCTGCCTCTCTTGGCTCCGGTCCCCGCGCTCGTGTCCGCGGCACCGCCGCACTCTGGTGGGTGCTGCGCATTTACCCGGGTTCCGTCTCGCGCCGCGGACCCCTCTGCACGCGCACGCCAGGCCCGGCGCTGTCCTCCGCTCGCTCCACCAGTCCCCCGAGGAGCAGCCGCCAGCCCCCGCCTTCCCGGGTGCCGGAGGTTCCCAGCACGCCCCTCCCCTCCCCTCCCCGTCCCTTGGTGTGGTCCTGGCCTTTGCGGGCCCCACGGAGATAAAGTCCGGTGATTTCCCAACGCCGTGTTTCTCCTTGGTTGACTGCAGGTGTAGAGAGACTTGGGGAAGGGCGGGGGCCGCGGCCACAGACCCAGGGAGCAGGGGCCTCGCGGCTCCCCGGGAGGCCTCCGCCCCCCCCCCCACCCCCGGCCTGCGCCTGCCCTGGCGGCCCCAGCCTCTCCCCTGAAGTAGGTGGACAGCATCATCGCTCGGTTGCTCCGCGCGCACAAGCTCTCTGCTCTGAATCCATCCATCAAACACTATTTTGAGGGTTTCGAGGCGCAGCCTGGGTGTTTGACATTATCCCACACGCCCGCCTCTCACGCCCCCGAGTTCCCCGGTCTCTCCGACGGCGCGACCCACGGACACGCCTCCGGACCCGAGGGGCGGCGCCCGCGTCCGCGTCCGCGTCTGCCCCGCGCGGCCGAGGTCACTCCCAGACCCTGCGGCCGGCTCCCGGCCGGCCCCCGTCCTCGCGGACTACGACCTCCGTGCGGCCCGGCAGGCCCCGGACCCGCCCGGTGCGAGGCGGTCGGCGCCGGAAGAGGACGATGACGACACAGCGAGGCGGTCGGCGCCGGAAGAGGACGATGACGACACAGCGAGGCGGTCGGCGCCGGAAGAGGACGATGACGACACAGCGCCGTTAGTAAACAGCAGAGGACCGAGGAAAACAACAACAACAACAACAACAAGTAGCTACAGTACGATTCTGTCACGAGTCAGGCGTGTTACCCACGTCCCGGGGCCGCACTCCGGCGGCCCCAACTGAGCCGTGAACAACTTCCTACTTCAACCCCTCACCCTGCGTCAGGGCATGCGGTCCGAGTGCGCGGTTCCTGGCTACGGTGGCCGAGAGAGGTACAGCCGGCCGATATCCCGGATGGGCATCCGCGTCTCCCAGACTCCCTTGCGGCTAGGCGGGGTCATGTGACTGACTGTGGCCAATGGGGTGCGAGTGGAAGTGGGCAGGGGCCGCGAGGAGCCAGGGACGCGCTGCGGTGTCCCCCTGCACCCCTGTGGCCGCAGAGGACGGGAGAGGTGGCCGAGCGACAGGAGGGTGGCGTCCGGAGAACACTTGTGGGCCTCTCAGTTTGTAGCGCAGCCTGGCCTATCCTGCCTACGTGAGGACGTGGGAAAGAGTCGGCCTCGCCCTTGGAAGAGCTGCCGTCCGGTCCCGCTCTGCGGTCGCCGTCGTGGCTGTGCCGCGCTGGCCGGGCGCCGGCCCTCCGCGTCCGCTCCGTCGCAGACCTGGATGCAGAACCTCACCGACGGGGTGGGCGTGCTGCAGGAGCGCGCTTAAACGTCCCGCCAGGGCCTGGCCCCCGGAGGGGCACGGACGATGTCCGTTCTTGCCGGGAAGCCCGGAGCCGTGAGTCCCCTCGCTCCGGAGCTCCACAGCCGCACCGGGAGACTGTCCCCTCCGTGGGCTGAGTGACATCGGCCTGCCATCCGCAGGTGGCGGGGGTGCAGGGGTCAGAGGTGCAGGTGCCCGGGTCAGAGGTGCAGGTGCCCGGGTCAGAGGTGCAGGTGGCGGGGGTGCAGGGGTCAGAGGTGCAGGTGCCCGGGTCAGAGGTGCAGGTGCCCGGGTCTGGGCGGGACCCCGGCACTTCCCAGCAGCGTGACTTCTCCGCCTGCCTCTCCTGTGGCTGCCCACGCGGGACCAGAGGCGGCAGCGCCGTCCGGAGTCAGCGCGGCCGCAGCGCGGAGCCTCCTTAAGGCAGGTAAATGAGAAGGCAAAGAGCCTTCTTTCTCGTCTTCCACAGGCACGAGCAGGGCTGGTTTTCTTTGCCTAAATCATTTCAGGGACGTGTGGTGAGGGCGGGGGAAAGCAGCGCTTCGTCCCTTCATTAAACCCGAAATGGTTTCAGGAAAACCCCAAGACACCGCTCTTTGATCCTGTTCCATCTTCCTGAGCACTGGTGGTCAGTGGCTACTGTCGTCGGTTCCTGTTGTCTCATGTTTTTTATTCTTTGCTTGTTAAACCCCGAAGTGAAAATGAAACCCCAACACCCAGCGCGCTAACACCGCCAGTGTCTGAGAGTTTCGGAAGGTGCTGGCTTGTTTTGAGTGTGCTTCCTCTGGGGGGTGTGATCTGCGGCTGCTGGAAGGGCTCTTGAGCTCCAGGACCTTCGCTCCACTCAAGTGTGGCTTCTCCCCGGCGTCGGCCCTTATCCCCGGAGTTTGAAGTAGGCACGGAGCGTGGAGCTAGGACGGGAGATCGGTGTGGGATGTACCCGTGGGTTTCAGCATGGAAGGATGAGTCGGCCTTCATCCTGGCCTCGAGGTACTTCTAGTCCAGTCATTACTACCCTTTTCTGAGGGTGACAAGGAGGGTCAACGATTCTCATTAACACTCTTTGCAAATATAACATGCACGGGTTGTAGGGAAGGCCTGTGGCCTCTGAGTTGTCTGAGGGTAGGGTCCTCTTCAGCTCTGCTCCCTTGTGCCTCACTCACAGAGTAGCATTATTAAGTTCCTGGGACGGCCATGACCAAATATCACAAACTGGGGCCCTTAAAATAACAGACATTTGCTGTAATCCCAGTTCTGGAGGCCAGAAGTCTGATCTTGAGGTGTTGGCAGTTCTGTGCTCCATCTGGAGACTCTAGGGGAGGATGCTTCATTGCCTCTTCCAGCTTCCGGTGGCTGCTGGGCATTCCTTGTCTCAGTGGCTATATGACCCTCCCCTCTCTGTGTGTCTGTGTGTCCACTCCTTTTTTTTTCTTATTTTTAATTTTTTTAAAAGATTTTATTTATTTATTTGACAGAGACAAGTAGGCAGAGAGGCAGGCAGAGAGAGAGAGAGAGAGGAGAAAGCAGGCTCCCTGCTGAGCAGACAGCCTGATGTGGGACTTGATTCCAGGACCCTGGGATCATGACCTGAGCCGAAGGCAGAAGCTTTAACCCACAGAGCCATCCAGGTGCCCCCACTCCTTTTTTTTTTTTTTTTTTTAAATAAGGACAGCAGTCATCGGATTAAGTGTTCACCCTCATCCAGTATAACGTCACCTTAACTACATCTGCAAAAACCCTATTTCCAAATAAGGTCATATTCACTGGTACAGGGGTTAGGATTCAATATATTTTGGGGGGCTGGAGACACAATTCAACCCACAACAGAGCACAGTCCATATTCACAATCCATATTCAAGTGGAAGATCAGATGCCTGGGAGCAGAGAGGGCATGGGGAAATGAGGCAGAACGGGGCACAGAGAGGAGGCTTTGCATATCAGATGTGCTCCTGTATCCATCCACACATCATGGTATGCTGTGACCGTGAGGAAGAAATGCTTTCTTTCCAGTTTACCACTCTGCTGAGGCTCAGGCTCTTTCTTTTCTAAGGGCCATTGTGTACTTTTGTTGGTCACTCATTCATTCAGTGACTATATTGAGGCCAGATCCCAGGCTAAGAAGTACAGGATACGCTTCCCTTCCCCAGGAGCTCCCAGCCAAGGAGGGAAGGTAGCTGTGACAGTGGTGATTTGAATACCTTAGCTTGGTAGGCATAGATACAGAACCCTATAAGGAATTTGGGAAAGATGTGACAGAGCAAGAATTTTTTTTTTAAACCTGCCCATTTTTTGAGTTTTATTTTATCCAAATCAGGACCCCTGGTCTGAAAACTATTTGACCCCATGATTGTTGGGGGAAAATCTGGGTGCCCTGACAAGGTTGGGATATTCTCTGCAAATATCAGGGTGGCCGTGCTGATGACAAGGTGTTTCCCCATGACTGCTCAGGGCTGGAAGCAAAGGCATCTCAAACGTAGGTTGTGAAAGTTCCAGGGGTGAATGTCCTCTGCAGGAAGAATAAGAGCCATCCTGTAGACTTCCCTGTTCCCGAAGGCTCCGTGGTGAATACATAATTAGGCCCTCTGTAATTACCAGTTTGAATCTGCCTAGGACACTAGGGCTCCCACCCCCTAATTTACCTTATAAATTTATTCTGCTAAAAAAGTCGAAAATGTCAGTCTTCTGTGAAAGCTGCATAAATGAATTATCTCCCCGGATGACAGAAGGTGGGAAGGAGGGGGAAGCTTCAAGAGGACATTCTTCATTGTGAGTGTCTAAAAGTACCCCACACTTAGCATGCACCCAGCACAGAACCCAGCCCGGCTGCTTTCTGAGGCTGAGGCCAATGCTACGGGGTGGAAACCTGAGCTCCACCTGGACGAGGAACATGAGCTCTGCATCCCTGGAGGGTGGGGTAGATGGCATTTAAAATCAACCTGTGTGGACATTAGACAATCTTAGCTCAAAGAGCAGTTTCAGATGCTGGAGGCCCCCAGACAGAAGGGAATGAGGGAAAAACAAAGCTGCTTCTTATAAAGGTTCTCCTCCAAACTTGTCCGACAGTCTCCCCACACCCAGGATGGCCCCGTGCTAGGCCAGGGTCCTCCTGCGATTGTGAGCATCTCAAGGCCAGATGCCCCGTGGCGCTCTTCACAGCCCAGTGCCAGCTTCTTTGATTCTTTCACAAACCTTAATAAAAAAACAAAACACGGCAAGTCCTTAATGACATTTTAGAAGGTTTGGGAAATGAAATTCTTCTAAAAGCCCTTCTAATCCCATAACCCTAACCTAGTAGTGCTGTCATTCCTATATCTCCTTCCAGTCTTATTTTCATAGGAGGCTCCCCCCCACCTCAAAGCACTGCTGCTGCAACTTTTTTTTAACTTTTGGGGGGCTGACCATAAAAGGCATCAGTGCTGTTTCTGGGGAATTTCAGGACTACCAGGAGGGAATGACCGGTAGCTCTGTGGTCCCCGTATCTCAAGTGACAACCCACTAACATACTAGAGTCTTCCCCCCAGCCTTTGTTCTGTGGGCTCAGCTTTTTCAGTCCCCATGCTGATTTGCTGATTATTAGTCTTGTGCTTAGGTCTAGCTGGCTCACTCCTTGATGACCTACTCGGAGAAGAGGCACACCCTGTCTGTGTGTGGCAACCCGCTGGCCAATAGGGACTCCAGAGGTTAGCTGGGTCTTTGGCACAAAGTAGGAGGTTCATCAATATTTGTTGAATCTATTCACGAGTGAAACCTGTGGCATTACTCTTTTCATGCTTGAGATGAAGAGCTGAAGTGTGTGCCCTAGACCGGGTGGACGAGGTTCTCCTCCTGAGCCCGGTGCAAGGCTTCCAAATTAATAATATATATTATTTACTACACGCCTACTGTGTGCCAGGCTCTGTGGAGAGATGATCTGACATACTCTGCATGACAGTCTCAGATGTCGTACAGGAGGACCTGGACGCCAGGAAGGGAAGCTGCTTGTGTGAGGTCGTCAGCTCCCAGTTGCCCCAGTGGAGACCAGAACCTGCACCTCTCCAGAGGCGCGCGTTGGGTTGCTTGTGCCGTACCCTGCACGACTCCCAAGGTTGCTGGAAGTGCAGACACAAGCAGGGCCGGGGAAGGCCTTTGTCCCCTGGGACACTCTGCACCTCTGTAAGTTACTTGTCTGTTTCAGACTCTCACTAGGAGTTCTGCTGGCTACTCCATCCCCTCTCACTGTACAGGCCCCTTTCTTCTGGTCAGTTCTCTTTGGGACTTAATATCTCTAGATCTTTATCTGTCCTTCGTCCCATTTTTCTCTGCTTCTGGTATTTGGTTTCAGAGCCATGGTCATGTTTTTCTGGATTTTGCCATCCTGAATGAAAAGAAAAAAAGCTTTTCCTATGGACCCTATTGTAGACCTTGTTTCTGTTTTAATTTTCTCTTTCTCCCTCTGTTTCCTCAGCCTGCATTCACTTGACCTTTGCCATTCTTCTTCCACATCTGGTGGTGGTTCCGGCTGCCTGCTCTGGTGGCCCCGCAGGAGGGCTGGAAACTGAGTCTGGGTGGAGGCTGGTGCTGTTGCAGGTAGAGACAGCCTAGGGTTTGTTCTGGTCCTGCCTCTTAGCAGCTTGCCCTGGGTTTCCTGCGTTTGAAGGTCCTTGTGTTCCAGATCAGATAAACCACCAACAGTGTCATTAGACCATCTCTCTGACATAATAGGCCTTGAGGGTCTTGGGGACTCCTGTCATCTGTGCACCTTATTCCTTTGCTCCTGTGTCACTTGAGACAAGTCTCAAGTACTGGTGGAGCACTTTGGTGGGTTGTATTAGACTCGGATAGTCCTTTCATCATGTCATCGACTTCTGCTCTACCTTTATATTCCTCAGAGCAGGAGTGGTGACAAACCTGGCAAATTCAAGTTTGTCTGGTTGAGGAACCCGAGTCCGAAAACCATCACACAGCGCGGCTCTCTCTGGGGCCCAGCATCCCACGTGGACTGGGCACAGAGCAGGCTCCCTGTCAGTGCTGTTGGAAAGATGAAATCAGTGATGCTGATGAAGTGATTGCTCTGTGCTAGAGCCTGGGCCAGGCCTGCTTGCGTCTGCTGAGACTGCCAGCCCACAGGTGTTCTGAAGCCCTGCCTGACGATGGAGATCACCTAGTGGGTAAATGAATACCCTCCCCTCTCTCCCCAGACCATGCAGCTCCCATGGGCCTTTTACTCAGCCTGAGATGCCAGGTCTGTGCCCCTGGCTGCATGTAGTGCAGGGCTGCGGGGGGAGTGGGGGTTGACGCAGCAGGCAGCCCTCTTGGCTGGTGGGGAGATGCCTTGGACAACTGGCCCGGCTGTCAGTCCTGGCAGGCAGGGCTTAGGGGACAGACGCCTCAGCCAGCCCCAGTGTCCATTTTTTCACTCAGAGGAAACCCTTGATGGGCACGGTACTGCTGGCTGCAGCTGCTGGCTTGGGGCTGGGGGCTAATGCAGCCACCGTGATCCCTGTCACCTTCTAACAATTTCGCGGGAGCTCTCACTGCATTATGGGGATGTTCAAGGGCCATGTAATGCATGGTGCATGTCACCATCAGAGGCTGGGCAGGGCACAGATGCAGGTAGGGAACCCGGGCCATGTCTTTTCTCAAAGGAGGATCTATGTGACCGCTGCCCAGCCTAGCAGGTCCTTTCTCGTTACTGGGAAATTTGCAACGGAAGAGCTTGGTGGGGAGTGGCAGCCAGGCACAGCCCAGCTCATCTCAGGAAGAGACCGTGTTTTCTAGTGCTTCTGGGGGAGAGATGGCCGCCAACTGGCACGGTCGTCCTAGCTTTGGGGGTCCCCCGCAGCCTCAGCCTGGGAGTTTGGGGGCCCGTGTGCCTCTGCCCCTTACTTGGGAACTGTAACCCTTAGAGATCAGAAGGAGCATGGGAATAAGACAATTCAATAAGCTCACAATAAAACATCCAAAGCCTTTCATACTTTTTCACTTTCTTTAACTCAATTTATTTTTCATTTTGTGGACAGAGATTTAGTCTGGGTATTAGTTTATGATTTTTTTGCTGAAGGAATTACTCAACACACACACATATAAAAAGGAAATATTATTTTTATCATTTATTTTGTGCCATGTATACCATAGGAGAAAAAAGTGGAGCAAAATCACTTCAGCACCGCTGTGTTTTTCATTACAAAGTTATTACATATAGAAATTACTCCAAATTATCTGAAATGAATGGAAATTATGAGGTTTAAATTCCCCAGGTTACTGCAGGCACCGCTCTGGAAATTTATTTTGTCATCTTGCTGAACATAATTGCTACAACAGAATTTCTTCCATTTTACAACTGCAGCATAACTTATTTATACCGGTGTAGCTGTAATTTTACATCAATAAGTTGAATGGGAAGGAATACACAGGTGGTAATTGAAAACAATAATTTGTGCTGAGGTCCAGGTGGAACGGTTGGCTGAGGAAAAGACTCCAGTTACCGTGGGCAACAGCTCTGTGTCACTGCGGTCTCTTCCCATCCCGTTCGCCAGCACCCGGCACATGGTCCGGATCTCCGCTGCCGGCTTCCCCAAGGCTGCCGCGGTGAAAGCCTGGCCTTGTCGCATGTCAGACCAGCCCCTGCACCCTGGTCTGTGAACAGAGGAGGCCTAGGCTACCACAGGATGGTGGCAGCGGGAGGGGTCGGAGGGAGGGGCCCCATGCTGTCTCCTTCATGCAGCTCCTGTCCGTTCCTCCTGCTCCTCCTGATTTCCAGCTTGCCTCTGTTTTGGGTGCTTGTAGGTACCCGCAGCTAATTAAGGTGTTTGATAGATTTCAACTGGAGTATGAGTTCTTGCCAGAAACATCGACAATTCGATTCCCCAAACACAACGCAGAGTGTTAAATCCACTAATGCTTTCTGCATTACTGTGTTCCTTCCCAGCCGGAATGTGTGGTCTGGGTACAATACCGAAATGGTCCCCAAGCAGGCGTCCTCACTCCTCAGTTCTCTAATTGTTCCTGTTAAGCAGATACAAATAATGAAACTGCAGATGCCTGTGCTGAATCCCAACAGCCGAGGAGTCTACCCATATGAAGATGGAGGCCCAAAGTCAGATTAAAAAAACAAACCAACCAACCACCATGGCCCGTAAATCTGCCCTCTTTCTATGGCAGCCCAGTGGAGACAGGTAAGAGATGGGTGTCCGTGCTCCTGTCTCGGGTCGCATTGCAGGACACATGTAGAAGGGGAGGAGGGGCTTTGCCTCCAGTTCACATGGGAAATGGTACTGCCACAGCTGTATTTTAGCAGCCATTGTTGTAGCAGTGATCCCAGCGGCTTAAAATCACAGTGAAATCATCTTTTTTAAAGGACCCAGATTAAACTAATACCAGAATGCACAGCAACCCAGCGTCTCGGTTTTCCCTGGGTGGCATTAATTATCTTTTGTTGTAGCAAACTGTCTGCCTTGTAAATTGAGCCGAAAGTGTGTCTTCAAGCAGATGCAATGTTTTAATATGCCCACGATGAAACAACTTTTATAACTTCCACGTACTCTGGATCTATTATTCCATCCCCAGTTACGTGCCTGCGGTTCAAACTTGGTGTGGTGGAGGCTTGTTTGTTTGTCATCCTGCACCCTGAGCCCTTCTCTATTAACTTAAGTGTTTTCTAGGATACAAAGTACCTTTGTTAAATTCACTGGAAAGCATTCCTGGCTGTTCCTGAAACTACAGCACAACGATGAGCCCTCCCAGATCCCCTTTTCTTTTCCAGCTCTGGAAGGCATATCTGAAGCAAGGTGCTGGCTGGCTCTTATTTTCATTTTTTGGTAAGCGCCCCCTTGCAGCATTTTTATTAGCTGTGTCTTCAGAGGGATGCTAGCCTGACTCATGCCTCTCTCCC
Source organism: Mustela putorius furo (assembly GCF_011764305.1). Lineage (NCBI taxonomy): Eukaryota > Metazoa > Chordata > Mammalia > Carnivora > Mustelidae > Mustela > Mustela putorius. Next base: position 47,795,974 of record NW_025421290.1, on the reverse strand, counting down.
CTTCTCTGTTTTTTCCCTAAGCGAGTACTTCCCCCTCACTTCCCTTGCCACCACTTCCTTTGTGGAGAGCATCACAGCACAGACAGGAGTTTTCAGAGGATTGGGGGTGGGGACAGAGCTTGCCACTGAGTCACACTCACCTACAACTCCAGTTTAGCATCTACTGAAACTTCCTCTTTCTCAAACTGCTTAAGGATACAAACTAATTAATCCTCGCAGCCTCATAAAACCCTTGTTCGGAAGGTGATCATCATTGCCTCCATCCCCAGCTCCTCCCCATTTCCTATCACCAGACCTCATTGTAGTGCCAGCCCTGACGACAGCGGCTGACAGCCAGGCTCAGAACTGAAAATTCCCTTCTGGATCCCGATTCTTTCCCCAAATGAACCATTTCAACTCTCTTTCTCTTCCTTGTTCATGTTCCAAATAGGGTAGATTGACGACCACCGGACCACTGAATTTAAACTAGCATGTGTGTGCACCCGCACCCGTGTATGTTTTGGATTTTCAGTTACACAATTTGTAGGCTCAGTGACTAGAAGAAAAGCAGCAGAGAGACCCTTTCTGTGCAACACACACACACACACACACACACACACACAGTGTTATCACTCTTATCTCTGTGTATGTGGGGGTGGGGGGTGGGATTTGGTGGAGTTTGATCATCTTTGTGAACAATATTTTTTCCCAAGTCGACCAACTGGGTGATGCCAGTCCCTACCAAATTTGAATTGATGACTCAGAATTAAAATTAGCAAGGCAAGAAAATTCCAAATGAGGTGAGAAAGCAGTAGAAATAGTTCCAGATCCCCTAGTACTGAGCCATTCAATATCATTTCTGATGACAGGGACAGAGCTAGGAACATTCAATGTGGGTGTGAGTCTTTTTCATGTACGGAGAGTTGGGTAAGTATTTTTAAGGAAAATAATACATGAATCAGGAACAGTGACTTTGGTTTAACCCTCTGCAGGCTGCAGCTATAGAGACAGCAGGCAGTGATGACTCTTAGTTTTCCTAGAGCTTACCTGTCCTTAAAGCAGTAGTCAGAAATCTACCAAGGTACCAAGGCCCAGTGTTACTTGCAGAGACAAGTAAGGTACAAGAATACCGTGTCTTAACAAAAGGCAGTGTTGCTAAAGTCATTACATGGAGGGAATCAACCAAATGATTGCTAGAAGGCAAGTTTTGTGGTCCTGCCTTTGCTGTAAATTGACAATGCAAAAACCCCCTCCAAATCCAGCACAGCCTTAATTGAGTCCTTATGGCATTTAGAAATTTGTCGTAATTTTCAGAAATGGCTTAGAATAATTCTAGAAGATACGCCAGGAAGTGCAAAAGGCCCCTTTCCGTCTTTTTATGCTTCTGGTTCGGAGAGCTCCTAGAGATTCTAGAACTGGAAGGAAGGAGATAAGGGCCATCTTGAGAGCCTTATTAATACGTATATTAGCAGGATTTGCTTTGTCTCTCCATTATAGTTTCCTCAAAAGTTTAAACAGTCCATTGATGAGATTGGTGCATTTTATTTATTCTCCTCTTCCTAGTCAATAGTGTATGTATATAGATCCTGAGGTATAGAAATTAACAGGCAATTGGCTTCTGAGTTCGCCCCACGCCCATGAATATAAAAAGATTTGCCTTTGCAGATTTTTTTTTTTCTTTTTAAGCACCAGAAATGAAGCCCAAAGTAATTTGGTAAGATGTGTTGCTCAGTTTTTATATTGCTACAAAGTTATTTGACTACACTTCAGAGGGGTGGATTCCTGTTTAAAAAAACAAACAACAAACGAAATGTGGATTTTCTTTCTATAGAAACATTGGGAGTTCCCATTTCTATTGATGCTACTTATCTTGGTTCTTTCCAGATTTTTGCAAAGACATAATGTAAAATATAACCATTCAGAAGGCAAAGATAACATTGTAGGATCTCAAATAGAGCACCACCTCAGCTAAGAGCTAAATATTGAGAATCATTCAAAGAATTTCAAACAAGAAGCCTGGCTTAGGGGGTCACGTGTCTGTTTAATCTGTCCCCACTGCATGGAGTGCGACACGCAGCACACGCAGGGAATCAGAACCCCACACGAGGTTAATGAAAATGCACTCTGATTTGATGAAATGATTTATGATTTCTGAGCTACTCCTCTATAAAGAAATTTAAAGTGACTGAGAATATGGGGGATTATCTGCTAGAATGCTCTGTGAAGCTAGAAGAAGAAAAGCAGGGAAATATTTGTGAGTTCCAAAAGCCTTTTGACATCTGCTGTTCTCTCTTTCCCTTTTCTTTTCTTTCTTTCAGATAGTGCAGAAAATATGGCATTTCTTTCCTCCTGGTTCTAGTCTGCACAAAGTCCCAGTCCTGGGCCAGGCACACAGTAGGCCCATAGAAGGTAGTGGAGAAATGAGTCTGAGGTATTGTAATATTCCTTCAGGAGCACATTCGTACTGTACTTCTATTTTCCTATGTTAAGCGCCTGCACACACACACACACACACACACACACACAGCTCCCCTCTTTGGGGATGGGAATGACTTTTATTCTGTAAAAAGATTTGGTAGATCAAGGGGTGAGGTGGGAGTGCCTGTGTGCAGGGTACCGGACACCCTGCCCGTTTAGGGTCCTGAGTCAGGAGTAGGGCCCAACCTCTCTGCCACCCGTTGTTCCCACACCTCCTGCCTGTTGCCTGGGCATCAAGAGAGGGGACCTATTACTGGGGGCCAGCTGCCAAAGCCAGGCGGGGTCCAGGGGAGAGGTTAAGGTCCGGGGAGAGGCGGCTATTGATCCGGCGTGGAACGCGAGACAGAGAGCGCAGCAAGACTAAAGGGGGAGCTGTGAGACCAGACATTAACAGCTTTCAGCGCTAATGATGCCCGTGCCAGACGGGCTGAGGGAAAAAAAGGAGACTGGAGCGGCAGCTGGGATTGCTCGCTGCCTGCACCCGGCCAGCTCCCGGGCGAGGAGGAGGAGCAGCAGGCGGCAAAGGAGGAAAGGGAGGAAGGAGGGGGGGGGGAGAGGGCGAGGGGGCCAGCGCGGGGCTGGGCAGGGGCAGGGCGGCCTCTCCCCGGTCGCCGCGAGGTGGAGCGCGCCGGCGAGTGGCGGCGTGTCCGGTCCTGCGCCGGCCCGCCCGCGCGTCCCTCTTCCCGCCGTCGGGGCAGCGCGGGGCCAATGAGGAAGTGCTCCCCGGGTCCGTCGCGGCCCGCGCCGCCCCCCTGCCCGCTACTTCCTGCCCGGGGTGGGGGTGGTGATGGCAGGGGTGCCCTCTCGGCAGACCCCGCCGCCCGAGCTACAGCCGAAGTTCCTGAGCGTCCTGCGCAGTACGCGGATGGGCCCCCCCCCCTTTCTTGAAGGGGGCTGTCGCGTTCCCGCAGGCCACAGACCGGGTCCCCAGTGCTTGTAATCAGCATCCAAGGGCCAGGGTCGCAGGTTGGGATTTTGGGCGCCGGACTGCGGGTGGAGCCCGGCAACAGGCACGCCGCGGCGGTTTAAGTCAGACCTGCCCCCGGCGCTGTGTGACCTTGGGCAAAACGCTAACCTTTTCTGGACTTAACAACGCCAGTTCTCAGGCGGAGAGCTCAGAGCCCTCCCAAATTTAGGACTCTGGGCAGGTTAGGATGACCAGTTTATGGTTTTCTTAAGAAGTTTATTAAAGGTGCGTGTGAGCATTTTTTCTTACTTAGGCCACTTTCCTGGAAAGATTTTTCACGGTGGGTCTAGAAGGGAAGAGAGAAGTGCTTCTGGACTTTGGACCACGAGGAGGTGGGGTGGGGGTGGTGGGCAGCTGTGTGTAGTCGAGGTTGGGGGGAATGCCTACTCCTACCCACGCCTCCCTGCCCAGTCCCCACCACCTCGGACGCGGACCCTGGAGCCCAGACCGCAAAATTGCATGCTAGGGCTCATTTTATTGTTATTAAATTTTGGAGGGGGGTCGTTTGGGCAGGAAGTTTTTTTCTGTTCTCACTGCGTTCTAAGTTGTAGGTACCTTCGCCCCACCCAAGACCTTGAGGGCGAGCAAAAACTCCATGTGTCCCCCAAGGAAAAGGACCCGAGAGAGGCGGTGCGCCCGGAGGCGTCACCGCCCAGCCACTCGCTTGAGTGTAGCCGCCAGAGCCCGGCCTGGGGGCGGGGTGGAGTGGGTGCAGCTGGGCTCGCGGGCGAAGCCCAGCCCTGAGCCAGGCCCCGACCCGCCCTGGCCGCCTCTCGGCCCAGACCAGAGGTACCCTGAGATGGGAGAGGGGCCCAGCGCCTAGCGCGCCCAGCCATGGAGGCGGGTCATCAAACAGATGAAGTTGGCCGCGGCTTGGGGAGGGACGGGGCGCGGGATGGGGGAGATGTCCACGCGGCTGCGGCCTGGCCTTGTCCCCAGGCCACGGACAGTCCCCCACAACTGCTCTTGTCCTCGCCGGCTGGAGATCAAACGGCTGACAAGGCAGCTGTGTCCTTCCCAATATAAGGGGCGATTTCAACTCCTGTCCTGGGCGGAGGCACACAGGACGTGGGTGTGTGTGTGGGGGGGGGCGGGGGCGCCCGTTGCTTCCAGGTTTCAGTAATTGTCAGGAGGGCGAGAGGGTACTGGGTGACCTGATACCTCTTCTTCAGCGATTTTTGGCCACGCCCACTTCTGGGTCAGCCGGTGCAAGTCCCTCTCCCACGCGGAGCCCTGTCCCCTTACCCCCACGCTTCCACAGACTGGAGGGTGGGACCCGTGTTTGACCCCACGGAGTTAATGGGGGGAGCGAAAAGACTCAGATGAATATTCCTTTCGGAATGGGACTCACACAAGGTCTCATGTTCCCTCTCCCCCGATTGTGCTCTAAATTCTTTACTTCTCTCAGTGTCTTTTATTTTGTCCACTTGGCTTTCCCAGAGTTTGTAATATCAAGATTTCTATGGAGACACTTTTTGGAAGTTTAACCCCGACCCCTCAATAAAACAAAAGTAAAACCAAGTTACTTCTCCAGCGAGGTGCAACAAGCTGACCATTGCCCCCAGTTCCCGGGTCGACCCCAATCCTTTACACAGTCCCTCCCCCTTTCAATCCAGAAGAGATTTTGGATGGGTGGGTGGGGACTAGCGTCGATTCAACTTACTTTCACGCACTCAGCTCGCCTCCTCCCTTCTCAGGGGGTCCTGCTCCCAGGAGGGGAGGAGGGATGAAGCGAATTTTCTTTTATTTAAAAATATCCTCCTCCCCCTCCCCTTTTGCGCTGCCAGTGCACGGGGAGAAGAGGAGCGCACAAAAACGCTGTTTGCACGTGTGGCCGGCCTGGACTGCGGGTGTGCGCACGGGCGAGTGTGCGTGTGTGTGTGTGTGTGTGTGCGCGCGCGCGCGCGTGTCTCTGTGTGTGCTTTCTTGTTCTCTTACAGGGTACAATGTTAAAAAGCCACCGCTAGTCGCCCCCAGTGCTCCGACTCTCTGGGTCTTTTTGTCTCTAGTGCAGATTAAACGTCACGTCCGCACTTGAACTTGAATTTTATCCCATTGTACAGAGGCAGCCCCAGCCATAGAGAGACCGAGAGCTCCCAGAGAACCCGGACTCCGCCATCTTCACGTTGCAATCTATAGCTCCCAGTCCGCGCCCGCACCGACCCAGGCGCACTGGGCGAGCCGCCCCTCAGCCCCGCTCCCCCCGGGCCCGCGGCGCCAGGGGAGCGCTGGGGAGCGCTCGCGGGGACCCGGCAGCTTCTCCGGCCGGCGCCAGCCTGCCAGGTGAACTGGGAAGGATCCGCTCCTGGAGTCCCCCCAGAGCCTCGGAAGGGTCAGTCTCCGAGAAAAAAACAGGCAGCCCGCAGAAAGCCCAGAAACAACCGAACCGGGGCAGTTTTACATTGCTTTGGGTTTTTTGAGGGGGCGGGGTGAAGGGGTACGAGACAAGTCCCCAAGTTTTCTTTGCTTTTTTTTTTTTTTCTTCTTTTATTATTTTTTTATTTGTTCGCATTTTTTTCTCCCCCACCCCCCCTCCTGGTAGAAGTGCGCTTTCCACCTACCAGACCCTGAAAGAAAGTGTCAGGAGCCGGTGCAAAATCCGGTTAAGTTCAAGAAGACATTTGGAAGTCCAGGAGGCCAAGCAGTTTGAAGAAGTGTAAGCGATTTTTTTCCTTCAAAAGAATATATTTTTAAAGAAACCAGCCAGCTCGCGGCAAGCAACAGCAGATTTTTTTTTTTTTTGCCTCTTTCTCCTATTTTAGATCGAGAGATTTTTTTCCTTTTTTTCTTCTTTTTCTTTTTGCAAAACAAAGCAAAAGACAGCATAGAAGAAAGAGCAAAATACAGAAGAAGAGGAGGAGGAAGAGAGGGCAAGAGAGGAAGGGGGAAAAAAAAAACAAAACACCAACCCGGGCAGAGGAGGAGGCGAGGAGGCGCGGCGGCGGCGGCGGCGGCAGCGGCAGCGGCGGCGGCGGCGGCGGCGGCGGCGGCGGCTCGGACCCCCTCCCCCGGCTACCCCCATCAGTGCAGCTCTCCGGGCGATGCCAGAATAGATGCCGGGGCAATGTCCCGCCGCAAACAGGGCAACCCGCAGCATTTGTCCCAGAGGGAGCTCATCACCCGTAAGTGTCTGCGGCTTGCGCGCCAGGGGCCGGAGGATGGGGCTCCGGGTGCCCGGGGCTGGGTACACAGGGCCGGGCCGAGCGCCGGGGCCGCCCGCGGGCTCGCAGAGGCAGACGCGGCGGCCCAGAGCATGGTGGGGGGCGGGGGGGGCATAGGAAAGTTTCTTTGAAGCCCTTGGAGTCGGAGCGCTGTGCAGTCAGACGCGCCTCGGGCTCGAGGCCCTGCGAAGCGGGCTCCGGGCCGGGGAGGGGGCGCGAAGCCTGGAGGAGGTGTGTGTGCACGCGGAGCCTGGCTGGACGCTCGCCCCTCCGAGCGGCGTGTGTGGCGGCGGCGGCGCTGGTGGCGGGGTTTGGAGAGGAGGGGGAGGGGGCTGGGGGAGCGGAGGGGGAGGGGGGAGCCGGGAAGTGGGGAAAAGTTGGCGAGCGCGTGGGTCCGCGCTGACGGCGCGGGCGGAGGAGAGCGGGGTGCGCTTGGGCCTAGGGGAGACGCAGGGCGAGGGGCGGCTGCGGGCGCCGAGTCCTCGGTCGCTGCACCCGGCGGGGCAAGCCGCCGGCCACGCCGGTCCTAGGATTCCGCCTGCGCCTTTCTCTCCCTCCTCTTGCTATTTGCAAAAGAATCCAGCTGCGCGGCTGTTTGCTGGGCTCATGCCCCCCCCCCCCATTTCCCCACCTCCGTCTGTCTCCTGGGATGATCTTGTCTTCTATCCCCCATTCCAAAAAAAAAGAAAAAGAAAAAGAAAAAAAAAGGTGGATTGGGGGTTGGTGAAAAAGCCCCGCCATGGGGGAAAAAGAAGGCTCGTCAGCTAGGATGAAGATTGGGATGTGCTTGTAAAATAGGGGGAAAGAATAAAAAGAACAAAAAAAGAAAGGGGGGGGGAGGAGAAGAGCCCTATCAATCTCTTACCCATCTTTCTATCTCAGTATCTTTCATCTTCCTTCTCTAGATAAACAAGGCAGGTCGCAGTGGAAATCCACCCGTCGAAATCGTGTGGATTTCAAGCAAGTGGCCGGGCAGGCAAAGTCAGGCAGCGGGTCAGAGACTCAGCAGCTTCCAGCGCCCCAGTTGGGTTTATTTAGAAAAGGGAAAAAGCGAGCGCGAGCGGGCCAGGTACGGTGTTTGCAGGGGAGCTCGCCCCGAGTACCCGCGCAGTTGCACGCGAAGGGCGGCTCGCAGCGCTCCCTGCCCGGCGCACGGAGCCCGCGGGGCTGCTGCTTCGCGGCGCTCGAACATCTCCCCGCGGTCCTTTCTCTCGCGGTGCCTAGGTCGCCGTTGCCTTTTTTTTTTTTTTTTTTTTTGATTGCAATAGAAATAAAACGTTCTCTGAGTGCCATCGAGACCGTGGGCAGGTTGTGTTCCTGCAATCCTCGGAGCACCTCGTCGGGCTGAGGCTGGGGCCGGGCAGCCCTTGCGGAGCTGGAGAGGGCTGCGCGTCCAGCCGCAGCCGAGGACTGGCTGCGGGGCGGCCGAGAGCCGAATATTTATGTTATATTTTAAAAAATTTAAATAAATAAATAAATATATAAAAGGGGCTCTCCCCTCCCCTGAACACCCAGCACAGGAGCCATCTGCTCGGAGCATTTGCTGCTGCCACCTCTCCTTTGTTACAGCACATACATTAGTAAGAATTTGTGGATTTATTATTGTTTTTTGGGGCAGGGAATAGATTTTAAAGTGGGGTTTGCCTTGGGAGAGGGATTCGGTTTTGGAGGGAGGGAACAGAACTTCTCTTTTATTTTTCACCATTGTAACATTAAAGAAGACTCACTGGTTGCATTTTAAACAAAATGTTTTACAACCAGATTTGAGCCTGGCTTGATCAAGGTCCTTTTGGCCAGTTGACATTTCGTCCTTTACCTAGCCAAAACCATTGCTTATTCCTTGCACCCCCCCCCTTAGGTGGTGTACTGGTTGTTACAATGTATGTATTTGCAGAGGTTAATTTCTCTAGGAGGCAATTTGCCCCTAGTAGCCTCTCTATAATTGCCAGGGTTGTTTTTGAGGAAGGGGAGGTTGGGGGGGGTTGGGGAAGGGGGAGTCGTCAGGGCTCCATTGCCAAGCTGGAAGCATCGAAAGGAGCCAGGAGTGGTTTGCAGTTGTGTGTAAGGGGGGAAGAAGCAGGTAGGTTTGCTTTGCTTTTGCTCTCTTCCCCTCTGGCATTCCTGGGACATCAAGAGAAGGCCCTGGCCAGAAGGACGGGTGGCAGCTGGTCGTGGGGGACAAGGCGTGCCTGCTGGTGCAACATCCTTCCACCCTTCATTTGTTTCCCTTCTCTCTCAGCCTTGCACCGGTGCTGGGGAAAATGCCGCGGCCACTGGAGCTGGGGGGGAGGGAGAAGAAAGAGGCAAAGGAGAAGAGGTGAGGAGGAAGAGGAGGAGGAGGAGACAGGGGCAGAGGGTATCTTGCCTGCCTTTCAGGGGCACATGGAGCCCAGGGCATGTGCAGGGGGTCAGGCAGAGAGAGTGGTCCAACCAGTTTTCAGACAAGGCTATTTATTATCAAAAAGCAGCTGGCTTCTCTGTTTGTCCTGTGTCACCCTGGAGGTGGGAGTGCAGGCAGGAGAATGGCAGGAATTGGATGCAGTTGAGGCTGCATGGCCTGTGGAAGTGCCTCTCCACAGTGATGCCGGAGTCATGGGTTTAGGGTGCTCTGGAGCCCTGGCCAGCAGGACCAGCGCTGTCATAGCCCTCACCCCAGAGGGTTCACATTCTAGATTTTAAAATTACCCAAAATGTGCAGCTTCCGTGGGGTGGCTGCCCCTGGTTCTTTAGAGACAATGTAACTTAGGATGACTGCTGGTCTGGGAGACATGAAGAGTACACAAACAGCAAATGATCTTGGGGTGGGGGGCATTGCAGAAGACATCTGTAGTGAGCCTTGTTAAATGTACAGACAGGGCCCGAGAGAAGAGAAGTGAAGTATAAAACAGGGTGGGGGACAGCTGGGGATGAAAACCTGGGCTTCTGGTTTGCTTCAAAATGTTTGACCCAGATGGATATGGCTTTTAGAAGCGGAGGACGACAGACATAGCTATTAATAAAAACAAACACAAAACAACAGTGACAATAGTGAGGAGGGAAGAAGAGGGGCAGTGGCTGACCAGGCAGAGGGAGGGCTGTGAGCTCCGTGCCAGACAGGGAGGGTAGGGGAAATTGAAATGGAGTCGGGTCCACGAAGGTGCTCTAAGGCTTTCCGAAGAGTGAGATGTTCCTAGTAAATGATACAGCCCTAGTGAAGGTGATTTTTGTCAACAACCTACCAACAGGTTTCCTTGGAAGGTCAGTAATTTTTCGTATGAATTCCCAATTTTGCAAAAACAACTAGAGACCCAAGGCTTGACACGGAAGTTAGGCTAACTGTGTTAATTTCACAATTGCCTCTTAAACTGGGTTTTGCTCTAGCTGTGTTTTGGAGGCGGCTGGGTTCACAACGACCTTAACTCTCTGGGGTATAGTGTATTTCCAGTTGTCCACAATCTTTCAAGATTGGGCCTCTGATGAATTTCATAAGATGAGGGTCCTCTTTTTTGTGGAGGGGGGATAGTTGGCAGGGGAAGGGGGAGTGAAGGTTGTCTCCCTTCTGCACAGAGGGGAACCCCATATCATTAGAAGTGTGATATAAGTCAGCTGCTCTGATTCCACGGGAGAATAAAAATGTGTTCATCAAAGGTGTTATGCCAGGCTGATTTTATTCATTTGTAATTCACACCTGAGAGAAAACAGCCGTGAGCGTATTTTAACAACCCTTAATATTTTTAAAGGGTATTCTTTCCCTCCCTGAATATTATGTACATATGCATATTTCTTTCTTTGAGGGTGGGAGCTTGCTATCTGCCTGTGCTTTGGCCTTGATGATTTTTGTGTGGCCTTCAGAGTATTTCGTACAAGAAAACGAGTCATTCATTGCTCAAGTGCTAGAGTGAATGCAGTTGCTTTGGTGAAGCCGGCCTTAGGAACGTGGAGGGAGGCTGAGGTCAGCTGGCTGGGTGTGGCTGTCTGCTGACCCCAGTGCAGGACTCCACGGGTCTCCCTGACCAGAGAGAAAGGCCAGCTTTGGGTGCATCTGACAGTAATTAGCGGTGCGTCTCAGGTGAGATGGAAGCTCAAGGAACAGTTCGTTTACAGATAGCAGCTTCCGACTGTAGAGAGCACCAGTTTCTAGCGCCTTATCAGTCTCGAGCTCCTGGCGCTGTCTTTTAGCTTAGAACATGTCTTGCACCAGGCCTTCCCTTCTTCATTCTCATCTCCTTCCTTGATCGCTTTGCATTCTCTGTTGCTTGTTGTGATAAAATACTTTCCAAAATAAACTTTCAGTTGAATTGGCTTTTCGTTGATGGCAAGCCTGAAGCGCCGAGCTGCGCCTGGTGCCACTTGGCAGCTAGGGGGAGCTCGGTGCCCGTGTCATGGCTTGGCGCCGTTGCTACAATGGGCCGGGAACGGGCTTCCACCAGCAGCCCAGGCAGTTTGCCTTGCTGCAAAATGTCTTAAGTGTGAAGTTGTAATATTGATTTTCCTGCGGAGATTCGAGCAGGACAAAATGAGAATAAAGTTTGAGAAATCTATTTTCAAGCTATTGGCATTGATTTATAAGCCCTCACTAGGCAGATGGGAGTATTTTTCTTTTTTTCTCTTCTTTTCCTTTTTTTTTTTTTTCTTTTTAAACAATTAAAATGGTAAGTTTTGAATGGGTGCATTTTCCCCTATGAGTCTGTGGTCTTGACTTTCTGAAAATCCCATCAGACTGTTCAGGCATTCGCGATGGAATGAAGGGATCTGGGAAGAGCTTACATCATTTTGTCCATTTCTGTGTTGCATGTCACAGACCCAGGGAACGGTCGAGAATTGCTGCTTTTGGGAGTCATGCTCCTAAAACAGCTTGATGAATGGAAATCCTTTTAGCTCAGGTTTTATAACACTTGGATTCTCAATTCCATTTATTAGGTAATGTTCCCACTGTACTAAGGGAAATAGCACCATTCCCCAAAGATATCAAATGCCAACTCAAATAACGTGTAAAACTTTGTTTGGAAGGAGTATGGGCTTGCTAGACCCAGCGTCGCTAATACCTTTCACCCTGAACAGTGCCCTTAATGGATGGCTTTTAATGAGACTCTTTTTCTCCTAAACATGTAATTTAGTGCTGGGGAATATGTGTGCTTTTGATCAGGGGATTTCTGGATCTATAATGTCTTCTCCAAGTTCAAGAAATAGGCAGACAGCACAGTTAACCTCGAGTCTTATGGTTGAGTTCAATATATGGGCAGAAGAGGTTGCCCTGAGACAGGAAAGAGTGCTTTATTCTAACCTGAAAGAGAAATAAATTAGGTCAGACAAAAGCCTAGTGCTGTCATCAGCTGAGAAAGAGCCTTCACTCTCCCGTACAGAGGGCCGGCAATTTATCTGATGATTTCTCTACTTCATTTAATGTTTGAATTGAGCCAGTTGTAAGCATATCGCGGCAGCGAGCTCATTTGACAACTCAGGAGATGAAGCGGCACGGTCACCTCGCAGCCTTGGGCTGGGCAGTGGCCTTTGGCCTGTAGAAAACCGTTAAAAGAATTCACTTTAGAAATCCCCGGCCCTTTGCCTTGGAACCTGGGAGAGTGTTCACAAGCTGTAACTAAACACGGACTGCAGATATGACGATGCTTGATAAGACGGTACATGCGGGGAGGGGAGAGATGGGGTTCTTGACCTTTGGAGGCTGCCTCCTGCCTTCCCTGTGGCTTGAGGAAGGCCCCCCTGGCTGTCCGGCTGGGGTCTGTCTTTAGCCGAATCTCTCCAAGGACTTGGGACTCCAGGTTTGGTGCTGGGGTCTCATATGGGAAGACAAGGGAAAAGAAATGCTCTCTGGGGCCCGCACCCAGCACCATAGAGTCAAGTGACTGCTGCTGGCCGAGCATCCCTCTCTGAAGGTGGTGTTTGCTGTAGGCACACTGATGGGTTTTTTTTTTTTAATGGGGAGAGAACTGGGGATGAAAGTCTGTCATCAAGCTGCTCTGCGTATGGCTTTGTCACTTCTTTATTTACTCCCATGACGGGGTCTGGAGTCCTCGGTGTTCTGCCCCCTCCACCCCTCACCCCGCTCCCTACTCCGTGTACCTCTCTTCTTTCCCGGGGAGCCAGATGCCCCTGAGACCTGCTCAGGTCCAGGTCCCCGTTTCTCTACCCCTCCCTGAGAAAAGCCGTTTGTTGACTGCCTCTCTGGAGCCGTAGTCTCCCCAAAGGCCTGCATACGGAGAGCCACCAGCAGGCAGTTTGGAGACCCACGGAAGCAGAGGGACATGCTCCTTCACTCTTCTGGCATATTCTGCATGAACTAGTGTGTGTGGGGGGGGCGGTGCACGGGGAGAGGGGAACAGCATCGTTTTTTACTGGCAAGAGGGACACCAGATCGAGCTTTGATTAATGGTGCTACATTCACTGGGACTTTTCGTCCGGCGTTTTGACATATGCAAGTCTTTTGTGTAGTTGCTGAAATTGAAGAAATTCATTCTTTATTTCTTCTTCCAAGAGAGCTGATAATCGGCTTGGGTGTTGAATTAGCCAGCCTGAGCTGTTTTAACTATAATGAAATCCCAGGCCACACAAAATTAAGTAACTTCAGTGTAAAAAAAAATGCCTCGGTTGCATACAACTTTTTTATGACCCCCTTCCACTGAAATCGAAATACATTTGTGGATGTTCCGATGAGCTCTCTGCTAAAACAATGTATAAAAATGACTCAAGAAAGTTGAATGCCGATGTTATTGTGATGCACGTGTGCTTCAGAAGTGGGTGTGCTGCTAGGATTTTTCTTTTTTAAATGAGGTCATGTTTAAATTTCTACCTTGGAAGGGAGATATTGAAATGGCTTGTGTCCTTGCTATTTTGTTGCGGGCCTCGGAGAATGTCCTGCAGCGAAAGGCTTGCAGTCCGGTGTCCTGTATGGAGGGTCCTTTTTTCTCCTTCCGCTTAGCACCTTTGAAAAAAGCACAGCATTAAATAAAACAAATCTCTTCATTTGGCCTCAAAGAGCGCTTTTATATTCCGTCATTATGAGCACTGTTGTGGCTCTGAAGATTTAAGGCATTTGCAGCTTTGTGGACGCTCCTGAACATGCTTGGGAGGGTTTCTATGGTGGTAAATCTTTTTTTCTTTTTTTCTTTTAAAGCAACTATTTTATTTATCAAAACATAGGTCACTCTATTCTTTGGTTTTGTGGACTTGGCTTTTTACTAGTAGCCTCTTAGCAATGGACAGGATCTGTGAAGGCACCTGGACGCTGCTTTCCTTATTCCTTTGGCCTTTTCCCCCCTGCTTTTGAATGGGTAAGAACAGGCCCCGTGAGCTCAGTTTTTGGAGTTCAAGAGCAGTAGATGAGGTGTGGGGAAGGGAAGGTTGGACAGTCCATGGCTAGCTAGAGGCAGTGTCTTCCTAGGAGCTGTTTTTAATATGTCAGAGTATCCTGAAACCAGGCTGGGGGCTGTAGGGTAACAAGTATACATGGGCTTCTTTCTCCCACGGGGACACTTTCCCATCCAGTGTCTGCCACCGGGTCATGTGACTGAGGTTCTTCTTGTCTCCCACACCACCCCCTGCGGATCAGGAATCCCCACCTTCCTGAATGCAGGCTAGGCTCAGGCCTCCTGCAGGCCTCCTCAGCCAGACCCTCCATTGGTTGCCGACAAGGTCGTGCACCCCCAGTCTTCTCCCTGTCTTTCACCCGGATGCCAGAAATCTGGACAATTTCATTTGAGGGTTGTGCTGTGTTTGGCCTGGAACAGACAGGGCCTCATGGGGGCGGGGCGGGGGGTGGCTCCGGCATGCACCTTTCCTTCCAGGCGATCTGAGGGTGGTAGGGAGGAAGCCTTTGGAGGGTATCAGGGGTGTGTGCGGCCTGGGCCAGCAGCTCTGAAACCCCTGGCCCGGCTGCACTGCGCAGCTGTCCTCCGGAGAGGGCAGGTGGTCAGGGGAGGGAGTTCATCTGCACAATGTGGCCTGCTTCCACCCTCCAGGCTGTGTCCTAGCAGGGCCAGTGGCGGCCCTAGGCCTTGATGGCTGCAGGAATTCAGTGGCCAAATGGGGTTGGGCCCTGGATAGGGGCTCCCACCCTCAGAGGCGTTCTAATCCCTCCTGACCCTGTGAGGACATTCCTCCTGATGCCTGCCTGGCTGGGCCGACGGGCTGCTCTGATCTCTGCCGCCTCTGCCGGGCACTTCATTATTCCCAATGTTCGGAGAACTTCATAAAACCTCTTGTCGTGCCTTTAAGCGTCATCTAGTCATAGATTATTTTCTCCACCAAGAATTGATTCCTTCTCTCTCCCATCTACCCGTCTCCCTCCGCCCTTCCCCATGGTTGTTATTTTCTCTTGGATCCAATAAATTAAAAATTGATGGCAGCTCAGAAAGTGTTGCGCTCCGTCGAGAGTGCGTGTTGGTGGTGGTTCAGTGTCGCCTGGAGTCTCAGCCCCTCCCGGAATGTTTGCGGGGAGGAGAATGAAAAGATCCTTCGCAGATTATCGGTGAGCATGAGCTTGCTGGCAAAGGCTCCGTCTTCGTAGGAAGCAGGTGTAAAGTCTCCAGTCGGATGCAGAGCTCTGGCGGAGGGATGCTGAGCATTTCTTGTAAACATGTGTACACATCAGGATGGCGGCTGTGACGTTGGTGGCACACGATTTTAAGAGCCCGGCACCCCTCCCCCCACACCCTTCTACCCATGCCCCCCCATCACTGAAACAATAATTCTTCCTATGTTTCTTCTGGACTGTAGCCTAGCCGTTAGAAATTTGGATCTGAATCAGTGCAGGGTAAGGGGGCCATGGGCCTGTGTCCTCTGGGTGCAGCAGTGCACACGCACTGTGCTTGGTGGGTAGCAGGCAGTTGGCCCCTCGGCTGGAATTCCCCAAAAGGCAGGTGCAGGGGCAGTTGTTGCAGATGGACCAGGGCAGGGGGGGCCCTTGGAGCCCTGCATGTGGGGGAAATCTCTGGCCAGGTAAGGCCATGCTAAGCCCTTGCAGCTGCTGGGGGCCTGTTGGCTGCTTGGCTGATGTCTTTCCATTTCTGTCTTCTGCCCCAAATTCCTTCCCAGCGGAGCTCAGGCATGGGGGAGTTTGACTTCGGATCGAGTGCTTCCCCATCTACTTAACAACAAATATCCATTATTATTTGTGAACCCTGATTTCATTGCTTCTAAATGCGTGTATCAGCTGGGAGGAGGTGTAGCCTCGTAAATAAAATGTGGTTTTGTTGTAAAAGAAAATTAACTCTGTGTGTGTTTGTGTGTGAGAGAGAGACTATGTATTTGTCCATGAGCCTTAGGATTTCGCATTTCAGAGCCCACCCCAATGTGTCAGCGTACATTTGAGCAAGGTGCCTGCTGCATCCATTCATTTTTCCTCTTGATGAGTCCAACGTTTTAGCAACCCCGCACTTTATTCGGCTCATAATAGCGAGAGCAGCAATATTTCCCAGCGCTGCCTGACACTTGGGGACTTTCTCATGAAAGCAGAAATCATCTTGGGGGAAAGACCGCGTCTTTGCGTCTTTAGTTTGCCGGACGGGACAGCCTGAGGGGCTGGTTTGTAGGGTCTGGGAATTCAAAAAACTGTTTTTGCTATGTGTCTTTTCTCTTTCCTGGTGCTTTCTTAGTTCTGGGTGGCGGTCTGGGCGCTCTGGCCTTCCCAGCAGAGGCCTGGTTCTCCGAGCTGTGTGGGGCCGTGAGGCTCCGGATGCCCTCAGGCCCGGAAAAGGAGGGTGCGGGGAGGGCCAGACACAGCCTGCTTTGCCCTTCGCTGAGCTGGGCCAGGGGGCTCTTTCTCTTTTTATTTCTTCCATTATCGATATGGTTCTAAGAAGGGCCGTGCACACGCGCACACACACGCACCCCACACACCCAGCTCAGTATCCGCCTGCCAGCGGAAATGAAACCACAGCCCGTCTTTGGGGGTGTCTCCAAAGGCCATGAGCATGAGCCTTCAGGCTCAATAAGCCGTCCTGGTCGACATGCTGTGTGTGACCCAAAACTTGACAGTGGAGGGGTTCTCATGCTGCCTCTGCTGCCTGAACTTTGGGGGTTACGTTGTTGCCACCTTCCTGGGAAGTATCTCCCTCGGCGGATGAAGCACAGAGTCCCCCTTATCCCCCGCCCCAGGAGGGGAGAAAGGAAACCCCATTCTTGGAGTAGGGTGAACACCCCTCCTGCTGTCGTCTTGAGTTTTACTTTCAACACTGACAGTGGGAGGGAAGATTTGTTTGTTTGTTTCTTTTGCCCCTGGATTCCCTTCAAGGCAGCGAGCTGGGTCCAGGGTCCTGGGTCCAGAAGGTCAGGTTCAGGGCCATCTGTGGGACTGGGGCAGGGCCTGGCTGCTCAGGGGGGCTTGGCTGCCAGGGGGCCGAGGCAGGACTCACAGCTGTAGCACAGCGAATGGATACTTTCAGACGCAGTGACTGCTGCAGGAGGAAAGTGAAAAGGCAGAGAGAGCCAAATAAAGGAAAGAATACCAGATGTTCAAAAAAAAAAAAAAAAAAAAAGGAAAAAAGAAAAGAAAAAAGAAAAAGAAAAAAAAAGTGCTGGTACCAAGTCCTCAGCAAAAGGTAGAGTACAGAGAGGCAGGAATGCCTGCGAACAGTTATATGACCTTTGCTAATTTTTAAAGTAGTCTCCGTTTCTTTTGAATGAGAAGATCGAATTGAAATTATGTAGCTTAAAGCCTCCTAGCAGAGAGGAGGTCCTCCCGGCTTCCTAGAACTCCTCCCAGGGGAGACGACAGACAGGCAGGGCTGAAAAAGTTAATGAAAAGCAAAACAAAACAAGGACGAGAAAGATTAAATTATTAAGCGGCAGGAAGCACCTCCCCATCCCCAGCAGGAATGGTCACACTGCAAGTGTGGTGGCCTCAGGGAGGCCGAGGAGCTCCAGGCCTGTGGGCCAGTGGCACTCGGGCGGGTACCTTCACCCTTCCCACCGCAGAGCCTGCCCCTGCTCCTTCTGAAGTCTGTTTCATTTTGTCCTTTTTTGCTTTTCAGCTCATTTCCTTTGTGCCTCTCTCCTTTTTTTTTTTTTTTTTAACAAAACAATATTTTGACATCCTCCTCCCGTCTATTAGAGTTCCCGCTCTAGAAATGGCGCACAATACATCCTTATATTTCTAAAGAACTGTTTTCACAGCCCTCTCCTTTGGCTCTGAAATTATGTATATGTAATTGGTAATTAAAGGTGCAAGCTTTTCAATATAAACAGTATTGCTCAATGTTAGATCATTAAAGGGAAAAGAAGCATCGAATAATTACCTTTTCCATTCTGACAAACCGTTCGCAGGAATCTGGTACCCCCTGCAACCACCGTTCGGCGTGAGGGCTGTGATTACATTTCAGCCATACCAAAGCACCTTTTCATAAAATAAATTGGTAAATTAATTATGTAGCATTGTCTTGCAACTCTGTTTTAAGTAAACTCCCGATTTCTTTTTTTAAAGTGTAATTAATGATTCCCGGGGCTGGCTTGGTGAAAACGGTTTCTCTTACCTTCTCGGTCAGTGTGTGTGTGTGTGTGTGTGTGTGTGTGTGTTTCAGAGGTATGGAGCTAACATTTCAGATTTCCTCATCTTTGGGGTATTTTTTTGCATGCCTTGGGTCTCCTGCATGTCCAAGGGTGATTCATGAAGCACTCTCTCTGCTCGTCTCTAAACATAGGCAGGTTCTCCAATGTTAACTTCCCTTCCCAGAAACACCTATGCCTCAACCTGTTCACATGTGGCTCAAACGTGTTACCTGTCCTACATCGTCCATCCTAGATTCCACATCACACGTGGACTCACACAGGCCCTGAAGAAGCTGAGTTCAGAGAATACAGAACAGGGATTCATATGTAGGATGGAAGATGCCACAGAATTTTTTCCTTAAATTATCTGTTCTTTGGCTCTGGCCCGTCAGTAACTTCACTGCCCCGGAATGTGTTTTCCCGCCCTTCCGTCCCTTCCCTGCGTTCCTCGGTGGTTTTCACTGGATCTCACTAAATACCGTGCAGCTTAGAATTTACCTGCCTCCTTGGGTGTCAGACCTCTGGCCGCCCCGTGGCTCTTCCCAGCACCCTGACACTTGTGCCGTCTCCACGACCAAGTTGTTTGCTCTTGAAAAATACCAACCCACGTTTGCTCAGAGCCCAAGGGGATGTGCAACCTCATCGTCCAGTGCTCTTATTTATGACACTTTTGGCTGCCGAGTCCTCCTGTTCTCCAACGGGGGGGTTGCTCCTGTTTTGAGGCATTTACTGGCTTCAAAATATTTGGGTCCCATGTCCCCACCAAAATTAAAAAAAAAAAAAAGGGGAAGTATATCGGCTGGTAAAGAAATATGAAAATGTACAGCCCATTGAGAGTGTGGTTTGTCATCTGCCAAGCAATGCTTTTGGAGTCTGAAGAGGGTTTTTTTTTTTTTCTTTTCTTTTTCTGGGAGTGAAAATAAAACCAACAAACAAAAAGGACAGTGGGAGCTGATGAGTGCTGGAAATCTACAAAGTGATGGCAGAGTGACCAGGAGCAGAGCCGGCTCCCTCTTTCAGAGAGCAGATTGGCAGAGTCCTTCCCCTGCATTGTTGTTGTTGTTTTTTTTCCTCTTCCACGTTTC
Source organism: Mustela putorius furo (assembly GCF_011764305.1). Lineage (NCBI taxonomy): Eukaryota > Metazoa > Chordata > Mammalia > Carnivora > Mustelidae > Mustela > Mustela putorius. The sequence goes on along the minus strand of NW_025421290.1, from coordinate 47,776,823 downwards.
TTTTCGAACCAGCGCTCACTTGTTGCTTTCTGAGCATGTGGGCTTCTTCCTCTCCTAAGGACTGGCTGCCTGACGCCTGTGTGGGGCTCCGTTTTCTGGTCTGGTGCGCAGCCAGGTCTGAGGTAGAGGAGTGCAGGCAGGGCCCCCGTGAATGGGGAGGACATGAATGAGCCGTGGAAGGGAGGGGCGGCGGGTCGAGCCCAGGCAGGGTGAGCCGGCTCTGGCGCACGGTTCTCAGCCTTGGCGGCCCACTGGAATCACCTGGGGAGTCTTAAAAACAAAAAAACAATCTGAGGTTTGGATCTTGCTGTAATTGGTCTGGGGTGCCGCCTGGGTACGGGGTTCAGGGCTCCCCAGGTGATTCTCAGATGATGTAAAGTGGGAGAGACACGTCTCCAGCTTGAAGTACGGGGCCCAGGACCCCGAGCCTCTGGTGAAAGTGGGATGGGGGATGTGTGCACGTGGATGTGCTTACCTGGTATGTGGGGGGGGGGTTGGGAATTAACAGTAGATAAATGACAAAGCAGAAAGTTTAGCATCAGTTAAGCAACCACTTCCACAGGCGGTGATGTCACTGTCAGAGCCTCAGTTTGCCTGTCTGTGGCCTCCAGGAGTCATGTGGGGACTCGGTGACCTCTGGGACCCTGCAGTGGAGGGGCCTCCTCTCGGCGGGGAAGGGTTGGAATGGGTGACGGGTGCCCGTGATTGCCTAAGCCCATCTCTGTCTTCTCTGCCCCTTTCTCCTCTCTCTCTCCAGCAGAGGCTGACCATGTGGAGGCCGCCATCCTCGAAGAAGACGAGGGTCTGGAGATAGAGGAGCCCAGCAGCCTGGGGCTGATGGTGGGTGGCCCCGACCCTGACCTGCTCACCTGTGGACAGTGTCAGATGAACTTCCCCCTGGGGGACATCCTGGTTTTTATAGAGCACAAGAAGAAGCAGTGCGGTGGCCTGGGTGCTTGCTATGACAAAGGCCTGGACAAAGGCAGCCCGCCGCCCTCCTCACGCTCCGAGCTCAGGAAAGTGTCCGAGCCGGTGGAGATCGGAATCCAGGTCACCCCCGACGAAGATGACCACCTGCTCTCACCCACGAAAGGCATCTGCCCCAAGCAGGAGAACATTGCAGGTATGGAACATTGCCCTGGCCAGGCCACCGCGGAAGCCACCTCCGAGGTCCCACGCCTGCCCGTGCCCTTGTCGTGCCGGGTGTCGGGCCTGGGAAGGGTCGGGGGTTACCGGTATAGGACTACCAGCCAGGGCTCGCCCGTTCCAGGGGGCTGCTATCTGGGTGCCCCTCAGGACAAGACGGGCTTGGGGCTCCGAGCAGCACAGCTGGCCAATGGTTGCTTTGCTTTTGGCAATGACACTCTGCTGCGGGGCCTAATCCGTAGGTGGCTGGGAGTACAGAATGGAAGTTTGGAAGGCGAGGTGACCCTCGGTTTGCTGGTGTGCTTGGCTGAGTCTCTGGCTGTGCCGCCAGACAGTCTTGGGTTGGAATCTGTTCTTCACAACGTGGACAAGTCAGTTTTTCTATCTGTGAAATGGAGCTAATGAGACCGATCTCCATAGGCTTGTGGTGAGGTCTAATGAGACGTGGCCTGTGCGCAGGGCCTGGTAGGCACTTAGGAGTGGGAGAACTCCCTTCCTCCTCTTCCTCTCTCTGGCCTCCATTTCCCATCTGTAAAAAGAGGTGCCCTGCTCCCAGAGGCGCCTTCTCATGTTGCCTGATCCTTCTGGCAGGTCCAGGGAAGGGCTCGTGGGAACTTGCTGGAGCGCTGCACCCCTTTCAGCTGACCACCTGGACAGTTGGCTTTTCCCACCTGAAGAATGGGTGTTTTGGTTGTGTGCTCTGGCCATAGGGAGTCGACACCGTATCCCGCTGGGCCGTGGCCATGGCATGACAGAGTCTCCTGCAGGGAGCCTGTGTTCTGTGTAAGGCCCCGTATTTGCCGCAGGTCCAACTTCTGAGCCTGGGAGGCCTGGCAAAGATAGAGGCCCACGGTGGCTGTAGGAAGCGGCAGCTGGTGTCGCAGCAAGATGGCACCAGCGAGCGTGTACATGAGAGGTCACACCCTGTTGGTAGACTCTGGACAAGCCGCTTCCTGGGTCCAGGCCTCAGTTTCCTATCTGTCAACAGGGAGTGAGAATACTGGTGGGCCTGGTGTGAACATTGAATGAGCAGAGGCTCTGTGCCAGCAGAAATTTCCTCTCAGGGGTGCCCTCTGGGGCTGCAGTGTGTAAGGAAGGGCCAGCTGTGTTTTGGGCATGGAAGCTAGCAGAGGTGCTGGAGGGACTGAGGCTCTGGGGGCTCCTCATTGGAGGGTGTGCCTGCTGTAGCCCAAGGCACCTGCTGCCGCTGGCAGGATGGAGCCGCATCTCCCAGAAGCCAGGCAGGGTAATGCAGCAAGCCGCGCGGCAAGTCTGAGACCTCTGGCCTCAATTTGCCCATCTTTCAAATGGGATTGTGAGATCTCTCTTAGGGATTAGTGAGAGGCTGTGGTGGGATGCAGACTCCTGCTGGCGCATGCTAGGTGCAGGGGAGACCCCACCAAATTATACTGGCCTGTGGGCCTTCCCTTCTGGCTGGTGAGCTCTAGGGACGTCTCCATGCTCTCAAGTTGCCAAGGGCTTTGAGAAAAATGTCCAGCATGTCCGGGGCCATGGTCATGTAAACCTTGGCTTCTCAGGGTGCCTTGCAGAGACGAATGATGCTGCCTTCGTTAGAACTGGAGGCTCCCATCCAGAAAGGTGCCGGGTCCCTTTTGTTGGTGTTGTTGGGGTCCCCGTGCGTTTCTTTTCTTTGACACCAGAGGAACAGTTTTTCTGCGGTGGAATAAACACCCGGTGTCAGTGACCACAGGCCTTGCCCATGAGACTCTGGTCCCTACTTCTATTTCCATGGAAAGGCATTCTGCTTTCACCAAAACCCATCCGAATCCTCGTTTCACGATGAAGGTACTTCCCAGCGAGAGGCTGCCGATCATTGTGGGTAGGTCTGTTTAAGAAAGCCACTAGATGTGATTTCATAAAAGGCAAAGTTAATCTGCAAGTCGGCTTTGTCCTCACCCCCGACCCAGCCCCCTGTGCCCCTTTTCTTGGGTCGTCGTACGGCAGCAGCCTACAGTATTTTTAGTCTGCGTGTGACGGAAGAGATTCTTGGCCTTTTCTGTTCAGCAACAGGACGAATGGATTTCTTCATTCTTGAAGAAATATGTAAAATAATCCCTTAGAAGTCTAAAGAGATATGTTTGTTCAAAGCCTTTAAAATGTTATTTTAATCAAAGGCACAAAACAGTCCGCATGCTGTGTCGGCTGAAGGCGACCGGCCCGTTGGCGGCCGTCGCGCCTCCTCCCGCCTCTCCTTCCCCTTCTTCCCTCCCTGCCTCGGCACCAACTTTTCTTTCTTTCTTTTTTATTTAATAAAAAGGAAAGATTAAAGAATAAAACTTCAGTGGCTCAAATGTATAAAGTAATTTAATATGGTGGGAGCATTAATTATTTTAGCTTAATTGAATTCTGAGGACTGCACTACTTGCATTTTTGTAGACAAGCCCTGTTTATTATTTCTCTGTGTAGATTAACAGTAAAGGAAACACAGATAACTTTCAGTTATTTATTGTAAAATAAATGTGTCAATTCATGTGTAAAGCAAGCTGCTCAAAGATAATTGAGTCTTTATATTTTAAGAGGGGGACTAGGAATCACAGGCGCTTCTCCGCCCGGGCTTCCGGAAATCCGCACAGCTGCTGCCCAGGCCCCTGGTACCGCTGGCTTCTCCCAGGCCTCTCCTGTTCCTGCTTCCCAGCCATGGTGGGGAGGGATGCTCCAGCCTGTCCGAGCCCTGCCCTTGTCCCCAGGACCGGTTGCTGGGGAGCGGGTGGCTGTTAACACTTGGGACTTGGCCTCTGGCTTGGCTGTCCCAAGGGAGGTGCCTGCCGTGACCATGAGGGTCATGCCTTTCGGGGAACCAACAATCTGAGTGTTGTCCAGATGGGTCCTAGCCCTCCTTGCTGCCAGGTGCTTCTAGAGGCAGGGCTGCAGAGATAGATGGGCAGGGTTGGCCCCTGGAATAGGTAGGGTTCCTTCCACCTTTAGGGGTGCCTCCCAGCGTGATACCGGAGTTGGAATTCTATCAGTCATTGGACCAGGGCTGGATCCTGGATTGGCCCTTTCCTTTGGGACACTGGAGTCCAGAGATGGGCATAAGAGGAGTGGTTAATCATTTTTTTCTTTCCTTTATATCTTTATTTATTTTAATGATAGAGAAGTAGGACAGTAGAAGGAGGAACTTTCTGGAGCTTTGTGACTCAGAGGGCATTCATCCATTCATTCATGTGCTCATTTAATAAACAAGCACCTGCTGTTCTTCCTCTGTCCTGAGCATCCCCCTCCCTGGCCGTGAGGTGACAGAACCCCCACTCCCCTGCCCAGGGTCAGGGAGCATGGTGGGAGGACGGCCATCGGGGCTGCTGCTCTGTCCCCCTTGGGGGACGTGGCCCAAGTGCAAGCAGTAGCAGCTCTGCACTTGATGTGTGCAGCTGTGGCCCTGGGGCCCTGCACCTTGGTCGTGTGCAGGGCTATGCAGCCTGTGTCTGAGGCCCAGAGCCGAGGTGGGGGGCTCTGGCCTGGAGACCTGACTCAGGTCTGCCTGTAAAGGAGTGTTTTACCTTTCCCGAGCCCCCTTCCCACTGCATTCTCCCACTTCTGGCAGAGCTCGGGGACGTGGGAGTAGCTGATCCTGGTGTGGGGGTGAGGGGGCAGCTGAGATGGCTTCCAGGGTGTGCAAAGAGCAAGGAGTCTCTGAGCCATTTTGTGGGATGGGTGTCTTGAGGAGGGGTGGGGAGAAGGGGCCTGGGGTGTTTGGGGTTCGTGGCCCGTGCGAGGGAGGCCGCGTGCTGCCACGTGGGAAGGGTCCCAGTGCATGTCGGAGCCCTACTCTGTCGCCTGCCAGCCTCGGGCCATGTTACCTGACCTCCTGAGCTGCAGTGTCCTGACGGAGCGCTCTTAACAGTAACTGCGGTGTTGAAATGATGCGTACCTGCCTGGCGCACAGGATACCCACTGCCGAGACGGGCACCTTCCCCCCTTACTGGTGCTGGTTCCCCAGCTCCATTTCCTGGTGGCAGCATAGCTAATGGGGGGCTTCTGGGAACACCATTGGCTGGAGAAACTTCCATTGGCTTCAGAGAACTCCACCATCAGACACAAGGTCTGAAGAGCTGTTGTGTGCTCCCCTCCCCCAGCCCTCTTTGGTCGCGTTGTTACTGTTCTATGGCGGCCTCTCTGATGGTGGGTCCCTCTGGGAGGAGCCGGGGGGATCAAAGGAGCATGGACTTGGGTGCCAGTGGGGAGGGGTGTGATTCCAGTGCCTGCCCGGGCCAGCCGCTTCACTTTTCTGGGCCTCAGTTTCCTCGTCTGTCCCTGCTTGTCAGGCCTGTGCTGAGAACGAACAGGGATGAGACCCAGAGAGTGCCCACTCAGCCCAGGCTCTGGCTGTAGCCGGATGACTGAGAAGTGGAAGCTTCCTGAAAAGCTTTCAAGAGAGTGTGGACCCCACTTGGCAGCTTGAGGTGTTGGCTTCTTAGTCAGAATCTTGAAAACTTACCTCGGATATCTCTCTCAGCCACTGCCACCGATTCCTCCTTAGAATCCCCATTTTATCGCCACTGGAGGGGAGGCTCTTGATCACAGGTAGTTCCTTTTCCCGTGTTATCACCCCTTCTGTAACCAAATGAAGCTATACCCGGGGGAATGAGCCGTCAGCTGTCAGTCAGAGGTTTGCCTTCTGCCTTTTTGTCCTCCTCCCCCCGCCACAAACCCCAAATGTCAGATTTCTGGAGAAATGTGGGACAGGCAGCGGGTGCCAGGAGGTGGCAGATCCCCCTGGGCTGGAAGTGGCAGGCGGTTTCCTGGTCCGTTGGCCCCACCCACTCTGTACATCTTCATCTGGAACCTAGGAAGGGTCTGGGGTGCCCCTGGAACCGGGGAGGGGGGTTCGAGGTAGCAGGCAGAGCGCAGACAGGGTGTTTGGTTTAGGGTCCCAGTGACCCATCAGTAGGCCCAGTGTGTTGGAGAAAAGGGCTTCTGATCAGCTGGAGGCTTTACATGCTGTTCGGCAAATGCGCATTTCAGATTTTAAAAAATAAATAAAATAAATGTGAAAAAGAGAATATTAGCTTGGCCAGTGGAAGAAACTAAATAATTCGCTTGTGCTGGAAACTGGAGATAAACCCCACTTGCAGGTTATCTTTAAAAACTTGCGTTTGATATATTTAGAGTTGTTATTTTGCGTCCAAATTAAGATTAGTTAAATCCATGTGTGTTGTAGCATGGATTATCTTTCTGTATTATTAAATCGTGACAGCTAATTATTAGTTCTGTCTGCACCGAGGAACAGTGGAGTGTCCTGTCTGAGAGACCCAGTCCTGGACTGGGCGCTTTAGGGCTGACCCCAGAACTGCGGCAGGGCTGGTAGCTCATGGGGAAGAGGGGTCCCACCTGGTAACCCACATTGTGCTTAGGTGCTTTTCTTGGTTTATCTCATCTTGAAATAGATACCAAACTTAAAACAGATAACCCTAATCCCACTTTGAAATAGCTACTTTCTAATCCTACGTTGAGCTAAGGCTCAGAGAGGTTAAGGGACTTGCCCAAGATCACACAGCAAAGTGGAGTCAGATTCAGGTCTGCCTGACTTCCTCAGATGGCACGGGGAATGGAGGTTTTTAGGGAGTAGTCTAACTCTGCCTGGCTGGCCCGGCCAGTAGGGGCAGGCACTACGTTCAGACCCTATCACAGGGGACCTCTGAAGCTATCCTGATCTGACTCTGTGGATACAGTCAGGAGCCCTCAGACCCCCAGAGGCCTTGACCCACAGTCTGTGGGTCGCCTTCCTCATATGGTTGCCTGTCTCATGAAGGTTTTGGAGGGGTGGTGGTGAGTAAGAAAGCATTAAGACCTGACTTCAGGTGGATGGATCTGGGCTGGGATTTTGGGTTTGCCAATGACCTTTGGCCGTTTGTTCACCTCTCCAACTCCCATTTCCTATAGAGTAAAGATAATCTTTTTTATCTTGTAGACTTGTTACAAGGTTTGATTTAGACAGTGCATTCCTGTATTAGGTCCCTGTGGATTGTTAGCTGTTACTAATAATAGAGAACCACTGGAGGGATCCACGTGGGGATTCTGGCCTCCGGACTGAGCTGGAAGGATCTCTTTGGTGAGGATCTCCTCCCGTTCTTAAGTGAGCATATGTGACTTGTTACTGGCAGGGCTGAGTCCACACCCCAGTCATCTCAAGTCAGGTGGCCCTTTTGTCACACCAGGCTGCCCAGTTTGGTGACTTGAGGCGAGCTGTGTCCCCGGTAGAGTCCCAGTGTCCTGATTCGTCAGCGGGGGGTGAACAGTCCCTGCCCTGCCGGCCTCCCAGGGACAAAAGAGACTAAAGGTAGACTGTGCAGACCGTTACAGAGTGTTAGCAGCTACCCAGTGCGGCTGTAGCACTGAATTGTAATTCAAAGTTTTATTGAATTAAAAAGAAAACCAAAAATTCTAGTTGGCTACAGGGTAATTTTTTTTTTTTTTTTTTTTAATCTCCTTACTAGGTTTCCTTTAGGTCTGGGGCCCCTGTTGACTGTGATTCATAGAGGAGGTTCCATGCTTCCGGAAGCAATTCGGAAAGGACGGGAAGTTAGGGAAGAGAGCAAGGGAGGGTCATGGGGCTCCCAGGTGAGGGACCTAACCAACCCTGAGCCTCTGTTATCATTATTATTGGTTTTTAGTTTGACAGTAAATAGTTAGCAGTTGCCTTACATTTTTTATTAGGCACTTGACAGCCTGCTTTTGTGTGTGTGTGTGTGCTCATTTTCATGCCTGACTAATGCATAACCACTAGCTCTAGAATCTGTTAGAAGGGGGCTCTGTGTCAGTAAAACTATATAAGTAGGGCAGTCTGCTGTCATCCTTGTGCCCTTGGGTTTATCTTTTCACCGAGGAAACAAAAACATGGAATTTTCATACCTGGGTTTTTAACTGTACATATACTTATTAGGACTAACTCTGTGCCAGTCCCTGTTTGAAGGGTTTTGCAACAATTCACTGATTTAACCCTCCTTCACACCTCCCTGAGGTAGGTGCTGGTATCAAGCCCACATTACCAAAGAGGAAACTGAAGCCCAGAAACGTTAAGTCACTTGCCCAGGGTCACACAGCCTGTGCATAGGGGCCTGGGCTGTGAACTCCAGCAGTCATGTCTTCCCTGTGGCGAGGCAGCGCTGCCTGTGGTGGTGGTTCATCCTACGCTCCTATCTACTGTCTCTGCCCCATGAAAGGTGGTAAATCAGTTATTACTTTCATTTTGTAGATGAGGAAACCAAGTCGTAGAGAGGTTAAGAGCCTCAGAGTTGTGCCTAGACACCAGGCTCCTGATTTTTGGTGGACTTCATGGGGAGCCCAGGCCCAGGGGATCATGCAGTACTTTAACAGGGTCTGGTACAGGCTGCTTCTGCTCCTGGCCGGCCACCAGTGATTTCTTCTCCAGGGGTGAAGTACCATGATGGGAGCTGAGGTCTCGTGTGAGTTGAAGGAAGCAGGACGGCGGACCTCCACCTGTCCTACACGTGTTTGTGGATTTCATGTTGACTGCTGTCTGTGCAGACCGGTCTTGTTAGGAGCCAAAGCCAACGCAGTCAGGTCGGGTGGTGGGAGGCAGCTGGGCCTATGGAATGCAGGGTGGGGAGGGGCAGGCGTGGTGGACTCTGGCCAAAGACCTGGGGTGGTGTCTAGGCCCTGGGGCCCACAGGCTGTGTGACCTTGAGCAGACCCTCCGACCCTCCCCCTCTTTGGGCCTGAGCTTCCTGAGCTGAAATAGGAGAAGGAGCTACCAGTGGTTTTGAACAGCTGCAAGAACCCCATGGCGGGGGTGGGGGAGGTGGGGGGGGTGGGGGGAGCAGTAAACTCCAGCTTCCTACCTAAATCCCCCTCCCACCCAGCAGCCCAACCAACTGCCCTCGGTTGTTACATCTTGGGTTTAGGAAATAAATTTTCTTTGAAGAAATTGGTGGCTGAAATGAAAACTATCATACTAAAGGATGAACAGGGTTTCTTTCTGCTTCAAGCCCTGAAGATTCCCCTGGAAGGATTTGGTGCAGAGTTTAGGTTCAGGGCCCCTCCTGTGCCTCTTCCAGGCACTGTCCCTAATGTTGTAGAGTGGTTTGGTATTTGTTTTTTTGTTCACAGGACCTCCTGAATTGTATGACTCTCAAACCCCATGCAATTGGAACCCCCTCTGACCCATGCACTGATAGATGGTGACCAGTGACCTAAGGGGGTAGGGGTGTTGGCCTTGACCAAATTAAGTCCAGGGAGGAGCTCCACGTGGCAGGGTGTGATTAGGACTTAGAGGCCGACCAGGAGACTTTCTGGAGAAGGCTAGGCTTCTAGGTTTCATTTTTATTTTGTTTTTCAGTGGGTTTCCTTAGAGTCGTCCTCCTGCTGGGCTGCTGATTTTGATCTGGAGGTGGGGGTGGGTGGATGGGGTGGCTCAGGAAGGAGGAGTCTGTGCTGAGGGAGGGGGCTGTGAGTGGGCGAGAGGGAGGTCTGGCCGAAAGAGGTGTGAGCACTTGAGAGAGAGGTCTGGGAAAGTGGCTGCCCGCTGCTCCCACCAGCATAAAAACTGGGACCCCGGGCTCTTTTGGGTGGAGGAATATTAACAAAATGACCTTTTGTTGGAGGTGAGAAGTCAGAACCCCCATTCCTGGTGTGGAGAGGAGAAGGTAGCTTTTCAGATGCATTGTCAAGGGCAGGGTGAAGCCCCCAGCCCAGCTAGTTCTCCAAGCCAAGGCAATATTGGATCAGGGCTGTGGACTCCTGGGGGCTGGGGACCCACAAAGCTCCCCATGACTTCAGGCTGCAAGTGTGCACACAGCTTTAGATGCAAGCAGATCCATCCGGATTCAAAGGCGCGCAGGTGCGTGGGTCAGCGCCCACCCAAGATGAACCCCTATGCACAGAGCCTTGCCATCTGACCACTCTAGGGCCTACACTGTGATGAAACTCCAGTGAGGACATCGGTCCAACCTGGCGGTGTTCAGAATGCACAGTTCTGCTTTCCTGACTTCGGGTACCAAAAGAATCCTTGAAGGTACTCGGGGAAAACACTGGCTTTGTTTTAAAGACTTTTCCGGGCAGAGCGTGGCATGCGGGGAGTGTAGTCTCCCAGCTGAGTTCTGGGGGTCTTCCATTGAGGCTGGGGGCCAGGGAATGCCTGCCCTGGGCTCTGTGTCTCGCAGCCATCTAAGGTTCTTTGTTTCCCTTAAGGAGAAACAGGACAAACCTTTGATGACCTCTTCCCACCCCAGCAACGGGCTAAAAGGTTTGAGGTTGGTAGACCCCACAACACTAAGTTCTCCAAAGGAGCCAGAGTGGATTCTTTCCTCCTCCCACCAAGAGTTCAAAGCCAGCCAATTAAGAAACCTAAACAGTGTGGTCTTCTCTTTGCATCATTGACATCATTGCCTTGTAAAACTTTCCCTGCAAAGGAGGTGCCTTTATTCGCTGGGAAAAAGTAGTATGTAATTTTCCTGACCTGGCCTTTGCTTTGGAGGGGAAGGAAAAGAGGGAACTCATTGCCAGAAACAAACGGGGCCCAAGACAGCAAACAAGTTCCACACTCCCAGGTCGGCGGGGCCTTGCTGTCCTCAGCATGGGGTCCTGGACACCGAAAATGGCGTTTTGTGGGGACGAGAAACCAGGGGGGCTGTGGAGCGCAGAGGGTCTGAGGTCTCCTGGTCTTGCGTGCATTCTAAGACTATGGGGGAGCGGGAGGGAGACGGATATCAAAATCCTCCCAACTCCGAGACTGTACGTCTTCTCCCGCTTTCATGAAACGAGGCGCCACCTGCCTCACCACTAATGCAATTTACCGTGTGTCCCGACGGTTGCAACTTGCAAGACTAATCTTGCCCCCCTTCCCGGATCTCCAGCGACCCTACCCCTTCCCGGCCTCTCCCCCCCCCCCCCACACGGTGTCACCCCCAGCAAATCATCCCCTCCCACGTAGGAAGGGGCAGGGGCAGAACTCCTGACACACCCGCCGGGGACTTCGGGCTCCTCCCCGGGGGCGCCAAGGTTGGGGTCCATTAGCCTCCCCTCACTCCCAAGCCTAGGCGCACAATGGCCTTTCCCAAGGCGTGTGGTGCCGAGCTCTGGCGGGGGCGCGAGGCGGCCCGCACCTCCCGGACCCCGCATGGAATCGGGGCGACACTTTGGCGACTCCGTGATTGCACCAGCGGCCTCCCCTGCGGTCGGTCCCGTCGCCTACCCGCCGGCTACGGTCCCGGCGGAGGCTCCCAGGAGCTACTTCCCGGCCTTAGGACGCGCCTGTTCCCTTCCAGGCAGCGGGTCTCGCCGACTCGCCCGCGGCCTCTCCAGCCTGCGCCCCGGGGCGCGCGGCTCGGCGACCATCCGCCGCGTCTCTCCTGCTTTCCCGGCCCAAGCCCGCCGCGCACGTTGATTGTATCTTCCTGGGGCGGGAGGGCCGAGGGGGCTCCAGGCCCATGCATAATTCGGGGATTTAATGGGCCAGCTGCCCGAGCGGGGCTGTGAGGGGCGGGAGGAGGCGCAGCTGACCCTGCCCGCGTCTGGCTTCGCCGAAGAGGCGCGCTTCTTTCTTCCTCCGGTGACAGCTCTCCTCCCCCTCTCGGCCTGGGTCCGAGGGGGGCGGGGAGCAGACAAGTCGTGGGGTTAGTCCGGGGGGGGGGTCTTCCTTGGTGCATTCCTGCAACTTTTGCTTTGGGGGGCGGGAGGCGAGCAGTGAAATGGAGCCTCCCCGGGACCCGGCTCCCGTAGGAGCTGGGGGAGTTGGAATGCAGGTTTCCTCCGAGCATTCTGCAGCCCTCGAGTCATTCCCCCCTCCCCCAGCCCCTTTCCCCCCGCCCTCGGCGGCCCCCTGTCGGCCCCCAGCCCCGCAGCAGCCCGGCGAGCTCGCCCTTGGCCCGGGGCCAGCCCTCTTCCCTGGCAGCGGGCGGAGATGGATGGAGGCGGAGACCCAAGGTCAAGGGCGGGGAGCCCGCGGGCCTGGGGCCCCTTTGTGCGCTGGGGTCCGCCCCTCCTCCACCCGCCCTCTCCTCCCCGACCCCCAGGCGCGCGCCCGCACTAGTGACCTTCCCGGGCGTGGGGAATTGCATTTCTGGACCCCTGAAAACTCCTGCCAGTGGTCCCATCCTCAAAAATCAGCGCGCGAGGGGCGGGGCTCCTCGCTGGGGTGGCGTTCCTTCCTGGGCGTTTTCGTGGTCCTGGGGGCACACTGGGATCCCCTCTGCGCCCCGCCTCGAACGCTCTGAAAGGGTCGCGCCCGACCGAACTCGGCATCAGCCCACCTTGGCCCGACAGAGCCCGGCAGTTCCCCGGATCCAGGTGAGGCCCGTTTGGAGGGAGCCTCAAAGAGTTCCTTTGTGCATTTTGTGTCCATCCTGGGCAAACAGTCCCGTCCCAAAGTGGTTTTCTTTGTAGGGTTTTTTTTTTTTTTTTTCCCCTTCCCCGGGGGGGGGGGGGAGGAGAGGGAGCCTGCTTTTCTAGAGGGAATTCCTGGGGGCTGGGATTTTAAAACACTCAAGAACAAAAGTGGTTCCCCAATTGTGTGGGAATGGAGCCCTCTACTAGAGTGGGACACAAAGCCTCCTGGAATTACAGGGAATTAATGTCAGTCCTTCTTCCAGCCCGACTTCTCTTACAATAACCCCCCCAAAGAGAATTTGTATGCAAATGGTCACCTTGGTAGGAGTCTCTCTTTATTTTTGCTTCTTAAAAATTGGCCTCCAATTGTTTAAAGCACTCCAACAGACCCTTAAAGAGTCAGAAAAGCAGTGGTTGGACGCCCAATGTATTTACCACAAAGCTCTTAAGAAAATGTTCAAACATTTTCCCAAAGCTGTTACTCCAGAAATAAAAATGTATGCTGTTTGCCTATAGAAGATTAAAAGTTTACCTTCAGTGTGACAGCTTTTCTAGGCTAGAATTGGAGCCACGTCTCTATTTTCCATTATTCAGAAATAGGTCTGAACCACACAGAATATATTTGCTGTAACAAGAGTCAAGGTAATCTAAAAAAAATAAGTATACATATTTCTTTTTGATTTGGGCTGACCCAAATCATAACAGAATATTGCACTTTCTGTGCTATCAAAGGCTAAAGTATTTTGTAAACAATGCCTTCATGGCATTTAGAGTAAGAGTTGATCTTAAGAAAATCTCAGATTTAGCTAACCCGAACTTTGAGAAGCCAGCTTTTCTTCTGGAGGAATCTGAAGGCACTTGTCAGTTTATTTTTTTCTTGAAAGGCCTGCAGAAAAGGTAACAAATTCAACACTTGGGAACTCAAAGCTGCTGGCAGTCCTGGACAGGAAGGTTTTCATATCTGCCTGAACTTGCTCGTTGATTTCTCAGACGTCCATTTATAAGAGTTCTAACATGATGGAATCTGCCTTTGAATATCTGTAAATACGGGTAAAGATCACAATCCGGCACTCATAATGGTCCAAGACTAGAAAGGCAGATTCTTGTGTTTGATTAATATTTATGTTACTGGATTCCTTTACAGAAAGAACGATGGATGAAGCACTAATTACGTGTGTGTTTGAGGGGCTCCATCCTAGGTTTCTGCAGTTCCTGAAGAGGCATGTCGTAAATTTTAGGATTTTTGGAATCAGGGTACTTATGGGGGTAATTGTCCATGTTTGGCTTGAAAGACAGGTAACTGTGTGGTTGGCTGACCTAATGTCTATGACACGGAGAAGAAGGAAGCCAACTTACCTCTGCTTTCTTTATTTTGAGGACTCAACAGTGCAAAAAATTATGGGGCAGAGTGGTGGAAGTTTCTTGTCCAGAATCCGTGGAAGTTTCTTGTCTAGAATCCTCCTCGAAGAAAGGATTCTGCAGCCCCCTGGGTGCTCTTGTGCCTTGGGAGGACACACACACCGTTTTGTGTCCGAGGCTTAGGCTGGGCTGCTTTGCCTTGTGGTGTGGTGTTCTGAACCACGTGTCATCTGCAGGGTGCAGATGACTTGCTTTGCTTTTGTTCAGGAGCCACGGGTGGGAGATTTGCTTGGGAATGGGGGACTTTGGCAGCTGGATCGTGTTGAAATACCAGTGGAGTTGTTATCCAGAGGGATCCTGCGGAGGCCTCCTTTGGACATGCAGTTAAGTACTCTCAGTTTTATTACTTTGAGAAATCTAGATTTTCTTGCAGGATTTTTCTAGAAGTGTGGTTTCCCAGAGCCGCACCTGAGCCCTGGTTAGGGCTGGAGCCTCTGGATCCTTTCTGGGCCGCCTCATTTGTCAAAGCACCACAGTCAAGGTGTTCGCACAGTCTCATTTGTGTTTGTTCCTAAACAGTCCCCGGGCGGGTCTCAGTGTCTTCATCTATAAAATGGGGATATCCAATTGTTGACACTCCTGCCACCGTCCTGATGTGAAAACAGACCATTCTGCAGGAGTGAAGTAATTGCTTATTTCAAAGACATCGTAAAAGCATAGACTCGCATTGTTCAGTGCACGGGAGCAGAGTGACTAATTTGCAAAAGGGAGAGGAATCAAGTAACTACTAGCGCAGCGTGTCATTTTCAATGCAAGGGGGAAGAATTAGGGGATTTAGTGGGGCGTCCAAGGGGGAGGATTTGAATTTTCAATCTAAGAACCTAATACCAAGTAGGAAATACCTCTGCCCCATCCCCATTCATTTTGGGGGACTGTCACGTGAATCAGAATCTTAATATGGAGTAGGGTTTGCTGTTACTCTTGCCCCGAATATACCAGAAAATGTATCTTTACTGACGTCTGGGGTCTGGCCCCCAGACAGGAGCTGGGTAGAGGGGGTGTAGACTTGGGGGATGGGGAGGAATGCATACAGCAGGCTGCCTTTAAGTGCACAGTCTTATTAGACGCAGATGAGGAAGGAACTCAGTGCAGTGCAGGCTGGTGAGGAAATTCTCCCCTTTTTTGGCCGCCACCTCTGAAAGCTAACAAAAATGGGCATTTAAGCCCCCAGAGCGCACAGGCCGCTCTGACCCGGCACCTTCATGGGGGAAACGGGAGGCCCCAACCGTCCTTTTGGGACTCCGTCTTCTTCTTGTGTTGTTTTCCTTTCGGTGATGCTAGGTTCCTTTTTTCCAGCCAATGCTGAGTAAACCCAAGTTAGATTTTTAAAAGGAATAACCCCTGGCAGGGCCCCAAACCTCCGGTGTAGTCTTGCTGGTTAGAAAATACAGATCCTTGCTTCGTGTATTTGGTTGGTTCACCCTGGCAGGGCCCAAACCTCAGGCTTGAGTTTGGGGGTGGGGGTGGGGGAGTGTGGCACTTTGCCTCCTCCACAGGGGACTTGATAGAGCCCTCGTTCCCTGGCATTAGAGCCTGGGTGGGGCGGGGGGCACAGCAGATACCCAGAGCCTGCGTTGGTGTAGGCAAGGAGCCAGAAGCTGTCTGGTGCTCCTTAATTGAATACAGATCTCAGTCAGTTCCACGTGGCCCTGGGAGGCTGGGCAGGGAGGGCAGTGGTACTCCCCCGCCTCCCCCTTGCCTGGGAACACCCCAACCTGAGGGGCCTCAGGGCCTGTCCCAGCCGCCAGCCCCTAGGGTTTGCAAAAAGGCAAGGGAAGTGGGCAAGGAGATAGCGCGACACGACACCCGAGTAAACACTGTTTGCATGAACTGGGTCTTCTATCTTTGTTAGTGGCGGCTCGTTAATTAACAGGCCGATTAGTGTCGCCTTCTTTTGACACCTACGTGTGTTTTGGGGCAGAAGATTCTTCTAAAACCGAACAGAACCGTTCAGGAAGTCCTTGTACGGAGCCGTTAGTTTCTTCTCTCTGTCCCCCTTGTCCCCCTGCTCCCTCTTCCTGTCCCCCCCCCCCCCCAGCCCAAGTGGGCTCCTCGTTGCGCGGAGGACAGACACGTTAAACACAGCTAAATAAATCGTGTTTGCGCTTGGCGTTCGTGGTAGTGAAAAATCTGTTGCCTGTTTTCACTTCCTTATTTCTCAGCATTTGCTTCCTACCTGTTCTTGAGCACATGCCCAGAAATAGTAGTTTTGTCAAATGAGGGGATAATGCCAGCCAGCCTCTCTCGCTGCCAAGGAAGCTGCTGGATTTTGCAAAACAGAGTGACGTTTTTTTAGTGACACTGATTTTTTTTTTCTTCCCCCCAAAGAAATTAGGATGTAGAAGAAGAGTATTAAAAAAATGCACTTGGGGAAGAGAAAAAAAAAGAAAGACAAAGCCCACGCAGTTATCGCCGTGGCGCAGGGACATGCGTTGAGCAGGTTCAGAGATGGGTCTCACTTTTGTTTGCACTTGGCGGCTCCAAGGGCAAGAGGCAGCCTTCAGAGGAGGGGAGGCTGCCTAGGGCCGCGAGAGCTAGCTGAGTCAGGCTCCCTTCCCTTCAGCCCCAAGACTTAATTTTCTCTGCCATTTCGGTTGATGTGGTGTAAAGATTTTGTTTCTCTCTTTTTTTCCTGGTGGGTTCTGTGTGCTTCATTTCCAAGGCCTCCTGAGGGGCGCCTGCTCTGCACTCTTCCTCGGAGATTACAGCTAGATTCCAGTCCTGATCCGAGTCTGGAGCTCTTTGGGATCCTGGCCACACTGTCATTGTTTATATAAAAGAGACCTCTCCCTCCCTCCGTGTCTTTATCCACAGCCTTGTTTGGGGGCGGGGTGGGGGGGGAGCTGGTATCTGAAAAGTCATTGTCATGGTGTGCCGGTGTTTGCTGGGCAGAGAATTACAGCTGAATATAGAGAAATACAGCAAATTAAAAAAAAAAAAAAATATATATATATATATATATATATATTTTTTTTTTAACAGCTTCAAAAACAAAAAGAAAAACAAAAGACAAACGCGGAGTGCTTCTGCCAGGAGCCTGGGCTCATCTTACTGGGCGATCTTTGCGGGGTTTCTGCACCGGGTTCTGTCTGAGGCCCAGCACATCGGCTCTGTTTCAAAGACAGCCAAGGGGGAAAAAAAAATTACAACAAAATCAAAGTCCGCGTGCTCTGACTTCCCCCAATTTCTAATGGGAATACCCTGCAATAGAAATGATATTTCCGTGGAGGACTGTGCCACTGGTTTCTTTAATTACATTAAATAGCGGTATAAACCTCAGCTGATGTAAGCCCTGTTTCAGTAGCAGCGGCCCCGGGAGCGCGGCTAGATTGAATCCGAGCAGCGCTCCCCGTGTTAATGTGCTAACAATCTTTATTCAATTAATCCCGCAAAGTGTTAATTTTTACAAATTTTGTTGTGCACACACTGTACCTTACTGTCGGTGTGTTAGGAGATGCAAATGGATTTCACGTCAAAAACTCAGGAAGAAGGTGGCTGTCAGAACTGCTCCCTTAGAAGAAAATTTGTGATTGTAGCCGTCAAGTGCTACCCATGCTGAAAGGAAGGCTCACAATATGTATATTACATGCCATCTACATGCGGAAAACTCTGTTAAAGGAGCTACTTTGTTGAAAGTAATTACAGGCCTGCTCAGTGTTTTAGTCAGTGACATTTCAGACTTGGCTTGGAAACATAAAGAGGCCACGGAAAGACTCTGTTCTTGCGTGATGCGAGGCAACGCACCTCAGTGTTCTGGATGTCCATTAGTAGAAGGTAAAAAGAATGAAAAAGGAGAAAAAAAAAAAGACTCAGTCAACAACAAAAGCCAGGAGAGAGCTGGATATTTTTATTATGACAGTAGCACTCTGTTGCATGTAACACTAGCAATGCAGCTGAAACCCCAAAATGCATTTGAGCTAGAGCAGTGGCCCCTGTTCTTCCTTCCTTCCTTCCTTTTCTGTCTTTCCTCTCTTGCCTCCCTTCCTTCTCTTCTCTTCTCTTCTCTTCTTTCCTTTCCGCCTTCCTTCCTTCCTTGCACCTACTGACCTAGTTAGGCTTCTTTCCATCTAAAAACCAAGAAGCCTACCTTCCTGGCCTTTGGTTGCATATGCCCCTACTGGGCAGGTCGGGATTTTATGGCCGCATATTGATAGAGGTTGACGCTGCTCACATCCCACATAGCCACAGCCCCATCGGCACCTGGGACGGCTGTCCTCTCTCCTGCTGCCTCTGGCTTGAGTGCTGGCAGTCACCTCCTTCCTGGGCACTCTGTTTTCTCGATGTTCTTTTTATTGGCTGTGCTGCTTGGTTGTCCTTTTCAGTTCTCTGGGATTCTCGGAGTTCAGACCTCCCCCTTGTATTCAGGTGTTGCGCTCTCTGCATGGGGGCTGAGCCAAAGCCACGGTTGGAGTGTGCCGGGCTTGCAAACCACAACTTCCTGAATTCACCAGTTTTTAAACATGTTCTCTAGAGGACCAGATTTTTAACAAGTGTCAGGATTCAGGATTTCCAGGTCATTCTTCAGATGTCAGACACAGTGGATGCTGATGGGGGCCAGGGGCGGGGCGTGTCCTTAGTTTAAAACTCAGGCTTTTAGGCAGCAGATCTGAAGAGTGGTGTATTTCCTTTATGTGATGTGTGGCTTCTGTCCTCATGGTGGTCCATGCCTGTGCCCTACCACTCTAAACTCATGCACTCCATGGGGAGTGTCCCTGGAGACGTGTCGAAGGGATACCAGACTAAGGTGGTCATGGGAGTCTGGCCACGACGTGCCTTCTGGGAGAGGGGCACAGAGTCTTGACCCCAAGTGCCATGAACTTCATGTTTGGAATCCATATGTCTTAGCCAGCTTCCGACTCCAGTTTATAGACTGCACTGTCTGTCTGGAGTTCTTGCTGAAGTGATGTGTCCTATACTGTTAGTGGCTCCTGATGCAACATGATAGAAAATGACGGAAAGATCTTGGATAAATTGTGTTTTAGTACAGAAACTGCAGAAGACTGCAGCAGTCAAACCCGGCTTCTGATCGGAAAGCCTGAATCAGGGGAAAAGGAGGAAATTGCTCTGCTAGGTATTGGCCAGCTCTTTTTACTCTTTTACTGAGATTCAGAGAATCATCAACTCCCGTTTGTCCTTGGCCTCTGTGGATTCTGGGGCAGACACGCGCACATTTGAACACGTCCACATGGCTGGTATTTGCGTGTATGTGTGTACGCATATATGTATAATTTTTGTATAATAGATGTGCACACGCACATTTTCCTAACTGGTGAAACCCTTGGTTTCACCTTCTGTTTTCCCCAGGCCTGTCCATTCCAGGAGCGTAGGCCCCAATTTGGTGGACCCTGACTGCTGAGGTCACCCCAGAGGACTCATCTCTGTGCTCCTGTGTGTCCCTCAAGGCCGTGGTGCCTAGGCCTCGGTGTCTCGGCCAGAGTTACAAGCGATTGTGGCTTATTTGCATTCCAGAGGCTGAGCGGGCTCCAGGGAATTCCCCAAATGATGAGCAAAAGAGTCGAAGCTGCACGTTTTCCCCTGCAGATGCCCACTCCGGGAGTGGACTGGTCAGCCCGGAGCACTCAGTCAGCCTGCCCTGGAGAGTTGGCGGAATATGATTCAGACACATCCTTCCTCCCCAGTAGCACCTGACAGTTCCTGGGCTTCCTCCCTGGGCCTTTTGGAAGGGCCCTAGAAGGTTTTGGAGTTTGTGATGTAACCTCACTGCTCCTTGGCTCAGGGTGCTGCCCTGGAGTACTTCAGCTGCTTGAGTCTTGAGGAAATTGTGGTTGGCAGCCATTGAAACAGGTGCTTTTGGACCTGGCGATGGGATGGGCCTGCTTCTATCTGCAAGGTGCCGTGGCCGGGTGGATGTTCCCTTTCTAAAAGCCTTGGCAGAAGGAGGGAAACCGGTTTGGGTAGCGTTGGTGATGGGGGGGGACACAATTGTTCCTTTGCCTTGCCTCTCCTCTTTCGGGGATGCATTAAATGTGGCGCATGCTGGGGAGCAAAAATAGTTGAAGTGGTGATTCACTGTGACAGATCTCAGGAGTGCACGAAGGGGGAGGTGCAAGGCGGAAGGTGGCCTTCCAGGGTGCTGGAAGGGACGCGGTTCTGGCCCCCTCTATGTGGCCAAGGCTTCTTGGTGCCCTGGTGGCCCCAAAGGGCTGTGATGGTGGGTGAGGGTCTGTGGATGTTAACCGGGGAAGTGACTGTTGGATCGGCCTTAAGGCCAGAGATGTTCTTGGAGGCCCCTGGCAAGCCCACCCCTCTCCCTGCTGCCTGGCACCCTAGAGTAGACCTCTCTAGGTCCAGCCACATCCGGGCAGTGACAAGGGAAGCCAGGCAGGCCTTCTTCCCTGCACTGGAAGAAATCCCACCCTCCCAGCCCGAGAACGGGCTGCTGTTTTCAGCAGGAAGCCTGAGTCAAGGCCTGGCTCTGGCTGGGTTTTGTTTTTATGCCCCTCTGTGATGGCCCTGAAGGATGTCTTGAAACACAGCTGTGCAAACCTTTGTGAGATCTCATTGGCCCTTCTTGTTGCTCTTCTTTTAAAGGCCACCAACGTGTGCACCCCACACTCAAACCTGTTGCAGCAAGGACCCAAGACCCGTGTTGGGTGCTCAGACTTGCCTGACTTAGAAGGAGAATCTAGAAGTGGGAGGTGGGACTTGGCAGTCTTAGCTCCCTGCAGAGAATTTCTGGATGCCCCCAGTGCTCTGGTGCCCTGAGCTAAGCCGTGCTGCACACCCACCAACTCTCTTGGCCCGTCTTGGGGACCTGCCCTGACCTTGCAGTTTTCACGGTCACTTACGGTGCTCACGTCTCAGCTTGGATTCCCTTTCTGTTTTGTTTATGATGACGATGACGACGACAATGATGATGTATTTTATAATGAAATGAAAAACAAGTTCTGGCATTTGCTGGTTACCAGACCTTGGTGATTAAAAATGAAGAAGATGAAATAGTATCTGTGGAGTGAGGGAATTTATTTGTGGAGGGCCCCCTCCCCCAGACCCGTGCAGTTCTGAAATTGAGTAACAAAGAAGACTGCTTAGAATCCGCCCCCCTTCCTGCTCTCTCAGCCCCCCTTCACCCCAAATGGAGAGAGAGAGAGACAAATGGTGGGAAGCCTAGGTCTTGTTGGGTGAGTACCCACTGCCTGTCTCATTTAAGGTGGCACTCCACTTCTTTCAAATAGGAAATTGCCAAAATGGATGTCATCGGCTGCTAATTAGATGTATTTTAACTGCAGGATCGTTTTACCAGCTAATACTGTTATTATGTGCTTCAATGTGAACCCGTGGTGGAGCTGTTAGGGTATGAACGTGCGGCCCTAGCTCACAGCTAGTGAAGCCTGTGGGATCGCTGGGACCCCCTCCTCGGTGGCCCCAAAGATGCCTGGGCCAGACCCCATGTGGAAATCTGAGGCCTTTCAACTTCTCCGAGATGTGTGTGCCCCCTTTATTCCCTGTGACCCCGTCTTTCAGTCTTTTGACCGGGGCCTGAGTCCAGAGGAGGCCCTGAGCTTTCTAGATTGGAGGGCTCAAGTCACCACTTCCTGCCCCGCAAAGACAGCCTAGTCTCCTGTCTTTGGGCCGTAGGTCAGCCTAGACGTGATTTGACCTGAACCTCCAGCCCTGAGTTTTCCAGTCTGAGCTGGCTTCCCTCCATCCTCTCTCTTTAACAAACCAGAAAAAGAGTCCTGATTTCCCGTCGGGCTGGGGGGAGGGGGACTAGAATTGGGATAGATTCTTAAGCAGGAGCAGTGTGTCTGACTTCATGCGGTTCCTCTCTCTCTGTCTCTCCCCCCTCCCCCCTTAATACATAGCATTTTTATCATCCTTAAGACAAAGTAGCTGGCAAAATATTTAAGCGATCCGAAAGAAATGTTTTTATTTGCCCGTGTGCGAATTGGGTTATCTGCCGATCTTGTTTATGAAA
This sequence comes from Mustela putorius furo, assembly GCF_011764305.1. Lineage (NCBI taxonomy): Eukaryota > Metazoa > Chordata > Mammalia > Carnivora > Mustelidae > Mustela > Mustela putorius. The sequence continues at coordinate 47,755,015 of NW_025421290.1, read as the reverse complement.
TTTGGGGCTGCCTTTCCAGCAGTCTGTTCGCCTCTCAAATCTTTCCCGGCTCCCATTTCCATATTTCTGCGTGCATGTTCTTTGTTAATCACTTGGCAAGCGCTTATTTGAATATTAAAAATTTCTTTAATCATCAAAGGCAGGAGCACAGTCTCATGAATATTCATATTTTCCCCCCTCCTCAGACTGGATTCTAGTTCATTACCCTGCAGTAAAAGCCAAACAGCCATCAATCGCCCTCATTACAGGCTCTGGCGTTTTGATTGGCTGCCTGCTGCCCAGAGCTTTTTTTTATTTTTTAATTTTTTTTTTTTTAATTTTTTCCTCTTCTCCTATGAGCTGTCTTGTACCTGCCAACAACCAAAAAAAAAAAAAAAATCAACAATGCAAGAATAAATTTCTCTGGTTGAAAAACAACTTTGCAAACTTGTCAAACAGTCCTCATGGCTTGCTGCTGCTGAAGCGGCCACCACCACTAACCGACCCTCCACCCTCTTAAAAAAAAAAAAAAAAAAAAAAAGGACCCGGGGAAAAAAGGGTGGGGGAGAGAAGAATTAAATAAATAAATAAAAAGGGAGAAACTTGAGCCTCAGAGATGAATATTTGTCAAGAGAGTTGACGTAAGTTTCATTTGCATAATGACTTTGTACTTCTGCATTAATAAAATTTGCATATGAAGCCATGTTAATTACTCCTGATCATGCTTTTTGCATTCATGCATAGTAATTTTCTCCGACTTGTGAGAATTAATGTCTTGGCATGGGGGGAGGGGGCACGGGGATTGTCAGGTTTCCTTGCCAGTGGCCCTCACTCACAAGCGCTCGCTCCCTGTCTGTCTCCCTCCTTGATCTATGACTCATTTTTGCACTATCAGTAGGAGTTCTTGGCTTAAAAAATGTATCAATTGAAAAGCACCAGTAGGGAGAAAAATCTACATCTTCAGTACAGTGTACTCCAGAGCTCTTCTCGCCAGCTCGGAACCCGTAACCCTCCCCTGCGGGAGGGGTGCCGGAGGACCCGGCTCTGGGAAGGGTGCATGTTCCCCTCCCCGCCAGGCTGGGGTTTTTCCAGGCGCAGTTTTTTGTGTCTACACTCCGGTGGGTGTGGGCGTGCCCTCGGGGTAGTGCGCATGTGTGAGGATGAAGCAGGAACATCTGCGGGGCCCCTCTAGAAGGGAGACAGGTTCCAAACACCCTCAGCATGGAGGCAGTAAAAACTGCCTTGTACCCTGATTTGGGGCTTAAGAAACATTTTAGGGATCGTAGTTTGGGACTCTTTTGTGCCTCTTTGTACAGGTGGCCTAGAGCGATGTTCTAACCCCTACGCGCCTCAGTTTCGTCACTGGTGACGGGGGAGGGTCATAGCACCTACTCCTGGAAAGGCTCCTGGCCTTAAATGATAGGATCTCCGTGCTCATTGTTTCCTTTCCCCTCATGAAAGCCAGCCTCCACCGTAAGGAGTCGGGCCAGCCGGGTTTTATGTTTAAGCCGCCTGGATCCTGCATAAAGCTGAGATGGCGCCTTGGTGTCCCTCTGTCGCATACCTTGGGTGCGGTTCCAGTTCCAGAGGGGACCCAACTAGACCGCAGAAGAAACCCTTTAAAAAAAGTGTCTTGAGGGGCTTTGTTGGGTGCCTTCTGCAGCCCATAGCACCCGACAGACGTTCCGTGCCAGGCTCGGGGGGTGGGGCACGAATGGTTCCAGAGTGGAAAACAAATGGACGGTGGTGGCCATTCGGGGAGTGTTCACTGGAAGCCAGGCTCTGGCCAGGCTTGTCCTGACCTTCCTTTAAGGGCGGGGCTCTGAGCGAGTGACTCACCCCACGTCACGTGGCCAAGAAATGGCAGAGGGGATCGGGCCCAGGCCTCTGCTCCAGGCCTGCGTCTGAGCTCCGACTTCCTCTGTGTGTCAGTCTGTTGTCACCAGGCCTCGAGGGCGCTGTCGAGTGTGTTCTGGATTTCCTGCCGGTGCTTGACTGCAGGCCTCCTTCCTGGAGGGTGGACAAGGGCTTGGGAGTCGGCCTGGGATGGGTGCTGAGGCCGGAAGGTCCTCACCTTGGACTTTGCCCTTTTAATCACTTTAAGGTGGACAGTTAGTGGTTTGGGTTTTTTTTTTTTTTTTAAGATTTATTTATTTGAGAGAGAGAGAGAGAGAGAGTGCACAAGCAGGAGGGAGTAGCAGAGGGAGAGGGAGAAGCAGGCTTCTTGCTGTGTAGGGACCCAGATTGGGGGGCTCGATCCCAGGACACTGGGATCATGACCTGAGCCAAAGGCAGATGCTTATCGACCGAGCCACCCAGGGGTCCCATGTTTTGGGCGTCTTCACAATGTTGTGCAACCATCACCACCACTGTCTAATTCCAGAACATTCTCATAGCCCCAGGAAAAAACCGTGTTCCCATTAGCCTACACTCCCCCACCCCCGGCCTCTGAAACCACTTGTCTACCTTCTCCTGTCTCTATGGACTTGCCAACTCTGGACATTTCCTGTGGTCAAACGACTTCTAGCATTGCCTTCTATGTTTACTCTAGCTTCAGGAGAGGCTTTTCTGGAGTTCACCCTTGAGTTAAGCTGCTAGGGCTGGGGAGAGGGATTCCCCCAGGGCAGAGGTCTTCTGAGAGCAACTGGAGTGTTCTCTGTGGGCAGCTTGGATTAGAAGCCACTCACTCTTGTTGTCCCCTCCCCTGTCTCCATTGAGCTAGCCCTTGGAACAGGTGGTCTTCAGTGAGGTTGGAATTCTTAATGAGGCATATGGAAGCCCCTCCAGGGGGCAGCTTGGCCTTGCATCCCTATGTAAGTGGGGACATGACTTTGCCTTTAAAGACCCTGGTCTAAGCCTGACCTTTCTAGAAGGAGAGAGGTATGGCTGGACCTGCCCTTAGGTCATTTCTCCCAATCTTGGTGACCTAGGTTCTGCTCCGTTTCTACTTCAGCAGTCCTGGGCACTCCTGTCTCTCTTACTCAGCCATGGTAAATGGTGGTGTCTGTGTCACGGTTTCACCCAGAACCTGGGGGCCTGGATTTGCTCTTTTCAGTCTCCCATGGCCCGAGTGAGCCCAAGGACCCTCTGGCTTCCCTCCACCCCACATGGCCCTTTTTCTCAGCATCCCGGGGCACCCTGGTCCCTCCACCCTAGCTGCAGGCCGACGGAGAGGCACGGCGTATCCAGGCTTTGGAGACTCAACTGGGTTCAAGTCCCAGGTCTCTGTGAGCCTCAGTAGCCTCTGTGGGATGGGGGCTGGTTTTCTCAGCTGAGTGAGGCCTTGGCCTGTTGTGGTGCTATGCTAGGTGCTTGGCACAGAGCCGTGCTGGGAGCCTTCTGCGGTGTGAAGGCAGGAGAGGCAGACAGGATGGCATGTGTGGTGTCTGGTGCTGGGGCAGGGCCTTAGGCGAGGACTGGCCAGGGCAGGCTTCTGGGAGGAGGTGGGGGAACCTGGCCTCAGGTGCTGACTTTACGTGGAGGCCAGCACTGAGTCTGTGGCTGGAGCGGCATGAGGTCATTGGCCATGCCCTCCCTTCTGGGGCTGTCATGGGCTCGGCCATGCCCCGGGCCCTGAGCCTCGCCTCATAGGAGGTCTTTAGTCGTGTTGAGGAGTCCACGTAGCTTTGGCTTCTCGGCAGGACGTTTGCCGTCTTCTCAAAGGCCCTGGATAGCACACGGTTTGTAGAGGCAGGTGCCAGAGCGGGTGAGCCCTGTTCTGGAGCCAGGTGGCCCGGACTTGGTGGGGCAGCGGGCCCGTCATCAGTTTGCCAGTCTGTGCAGTGGGTCTCCCAGGCCCTGTGCCCTGGGCATGTTGGAAGGCTCTCTCAGGAGGGGGTCTGACAGGATCCTGGCTGGAAGTGGGCTCGTGGTGCCCTGTGGCTCTCCTGGGTGGGGGGATCCCATGGGGGGCCCCGAGGTGGGCAGACCCCTCCCTGCCGGCCCGTGTGGGATGGTGAGCGGTGTCGGGTGGCCTCCTTGGCGGAGCCGGGGCCCAGCTGCCCTCATCTTGTTGGTGTTTTCTTTTTGTCTCTCTGATGCTTCCCCGCTCAATTATTTACCCAGGGAATTTGGGCTTCTTCACTTGTGGTTTTGGCAAGGGCTTCACACAGATTTTTGCCCTGGTGGTCTCTTAGCCATTTAAGATAAACGGCCAAATCAAACGCAGGCCTTGCCGGGGAGTCGGGCGAGCCATGGGGCTGGGCAGAGGCAAGAGAGCTCCAGGCCCTGCGTCCTGGCTGTCAGATGGGGGAGGCGCCCCCAGCAGGCCCGAGGCGTGAGGACAGGTGCTGGGCAGTGCCAGGATTTTCTTTTGGGGGGTGGGGTTCAAAGCCTTCCGGATGGCCTTGGGGCTTGTGTGCTGTGTGCTTGAAGCTCAGGCTGCTGAGGGTGACCGTGGGCTGGAGAGAGACACCAACTGGCCATCCTCCAGGCCCGCAGGTTAACCAGTGCCCAGGTGCTCAGAGGTAGACTGAGGTGTCCACGGCCTGTACCAGCAGCCTGTCCTGATATAGCAGACAGTGGTGGCTTGGAGCTTCTCAGCTCCTCCAGAGGGGGGTGGACCAGGTTTTTGGGAATGAATCCCCAAAGGGAGCCAGCTCCAGAACCCTCCGGAAGCCTCCACGTGGTGGGGGGGGGGGCTTCCCAGGTACAAGGGCTCTGACAACCTCTTTTGAGCCCCCCCACGGATGGGAGTCTGGTCCCAAGACAGCCCATCCTGGCAGCTGTGGAAGGAGGAGCCCACGAGGCCCCCACCCACTTCCCTGGCCTCTTGCCGCCTGCCTGTGCCTGGTCACCTTCCTGCAGGGCCAGTCACCCTGGGGCCTCCCTTTCTGGAAGGGTGGCCTGCAGCCCTCTGCCCCGGGCCCCTGTCCCACACCCCAGGTCCCTTGTATGGTCCAGGGCCCGACTGACCAGTCTTTTTTATTGTTTTTTCTCCAGGGCCGTGCAGGCCTGCCCAGCTGCCGGCGGCGGCCCCCATAGCTGCCTCCTCCCACCCTCACCCGTCCGTGATCACTCCGCCTCTGCGCACCCTGGGCGCTCTGCCGCCCTGCTTCCCCCTGCCGTGCTGCAGCGCGCGCCCGGTCTCGGGGGACGGGACTCAGGGTGAGGGTCAGACGGAGGCTCCCTTTGGATGCCAGTGTCAGTTGTCAGGTAACAGACGGCCGCGGTGGGGAGGGCGGGCTCCCCGGGATGGCGGGGTGTGCCCTGGGCCAGGCTGGCAGCTGCCCCTCCCAGGGGGGCCGGGCAAGGGGGGGCCCAGGGAGGATGTGCAGTCGCACCCCTAAAGGCATTTTGGGGGGCGCAGGGGAAGTGGGGAAGCACGTCATTGTGCCCCTGTCCCTATTCGTCAGGAGGTCCCCCAACACGTCTGTCCGTTCTGAGTGTCTCACTCCCAGAATGCACTCCTGCAGCTTCCAAAGTTCATGTCTTTGGGCTGTTTGGCTAAAGCTTGATTGGATAACACTTAACATCTGAAGTTTTCTCCTGCCCTCGCCACTGCCGCCTCCTCCCCGCCCCAGTCACTGCCCCCCACCCTGCAGACAGCACTGGGGGGGAGACTCCCCGGCCGCCTGTGCACAAAGCCGGAGCCGTCCAAAATGCCAAGTTTCTCTTTGCCAGAATGTGTTGCCTATTAACTTTGAAACAAAAAGAGTCGCTCTGAAGGAGACTTTCAGCTGTGGCCATGGGAGGGGGTGAAGCCTTGCGGGGTGCCTGTGGGCTAGGGCCATGCACGTCCCCACTGTGTGCCCCCTGGCAGGTCTGTGTGGCTGGCCTTCGTACAGACGAACGCACGGGCAGCCACCGCACAACGCCCCCCACCTCTCTCTCCGGAAACAACCCAACTCCTGCTGGGGCCTGGGGTCCCTGGAGTTTGTGGGCACAGGCCTCCCATCTCAGCCTCTCCCCCCGAGGGCCTGGTGCCGGCATGCTGACACAGACACAGGCGGGGAGGAGCACCCCAGGTCTGGTTTCCGGGCGCGGTCAGGAGAAGAGGTGGGGGAGCTGTGCAGGGCTGGGGCCCATTCAGTTTGCCCCAGCTTTGTCACCAGGCCTGTTGCAGGCTTTCTTTTGATTTGGGTAGTGAAGGGAAAACTATTTTTCTGGGACAGGTTTTGCTTTAGTTGAAGCTGTCCTGAAGGATGGTCCCTGGTAGAGACTGTCAGCTCTGCGGGGGGCCAGAGCCTCGCAGGCCTTCCTGCTGGTCAGGTGGCCTGCGGCCTTCAGCAGCTCCCGCTGTGGTGTATGGTGGCATCATAGTCCTGGGCTCATGCCTTGAATGCACAAAGCAAAGACTGAAACTGTCCAGGAAGGAGTCGACCCTGCCAGCAAAGCGGCCGGCTCCCTGCCCCAGGCCGCCCGAGTGCCTGGAGTGACCGGAGCTCGCATCCCAGCTCTGTAGGGCTGCACTGTGATGTCTGCTTGCTGAGCGAGGGGTGCCTACTTCGTCGGGGTGCTTTGCCCTGCTCTCAGAGCTTCCTGTAATGAGTTCTGCAGCCTCCTGCCGCCCCCCCGGGGGGGGGGGCGTGCTCTCAACGATCATCCCGAGTGTTTCTGACTAGACTCAGGCAAGTTCTGTGGTACAGAAACATGATTCCCCCTGGCAGAGGTGCGCCCGGGGCTTCACTTAACCCTCTGTTGGCTCTGGTAGCCACACGTCTGCCCTCAGCCACAGTGCCGCCCCTTCCTTCAAGGGCCACATGTGGAGGGCCTATCCCGTGTGCAGGATTGCACGGGGCTTTCGGTGTGCATTCTTGAATTTAATTCCCATAGTGACCTTAGGAGGTAGTCTCTTCTCCCCATTTTGCAGATGAGAAAGTGAGGCTTGGAGATGGGCTTCTCATGGCCCACGTTCAGTCATTGTTTCACGACATTGGCGTTGTGCAAACCAAGGTGGAGTCAGGCACAGCGGGTCTGGCCCTCCCGCAGCTTGCAGGGGTGGAGACGGGGAGTGCGGGAATGGGCACCCGCGGAGACCATTCTTGGAAGGGGATGGAAGGGCAGAGGGGGGTTTGACCCTGACTGGTCATCCGAAACCTGCTTCGCCTCTCGCATTGGCTCATCTGGTTTAGAGGCCCTCTAAGATTTTAGAACTTGATGCCATGAGGGCATAGAGTCTGTGAGCAGCCCCCAAATGCATGTTAGTGCCCAGGGAGGGCATCAAGGCAGGGTGGGGTCTGTTCTTGGGGTCTCTGAGACCACCCTTCCCAACCTTCCTTGGAGACCGCTCTTGGGCCTGTGACGCCAGGCCGATTTCTGGCGCTGTCCTCTTTCACTGTTGGATCCCCGTTCATTTGCCTGCCCCATACTTTCCGACCAGTTTCCTTACCTGAAGATACCCTGTTCTGGAGGTTTTTGTCCCTTTGTGGCTTCTGTCGCTGGCACTGGGCTGTTTGCTGAAGTGTTTTTAGTGCCTGTTTAATTAGTAGTTGTAATGGAGTCATTGAATTCGCAGTAACCCGTTAGGAAGAAGCAGTCCTCTGTAAAGACGGAGAGGGGCCGCCATCCTTACTTTGTTTTGTCTCTTTTCAGATCAGGATGCACTGAACCTATCTCTTCAAATTAATACGGAAAACCCCGGAGTAACCGTGTTTCACACAGGTTAATTGCATGCCCGTGAAGGCATTCACAGTTATTTATAGAAGGATGTGATTTTATGGGGAGCAAGCCACACAGGTTTGTGTGTGTGTTTGTGTCCCGCTCTGGCTGGCGGCGTCCCCAACAGCCCTGCCTCCCAGGCCCTCCACCACCGACCTCCTGATGGTCACGGGGGGGGAGGGACTGGGGCTCTTCTTTGCTTGTTGACCCTGCTGAGATAATGGGAGGGCTCTGAGTCTGGGCGTTCCTGGAAACTGAAGTTTCTTCCCTGAGAAATTTCATGTAGGGACCTCCCCAGGGCACTGGTGGAGTGGAGAAGCTTGGGCTATGGTCCTGGCCCTCACTCCACCTGGCTGGTGACCTTGAAGGAGCCGTTCTCCCTCGGATGTGTATCATGCGATACATACGTGATGTTTAAAAATGAGGCTTCACATTTGACTTCTAGAACAGATGATGTTGATGTGTTTCAGTTACTGGCTGCGGTGGACGACTGGGCACGTGACTTGGCTTAGGTCCCCAGAGTAGGGGTGGGGTGTTCAGAGGCCGGTTCGGAAACATCTGGGTCTTGGAAAGCTCTGAACTGTTTCCCCTTCCAGGGTTTCCATGACTGTCAACATCCCCTGCCCGAATGAAGGGTGCTGTTCTGAATGGTTTTGTGACCTGGGGCAAGCCGTTTTCCTCCCTGTTCCTCAGTTTTCCCACCTATAAAATGGGAGCAGTGATAGTTCATGCCTTGAAAGCTTTTTTGAGGATCGAGTGAGGTTATACATCGCCAGGTTCTGTGACCCGAGCCTCATGCTGAGTGAGCCCTGTAGAAGTTCTGACTCCTGCTTGTGCAGAAGACACAGTTACCTGTCTGAAATTTTACATCAGGCTGGATCTCCAGGTTCCATTCTTAAAGGCATTTAGTCTCTTGGCTGGCTCAGATCATGTACCAGCATTGTGAGGTGGAAAAGGAACCTAGAAACTTCATTGCATATTTAAAAGCCACAAATGGTCATCAGCTCCTGTGATTAATACATGTGCACGGTGAAGTTCAAGGTCTCACGCAAGAACACACAGGATCCCAGCTCGGGGAAGTGGAAGTGTTTGGATTTAATAGAAGGAGTCAGTTGCAGTCATTAGTAGATGCTGAAATCACAGGGCAATCTTGTAAAGTTAAATTCAATTTACTTTTCTACTGAAATTGCTTGCTGTGTTATTTAACTAGTCTGGGGTTTCTTGGCATGGGTTAAAGGGACAATAAAGATAAAAGAATACCTGTAAGTAAATAGTAGGGTGTAACAGTAGAATCTATCGTGTTCTCCTCCTTCAATTTTATCCCAGTGTTCGTTTGTGTTGGTTTTTATAACCGGAGTCATCCAATGGGACACTGTGGATTAGACCACCCCAGCTGTAGAAGCTTGATGCAATTAATACAGTCTGTCTGGAAAGTGGCCTTATTTCTGGAAGTTTTATGTTAATGATATGGTCTGTGCTTTGCACATTTCATACCAGAACAAGAAGCACGCGGTAGTTTCATTCTGAACTGGGTTTGATTAACACTGGAGGATCAGCGGGAAGCCAAAGGGTGATGCTGCCCGAGATGCAGGGGCTCCCCAGTAGGGCATGAGGGCCTCCGTGGAGACTCTGGAGGGAGGGGTGAGTATGGGCAGCGGGAAGAAGCGAACTGAGTGTGGATGAACGTGTGTGGACAGAAGCCCTCGGTCTGGGGAAGGCTCAAGACGTGCTCCCGTGATTCCCTCGGCAAAGTCATGTTTGTTGTGAGTCTTTCGGGGCTGACCAGGTTCCAGCGTCAGTGGGGGTTGGCTCACTGGAGGAAAAGCGCTCTCAGGAGAGTCATTAAAAATTTAAAGAGTCATCTGTACACCTCGCGATGTCTACATTGCCAAGGGGGCTGGTGGTCCGGCATTTGCCACCCGTGGGTGATTCTCGCATGCCTGTTCAGTGGATTCTGCTCAGTGTCTGCCTGCTTTGGGGGGTCACACTGCTGCAGAGGCCGCTCTGGACCACCTATCTGTAGAACGTAGGTGCCTCCTTTCGTGATTGAGGGAGGTACTGGGAGAAGCCACCGAGCACGGCCAGGGCCCCGGGACAGAGGAAGCGACTCTCCAGGCTGCTCAAGGTGGCACAGGGCAGCAGGGCTTGGGGAGGACTCCAGGAAAGCCGACAGTCCTGGAGTCCCATCTGCTCCAGCACTTACAGGGCTGGGTGCCGTGTTTCCAGGGGGCCAGAAGGAGGGCAGTGCTGCCTGCTGGGGGGCGGGGATGATGCAGGGGCACCTACCAGTGTGACTGTCCTTGGATAAAAGGGGTCCCAGCAATATCCCGGAGAGGAGACCACTGCAAACCATGCCAGATTCTGTTTCACTCCGAGCCGGCCCTTCAGACGTTCTGAAGGCAGAGCTAAATCAAAGAATTCTGTTCAAATCCGTACAAGATGTTGCTGTTTTTCTGCTCTGACAGGAGAGGCATTTGGAAGTGCAGTTTCTTTCTTTCTTTCTTTTCTTCCTTCTTTCCTTTTTTTTTTTTTTTTATAGCTGTCTTAAAAAGGAGTTTGACTGTTCAGCACAGCTGGTGCTTATTACATTATGCACTAGCAATAAAATAGCATGTGTAATTAATTTTTAATGCAGTGCTGGATGCAGGGCTTTAAAGCAGTTAGTGGATGTGAGGAACCAGCACTGGCCACCGACATCAGAGATCCCGGGGCAGGCGGCCGCGTTCTGCCACTTTGAAGGGGATCTGAATGTGGCGGAGGAGGCTGGGGGTCCTCCACGTGGCGTGCGGCGGAGTAGTCCAGAAGTGGGTTCCCTTCAGGTGACCTGTGGCTTCAGTTCGTCTCTCATGACCTAGGGCCGGGGCATCAGGAGATCATCCCATGCAACCCCTTCGTGATCTAGATGGGGTTGCTGAGACGGACACTGTGACATGGGCCCTGTGCCCTTTAGGGCTCTGCCTACCAGGCCAGATCACCCCCACCTGAGTTCAGGCTGGGGGCTTGGCCTCCAGCTACAGCCACATGAAGCACACAATCTGATTTGGCAGCAGAGTCTTTGCTCTGAGGAGCCCTGCACGTTTAGCTTCTTGGACCCTCAGTTTTGCCATCTGTGGTTGGAACACGCCTCCGTGTGTCCTCGGTTTGAGACGTTCCGTGGTTGTGCTTGGATCGTTGGCTGCCCCATCCCTTCCCGGGGCTCTGTGGATGGGTTCGTGTTTGAAACGAAATGTCACTGTGGACACATGCTGCTGGGAGAGGCCTGGAGGCACTGTGGGAAGCTGCAGAGTTGAGCCTGTACTTGGTCCCTGTCCTCAAGGTACCTGGGTATGATTGTGACTTCTGGATGGCCACCTCCTCTCCCCAAGCCTCAGTTTCCTTCCGTGTGAACTGGGGACACTGGAAGTATCCACCTGTCGTCCCTGCACTGGAGGTCCTGCTGAATGGCCACTGCGTCGGGGAGGCCACCGCTGAGCACCAGCGCGTGGGGAAGCAGAGGCGGTGGGAGGTGTGAGAGGCGCGGAGGATGAAGCTGGGCTCTGGAGAAGACGTGGGTCCCCCCGCCCGATGCCTGAAGATGACGACTTGGCTGCCATCCCTTTGCAAGTTTGCTGCCCAGGAAATCATCGCTGTCGCTGTTCCTGCGACTTGCCAGGGTTTTGTGCAGGCCTACTATGTGCCAGCACCGTCCTCAATACTTTGCACACTTTGCTCATTCCACTCCATCCTCTTAACTCCCCTAAAAAGAGGTGGTCTCCCTTTTGCTCATGAGGATCTTAGGGCTCAGAGCTTGTAGCTCTGCCCTTCTGTCTCAGAATGGTCTCCGAATGGCTCAAACAGGGGCATAGGAAATGCAGCTCGCTCGAGGAAGCCAGATCACATTCAGACATGGTCCTGGGAGGGTCCCTATGGTCTTTGTTTGCCGGCCATGCTGCTGCCTAATCTGGGGCAGGACACGGGGGTCCAGGAATGAGCTCAGCAGGGTTTTTGCCACGGTGGCCGGGCTGGACAGGAATGCTTTCTCTGCAGAAAAAAATTGAAAGGACTGAGCCTCCCGGAGCAAGGAGGGTTCTGCAGATCCTCTGAGGCTTTCTCGATGGAGAAGGTGAGGCTGGAGGTTGGACAGCTTCTTTCAATGTGTGACCAGTGACAGACGTGGATATGGGTGTCAGCCAGAGGTCTGCTGACCTGGCGAGCCTCCTCCAGCTCGGGGCGCCCCTGTGGGGTCCAAGTTGTGAGTGACTTATGAGGACCCAGAGAATCCATCTTTAGTCCTCAAAAGGGAACTCGGGCGCAAAAGAAGAGGCTTGGGGCACTGGGGAGGATGTTCTCATCACCCTCAGACTGGCCTTCTGGGGTCTGGCTGGGAGGCAGGGACCCGGTAGGTGTCCTTATCACAGCCTTAGTGCCGGTCCCTGTGACTTGGGTTTGCCGTGTCTCCAGGGTTCCAGGGCCCGGCTCGGGAAATGCTGGTGGACGGTGAAGACCCAAGAGAGGTCGAGTTCATGTCTCCGAGAGAAAGAGGAGACACAGAATGCTCTCAGTCAGCTCCTCACTTTGTGTGTGTGTGTGTAAGTTTTCATGTCTAAGCAATGTCTACACTCAACATAGGGCTTGAACTCACAACCCCGAGATCGAGAGTCACATGGCCCTCCCACTGAGCCAGGCCAGTGCCCCGCCTTCTCATTTTTTGCACGGAGTCCCCTAGAAGCAATTTTTCTTCACTGGAGAGAAACATATTTTGGTTCTCCTTAAAGCCTGAGGTGTTCTTGGTGTTGTCTTTTTTTTTTTTCCTTGATGGTGGGAACAAAATGTACTTGACTTTTTAAACCCGAAGGCTGGGCAAGGGGGAGGGGCTGTGTGCTGTACATATTTCACAATCAAACCCAAATAGTCTAAACCATGAAATATAGTTTATCCAAACATAATCAAGGCTGGCCAATTTAATCCAGAAATCAGTGGGGAGAAACCGTTGGTGGGCAGGGGTCCCTCTGGGGGGGTTTCACCCATAGCCTGCCCTCACACCTTGGTGGGGGGGCTGTTGCCTGCTCATCTCTTCAGGCCCCTCCTTAGGGGCTGGCGTGTGACCATGGTGTATGGTCAGCGGGCGTGGAAGCGTCAGCTGTGGCTCTAACTCTTGCACCAGTGTCTTTCTTACACTTGGCAATGGGGCCACCGGGTTATAGTCATGTTACCATTTCTGTGCCCCTGCTGTGTGTCAGGCAGGCCCTCTGCAGCGGCCTTCCAGATATTGAGGTCTCCCATCACCTTTCTTAGGAGGTCACCTAGCCTGTCCCTTACAGGCGAGGAGACACACCAGAGAGGTGGTGGAATGTGCCTGAAATTGCGCAGCTGGTGGACAGCAGAGGTGGGATTTGAACCCAGGTTTCTTTGGGTCTGGGGGATACAGCCTGCTCCCAACCTTGCTCTCTGGCTCGTGGACAGCCGTCCTGCTGGCCTTCTACCTGGCAGGTGTGAGTGGGAGCCCCGGAGGGAGAGGCATGAGTGGCTGAATCCCAGGCTGCTGCACCCCTGGGAAATAGAAGGCCAGGACTCGATTTCAGCGGAAGGAGTCAGAGGTCTTAGATCTTCTTGAAAGAGGTTAATGCGAAAACAGAGCCACTACCTGCAGAGACAGGGGCATTTGGAATCTTTTCATAAAGCCAGACATTTTTAATTACTGCTTTGTTAATGGGAGGTGAGGAACGGCCGATGGGACAGGCCCATGGGGTGCACAAGTTGACCCTTAGCTCTGTACCTGGCTGCCCCCCCATGCACACCCTGCTCGACCTTCCTTGTGCTTTATTAACAGGTGCCTCCGCGTCTTGATTTGATAGTAAAGGAGCCATTGCCCGAGGGCCTACTGTGCACCCTGGGCTCTGCGTGCACCCTCTCCACAGATGCTTTCTCGCAGCGATGTGAGGATAGGGCTCTTGGATTTTTTTTTTTTTTTTGTCCTGATGTAGTACACAAAAGTCACCCTTCCAGCCATTTTTGGGTGACAGTTCAGTGACAGTAAGTACCTTCCCGATGCGCTGTGCTCTGCTCTCGCCACCACCGTCCGTCTCCAGAACTTTCCAGTTACCCCAAACTGAAGCTCTATCCCCGCGAAGGCTAACTCCCCGTTTCCCCCTGCCTGCATCCTGCTTCCTGCCCCTGCGAGGTTGACTCTGGGTGTCACACAGAAGTGCATCAGACGATATTTCTCCCCCTGCGACTGGCTCGTTTCACTGGGCACAGCGAGTTCAAGCTTCGTGCATGCTGTAGCCTGTGCCATGATGCCCTTCCATGGAAAGGCCAAATGATATCCCGTCTGGTGGGTACACTGCTGTCGTGTGTGTCCGTTTGTCCTGGGATGCACACTTGTTCGTTCCCGCCCTGTGGCCGCTGTGAACCGTGCTTCTTTGGACAGGGGTGTGCAGCTCCTGGTTTGAGACCCTGCCTTCAGTGCTCGCCGTGTACACCGGGGCGGGATGGCTCGACCACGTGGTCATTCTGGTTCTGACTTATTGAGGAAACGCCCACCTCTTTCCCGAAGCAGCGGCCACATTTTATGTTCCTACCACAGTGCTCCAGAGTCCCCGTTTCTCGCGTCCTCCCCTGACCCCCCGAGACTCAGGGATGGGGGTCACCACTGGCCCCAGTCACATGAGGGTCCAGAAGGGAACCGGCTCCTGCTGAGCTCGGATGTGGTGCCTGTGGCCGGGCTCCAGTGGCCACCTCACTCAGGACATTTCCTTTGCAGGTCTCACCCTGGGGTAAGGGTCTCTTGCGTCTCTCCTAAGTGCTTCCCAGTGACGGCCTGTCTCCCAGCCTGCTGGTTCCTAGCAGTCAGCTGAACATTTTGCTAGCTTGAGAGTTTGGGGGAAGAAAATTCTGCAAGTGGACAATTTTCACTTTCCTTTCTGCTGTGTCCTTTGGGTGACGGTTTGGGCTTGGTTTAGCAGAAAGAACTGTGTCCTCGAGAGCCAGAACACCTGCGAGCAAGGGCTAGCCGGCAGGTGTCCTGGGTCCCACCACTCTCTGGGTCCCTGTCCCCTGGGGACTATCATGTCGCCCTTGGCTTCCCAGCCGGGCTGGGAGAAGTGGGAGAGGGGGCATCCTGAGTTGGACTGTAGTGTCTGCCTCTGTGATCACAGGACCTCGGGTCCTTCGTGCTAGAGGGAAAGTAATCATGGGACTGCAGTCAGGATTATTCTGTGACTGCGATTTCTGTTGTCCTGTGTTAATTCCTTGGGCTGCCGCAGCTGATGACCACTGTCACCTCACAGTTTCGTGAGGCCGCAAGTCCAAACTCAAGGGGCCGGCAGGGCTGTGCTCCCTCTGGAGGCTCCAGGGGGAGAATCTGTTCCCGGCCTCCTCCAGCTTCTGGTGATTTCCTGGCATGACTTGGCTGTGACCACATCTTCTAGCTCTGCATCTGTAGTCATGGCCTCATCCTTGGGACCTGTCTTCTTCCCACAGTACAAGAACAATGGTTACTCCATTTAGAGCTCACCCGGATAATCTAGAATGATCTTATCTCAAATCCTGAACTTAATTATCTCTGCCACTGTCCTTTTTCCAAATACGGCCACAGTCATAGATTCCAAGGATTTGGTTATGGACGTGGGGCTTCGGGGGTGGGGGGGTAACACTCTTCAACCCACAACATACCCCTTGCTGGATTGTAGGCCCCTTCAGGGCAGGAACCCCAGTTTGATGTCCTCTGTGAACAACCCAGGTTTGGGTTAAGGTATATACAGAAGATCACCCAAAAGAATACTGGGTTGGGCTTGAGCTGGTCTCCAACAAGATGGTCAGACGTTCCTTGTCCCAGTTATTTTCAGATGCTGTCACCTTGGGGCAAAGCTCAGACCTCTATGTTTATGGAAGGTTGTGTGCCCCTCCCCCCCACCAATCCTACCCCTGTGCCAAGTCAGAACACAATTATTAACGGAGTGGGGGGTGGCTTTAAAAAAAAGTCTGCGGCGATTATTATGAGAAAAAATTAGCAGAGTTGAATAGGAACTAAAAATAGACGGACACATACTTGCCTATAATCTATTTTCTTAAAGAAAATATAATTATTTTTGTAAACTGGCTCTGAGAAGCCAGGAGTATTTTTAGTCTGCATCTTCTAAGACGTGCATCTTTTCAGGAAGAGCAGCTCGGAGCCCACTGGAGTGTGACGTCACCAAGCCAGGCGGCGGAGGCTTGCAGAGCAGGGGAGGGGGTGGAGTCAGAGGGTCAGGACAGGGTCCTGGGCCCTGTTTTTGCTAAGCGTGTATTTCACTGAGGAGCGGCCACGAGCGGATGGACTGTGGCCCCTGTGGGTTACCTGGGGTGTCCCCGCCATGCCTGATCAGGTGGCTGGTAGCCCTGGGAGGGCTGCACCTGGTTCACCTTGGGGACACAGCGGTCGGGAGTTCCTCTGGGCAAGGCTGAGCTGCGTTGCCCTCCGCGCGGGATCCGGGTCTGAGTGGACCTGCGGGAAATAGCCAGGACTTGAGGGAAAACATTCCATGGCTTTTTTATTTGGAGCCAAACATTGCCTCATGTAATTTTCTCCCTGGTTTTTCCCATTGCCTCTGCCAGGGTCCTTGGGCCTGGCACAGACCCCGTAATAAAAGGCCCTGTGTGTTTGTGTGTTTACATGTGAGTATTTGTGTGTATGTGTGTACCTGTGAGCGTGCATACATATGTGTGTGGGCGTGGGAATATATGTGTGTGCACGTATTTGTACACGTGTCTGTGGGGAGGTCCATGCATATGCATGTGTTCATGTGTGTATGCTGTGTGTTTGTACACGTCAGTGTTAACTCGAGCGTGTCTGCTGTGTGTCTGTGTTTGTGTGTGCACGTGTGGTGGCCGGGGGGAATTATCGGCACAGCAAGGGTCCCCTCCCCCTGCCCAGTGCAGGGTGTTTATGGCAGAGGCCCTTTGATTATTTTCCTCCTTGAACTTTGTAATTCTCCCTGGATTGCGGTGTGCAGCCGAGTTTCAGTACCGTGGCCTGCTGAGAGGTTTTGAGGGCGAATCTCTCTCTGGGGAAGAATTGTCTTCTCACTACCTTCTGGGGGAGGCCACATCCACTTGTCTACCCCAGTTCACAGTCCTGGAAAACGAGCCCAGTGCGGGTGTGACCCACCCAGGGGTGCGTGTGCAAGGACCGCTGGCTTAGCAGCCAGGCGGCTGGTCTGAAATCCCGGCTCTGACACCTACCAGCTCTTTGACCTTGGTGAGTGACCTAGCCTTAGGAACCTCAGTTTCCCGGTCCGTACGATGAGGGGGCTGCAACTTCGTGGGATAGGTAGCACTTGACCAAACATTTCGTGTGGGCTTGGTCCTCAGTATCCCTCATCCCAACTCTGCAAGGAAGGCACTGCCGTTCCCATTTTATAGATTGGGAAACTGAGGCAGTCTGACTTCGGGGCCCTTAAGTGTCTCATCATGCTTGAAACCCTTTCCTGGTTCCGTTACACCACCTTCAGCAGCAGCTGATGTACCAAGGTGGTGAGTGTTGGCAGGTACTACTGTAACATTTTTACTGTCATTACAGCTATAATTATTACTCTCACAGCCATTATCGTTGCTGTTTCCCTGGGTGGAGGTTTTCCAGCCTCCACGTGGCTTTTCCCCCTGTGGCCGAGTCCTGCCTGCTGACAACTCTGGTTCTCGGCGTCCTTTTCATCCTTCCAACAGGGATGGGGAGGCCTTACCTGGCCCCCTGTGGCCCCTCTCCCTCTCCACCCACCTTCCCTCCTCCCCTTCGAGTGTGGCTATTTGAGGTTTCAGAAAGTCTCTCCTCTCATTGAGGTAATGAGCACCGTATTTCCAGAACCGCTGCACTGGAAGTCAAGTGCAAAGTGATGGTTTTCATTTGTTGTTCTCTCTCTTAATATGCATCTCTTTAAGGAGGGATTGGCTGAAAGCAAACAGCTAATAACCTATGGATTTATGGAGCCCGCGCAAGCCGGCTTAATAAGCTTTTATACCTGGAACCAGCGCTCTGTCCCTTTAAGCTGAGACTCCGGCTCGCTTGGTATTTTACAGTGCCTGGTTTCATTTATGCTGGAGCCAGACTTACTATGTGAGAGCCGTCCGCATGCTGGAATTAGTCTTAAGCTTGCTTCTGTGGCGTTGCCAAATTCCATGTTTGTGTTTTATTTAGAATTCTTTTCACGGCCAGCCGATCCTGTTCCGGCACACACAGGCGCTGTTGCGCCCCATGGAGAAAATAAGCAAGCTTGCGTTTTCTTTGGCAGAGGCCGCGGCCACAATAGACTGCGGTCTCCGAAACATTTTTTAAAAGCTATTTTAACCCATAACAGATGCATAAAGTCGGCACAGGCATGCCAGTTTTCTTAGTTTTAATTAAAAAATAATTACAGCCTAATGGGATGTTAGTGACACATTTGGATGAATGGTGGGTGACATTATCTGCAACTTATAAATGAGTGCCTCTCCCTTGGCCGGAGCAGAGGTGGGGAGGAGTTGGGGAGGGATCTGGATCGCTGTTCTTCATGGCAGGATGGGGGTGGGGGTCGTGGGTGGCCTCCTGGGGGCTGCGGGGTCTGGTGGAAGCCGTGGTGAGTGGCGTGCGGCGGTCGCGGGGGACGTCCTGCTGCAGCTGGCCGGGTGACCGAGCTGCCAGGATGTAGCGACGAGCGTCCCGGGGACAGTGATCTTTTGGCGCATCCTCCCTCGTGGCATGCTCGATTAGGAAACTCTCACCTGTAGAGGCTCTTCAGCATGGCGAAGGCGGTGCCTCGAATCAGCTTCTTGGCCCCCAGGATCCCACTTCCCCCCTCAGGACCCAGGGGTCAGCTGGAAACACGTGTGTGCCGGGGGACCTGCCGGGCGCCGTCTGAGTAAGAAGATGCTCCTGGGAAGGTAAAGAGGCAGAAAAATGGTCTTGCCTAGTACTGTTGCTTCGAGAAGTCTGCACCCCAGATGCTCAGCCCGGGTTCAGTTTTTATGTAAAACTTGACACTCCTCAGAATCTGGAGTGGAGGGGCCGGGCTGGGACGGGCCTGGGAGGCGGGGTCTCTGTGGACACTCAGAGCAGGGAGATGGAGGTGGCGTGCTGACTCTGCCAGGAGGGAGGATTTGGGATGGGACAGGCGTGGCTGGGGCTCCTGTGACGTCTCATTCCCTCCACTAGTGGGGCAGCTGGGGATGGCGACAGGTTGTTCTGACCTCTGAGCCTTGGTTTTGTCGACCCTCGCCAAGTGTGAGGACCCAGCCTTGAGCAGAGGGAGGAGTCTGTCCTAGGGCTCAGTCTTCTGGGAGCCAGCTCTGCTGGGAGGATGCCATAGGGTCGAGATGATGGGGTGAACCTCTCCGGGAGGCACTGGGCACTGCGTTACCTGGAGCCTTCCAGATGAGGAAGAAGGTGCCCGGCCCAGCTGTGCCCTGGCATCCTTCATGTTGGTGGACAGCCTCATGTTCTGCTCACATGACATGCCCTGTCCAGGCCCCTGCGCAGCAGGGCCAGCTGCCCTTTGAATGGGCGTGGCTCAAGCAGTGTCCCGGAGACAGGCAGGTCCTGGCCCCAGGCCACCACACTGAGTTAGGAGCTGCCTGGCTGACCTCATACCCCACGCTTTCCCCTGAGACCTCATGTTCCGGGCAGGTCCGTGGAGGACCCTCTTGTGGCTCACAGTGAGTTCTGGGAGACAAGGGACAGACTGGGGATCTTTATTTTTACTTTCAGGGTGTCACGGCTTACTGTCGCTGGAGTAAAATGAACGCTTCTTAGACAATGTTTCCCTGAGTCCAAATTCCTCAGAAGTGGAAATTAAGTTCCTCTATTAAAAACATGAGTCATACCAGCCCAGATGAGAGTTGCTGTGGCGTTCCTCGAATTTTTGGAAGGGAAACATCGCATTCATGTTAATCCTTTCAATTATACCTCATTGCTGACGATCTGCTGGGCGTCTTGCACCGCTAGCCTCTCCAGTCTGATTGCTGTGGGGCCTTGCACGCAGCACCCGAGAGAGCAGACTCAGGGCCTCTGTTTCCCTTTATGCGGGCGCACCCAAGTCAGGGAGCCTTGCTGTCTAGCGCCTCGGGGCTTCCTCCGTTCCCTCTGCCCGGTCTCGGGTGTCCGGTTGCTGCGAACGATTAATGTCCAGCTAAAAGGTCCCACGTCCGTCTGCTCATGTGTACTGGAAGCAGATGGGAGTGAACTGGGTTCCCTGCTCCATGCCTGACACACAGCCCTAGGCGCACAGCCCTAGGGTCCCCTCTCCACGGTGGGTGTCCTGCTCAGGTGAGGGTGCAGACAGGCTAGGTTTTATTCCCTCAAAGAAACTGGTCTATAGATTTGGTGATGCTGTATCCTCTCCAGAAACCTCCAGTAACCAAGTTGGAGACCAAGGCAGGACCAAGGCAGGGAGGTGTCCCTGGTGGGGAGGGGACAGAGCTGGAGAGTTCTTGCTCTGGGGGAAATGGGAGAGCACCGTGAGGCAGGGGTCCGTGACTTCCTGGCTGTCCCCTCTCATGGAGACCAGCAGGTGGGCTGAACTTTGGCCCCAGGTGCAGCTTGCAGGGGGCAGGGAGGGAGGGGATGTCCTTTGTGTATTTAAGAAATCTGAGACTTGCAGCTCAACAGGGCATAGCTGTCAGACCAACCCGAGTTCTGTCTCTCCCACTTTGGGTGTGCACTTGAGTTTTGGAAATGTAGCCTTTTTGGAGGTTCCATTTTGCTTTTGCTTCCTTTATTCAGCAAGATGCTCCATCCTGCCTGCCGCTCAGGTGACTCCTCCTGTAGGAGGGGCAGTGCGGAGGGACGAATCTGAGAAGGACAGAAGGTGAGTGGGCCCCGTCAGAACCGGCGAAGTCATTGACCGGAACGGAGAGGCTCTTGGATCTGGAATTGGATACAAAGTGTGGTTTCTGAGTGTGGAACCATCACTTTTTTGGGGGGGGATGCGGGGTTGGGATGGGCAGGGCTTCAAGTTCATTTACTTCTGTTAAGTTGAAGTTTCCTCTTTTGATTAAGAAGTAAAAGCTCATGTAGCTAATGAGAAGCAGGGGCTGGAAAGCAGAAATTTTTCACTCATTATCTTTCCTGGGAAATAAGCAAGGATTTAGAATGGTGGGACCAGCAGTGGGGAAGGATATCAGGAGAATCCCTGGGTGGGAGGTGGCTAGCACGCCAGAGCCCTAAGAGCCCCATGTCAGCACGTTCATTTATGTTAAGGAGGTCAGGGAAGTAAGAGTGGTGGACGCACACCACTCTGTGTGTGTGTGTGTGTGTGTGTTGACACGTGCGTCCAGGTACATGTCCAGGTACGTGTGCAGGTGTGCGTGTGCCTGCGTGTGTGAATGTCCAGGTACGTGTGCAGGTGTGCGTGTGCCTGCGTGTATGAATGTCCGGGACCAGGCTCTGGCCAGCTGCTCTGGATGCTTTGGAAAGGGTCAGGGAGCGGAGAAAGGTGCACAGGACCAGGAGGAAGTGAGGTGCCCGAATGACCCCTGAGTGTGACCCTGGGCTCTTCTGAGCATCCCGGGATCCTTGCTCCTTTGGGTGCACACAGGCTGCTTTCAGAAGCAGAACCTGCTGGGCACAGAGTCCTGCTGTGGAGCTGCCAGGTCTGGGGTGGCCCTGGCTCTGCCCCTTTCTCACCGGGTGACCAAGGCCCTTCCCCTCTGTCTCGGAGCCTGCGTCCCTCCCTGAAGGGAGATGACAGCACTCCTCAGCTCGTAGGGTGTGTCTGGTGCTTAGCCTGGGGCCTGGGGCACTGGAAGGCCCCAACAAGGGGAGCTCTTGCTGATCTCATGACGACGGTTGTCCCAGGAGGTAGAGGAGAAGGCATGTTCTCTGCAGTGACCCAGGGGTTTGCAGCTAAGCGGGTGGTGGCGAGGGCTGGGCTCCCTCCCACCTGGGGGTCCTCCCGCATCCTAGATGTGGAGACCCCAGGTTCGGGAGTATCTAAGTCTCCCCTTCTGGGCCAGTGTGAGCTGATCTTTGGGGCTGCGGTATGTGCCTGGCTTTGATTTTGGAGGCATTCTGGTCCCCACTGGGAAGCTCTGCCCTCAGGGTCTCTGCTGAGGCCTCCTGGAGTCCCCTGCCAGGTACCAGCTTTCCCGCTTGCTGGCCTGTGTCCCTCTCTTTCCTCAAGTGGCCCCCCAAACCTTGCCTTGGGCCCCAACCTTGAGATACCAGCTTCTTGGTCTTCGGGTGTGAGCTGCTTGAGTTCCTTGGGGGTGCGTTGTTCGGGTCTGGAGCAAAGGGGCTGAAGCCAGAGAGCCAGCTAGCTGAGTAGAGAGATCTATTCTCAGTAACTTTTCCCTGGAGAGAGCCTTCTCAGTAAACACCTCTGCAGGCAAGGTGGACTGGGAAGCTCTGCCCTTGCGTCTACTATGGCTCATAAAGCCCAGAGATTTATGGAGATTTTAGACAACCTTCTTCCTCCCTCCCTGGATTCAGCTGCTCTTCAGGACCAGCTCTTCCAGCTTTCCTATCTTCTACAGTCCTATGTCTGTTCTTGTTTGTTTCTTCTGGAAGGAAGGGGATGCAGTGGTTCAGAGATGCCATAGGGGTGAGCGGTGGATACAGCACACACACCTCCGGGGCTGCCTTCTGTACCCATGGCAGACATCACTAGTCGATCGGTGCACCTCTGTCCTCTGGGCGGGGCCCGGGCACCTCAAGGGGGTAGGTTAGGCAGCCCTGACTGAACATCACACCTGAGGAAACGGTGGGAGGAAGATACCGCCCCACGCCGTTTCCTCAGCCCCTGGAGACCGTGTCTTTGGACCACTGTGGGGGAAGGCGTTATGGGGGAGGTCTGGCAGCTGCAGAGGTGACGGCTGATGGGCTGAGCGCTGGCGTTCCTAGGGTCGGCCTGCCCCCTCCACGGCAGACTGCTGTTGTGTGGTTTTGCTGTCCGTGTGTGGAGAAGGCAGGGTTCTGGTCTGGGATCTCCAACTTGAAAGGCAGAGGGGATGGTCGACCGGGGCTACCAGCTCCCCTGAGGGCTGCGGTCTCCAGGGTCCCGCCACCAACCTCCTCCTTCCCCTCTCGGGCACCCTGCTCCCTAGACACCCCCAGGCCTTCCTCTGGTTCAGCTGCCTGGAGCAGTGGATGCCGGCCAGCTTGAGGCCGAAGTGGCCCCACAGGCCAAGCCAGGCTCCCCAGAGCGGCACGTTCCGGCCCCTTGCCGAGATCACTGTGTGCTTCTCTTTCCTGCTTGTCTCCGTGCCACGGCAGCTCCGTGGTCGCTTGCTGCTCCGAGCCAGGAGCCCTTGCACTGACCTCGTCCTGGCCTGGGACTTGGCTTGTTCTGTCACATGGCCTCTGTGGTCTCCGTGGATTTCCACCCCAGGGCCGTGGCCTGGTCTCCGGTCGCTTGAGAATTCCCTGCTGATGTCAGTGAGGCTGTGTGTTTTGATCAACAAGAAGCAGAGTTTTGGGGTCCAGTAGGAATGTGAGCTGAGAGAGATGAGGTGGGAGTGTGTCCCCCATGGGCCCCATTGCTCCCCCTTGCCTCCTGAACGCTTATCATGGCTCCCTGATGGGGGTGCCAGCTCTGTCTTACAGATGAGGAAACCAGGGCTCAGGGTCAAGGCTCTCCTTAAAACCACATGGTTGGGAAGTGGCAGCGGAGGCCCATGTGTGGGTGGTGAGGGTCCAGCTCTCCTTTCCTTATCTTGAGGCCTGACGTGAGTAGAGCCTGTCCGGGTATGGCTCTCAGAGCCTCATCTGCTGTAACCCTGCTCTGTCTCGGACACATCCTGGCTCCCTGTGTGGGCTGTGCCTTCCCTCCCCCTGTACTTGCTGGACTTGCCCAGCCCAGCTGCCGTGTTTTTGCCCATGCGTGATGCTTCCTCTGGACTGGCCTTGGCTGTGGCAGGGACCGAGTCTCATGCCCTCCATGGCTCTGACGTAAGCACCGTGCCTGGCCCACTCGGGACAGTGTTTGGTAGGTGGGTGGATGGGGAGGCATGCCTTCATGCTGCCCCATCATGCCTTGGGCCAGGAATGGCTCAAAAGGGGGCCCAGCTGAATTCTGGAAAGGGGCTCTGCCCCCAGCCTCCAGAGGATGGAGGCTGCTGGGTAGGTTGCCTCCCAGGTGAACATTATAACCAGAATCATGAAGTCTGGAGCCAAAGAACCTGAAAAGCCCCTCTCCTCTTGTTAAATGCAACCCTGCGCTCAGTCTTGCTTTGGTTAGTTCCCTGTCTGTGGTATGTAGCCATGGCCCTTTTATTAGTTCAGTACTTTTGGAGACTTCAGGAAGGCTAGGTGTAAACGTTAGAGCCTGCCAATAACCAGTGGCAGCAACTTCCTAATAAACTCCAATCAAATAGTAGGGTGATTATCGGGATGGCAGCCCTAGAGACTCTGGCCTCCGTGGGGGCAGGTCCCTGTCCATACGTGGAGTCCAGGGCCCCGAGCCTGTGGCTGAGTCCCTAGCGGTAGCCTTTCCTGAGGAGGGGCGGGCGGCCCGCCTGGGTGAGCCCGCGTTCAAACTGTGTGGCACAGAAAGGACAAGCAGCGAGGCCCTTCAGCTCTGGCTTTGAGACATCTGGGCTCAGCGACCCACCCAGGGAGAGCAGACCCCCCGAGGCTGGGTTCGCGGCCTCCAGGGCCTTCTGGACTCCTCTCCCAGTGCTGCCTGCTGGGCTCAGCCGTGCTGGCCGGGCCGCAGTTACAGCTCCCGGCTGTTTATAAGACACCCGCTCTCCCGGGGCTGGCTCACCTGTTGTCTCCTGAGACTGCTGCCGTGATGTTGGCGTAAGGAGACGGGGACGCAGAGCCTCTGGAACTCACTTGCTGTCCCCCCTCGATACATGGCCCGTTTCCAGGTACAGCTGTGGGACACTGCTCAGCCAGAACCCCAGGGCTGGTTATTGTCGCGTATCTGAGCTTGGCCTCATGGGTTTCTTGCTGGACCCCGGACACCTCTGTCCTCTAACCCGGCCAGACTCTGCCCAGAGAGTCCCTGGGTCTCCAGGTCACTGGAGCCTACTCCGGGAAAAGCTCGCCCAGGCAGCACTTAGCACACACCGCTGGGCCAAGCTGACGAGGTTGTATCCTTGAGTGGAACCGCGGGGCTCCCAGGACACGGACTGTGCTCTATGTGTGTCTCTAGGCCTCAGCTCCCAGTGCAGGCCTTGGCACCAGGAGGGGCTGCATGAATGAGGGGTGTGTTTGGAACCTTCTCGCCTACCAGAAGCGGATAGCATACTAGAAGTGACCAGAGTGAGTGCCTGAAGCTTGCCCAGTGGCATGCGAGAATTCCAGTCTAGAGAGCTCAGCTGCTGGGAGCGCAGACTGGAAGGGAAGGTATGGGGGCCTTCCCCGGGGGAATTCTGAGAGTGGCATCTGCTAAGGCTTGTCACAGTGCAGAGGGACCCCCTCTCCCCAGCTGCAGTGCCATTCCGTTCTCAGGCTCTTTTTCTCTTCTTTATCATTTAAACATAGTTGCTTCCATAATAAAGGAATATCAAGTCTCTTGCTCTAAATGAACCAGGAGCAGAAGCTTGAAAACAATGATGAGAAAATGGGGCCCTTACGAGCAAGGGATGGGAGAGGTCGTTCCAGGAATCTGTCCCACAGCGGAGCACAGACTTGGGCTCTGAATCTCCTGGCAACCCGGTGGAAAGGGAAACGTGGGGAATTCGGGTTTGCTTATGAAAGAAAGATGGTTTGGGATGGAGGGATTTTTTGCATCAACCTCAAGCCTGGGAGACTTCCTCCCATGGTGTTTTAGATAAAGCAGGGCCTTTATCAAGGATGAAAAGTCCAGATAGTAAATATTCTGGGTTCTGTGGGCCAGTGACCTCTGTTGCAACCAATTAGCTCTGCTGCTGCGGGGCAAGAGCCTTCATGGGCAGTGTGTCCCAAATGGGTATGACTGTCGTTTCAATAAAACTTTATTTACAAAAAACACGTGGCCAGTAGTCTGTGGCTCTCCAAGATAAGGAATGATCAATACCACGCTGAGAGATCATTGTAACATTAGCACATACAAAACACGCAGCTTCTCTTCCTGGCCCTGGTGGAAGTTGAGACAAAACATGAAATTCAGGGTCTGGTCCTCTTCTTCTCCATTCCCCTAGATGTCATTCTGCCCCTCTATCCCTGGAGATGGAGAGAGACAGAGGTAAATAGCGGGTCGGGGGGCCACTGGGCTGGCTCAGAACAGCTCGGCTGTTCCCTTCCCGAAGCCTTGGGCTCCAGGCAGAAAGCCAGAACTGGCGTGGTTGGCTCCCCTCCTGTGAGACCACACCATCGCTTTGGGGCTGATCTGTCTTCAACAACTTGCTTCTGCAAAGGACAGGTATTTGCAGGCAGACCTTTGAACTGGCTTCACAAAGCTTCACAAGTTGTTGAGTACCAAGCTGCTCTGGGAAGGAGGTGGTTGTGCTGGCTTTTTCTTTCATTAATTTTGTTATTATTATTATTTATTTGAGATAGAGAGAGAGAGCACACAAGCAGGGAGGAGGTTCAGAGAGAGGGAGAAGCAGACTCCCTGCTGAGCAAGGAGCCAGAGGCGGGACTTGATCCCAGGATCAATGTTCTTCTTTCCTTAGGTACTAGAGCGGCCGATGCCTCGTAGTCTGGTTGCATTTCACCAACGGTTGTCAGAAGTGGGTGGTGCGGCCTTTGGGATAATCCTTGAATTTTCTCCAGCTTTATAAAACATGGATAAGGGCACCAGAGTGGACAGGAATTCTTTGGGGGCTCAGCTGGCCCTGGTGTCCTAGTGAGGGAGGACCTCTGGCCACCCCGCCATGACAAAATGGCCCAGAATTCTCTCTCAGCTGCCCAGCTGGTCTTACTTTCAAGGACCTGCATTATTTTAACTCTCCCTTCCCACTGCTTGGAAAGATCGTGTTTCCATTAAGTAGTAATCATTTCATTCTCCCTTTAGAAGTAATTTAACTGGAGGTGCGTCTTCTGAACACCTGCCCACAGGTGATCTGAGACCTGGCCCACCTGGCCTGTCCCAGGTGCCCGTGGGCAAGGCAGTGGTGGTCATGGTGCTGTCACACTGAGTGGGCTTAATTTAGGTTCCAAGCCAAGCAACTGTGTTTTACTTTGTCCTTGTGCGTTTGTAAGTTTCTTTAGCACTTGGGACATTTTTTAACACTGTCCTTCATGATGAGCTTCAGGGACCCAAGGATAGAACGAAGAACCTGGTGCTCCATTTTGCCTGAAACCTGTCTTCCGCCCCCTGGGCTTGGGCTCGTGCTCTCCCTGGGGGCAGGGAAAGAGGGATGTTCCGGGGAAGTAGCAGGTTTTAGAACTCCTGTCAGCACCTGTCTATGCCCAGCTCCCAGCTGCGCAGCCCTGGCCTGGGCGTGGAGGGTGTGCTCAGTGGCTGTGCTCGGGGGCAGCTGAGGGATCCCTGAGTCTGCTACCCGCCTTCCTGTGCACTGTAGGGGTGACATTCTGTCGGGGGAGGGCGACGTTCTGAATCCCCCACCTGCCGGCCCCCTCCCCCCTCTCCCCTTGGGGGCAGTACTTCTGGTGACAGGCCTGCGGTCACTGCAAGCAGGAAATGCACTGGGACGCTCAGGTACAGGCCAGCAGGGCTCACAGGTGCCCCAGGCTCTATGCTGATGACACCAGGGATGGAGATGCCTTCACTCCAGACCCCTGGGCAGTGGCTGTCCCCTTTCAGCGGCACACCCCTGGTCATCAAACCCAGGGTGGTCTTTTCTCTTCCAAGCCTAGGATTGGACTGAGCACGGTCCCTGAGGGCCCATGGTCTGTGGGATGGGGCACAGGCAGCAGGACAGGTTGGGGCTGCCCTCGAGGGGCAGGGAGGGGTCTCTTCCTGCTCTGCTGGGCTGTGGTGATGCCTTTAGGTGTGGAGGATGGGGATCCCTTCAAAGCTGCATCACAGAGCCCAGCACGGAAGGTGCAGGTCATCGACCCCTTAGTGAAATGAAAGAGCCAAGAATGGGCGAGTGAATGAATGCGCGAATGAATGGGCTCTTCGAAGGGGGGCATCTTGCCGGGATCCCCGCAGTGCCCAGCGTGTAGTAGATGCTCAGGAAATGCTTGTGCAACAAACAAATACACGAAGAACCCGTGCTGAACCCATTTTTAAGAAATTAAGGTCACGGATACAGCACTCTGTGTCCTGTCCGCCCCACATCCTGAGGATGTGTGCTGTTTCTGCTGAGACGTAGACAGGATTTACAGGTGCTGACCTGAGCCCGTGGGGACCCTCCGCGTGGTGCTTGCCGTGGAGGCCTGCTCTGCCTGCCGAGGCTGCAGAGACGAGAAGGGGGCGGTGGGCAGTGGCATGGCGCTGCCATCCTGTTCTTCGCCTGGGGAAGCTGCTTCCCATGTTGGAGCTTCAGGCCCCTTCTCTGGGCAGTGGCATAATGCCTGGAAGGGCCCAGCCTGGAGCCTGGGCCTGCTGGGGTTTGGAAAAGGCAGCTACTAGCTATTCTGTCGGAGTGGGGTGTGGGTCGTGAACAGCCGAGGACGGGAAGGAGGGGCCCCCACGGGGTTCTCTCTGGACATACATTTCCAGTGGCTGCCCCTCCCCCAGAGCACTGGGGCCGTGATGTCCTGGATTCTTGGTGCAGGGTTGGGAGTTGTCTGGCCCGACTCCCTTCCCTACTAGGGACCCGGGCCCAGAGAGGGTCTTGTTGGGGTCACTTAGCAGGGGTGGATCTGCTTTAGAGCCCAGGCTTGTTCCTTCCACTGAGGTGCCTCACTGTCCCCATCGTGCGCTGGCCTGGGTGAGACGGGCCGGGAGGTCAGACTGTTCTGCACACGTGAGGGCTGTTGGACACAGCCTCTGGTGGCCAAAAGGTGGTTTGTTGTGTCTGCCCAGAGCTCTGGAAGAACGGGGCCCTGAGGACTAGTGTCCCCTTATAAAAAGAGCCCCCAGAGCAAACTCGTCCCTGCCGTCACAAGCCGCATGGCCGGACGAGTTGTCTGTGAACCAGGAAGGGGCCCTCACCAGATGGCACATCTGCTCGTACCTTGATCTCGGACTCCCGGCCTCTGGGGCCATGAGAAATAAGTGTTTGCTGTTTCCGAGCCACCCCGTGTGTGGTGTTGTGAGAGCGGTCCCAGTGGACTGAGACGGCTTCAGGAGGGGGCCCGGGCTTTCCTCTTCACTTCAAGGCACATTTTTGGCTGAGCCACAAAGTTCTCCCCGGCGCCTCCTCTGGCCAGCCGCAGCTGCCTTGGGGAGCCCCTCCTGGGCGCTAGCACAGAGGCTGGTGTGTCCGACTGGTGCCACGGGCGCCTCCCGCTGGGGTGGGGCTTGATACCCGCTGGGGGCACCAGGCTACCGGGACAGGGGTGCTGTCCCTGCAGGTCCCCAAGGAAAGGGAGAGTGGGGTGCGTCCAAGGACCAGCAGGGCAGGTGAGGAGCCCTGGAAGGGGGTCTGAGCCCGACGCGAGGGAGGCAGACATGCCCCAGTGGCACAGAGGATGAGAGGCCATGCAAGGCAGAGGCAACACCTGGGCTGTGAGGGAGGAGACCCTTCTGGGACTTTGGGGTGGCTGCAGGGCCCCATGTGGAGGTGCCTACGGGTGAGGCCAGAGTGCGGAAGGCCACTGGCAGCAGATCAAGATGAGTTCGGGGCCAGGGGTGCAGGGTCTGCTCTTTCCCCAGGTGACAGCCCTTGATGGGCACCTGGAGGCCCCTGTCTGTGTGACCTGGGATAAGTCACTTCACCTCTCTGAGCCTTCGGTTCCTCATCTATAAACTGGAGGCATCCCCCGCAGTGGGATGACGGTGGTGGTGACGATGAAGAGGATTGTGGTACCTGTTTCCTCAGGTTGCTGCAGGGTTTAAGGGCGGGTCTCGGTGTGAGCGTGCCTAGTACTTGGGGGACTTGCCCCATCACCGCGTGCGGCCCACCCCCAAAGGCCCCGAGTATTTGAAGTGTTAATTTTGTGCTAGCTTTTCAACTACTGATTGGTTTTAAGCAGTTGATGGTCAATTTGTTTCTCAGACATTCTTTAAAGTGAGTCTTGGTTTGGTTTCCAGTGCTAGAAATCTCTGGCTAGAGTTGCTTTTTTCTTTGTAGAAATATTTGCATGGGCCACTGGCCGCTTCTCTTGGGAAACCGGGTGCTCTGTGGTATGGATCCTGCCCTTAGGAAAACACTGGGTGCCTGAACAGTTGGGGTGATGTGTGTCCACCCTGACCTGTCTGGGTGCCCAGGCTCCTCCCTACCACAATGGGCCTGGCCTTGGCAACTTCCTTATGTCAGCAAAGTTTTGTCTGGGAGGAAAAAGGCTCCAAGGGCTGCCTGAGGCAGCTGGCTGAGAACGGGGAGGCTTTGCTCTTGGTTTGGGTCAGCAGATACTGACCCAGGGTCGCTCTGGGCCAGGCCCGAGGGAGGCCCTGTCCTCAAGCAGCTCCTATTCCTATTCTCTCTGCTTCTATTCTGGGTTGGTCTGGAAGTGCCTGTGTCAGTCACCTGCCATATAGGGGCACGTGGCCTCGGTGGGCTGTGGCCCAGGCCCCAGAACAAGTATCTGTAGTGGATCCCTGGGCCTTGGCTGTGACCCTGGCTGGAGGAGAGGGCCATGTGGTACGAACATAGATGCCTCCCACTCCAGTGTCACATGCGAAGTGGCTTCCCTGGGCTGGGGCAGAGAAACCTCCACCTTTCTGGGAAACAGACAGAGCGCCCCAGACCCCCAGAGAGAGGCCTGTCATGGTTAGAAGGCTTCCGGATGTGAGTTCCTATGCAGAGCTCTCTGAGTAGACCCTTGCCTGATGACCACCGTGCCCGGATCGCAGTCACTGCCCACATCCCCTGGCTCTCGCTCTGGGCACCGGCCTTTCTATGCTCGGCTGTGGCTCAGCCGTGGGCTTTCTGAGCCGGGATGACAGAGTTCCAAGCAGCCTCCTGTGTGGATGACGGCATTCCGCCAGCCCCTCCCGTGCCCCCCGGGGTGGAGCCGGCTCTCCCCTCAAGTCTGACCAGGCCTGGGCTTGGGGGCCAGGGAAGTGGGTGGGCTCTCTTCCCCATGACGTGGCTCTCTGCCGCATCCCAGATTTCTAAACACTCGTGGGTGGGCCTCGTGGGCCTTCGCCGCTCACCCGTGCTGTTGCTGTGTGTTAATGAGATTGTTTAAAAAAAAAAAAAGACAAGCCCTGCCAGCGGTGGGGTTTGGTGCCTTTAGAAGCAGAGGGACAGAGAAGTAAGGGGGAGCTCTTCCACAAGAAATAGACTCTCACGTCTTGGGGTTTGGGGAAACAGAAGAGGCGAGGTCTTTTTCCCCCCTTCCCAGGCCTTCCGTATTATTAAGACACTCTGTCTTATAAGGGATGTTGGATAATTAATCCTGTGGCGAGGCAATAGCAACAAGCGTTAGAATATATTTAAATAATGAGGAAGTTCTTTAATGTGGACCCGTAAAATAATTGTGGGCCAGTGGCATGAAGGAGAGAGGATCTGGATTTATTGAAATGTACTTTCCCCTTCAGAAGTTGGGGGTGTTCTTTTGTGTGCGCACACACACACACACACACGCACACACGCACACACGCACACACGCACACACACAACGTTTAGCCAGAACCCTGCTAAGTCTTTTCCCTTTTCAGTCGAAAGGAATCAATTATGCCTTGTGGTCGCTTTCCAAAAACCACTTTTGATTGTGTGATTTTGTTTTAGTCGAGAGCTCCAATCAGCCCCTCAGAAACAAGCGGGGGGAAGGAAACCCTCTCACCAAATATCTGGGCGCCCGTGCGGATTCTCAGCAATTGAGAATATTGACAGCAATCAGAATTCCACGGCTGTTGAAACTTCGCCTCTAATTGAACTGGGAAAGGTAAACCCAGATTCAGGGCTCTGCACGCTGTAATTGCAATAATTTAATTTAGCTATTTAACCTGTAATTCAGTGGTATTTATTAAGGAGCATGGGAGAAAATGAGGCCATTAGGAGCCGGAGATGAATACATTGAAATGAAAATGAACACTTCTAACTGCCAGTTGACCTTCGGTTTGTAGCAGTTTTTATTAGGCTGGTCACGGTAATTACCAGGACGTGAATCAGGGAGGAAAGTGAATAATTCAGTAATGAACATTTTTATTCATTATCTCGCATTTTCAGGAAGCGGACAAGTATCGCGCAAAAGTATCGGCGACTCGCTTTTTCTGTTTGTTTTTTGAAAAATGATTGTTTGTGGACAGTGGCCCCATGCAAAGCATCATTCTGAGGAGGGAGCTGGCAGCCAGGGAGTTGGAGGAAGGCTCGCTGGTGTGTCCTCAGCGCCGGGCCTGCCTCTGGGGTGTGCGGGGGAGACAGCCGTCCCCATTCGGTCGGCATCGTCAGTCTGGCATGGACCAGGAGAGCCACACGCCCACTGGCCCAGCTGGGGAGGGTTCTTCCAGAATTAGTGATCAAACGGGAAGTCTGGATGTGTGCTGACCGAGGGTGAGGTTGGCTAGCTGTTCTGCCCTGTTAGGCTGAAATGTAAGGAAGCGCCGGGATGGGTGCTGGAAGGGTCCCCTGGAACGTGTACTGAGACGCTTCACCCCCCGCACCCGGGAGTGCCACTTGTGGGACGCCATCCTGAAGGCTCGCCATGGATACGCAGGAAAATGCACACACCTGCAGGCTCCTTGTAATGGTGGAAAGTTCTGGAAGCAAGTAGATCCCAGGAGGGAGGAGAATGGTTAGAATGTGCGGTCTCCCAGCCGGACGTGGAACTTCACATAGCAACCAAAAATAATGACTTCGCGGCGTTTCTAGCGATGTGGGGAAATGCTCCCAATGTGACACCCAGGAGAGGGAGGCCCAAACCAGAACTCTACATGGGAAGGGCCCAGTCAGCAGGTGTGTGTGTGTGCGCGCGCGCGTGTTTGTAGCAAAGGGAATGCCACCATATTCATGGAGGTGTTTTTGGTAGTGTGTTTCCTCCCGTATTCTGGTCTGTATCTGTAAAGTTTTCTATGAGAAGGAAGTATTCCTTTAAAAATCAGGAGGCACAGCAATGATGATTTCACAAGTGATGGTTACTTCTGCTGATTGGAAAGAGAAGTTTCTAGCCAGGCACCCTGTGTCGGTTTCTGCCAAGCCTGTGGCTTCATTAGCTCCTCTTTCCACGTCCCAGAAAACCCTTCAGCCCTTATGTGTATCAGGGTTACAGGAGCTGAAGGCTTGCGTCAGCCGGGCCGTGACGGTGACTTCCACAGTGCGGCCCAGGCAGGAGGCACCCTCTTTTCATTGACCTTATCTCCATTCCCTGCTTATGGCTCCAAATTGGGAGTCAGGGCCCCTGGTGAGGCCCAGACCCTCATCTTCCGGGGCTGGGTGCCTGCTTCCAAAGTGTGACATTTGGTAAGGACGTTGGCTTAGTGGAAGCCTGGTCTCCGCGCCTCCCGCTGTCCGCCCAGTCTCTGGCTCTGGTCAGTTCCCTGCGGATAGAGAAGTTAGACTCACACTGTCTTCCCGCAGCTGGAAGAGTGAGTGTGGTGTGTGTGCATGTGCACATGTGCCTCTCGGTGTCGTCAGAAGACCATCATCAGGTACGGGGATGCTGGTCCCCCCCCATCCGCCCCAACAGGGTCTTCATGTGCTCTCTGGAGAGAGGCTTGCTCTCTCGGTGAAAAAAAATTCTAATTTTTAATTCTCCAGCTTCATTCATTTTCTTTAGTAAGTGCACTGTGGTTACTGGGGAAAGAAACGCAGTGAGGTGTCTG
Source organism: Mustela putorius furo (assembly GCF_011764305.1). Classification (NCBI taxonomy): domain Eukaryota; kingdom Metazoa; phylum Chordata; class Mammalia; order Carnivora; family Mustelidae; genus Mustela; species Mustela putorius. The sequence continues at coordinate 47,721,800 of NW_025421290.1, read as the reverse complement.
CCCTGAATTCAGAGTGTCTGAATTCACCCCCACCCCCCACTTTTTAAAGGTCCTACTTTGTCTGCTGACCTTGGCTGGCTGGCAGGAAGGTGCGAGGGGCTTCTTCAGGGCCCGGGTCAGTGCCTGGCCCGGGCTGGGCCCTTGGCAGGTGTGCGCGTCTGCCCGTGTTCCCCTTCTCACTCATCTGCCCACGGTGTCCACCCTGATGCCATCCTCTGTAATCCTGTACCTGCCCTCAGATGAGATGAACAGCAAAGGCTGTTCGCTGTACCTAAGGAGAGCCAGGCCAGGGGGGCAGGGGGTGGGCAGACTTGCAGTTGGCTTCTGGATCTGCATCCCTGGCCTGGGTATACCCCCAGGCATGAGGACAAAGCTCACGACATTATGTCTCCAACTCCTTCAGGCCCCATTCTAGCACTGGGGAGGCTCCTGGTGGAGGCTCCATGTCCCCCCTCCAGCCCCGAGCAGCCCCGAGCCTACCATGACCACACTCAGCTTGATAATCACAGCACCCTGCCAACCGCAGAGGACCCAGCATCCCCTCGGATGTGAAAACTCCTGGGTGACGCCGAATGCCCAGTGAAAGCGCAAGGCTTTTGAGGTGTCTAATGCCGCTTCAGAAGGGTTTGGATTTTTCAGAGTGGGTGGGTGGGTGCACACCCTCACCACACACAGAGCTTCTGTGGTCTTGTCAGGGGCTCCAGGATCCCCCTTCCGTGTCTCCCTCTCCCGAGGACACAAGGTATTCTCCTTGACTATGGGCACATAATTCCCCAAAGTGCAGCTGACCCCACCCCCCAACCTCTGAGGTTTCTGGCTCCCAGAATGTTGGAAGCATTTGCCAAAACAGCTGCAGAGGGTGTGCGGTCTGAGGGGGTGGGGTGCTGCACGCTGTGAGACCGGGAGGGTTGTGTCCTGGGCCCCGTGGCTGAAGACATATGACGGCCATCCTGTTGTTGGCGGGGACACGGGGCTGTCTTCCTGCAGAGCGGGTGGGCCCGCAGACCTTGCTGGGGAAGAGGGAACACCAGGACATTCCAGTCTTCATGTTGGGTGAATAGCCAGGGCACCCCCACCCCCTACTTTTTTAAAGGTCCGGAAGAGAGCGTCACAGCGCCGTGTCCCGGTAGCCACCACGGCAGAATGCGGCGCCCTGGTTCCTGTGGAGGAACTTTGGAACCTTTCCTCCTGGTTGCCTGGTTACAAGATCATCTGTCCAGAGTTCCCCAGAAGGGGCTTGGCTGGGGAGCCACGGGAAGGGGAGTTGGGAGAGTGGCTGCTGTTGGGAATGCGATGAGTACATTCGATCATATCTAATTCCCATTTATATTACGTCGGACAGCCCCACTGCCCAGCTGCCCTCTTGAAGCCTCGGACCTCTGGGGTTTTCTGATGCACGAATGAAGACTGGGAAGTGGGCCAGGACTTGGCTCATGGGCTTCTCCATCATTTATTAGCTTCTAGTTTTAATTGTTTCCCGACTTCTTTCCAGATATTTATCTAGCAAGAATTGTCAGTTCTTGCTGCGCTGGGCAGACGCGAGGGGCAGGCGCCAAGTGCAGAATTTTCACGGCCCTTCTGGGCCGTAGGCAGGCATGTCAGTGGAGTCCAGCAGGTGTTAGGAAAGCAAGCACCTACTGTGTGTCAGCCATGCTGCGTGGTGAAGGGATATGAGGATGGACCGGACAAGGCTCCTGTTGTAGGGAGGCCTGTTGTCACTGGGGACGCGGGGGAGGCAGGTGCTATCAAGTAGAGACTCCTGTTTTGTCTCGAGTGCCACCTGCCCTGCAGGCCCCCGTGTGTGTGACCTCAGGCAGAGACCTCTCTGAGCCTTGGATTCTCCCTGGAATTCATAGTGACAAGGCTAACGGGCTAGTGACGACATACTGAGGTACCGGCAAGCATTTAATGGGGGCAGGCCATTATTTTTGGGGTGCTGTGTCCCAGGGAAATGTGGTGGGGCAGAGCAAGGACACGACTCTGGGCAGAGGGTGTAGGCCATGGATGTGCCATCTGCTTTTTTGTTCTGGTCTCTTCTGTGAAACCAGGGCACAGGGGGAGCCCTGCAGAGGACACATGGAAAATGACAGGGGAGCCATTGGTGGCTTCTTCTTTCTTTCTTTCCAGAAGGAGTCCTGGGTCAAATAGACCCGCCGTGTTGGTGCCTGTGATGGTTTGGTGAGGTTCCTGATTCAGGGCTTGGCTGGTGTGTGACCTTGGGAAGTCCTTTCTCCACCTTGGGTGACTTTGGTTTCCCCATCTGATGCTGGCTGCGGCCGGTGGTGGGGGAGTGCGGCAGGGCGAGCTTGCTTGTCACCTGCCCCTGTTTTTATGCCTCGGTAGCCTCAGGCAAGTCCTCAGGCAACCCTTAGCCTCGGTTTCTCATTTTGGAAACGCAGTGCAAGTAGGCGTCTGGGTCATGAGGACAGAGCAAGGCCCCGCCGACTTGGTTCTCGTGGTACGCGTCTGTCAGCGCTCCCGGGGTCCCTCTTGTTGAGGGCAGTCGGTCTGTGGTTAAGATAATGGGCTCTTGAGCCAGACTGTCCAGGCCTGGGTCTCAGCACTTCCCGTGAGACCTCCTCGGGGCCTCACTCTGCACTCCTTTCCCCAAAAGACATAGAAACGAGCTTACTCTTCGGGTCATTTTACAGTCGAGGGAGGTCACACCAAATGACAGATGCAGAGAAGTAGGGTGCCTTGCCCAGGGTTGTCCAGCTGGTCACTGCTGAGTCTAGACCAGAAGCCCGTTGCATTGTGCCCACTGCTTGGGGCAAATGGGGCTGCACAGCTGGGAGGCCAGCCATACCCCAGGTCCCTGGCTCTGCCCCGACTCCGGAGCACTCATCCAGAAGCCCCAGCTCCTTAGCAGGCCCGGCCCACCAGACCCGGGTGCGTTTTCTGAGTCGGTGCAGGCCATCCACCATCTGCTGCGTCCACCACTGGGGACAGTCTGGGACTGGAAATGCTTGTTTTCTGCTCAGGCCTGGAGGACGGAATACAGGTCCCCCAGCCCTGCCACCGGCCCCAACTTTCCCAATCTTTTTTCTTCCCCATCATGTTTAGGAGAATTGTGAAGACCGATGCTTCGTGTACAGGGCCACACGTGTTTCTCACCGAGTTCCCATTTCCTTGGGAACTTGTTGAATTTGCCATTTGCTGTGCAGCCGTAAGGATCAGCAGAAACCATCAGGTCCCGCGGGCCTTCATTCCCGTCGACATGCTCACGGGCCAGTCACCCGGGGGCTGGACCCGCGCTGGCGTATAGAATTGATTTGAGGGTCAAGAAGAGCTGGGAAATAACAGAATCTCTGCGTTTGTCAGCTCGCTTCTTGAATGGGAGGTCAAAACCCCATTTTAGACTTGGGCTTTTTAAAGATAGTTTCCTTCGAAATTTGGCTCAAATGATTTCAAACAAAACGATCACAGACTTGATCAGAAAGTGGTGATATCAGGCTCTCCTCGTGCTCTGGACGACAACATCTATGAGTGGTGGAGTCTGTAAGAGAGAGAGAGAGTGTGTGTGTGTGTGAGACTATTGTTTCTTCACTCACTTGTGCTCATTCTTATGATCCTGGATTTGGGTTTACTCATTTCTTTTATTTTTTAGAAGGGAAGTATTTTTCTGGGAGAGAGGGTGAGAGGATTGGGGGAGGTCACCCCTCTGCAGGCAGAATCTGAGCTTTCCGGCATGTTGTGCCAACTCGATGGCTATTATTCCTCCAGAAAATAATGTCCCTTTTTTTTTTTTTTAAACTTGCTTTTAACATTCTGCCCTTGGCATCTGTTCCAGGCATTGTGGACGAACGTAGACTGTGTTCTGACAATGGGTTAAAGCAAGCACTTATTGAAAAGCATTCTCTACTTAATTACATTTCCTTCTTCTGGAAGCTATTTTAATTTTTTTTTATAATCACATGTTAATTGTGTATTAGCGGGGCCTTTCTGATTAGTTGAAAACATAATGAAACCTTTGTAAACAACACAGAGAGAGAAAGAGGAACGTGTGAGGCAGAGACAGTGGTAAGGAGCCAGTTCTCAGAGGCCCAAATAACTACATTTCTTGCTGCCAGGGAGGGGTGGAAATTGTACCTGGAAGTCCCTTTTCTGAGGGACGGCACCCCTGGCGTGGAGGGTGGGGCCTTGGCCGCTGCCCCAGGAAGGCGTGGGCCACCCCTGCGTGGTGGCCCTGCTCTGCCCCTGCTGTCATTCATTCATTCACCCGCCCATTCATTCGTGTGCTCATTCACGTTCTGGGCAGCAGCTTCCTCTGCTGAGCACTGACCCGACGCGAGGTTCCTCATGCGATCTCAAGACACCCCCCCCCGGTAGTCATGCCGCCAGAGGACAAGGGAACTCAGCCCACCGTCGAGGTCACTCGTTCACGTTCACGTTCAGCCGAGGCTAGAAGCTGGAGAGCCAGATCTGTCAGACTTGAGGACCCCCAGCCCCAGTATGGTTCAGGAGCCCCCATGCCCCTTCCTGGGCAAATACTCCAGCAGGTCCCGAGACAAGCTGGTGCCTGTCCAGAGGGCAGATGGGCTGGAGGAGCCGGCCGAGGCTGGGCCTCTGGGGTAGGGGGAAGCAAGGGGCGAGGGGGAAGGTCGCTTGCACCCTCCCCAGAATGTGGCAGCGTTGTTTTTTCCACCCCCCTGCCTTTTAACATCTTTACTGAAAAGCCCCAGCCCCAGTTTACAACCCCTGTTGTGGTGAGAAGGGGCCGAGCTCTGTTCCCCATTGAAAGGGCTGGGCTTACAGGGGTTTTGCAGTTCCCAGGCTGTTATTAGGGAAGCGTGGCTGGGCCGTTTGAAATGCAAGTGCTACCGTGTGCGAGCGCCAGGTTCCCCGTGCGCGCTCCAAGGAAACGCTGCCAAGACAGTGCTGCGAACGGCCGCCAAGCAAAACACGCGCTGCCGGCCAGTGGGGCCAGCTCGCTTCTGCGAATAGAGGAAAAATTGACTTTCTGATTTGGAGTGTTTCTACAACTAAGAAGAATCACTCCAGTGATTGTTCTAAAAATATTCCGGAGGCAGCACGTTCTTGAAGGCCTCGGGATTCTGAGCGGTCCTTAATTGTACTTTTTATGTAATCTCTCTGGATCGTGTGTTTTTTTAAAAAAGAATTTACTTAAGCCTGCGTGGTCATCTCCTCTCCCCCCACCCCCCTGTCCATAACCCACCCCCCCCGTAAGTGCTGCAGCCGCGCCAAAGAGTGCCGTACACAGCAGAAATTGTATTTTTATCTCTTTGACTTCAGGAAGTATATTTGGCTTTTCATCTCCTGCAGCGGCTGTTGCAAGGCTCACATGTGAGCAGCCGAATCTGGGGCAGCCCCCGACGTCCCTGCCCGGGTGGCAGAGCCCAGTTCTGGAGGGGGACGTCCCGCAAGAGGCAGGGCTTTTGGAGGAGAGCTGGGGAGGGGGTGCGGGGATCGTTAGCCCACCCCTGCTCCCCCTGCCTGTTCAGGCTGGCATTCCCGCTTGCAAGGCGCAGAGCTCCCTGGGAGCCCCAGACCCACCGGCCCCAGCGACTCTGGGATTCAGACGATTTCTGTACTGATGAAGCCGACTGGGATGCCCCAAGCTCGCTTCTTGCCAAAAGTAAATGACGTCGGCCCCTCCTCTCCTCTCTGACTCTGAGTTTCTCTCCACCCTCTTTCCCCACCCCTCCTTGCTCTCTCCCCGTTTCTCTCTCTCTCTCTCTCTCTCTCTCAGTCAGTTTTGCAGGTTAAGCCGCAGAGCCTACAAGGAGGTCGGTACTGAAATGGGGAATCTTTCCCTGGGAGGTGTATCCGCAGCTCTGCTGACATTTGGGGCTGGCTGGTGTCTTGTCGTAGGACGCCTGCTCCAACCCAGTAGAGGCCAGCCACAGCCTCACCTCTGCCAATCGTGGCAATCCAGAATGTTTCAAGACACTGCCAAACTCCCTACAGGGGCAGAACAGTCCTCTGTTGAGTACCACCAGTCTGGCCTTTTTCCCCAAACTTACAGCCAGAGAAGGCCTGGAGACTGTTAGGACCCGTTTTTAGGGTTATAAATCAGCAATAATAGCAGGGTGGACTCAAGGGCCTTGGAAATTGAGAATGAGTCCCCCACTTGATTTTTACCCCCAAAGTGAATTTTTAAAAGAAGTTGCAGGATGATCTGGGTTTGAAGGCAGCCCTGGTGTGGCCGTTGAGGGCGGTGAGCCCTGGTGTGGCCGGTGAGGGGCGGTGAGCTGTCCGTCCCGGTGGTATCTGCAGGCGGTGGAATAGCCACGTTGGCCAAAGTCTGCGCCTTCAAATGAGCAAGTCGTTTTCTCTACAATGTTTCCTACGTGGAGCTTCCGCGACAGCTCTAGCACTGGGTACCTGATCATCTTACCAGCAAACTGATGGTTGTGAGGTGTTTGCCGGTGTTTTGGGCAGCGCATGCTGGGACATTCTCTATTGCCCTTCCTCCTGTGCGAGCTCTCTCTGACCTCCCTCCCTCCTCTCTCCTCACTTCCCTCCTTCCTGAGAGGTTGGTACCCCGTGGTGGGAACCGGACCTCACTTGCTCACGGCAGGTGCTTCGTTTTGATGACATGCTGTACCCATTTACAAGAATCGTGTTCTGTGGCTTTAACGTTGACTCAGTCCTGGGGCAGCTGGGAGGGTGAGGTGCCCAGCTGTCATTTCATCCATCAAAAGACTCCTCTTCGAGAAATCAAGACCCCGGCAGTCAGTGGGTTTTGTGCCGGTCTTCCTTGGAACACCGTGTGGCCAAGTATGCGTGTGACCGCGAGAGAGTGATTTCCTGGGCTCAGCCAAAACCCAGGCTTCCGCTGGCTTCTCTCTGCCAGCTGGCCAGCAGAGCCAGCCTGGAGGTGCAAGAGCCATTTGGAATTCACAGGACGCCATCCCCCCTGGGGCCTGGGCTTCTCGGCTTCAGGTTCTGCAGTGCAAACCTGACAACGCTGTCCTGGGGGCCTCCTGCTCCAGCCTGTACAGGCAGTTTGGCTGCCGCTCCCCTGCCCCCTACCCCGACCCCCCACTTGCTCTGCCCACATCCTTTGTCACCACTGACACAGGTCCCCTGTCCCTTGGCATTGCTACTGCTTTCATGTACCCGAGGTGGGGGACTGTGGGGAGGGGCAGTGCAGTGAGAACGCACCAGCATGGGCTCTGCAGGAGCCACACCTCCACCAGCCCCGAGCCACGGTTGGGTCTAGCCATTGGGCTGCCCAGCTACCGTGCCGTGGCTGCTGGTGTTGGAGACGAGTGGTGTGGAAGGCACGCATGTAATTGTCTCTCCACACGTGCACGTGTGTGTGTGTGAGAGAGCCTGTGCGCGGGGGAGGTGGAAAGGTGCTCGGTCTGGTTTCTCTGTAACCTCTGCGGCATTTGGTACATCTCTGAATCCTCTGATTTTCGGATCCCGCCGGGCAGCTTGGCTGCGCAAGGAGCGCCCGGAAACTTCGGCACGGAGCTGCGCCTGGCGAGGATGACCATGTCCCCGGCTGCCGGTGGGTTGGAGGAAGCTGGCACCGTGGCAGAGGCAGAGCGCTGCAGAAGTGCCGCAGGTTTTTCATATGGAAATGTGAAATAATGGGGTGATTAAATAGAGCTGTATATTAAAGTACATCTGACATTAGAATTACCATAATGTGCTGTAGCCTTAGGCTGAGTACTTTATTTGCCATCTGCGTCGGCCCAAAATCCCCCGGGGAAGCGCTAAAATATTCTGAATAAACTCAGCTCGAGTTCTTATTGAGAGTAAAATACCATTTGTGGCACGTCGTATTGATTCGTCTTAATTGTGGTGCAGAAAAGAACATTCACTCGCTGATGACTTTTGTGCTCAGTGACAAGCTGGCTGGAGTTACTCAAACACTGGCGTTGGTTAACCTGGACGGGGCCGGCCAGGCGCCTTGGGCACCAGCCAGGGTGCCATGGAGGCACCAGGGGCACCGCGGGGGGCTCCCGGCAGCCCCACCCCACTGGCCCAGGTGGGTGGGGGGACCTGCGAACTCTGCCGCCAGGCTCCTCCCCGTGCCGGGCGTCGCCTCCCGCCTCGAGGAAACACTGACCGGCTGCGGAAGGACGGCGTGTGGCCGGTTGCCGGCCAGGGGCCACGGCCTCGGTCTCCTCCGCCTGTGGTTGGAGAGATGTGCCGTGCATGTTGAAGAAAACAAAACTAAAAGAAGAAAAGGAGAAGGGGAGGGACCTACCCACCGGAGCAAACCCCAGCTTGGTTGGTTGCTGGTTGGTGGCCCTGGGACCTGGTGACCGTCCCCGCAGCCCTCCGAGAGGGGGAGGGGTGGCACGCGAAAGACAGATGAGTCGGTGGTGAGAAAACACTTAGTGATCCAGACGGTGCTCCCCCATTCACACGGTCCAGTTTTCATCCTATAATTGCCTATCATTATACACAATTTAAATATTCAAACATCCTCCACAAACCTTGGGCCAGCATGTTTTTATTACAAATTCAGAACAAGGGAATAACCTTTAACTTCAGAGACAAATGAGACAAATTTACAAGTGCATGTCTGCTGTTTTCTTGTGTTTTATCAATCCCCGCGGACCGGAACACTTTTGCTCTAACGCCACTCTGAACAATATACATATATTACTACTTGTTTGTCGTGTGTGGGTAACGAGTCCCCTCTGCATTAGCTAACCTATAGGACTCGGCGGCGAGGCTCTCCATAACGTCAATTATCTCCTCCGAGCTAAACGTACACTCCATTAAAGCGAGATTTACTGCCCCTGCAATACTTCTTGGGGTGGAATGTGGAGATTTTTGTGGATTTAAGGAAAGGAAGGAAGCCTGATTCCTGCCTCACGAAGGAAGTCATGAATAATGGAGAAGAGAGACTTCCTGTGTCAGCCGGAACGCGCGTGAAGATACCCACGAGGTGTGCGCACGCCTGCACACACCAGCTCTCTCGCACACACCGGCAGCTCACGCCTGGAGTGGTGGTTTTTTTTTTTTTTTAACCTGTTTATTTCTTAATTCACTCTTTATTTTTCCATTAAATGATAAGGAGGATTTGCTTTCTGCTTCCGCTTCACATTCTCGGCTACATTCCTGTCCCCAGAATGCTACAGCGCTTTTAGAAAACCTCATGTATTTGGAGGGCATGGGGAGGGGGGGCAGAACAAAACCACCCAAATAAGTTTATCTCTCAGCCCACCAGAACGCACTGGTGTAGGTCATTTTCAGAGAAGTCTACAGAAAGATTTCAAGGGAATCTGATGATGCATTCATCTATTTTGGGGAAGACATACTATTTCCAGCTGATTTGCGTCCCTTATGTAAAAGGGGGAAGCTCTATAAAGATAATCTTGAGGAATGTGCCTTGGTTTTTTGAGAATGCCGTGAGTGAGTTGCCCCATATAAAATCGCGCCGTGTGTCCTGCCTCCAGCTCTTCCGTCTTACCAGCAAACACCGCCGTTCTTGCTCTTCCCCGAGATGCCCCCGCGGTCAGCAATACTGCTTTGTTCCTGGGGTGGGTGGCCGTTTCCTGAGCCTGAACTGCACACCTGGTCTGACCACAGAATTGAGCAGTTGAAATCGAGACTGTCTGGGGAAATCTGGGGTGCATGGTGCCTGCTGCTGCAGTTCAGTTCTAATACTTCTCTGTTCCACTGAGAACCTGGACCACCCTGTTCCTGAAGCTGGATCACGGGCCTAGGAGGTTCAGATGAGAATCTTGCTGGAATAATAGAACTCCTGCTGGAGACAGTGATTTAAGAGCTACCTTATAGGCTAGTGAGCCTCATAGATTGGATTTTAAATTTCTTCTTTGCATTTTCCAGGCCCTCCGGTTTCATTTCTTTATATCTTAATGGTTTCACAATTTGGAAAGGGTGGATCTGGTCTCCAGAAGAGCCCTTCAAGGGGTTCCCCTTCATTGGTTGTACTGACATTTTGTTGCATGGAACAGGTTTTGACTCAAGTAGGCCTTGAGTGTGGGTTTGAAAATCTTCATATTTAAAAAAAATAGATTAGAGCTTGCACCGTGGTGGAATCGTTAGTGACGGAATTTAGCCTGTACCTGGCTCCATTCCTCTGTGTTTTCAGAACCCCCTCAGATTGGTCCGAAACCCCCTTTTCAGTCCCACCTCCTCTTCCTCACCTCCGTCAATCTGGGGTCCCATTTCCATGCCTGTGTGTGTGCCGTTGTAGCTGCAAGGCACACCTTTGCTTTGCTTTCTCTGCACAGCGGACTCCTGCTTCCTTCTTCCTTCTGACTTCAGCTTCAGGAGCTCCTCCCCAGAGAGGTCTTCCCTGATCCTCCCCTGCTGTCTGTCTGTCCGTCCTCGGGATCCTGTGCCTCCTATCACAGCCCCTCCTGGTGACCTTGTGGCCCGAAGCCTCACTAGAGACGTGTGCACTCATTAGCTCCTGCGCTTGGCGGCAGGATCCTGCTGTGTCCCTCCACTCAGCCCAGGGCCTGGCCCCCAGCAGGTGCTTTCTGTGTCGTAGAGCCAAGGAAGGGGGACGGAGCAAGTGACTACATGATGTGGGACAGATCCTTTCATCTTTGCTATCGCGGTGCAGTTTCCGGGGTACCAGATGTAGGGTGACCTTGGGTACTGTCCTGAGGCACCCCTTGGCTTCCTTACAAGAAGGATAAGGACACCTGAGAGCCGTGCCTCTTCTGCACGTTTAATATTCAGCCCTGCGTTTGGGCAGTGAGTGTGGACAAGTGAGGACAGCCCTGCACCACAAGCAGGTGTCTGCAGTCTCTGGTAGGTACGGCGCTCCCCCGCTGCGTCTCCCATTTTCTCTCCCGGGCCTTTCCCTTCTGTGCAGCCGTGAGGGTGCGCGTGCAGTGCTCTCCACCTGCATGCCTTCCCTCCGTGGTCTGGGCAGGGGCCCTCTCCCCGCATCCGGTTTTCACTCCCGTCCGTGCAGTGTTCCTACCTGCCTGCCTTCTCCCCAGGTGCTCTGAGCTTCCTCCGCGGTTCTGTTCTGCGTTAGCATCCTTTGTGTCCACTCACTCACCCTTGCTTCTCAGCCCTTACCTGTGGCCTCCTGGAGGCAAGGGGTCGTGGCCAATCCCTCTGAGTCGTGTCTGCTGTGGATGACTGGATAGTGCGATGAAAGAGTGAATGAGTGAGTGAGTGAGTGAATGAATGAATGAATGAGAAAAGCATGTCCCTAGAGCATTTGGGACACAGTTAAATTTCTTTGGGTTCACTCACTTCCCAGGTATGGCTCTTGCTTGAAGCAAGATTTGGTGGTGTTTTTGTGCGCATCTGGCTGCCTAGGGGAATGTTGGAGGCTTGAGCTGGAGGCTGTGGGAGAGGCTGGAGCCAGCCCTAGTTAACTCCAGGCATAGGAAGCACACAGTGTACCTCTGTCACAAGGGTGCTGGCAGGGTCAACAGTCTGTCCCCAAGCACCGTGAGGCCGAGCGGAGTTTTCCCATCTGTATAAGGTCTTTAGTCTCAGCCTAGAAACCCACGGCATTTCCTGCACGAAACCTGCAGCTTGCTGGTGTTCGTGGGTGCGGGTGAAGTGGTTGGTGGGCCTCCTCTGGCCCCTCCCCAGGCCCATGACAGCGGAGGCTGCAGTCTCATGGAGGGGGCAGCCAGCTGTGTGTCTGGACGTGGCACAGGCTCTGGGCTCAGACGCCGTGTCAGTCTGGGTTCTGTGATCCATAAACCACGGGACCTTCGGCCCTGCACTTAGCTGGGATGAGACTTCATTTCTTTTTTATATGAAGTCTGGATTAAAACCCACTTTCTAGAGTTTCTGTGAGCATCTGTTTGAGAGGACAAGTCTGGCATTGGTACGTGCAGATCACATGTGCATTGAACACACCAAGGTTAAGGACAGATTATGATATTACGTGCCATCAGTATCAGGTGGTTTTCCCGAAATGCTGGGGGAATACAGTAGCGGTGGTGCTGGGTCTGGGAAGACATTTTTCAGGCAGAGAAGGAAAGGCAGGTAATCCGGGTGCAAGGACTGGCAGGTACCAGCCTGGTTGCGAACATGTGGCCCCAAGGAGAGGGCCGGGGGTGTGAGTGAAGGCTGAAGGCCTCTCGCTTCCCCTGGGCAGCAGGGGATACGGGAGGATGGTGGGTGGCCTGCGCACCCGTCCTGCTGATGCTGGCTTAGAGGGTCGGGCGGTGGCCGTGGCCTGGCGTCCTGGTTCTGGTTGGATCCCCCTGGGATGCTGGCCTGCTGGGTAGTGGGTGCTGTGGCTGAAAGGTGTGGGCGTGTTGGGTGGGCCCTGTGCCCAGAATGCCCAGGAAGCGGTGCACTGGCTGAATGCTGAGCTGAGCCCTGTGGGGCCAGGCAGGTTCCCCCATACACCCCCGTCCGGGAGACGATGTGATCCGCGGTGCTGGCTGTGAGGACACAGCGTTTTCGCGGGTCACCCGCAGTTCTGAAGCGTGTGTCCCATTAGTCGTTGTGTGGGTGGCCATGGTCACAGCAGCGGCCTGGGCCAGCTCAGTCCCTGTCCTCAGGGAGCTCGGAATCTAGCTCAGATGATGAATTTAAATCAGCAACTCAGGGCCAATACTGTGGCTTTGACCGGCTCACTGAAGTTCCCCCCAAACTCCTTTATAGCTCCTGTCAGTTGTCGCGATGTGTAATTATCACGAGGACTGAAGGGGGCTGTGCAGACAGCAGCCCCACAACGCAGGCCTAGGCCCAGTTCAGTTGAGCCCGTGCATCCTTCGCTCTCCCGGCACCGCGGCTGCCCACCTGCAGTGCTTGTCCTGTTCATCATCTCCCTGCAGTGCGCACTGTCCACCCAGGGAGAGGACGGACGCCCAGGCTGCTCAGCTCCTGTCTGTGCACTGAACAAAGGAAGGGCTGGTGGGGTCTTTGCTCTCCGCAAGACATACTCTGCCACCTAGTTAGTTCAGCCCTGTCTCACCTGGGCCCCCATTTACTGGGCTTCTGTGTACTGGGATCCATGGAGGGCAAAGAGGCAGAGGCACGCTCTGTGTGGTCATGAAGATCTAGAGGACTCCAAGGCCTGGAGGAAGAGTGCAGGCGTGGACTGGCCGTGGCTGCCACGGGGGTGGGGGGGCGTGGGCTCTGTGAGCAGAGGCTGGCGGAACACCCCGGAGACCACACGGGAGCTGGGTGTCACCCCCCCGACACCCCCAGGACCAACAAAGTGCATCCCTGACTTCTCCGTGAGACGCAGTCAACACGATTTCACCGACTTACTGTGGTTCTCGCCCAGAGCTGCCACCTCCACTCTCATGTGGGCTGGGACAAAAGGAAAGGAGCCGAGGCACAGCCATGCCTGGGTCCCCTGGCGGGGCGGCCCAGTCTGGACACATTTCTCTCTTGACTGTTACCAGTCAGCATGGGGCTCAAGAGCACAGTCGGCTGGTGGCCTCTTCCAGGCCTCAATGTCCTCCCCCGTGAAATGGGGCCAGTGACCTTTCTTCCTTCGCAGCTTGTGTGGAGTCTCGGGCGAGGTCAGCCCTGCTTCACTGTGGACAGGCCCGTGTAAGGGCTTCATGACGTCTGGGCTTACTGCTGTGGTGACTGTTTCCACAGCTCCACCTTGGAGAGAGGCTGAGGGTTGACAGGGTACATTCAGAACAAGCAAGGGTGGTTCTAGGTTTCAGAGACGGCCGTGCTCAGAAATGATAGACACACAAGACCTACAAAAACCGCTGAGGTGGCTGGCTGACCTTTTCTTTCCGGGATCATGAGAGGGGAGACGGTTTTATAACTAATGAGGGGTCCACACGTTTTAGGGATAATGGTGATCATAATTACTACCATTTTGGAACAGTGGAGACAATCTTGTAAGCAGCTAGAGATTCGGGAGGAGGACTAGGGGGTTGGCCGGTGAACCAAGCCCTCTCCTGGGGTATAGGGGACCTGGGATCCAGCCTCCTGCCCCTGCATCTGGGTCCTGGGTCCTGTTGCACTCCACACCCCATCGAGTGGGCTCACTTACTTTGTGAAACGTCTCCCTTCCGGGGGCCAGGCCCGTGGTGGCCTCGACTGGGTTCCATGAGAGGATAATCGGTGCCCTGCACTAAAGGGACACATGGCGCGGAAGAAGAGCCTCCTTCTTGGCCATTTTCATCATAAAACAGTGTAGCGAGAGAGATCAGCCCCTGAGGTGGTACTGAGTGCTGGAGAGTGGGCGGGAAGCGAGCCTGGAGTCGGGAAGCTAGAGGAGGGTCACGGCCCCCTCCCTGCTGGCTGTGGGACTCTCCTCTGCTTGCTCCTGAGCTTCCATTCCCTCTTTCCAGCAGGGGTGCAGCCCTTGCCTGGTGTCCCTCAGGGGCGGGGTGAGTAATGACGGCGCTCATGCCAGCAGAGATACAAAAGCGGCTGCGGAGGGCTGTGCAAACTGTGGAGGGCTGTGAACCCAAGACCCGGTTCTTAGGTCAGCAGCCCAGAGTCCGGATTCTAATTTTTGCCTCCAGCTTTGGAGAATGGCCCAGGTGGGATCTTGCTTGTGGCCCCGTGTGAGCTGGGGGCCTGAGGGGTGTCCTGGCTGTCCCCTCTGAGCAGCCGCTGCATCTCCCACGGGCGCAGGCGCCCTTCCTCGTGGCATCACTTGGCCTTCGGAGAGACCTGTTAAACTAGCGTGCTCAACTGTGTCCTTTTCATTGAATAATGACTCCATTAAAGGTGTATTTTTTATTGGACATGATACCTTTATTAGTATTATTAGAGTAACCGGCATAATAAGGAGGAACAATTATTTAAATGCCCATTTAAAAAAAGGAACAACAACCCCTCACCGCAGAGGGAGACTCTCATCCATTGCAGGAGGGTCCGGTTGCTGTCGGTCCCCAGGTGTCACTGTAAGGAAGGAGGTTCCCTCACCGCGAGTGAGTTTGCACTTCTCTGGAACCTCTCACGCATGAAGACAGCTGCATGAAAAGTCGGGGCGGGTTTTATGACTGCCAGACTTGAACGTGCACCCCCAGGTTCAAGGACGGACCCCATATACTGAAACCTAGAAAGCCCCACTCAGCCTCTCCATCGTGGTGCTCGATTTCCACAGGGGTCCCCTCGTGGCAGCTCATTGGGCGCCCCCGGCCCTTTAGGGGGGCAGGTATCTTAGTCCCATTCTGCCGATGTGGCAATCGAGGCCCAACGAGGTTGTGATTTGAGCGACTTCACTGTGCTGGGAATGTCAAGGCTGGGAATGTCACCCAAGCCCCCATAACCTAGAGATGGCAAGGGGCGTTTCTGGGTGGAGAAAATCCTAAGGACTGCCTTTAGAGCCAGTAGAGCAAAGAAGATCCCATCTGGGTTTTTGCCAACTGAGAGTAATGCTGTCTGAGGAAGGAATCGAGCAAGGACAGACACGGGCCCTGGGTTCGGAGTCGCCAAGCCTGATTGTGTGATCGAAGCGCAGCTGACGTTTCTAGGTCTGTAGGCCGGTTTGATGTTGCCGGGGACGTCACTTCAAAAGGATCCAGGCATCCACCGCTCACATGGAGTCTCAGTGGCCCCCCGGGGAAGTGTGGTGAGGGTGGGTCCTCTCTGGTCCTCCGGCTAAGGGGTTGCCTCATTGAGCCTCCAGCTCACCTCTGGGCAGGTGGCCCTTAGCTTGAGGAGGGGGTGACCTCTGGTCCTGCGATGGGGAGGGGGGCCAACCCTCTCGCCGAGGGTCTCCCATTGCGTTTAAAAATGAGCCGCCTGTGACTGGAATGCGGCAAGTGTAAAATATTTAGTGAGTTTTTGAATAGAAAAATGTTCCGAGTGGCTCTTCAAAGACTTCTGACATTGTTCACTTGTTAAAAGTGAGCAGCCCTAGTGCTCAAGGCTACTTCCAGGCACGAGAGAACCATGAAGTGCTAATATGGAAATGAACATTTTATTAAGGGAAAAAAAAAAAAAAGCTGGGGGTAGTGGAAAGAGAGTTGTCTAGGGAGGGCCTTTGAGGCCTGCGAGATTTAAAAAAAAGTCAGAAGCTGTCAGATCCTGGGAAGGCCGTCGCCTGCAGTGAATCTTGCCATCGTGCAAGGGAAGTCAGGGAACCAAAGCGGTTCAGGGGTACGGGAAAAGAAAGAGCTCACCCCGGCACCACGGTGGCCCTGAGATCCGATTTGATGGACACGAAGTTCTTCCCCACCTGCTGGTGAATTACGGACAGGTAACTTCCTTCCTGGGCTGCTCCAGAGTTTTAAAAGCGTCTTTTTAAAAATTTTCTTCTTCTTTTTTTTTAAACAAGAAGTGGAAACATCTGAGCTCTTTAGAACATGCAGCTACATGCTTCCTAGCAGCTGCCATTTTGAGTTAAAAAAAGGTTTTAATCGGCCATTTCGGCTGAAGAGCAGTCTTTATTCCTGGCCTGCTGGGGAATTCTGCATTTTCTTCTGTTATCCATATTCCTCACCAGCATAGAACTTTCTAGAAAATACGTGGCCATCAGAACAAGAAACAGGAAATGCTCTGGAGTGGAAGCCCAAGGAGATGAAGATGATGAACAAAGAGATGGGGGGGAAGAGGGTCCCACTTAAACGACGAAGAGCCAAAGCAGCTGCGTACCATCAATCGATTAATTAGAGTTTCCGAAAGCCCAGGTGAAGGGTACAGAAACGCTCTTTAATTTGAAGATCTATGACCTTGTGGGATGTGGCACTTCATTTGTGTTATTAGCTCGTAGGTCAGAAAGGCACATTTTATTTATCTTCTTGTTATTTATTACGTATTTATTCTGTCTTGCTCTAGAAGAGGATTTGAGCAGGGCTCTAAACACCGTGGCTTCTGGCCAGCTCTCTCGGGAGGCAGTCTGAGGCAGAGGGCTCTGTTGTCCCAAGTACATTACCTAATAAGCGAGGACAGGAGGTGGCGTTCTCTCTGCCAGCTGAGGGCCGTGCGGGCAGGGAAGGCCCAGGTTGGCGCCGCCGTACAGCGGGCGCCCCATGAGAAACATGGCGCCCCAGGGCCTTGGGAGGCCTCCCTGTCATTTTCCAACCGGGGAAAAGTCTCCTCGGGGACTCCGGCGTGGGGCACTGAATGGCCCAGACAGAGTGGGTATGCTGGAGAGAGAAAATTGCCTCAGTAGTTCTCCTTGAGCTGTTGGCAAAAGCAGAGTGAAGCCGACCCTCAGGGTCCTTTTTCCTCTCTGGCCTTCCCCCGCCCACTGTCTTGACCCCACCAAACACGGAGACAGAACCTAGGAGCCGAGAGCCGTCGGATCACTACGAGGCACCCCGCTCCTAAGGCCCGTCTTCATTTCCAGGGGTGGGTGTTCTGGCCCAGTTGGTTTGGGGGTCTGGGAGGATCTGCACCCCGCCTGCTGGACCCGTCGGCCCCTTCTGTGACGCTCACACCCGACACGGGGCGGGGAGGTCTCTGCTCTCTGCCGCTATCCCCCCGAACAGGGCACTGGGTCCTTCATTCACCTGGGTTTTACAGATAAGCCTGAAGCCCCCTGGAAGTAGAACTCGTGTGTGGAAAACAAAAAATAAATCTCTGCGTGGGATCTTGGAAGGTCTTTTGGGAAGAGGCTGGGATAGGGGACCAGGGAGTCTGATGCGACCATACTTGGTCAGCATTAAAACCTTCCAGATTCAGGACAGTTTGAAAAAACAAAAGGGATTTTTCAAGATCCCAGCTGTGATGTCTTGTTCCCTGTTCCTTCCCCGGCTAGCGAGCAAGCCTGCTGGTGGAAAGCAGGGCCTGCCTGCACCTGCCCCTTTATAGAAAGCATTAGGAGCAATTCAGACTGGAAAAGCTTCGCGCTGCCCCCGGAGTTTGAGGAGGGCGGCTCAAGACAGCTTCTGGATGAAACCGTTCAGCCTCCATTTTGTGGCTGCCTCAGTGATGGACAAAGACAGTAACGTTTCTGGCTCCGTGCCACAAGTGTCCACTAAGATTGGCTCCCGATGTCGCCAGAGCCAGTATGTAACAGATCCACACTTGCCAGCATTCATCCTGACCGCCGCGTCAGATTTGACAGTGTCCCGCAGTTAGCATTCCAGCAAAGGACCTCATGTACGCCAGCAGCCCCCTCTCCCTCCCCGGCCCAGGGGCCTGTGGAGGCCGGATTCTGCATGATGGTTAGGGGTGTGTGTGTGAGGCCAGAGGGGGACTGGGGGGCAGTGAGCTTCCTAACATGCTAAATTCCTCCTGTGTAATTCGTGGGTGAATTTGACGGTATGCTGGTGTACGAAACCCTCGCATTTCCTTTAGCTGGAATCCCAAATAGTGCAGAGGTATCAGCCGTCTCTCTTTAAAAAGACGTTTGCTGGGCAATTGACTTCAACTTGGGTTTTTTAGAAACCCCTTGGATCAAATATTGCCTAATCACTTGTTCTCAAGGTGAGGGGGAGCTGTGAGCTGCAGCTTCATACCCCGTCCCCCTGGGGACATTTGGTCAGGCCTGAAGAGGTTTGTGATCCTCCAGTGGGGGTGGGGGTGGGGGTGGGGTGTAGGCAGTTTGACTGGCTTGTAGTGGGAGAGGCCAGGGACGGTTCTGAACATTCTACAAAGCACAGCCCTCCCTTCCCCCCCAGCCCCCGCAGAGTCATCCTGGTCCAGACGTCAGTAGTGCCTTGGTTGACAAAACCTGGGTCTGTCGCGGTTGCAGGTGTCTCGGCTGTGTTACGGTTGGCGTCAGGCGGTCTCACAGCGCCGCCTCATTTGGCTTCTGAGATGAGGCGACAAGAGCAGCTTTTCTTTGGGGGAGCAGGTCGGGGCCTAGGAACTGCGGGTGCTAGCTGCGGTGGCGAGGCCGATGGGGGCCTTGCCGGGTCTCCCCGTCCACGGAGCCGGCTTCTTCAGCTCTGCAGTTGGTAGGGGTCTCGGCCTGGGTGACAGGTCGCCGGGCCCCGCCCGCTCCAAAGGGGCCCTGCGGCCGCCTTCCCAAGCCCTGCGGATCCAGGACTCGATTCCCGCCCCCGCGCGCCCTCAGGTTTCTGGCCCCGCGGTGCACGCCCAGTCTGCTTCTCACGCTCTGTCTGCCTTTCTGTCCGTGTGTCTCCCCAGGTAAAGATGAGCCTTCCAGCTACATTTGCACAACATGCAAGCAGCCCTTCAACAGCGCGTGGTTCCTGCTGCAGCACGCGCAGAACACGCACGGCTTCCGCATCTACCTGGAGCCCGGGCCGGCCAGCAGCTCGCTCACGCCGCGGCTCACCATCCCGCCGCCGCTGGGACCCGAGGCCGTGGCCCAGTCCCCGCTCATGAATTTCCTGGGCGACAGCAACCCCTTCAACCTGCTGCGCATGACGGGCCCCATCCTGCGGGACCACCCGGGCTTCGGCGAGGGCCGCCTGCCCGGCACGCCGCCGCTCTTCAGCCCGCCGCCGCGCCACCACCTGGACCCGCACCGCCTCAGTGCCGAGGAGATGGGGCTCGTCGCCCAGCACCCCAGTGCCTTTGACCGAGTCATGCGCCTCAACCCCATGGCCATCGACTCTCCCGCCATGGACTTCTCGCGGCGGCTCCGCGAGCTGGCGGGCAACAGCTCCACGCCGCCGCCCGTGTCGCCGGGCCGCGGCAACCCTATGCACCGGCTCCTGAACCCCTTCCAGCCCAGCCCCAAGTCCCCGTTCCTGAGCACGCCGCCGCTGCCGCCCATGCCCCCCGGCGGCACGCCGCCGCCGCAGCCGCCCGCCAAGAGCAAGTCGTGCGAGTTCTGCGGCAAGACGTTCAAGTTCCAGAGCAATCTCATCGTGCACCGGCGCAGCCACACGGGCGAGAAGCCCTACAAGTGCCAGCTGTGCGACCACGCGTGCTCGCAGGCGAGCAAGCTGAAGCGCCACATGAAGACGCACATGCACAAGGCCGGCTCGCTGGCCGGCCGCTCCGACGACGGGCTCTCGGCCGCCAGCTCCCCGGAGCCCGGCACCAGCGAGCTGGCCGGCGAGGGCCTCAAGGCGGCCGACGGCGACTTCCGCCACCACGAGAGCGACCCGTCGCTGGGCCACGAGCCCGAGGAGGAGGACGAGGAGGAGGAGGAGGAAGAGGAGGAGCTGCTGCTGGAGAACGAGAGCCGGCCCGAGTCGAGCTTCAGCATGGACTCGGAGCTGAGCCGCAACCGCGAGAACGGCGGCGGCGGCGTGGCCGGGGTGGCGGGCGCGGGCGGCGTGGGCGGCGCGGCCAAGGCGCTGGCCGACGAGAAGGCGCTGGTGCTGGGCAAGGTCATGGAGAACGTGGGGCTGGGCGCGCTGCCGCAGTACGGCGAGCTGCTGGCCGACAAGCCCAAGCGCGGCGCCTTCCTGAAGCGCGGGCCGGGCGGCGGCGACGCGGGCGACGACGACGACGCGGGCGGCTGCGGCGACGCGGGCCCGGGCGGCGCGGTCAACGGGCGCGGCGGCGGCTTCGCGCCCGGCGCCGAGCCCTTCCCGGGCCTCTTCCCGCGCAAGCCGGCGCCTCTGCCCAGCCCCGGGCTCAACAGCGCGGCCAAGCGCATCAAGGTGGAGAAGGACCTGGAGCTGCCGCCCGCCGCGCTCATCCCGTCCGAGAACGTGTACTCGCAGTGGCTCGTGGGCTACGCGGCGTCGCGGCACTTCATGAAGGACCCCTTCCTGGGCTTCACGGACGCGCGCCAGTCGCCCTTCGCCACGTCGTCCGAGCACTCGTCCGAGAACGGCAGCCTGCGCTTCTCCACGCCGCCCGGGGACCTGCTGGACGGCGGCCTGTCGGGCCGCAGCGGCACGGCCAGCGGGGGCAGCACGCCGCACCTGGGCGGCCCGGGCCCCGGGCGGCCGAGCTCCAAGGAGGGCCGGCGCAGCGACACGTGCGAGTACTGCGGCAAGGTGTTCAAGAACTGCAGCAACCTGACGGTGCACCGGCGGAGCCACACCGGCGAGCGGCCTTACAAGTGCGAGCTGTGCAACTACGCGTGTGCGCAGAGCAGCAAGCTCACGCGCCACATGAAGACGCACGGGCAGATCGGCAAGGAGGTGTACCGCTGCGACATCTGCCAGATGCCCTTCAGCGTCTACAGCACCCTGGAGAAACACATGAAAAAGTGGCACGGCGAGCACTTGCTGACTAACGACGTCAAAATCGAGCAGGCCGAGAGGAGCTAAGCGCGCGGCCCGGCGCCCCGCCCCTGTACAGTGGAACCGCCGCCTCCCGAGAGAATGCTGACCCGACGCGCGCGCCCCCGCGCCCCCGCGCCCGCGCCCGCGCCCGCGCCGCGCCGCCCACCCCCGCCCCGCCCCGCCCCGCCCCGGGGCGCAGGGCCCGCGGCGCTCCAACCTAACCTGTGTCTACGAAGTCCTATGGAAACCCGAGGGTTGATAGAGGCAGTAAAAATTGTGGAGCCTTTTAACTGTGCAATAATTTCTGTATTTATTGGGTTTTGTAATTTTTTGGCATGTGCAGATACTTTTTATTATTATTCTTTCTGTTTAAATTCCTTTAAGAGATTTTGTTGGGTATCCATCCTTTTTTGTTTGTTTGTTTTTGGGTTTTTTTTTTGTTTGTTTCTGTTTTTGTTTTTGTTTTTTTTTTAAACCCAGTAGTAGCCTGAGCAATGATTCCCAAGCGATGTAGAAGGGAAGCTTATCTTTTAAATTATAATTTGGGGGGGAGGGCGCTGCTTTTTTGAGATTTAAGCTAAGCATGTGTAATTTCTTGTGAAGAAGCCAACACTTAAATGACTTTTAAAGTTGTTTACTTTGTTTTTTTTAATTCCTTCTTCTTCATTTTCTTTTCCTTCAGTCCTGAAATAAAAAGTGGCATGCTGTTTTTTTGGGGGGGGGAGGGGTGGATGTACAGCGGATAACAATCTTTAACGTTGTAGCACTTTGTTTCAGAATTGGAATTGAGATGTAGCACTGATGATCTCCTGATAACAGAGGACTTTTCTGTGTTGATTTCAACCTTTACAGCATCTAAGGGAGCTTCTAGTGGTGGGGGAGAGTCAGAGGCCCCTCCTTCCCCCTCCTCAGCCCCCACCACCCCAGAAAACTCACCACTGACAGAGAAATAGGAGGTTTTGAGAACTGCCCGGGAGATGGCCCAAAAGCATCTTAGAGTTGTGCATGACCAGCAGCTACCGTGCTTTTCTTGGAGTGTTCTCATGCCCTGGGATACCATCTTTGCTCTTTGCTGTAGATGAGGCTAGATAAAATGGGCTGAGGGTACTTTTTTGGGTAGATGGTGGTGACCTGCAGTGATACAGAAGGGAAAGAACCAGCCATGTTCTTTCAGGCTTCTTCTGGCTTGACGGCTTCTCTCTCTCTCTCTCTTTTCATCACCCCCCACCACAGAAATCCCGAGTCGCACGTTGCTTCCAGTGATAACTGACCGTGTCTCAAGCAGACAAGTGCCCCGATGAGGTGAACTGAGAGAAGGTAGTATTCTCTCATTTAACGCACACTGATGACATTGGATGGACAGGTGGGAGGATCTTGCAAATTTCTCTTCCCTTTTACTGAGAAAGCAGGGAAATAGCTCCATCCGACGGTGCCCAGCGCTACTTCCCATTTTTTTTTCTTTTCTATCCCATTAGGTTGGAGGGTACTAAACATTGGACTGTTAAGATTAGACATTTGAATTCTGTTGACCCGCACTTTAAAGCTTTTGTTTGCATTTAAATTAAATGGCTTCTAAACAAGAAATTGCAGCATATTCTTCTCTTTGGCCCAGAGGTGGGTTAACCTGTAAGGGACGGCCGAGATCGAGTGTCAGTGTTGCTAAGCTTGGCATTCACAATACTGGCACTATAAAGAACAAAATAAAATAATTTATTGGACGGTTTTTCTACTGCCATTCAATTTGATGTGAGTGCCTTGGAAACTGATCTTCCTATCTGAGTCTCTTGAGACAAATGCAAAACTTTTTTTTTTTTGAAATGAAAAGACTTTTTAAAAGAGTAAAACAAGAAAAGTACATTCTTTAGACACAAACAAAGCCACATTTACTTTTAATTAAATTTAAAAAAATCCTGGTTGAAGATAGAGGACATGAAAATGCCATAAGACCCAATCAAATGAAGAGATAAGCCCAGCACAACTGTGGACATCCTTAGCTGAATTATCCTCATCCCCCTTTTGTCTGTGGGACAACGCTGCTTAGATTTGGCGTGGAGGTGATTTACTGCTGAATTAAAACTCAAGTGACACAAGTTACACGTTGATATCGTTGAATGAAAAACAAAAACAATTCAGGAACAACGGCTAATTTTTTTCTAAAGTTAAATTTAGTGCACTCTGTCTTAAAAATACGTTTACAGTATTGGATACATACAAGGGTAAAAAAAAATTGTGTGTATGTGTGTTGGAGCGATCATTTTTTTTCCAAGTTTGCTTACTAGGTTATAAAAAAATGCCACAGTGGCTGCGTGTATATTGTTTTCTTTTTGGTGACGGGGTTTTAGTATATATTATATATATTAAAATTTCTTGATTACTGTACAAGTGGACCAGTATTTGTAATAATCGAGAATGCCTGGGCATTTTACAAAACAAGAAAAAAAAAAACCCTTTTCTTTTCCTTGAAAATGTTGCAGTAAAATTTAAATGGTGGGTCTATAAATTTGTTCTTGTCACAGTAACTGTAAAGTCGGAGTTTTAGTAAATTCTTTTCTGCCTTGGGTGTTGAATTTTTATTTCAAAAAAATGTATAGAAACTTGTATTTGGGGATTAAAAGGGGATTGCTACACCATGTAGAAAAAGTATGTAGAAAAAAAAGTGCTTAATATTGTTATTGCTTTGCAGAAAAAAAAAATCACATTTCTGACCTTTACTTATTTTTCTCTCCCCGCCCCCTCTGGAATGGATATATTGGTTGGTTCATATGATGTAGGCACTTGCTGTATTTTTACTGGAGCTTGTAATTTTTTAACTGTAAGCTTGTCCTTTTAAAGGGATTTAATGTACCTTTTTGTTAGTGAATTTGGAAATAAAAAGAAAAAAAAAACAAAAACAAACAGGCTGCCATAATATATTTTTTTAATTTGGCAGGATAAAATATTGCAAAAAAAAAATTTGTATGTTTAGTCCTATTGTACAGGAGAAGAAGGGTTGTTTGACAACCTTTGAGGAAAAGAAACAAAAGGAAGTCGTTAAATGCTTTGGTTCACAACCATTTTAGTTGTATATATTTTTGTCGGAATTGGCCTATACAAAGGACTGTTCGAGCAGGGCTTCTCTCCGAATGCCCCGAACCTTGCATCAAGGCTCCCTGGTGTGGCCACAGCAGACCGGATGGGAAATTCTTTATTCGTGTTGAGTGGAGAAATCAGTTTTTGTAAAGATGTCGGTAACATTTCACAGAGTCCTCTCGTTCTCCAAGAGGCCGTCTGTAAGATGTCAGGTGTTAGAGGAGAGAGCGAGAGGGCATCTTCCTTCTCTACTGTCCACCACTGTGGCGGTCACCATGTCTCCCGCCCTTAAGAGCAGAAAGGAATGCAAACCGAGCTTTCTTTAGTCCTTGAGAAAACATGAAACAGACAAAAGACGCAGTAAAAGGAGCTGGTGAATCAGCGAGGCACAGGTGACGCGAGCTGCTGTTGAGACCAGTGCAAATTGGATTTCGGGAGAGAGTCCCCGTCACACCCAGGGACTTTCTTTCCATGGAGAGTGTTGGCCTGTTGTCTTTCTTACC
Organism: Mustela putorius furo; assembly: GCF_011764305.1. Classification (NCBI taxonomy): domain Eukaryota; kingdom Metazoa; phylum Chordata; class Mammalia; order Carnivora; family Mustelidae; genus Mustela; species Mustela putorius. The sequence continues at coordinate 47,697,310 of NW_025421290.1, read as the reverse complement.
TGCTCTGCTGCTTTTCTCGCTGAAACCTACATTCCGTCAGTTTCCGAGTGCCGAGGGCCTGGGATGCATCCGGTGCCTTTCCATATCGCTTCTCTCCTTCCCCTGTGTTTCCTCTCCGTCCTCCAGCCTCTGTCACTTTTATTTTGTCCTCTTCATTTTTACTTAATTTCTTTTCTTTCTCCCTCTCTGTACTCCCCTGGTTTTTTTTTGTTTGTTTGTTTGTTTGTTTCTGTTTTTTTTTTTTTTTTGTAAAGCCAAGTAGCTTTAAGATAATAACGTGGTGGTTTTTTGGATGAGGGAATAATACATTAAAAAAAAAAAAACTTATATCAGGAAGCCATTTTTTATTTCAGGAACTGTAAAACCATTATTTCAGGTTATGAAAGTATAACCAAGCATCTTTTGGGGCAATTCTTGACCAAAAGCAGAAATCTTTCTTCTGGGAGCTTTTCTGTTTGATACACCCTTCCCTCCTTGCCACTGACCTTTGCAAAGGGAACAGAAAGAGGGGGGGGAGAGAAAGCTGAGATGTCAGTTTCCTACCTGCCCGATCCGAAGACCCAGGGGCTGCCCTTTCCTTCCAATGCCCTCTTAAGGTACTGGAGCCTCCAGGGTGGTCCTCCTGTAGTTCCGAAAGCTAGCCAGCCCTCACCAGCTTCCACAAAGTCACCAGAATGCCAGGACTAAGCCATCCTAAAGCACAAAGATTGTGTCTCTGTCGATTGCAGAGAAAAGAGCATTATGCTTCTCTTTCATGTTTAAAAAGCCCACACTGGAGCAGACGACCCAGTGAGGGGGGCCCCCCGAGCCTGGGTGACCCAGCCGACCTCAGGCCGGTTTCCATACTGCCACAACTTTGTTCAAAGTTGCCCCAAATTGGAACCTGCCACTTGCCATTAGAAGGTCTTTCATGGGGAGAGGAGGAGGCTGAACTACTATAAGCAAAATGTGAAAAGTAAGGAAGTCAGCCTTTCATCCCGGTCCGTAGCGAAGGTTTTGTTGCGCACAGGCAAACCCGTGATTTGGTGCTCTTTGTATCTCAACCCTGCAAAGCAAAGTTACATTGATTTAAGTTGTTTGCATTTGTACGGGCAAGGCGAAATATTTTTATTACCTTTTCTATTACTTATTGTATGAGCTTTTGTTGTTTACTTGGAGGTTCTGTCTTTTACTACAAGTTTGGAACTATTTATTATTGCTTGGTATTTGTGCTCTGTTTAAGAAACGGGCACTTTTTTTTTTTTTATTATGGATAAAATGTTGAGATGACAGGAGGTCATTTCAATATGGCTTAGTAAAATATTTATTGTTCCTTTTATTCTCTGTACAAGATTTTGGGCCTCTTTTTTCCCTTAATGTCACAATGTTGAGTTCAGCATGTGTCTGCCATTTCATTTGTACGCTTGTTCAAAACCAAGTTTGTTCTGGTTTCAAGTTATAAAAATAAATTGGACATTTAACTTGATCTCCAAACCTTGTCCTTTTCTGTGTCGTTCAAGGGTGGGGAATGGACAGTTCATTGCCAAGAGCGAATTGAAGGTCTTCTCCATTTTCCTCTCGACCCAAACCCTTGGCTCCCATACTTGGGAAGACTGGGAACAGCGGCCCGAGAGACCAGCAGTTCTCTTTCTTTACTCTGGTAGCGCAGGATGATTTAGATCCATGGTTCTTAGTCCTAGTTGCGCATTGGCATCACCTGGGAGAGTTTCAAAGCCCTGGTGCCCAGGCCCCACCCAAATCAATCACTCTCAGAATCTCTGGAGGTGAGATCCAGACGTATTTTTGAAAGTGGTGCAGGTGATTCTCGTAGACGGCCCCGTTGGAGAACAAGTGGTTCCCAAGAAAAGGTACTTGTCTGGGAATGACAAGACTCGGGTCTAGTCTAATTCAGCTCGAATTTTCTGATCACCCAGTGAAGGCTACTGGGTGAGGCGCCCAGGAATCGGAGTGAGACAGAACCCTTCCCGTTAGCACTTGGATGGTTCTGTGGCCTTGGTCAGGTCCTCTAGGTCTCCCATCAGCAAAGTGAGGTTGTTGGACTGGATAGCATCTCTGACTGTCTGTGGCTCTTAACAAAACCGTGTAGGAGGAATACCTTTCCCTCCCATGGGCTAGAGGTTAACAGACTCGAGGAAATGTTCTTTAGGGATAATCGCCCAGATCCAGGAGAGGAAAGGAGGCCTTGGAACTAGCCTTTAACTTGGCTGTTCCCAGGGTTGGACCCGGGGCAGCCCGGATGGAGATGAGTTGGAAGAGAGCATTCTGCTGGTTTTCAGGCAGTAAGGCACAAGGTTACCTTTGGTTTAGTCCCCGTGAGTGAGAGTCAGAGCCCACCCTTGAGTCAAAAGGGATCAAAGACCCATGGGGTCCTTCTTGACCACTTTTCTTACCTTTCAGGCTCTTAGAGACACACATAAAAAAAATCCACTCAAGTCAATTCGGGCAATGTCCTTGGATACCAACCAAGGACTAGGTCCCAACCTAGGCAGCCCAAGAATCTTGGCAAGGACACTCTGCAAAAAATGAAGACAGGACAAACCATGCTTATTAAGATGCTTTGTGGATTCTGTCTGCAGAGATGATAGAAGAAACAAGGCAGAGTGTTCCTCTGGGTCCTCTTTTTATCCCAAACAGGTCACCATTCCCCTAAGGCCATGCCTAAGAACTGGAGGAAAAGAAGTGAGATTTGAACCCCAGCATCAAGCATGGAGTTGGTAGGCATTCAGGAGAAGACCTTCCCTGCTTTCTAGAGGCTTAAGGAACAAGAATTTGCAGAGAGGAACGCTCTTCTTTGCCACAGGCCTGGACTCTAAGTCTTTTCCCCAGCTGGCCTTAAAGTGCAGGTGCTTGAGCCATTGTGTATTTTCCCACCCAGAAAACGGCAACTGGCAGAATTGAAGGGTTCAGCTGCTTTCTTGTGGCCCATCCTCTCCCTCAATCCTTCTAAGAAGGCAAATCTGTGGGTTACCAATGCTGCAAAGGAAAGGCTCAACTCTATTCTCACCATTGTCCCATCAGTAGCTTTGTGACCTTGGGTCAGTCCCTTCTCTTTTCTGGCTCTGTTTCCTCACCTACAAAACGGACAGTTAAGGTCATCCGGAAAGACCCATTTTTGCTTTTCGGTGGTTGGACCCTGACCTGTGCTCACAGGTCCTGTGCTCACCGAGTAACAGAATTCAGTGGGCACATTAACGTCAGAAATGTTCTCTATCTGGATTACAAAAATCAGGGTGAGAATGGATTTTCAAGCACAGAAACCCCCATGTTTTTGCTGGTCCAAGGAGGAGTCCTCAGTTACCTTGCAAGTCTCAGGATCTGCACATTTTTCAAGCAGTCCCAGTCCCAGTCAGGGCATCAGAACAGGCTGCTGAAGACTTCGTTCTTGAGCTGAAGTTCAGCAATTAAAGTTAGAAATTCCCTTTCGCCTTGGAGAGAAAACTAGATGAATAGAACTTTAAAACATGTTAATGTCATAAAATAATAGAATGAAGATTACGTAACCTTCAAGTCAGGGAGACAAAGACTCTGACCTCATGTGCAGGTGAAGTCTGAGTTACCAGCCGTCTGCATTGCATAACCTTCAAAATGATTTTTATAGGATTCGGGTTACAGACCTTCTAGAATGCTCTACAGAAGTTAAAATTGTTTGAGCTCAGAAGTCTATTTAGCCCCCTGAGCAAAGATCGAGCTGGATGTCAGGCCTAAGCACAGAGGAAGTTCTTGGGCCCTGGTCTTTGCCCTTAAGGAACTCCTTGTAATGAGGGAAATGGATTATGAAAACAGACTGCAGGGCGGGGTAATGTGGGCAGTGAAAGGAACCTGGGACAAGGAGCAGCTGATCTACTGGGGAGAGAAGGGGTTAGGGAAACGGTGCTGCTTCTTGATAGATGAGTAAGGATTCACCAGGAAGATGAGGACATGGAGGGGAGGGGAAGGCATGTCTTGTGGAGGGTATGATTGGAAAGTACAGTGAAGCCCATGGACAAACAGAATCCTGTAGTTGGGGCCCTTACAAAGTCAGCTGGTTTATTCCCATCTCACAAAGGAATCCTCTGTGAACACCTAAAGTATAGCATGCTGCCCATCCATCCATTCATCCCTCCCTCTCTCCATCCATCCATCCATCCATTTGTCCATCCATCCATCCATCCATCCATCCATCCATCCATCCATTTGTCCATCCGTCCATCCACCCATCCATCCATCCATTTGTCCATCCATCCATCCATCCATCCATCCACCCATCCATCCATCTGTCCATTTGTCCATCCATCCATCCATCCATTTGTCCATCCACCCATCCATCCATCCACCCATCCATTTGTCCATCCATCCATCCATCCATCCACCCATCGATCCATCCATCCATCCATCCATTTGTCCATCCATCCACCCATCCATTTGTCCATCCGTCCATCCACCCACCCATCCATCCATCTATCCATTTGTCCATCCATCCATCCATCCATCCACCCATCCATTTGTCCATCTGTCCATCCACCCATCCATCCATCCATCCATTTGTCCATCTGTCCATCCACCCATCCATCCATCCATTTGTCCATCCGTCCATCCACCCATCCATCCATCCACCCATCCATTTGTCCATCCGTCCATCCACCCATCCATCTATCCATTTGTCCATCCGTCCATCCATCCATCCATCCACCCATCCATTTGTCCATCCATCCATCCACCCATCCATCTATCCATTTGTCCATCCATCCATCCATCCATCCATCCATTTGTCCATCCGTCCATCCACGCATCCATCCATCCATCCATCCATCTATCCATTTGTCCATCCGTCCATCCATCCATCCATCCATCCATCCATCCATCTATTTGTCCATCCATCCATCCATCCATCCATCCATCCATCCATCCATCCATTTGTCCATCCATCCATCCATCCATCTATTTGTCCATCCATCCATCCATCCATTTGTCCATCCACTCATCCATCCATCCACCCACTCATCCATCCAATCACAAGTTGCTTATGAAATAAACACTCATCAAAGACCCATGCTGTGCACGGACTCTGCCGGGGAGTTATGGATCAATAAGACACACCCCTGCCTTCCAGGGTATTACCTTTCAGTGGGCAGGGTAAGACATCCACCCATATCTTCAGATATTTGTTTCCTTAACTATCCAGGGTTCCTACAGAGTGTCCCCCTGCTTCTAGGTGGTGGGGACACTGTCCATGTCATGGCTGACTCCTGGTTAGCTGGGGAGGCAGACAGTGAACAGACGATGAACATTCTGGCTTTTCGATGGGTGCACAGGCTCTAGCAGGAAGCTAGAGGGGACATGAATGTTCTTTATCACAGATCAGGAACCCTGTCCTCTGTCCATTTCATCCTGCCCCAGTCTAAATGGTCTTTCTTTACTGTGGTTTATTCCTCACAGGCTGTACTGAAAATAGATTTATGTCTCTGTGATCTTTTACAATTAAAAATTTTTTTAAAGTAAGACATATCCAATTTAGGACATATCCCAGGATGGGAACCCCGGAGTCCTATCTAGGGGAAGTGGTGGTTACTCTCCCAACCAGATCCCAAGATAGGATGATGATGCTGGCATGTCGTTCATGGGACAGGCCATATGCAACTTTTTTTGGGCTCAGGATGCATTACAGGCTAAAGTTTCCAGAGAGCAGGCTAGTCTTTTACCAAAGCAAGGAGCTACTGGGAGGTCACACATGGTGCTGCCTTCCCAGTGCTTCTCCCTCACCTGTATCCTCCTTTCCACCAGCAAGGTTGTACTAAGCTTCTACTCCATGTCCTGTGCTCTAGGGTGGAAGCAGGTGTGCAGAACCAAAGAGGTGGAAAGTGAAAGAAATTAAGAGGAAAGCTGCAGGTGGCACCCCAGGCTCCCTTCCCCTTCAGGTCTCCACACGAATAGCCTTTCCACCTTTGTTTGGAGGCACAGTGGAGAGTTCGGTTTGTTACTTATATCGTGTTGCAAACACATTCCCGTGTTTTCTCTCGAAAGCTCTGGAGTGGTGTGTATTTATTAAAGGTCTGATGGTGTTCTATTTGATCTGGTGATGTCATTCTCAGAAACTATACTAAGTATACTAGTTAGCAATTTCTGGAGAGAGGAAGAGCTATAGACCCAGACACATTTGCCTTTGCCTCAACTTTCATTAAATTCTTTATTAACAATTTCCATCCTTTCTCATCCCACAAAGCTGTGAGAAGGCCAGTAGGAAGCACAATAAGATATTTTTTAAAAACCCAGTAGAACATTAGGATCAGAGAGAGAAAAAAAAACAAGAGTAAAGGGTGTCCACCTCTGTAAGAATATAACCAAGAGAAAAGGTGACATGTGGCTACCCTAAAACCGTATAGTTGAGTCTAAGCTTCTTGGGAACCAAAGAGAAAAAAGAAACATAAGCATGGTGCTTATGAGTCGGGAGGAGAAAACACCAGTGAAGGACACACACCATAGCAACATTTTCCAAACAGCCTCTCTGTTCAACAATAAAAAAGTGAGTAAACGAGAGGGTCCCTAATGGGACGTTTATATCCCCCTAGAATCAGGAGGTTGAATACTTTGGTAATAGTAGGAAAACTGTGTATGAGACAATATCAACTTTCAAAAGAATGGAAGCTGTGCACGTGCTCAGACTCCGCATCATGGCCCTTAAGGGGACACGGGTGGAGATGTCTGTCCAGACGTGGGTGCTGGAAGGAAAGCCTCATCAGAAATGTCTTCCTCATACCTCGCCCAAAATTTCAGGAGGTTGGTCCTATTGCCTTTGCAAATGAAGCAAATATTGCAAGGTAGGCCCTGGCAAGTGTCTTACCAGCATCCCCTGTCTCTTGCACCCTTTGGCTCTGGCTAGTCATTTTCCAAGACACTCAGAGGCTCTGTACAGAATCACCACAGGACAATGTGGAAATGCCCGTCCATCACATAACCTGGCCCAATCACAGCAGAAGCAAACTTGTCTTTTTTGATCAAGCAATCGAGAAGATCTATGTTAAGATTTACATATTTATTTGAGAGAGAGAGAGCAGACATGCACGTGGTGGTGGGGGAGGGGCAGAGGGAGAGAATGTCCCAGCAGACTCCCACTGAGTGGGGAGCCCAATTCGGAACTCTGTCTCAGGAGCCATGAGGTCAGGACCTGAGCCAAATCCAAGAGACGAATGCTTAACCGACTGAGCCACCCAGACGCCCCTAAATAATCAAAAAGTTTTTTTTTTCTAGAAAATCATCCCAAGCAAGCTGTCATTCAGCCACAGATTCAACTATAAAGATGTCCACTGTAGCTGTATTTACTGTAGCAAAGACTGGAAATAAAGTAGATACTCTGCAGATTTCAAAAATGATGTTAGTGGAGCAGTTTCAAAGGGCACTGGGACGATGTCCCTGATGGGACACGAGATTTTAAGCACATCACAGGGTACTTAAACAGCATGTGTCTTTTATGAAGACATGTAGGAGTCACCACTGTTGCTGGAGGGAAATGCATGGGGATGGTCACAGTGGCTGATTCTAGATCACATTTTAGGGAGCCCCTTCTGGCCACACGTGGCAGGCAGACTGTCAGGGAAAGCGGCGGCTGGGGAAGGAGAGAGGAGCATCCTTTGGATTTGTGTCCCAAGAGGTGGAGGTGGTAAAAGCAGAGGAGTCCTTCTGGAAACCGAAGAGTGGTGTGCTGAGGGATTGACGGGTGTAGGTGCAGAGGAATAACAGGTGTCGAGGTTGACGGTGTGTTTCCAGCCTAAGCCACAGGTTCATTGCCACTCACGGACCTAGAGGAGGTGAGCAGGCATCCTGGGGCAGGTGGGAAGGGGTTTGAGGTTCTCTCTGGCAACTAGGAGTTTCTCTCCAGCAACTAGCTTCTCTGGAAGCTAGAGGTACCTGCCAGTTAAATGCTGGTAATACCTATCTCAGCAGGTTGTCAAGGGAATTCAGGAATAAACATCTGGAGACCAACAGCAGAGTACAGATACTAAGAAGAAACACTAGGGGTGCAGAGTGCCATGTTCACAGCCTCACTCTGACACCCACAAGCTGGTGATCTTGGCCCAATCACTTAACCTGGTTGTGCCTCAGTACCTGACCTGTAAAATGGGGATACTAATAGCCCATACCTGTTATGGACGGAACCTTTGTCTCCCCCACACATTCATCACCCCCAGTGGGATGGTATTTGGAGGCAGGGCCTTTTGGAGGTGATCGGGGTTATAGGAGGTCACGAGGGTGGGGCCCCGAGAGGGAGAGACACCAGAGAGCTTGCTCTGTTCCTCTCCTTGTGCACACAAAGACAAGGTCACATGAGCACTCAGCGCAATGCTGGCTGCCACAAGCAGGGGCCATGGGTGAAGACTACACATTGGCATCTTGATCTTGGACTCCCAGCCTCTGGGACTGTGACAGATGAATGTGGGCCATGCAAGCCCCCCCAGCACAGGATTTCCTTATGGCCCCCGAGCTGACCAAGGCAACCTCAGGGAGTTAGGAAGAGGATGCCCTTAATTATTATTTGTGCATGTGCCTCGGCATCTGGTGAACCAACCAGCTGGAAAGCTCTGCACCCCTAGAACTGCCCCCTCTCTCAGAGGACAGGGTCTCATGCTCTCAGCAGGGTCTGCTCATGTTCGTCAGTAAACAGCCCACGGGACCGTCCGTTCTCTCAGAATTGAAAGCCCCATTCCCTGTTCCAGGTACAGCATCCCCCGCCTGCATGAGCCCTACTCTACCTACATCAGTCCTTACAACGAGGTTCACGGTGTTGCATTGTCATCTGCCCCCGAGGGTCGTTTCTAGGGCTGGCTACAAAACGAACAAACCGCTGTCACCTGGCACTTCTCTTCTCCATGGTCAAAGGAAACAAATAGAAAAGTGGTTTATGATGCTTTCCGCCGTGTCGCTGACCTCCCGGGAACTCGGCTGTTTTACGGTTCTGCTCTGTGAGTTCCATTAATCCCGGGGTCTCTTGTGTCCAGGACTCACTCTCATGGATTGGATTCCTTGGTGGTTTGTGATTTCAGATTGTGAGCTCATCTTTGTGGGTTTTCCCTCCAGCTGCGTCTGAGGAGGTCAGGTTATAAAACCATCCTTCAGAGCAACTTCTGCTTCTGTGGGAGCTCCGGTTCTTCAGCTGGTCTAGAAAGGGAGTGTGGCTCTGGATTCCATGCTTTCCTCACAATTCTTTCCACCCGAGGCCCTGGAGCGCCACATGCTTCATTGCTTCCCGGTGGGTGTAGCATGTCTTAGTCCTGCTGCTGCTGACGGCAGCTGCTCTTCAAGATCCAGACTTGCAAGGGGCTCCCTTCCAGGCACCCAGCCTCTCGCATAAGGATGCGCGGGCTCTTGTTTCTGGCTTCATCTTCTACTTCCGGGTCTGAAACCCTTGAGCTGTGACATCAGCTCTCACCACTCTGGGTTCAATTTCTCTTGCTTTCAGGGATTCCCTTTTGAATTTAGACACACACACACACACACACACACACACACACAGTATGGATAACTATATACTATACCTATATATTATATATTTATGTATTTTACATATTACAAAACTAGACAACTCTAGGCATCTATATAACACTCTATATGTACATATATACAAATACTATATAACATACGCTAGGTCTATAATCATATAGTCGTACAGCTTGTAACTGTATTGCTACATATACAATTAAACTGTTAGGCACGCATACGTTATATATAGAGTTACATAAATGTGTGTATGTAAGCATGTCATAAGATCAGCGTTTGTGACGTTCTATTCATCTGGAGGCCTTTTCTGTGATTTCTAGGACTTGGCATTGGCAAGTAAAGACCTCTCTTGCTAAGTCAGGATGTTTCATCTTGTACCAGAGTCCCTGTCATCAGCCGTTTTGCTGTCTGTGGTTTCAATTACCTTCAGGGACCTGCAGCCCAGAAGCCGATAAGCCTCCTTCTGACGTCGGGTCAAGAGGTCGCTGGTCGCTCACCGCCACGTCACGGCGCCCATGTCACTCACCTTACCTCCTCAAGTGGGCATTTTATTGTCTCACATAGTCACAAGAAGGGGGAGGACAGCACAGTAAGATATTTTGAGAGAGAGAAACCACATTCGCAGAACTTTTATTACAGTAAATTTTACAATTGTTCTATTATTATTGTGGGTAATTTTACTGTGCCTAACTTGTAAACAGATTAAACTTTATCATAGGTATGTGCATGTATGGAACAAACAGTGTGTGTAGGTTTCAGTACTAAGTATGGTTTCAAGCATCCACTGGGGATTTAATTAATTAATTAATTAAAATTTTATTTTTCCAGTGTTCCAGAGTTCATTGTTTATGCACCACACCCAGCACTCCATGCAGTACGTGCCTTCCACAATACCCACCACCAGGCTCACCTAACCCCCCACCCCCCATCCCTGCAAAACCCTCAGTTTGTCTCTGAGTCCACAGTCTCTCATAGTTCATCTCCCCCTCCAATTTCCCCTAATTAACTTGTCCTCTCCATCTCCCTATGTCCTCCGTGTTATTCCTTATGCTCCACAAGTAAGTGAAATCATATGATAATTGACTCTCTCTGTTTGACTTATTTCACTTAGCACAATCTCTTCCAGTCGAGCCGAGCAGGGAGCCCGACGAGGGGCTCGATCCCAGGACCTTGGGATCACGACCCGAGCCGAAGGCAGACGCTTAACAACTGAGCCACCCAGCACCCCTGTTTTTGATTTCCTATTTTGGCAGTGTATGTGATCTTACTGTAACCTCCACAGTACTTTTCGGAACGCGGTAAGGCAGGAACTTAAACAGATAACTCCCTTCACCCCTGAAACAGTCCCAGGACACTCCATCTGCTCCGCTGTCCTTTGGTCCTGCTCCCTGTGGTCCCCACGGCTCCTGGTCTGTGGTCCATCATGACTGCCTTGTGGCAGGTCTGGTATCACTAAATTGCACAGTTTAAAAATCTTGTGTGTGGTTTTCTGTCTTCTGATCAACTTGGAAACTTCCGTGTCGTGGAAAGAAATCCATACCCTTTAGAATTAGGCACACTTGAGGCTGAGTAGGAAACTTAGGTCCGGCTCTCATCAGCTAAGAGCCTGGGGTCTGTAATCTCTTAGCCTCGTCCCTCGCCTGTAACGTGAGGGCACCGGTCTCTACGTGGCCCAGCTGTTTTGAGGATCAGACAGGCGAGTGTAGACCCGGGATCTGATACATGGGGCCAGGAAAATGTCCTTCGCTCTCCCTTTTGTTTTCCAGTCGTGGTCCCAAGTTCTGAGCCAGCCTCTGACCCTCCCCCGCCCCTCCTCTAGCCTCTTGTGGACTGCCTCCCCCCCCACCCCCGCTCCCCCACACTCTGCAGAGGCCCTTCTCGCCTGCCTCCTGCTGCTCTGGGTGTCGCACTCGTGAAGGCTCGCTGGATCCCGCCCCCCCCACCATGTGTGCGCCTCCGGGGAGCCTTGCCTGGCACAGTCACACAGACACCCACTTGGCACAGCCCTGAGCGCCTGGCAGCTGGGCAGGGGGTGGCTGGCATGTGGGAGGGGGCCAGCTCCGGAGGTGGGGTGCCGATCCGGCCTGGACTGCCCAGCAGATGGGAGCGACTCACGTCTCCGGATCCCGCTCGGGTACTCTCTCCCCGTCTCTGTCTCCGCTGTCTTGATCTGTCTGCCTCAGAGTCTCCCTTGCCTCCGTCTCAGGCTTGTCTTTCTAGTCCCTTCCCCATCTCTCCTTATGGTTCCGACGTCTGCTCCTCCCTCCCTGCACGGGAGACCCGGTGCAGGTGCCCCTGTGAGCGTCTCTCTGGACCATGACGCTGCCTCCTCCTGGGCAGCGCACGCCCTGGGCCATGATGGGGGCCCTAGGGAATGGTGGCCTTACCCAGAGGCCAGCTGCTCCTGGGGAATGCCCCACAGTCTCCCTAAACATGTGGAGCCCCAAAACCTTATTAGTCAGGTGGTTCTCACACTGTCACTGGCAGAGAACCGTCCACGAAGCTTGTTGAAATGCAGGTCCTCAGTCCGCTGTGCTCAGAGACTCTGGGTCTGTGCATCTGGGGAAGGGCCTGGGATAAGCATTTTAAAGACGAATCCTGAGAGACGGAGAGGCAGGGTTTTCCAGGCCCGTGCGGGTCACGTGAATGATGGCCTGCAGAGCCCGCCACTCCCCTGCCCGAGCCACCTCCGCGTGCGCCTCCCGGTCCCCTGTCCACTCTCTCCGAGGTCTCGCTTTGGACACTCCCCATCACTTCTTGGTCTGTTTCCTCCTTAGCAAACTGGGCTGGACGAGTCCTCCCCACCGCGTGGTTGGGAAGATGGATGAGGTGATGCACGAGGAAAACCTCCAAAGACCTACGTCCCTAGACACACATCAGACAGTGATGGATGGATTAAATAAACAGCCAGAGAAGTGGTAGCACTCCCCCTCCTCTGCCTCTGCGTTCGTCAAGCCTCCCTCCAACGAAGCCCCTGCTCCCCAGGCATCCTGCCTTTCCGCACGCTGTCCGGTCCGCTCCTTCGGGAGAATACCTGGCCTGCCCCACGCAGGCCTGCCCATGCTAACCCGATGCTTCAAGGGCCCAGCTCCCAGGCTTCTTGCGCTCGAAGGCCATGGGTACCTGCACCAGTCCCATCTGGCCTTTAGCATGACGGGTCCCAGAGGGCTGTGGGCTGGGGAAGGAGGAGGTGAGCCACTGTGCTGGGTGGAGGGAAGCCCCCGCTGCGGGGCGACAGAACCCTGGGTCCGCGGCTCCCCCCTTACCAGCACTAGTGGACCGGCGATCCAGGAAGGAGTTAGCGTCGGGGCAAGAACCCCAGGGATTTGCCTTGTAGCCGGCAGCCTCTTTCGTTGTTTGCCACGGGGCCTACCTCTCAGATGATAAAACTCTGGGGTTCACCTCCGATCTAGCCACTGCCTTCGTTTGGGCGCCTGCAAGATCATCCCTTGCTTTTAGCCTCAGACGGGCACTTGTGGGAGAGTGACCGGGACCAGGATCCCAATCAGGAGTTTTGTCTAGTGTGAGCGCTCCGCGCCTCTGTTTCCTCCTCTGCAACATGTGGACAATAGCGGCAGCACCTTCCTCCTTCCCTGCTGAGATGACTAAGTAAGACGCGTCTGTGACATACTGAGCCCGGCGCCCAGACAAGGACTGTAACCGCCTCGCCGGGGGAGCGGGCGACGCCTGCTTAGCCGCCCCAGTCTCAGCCCCGCAGCAGCTCGGTGTCATAAAGGTGAACCATGAGACACTGTGGACTCTGAAAAACAACCTGAGGGGTCTGAAGGGGCGGGGGGTGGGAGGTTGGGGGAGCCAGGTGGTGGGCATTACGGAGGGCACATATTGCATGGAGCACTGGGTGTGGTGCATAAACAATGAATTCTGTTACACTGAAAAGAAATTAAAAAAAAAGATTTATCCCTCACTGACATCCCAGGCCCACAAAGGGGATGGTGGGCAGCTTTGTCTGGGGCGCTTCGGGCCTCCAGCCCCTTCCATTGCGTGTTCTGCTGTCTTCTAGAGCCTTGGGAGCCAACAGGGTAGCTGCCGACTAGTTTCGTTTAAATTTAAATTAATTAATTAATTAAAAGACTCAATGAAACTAAAAGTTCCATTCCTCTTCACACTAGCCACCTTTCAAGACCTCGAAAGCCACACGTGATTGATGGCTCTTGTGCTGTGTGGCACAGACACGGGACCTTTCCAGCGCTCCAGAAAGTTCTGTGTGGGGCTGAGCTGTCAAGAGCCTCTTTGGGTGGGGGCGTGTCTCCGCAGGATCCTCGGCACATCCATCTGCAGGGGAGGCCCCGGAGGCCCACACGCAGGGGTCCTCCTGGGCCAGGCGTGGGAGCAGTGAGTACCGCCCCGTCCCAACCCCCGTGGCCAGGAAGTGGTGACATGGCCCAACCTCACAGCAGCGGAGGCTGAGGAGGCTTGACGGGTTCTAACCCCAGCCGCGGGCCAATTCGGTCTCTGTGCCCAGTCTCCTCTCTCCGCTCCTTCTCTCCCAGCCATTTCCCACCCCCACCCCACATGGTCCTGCAGGAGAGAGCACAGTGGTTTCCAGCCGCGCTCTCTCTCTCTCTCTCTCTCTCTCTCTCTCTCTCTCTCGGGAGAGGAAGAAGGACCCTTTCCTAGAGTTCCCTAGCCAACTTCCCTCACAGCCCGTCACCTTGAAACGGACCACATGGCCATTCCTGAACCAATTCTTTGGCCAGAAGAAAGCCATGAAGCCAGTTGGCTTCATCCTGGTTTTCTAAACCAGTCAGGGTGGCAGGGGGCTTAGCATTGGCCCGGCCAGAGGCCTGAGCTGCGGCTCCCCAGGGGATGGCTGCTGTCCAGTGCCGGAGGGCGGAAGGGAGGAGTGCTGGGGGAGAAACCGCCAATGCCCAGCTCGGCGTCTGGCTCTCTGCTGGGCCCCAGAGACGCAGGTCGGACCTGAGCCTGGTCTCTGCTGCCAGGGAGCCCAGAGCCGGATGGAGTGATGTCACCGGTGGAGTGATGTCATCCGGCCCGCGTGAGGATAGAGGCGGGGCCTCGAAAAGCTTAGCTGAATTGCATAGGATCTCCGAGCCTGTTCAGGAACCTTGCTGGTTCATGTTGAGATGCTCTGGCTTTTGTGCTTTATGACTTATCTGTCATCTCAAGTTTTCCCAAGGAGCATTAACGAGTCAGCCTGGCTGATGTGTGTTTATTTCTCTCTCTCTCTCTTCTGATTCTGTGCCCTCAGCTCTTCCCTTATCGGCTTCACCTTCCCTATCCTGCTTCAGTTAGGCTCTGGCATTCCACGTACCTTTTCATATATATTTTCCCCCTAATGAATGCGGGATGCGTTACTTATTTATTTATTTAGTCGGAGGCACCCAGGCATTCAGCAGTTACCAATGATCAACAGTACATTTTGCAAACAAGTAATAAATTTTAACAGCAATTTGTCTACGAATGGTGACCTTTTGATGATGTATTTGGTTTTTCCTGAGAAGTTGAACTTCTTTGTCATCCAAGTTTGATTCATATTTTAATTTTTTTAAAAGCAAATGGTCTGTATAACACATTGCAACATTGAGCTGATTGCAAATGCTATTTTGGTTGCAGTCAATATTTTTAATTTATGCCATCCGAGATACGCAGGGAGCCCCCGGCCCACTTTGCTAACAGCTGCAAATCCACACGTCTCGGCCGCTGACATTTTACACTCCGCAGTTTTCTTAATGTTATATGGATTTTTTTAAAAGGAAGAATAATTTATGCCAGTGCCTTTTAATGATGCACCTTTAACCAAAGATAAAACACGTCCTTTTTTCTTCCGATTCTGCCCTCTTGGCCTGGGTGTTGCAGATCATTTTCCTATGGAAAAGGTTGTTGGCTCTTTGAATCCCCCAACTGGTGCATTACTTTGTGTTAATTACCTCCGGACGAGAGAGTGGCTCAGAAGCAATCATCTTTGTTTGTTAACACACCCTAGCTGTGCCACTACTCCCCATAAATAAAACATAACTGAGATTACAATGTCATGTTCGCCGGGACTCCAGACCCTGGTAACTGCTCTAGTAGAATGCACAAGACATCTCCCGGCAGCCGGGTTCTTCTGTGATGTGGTACCATCCGGATTGCTTCTCATTTCCTCACTCACCTTGTGCCCACCGGGCCCTGGCTGGGGCTGCAGTCCCCAGGTGTTCTTATGTCAGGAAGGCTGGCGGGAAGCTGACTTTGTTTCTCCTCTAATTTAAGAGTCAGCCTTGTAAGTATACAATGGTATTTTTAGCCCCTTGGATGGATCCTGAGCGGACTCGTGGGATGCAAAGCTATGAGCAGGTATTTAACATGCACGGACGGTAGGGCTATCTGGAGCCACTCTCAGTTGTGCATGAATTTATGTACACCGGCTCCTTGTTCTACATACACACAGACAAGACAAAAAGAGATGGCTGATAAGAAATATGTTAATAAATTGAAACAGTAGGAATCATACAATTAAAGCAAATGCCGGTTTAAATGGAAGACGTGAGAATGAAAATACTCAAGGCACGGGGCTCCAGAGTAGGATTTGCAAGTTTGGCTCTGAGCTTCCTGGCTGTCAAAGAGAAAAGGGATACAATGAGTATCATGTGAGTATGGAAAGAACCATGGTACTTGAGGGGAAACAGGTGCTTCCAGGCACTTTAATCTGAAAAGAGTTTCTCTAATGGATTCTCGTATGGAGTTGTGTTTCTCAGTGTGTTGTCCACGACCCACTTGTGGGAGGAAAAGGAGGCCCCAGTAGTCACAAGCTGATTAAAAATGCACATTCTGAATCTAGTTCTTAGTGGTGAATGATGCACAATCCCATTTATTTTTGTTATGTGTGATTGATGTTCCCTTAGCACTAACTCATTCAATTATTAAAAGTTACCAAATACAGTCCTTATAAATTAAAAGTGATGCATTAGTGGAGTTTACTAAGGATTTTACTGTACCATTCATTCCATCAGGAAGTCTGACTTCCTGCCAATACAAAATCCTATAGATCAAATATGTAGATAAGGAGTTGAAATTTCCTTCATTTGAGGGAAGGAAACTTTGTTATTAGTGAATTATCAATGTGATCTTGAATTCATGTGGTTTTCAGTGTTATCTAGTCGTATCGATAGAATAATTTTTAGGTTTTAATTTGATTAATCTTTTTTTTTTTTCTTCTTGGTCATTGCTTCGGAAAACCGGAATGGGTAGAGTAATGAACTGTGGGATCATTACCCCACATAAGTGAGCTTCAGACAAGAGTTGAGAATCACTTATAAAGAGGACCAAGAAAAGTCTCAACTACATACTCACACTCATGTATACTTAGGCTATAATAATCCCAAATGCTTATGTTACTTATAATAGAACTTTAAGCTCTATGCAGCAAAAATCTGATAAAATTAAAAACAATTACAGTTGGAGATTCTAATATCCCTCTCTTGACACTTGGAAGAACAAATCGACAGCAAGTGAAAAAGCATGTTGGGAGATACCATTATCAATGAACACTATCAACTCACAATGACCTAACTGGCATTTATAGAACACATTATTCAACAGAAGCAGCATACACATTCTTTTACAGAACATAGGGAACATTCATCAGGGCAGACTATTATCTGGGCTATAAAAACAAGTCTTAATAAATATAAGTGGTTTGAAATCATACAAATATGTTCTCTGACCACAATAAGATTAAACCAGAAGTTAAAAGAGACCTGGAGAGTTCCCAACATATTTGGAAAGTAAGTATCACATGTCTTGATGATTCCTGTGTCAAAGAAGAAACACAAGGAAATTAAAAAAAAAAAAATTGGAACTGAATGAAAAATGTGAACAAAACAGAGGGATTAGGGGGTATAAACTTCCAATTATAAAACAAATAAGTCATGGAGATGTAACATATAGCCTAGAGAATATAGTCAATAATATTGTATTAATTTTGTGTGGTGGCAGATATAACTAGACTTATTGTGATGATCATTTCACGGTGTACAAAAATACCAAATCATTATGATGTACACCTGAAACAAATAGGACACAATATGTTAATCAGACATCAATAAAAAGGAATTTGCTATTTAAAGCAACAAATAAACAAAATCCCAAAACCAAGTAAACAAAACATCAAAATTTGTGGGACACAGTAAAGCAGTGCTTAAAGAAAAATTAAATGCTCATGTTAGAAAAGAAGTTCTCAAATCAGTGATCTAACCTTCCACTTAAAGAAACTAGAAAAAAAAAATAGAGTGAACTAAACCCAAAATAATAAAAAAGGGGGAGTATTAAAGATAAGAGCAGAAAGCACTGAAATAAAAAAAAAAAACAACAGAAAAGCTATAGGGAAATTTAAAGAACTACTTTGAAAGTTCAATAAAATTGATAAATCTCTAGCTGGACTGATTAGGAAAAGAGAGAGAAGGCACAAGTTACCAATATTAAGAATGAAAGAGGAGATATCACTACATGTCCTACTAATATTAAAATAATAATAAAAGAATGCTATGATTTATGTCAATAAATCCCATAACTAACATGAAATGGAGGTTCTTTGAAATACACTTACTATCAAAGCTTACTCAAGAAGAAATAGACAGCCTGAATAGCTCCATATTTATCAAAGAAACCAAACTTGTAGCTAAAAATCCTCCCACAAAATAAAAAAAATGAAAAAAACCTTTCCAGACTCAGCTGGCTCCAGTGGTGAATTTCAGCGACCATTTAAGAAAGAAATAATATTAACTGTACACAAAAACTTCCTGCAAATAGAAGAAGAAAGGAATAATCCAATTCCTCTAATGAGACCAGCATTAGCCTGATGTCTGAACCACACAAAAATATTACAGGAAAAGAAGACTACATATTAATATCTCTCTTGGATATCAACCCTCAACAAATTTTTAGCCAGTTGAATTCAACAGTATATAAAATGATAACACAACATGACCAAATGGATTTTGTTCCAGGAATTAAAAAAATCAATTAATGTAATTCACCATGATAGCAGATGAAGAAGAAAAAAGTATGATTATCTCAATAAGTACAGAAAATGTATTTAACAAAATTGAACACCTAGTAATGATTAAAAACCCTCAGCAAACAAGTGACAGAGGGGAATTTCTTAAATCTACAAAAGTTTACAGCTAACATAATACTCGGTGGAAAGCTGAGTCTTCCCCCTTAGGTCAGAAACAAGGCAATGATTTTTGCATTTACCGTACGTATGTATCATTATGTGATATGTGATATGTGATATGTATCATTATGTGAGGTCCTAGACAATGCCATAAGGTAAGAAAGAAAAAAGACATATGAATTGGAAAGAAAGATGTAAAACTGTTCTTCTTCCCAGATGACATTATTTCTACATGCAATATCCCAAAGAACAAAAAATCCACTTAGAACTGATAAGTGAGTTTGGTAACGTTGCAGGACACAAGGTCGATACACAAAAGTCAACTGCATTTTCTACGTAATAACAATGAATACCTGTCATTTAAACTTTTAAAAGCAATACTGTATAGAAAGCCATATAAAACCATATAAAAAAAAGAAGTGTTGTCGATTAATTTAATGAAAAACATGTATATTTATAGCGAACACTACAAAACATTACTGAGAAGAATTAAAGAAGATTCAAATAAAGGATGAGATACACTTTGATCACCATCACAGGACTCAGTGTTCAGTCTCCCTAATTTATCCATGTGTTCAAAGCAATCTTAGTTGAAATCCCAGCAGGATTTTTATTTTTCATTGTTTTTGAAAGATTTCATTTATTTATAAAATAGAGAATGAGAGAGAGTGGGGTGGGGGGAAGAGCAGAGTGACAGGGGCAAGCAGACTCCACGCTGAGTGCTGAGCCGATGCGGGGCTCAACCTCAGGATCCTGAGATCAGGACCTGAGCCAAAACCAAGAGTCTGACACTTAACCAACTAAGCCACTCAGGTGCCACCCCCAGCAAGATTTTTTAAAAATAATTTTTAAAAATTTTTAATAAACATATAATGTAATATTAGCTCCAGGAGTACAGGTCCCCAGCAGGATTTTTAAGATTTTTTTTATTCATTTATTTGATAGAGAGAGATCACAAGTAGGCAGAGAGGCAGGCAGAGAGAGAGCCCGACGTGGCTGAGCAGAGAGCCCGACGTGGGGCTTGATCCCAGGACCCTGGGATCATGACCCGAGCTGAAGGCAGAGGCTTAAACCACTGAGCCACCCAGGTGCCCCCCAAGCAGGATTTTTAAAAGCAGAAATTTGTAAGTTTATTCTAAAGTTTATGTAGAAATATCAAGGATCTAGAATAGCATAGATAGTTAAAAAAAACGAGCGTATTCACATGACCTGATTTCAAGACTCACTATAAAGTTATAATAAGCAAGATTGGTGGTAGTGGCATAAAGGTAGATTTTTAGATTGATGGAATAGAACATAGAGTCCAGAAATAGATCCAGACATACATGCTCACTTGGGTTTTGACTATGATCCCAAGATAACTTGATGAACAATTGGATATGCATATGCAAAGAAAGAAACTTCACCTTTATTTCCACCTCAAAAAAATTACCTTAAAATGGTTCACAGACGTAAATGCAAGAGCTTAAATTGTAAAACCTTTAAAGAAAATGTAGGAGAAAAACTTCGTGACCTTGTATTAATTAGGGAAAGATTTTAACAATAAATCACAACATACAGTAACTAAAACAAACAAACAAAACACCAAAAACCCAAGAAAGAGTCAAGGGGCTTCCAGGGCAAAACATTTGCTCTTCAAAAGAACTCATCGAGGAAATGAAAAGGCAAGCCACAGATTGGGAGATGCTATTTGCAAAACGCACAACTAACGAAGAGCTGGTATCCAGAATACAGAGGATTTCTTGCTATTCAGTGATAAAAATAGCAAAATATCTGAATGAGCGTTACACTAAAGAATATACATGAATGTCAAGTAAGCACAGGAGAAAGTGCTCAATGCATTATCATTAAGGAAATACAAGTAAAACCAGAACAAGATACCACTATCTGCTAACTATAATTAATTTTAAAAAATGGGAAAAGACTGATAATAACTGCGGTGACAAGGACGGAGAGCAACTGGAACGCTTACACGTTGCTGGGGTTATGCAAAAGCAATCCCCAGCCTGGGCAAAGAGTTTGGCAGCTTCTTACAAAGTCAAACGCACCCTTCCTGTAGGACTCGACAGGTGTGTTCCTTGGCATTCTAACGTTCACCGGTGACGGAGTGGGTAGGCGAACAACGGGACAGGAGTCAGGATTGAAAAGTAGTGAACGACTCATACACGCGAGAACATGGATGAGTCTCAACTGCCGTACGTTGAATGAGAGACACTAAGAGGAAGAAGCTAAAGAGTCTGTGTGCATTATTTTTGGTCGATGGAAAATTCTAGAACAGTCAACGTCACAGTGATAGGGAGCAGACCGATGAATAGGAGGGTAGGAGGAGGGGAAGGGGGGCTTTAGGGGTGATGGGGTCCTCTATCATCTAACTCAACCACAATGGTGGTTACGCGGTTGTTAGTATTTGTCAAGACTTACCAAATTGTACATTTAACGTTGGTGCGTTTTATTGTACATAATCACGTCATTTTATTGTACATAATACACATCACTAAACCTGATTGAAAACACGAATGCCTAAACTGAACTTCAGCCATTCACAAGAGAGCAGGAAAGGAGAATTGGGGTGGGGGAGGGTATACCATCCTGCAATATTCTGAGAAATTTTAATTCTTTGGAGGAATTAATATAACAAATGTTTTGGTTAAGTTTCTTGAGTCTGAGGATGTGGAACCAGATGAGCAACTTCCAGCATTTGTATTGTGCCAGTGCCTCCCGTGGCCATGGCAGACCTGACTGATGAGCCAC
This sequence comes from Mustela putorius furo, assembly GCF_011764305.1. NCBI lineage: Eukaryota > Metazoa > Chordata > Mammalia > Carnivora > Mustelidae > Mustela > Mustela putorius. Next base: position 47,675,955 of record NW_025421290.1, on the reverse strand, counting down.
TGCTCTTTTGCCCATGAATTGGATTGTAACTTTAAATTCTCCTTGGTTAATGTCTGGCACCTACAACCTATTACTGGACTTAGCCTGAGAGGTTCTCTCTCTATTACACAGAATCCGGACGCTTCTGGAAGGATCGGACTTTGGACATGACCTCCTCCAGGGGGTTTCAAGTATATTCTGGGGGAATTCTAGATGTCATGGGGCTCTTTGTGGCTCATTATTAGGAAATAATGATTCTCTTACTTCCTGAAATATAGACCAGAAACACTTTCACTAGCAGGTCATACGACTGTAGTGTGTGATATCAGCAAATTTCTAGGTCACAAATTATTAATTCCTAAGTATTTTTATGAAGTTGCCTATGAGTAGGATGCAGATAAATGCTCACAGCCCACTTGCCTGTTTTAGTGAGAGGGGTGGACCGATGTCTGATATCCAGGTGCTGTTGGGTACCACACTTGCAGTTCCAGCCCTGCTCTTGTGACAGGGAAATACTTATGTGTTTACGTATTTACTGTGCACTATAAGAAACTCCCATTTTTAAACTTCTTAGAATCATTATTTTTATAAATGATGGGTGTTCATTATTTTTTTTTTAAAGATTTTATTTATTTATTTGACAGACAGAGATCACAAGTAGGCAGAGAGGCAGGCAGAGAGAGAGGAGGAAGCAGGCTCCCCGCTGCGCGGAGAGCCCGATGCGGGGCTCGATCCCAGGACCCCGGGACCATGACCTGAGCCAAAGGCAGAGGCCTCAACCCACTGAGCCACCCAGGTGCCCCGGGTGTTCATTATTTTAAAAAAATGTAAGCAATACATAAAAGGACAAACACAAAAAGAAAAACAGATCACAAACACCACAAATTTTGTCACCGCCCTCCCCTATGGTAAGCATCAGTCACATACAGTGAGCGTCATTCAGGAATCTCCTGGTACAGCCAGGTAGAAGGCTGGGTGGTTCTTAGTCATGGTGCTTCACAGCGAGAGATGGGTGTTTAGAAAAAAATCTCTCTAAGATTGGAAGAAAAAAGGCTCTATTTTTTCCAGACCAGATACTCCACCTTTCTATGCCTTAGTCTACTTCTTTCTAGAAGGGACTGGTGACACTTGTATGACAGAATTTTTACAAGGATCCAACGAGATGACATGGACAGAGTACCTGGCCCCAGGTGGGCATGCTACAAATTCAAATCCTTTTCTTTCTCGAGGCTGAGTAGATGGATGAATCGTGGTTGTAAGCGATCTAGGTCTGGGGCCTGGTGGGGAGGGGCTCACACACTCAAAAGGGGGTGACTGGAGAGAGTTTGAGTAAAGCTTGTTGAAGAGTCATGGTTAGGGGTGAATGAAACCAGCAAGGTCTGGTGAGATCCGCAGGGTAACACGTGGTGAGAGGGCAAGGTCTGGAGGCGTGATTGCTGGGAGCTGGGGAAGGGGCAGAGAGCCAGGGGCGTCTGATGGCCTTTGGCAGAGGAATGGAGAGGCTGCGGGGAGCCTCTGCCCGTGCTGCTCCCCCTGCTCTGAACGCCCTTTGCATTCCCCCCCAGGCAGCCCGGCAGGACCCCTTCCACAGCATGGTCCCTGCTTTCATCCCATGCCTCATGGAAGTCAGTGTCAAACTGATAGAGTAACCTTTTTTTTTTTTTAAAGCACAAAGCGACTTTATTATTATTATTATTTTAAAATGAAAGCTGACAAGGAACCCCAATAGCTTAAATAGATAAAAGTGTGATTTATTGATGGACATGCGTTGTGTGGGTCTGGGTGTGTGGTGTTTGCCGAGGATAACTCTGTGACGTGACTGGGGAGGGAAGCGCCCTTGCCACCATGCCACACTCTCACCCCTTCCGCAAGCTGGGAGCTCACAATTGGTCTTCGCTGCCTTCGGCCATGACTCGGCTTGGTGGGGCTCTAGCAGCCAAGAGAGAGAAGAAGCTGGCTCGTGTTTGCAGAGGATGCTGAAGGAGCTGAGGATGGAATAGACTGATGAAGGACGAGTGGGGTTTGTCCAGCGGACAGGGCGGCAGGGAAAAAGGCGTAGAGACCTCTAGGACGCGGCACCTTCAGAGAACTGCCTGGTTCTTACACGAAGCTGGGATGTGGGGAGCATGTGGAGGAAGATGGGGAACGGGGAAGCAATCATGTCACGGAAGATCCTGGGCCCTTCTCCTAGGACGTGGGATTCAGGCTTAGTGGCTCCCTCGCCACTGACTGGCTCCCAGAGGCGCCCGGAACTAGGGTCCCAAGGTTGCTGGGAGAACAGGATTTCCTCGAGAATATCAACGTGCGTTCCTTTGAAGGCACCTTTGAGCATCCCTTTGGCATGCGGGGGACCCATCGGGTGGAGGTTGATTAAGGTATGCCAGCCTGCCGGGTGCTGCGATGTTTGGAAAGGTGCAGAGCCTTTTCTAGACCAAGTCCTCAAGCTCCGAATCTGTAGGTGTTATTGAGAGGAGCGCAGTAAAGGGCGAAACGTGGAGGTGCCAGGGGAAGACCAGGACCTCGGAGCTGAGTTAATTACCGCCTGGTAATGTGGCAGGAAATGGGGCCCCGAGGTCCAATTCCACCCTCGGTAACATTTGGACATTTTATGGAAGATGCCGTAGTTTACGACAATGCACAAAACAGGTAATTGTTTAGCAAAAGGTGCCTGTCAGAACTCGGTGACCTCTGTGAATCCTACTCCGTCTCGGCGTCTTCTTCGGGTCATGAAACGCACCCCTGTCCTTTCTGCCGAGCTCCCCTCGTGCTCCCCGGATAACTGGCGAAATGGACGGCTGGGGAGGTTTCTGTTTTTTTGTGCGGTGCGGGATGGGGAAATGTTTGATCAGGTTTTAGAGACATTTTCAAAGTTTGAGAAAAATAAAATGAGGAGGGCGGTGCAACCTTGGAAAGTTCCCCAGGGTTCGGTCCAGAAGATCCCTGCGGTCCTAGGCTGCTCGAGGGCGAGGGATGTTCGAGATGCTGAGGTGCTCCAGAGTGGGGGTCCGGCGGGGACACTCCGACCCTCCTCCTGGCATATTTGCTGTGTCACTGTTCGGTCAATTATCGCTTGCCCCTAGGGATATGCGATAAACGGTACAAGAGACAAGAATTCGTAAGGATGAATTCAGGATAAAAAGATAGAGAAGAGGAGAAAGATGATGAAAAGCAGGGGTGAACTTAGTCCACGAGATGCCACCATGTGCCCGTTACGCTTGCTAGAAAATTTGGTTCTGGTCTTCCTACTTGCCAGAGCAAAGAGGGGAAGAATTTGTCACCCCAGTTGACAGAGGAATTGCAAGAGTTTGGGCCTGGCTAAGTATGTATGTCAGAGCACAGGAGTAGAGATGAGGCCTGGGGGGGTGGGGGGTTGGGCGGGAGGGACCCTGGACACCCTGGCTGCCTTGGCTCAGGATATTGGGTGGGAAGAGGTCAAGCCATTCCCCAGGGAATGTAGAAGTGTCACGGAAGCCTCTGTGCCATGGAGACTCCAACCAGAAAGTGATTTTTCTCTACCTCCAGTGTCCCTCGTCCACCCCCATTGCGGGGGTTGCGGGGTGCACCCAGGGCGCCAAAGAAGCCAGGACATGGGATGAACCGCAAGAGCTCACGGTCCGCCAGAAGCTTGTTAGGAATGCAAATTCCTGGGCTCCACCTGACCCCACAGAATCCCAGTGTGGCACAGAGCTTGGGACTCTGGATTTCCGTGATTTCTCAGGTGACCTGATGCATGCCAAGTTAGAGCAGCACTGGGGTCGAGCGTGTTGAGCGGGGAGGGGAAGGCACCTCAGAAACCACCTGAAGTGTGGAACTCTAAAGAAAGGCCTTATATGGATGTGATCGCTAGCGCCCGTGTCAGAAGGAGGAGAAGAATGACATGATTCCCTAGTTTCCCGGAGCTTGGCAACCCTGCCCAGAAGGAGCTGGGAAATTTAGCTTCAGACTCGCTCTGAGAGGAGTGGGGAGCTGCTGAGATGGGCACAGGCATTTCTCAGGATTGAGAATGAACCTTCTCACATGTGTCTGTGGGATGCGTTTCCTCTGATGTAAGTGGATCCTGTTCATGGAGAGAAAACACAAATTCACTAAAAGGGCTTACTGAATTCCTTGTGTGTTTTTTCTCCATCTTACTAGGGATACTGACAGTGCCGGTGCTTTTTAATGGGGCTTTGTGACATGTTTTTGGACATGATAAAGCAGTCCTCACCCTCAACATGGCTGGCGCTGGACGTTGCCATGAGCGTTGGGCTGTGGGGTCATTCTTAGCCCAGCATCTGGGCTCTTCGAAGCACACACACCTCCGTGAGCTTCCAGTAAGATCAGGTGAGAAGCGCCTCAACGGCATATTGAGTAGGAAGCCTTTGAGGGCAGTGCCAGAACCCAACTCCTACGGGTTCGAACAAAAAGTTTATTGTTCTAGGTGAGTGAGCTATCCACCTGAACGTCCAGGCACAGCTGTGTCCAGGGCCTCAGGCCATGCTGGCAAATTTCCCCACTCCCTCACGCATCTCCTGGTCCTGCTGTCCACGTCTCGGCTTCATCCGGCAGGTCAGACAGGCTGGCATCTTTCAGCGACATCCTCCAAGTGTATCGATCCTGGCACAAGCCCGTGATTGGCCTCACCTGCCCCATCTATCCGGCCCTGGACACCCGGCCCGTGGGGTGGATGGGGGAAGGGGATGCACGACTGATGATGGTCCCGCTGGTACCACACGGAGTTGGGAAGTCACGGAAGGCGGAAGCATGGATGGAGACACAGTGCTGGGTAATAGGTTTTACTCCTTGGGCTCAGGTGGGCTCCCCGTGGAGACGAGTTTCCGAGGTCCTAAGGGAGGCTCTAGATGAGCGGGACACCTAGCAGGATCCTAGCACACCCATTTCCATGCAGTGGCACAATGTGGTTACACATGCCCCATCTGGCCCCAAGAGGCTCCCCGTGGGGGTGGGGATGGTGAGCCGGGGACTGAGACTGGGCAGGAACAGGGGCCCGGGGGCCTCATTAGAGCCAGGACCAAAGGGATGCTTGTTCCCAAAGTCTCTAGTAAAAGGGTAGAAGACTCAGTCTACCCAGCGCTCCTCTCATGGAAAGATGACTGGGAGCTGTACCCCTGGCATGTGGTGTGCTCAAGACTGGGGTCTGAGGAAGAGGTGACAGTGGCCTGAGGTCCCGAGGCTGGGGTTCCCAGCCCCCCCACTTCTTGGCTACTTGCAGGCTCCACAGGGAGGCCCTCCCAGCATGTCCAGACCCTGTGATATTCATTCATTCATTCATTCATACAGAGACAGTTACACCCAGCCTAGGCCTGGGGGGACAGCGCCCGCAGTCAGGGAGCCTCTTCTCATATCAGGAGTGCCCCCGAGAGCATTCTGCCCTCTGGGGACCACACGGGGGAACAGAGAGCACAGCCAGCTCTGCACCCCAACCCTACCTGGGAGCCTACAGTCCTCCCTGCTAGCTTATCTTCTGCAGCCGGGGAGCAGGGAAGGGGGGCTGGGGCAGGACCCCAGTCTCCCCGGGTGGGATCCTATGCCGTCTGCCCTCTGTTCCGTCAAAAGCACAGCTCTTCGGGAGGGAGGAAATGCAGATCCATGGTTGGTTTCAATTAAAGGTTTGCCACTATTTGATCAAGATGTATTATGGATTTGGGATTGTTCCAAGCAAGCCCAGGCTCCTTTCCTGAGGTCTGGGGGGGTTGGGAACTGAACAGCACCAGGTGGGCTGGGGGCTCTGGGGCCCAGCAGCACCCGTTTTATTCTTGTCCACAAACTGGGTTGTGCTGCCGCATTGCTGCTCTGGCCAAAGCCCCATGGCCAGATCTAACACGGTGACGCTGGCCATAGCCGGGCTTACCCAAGGCTTTTCCTGCTCTGGGGCTGCTGCTGTGTCCACTGCTCTGAGGCGTAGCCTCCCGCTACCCTGCCAGCCTCCCCGGGGCCCTCACCACATCGTCCTGCTTCATGCCTCCCTCCTCGAGCTCTTCATTCTCGTGCATCTAGAACACCTTCCTCAGTCCGTCTCTCCTCAGGTTCTCCCTGCTTGGCCTTCACACCTCCACGTCCACTTCATTCCTGCCCCTCTTCAGCTCCCCACCCCGCCCAGTTCTCTCCGGGCCACTTGTGTGTGGCCCTCCCTCCTCTCTGGGGCCCCAGGATGCAGCCCAAGCTCGCGGAGTTTCAGGGACAGGTCGGGGACGCAGGTCTTCTGGAACCGTTGAGGTGGGGAGGGTGGAAGTTAGCTGGAAGTTAGCCCAGAAAAGCTGCCTGGGGACAAGGGGCCTGGCTGGGATCAGGGCTCTGTGCTGAGCCCTGACGTGGTGGCGCAGGATAACAGTGCCCACCCCACCCTTGTGTCCTCACAGCCCTAGCACATCAGAGCCACCTTGCAAACATCTGTCACCCTGTCCTCCAGTGCTTCTTTTTCCTAATCTGCAAAGGGGATGTGGTGACTGTACCCTCCTCCAGGCTTGCTGGAAGGTTCCAGCAAAGTGGGGTGTATCACTGTCCTGTGCCCACCCCGGTCACGCCAGGAGCGCACCTAAGCCTGGTGCACTATGCCCCGACTCCAGCTTCCCCGGGGCTAAGATGGGCTCAGACGGCCACGCCTGCTGTCTGAAGGCTCATGGCGCTTTCCTCACTGTCGGTTCCCATTTCTACCCTGGCACCTGTGGCGGGAAATGTGGCCACAAAGGCTGCTGAGAAGCCTGACGCATTCAGAGAGAGAGCTCAGGGCTGTCAGCTGGCTGCGAGCACAGGGCAAACCTGTGGGAGGAGACGAGGCTGGGGAGCTGAGCCACACCTGTTCAGAGAACACCTCAGGTGTGTTGCAAGGATTTGAGACGTTACGTTCACGGGAGAGAGTGGTGCGGAGAGATGGCTGTGCTCCAGCGAGCACCTCAGGCTCCCTCTCCCACAGTGCGGTGTCAGGGATCAGGTGAGGCGATCTCAGAAGAACTACATTTCCCAGAAGCCCCTGCGTCCAGGTGGGCCTGGATGACTAGCTCTCAAGCCATCAGTGAGAGGCTGGAGGTAAAGCTGGGCGTCTGCAGAACAGAAGCCTCACTACTCTTCCTCCGAGAGCTCCTCCAAGGTCTGCAGAGAAGCGTGAGGCCTCAGGGCCTGGCAGAGACACAGAACGGAAGGAACGGCGGTTTCTGACTCACCACCTGCAGGAAAAGTACCCACTGCCATCAGGAGCACCTGTATCAGACCCTCACATAAGTGAGAAGTAAATTCTTTTATGTTCAACCTTTGAAATTGGGATTTTTCGTTATGACAGCAGCTGGCATTGCCTTGGGGGGAAGAGCGGGTCTGTTAAGGACAGAAAAATCATTTGAGGTGGTGGCGTGGGAGGAACGAAGAGAGGCAGGTTTCAGACTGACGGAGGGAGGAGGAGAGGTTCAGGGAGTAAGACCAGCGGGTCCGGGACCGGCTAGGAGGGGGGCTGCGTTTTCTTTTTCCTTGAGTACAGTCGACACAACACTACATCAGTCTCAGGTGCACAACACAGTGGTTCTTCTCTGCATGTCATGCTGTGCTCACCACGAGCGTAGCTCCCATCTGTCACCACACAGCACGATTACAATGCCACTGACCATGTGCCCGATGCTGCGCCTTTATCCCCATGACTCACTCACTCCATGATCGGGAGCCTGTCTCTCCTACTACCCACCACCCATTTTGTTCATTCCCTCCCGTCCTCCCCTCTGGCGTCCGCCCATTTGTTCTCTGTATTTATAGGTCTGATTCAGCTTTTTGTTGGTTGGTTGGTTGGTTTTTTAGAACCCACATATGAGATTATATGGTATTTGTCTTCCTCAGGCTGACTTTATTTTACGTAGCGTAATACCATCTAGGCCCATTCATGTTGTTGCAAATAGCCCGATCTCATCCTTTTTTGTGACAGTAATTTTCCAATGTGCGTATGTGTGTGCATGCATGCGCGCGTGCGTGTGTGTGTACACACACAGCTGGAAGGGAACTGTCTACTGGACCAGGAGAAGAGGGCCATCTCGGATGGGTGCGACAGAGGCAACACACTTTGTCCTGGCCACACTGAGTCTGAGGTGTCTGGAGACTTCTCAGTGGTGATGCCTAAGAAGCAGTAAATTACGTGAAGTTCAGATGAGAGGCTGGAGGAGTGGGGCTGCAGCCAAGCAGTGCCCACCTGCTCTCACTAGTTCAGCCTTAGACAGAGTACCGTGGCCTTGGTCTTGAAGGCACTAAGGAGGCATTGGTGGACTTGGAGCCAGGAGGGTTAGCCTGGATTTGTATGTGTTCACGGTGGGATCCTGGAGGAGGCTGGAGCAGAGGCGGGAGGAGGCCCATGAGGACCTGCTCATCCGCCCAGCAGAGAGATGGTGATGTGCCAGCAGATGGAGGTTGGGGGAATGGAAGAGGGAGAATTCCTCCAGGACGACCTGGATTCCTCAGACGACCTGGCTCTGTTGGCTGCGAGAAAGGGGAAGAAGGGGTCAGGGTGGAGAGGAAGCTTTGCAGCACAGACTGCTGGGCTTTAATCCCTTGGACGAGGCCCTTCCTGGGATCCCATTCTAATCCCCTATAGGTGTTTATTTAAAATGGGTTCTTCAGGGCATTCTGGCAGAGAACAGCTGTTTGTACATGTCATACTTAAGGCAATTTATTCCTCTCTCCAAATCATAAAAGTTCCTCGTTCCACGTGGGGAGAGCAGTGCATTGGCATTTTGTGGCTCTAATGGGTAATTACTCTCCAGCAACTGATGGGGGCCGTATTTTCTGAACAAAAACACAATGCTTCCAGGCTCTTCCCGTTGGAAACAGCTATGAGAGCTCAGCTCTGGGTTTTTAACTCTCCACCCCTTGACTATTAATTTGTCTGGTTCCATATTGAGTTTTCCATCCTGTGGTTTTGGGGCTGGGTTTGCTTTGAGACACAGAACCTGCTCCTTGGGCTTCTCTGTCACCTCCAGCCCTCAGGTGAGGAGGAGGCCTGTGGAGTCACTGACAGGACCACAGCCACCTTCCCCTACCCCATGGATTTTTTTCATGAAGGCAACTCTCCATGGCCTACTATGTGCCTGGTACTTTGCTAGATAAGCCCCATCCCCGAGGAGCTCACAGACCCAACATCTGGCTGGGGGAGAAGGTTTTCAGGGTGTCTGGGCTTTCCTGCAGGTTCCACTATGGGGTCTCTGTAAGATGGAGGTTCTTGTGAGGCAGCAATAGGACCTCAAGCGACCTTCATCTGTTGCCTAAACCCACCATACCGCCATCTGTCAGACACAGCCCCTCATCCCTGCCCCCACGGCGTTACCTGCCATGGCCTTCCAGCCGGCTCTCTGCCTCTCTGTCCTTATAGCAAGCTGCCCGAAGGCCAACTCTGAACTGGCTACTCCAGGGCCTCTGGAACTTGGCAGCAGCCTGTCTGCAGGCCCCTGAACTCTACCCCCAGCACAGCAGGCTGCTCTCTACTTCCTGGGCTCATCGGTGGGCCTCTTCCTGGTAGAGCTGCCTTTCTACATGTTTGCACGCTTTTGATGATCATTTGTCCCCACCAGAGACTCTAAGTCCACAAGGACAATTTTTAATCACGACGGTACACCCAGTGTCCAGCACTGGGCCTGGCGCCCAGCAGCCCCTGCACGCGTCCGGCGGAATGGCTGGCTGAGTCTCAGAGGAGCGCTGCTGGCGCTGCTGGCGTTGGCTGCCTCCCTTTTCCCACTTTGGTTTGGAGCCTTTTCTAGGCCACACAACACCTTGAGACCTTGACAAAAGCCCTCCAGGAAAACGACTGGGGCACAAGCCCACACAGGTACCGCAGGCCCTTCGGAAGCTGCCCGCAGTCCTTAGGCCGAGGGCTCTGGCCTGCAAGCTTCAGGCTCCCCGTGTCCGCGCTGACATCCTCTTGGCCTGCGGAGGCCCATCTCATGTCGGAGGGGAGGGAAAGCGACCAGGCCTGTACCTGCAAGGTGATCTCGGAGTGGGTGGGGCAGGCAGGACCCGGGAGAGGACCCGGGAGAGAACCGAGGCTTCCTCCCTGGGAGAGGCTGAGGGTGGAAAAGGGGGTCGAAGGCCGAGCCCCGCTGGCCTCAGCTCGCTTTATCCTCGGGCTTTCCCCCGAGACTGGGTCTCAGACCGGACCCAGCGGGAGCTGACCTCAGCGGGGCAGGGGCTTGGGCTTCTTACAAGAAGCAGGAGCCCCAGGTGTCACTGGGCGAGCCGTTCCCGTGGAGGCCGCGGTCGGTGGCCGGGACGCGGCCGGCTCTCCCCGCGGAGGGCCCGCGCGAGCGGCAGCGTCCAGCCTCTCGGACCCGCGGCGGGCGCCAGCGTGGGCAACGGAGGTCGCCGGGCTGGAGCCTCTGAGGGCCGCGCCCGTGGCGTGTGGGTCGCGGCTGGGGTCAGGCGGGCTCCGGGGTCGGGGCGGGCAGGCCGGACAGTACGGGATGGGCCGCCCGCTGGGGGTCGCGAGCCTGGCCCCGGCGGGCCGGCACTCCCGGAGCCCGAACTCCGAACTCGCCGCCGCCACGACCGGCTCCCGGGCGGTCAGGGGACTCGGTCAAAGGCTCCTTTCGGGGCTCACCCAAGGGGCTGGCGAGAGCGCTCTGGGCCCCCGGGGTGCCCTCTGTGGCCTTGGGCTCGGGCGCTCGGCCTGCGGCGGCCCGGGGCACAGCTTTCCGCCCCAGGCCCTTTGCACACAGCGGCACTTGGGCCCAGCATCTCTCCGCCTCGGGCACTCCTTCCTGCCGTGCGGGACACGCGCGGCCTCCCCGGGAAGAGGCACTGGTTTCATTTCCTGCTGGGAGTTCCACCTGGAAACACATCCCCCGCTGAGTACGACGGGGGCCGCCATACCACTTCCTGTGTATCACCCTGAAATGTCCCCCCAGGAGCAGCAGCCCGGGAGCAGCTCAGGCCCTGGGCAGTTTCGTCACCTCTTCTCCAACGTTGTGGGAGCCGTAAACTGCGCTGTGAACTACACCCATGTGTGAGTGGTTTGAGCAATTATGACCGGCCTTGGAGAGCAGTGAGCGCCGGAGCGCATTCCAGGTGTGCCCCGCAGGGGCAAGGAAAGGCTAGCAGGGCAAGGAGGCTCGGCACCTGGGGGAGACAGGATGTTGTGCAGACATCTGGATGCGTCTGGCTCTGGTTGGGAGGTGGAGTGGCTAACGGCCGGGTGTCCTTCCCTGATTGAAATCATGTGGAGTCTTGCTTGGCTCCTCTTGGGAAATGCTGTCCTAGTTTGACTGTGGGTCCCCCTCCCCATCCCCGCCGGCTTCCTTCCAACAAGCCTGTTTTGTAACAGTTGGCCCCAGCTCTCCTGTTCTCACCCGGAGAAGAGACTGTCATCCTTGAAACAGGGCCTCATAAACCTGTAGCAGAGACGGGACATGATTTTAACCGGAGTGCTGAGCGGGGAGGGCGCGCTGGAGACTGCGCTGGTGACAGCCAGATTCACTTTCCCTAGAGAGAAGTCAGTTCTTAGGGAGACAGGGGGGAAATGTGCCTAGAGGAAGAAATGCTTCCACTCAGCTGCCACGTCTGGTGACGGCAAAGGCCACTGTTGGCATCTCCCTTGTTCTTGGTGTGAACACACTCTTGTGGGAGAAATGTGACAAGTCCCTTTTCCCTCCCAGGAACTTCTCATGCAAATGGAACTGTGATCATAGTCAAATGCTCCCCAAATAAGGAACTGCTTTGGGAGGAGACATAGGGAGTGAGCAAAATACACAGAGTGGTTTCTTAGCGCTTACATCTTTCTTGCCCTCCCCACCCACCGCCCCAAAAACCATGCTGATCCTCACCCCCACCCAACTGTGACTCCCCGCCTTGGCTCTGTCATACAAAAAATGAGTAAGGGCTTTTATTTCTGACTGTGCCAAGGGAGGGGGGACCCTATGGTACAGGAGCTCTGTCTTCCTCTGTCACTCTCAGGAGGACCCGCAGTGGAGTAAGGGCTGTGACCGCAAGACTTCTGGGATGGGGGTATGGAGCAGAGGATTGGAGAGGTGTTGTGACCCTGCCCCTGTGGCTGGAGGCGAGAGAGGTGTCTGAGTCATGGCCTTATTATGATGATTTTATTTTATGTTTCTGGGGAAAGGGAGTGGGAATGCACTGAGCTAGAGCCAAGAGAGGTTGTTCCTACCACCTGGAGGGATGTAATTTCCCCGGGGCCATCTGCTTCCCTATCTTTAACAGGGACTAAGCCCAGAGCCCCCTGGCCTCTCAGGATGGCTGTGGGGAAAAGGAAGGGAGGTCATTACATGAGGCATCATCTTGCGTACTGAATCTCAGATATTGATGTGAGTCTAATTCCTCAAGCCAGTTTTTAAGATGCTGATTCCCAAGCCCAGAGACCCTTGGTTCATCCGATGGGGTGGTCCGTGGAAAGCCCTGGGGTCTGAGCCCTTCATTTCTCAGAGTGGAAATGAGGCCTGGAAGGACCCTGTGAAGCAGACCGAGATGGGGCTAGGATTAGAATCATGTCTTCTGATTCTGGTCTGTTTTTAGAGCCATCATATTCACACATTTTACATGTCTCCAGGAAAAGGGGAAGGAAACTCACGTTTATTGGGCACCTGCAGGGTGTCAGGCTTTGAATGAGCCACTTTATAAACAGAATTTCAGTGTATGTACCCAACAATCTTAGAAGAAAGGGTCTAGTACTATCCCATTTTATAGAGGAGAAAAGTAAGTCACAGTCACTGCCAAGTGACTTACTGAGACCAGTAAGTGCATGGCTGGGATGTAGAACCAAGTCTTTCAGGCGCTGATGTCCTGGACATCAGCCCACAGACCATGGAGAACTGGCAGTTCCTGGCATCTTCTCCCACAAGCTCTGGTATCCAGTGAGCTTGCTCTATGCTGGAGGGGGTTTCTTTTCTATACCCCTTTCTCCTCTAGTGTTCTGCCGATTCTGTGGGGATGAACTCATCTGCTGCAGCTGCTAGAGAGTGGGGGGCTTGCTATGGGGGTGCCAGTGAAGCTGACAGAAAGGGCCCCCATCTGGGGTCACTGTTAGCTGCTTCCTTCCTGAAGGGCAGCAAAGCTGACCATCCCTCAAGGACCTTGTCTCGGCCAGACTGAGAAGTGGAAGGCAAGGCTGGCTGCTCCTCACATTTCCTCTGATCTTCTCCGTCTCCCAGGGCTCAGACCCACCTGCCTGTCTGTCAAGGGGGTGCTCACGTGACGCTCTCTACCCCGCCAGGCCAACCCAGCAGGACAGCCAGTGAGACTGAGAATCAGGTTCATCGGCACACAGTTCTCTGCTCCTCTCTCTCCCCAACAAGGATCTCCTTTGTCCAAGGGGCAGCCTTTAGCCTCTGCTTGCACTCTTCCCAGGATGGGGGAATTACTACATTTCAAGCTAGTCAGGGACATATTCTAGCCAGTTTATATGTTATAACGTTCTCATTTGCAAATTTTATATGCTGGAAATATTTTATATATAAATATTTATAAATTTATAGTGGATATAAAATTATTTATATACACATGCATTACATACATGTAAAATGCTCACAGATAGATTTATGTATGTTATATATAAGTAAAATGCAAATTATATATCATATACAAAACATCAATTGTTAGATATTACACATATGCTATATATGTTTTTGTATGTTATATATGATATGTTAATAATATATATGCTTAGATATATGTTTTATATATTTCACCTATTTTTATGTAGTAGATAGTTTTATCTGCTTGAATTTATCTGCTTGAATCCCAGCTCTGCTTCTCATTAGCTGTGTGTCTCTGGGCAAATTGCTTGACCTTCCTGTGCTTAGGGCAACAAATGACACAGTAAGTGTAATACAAGATTTTTAGAAACAACAATTGAAAAAAATCTTAAATATTCATTTTAATAACAATTGAAAATAATCTCATTGTGATACTCACTTATAAAAAGATTATTTGTTGTTACCACTATCAGTTGTTACTGTGTGCCATCACCAGGCACAAAGGAGGGTATAAAACCATTGTCTGTGGGGCGCCTGGGTGGCTCAGTGGGCTAAGCCTCTGCCTTCAGCTCAGGTCGTGATCTCAGGGTCCTGGGATCGAGTCCCGCATCGGGCTCTCTGCTCAGCAGGGAGCCTGCTTCCCCCCCCCTCTCTGCCTACTTGTAAATAAATAAATAAATAAATAAAATCTTAAAAACAAAACATTGTCTGTACTCTTTCAACTCATGAGTAACATGGCAGCCTGCAGCCCCCTGTTTCCCTTCCTAGGCTGGACGGTGATAATATCTTCTTTAATTTTTCCATTTGGTAAAAAGAATCTCCTTCCATGTGGCAAAAGGAACCCTGGCTCCACATCGGCCCCCTCTCAGTTTCGCTTGTGATTTCATGGGCCAGGAGCTTAGACTCTTGGAGTCTAGCTTCATCACCTGCACAGGGCCTCTTGTCTGAAAGGACTGTCTTTCATAGGTTCAGGAAGATGGTGGTCCCCAGGCTATGCTGGGTTTTCCTTCCCTCTCCCCCTCATCTGTCAGATAGGTTGGCTTGGGCTCTCCAGCTCCTTCCAGCTCTGATCCTGAATGATCTGATTGACCCAAAGCCTTTGCTGGAGGGATTCAGCCAGTCTAGGGCGCTGTCTTTACCTTCATTGAGACAACTTATTCTCCTTATGTCTGCACATCAACAGTCCCCACCTTTAGCACAAAACAGCTGGAAGGGGTTCAGGATTTTCCTCTGTAAGCGTTCGGGGATCGACAGAAGGAAGTCAGAGGAGGAGAGGGAATTTCCCCAGGGATGCGCTCGGAGAAGGTGTGGTGTAGACCTGAGCTCACCATTCTTGGCACCGATGTTCCAGATGGGGCCTCCTGGTCCAATAGGCCCCACCCCTCACACTCAGATGCACACACCATCGCACACTAAGAATGCACACTCACACCCACTTCCACGGTCACAAACACACTCCTACGCACTGATGATCACATACATGTGCACACACATTCTCACCAACATGGTGTGAATGAGAAAGTGTGTCTCGTTTTCACAAGCCATGGGAGACTGGTAGCCGGTAGCTTTCTGTTTATCTTGGAACTGGCTTGAGTTAGAGAATTTCCCCTCCTTGAGCGGCCCTGGCATTCCTAGCCCTCGTGCTGGGAAGGAGGGGGTGAGGATTACTTTCCTATCCTGTAACAGGGTAGAGGGGAGGGAAGCTGGAGGGCAAGTCGGAACAGCGAGGGAGTGTGCGAGCATGTGCGTTCCTCGCTCGCTGGGTGGCTGGGCTTGGCAGGGCCTGGCGGCAGGAGTAACACATCACTGGAGGTCTTTGTTGATCGTTTCCACTTTGGGAAACAGTATTCTTAAGGTTGACTTTGTAAGCTCAGATTTCTCTTTCCTTTCACTTGTGAATTGTGCTTCCAAGGCAGTGTGCCAGAGAGAGACTCTGACCTGCTCAGGGAGATGGAGCCCAACACCATCAACATACGCAGACTCACCGTGACTGAGGGTTACCTCTCAGGAGGTGAACCAGCTTAGTAGTAGTAACAACAGTGGCTGTGTTCAGTGCCTCTGTCTTTTGGGCCGTGTTCAGTGCCTCTGTCTTTTGGGCCAACAGGATCCGTGAGCCTGATCCTTCACTTACCAGTTGGGAAATCTGGGCAAGTTACTTCATTCTTTGTGTCTCAGTTTCACCTGAAAATGGGGATGGTGGCCTTAACCACAACAGAAAGTTGGAAGGACTGTGTGATGGATAAGGCCGAGAATAATGAACGGAGAGTGCTCAGAGAGGTGTCTGGTATCTGGTCAGCCCTAGTACGTGCCAGCTAATATCACTGCTACGTGCCCGGCTCCAGGCGTTCTTTACAAGACGCAGTGAAGGGCAGCCGAGGTTCATCCCATGAGGATGGTGGGGATCAAATAATTTGTTCAGGCTGTTGGACTTTCTGGTGGAAGAGCAGAGGCTGGAGTTCCCTGAAGCCGATACGGACTCCTGTGGGAGCAGGGGTGGTCTCCCCTTCCTGCAGGTCTCTCCTGGGAACACTCACTGTCTTCATATTGCAGCCCCAAGGGAAGACAGTGGTCAGCAGGCTTTGAGCCTTGCTCTATCCCAATAAATGGAAGGTAGTGGCTGAGAGGTGCCCTACTAACTGACAAGGGTGGTAAGGAACTCCTTGTTGCAAGAGGTAATCAACGGATAGAGAGAAGCACACTCATTTGAAATGGACGGCCTTTCAGTGTCATTCACGCTGCACAGTAGTGGTGTGTGGTAAGGACACAAGAGAGAGGGCCAGCTAACAGAATTTTCAGAGTGGTGTGAGGGTAATGTGCTTATGTAAAGCCAGAGGACCAAAAATACAGACTAAGAAAACCCAGAGGCCGCACGATTACTTATAAGGAACAAACATGCTATTTTCCCTCATTTTTGAACTTGACATTACCATGAAGGATTTTCTCTCATTCATCAGAAGTAAGAGTTCTATGACAGTCAGACCTCTGCAGGGCCTGGCTCTGCCTCTGCCTCCGACTTGCTGGTTTTGAACCCAGGCTGGTCTGGCTGAGTTCACAGCCTATACATCTGTAATTTAGAGGTTATCACTTCCTCTCCTACCAACAGGACTGAGATATTAAGAATCAAATGAGATAGTGTGGATGTGAGAGTACACAGAGGATATTTATTGTGGGCTTATTAGGCACATGACATTGTGATGAATGATGGTGATTCAAAGAAAAACAACCAGCCAACCAATATACCAAGCCCCCACCCAGCCATCCAACCAACCAACACACCAACTACCCTACCAACCAGCCGACAAACCAATAAACTAGTGAACCAACTGACCAACCAACCATCCAACCAATCAACTACCCTACCAGGCAACCAACCAAATTACCTACCAATCACCCTACCAACCAATGAATCAATAACACACAAAACATCCTACCAACCCACCAACCACCACCCTACCAACCACCCTACCAACCAATGTACTAAGAAGCTGACCATTGAAGTCACCACGCAGTCTACCAACAAACTTACCAACCAACAAACCAACTAGCAAAGGAGCCAACCAACAAACAGCAAAGTCTACCACCTTGTTGGGGAGAGATCTTCGCTGGGAAGTCCCAGAAGTAGATGTGAAATGTCTTCTGATCAGTGCTGGGAGGCAGAGAAACATGTTACCATGGAAGTCTGTACTAAGGAGGGCTGGCCTAGGTGGGAGTTCCTGCAGGTTCCTTTGGTGGTGAAGCCTGGGCTGGGGGTTTGGTGGAGGAGCAGGAGTGAGAAGCGATGGCACAGGTTCTGATATCAAGATGCCCAGGCAACACAGCTGGTGGGGTCCTCTCTGTCCCCACTCCTCCTGGCCACACCCTGGGCTTTCACCCTTAGGTCCGTGCCCAGAGCCTGTATCAGGCCCTGGCAACCACCTCCTCATTGCTCTCCCTGACTCATTGTCTCAGCGTCTCCCTGGACTGACTGTGGACAAAAGGCCTTTTTTCCTGAAGTGCCAACGTGAAAACCTCTCACTGGCTGCTCCCATGCTCTTAGCCTGGCTGGACCCTGCAACATACAGACTCCCAGAACATTTAAAGCTGTGTTTTTGCAGAAAAGCAAGCACAGGTATAGAAGGGAGTTGGGGGCACTTTCTGGGGGGTGGTGACCCGCTTTGAGTTACATCCCCAGATCTTGGGGGTTTGCCTTCCTCTGTTATTAAAGGAGCCCTCGTGGTCAATTTGAAGGTGCTGGAAGGACTCCTTGCTGGAAGGTCCATTCCTGCCTTTGCCATCTGGCAAGCCTTGGTCCCCTTTCTGCTCACTGTAGCTCAGACCTGCTCTTCACTCTAAAGGCTGCCCTGCCCTGCCAATCCATAGCCTCCATGGTGTCCATAGCAGTGTTCTTACCAACTGTCCTTGTTGGTTTACTTGCTCATCATCCCATTACCGTGTGGCTCCTTAAGGCCAGGACTACAGTTTGTCTTTCTCAGTATTCCTACAACCTGGCCCGGGACTGCCCAGTAAAGGGCCAAGAGGGCTGGTTGACTGAATGGGTGCCCGCAGTAGGGTGTGGGCAGGAAGCTCACCTGGGTGGTGCTTGCTCCCACCCGCTCCTCCTTCTAGGGCAGGGCTCGCTTTGGGACATCTCCCATGGCCCTGCAGGACTGGATACACCCACGGGATGATAGCAATCTCACTGCAGGGTGCTCTCGGTCTGTTGGAATCTCCCCGGAGGCAGAGTTGGAGAAGGGCAAAGGGCACAGGCTCCTGGACTCCATAGCTGTGGGTTCAAGTCCCAGCTCCTCCACGAAATGGCTGTGCAACCTCAAGAAAGCTGTTCCTACCATTTTAGTTCCCTCATTTGCAAAATGAGAATAATGACAGCAACCCATAAGGTGACAGTGTACCCATCAGTCACTCTCTCACAGTGGTGTCCAAGATACGGCCTCTCCTTCACGGCAGCTCTCCAGTTGAGGGTGGGTGGGAAGGGGCCTTGCTGGGGCTGTAGTGTCTCCCTCAAGGGAAGATAAGGTTTCATCGGTGGAGACCAGAGAGGCTTCTTGGATGCTTGGTCCAGACCCCATCTCTGATGTGTCGTATTTTATTTAACTTCAGAAAATTCACAAAAAATCATCTGTTCTGTTAGTGTCATAAACATTCTCATCAGCTACGTTCCCCCCAAAGAAACACACCAACCAACAGAAAACCGTGACAGGTTGTTAAATTGGAAATATCATCATTTAATAGACACCACCCTCCCCAGTGAGGTCCCAGAACAAGAGGCAAATTACTAACAGAAAATTGATCTGGGTTTAAAAACTCTTCCCTCCCACTGAGAGTATAAGATGGGTTTGGGGAATAAAGGGAGATATTTGGGGGAAAGATTCCTTGGTAGGATCTGGGTGCAGCTCTCCCCTACCACACAGAGGAGCACGAGGAGACCCCCCCCCTTCTCAAGTTCAGTGAGAGGCAGTTCATGTGTGTCCCTCGCAGAGAAGACACGCAGGACCCCCTGTCTGGACTCTGTCCGAGAGGAGTCAGAGCAGTCTGATAGCTAGGCTGGCTGGACTGACCTTGCACTTCCAGAGACCAGAGCTGGGCAGGCACATGTGTGTCCCTCCACACCCACAGGGAGGAGCCTGCATCGAGGGACAGGTGCTGCCCAGCAGTGACGGGGCAGCTAAAGCAGACTCAGTAGGGAGAAGCTGAGGGTTCCCGGAGATGTGAAAAGGAAGCGACTGGCAGGCAGAGTGCACCTGCCTGTACTCTGGGGCGGGGGGGTGGGGAGTAGGGGGCGGTGGGGGTTGGTCTCTGCAGGGATTTTGCTGAGCACTTCTTCGAGGCCAAGCGTGAGAAGCCAGCTTAAACAGTACCCAGCAGCTGAGAACTTTTCACTCCATTTCTTATCCTCTTACAACCTTCTCCAGTGCCCGAGCCCCAGATCATGCAGGGAGGGGCAGAAGCAGGGATGGGTGCCGGGGGAGTCCGCGAGACGGCGGAGAGAAGCAGCAGGGCAGGACCTCTGCCTTGGATCTCTCGGGCACCAGGCCTTGCCCTGGGGGAGACACGATTTCCCCTTAAATCCCTTCTGGAGTCCGGATTACAAGAAGACACAGACACTTTTAATTGCTAAAGTGACACAGTATTTGGTGACTTAGAGTGACAAAAGTGCTTTCATTGCCTGAGTGACCTGCAAAGTCACGAGGCCTTCTGAGGGTCATGCAGGGCCAGGGATGAGCTTCTCCCATTGAATACATTTTAAAGGGACAGTAGGAGGCAAAGTAAAGCTCCTGAGGTGACACCTTGTGAACCCCACTTGCAGGATTTATCAGCTCATAGACAAGCTGAAGGGAAGGAGGTAGGTAGACTCTGCATGACTCACCCATGGCCTTGAACAGGTCCCTTCCGTGCCCGAACCCGCATTTGCCATCTGAGCGATGAGGCAGGTCTTCCGTGTCTGGAGGCTCCAATGTCCCTCTTGGTGCTGATCACTTTTCCTTTCTCTCCCATGACCCTTGGTCTTCAGAGAAGCTTAGCTGGCCGGGACCCTGCCCTCTGCAGCTCACACTAGTGGGGAGAGAAGGAAACCAGACATCCAGGAGGTCTTGTTCTATAAAAGGTCAACTGTTGCCAAGAGCACGTGGGGGGCTGTTGCAAGAGAAGCCCCTTCCGGGAGGTGGTGCGGAGGCAAGCCCTATGGGTACCTGGGGAAATGGCTTCCAGCAAAGGATGTAAGGCCACCGCCTGGAGGTGGCCGTGGGCTGAGGTGTCGGTGACGGAGCAGGAACTGGGAAGCTGGTGGGGGATGAGGTCAGGAGCTAACAGGAGGGAGAGGCTGGTAGTGAGCACAACGTACAGGGCCTTGAAGGCTGAGGTAAGGGTTGGTTTTGGCTCTGGATGAGTTGCCATAATGGGTGGTGGGTTCTAGGCAGAGGGGTGAGCTAATCTGGGGTGTGAAAAATCCTGGTGAGTGGGGAGGCACTGTGTCTCCTGCTGGGTCCCGACAGGCTGACAGGCGGATGTCCGGGCACGGTCCCTACTTTGTGGTTGAAGGGAGATCACCTTGGTCAGGTGCAGGGTTTACTGGAGAACAAGAGACGCCAGGGAAACAGCTACTTCAGGGAAGGATATTAGCTCAATGACTGAAACAGCTTCCCTTCGTTGGGCGCTCACTGTGGGCCACACAGGTGTTCAAAGCTTTATGTGAGTCATTTTTTGACAACAGTGCCAGCAGTGGGTCCACTGTGATCCCCTTTAGCAGATGGGAAAACTGAGACATGCAGAGGTTTAGTGCCTGATCCAATGTCTCATGGCCGGTAAGGCTGAAGGGGGATTTGAGACCAGGTGTGTCTGGTGGGAAGACGGGTGCCAACCCCCTCCTGCCCTGTGCAGCTAACTGAACTCAGAAGTGGAGGAGGAGGAGGAGATGTTTTTGTCCTTGAGCCCTGACTCCTCTACTCATCTTTGAACCGTGGGGCTGGCGGCTGAGCACAGGTGGGCACCCAACTTTCTTGAGACCCATTACTACCAAAGCTCTTACTGAGCATCTTTTAGGCACCAGACCCCTTGCTGGACACCATGACAGTCCGGAGGTGGGGTGGGTAGGGCAACGCAGACCTAGTCCCTGTCCTTAAATGTTTCCATTTAGCAAGACCAACTGATGGGCAAGGCATTTGTTCAATATTTAATAAGAAAACCTTTATTGTTCTTTAGAACACTCTTACTACTAATCAAAGCCCAAAGGCGGGTTTTATTTATGGCCGTTTTATGGATGGAGCAACCAAGTGCAGGGAGGCAAACTGCCCGCTCAAGGCCAAGGCGGAGCCGGATCCATATCCAGCCAACGGTGTTTTCTGGATCCCAAGGACCAGCGCTCTATACGCGAAGTTTGTGTTTTCTCCTCATTTTAATAGTGCGTCACCTTCTGAAGGGACTTGTTCGTGAATGCTGGCCGGGTGCCCGAGTACTGTATGGGATTCGTTTAGACTCGGGCTCTGGCAAATCTGATTTTTACTGAAAATTACCCATTTTTTAACATTTAAAATGTTATCGAGCCATGTGGCCATTGCTGTCTTGGGCAGAAAACATCTTGGATGAATTTGCATTTTTAATTCTTGGCATTTTTATTTTGCTTCAGTTCCCAAAGAGAATTTTTTTTTTCTTCTTTAAAAAAAAAAAAAAAGAAATTAAAGAAAGAAGGCAGCCCGCAACAGGGCCAGGGTGCCAAGAGAACATAATAATAGTAGTAATGTGTGTTCCTTCGCTACTAATTGCACCAAATTTTACCATGTGCTCCAGAAGCGGAGCCTGCCTGCTACTCTCCAAACCCAATTGCTCCGGCAGCCACTTAGCAGTGGTGAGATAATCGCTCCTTAATGGGCCGGCTCCTCCCAAGGGTGGCTGCCCGCTGCGAGGGCCGGGGCTTGCTTGGCAAGTGCGGGAGAGGCAGCACCTCGGGGCTGGCACTGCTGAGCTGTGTACTGTGCCTTCTCCTCACCTTCTCCCCATGCGGGGCTCCCATGCGGGCCCAGGGCTCTCACAGGGCTGGAGGAGTTGTGCCAAATGGGTGTCAGAACTGGACAGGACTTCAGAGGCCAAGGGGACCATGTTCCAGATGGGAAAACTGAGGCTGAACGTAGAAGAGACATTGAGGGCTCTTTACCATGCAGTGATAGTGTCTTGAGTGCCTGTCCCGTGCAGAGTCGCAGAGAAGGTAGACGGCCCAGGTGAAGGACAGCCAGGGGCACAGACTACTTGGACGCATGGTGACACGTGCCAGGAGACTGAGCTGCGGGGCCGTGGGATCGCAAAAGCAAGGCCTATCCTGGCCCTGTACACCTTTCCCAGTAAACCTCGCACAACCCTGACGGCAGGTATCCGATCTGCACGCTACAGACGAGGAAGGCTGGGCATGGAGGTGGAGCAGGAGGAGCACCAGGCATGCTCAGCTTATAGATAAGAAGTCGATGTTTGGAGTGAGGGGTGTCCTGCCGCCTGCAGCCCCATTGCTGGGAATATGGCGATGAACACAGCCGGGAGCCTGACCTGCAAGGAACTACAGATCTGGTGAGGGGAACAGAGGCAACAGTTCATAAGGAAGATGGTTTCAGATGTCATTAACTCACGGAAGAAAATACAGCAGGGCCCAAGGAAGAGGGTGACGCAGTGGAGTATGGAAGCTGCTGGAAAGATCTGGAAGCCACTTCCATGTGTCTTATAGACAGAAAGGCCCTGGAGGCCAGCCGGGCTGCATGTGGGTGGACTACGCCTGCCTCCTTGCTTGGGCTCCTCCTTTCTCTAGCTGTGTGGCCATGGGTGAGTTACTCAACCTCTCAGGGTTCTGATTTCCAAGTCCATGGTATTAATGGTAACGGCACCTAGCACACAAGACTGTCGGGCAGATCAAAGGAACTATTTATACCCATAAAGTAGACCAATATACATATATATCACATTTAGCTAAGGGCCCGCCAGGGACTAAGCCCTCAGCGCGTGCCTGTGGGATCATTTTTTTACCTCTCCCAGAGCCAGAGTACAAATCCCACACCCCGTCAAATCTTTCTCTCCCTCCAGCGACTCTGACTTGTGGGGCCATTCAGCCTGCTTTGCGAAGTGAGGAAGCCACATTTGAATTTGTTGAAAAAACAAAAAACAAAAAACAACAAAAGCCCCAAACCAAACAAACACTGCGCGACACGGGCCGCTGTTTCCTTCAGCCGGCGTCTTCCACAATATGGTGCGGTGGGCCGGGAAAGCTTGGCCACAGATGGCGTGCTTGGTACCAGCCCTGTTTTCTAAATACCCAGTTCCTCAGTGTAAATGATAATGCTCAGACACATGGTGCCGCTTGGCTCCCGGGAGGCTCCAGCAACAACGCTTTTCTTGGCCTGCCGCCCCGGGTCCGGCTTTCTTCCTCCAGATGGCAGGCATCAGAATCCTTCGAGACATGGGATGCGGATACTGACACTCAGGTTGGAGACGGGACGGTCCCTCGGACCCTGGCGGGGCCACGTCTTACAACTTGCTCTCCCACCTGTGGCCTTGTGGCACAGCACGGGAGATGGGGTGCAGGCAGGAGCTCCTGCGGGGGATCCTCGAAGAGACATCCACAGTGGGCCTGGGGCTTGAACCCAGCTCTTCCGTCCTGGCTGATTGAAGCTAATCTCTCTTTCAGGGAAAGTGTGCATTCCTGGGGAGGTGTCAACAGAACATGTCTCTCAGAGGCAAATGGGGAGGGTGAGGGAGGGGGTGGAGGCGTTCCTCTCCCACACAAAGGAAGAAGCCTCCGCGTTGGCACCTTCGGGCATGTAGGCAGCCCAGCAGAGTGGCAAGAAAGTGAACTTGGCATCCCTACAGCCTTGACTTTGAATTCTGCTTTCACTCTGTATCAGGGACTTCACATTGCTGAAGCTCTCCAAAGCCCACTTTCTTTATCTGCAAAATGAAATGATGTACCGAGAGCGGGGCTTGGGGGAACAGGCAAGGAGGGACACATTGTCTGCAGGGGATTTAAACAAACAAATAGAACCAACTCAGACCGAGTTGGTTTTTCATGATCACAATGCGCTGATAGCTCCGAACAATGTCAGTGACAGAGTGCTCCTCCCCGAAATATTCTTTTGTTGTTGTTGTTTCTTTTTATCAATTGCTGCATTTAATGGTGAGTCTAACTATTCCTGTCAGCTTCAAAATCACATATTTTCCTTCAATATCTATTGTATCCTGTATGGAGGTTATGTTGTCAGCCCCTAACTTGCGATGAGTGGATTCAATTCCACGCAAACATTCGGCCAGTGAGTTCCCAATAGCATGGAAACCTTGGAGCTCGCTTTGGGCATCCTACGATACTCTATGTTCTCATATTTACTTATTTATTCTTTTTTTTTATTTTTAAAAAGATTTAATTTGTTTATTCTGAGAGAGAGAGAATGAGAAAGAAAGCATGAGGGGAGGGGAGGGGCAGAGGGAGAGGGAGAAGCAGACTCCCCGCTGAGCAGGGAGCCTGATGTAGAACTCCATCCCAGGATCCTGGACTCAGGACCTGAGCTGAAGGTAGATGCCGAACTCACTGAGCCACCCAGGTGCCATGTATGTTCTTGTATTTAAACAGTAGTTTTGAAATATAACAACAACATCATAATGATCAGAAAAACAGAAGCAGAGCTTAAGGTATTTGAATTAGATGACATCACACATGGAAAGTCCTTGCCCAAGGGTAGCACCTGACACTTGGCAGTTAGTCAGGAAATCTGAGTTACTCTTCATCTGGAAACACGGGCCCTTCAGTTATAAAAATGGGCACAGTAACATCGTATAGGGTTTTGGGTTCAAATCCCAGTGTTCCTACCTTTTGGCACATCCCATAACTCTGTAAGGACTAGTTTCCTTTTCTGGAAAAAAAAAAATCATAATATCTACGCCAGTGCAATGCAGTGAGCTTGCCTCCACAAGGACCTGGCTGGGGCTATGGCTTTCTTCTACTTGAGGTCTTATCTAATCCCACCAGCCTCTGACCCTGGCCCTCTTTATCCTTTTTAGAGTCTCCA
Organism: Mustela putorius furo; assembly: GCF_011764305.1. Lineage (NCBI taxonomy): Eukaryota > Metazoa > Chordata > Mammalia > Carnivora > Mustelidae > Mustela > Mustela putorius. The sequence goes on along the minus strand of NW_025421290.1, from coordinate 47,651,003 downwards.
CCTAATCTTGGTTCCCCAAGATTGTCTTTTCCCAGGGACATAGAGTTTGACTCCCTGGAGTAGTTTGGGATTTTGATTGTAAGAAATAGAAACATACTTGGTTAATCTGAGCAAATTTGGTGGAAAGATATCACGGGGTGTATGTGTATTGGGATATGGAGGAATTCCTGAAATGGGACAGAAGCCCTGAAACCAGACTGGGAATGGGCAGACACCAAGGGAACCAAGAGAACTCAAAGAGACAAGGGGCAGGAAGCACAAAGTCCAGATACAATCTGGTGAGTGGAGCAGCCTGGCCAGGAACCCAACACCGCTTCTTTTTTTGCTGTCACAGCTGCAATGAACTACTTCCCTCTCCTTCTCTCTGCACATCCCTCTGATGTGATGATTCAAGCTTCGAATCCTAGGAAGAAGGCCCCGATTGGCTAACCTTAGGTCATAGTGTCCAGTCCCTCATTTACCAGGGGCAGGGAGCACCAGAATCTGATCCTCTAGGCTTCCAAAGTGGGAATCTTGTTCTGGAATTCCTATCAGAGATAATTTTCTCCAAAACTCTGAGATGCTTTCAGCGAGGGGGACTAGATATGGGGCAATTAGATATATTGGGAATCCACTGCACTCCCAATTGGCTCTCCTTTTCACTTCCTTAGGAATGTCCTAGCCACGTCCCCACTTGGTCCACCCAAGAGATATTCTCACAATACCTGATGGCTTTGAAAAACTTGACTTCTAGACTTAGGTCTGAGAGGAACAATGTTCTTCTGTCTGAATCACTGGACAGACTGGCATTTTGTTGCCTCTGGCAAGGGATGGAGGTGAAGAAAGAAAACTTGTATTTAATAAGCTCTTAGTACATGCAAGGGATTGTACTGTATACTTCCCATTCATTCATCTGTTAAAATTACAGCTAAAGTCTTGGATTTTTATACCATCATTCCTATTTTACAGATGGGAAACTGAGGTTCAGTGTACTCAAATGGAATTTCTCATTATTTCATTTAGGATTCTTGGATATGCCATCAAAAATTAACCAGAATTAATTGTGGAAGAATGCAGTAGGGAGTGATGGAATTGAATCAAATGAACAGATTTGGAGAAGATAGGAATCGGGAATTCCCCGGAGATATTATAGTAGAAACCAAGGGTTTGGTTTGGAACTAATTTGTTCTAATGGTCTGGAACTAATTTTGCCAAATCTATGTCATTGTGGTGAAGGTTTAAATTTTTGGGAGGGAGAGTCTAAGTTTAGGTTGGGTGACTTTTCTGGGTGTACAACCTGGGCAGTCCCATAGAGCCCTGCCCTTAGAAGAGCTCTGTAATTGATCTCATGCTTTGCTGCTGCCATATTGAAATTCTTCAGGTTCCTTCCTTCCTTCCTTCCTTCCTTTCCTTTCCTTCTCTCTCTCTTTTTAAAACAAGACACCTCACAAATTATGTAGCTAGTTCTGCATTAGTTAGGTGAATGCAATGCTCTTTGATTGACAGTTCTATCAAGATTGCATACAATGGTGATTAGGTAATTTTCTAAACCATTATTGGAAGAATGTCATCATAAGAAGGGGGGATGAATGCCAGCCAGGCAGGTGTGAAGGCAAAAACAAGTGATGTTCACTTCTGTCTATACCCTGTCAGTCCAATATCTCCACATACTCCTTCCCTCTCACATACAATTTTACTTTGCATCACTAGTTAAGTGACCAGAAGTATTCAAAGGACCCTGACTTAACCACAAAGAAGGCTGGAAAATAAAGTTCTCAGGATTCAGAAATGATTTTAAAGCTCATCTAGCCAATCACTGCCATGGCTTCTTTGCCCATAATCATAAACTACCCCAAATTATATACTATGTGTTTTATATTATATATTTTAGAATGATTGTCAATGGATGAGCAAGGAATGCACTATACAATGAAAAATATGGGCAAGATGGCAGGTGGGAAAGGAACAGAAATTATGAGAGGAATGAAGAGACATGGAATATAGAAGGAGAAGCTTCAACACAAATCTAATCTAATTGGGTATAAATCACTGAAAAAGAAAGGATGAAAGAGAAATTAAGGGTCATAGAAGATAGAAAATGAAGCTCCAACATATGGCAGGAGGGAAAGACTGGGATAGAGGACAGCAAAGTGGTATTTTAAAACAGTAATTGCTGAAAAGTTTTCAGAAGTGCAGGAAGACCCATTAAGCTCCACACTTAGACACTTAATAGTGAAACTGTGGAATATCAAGGAGAGAGAAAAATCCTAAAAGCCACCAGGGAATAAAACACAGTTTACCTTCATCAGAACAACAATCAGATTGTTATCCAAATTCTCATGAACAGTATCATGTGCCAGAAATAAATGGAATATCTTTGAAGTCGAGAGATAATAATTATGAACCTATAATTCTATACCAACCCAAACTATAATTTAAGAGCAAGGATGACAAAGATATTTTTAGAAAAATCAGAACATAGAATAGAAATGAATACGGTGGATGTTCTCTCACATAATTATTAAATAAATTACTTAAACAAGAAAAAAATATTCCAGATGGAAGGATTGCGATGCAAAATAAACAATGCTAAAATTCAATGGCAAACACCAGAATGATAGAGTGCATGACTTCTGAGCCAGTAGTGGAAAATAAAAGAAATATAGAAAACTTAATTAATCCAATAAAAGAAACAAAAGGAGAAAAAAACAAAAAAGGCAAAAAAGGAAACAAGAAGGTAGAAATAAGTCCACATGCATTACTAACCACAATAAATGTACATAGGTTAAACTTAAAATTAAAAGAGAGACTTCAGATTAGATTAAAAACATAAAAGCATATGATGATTGTAATAGACATACTTGAAAAATTCAGGTGCTTGGAAATTAAGGGGTATAGAGAAGATATACTAGGCATTTACTGACCAAAAGGAAGGTAGCATAGTGGTTTTACTAATGGACAGCATAGAATTTGGTATGAATAACATTAGAAGAAATATTAGAGGCTTATTTCACATTGATAAAAGGGCAACCCACCAAAATGACACAATAATCATTAATTTTTATGCGCCTAACTATACAGCCTCAAAATACAAGGAGTAACAACTGTCAATACAGGAGTGAGTAATTGATAAGACTTGTGATAATGATAAAAGGTTTATACCTGGTTCCCAGAAAAGGATCGATCAGATGAACAAGCAATCAGTACAGATATGCAAAGATAATCTTGATGCGGCAGAAAATACATAAAAACTTGCTCTTCAGAGAACATGTATTAATTCCAAACACATATTGAATATTTGCCAGAAAATGAAATTTTAGGCCATTAAGGAGACTTCCTTAATGTTCCAACGTGTTCCAACGTGTTCCAAATAATAGTCATGATTCAAACCACATCTTCTGATCAAAATGAGATAAAATGAAGTATCAGCAATAAAAACAAATAAAAATAAATGAATAAAATAAAATAAAAATAATAAATAAATAAAAATAAAATTATTTCTCATACATTTGGAGACAGTGAATAAAAAAACAAAGTTCTAAATAATCCATGAGTTAAACAGAAAAATCAGGAGGGTAGTGCTAAAATACGTAGACATGAATTATAGTGAAATCGCTATATATAATAACTTAGATGATGTAGATAAAGTAATATTTAGAGGAAAATTAATAGTTTCATGTGCATTTATTAGGAAACAAAAGAGCCATAAATACATGAGTTGAGGGTACAGTATAAGAAACATAAAGAATTCCCCCCACAATAGTTTTCTCTAAAAACGACAAGATGTAGAAATAGTCGATGCAAATGGATTCATCATCTGATTATGCTTAAATCCACTGCGCTTTCCAAATTTGTCAGAGTTTTGCATTGACTGAAACAGTAGAATTGAATATGGGTGTGATAAGGATTATCATATCTGTATTTGTCAAGTATTTAATGATTGAAATTCTTCAAGGGATATGGTATTTATTTTTATCTTTTTATTTTGAAATGATTTCAGACTTACAGAGAAGTTGCAAGATAACACAAAGAGCCATTTGAGAATTGGTTGTTGACATCATGTCCCCTTACTGCAGAGTATTTCAGTGCATAAAGAAAAAAAAGGATACGATTGTACATAACCAAAATACAACCATCAGAATCAGAAAATTATTACTGTTACAGTACTACCATCCATCAATAGACCGCATTCAATTTTGTTAATGTCCCCCAAATGTCCTATATAGCAAAATAATATAGGATCATGTGTTGTATAAACTTGTCATGTCTCTGTAGTGTCTTTAAGACAGGAATAGTTTCTCAGTGTTTCCTTGACTTTCAACCATGACATTTTAGAAGATTATCGATCAATTATTTGTAAAATGCCTACTAGTTTGATTCTCTCTGATGTTTCCTGATGATTAAATTCAGGGTATGCTTCTTTATTAGGAATGTCACAGAAATGATGACTCTGTTCATCTGGTTTCATACTGCATGTGCATAACCAAGTCTGCTTGGACTGCCATAAAAAAAATTACAGAATGGGTGGTTTCAATAAGAGATATTTATATCTCACAGTTCTGGAGTCTGGAAGTCCAAGATCAAGGTTCTGGCTAATTTGGTTCTGGGTGAGGGCTCTCTTTCTGGTTTTAGATGATTGCCTCTTCACCATGTCCTCACATGGTGGAGAGAGAGCAAGACTAAGAGAGAGAGAGTGCTCTGATGTCTCCTCCTTTTTTTTTTTTTTTTTAATAAGGACACAAATCCTATCAGATTAGGACTTCACCCTATCAGTTCATTTAACTTTTATCACCTTATTATAGGCCCTATCTCCCAATACAGTCACACTAGGGGGTAGGCTTTAACATATGAATTTTGGGGGGACACAATTCAATTCATTATATCCAGCTTCAACATTTGTTCCATAAACTGCAATAGTCTTACTTGATTTCCCTGCCTTAATTCTCCACTCAGTGGTCCATAACACACATTATCAAGTTATATTTGTCCCATTACCGGTTTTGAAACTTTTTTTCACTGGCGATATCTGTTAAGTTTTTCCACTATAAAGTTTCCTTTTTTCTTTTGTAACTAATAAGTATTTTGGGGGGAAGTATTGGAAACTATGTGAATGTCCCACTTTTATCAAGTATTTATTACAAGTTTTGTTATCTATTGATATTTCTTGGCTGAATTAATTATTACTTTGATGGCTGCCAAATAGGTATTTTCTAATTCTATCTTTTTTGTATATGTATTAGTTGGCATGTTACTTTAAGAAAAAGCTTTCCTTTCTCCTCACTTATTTTTTGTTTACAGCAGAATAAACTCATGGATTCTATTTTATTCAATGGATATAATCTGTTAGCACCATTATTTTATTGGTTCTCAAATGGTCTCTTATTTGGTCTTTCCACAAAGTATTATTGATACTGGGTTTGTTCTTTCATCATAAACAACCAGAACACTTGACAAAGCATATATAACAACAGTTTAGATATTTGACAACAGGCAGAGCAGGACTGTGATTATTAGAAGAAATGAAACAAACAATATAAACCCTGTTATTACTTTAGGTTTCTTCCTGGACAAATTTTGTGACCCCGATGCATGAGAGGGGAACTCAAGCTGAGTACAGCAGATTTTGGTGAGATACAGCAACAGAAGTCAGAGTTTATGGAGAACTAAGATGGTTAGAATTTGTGGAGCAGAGTACAGGAAAAAAGACAGCTGCACAGAGAATGATCTCCAGAAATCTTTAGAAGTTTCACAAGTCTTTGATTGAATGTAGATCTACAAATACACGGGGTGAGACTTGATGAGGCTGTGCAAAGAAAACCATAGAAGAAAAAACAACCTGTGTGGAGTGCTAAGTCAAAAAACTACCACAACTCACAGAAAATTGTGAGTCATTCAACTTAAAACCAACCAGAATAAAGGGACCTTGTTTAGTACTGGGGGAGTCCATTAGAGATTCCAGAAAAACCATGACTTAAGGATATGGCTATATGAACCGTTGCATTAAATTGACTCTAGACTTACTCTAACACATTTTTCTAACACATTTCTAGAGGGGAATGTTCATTTGTAAGTGAATTATTTGCCTGCCAGAACAAAGCTCAACACTCTTTGATGAGAGAAAGCAAAATCCACCTGCTCTACAGTGTAACAGTCACAATGTCCAGCATCTAGTTCAAAATTACTAGCCAGGTGAAAAATTAGGAAAAATGTGGCCCATAACACAGAGAAAGAAAATTAATAAAGTCAGACTAAAAATTATGTAGATAGTGGAATTATGGGGCAAGGAGTATATAGCTTTTATAAATATGCTAAAGAATTTAAAGGTAACATAAACATCATGAGAAGAGAAATAGAAACTATAAAAAAAGAAGCAAGTGGATCTTCTAGACCTCAAAAGTACAATCTATGTATGAAAAATCATATTAAAAGTATAAAAAGGAAACTTTAGAAGAAAAGACAAAAGATAGAGTCATATGAACAATCCAAAATGAAGAAAAAAAATTAAAGGACTGAAAAGAAAAAAAAAGAACAGTGTCAGTGACCCATGATACAATAGTACACAGTCTAATATCTGTGTAATATCTATTCTAATATCTCCCCAGAAAAGGGAGAGAGAGACAGTGGGGCAGAAAAAATTATTTGTGGAAATAAGAATAAAATTTCCCCCAATTTTGTGAGAAATATGAATCCATAGATCAATAAATATCAGTGACTACCAAGCAAGATAAATAAAAAAAGACACACATCAAGTCATATTATAATCAAATTTCTCAAAACCAGTGACAAAGAGAAAAATCCTAAGAGCCTACAGAGATAAAAGATATATTACATATAGCTAACAGAGTTAAAAAACAGCCTCTAGCTTCTCTCAGAAACAATATAATTAAGGTGATACAACAATGATATATTTATCTTATTTTACTTTTTAAGTAGGCTCCATGCCAAGTGTAAGTCTTGAACGCACAACCCTGAGATCAAGGGTCACATGCTCTACTGACCAAGCCGGCCCGGTGCCCCTATAATGATATCTTTAAAGAGTTGAAAGGAAAACCCCAAAAAACGCTGGCACCTAGAATTTTATATCCAGCAAAAATATCCTTCAAAAGTAGAAGTGAAATAAAGATAATTTTAAGCAGACAAAAGCCGAGAAATATTGATACCAGGAGACCTATAGTACCTACAATCTTCCTTCAAACTGAAAAAATGATGTTATTAAATCAAGTTTTTAAGTTTGAAGGAAAATGATTCTACATGGAGGCACAAATGTATAGAAAAGAATGAAAACTGTCAGAAATGTCAAATATGTGTATATGTGGGAATGTTTATTTGTTCTCATTTATATTTTTCAGAAAAGCTGATCATTTAAAATTTATTTATTTATTTATTTGAGAGTGTGAGGGCAGAGGGAGAGACTCTCAAGCAGACTCCCTGCTGAGCATGAAGGCCAATGCTGGGCTCAGTCTCACGACCCATGAGATCATGACCTGATCTGAAATCGAGTTGTTTGCCTACCCAACTGAGTCATCCAGGTGCCCCCAAAGGATGATTGTTTAAATAAAAATAACAATATAGTCTGGGACTGGTATATAGAAGTGAAATGTGTGTGAACAATAGTACGAGAGCTGGAGGAGCTATATTAATATTAGACAAGCTAGACGTCAAGAAGAGATATATTACCAAAGATAAGAAGGGACATTTGTAAATTATAAAAAGGCTATATTAATATTAGACAAGCTAGACGTCAAGAAGAGATATATTACCAAAGATAAGAAGGGACATTTGTAAATTATAAATTATAAAAGACATTTGTAAATTATAATTTACATTTGTAAATTATAAATTATAATTACAAATTTATAATTTGTAATTATAAATTATAAAATTATAAGGACATTTGTAAATTAAAAAGGCCAACTTATCAAGAAGATGTAACAGTTTTAAATGTGTATGGACCTAATATTAGAACTTCCAAGTACATAAAGGAGAAATGGACAGAATCAAAATGAGAAATAGACACATCTTTAACTTTAGTTGAAGATTTTCAACACTCTTCTCTCAGTAATTGATAGAATGAAAAATAAATCAGTAAGAAGAAAAGAAAAAACTTAAACAATGCCATAAGCCTATTTGACCTAATTGACACTTATAGACTACTCCACACAAATGGAGAAAAGAAAATACATTCTTTTTAAGTGGATCATTCATCATGATGGCCCATATGCTTGGCTGTAAAATAAGTCTGAATAAGGTCTAAAAAGATTGTAATCAAAAGAGTATATTCTCTGACCACAATGACATTAAATGAGAACACAATTATAAAAATAAATCTGGAAAATCTCTAAGTACTTGGAAATTAAACAACACACTTTACAATAACACAAAGGTCAAAAGAGAATCATAAGGGAAATTAGGCAATATCTTGTATGGAAATAAAATGAAAATAAACATATTAAAATTTGGGATGTTCGTGTTTTTTAGATGAAAATGTTTATTTTTATTTTTGTTTTTTTTGAGATGGGGAGGCACAGAGGGAGAGGAAGAGTGAGAATCTTAAGCAGGCTCCATGCCTAGTACAGAGCCTGATTAAGGGCTTGATTTTACAATCCTGAGATCATAACCTGAGTGGAAATCAAGAGTTGGACACTTAACTGACTGAGCCCTCCAGGCATCCTGAAAATGTTGATCTTAAGTGCTTATATTAGGAAACAGGAATGTTTTCAAATAAGTGATATATAAGGTTCCATCTTAAAAAATTAGGAAAAGAAGGGCAATTAAAACCAAAAATAATGGGGCACCTGGGTGACTCCTCTCTGCCTACTTGTGACCTTTGTCTGTCAAATAAATAAATAAAATCTTTTAAAAAAATGAGAAAGGGGGGAATAAAAAGAGAAGAGCAACAATCAATGAGATAGCAAATGGAAAAACAATGAAGAAATTGGTGAAACCCAAAGTTTATTCTTTACAGACTGTGATAGTTTGATAAATCTGTGGGTTGATTGATCAAATAAGGGTGTCTATGAAAGCTTACTAATATTAGAAATAAAATAAGGGGTATCACTATAGATTCTGCAGGCATTAAAAGTATAATAAGGAACTATCATGAAAATTATTATGCCAATAATTTCAATAACTTAGATCAAGTGGTCAAATTCTTTGAGAGATACAATTTATCAAGACAGACACAAGAGAAAACAGAAAATATTAATAATTCTGTATCTATTAAAATTGGGTTCCCACAATGAAACTTCATGCCCAGATAGTTTGGTAAATTCTATCAAACATCTGATGAAGAAATAATAATACCAATATTATGTTAACTTTTTCAGAAAATAGAGCAAAAGTTAAAATTTCTTAACTGGTGCTGTGATGTCATGATACAAAGAAACTGTGAGAAAAGTACAGACTAGTTTACTTTGCAAATACTGAGGGAAAAAAATTCTTAACAACATAGTATCAAGTCAAACCCAGAAATAGTCATCAGATACTTTTAATATGCAAGTTTGCTTTGAATTAAAAAAATAATCAGAGTAAATCACAGTCTTACCAGTAAAAAGGAGGACAATCATATGATTAACTCAAAGGTGCACAAAAATTATTTGACAATATTGCCAAGCATAGATTATGAAAACTATAAAACTCAGAATAGAAAGAAGCTTTCTCAAAATAATAGAAAACATCTATGAAAATTATTCAGCTGACACCATATTTAATAGTAAAAGATTAAATGCATTTCCTCTCAGGTCAGGAAAATGCAAAAATCATCATTCTCACCATTTCTTTTCACTAGCCTGAGGTCCTAGCAAATGCAATAAATTAAGAAAAAGAAATAAAAGGCATAAAGATGGGAGACAAAGAAATAAACCCATCTTTATTGGTAGGTGATATAATTATGGGCATAGGAAATCCTAAGGAATCTGCAAAAAATGCTACAAAGTAAATAATTTTGTGAGATGGTTTGACACAATGTCAATATGCAGAAGTCTATTGTTTTTCTGTATACTAGCAAGAATGATTTGCAACACAAAACAGGAATAATTAAAAGCAATACTGACTGAAAACTACAAAACACTTCTGAAGGAGAGCTAAATATGTGGAGAAATATATTAAATAATGGAGAGATACATTGGACATTCTGTGTTGTCACGATACCTGAAAGGTTTTTACCTGAACACTTCTGACACTAAATGTTTGGTGGGTCCCCACAGCAATTCTCCAATTCTCTGACACCAGCTGGGTGTTCAACAACTCAATTCTGTTCTGACACCCACTCCTGGAGTTAGTGCAGACCCCACAGGTTAAATGTGTGGTCCCATGTTCCCACCTCAGATACCAGCCACAGTTGGGGTCTCCAGGATACTCACATTGCTGCTTGGCTGACTACAAATTTAGGAATTCCCTTGATTTCTCCTGAGATGTGATAATCTGCTCAAATGGCCTACAGAATTTAGGAAAAACACTTTACTTATATTTACTGATTTATTTTAAAGGACCCAACTCAGAAGCAGTCAAATGGAAAAGATACATAGGGTAAGGTATGGGGGAGGTATGCAGAACTTCCACCTGCCTCTCCAAGTGTAGCACCTTCCTCACACATTGCTGTTTTCACCAAACAGAAAGCTCTCCAAATCTCCTTGTTTAAGAGTTTTTATGGAGCTCAGTCTCCAGCCTCTCTTAAGCTGGGCTGGAGGTTCCTGCCCTATAATCACTTGGTCTTTCTGGCAACCAGGTCCATCCTGAGGCTAGCGAGGGGGTCCACCCTGAGTTACTTCATGAGCATAAGCTCAGGTATGATTGAAAGGGGTTTGTTATAAATACAAAAAGACTCTTCCATCACTCAGGAAATTCCAAGTATTTAGAAGCTCTGTGCCAGAAATCAGAAACAGAGACCAAATATACTTCTCATTATACCACAGTATCATTTTTACCTAAGTGAGTTTATAGATTTAATGTAATTCTAGCCAATATATCAGTAGGTTTCCGAAAGAAATGGACCAACTGATTATAAAATTTATATGGAAATACAAAAGACCTAGTTATACGCGTGCATATACTTGTCAGAGCTCATTGAACTATAATTAAAATAGGTGCATTTTGTTGGATATAAGTTAAATCAGAACAAAGATAATTTTCGAATTCCGCAAAGTTGGTGAGTATGTGCCTCTTCAGGCTGGTCTCTGCTCTCGCGTGTTCCCATCATTCCTTGAGCACTTGCTCACTTTATGGCAGAAGATATACCAGGTCCCTCTTTACTTTCAACTGTCTCACCTCCGGAATCATGCAGATCTCTAAGGACCACTTGTTCCTTTGAGTGAAGAATGGTGTTTAGAAACCAAGATCTGACACTACGTGTGCTTGTTGCTCCAGGGTGTAACGGCTTGCAGGTTCTCTCAGTGGACACACTCAAACACAAATGCATGCCTATACTTCTACCTTTCCTTGTATATTGGAAACTATGCACTCAGACCAACACTTCTGCTTCTAATTCAATCTATTGCACGCTTTCCCTTCACTCTGGTGGCTTCTCTTTGAGAGTCCTGATGCTGATATCCTAATCAGCTGTTTCACTTCCATGAGCCATTGGTTACCAGGTTCCCACTATGAATGTAAATCTGAGTCCCCGTGATCACATAGCTACTTGCATTCGACCTAAGTTTTCCTGAGACGTTCCTAGAGACTCATTCTCTGCTACAGATTTTTATGATGGTTAGAGTTCTTTGTTTTCAAATCACATAGCAAGTTCTGACTAACTTGAGCAAAAAGAACATTTAATGGGAGACCAAGAGAAAGCTCACAGCTTCTGAAGGAAAGCTGAAGAATCAAATTGGAAACAATGGGAACTAGAGAGGTTTTAGGGATGGAAGAGGAAGAGCCAAGTAGTTTTCTCATTAGGGTGGACTCCGACTGAGGGCCTGACAGCATTTCTTGGGTCACATATACTTTTCTTTGCTGGATGATGTCAGGACATCCTGGCTGGGCCCCCTCCCCTCCCAAGAGTATGCCACGGAAGGATGGCACAGCTGAAGAGAGGGAGGAGAAGTAGGTATGGGTACTTGCTGAGCAAAATAACAGGGGTCCATGACAGAAACAATTTACCTTCTGGTACCCAGCACCAGGGATGCCCTTTGAATTGCTGACTTGGTCTGAACTTTCAGCTCATCTCAAATCCCTTTTCTTGTAGGGCCTCCTGAACGACCGCTGTACTGTTGGCCTTCCTCAAGTTCCCTCTTTTCGAACACTGTTTATTTCCCATTATCATTTCTACCTGTCTCGCTGCGTTACCTTTCCTTATGGAAGTCCTGCCCCTGTGAGAGTGCAAATCTCAGACTGTGTGGTTCGCCTGGGTATTCCTAAAACCCAGAGCCATGATTGGCATGCAGCAGATGATCAGCGGCCATCTGCTGAATAAGTGGGTGCCCAGGTCGCATGGCTTCGGATGGCAAAACAGTGCTCCTTACCCTGGTAGGTCTGACTGCAACATCCATGGTTTTCTAACTATCTACAGACTCTGTGTACTGAAAGGACAGACAAAGCACAAGCAAATAAACAAACAAGGCCACAAGAACAGGACAAACCAAATGCTTTCTTTCAAGGAAATACTCATTTATAGCTTAACAGCCAGTGACTTGCCTGACTCAAGCTGGAAGGGTTAAATAAAAAGTGGCCAGAGGGGAAGCCAGTTAAACTTGTTTTCTTTTATTTTTTTTTAAAGTTTTCTTTTCTTTTCTTTTCTTTTTTTTTTTCCTGCAAGAGTTCTGAGTTTGCAGTCTGCAGACCTAGCTCCTCGGCTGGCGGGAGAGCTGGAGAGCCAGAGAGCCGTGAAAAGAAACCAGAGACGCTTGCTCACAAAAGACTGAAATCCTGGTATCTCTTTTGTTTTCACCCAAGTCTGCGGCCACTGACATTCCTCTTTTACACCACGGGTGGATAATAAGCCCCCTTCTCAGGAATCGAAATGCTCTTATACATTTTAATGTGACCTTAGCGAACGCTTTTCAGAAATCACAGGCCCATCTGACTACACTTGAGGTTGAATTGAGCTAATGGTATTCACCTCATCTTTAGATGCAAAATTGGAAGGATAAAAAGACCTTGCTGTGAAGGGGGGGGGGGTTGTGAGGGGAGGAGGAGGTGGGGGGGTACGGAGGCAGATTAGAGATACCGCTTAAAAATCTCATGATTGCGCGTTGATAACGAAATGTCTCCTCTTTCTAAAATCCCCCATGGGTTTGAGAGATGTCCTTACGCTTTTATTTTTAATGACAGAATCTTTTTATTCTTGGGCTGGGGAAATTTGAATGTTGCTGCGTATGTGGCCAGGAGATACATTGACCTTTAGCAAATCTTATTTTTTAAAAAATCAGATGGAACAGTTATTGCCATATTCCAGTCCTGTCACATGAGAGAGAGAGAGCAAGTGCGCACTTTCTTCCTTTGTAATCAGACGTGGATTAAATTTATTAAAGATCCTGTGTCTCCTTTTAAATGACTTGCAACTGTCTTTCTGAATTATAAGAAGCTACTTGGAGACATGGCACCCTTCCGATTTCCTCTTCAGATCACAGAGACGTCTTCTGAAATGGAGAAAACTTGGTTCCTTTCTATTGCCCTTTGGCTAAAATGTGGCTCTCACTCACGTGCTCCATCCACTTGGGGCCCCAAGGAGGTAGGAACGGGGGGTGGGGGGGGAGGGAGGAGAGGGTGGGGGAGCAGGGTGTGGTCAGGAAAGAAGCTGGGAAGGAGCCCCTGCACTCAAATAAAACGCACGTCCCCCCAAGACAGGCTCATTTCCAGTTTTGACCTGCCTGCCGTCTGTCAAAGACCTGGTGGGTGCTTCCCGCCACAAGGATTCATCTGCCTCCAGGATGGAGGGGCCCATTGGGCAATCCATCACGGAGCACACCTGGTCTGCCCAAAGGAGACAGCAGGTAGGGAGGGGCCGGCTGAGTGCTGGGGGGAGCCGATGGTTGGGAGAGCAGGGCCCCAGGTTGACTGGTGAGGATCCGACTCTTAGACAGGACCTCAGGCCTCTGGGCGTATCTGTCCCAGGGCTGTACATAATTTATCAGCGAGGAAAGGGTGACAGATTGGGATGTCTGGCCTTTCGACTCTGCAGCTTCTGTCTGTATTTTTAGAATTGGCTCCTTGGGCCTTCAGGCCACAGCATCTGACTTTAAAATTGGGTGTGCTGACTCAGATACAGGTGGCGAATGGGATTATTATGATGATTTAAAAACTTTTTTAAGACACGAGGATCTTGTTTGCAAGATCCACTCATTGCAACCATGAAGTTATTTTGGGGCAACCATGTCTTCCTGAGGGCGACGGCCCTCTCTGTGTCCTCATTACGGTCGTACCCGTAAACGGGACATTCTGATGTTGGTTTTCCGCTCAAGAAGAATTCCGTATGTGGCTCCCTGTCTGGGAAGAGAAGGCAACAGTCAGGGCCACTGTGTCAAGAGGCAGAGTGGTAGCAGGTGTTTGGGGAGAAGACCTCCTAGAGGCAGAATTTACGAGTTCAAAATTCACCCCCTCCAGCCCGCTACTGTTTCATTTGCTGAGATATATGTAGGAAGGACTGTAGTGCCCATTTTCCCTTCGCTTGGAATTCATTCATTCATAAGGAAATTCTAGGTTGAGAGATGCTTTTGCCTAAAACACTCGGGCATTTAATATGTCTGTTGAAGGAACAGATCGAGGAGTAAACGCATGAGCGAGTGGCTGAGTGGAGTCTAGGGGGAGTGAACATCATGTCGGGCCTGGGCACTTCATTAAACGTCGGACGCGAGAGAACGAGTGACTTTCTGAGCGAGTGAGCGCGCGAGCAGGGGAATTTGCGGCGGCAGGGCAAGTGCGTCGGGCAGAGTGTGTGGTTCTCAAGCCAAGGATGAAATGCCTGAGTAAGAACCACTTTCCCAGCGTTTGGTGGAGTATCCCCAGCCCATGGTAAAGCCACGGGGACAGAAGGTTGAATGAATGGATGGCCTCCTCTCCCTCGAACGAGCCCAGAATGTTGAATGAATGGATGGCCTCCTCTCCCTCAAACGAGCCCGGGGCTGGGTGGGAGGGGGAGTGGTCATCACCGACCCCTCCTCCCGGGGAAGGGACCCAGGCTCAGCGGTCAAGTTCCTAACAGACTTCCCATGCAGCGGAGTCAAACTTACAGCAGGGTCTGGCTCCAAATCGCGTGACTGCACCTCTGTTCTGGGATGTTCTGCTGTCCCCTTTGAGCCTTTGTCCTCAGGGCTTGGCCCTGGTGGAAGGACAGGCTGGCTCCCTGCCTGAACAGCACACCTGTAGAGCTCACCGCCCGGCTGGGTGCTGGGAATCTTCTCCCTACGTGAGAGGTCCCACCCCTGCCTTCCAGGGCCTGAGAGCTTTCTTTCCATTGCATGCCCAAAGCCCAAGGGGAACTGGCAATGCTCCTCCAACCTTGTCCTGACCAGTCCTCAGAAATGCAATCTTGAACGAGCAGAGGCTGGGGAGGGGCACTTGGTCAATTCCTTGGACGGGGGCCACCTTGCCTGAAAAATCCTTTGGGGTTGGATGCTCTTTCCAGGGGCCCCTGAGGCACTGGCCTGGCTCCGCCCGACCTGACCCAGCCACATTGGTGGAGTGAGGTGGGTGGGGAGCCGGGTGGGGCCGTGCTGAGCTGTGTCATCTGCGGGGGCTGACTTTCCCCACCGCAGGAATGTGCTGACAGTCCTGATTTTAGCGTCCCCCAAACCCTCATTGGCAATTCAAAATATAAATATGTTCCAAGATTCAAAAGATTGATTGATCATTTGTGCACTACGGTCACTTTTAAGTCTGACTCCCTGTGGTTGCCTTTGGGGAGAGGGACATAGCAGCGCTGTAGTGAAGAGCTTGGGCTTCCGAATCAGCTGACCGTGTTGAGCTGTGTGACCTTGAGCAATTGACTGCCCTTCTCTGAGCCTCAGTTTTCTCTCTCTCTTGAGGGTCTGAAAATGCCTGAGCTGCAGGGTCCTCAGAGGAGTGGAGGTCCTCATGCCGATGACGGGGTATGTAGTAAAACTGTGTAGCTGTTTTTATTTGCAGAATTCTGAGTTTAATTGTCGAGAAAAGAAAAGGAAGGAGGAGGTGGGGCAGGAGAAGGAGGGAAAGAGGAGGAGGAGGTAATACTAGTTAATACTTCTTGAGTTTTCACCATGCACTCGCCTGAGCCCTCAGCCCCTTACAGAATGATCTTGTACAATCCTGAAGTTACTCTTGTTGTCCCCGCTTTCCAGTTGAAGGAATGGCCTTAGTGAGGGGAGGTGGTTTGCTCGAGGTCGCACAGCCGGATGTCCAATGGCTGTCCCTGAATCTGTCTCACTCAAAGATGAGTGTCCATCACGGAGAGGACACCTTGCCTAGGACCCTACTGTGGTGCGCCCAGACCCATCGGAGAGTCAGAGCCCGAACACACTGGGCGTGGCATCATAGAAGACCTTGGAAGGGCTACCACGTGAACGTTGGTGGAGCTCTTGGTGACCTGTGTGCGTAGGTGGGTGGCAGGGCGGGGCGCCAGCAGCCACAAGATCTTAATGTGTCCTCAGAGAGATTTGACTGTCAAATACGTGCGTGCTGGGGAAATGGCTTCAAACACCGGCCCCCGTGAAAGAAGGTGCTCTCTGTATTTTGCCATAAATATTCGGAGCGGAAATTGCCTTTGAAGATAAAGACTGGGCTAGAAGCAGAGCCCGCCCTGGACAGGTCGCCCACAGTGGGAAATGCTCGTGGGGGTTGGGGGGAAAGCAGCAGGAAAATGGAGCCTCCAGGTCGACAGAGCGACTGAACGAATTTGGGGGCATGTGGTGAAGCCTTCCGGGGCTGGGGAGGCCAGCTGGATAAAATAGCCCCATATGACTGTAGTGAACGTCCGGGGAGAAGCTGGGACTTGGGAACATGGGCTGGACTGGAGTGACCGCCTTTCTAGCTCTGACTGTGGTCAAGTCACTTAACCTCTCCGAACCTTCTTCTCATTTGTAAAATGGGAAATAAAGTCAACCTCCCCTTGTCCAGGTCAGGTTTAATTAAGTTAAGGTACAAAGTATTGGATGGCTCTGTATGATCTTTTTAACCAGCTTCATTGACATGTAATTCACACGCCATAAAGGTAGCCATTTAAGTTTTCAATTTTTTAGAAAGATTTTATTTATTTGACAGAGATCCCAAGTAGTCAGAGAGGCAGGCAGAGAGAGAGAGGAGAAAGCAGGCTCCCTGCTGAGCAGAGATCCCGATGTGGGGCTTGATCCCAGGACCCTAAGACCATGACCTGAGCTGAAATCAGAGGCTTTAACCCACTGAGCCACCCACGTGCCCCTAAAGTTTTCAACTGAATGGCTTTTAGTATATTCACAGGTAAGTACAACCATCAGCACCATCCACTGAAGAACACTTCATCCCACGATCACCCACTCTTTTCTTCTCCAGCCCCACGCAACCACTCATCTACTTTCTTTTAATGGATTACCCTATTCTGGACTTTTTGTATAAATGGAGTCACATATGCAGTCTTTCATGGCTGGCTTCTTTCACTCAGCATGATGTTTTCAAAGTGTGTCCATGCTGCACCGTGTGTCCGAACTCCATTCCTCTGTGCGGCTGAGGAATACGCCAGCGTACGGATAGACCATATCGTATTCGCCGGTCTTCAGGTGATGGACATTGGGTTGTTTCCACTTTCAGGTTACAATGAATAATGCTTCTATTAACACATGTTTTTGTGGATGTATGTTTTCCTTTCTCTTGGGGATACACCTAGAAGTGGAATTGTTGGACCGTATGGCAAGCTACCAGACTCTTTTCCAAGGTGGCTGCACCATTTTAACATTCCACATACTGTTCTCGCCACAGTATTCAGATGCGTTCAGAATATGCAGAAAACCAGGATCAGAGACCCAGGAAGTCTGGTGCCTGCCGTGTCCAACCGCACCCTTGCCCCTCCTGGTGAGGGACTAGCTGGAGCTTCTGGCTGCGCTTCCCCCACTTCCCTTCCTTACTCACATTTAAAAAAAGAAAAAAAGATTTTACTTATTTATTTGAGAGAGACACAGAGAGAGAACCAGTGGGGCTGGGGGGCTGGGGGGAGGGGCAGAGGGAGAGGGAGAAGCAGGCTCCCCGCTGAGCAGGGACCCCCCCCCCACACCAACCCCCAACACGGGACTTGATCCCAGGACTGAGATCATGACCTCAGCTGAAGGCAGACATTGAACTGACTCAGCCACCCAGGTGCCACCGCTTACTCACCTTCTTGTCCCTGAAGGAGCTCCTTTGCTTCTGGGTCTTCCAAACCTCCCTGTCCACCTGGGTTGGTCCTTCTCAGGCTCCCACAGAGATTTCTAGGTCTCCGTGGAGCTGTGACTTCCTCGGAGAAGGAACTTTGATTTCGCCCATGCTGTCTTCCTCATAGCACTGCAGAGCCAGCTGCGGGAGCCCGTGCCAGCTGGGGCGGTGGAGAAAAGACAGCATTTGGGCTCAGAGGGACCGGGGTTCTGATTCTGGCTCTGGAACCAATTTGCTGTGGGCTACCAGGCAAGCTCAGTCCATCCTCACAGATAAAGTTTTCAATTTTATGGTCATAGCAGTGACAACAAAAAGCAGTAATTACAGCTTTCTCGCTCCGTCAGGTAGTAAATGTTTGTTGAATGTGTATATAAGTAAGTAAGAGTGGTATGTAATGGGTGGAAAAAAGAAAAAAAAAAAGGTGGTGCTTTGCTATTTCCTGGTGAGCTATGAGCAACCCAGTCTCACATGTTCCAAGAAGATTTTCCTTTATCCCAGTAGCAGTGGTCTAGGTGGACATGATGCACGATACCCATTTTACAGATGTTAAAACTGAGGCTCCAAGAACTTCAGCTTCAAGGTTGCTCGCATCTATGGGAAAAAGTTAGTAGACTTCTTAGGGAATAGGAAGGACACAGTTCCCAAAATATGTCCTTAGAACATGAGTCCTACAAGACACCATGGATAAAAGGTCTCCTAACCTACATGAGACTGAGAAACACCGTGCAGGGGGTAGCCTCTCTGTGAACTCTCTTACTCAGAGGTGTGGGTGACAGTGTCTGAGAAGTTTCCTCTGTGAGCTTCCAAAATGGTCCCTGTCTTCTCTCTTTAAGTAAGGGAAATGGTCTTGCCTGCAAAGGAGTTAGCTTCTTTTGGGGTGAGGGTAGAAGAGGAGGGTCTTTTGGATAATGTGACCCCCTGATTCTGGCATAACCTGAACTGGGCAGGGCAGACTGTCACCCTCCTGAGCCCACAGTGCCTGTGTACAGAGGAAAAGGCCCTCCCGGCCTACTGGTCGACCTCCCTACTCTCACTGAAAGCCCTGTGCTCCGACAAGCTGCACCAGCCCTTCACTACCTAGGACTGGAGGGGCTCCCCAGTGGTGACTTGCTCTTTTCTTTTTTTTTTTTTTAATTAAAAAATTGAAAATTATTTTATTTATTTTTACTCAAAATTTTTTTTCCAGCAGCGGTTTGGTCTTGATTTCATGTCCCCTTCTTCTCCCATCCGCAGCCCATCCTGGGTGCAAAACCACACAGCTCACTGGCAGGGAAGAGCAAGGCTTCCATTCTGCCAGTGACTCCTGCCAGCTGCGACCTCTGTGAGAGTCCCTGTCGGTCCCCAAGAATAAACTGTGACTCAGTTGGGCACAGGGTTCCTCTCAGGAGCAACATCGAGAGAGAAGCAGGTGTTGGACAACTACTGTGTGCTAGGGACAAGCACACACAGGGGTTGGCTCATCCCATGCAAGGATTTTGGCCACATGCAGAAGATGAGGGTGTCCTGCACGGTCAGACCGTGGTGGGGATCGAAACGAGGTGGGGACTGAAATGAGGGCTTCCCATTTGCTGAGGCTGTGCCCACTTCTCCACCCTGCGCCACGGTGACCGAGTGAAGCCTTCTACAACCTCTGCTCTAGTCCGTGGCCAGGGACGTGGCTCTAAGGAGGGGCCCAGGAGCTCAGGTCCTCACCAGCTGGACACAGATAATCAGTGTGTTCCTTGAAAGAAAACAGCCCCGCTGACGTTCGGGTTGAACGCATGTCCCCTGAGCGTGTAGGTGTTTTAGAGACGACATCACTTCATGCCGCACCCCCCACCCCCCAAGACTGTCCAAAAGCTACTTGCTTCCTTTTCTCCAACAGGCCAATAAGTCAAGAACCATCCAAAAGCATAGACGTGTTTCCCACTTTGTCCCCACTAGTAAAATAATTATCTCGAAGATAACTGTCTTTTAAAAAAACAATTATTACCTGTCTTTACTTTTCATCCATTTACAAGACATCCCAGGAGCTAATTGTTACCGTGGTAAAATATCCATAACGTCGTATTGATCATTTTAACCATTCTCCAGTACACAATTCAGTAATACTCAATCCAGTCACACCGTTGTGTGACCAGCAATGCTATCTCTTCCTAAAACGTCAACATCTCCAGCAGAAACTCGGACCATGAATAATTGCTTCCCATTCCCCCTGGCCCCCAGCCCCAGGGAAAGTTCTTTTTACCAAATGCACACACCCCCCCCCCCCCCCCCCCCCCCCCCCCCCCCCCCCGCCCCGCCACTGCCTGCCCCCAACCACTATCCCCTTTGGGGAATATTTCTAAATAAACACCCACCACACATCTTCCACCAGGCTGAGCACAGGAAGCTGCCTGGGTTCTGGTCTCGGAAACCTAATTAGGAGAAAGGCCAAGGACAAACCAAGGATTCCCAAAGACAGGAGGAGCCTGAGCGGCGGCAGCTACCTTCCTCCTGGAGGGCGGGGCCCGCCTGGGGAGATGGAAAGCTGGATCCAGGTTTGTTTTTGAAATGTCTGGGCTGGGCTTGGCCTCCTGGCTCTGCCGGCCGCAGCTGGGCGGCCTGTCTCCCCTTGCCACACAGACCGTGAACTATTTTCTCTCGTCCTTTCTTCCAGCTGCCTCCCGGCCCCCGGCAAGCAGCTCCCCTCCCCCCCGGGCTGGGCGTGGGCCTGGGGTGGCGGGAGGCGAGGCTGCCAGGCAGGGGTAGGTGGGAGGGGGGGGGGTTCGCTGGTTTTTGATCCCAAGCTGCAGCTGGGCCAGAAATAAAGAAGAAGAAGAGGAAACAAAAGGCACAAAGCACTGATCTCTGGCCTCAGCTATCAACAAAGGGGGAAAGGAAAGTACCTGAGATGTTAGCGTAAGCCCTGGACGGGAGCTGCTGTTTTCTAGCGGTGTCACCTCAGGCAGGAGCTTCAAACCATTCAGACTGAGTTTCCAACTTGGTAAGAGAAGGTTACTTGAGGGTCTCATGCTGCATTTCATCACGCCGTAGCAGGAACACCATGTCATGGGCCTTGGCAGTGTTCGTCTTTTGAATGTCTTTGTGCTCTTTGGCTTCCTGAAAACTCCTATTCATCCTGCAAACCCCAGCTTACAAAGCCCTTTCTCTGTTAGGCTAGCCCAGAGGACCCCAGAGGTTAATGGCTCTCATCTTGATTTTATTCTAGTACCTCCTACAGTCTTCTGTGTTACTTAGAGTCCTGTCCTGCCATTTATATTTTTACTCCCCCATTGGGCTGAGCCCCTCAAGGGCAGGGATGTTGCAGTTTCATTCTTGTGTCCACACATAAAAACGGGCTAGATAAACATGAGGTCCTCTTTGCATTCTGGCGACCCCGAGGTCTACTTCCCCTCTGCTGGGCCCCAACTCCATGTTCTGGAAGTCCCAAAGAAGTGCTTTGAGTCCCATTGTTTGGGGGACCTTGAAGGGCAGGCCTAGGGCCCTGACTGCTTGTGGGAGTGAGCAGGAGTACGGCTGTAGGGGAGGGGGGTGCCCTGTTTTGTTCCAGAATTTGGGGGAGCTGCAGTGGGACACCTGAGCAGGGCCTGGGATTTGGGGCCTGGCGGTCAGCCGCTGGCGATGTCTCACTCCTGTTAATACTTGGCTCGGCCCAACCTCTCGGATCTATTTTGTAAAAAATAATTATTTGCTTAAAACATGTGAAGCGCCCCTGTAATTTTAATTGGTTTAATTTAAATTTTAAACGACAGATCTTCAACCTCTAATCACTTTGAACCTGAAGTGCTTTTTGCCAAATGTGAAGTGTTGTAGGGTTGGAGATGATTATGTGTAGCTCGGGGTGGGGATGAGAGAGAAGGAGAGAGGCAGGAAGGAAGGGTCAGAGAAAAAGAGAAAGAGAACATGCCAGAATCGAGGTGGGGAAACTTCCCCGTGGGCTGAGCCACCATGAGTGCCAAGTGCAGCTCCTTCTGAGATCTAGGCTGAGGCCAGAGAATGAGTGCCGTGGCGCGGTGCCATCCAAATTCACGTTTGATTTTGCATACTGACACGGAACTCAGTTGGACGGTGAGATTTATAATTTCTTCTGGTTAGGTTTTCTGATAGCAAAATTCTGATAAGCTTCCTGAAGTCAAGCTTGGTGAGTGTCCCCAGAGCCCTGGGTGCATGTCTGCTCTGCCTCTGGGGTCCCCCAGCCTTGGCCACACAGCAGCCCCTCCAGTAGGGTACAAGGATGAGCTGAGGGGCAAAGATTCTGAAATTTGAGCTCAGTGTGCAGGGCGCTGGAGCGGAGGTCTGCTGGGGCTCCAGCACCAGGCATCAGGGGAGGGCATGCGTGTGCGCAGGTGGGAGTGTGTGTGTGTGTGTGTGTGTGTATGTTGGGGGTGGGTTGCTGAAACACCTGGCTGCAGCTGGTGCGGCTGGGCATTGCTGGGGAAGGTGGGAACTCCTGCATGGTGGCAGGGCACCGTGGGACCCAGAAGTTCCGGCTGCAGAGGCCCCCAGCTGGGGATGGGGTTCCAGCAGCTGGGGTGGGTGGGCCGCCCACAGCTGCTGCCCGGGGTCCCTGCTGCTTTCCTCTTTCTCTCTGCATAGCGTTGCCAAAAGAGCAAGACAGATCAGACTTCATTTCCACTGGCCTGATTTCCAGTATCACTTTTGCTCCTTTCCTCTTGTATGAAAGTAACTTTTCCTCTTGTATGTAAGTAACTCTGGGCTGGTTCCTTTGATTTTTCAAGGTTGTTTTGCTCGCTTGTAACTAGGAAATGAGCACAGTTCTTGGTGCTGTCTTGGCTTTTGGGGCAGGGTTTCCCCAGCCTCAGCTCTGGGCTTTCAGCTGGCCCTGTGCTTGCTTCTGCAGTTCTTGGCCTTGGGGAACCCATCACCCAGGCGCTCCCTGTGACAGAGCACATGTCCTGACCCCATCACACTGAGCTCTTCCAAGGGAGGCTTGGGTCCAACTGAAGGCTGTGTTCCCAGCACCCACGCCAGGATTGGGACCTGAGCATGGCTCCAACTGGAGGCTTCTGGAAGGGGTCAGTGGGGCGGAGGAGAAAGGCCATGAGTCAATCAAATATTGATCGCAGACTCAGCCATTTACAGCCTGCAAAGTCCGTTTACCAGCGTGAGCCTTCATTTCATTCACTGTAAAAATGGAATCAGCCTTGCATGACCCCCAAAATAATTTCCAGGAGGATTATGAGCTCCATGGGAAAAGAGAAACTTGAACACATTTAGAAGAAATGATGATAGAACATCTTCATGACTTGGGGGACGTAGAAGAACTTTTAAAACAAACCCACAAGAAAAACTGTAGGGAAATACTCATACCTTCAACCACCCCCAAATGAGAGTCTTCTGTTTAGTGAAATGTGCCCTAAAAGAAGTGAAAAGATAGACTATCAGCCAGCAGAAGGTATTTGCAATACATTCAACAATACATACAACAAACAAAGGCTACAATAGAAGAACGTCTACAAATCAGAGGAAGAAAAGACCATGAATGGGGTTCATGGGTGGCTCAGGTGGTTAAGCTTCTGATTCTTGATTTTGGCTCAGGTCTTGATCTCACATGTGAGATCACATCTGAGATGGAGATGTGAGTTGGAGCCCTGTGTTGGGCTCTGCTCTGGGTGTAGAGCCTGCTTAAGATTCTCTCTCACTCCGTTCTTCTGCCCCTCCCTGCCCTGCTCATACTCCCTCTCTCAAAAGAAAGAAGAAAGAAGGAAAAAAAAAAGAAAGACCATGAATAGGAAAATGGGGAAACGATCTGAACTTCAATTCACGGAAGAGAAACTATGTGAGGCTCCAAACCTAGGAATAGAGTCTCAACCTTCTTAGAAATCAGGGAAATGTAAATTAAAACCATATGTACTAGGTTAGCGAGAATATTTGGCAGAAAAGGATAATGGGCAGAAGACAGAAGGTGGCTGGAACTGACACTGAGTCAGCAGTCTTGCTGGGCAGACTCTCTGCCACACCCCCCAGCCTCACACAGGCTCCCCATGGCAGTGCCCTCTGCAGACCTCAGGAGAGGACAGACCCCAGAGTCTTCAGCATCCACTTCTGTCACTCTCTTTGAGCTTAATTTCCTATTTTCCTCTCCCAGTTCTTGAGAGAGAAATTTGGATTGTTGCCTTTCAACCTTTATTCCTCTCTAATATATACTTTTAAAGTGCTACCAGTTTCTCTCTAAGCATGGCTCTTCTGCAATCCACAAATTACCATCATATGTCCTCACATGGCTCATAAAGATGTTTCATTATCATTCACATAAGATACTTTGTAATTTCCATTGTGATTTTTTTTTGTTCAGTTCAGAATATGTCTTGGAAATGTATTTCTTAATTCTCCCAAATTCTTAATTTCCCAAAACCTCCTACTTAATTTGCTATTCATGCTTACTTGAATTCCACTTTGATCAGAGAACATGCTCTGTGGGATTTTAATCCTTTCCAATGTGTTAAAACTTGATTTGCGGCTCAGCATAGGGTCAATTTTGGTAAATGTTTACAAGGTATACTCTATAGTTGTGGGGTGCAGTGTCCTAGAAATGTCAAGTCCAATCAGTTATTATGTTATTCAAAACTGGTCCACTTGTTTGATTAGTTACTGAAAAATGTGCTAAAATCTCTCACTGTGATAGTGATTTTGTTTATTTCTCCTTTCTGCTCTATCAGTTTTTGCTTTATATGTTTTGAGGCTATATTGTTAGGTACATGCATATTTAGAATTAGTATATCTTCCTGGCAAATTGGAGTTTGTACTTGATAAAGTGTCCCTCTTTATAGCTAGTCACATTTTCTTCCATGGTGTCTATGTTGTCTGATAAGAATGGAGTTTGACCAGCTTTCTCTTGCCTAGGATTTGCATTGAGATATCATACCCTCCTTTTACTTTTAACATTTCTGTATCCCTTATATTTTAAAATGTGTATCTTGTAAATACTTAGACCATGTCTTAGACCATGTCTTTTTCTTAAATCATGTCTCACAGGCTTTGTCCATTTATACTTAATGTAAGGATGGATATAGTC